>NC_072401.2:185457500-186706250 GCF_028858775.2 Pan troglodytes
GAGTCTTGCTCTGTCGCCCAGGCTGGAGTGCAGTGACGTGATCTCGGCTCACTGCAAGCTCCGCCTCCCGGGTTCACGCCATTCTCCTGCCTCAGCCTCCCGAGTAGCTGGGACTACAGGCGACCACCACCACGCCCGGCTAATTTTTAGTATTTTTAGTAGAGACGGGGTTTCACCGTGTTAGCCAGGATGGTCTCGATCTCCTGACTTCGTGATCTGCCCGTCTTGGCCTCCCAAAGTGCTGGGATTACAGGCGTGAGCCACCGCGCCCGGCCTCTGACACTTTCATGCTGAAAAAGGGAGGAGAACTTCTCCATATTTAGAGGGGCACCACGGTGGATATGATTTCCCAAACAAATTTTATTAGGGACAGCAGTCCCCAGGCCTTCTGGTGTGACCCCTTTGGGATGCTTTCCACTCTTGGGACAGTCCTGCAGTCCCTGCAAACCACCTGTCAGCCTAAGGCGCCAGTGAACCTGCCCGAGCCGCCAGGATTTGCAGTCTCTCTGGCCACCGTGTCTCATCGCCTTCCCTCTTTGTCATTTGGCTTTGGGTGACACCTTCTCTAGGGAACACTTGCGCTTTATCCCTGCGGCCTTCACAGCCCCACACCCCACACCCACCCCACTCCCAGCTCAGCTTCTTAATCCTGCCTGCTTGTTTGGCAGCCCTGGTGGGTGGATGGAGCTGGAAGACGCTGAGCTGGGGGAGGTGGGGTAGGCAGGTGAGGGCCCAGGGTGCTCCTGAAGCAGTGGGCTGTCAGCAGGGAGACGGGAGCATGGGAGACGGCCCAGATGCATGACTGGGAGCTGAAAAAAGGCGAGGGAGAAGACAGAGGAAGAGGAGGTGTGAGGGGAGCAGCTGCCTGGTGTCCGTGAGGCTGCCGCGGAAGGCTCTTGCTGGGAATCAGGCCGCTTTCTTTGTGGATTTATCTCCCCAACAGGCCTGCGGGGCGGGCTGAGCTCTCCCAGCCAATTTCGCCAGGGCCAGGAGGAGGACTAAGGGATCAGCGCGGGTTCCTGTAGCAGATGGACCCCGCACTACACCTGCTGGGTGAAAAGAACTGTCCAGTCTGGACGAATCACTTTGGTTTTTTCTTTTTAAATCTCTGTTCTCTGGTCAATAAACCAGACTCTCCTGGACTCTTCCTGAGGAAGTGAAAGGAGGATGCAGCTCAGTGAACTCTGCGGCGCTTCTGGAAAGAAATCCAGTTTCTATCTCATCGGTTAGGGTTACATCTCTCCTGTAGTCTTGTTACAGCGCCACCATTCATTCCAATCCTCGCCTGACTCCCTCCAGCAGTGCCTCTGGGCTCCAGGTTCTCCTGACCGGTCACTTCCCCTCTGTCCTGGGGTGGTCGTGATAGGCTGGGAAAGCCTTGGAAGACCTGCTGACTTTGGAGTTAATATAGAACCGCAGAGACGGGAAGCATCCTTTGTTTTTTGTTTTGGGGGACTTTGTGACTAGCATAATTTGTCTAGGTTGATCACTTTCCTTTCATCAGAGCCTGGTTATTAATTTGTAACAAAAAGTTTGTCCAAGGAAAGTCTTTAATCGTTAGTAGACTGTGAGGTAATGTAGAAAATGTAGAAAGCAGTACATTTTAAATGTAGGAAATGCAGTAATGTAGAAAAACAAAAGCAGTACTTTAGACACTGTGTCTGTTCCCAGATAATAATGGTTACTCTAGCATCTTTGTTTCATTTTTACCTGTATCTTTAGCATTTCCTCTTATATTGAAAAAGGAACATTCTAGAAGACAGTCTTTATGCTATATACTTCTTCATTCTGTTAGATCAGGGGTGTCCAATCTTTTGGCTTCCCTGGGCCACATAGGAAGAAGAATTGTCTTGGGCTACACATAAAATACACTGACACTAATGGTAGCTGATGAGCTAAAAAAAAAAAATGGCAAAAAAATCTCGTACTGTTTTAAGAAAGTTTAAGACACTGGGGGTCTTGATTGCTTTGAATTGTTTTTCTAGGGGTAGTGATGAATTTGTACTAAAGTTTTCATCTGTACGCATTGTAAACAATAGGACATGCTTGAATTTTGTGGAATTTGGATACGAATTAGAGCTGTTATTTATTTATTTATTTTTGAGACAGAGGGAGTCTTGCTCTGTCTCCCAGGCTGGAGTACAGTGGTGTGATCACGGCTCACTGCAACCTTGAGCTCTCAGACTCAAGAGATCCTTCCGCTTCAGCCTCCCAAGTAACTGGGGCTACAGGCATGAGCCACCACACCTAGCTAACTTTAAAATAAAGTTTTTTTTAGTGGAGATGACATGTCACTATGTTGCCCAGGCTGGTCTCGAACTCTTCCTCAAGTGATCCTCTCGCCTCGGCCTCCCAAAGTGCTGGGATTACAGGCGTGAGCCACTGTGCCTGGCCTGATCTGATTTTTATTTATATTTATTTATTTATTGAGACGGAGTCTTGCTCTGTCACCAGGCTGGAGTGCAGTGGCTCGATCTCGGCTAACTGCAACCTCCGCCTCCCTTGTTCAAGTGATTTTTCTGCCTCAGCCTCCTGAGTAGCTGGGATTCCAGGCACGTGCCATCACACCCAGCTAATTTTTCTACTTTTAGTAGAGACGGAGTTTCACCATGTTGGCCAGGATGGTCTCGATCTCCTGACCTCGTGATCTGCCCACCTCGGCCTCCCAAAGTGCTGAAATTACAGGTGTGAGCTACCATTCCCGGCCCTGACTTTTATTTTTTAAGTCAACTCTCCACTTTTGGAGAAATACAGACATTTGTGTTTTGATTATGTACTTGACTTTCTAGAACCAAAACAGAAAAACATACAGACTTTCAACATTACTGTTGTATCTTTTCCTTTAGTACACTTATTTTGCATTAGCTATTTTTGATAAAATGTTTTAAGTGCTGTTTCCCTCTGAAATACTTTTTAAAAGTTGAATTATGAGCATCTTTTATTCTCCAAAAAATTATAGATAGGTTTTTCTATGGAAGACTGTGAAATGTCAGCTTTTTGTAAATCACTAACAGTAAACTGAATTCATAGAGCATAACTCTCGAATGTTCACTGCCATTTTTACCTATGAAGAATTAACTTGTTTGGTGGTTTCCTTTTGACCTTGTAACTACAGTACTGCTCTGCATGGATAAATAAACCCGGATTCTCTACCCTTGACCCTAAGGAGGAGTAGTGGGGACGGAGGTAAGTGTAGCTGCCGCCTTGCAGTTGCAGGGAGGGACTGGTGTAGGTATGAGTTGGTAAAATGCTCACTTTCTGGCCCAGAAACCTCCTTCATTGTGTGTCTGGACCAGGGACTGTTGAGGATGCTTCTGCCCTAGGTTAAAGAAAAAATTATTTAATGTTACTTTTAAAGTACTGTGAGGAAGACTTTATCAGGACCACCATGGTAGGTACAGGAAGCAGTGCAACAAGGTTTTGCAGTAGGGGAGAGAAATTAGGCTCAACTCCAAACACAGCATGGGCAAGTGGCAATTCATTGCCAAAGAAAGAGCTGAGTGCAAGTCAGTGGCTGGAAAATTACTACTAAGAAA
This sequence comes from Pan troglodytes, assembly GCF_028858775.2. Taxonomy (NCBI): domain Eukaryota; kingdom Metazoa; phylum Chordata; class Mammalia; order Primates; family Hominidae; genus Pan; species Pan troglodytes. The sequence goes on from NC_072401.2 coordinate 185,461,037, forward strand.
CATCAGGGGTGCTGTGGTTTAAATGTGTTCCCCAAAGTTCATATCTTTGAATCTAATCCCCAGTGCAACAGCGTTGAGAGGTGGGAACTTTAAGAGGTGATTAGGCAATGAGTCCTTTGCCCTCATCAATGGATTAATGCTGTTATCTTGGGAGTGGGTTCTGGATAAATGGATGAATTGCCCGCACCCTCACCCCTACCCCCACCCCATGCAATGGCTTCTCCCATGTTACGGCACAGCAGGGAGCCCTCACAAAATTCAGCCCCTTGATTTTGGACTTCCCAGCCTCCAGAACCATAAGCCAGATATACTTTTCTGTTGTTCATAAATTAGCCAGTCTGTGGTATTCTGTTATAGCAGCACAACATGGACTAAGACAAGGCATGAGGGGATTTCTGGCTAAACCTACCTAATAGAATTCTTGCTGAAGACAGGCCAGGGTGATCAGACAGCACGTCGGGGGTGGTGGCGGATGAGAAACCTGATCAGATATCAAGGATTGGGGTTCTTGTCAAAGCGATTTAGGGCAGGGTTCTTTTGCTAAAGTGATTTTACAAGGAAGTGTACAGATGGGCCTACAAGAAGGTTCAAGATACTGACTACAGTTTGGCCAAGCAGAGAATCTTAGTCACTGACCAAGTTTCAAAGGACGGGGAGGGGTGATAGATGGTACATGGGGACTGACACCCGTTTATTCTTAGGAGACTACATCAGTTGGTTTGGAAATGGGAATTGTTTTTGTTTGTTTCCAGTTTATGTTGTGTTAAGTCTATGTTAGATCCAGAATTCAAAAGCAGAAAGGTGAGAAATGTGGGCATTGCTATGGAGTTAAACTGGCTCACAGAACAAGCGGCTCCCTCAGGCAATCCTAGGAACAGATGTTCAGATGTTACAAGCACCAGGTATTTGATCCAGGCCTAAAGTATGAAGCGCCATGCTGTTCCTTTGGGTGACAAGTTTTGGTTCTTGTCACATGCTTCTCCTGTTTTAAATCTTCCATCTCCTTCATGTGGAAGAGATTGTTTATGTTTAAAACTGCTTATGCCAAATCAAGAAGTAAATAAAAGCAGGAAGGGGAATAGAAGCTGCTTATAGCAGCACATCTTTAGTTTGAAGAAGTCCATGAAGACAGATTCACATGGAAATTGTTGATGGTGTTAATTCAGTGATATGTGACTAATTAGAAAATGTTTCCTGTGAAAAAAGTTTAATTCATGAATAGCTTTTTCCTCTCCTCTCTTTCTTCTTTTAAAAATGAATACTTTAGATATGTCTTTGACACTATGGAAGAGATAAGGTTCAGAAAGCTCCAAAATTTCTTTGCTTTCTTAAAATAATATCAGTTTCTTTTATTCTTAAGTGTGAGCCCGTTTCTTATAAAATGACCTAGTGAGAAAGCCTGGATTTTTTTTTTTTTTTTTTTTTTTTGAGACAGGGTCTCACTCTGTCACCCAGGCTAGGGTGCAGTGGTGTGATTATGGCTCACTGCAGCCTCTACCTTCTGGGATCAAATGATCCTCCCACCTCAGCCTCCTCAGTAGTTGGAACTACAGGCGTATGCCACCACACCCAACTAACTTATTTTTATTTTTGTAGAGATGGGTCTCACTATGTTGCCCAGGCAGGTCTCAAACTCCTGAGCTCAAGCAACCCTTTTGCCTTGGCCTCCCAAAGCACTGGGATTACAGGGGTGAGCCACCATGCCCAGCCGTCTGTGATTTTCTTAAAGTCCAGCAGTTTGTAGCTATATTTGCAGTTAAAATGTGAAATCATATTTAGCCAGCAAATTTGCATGTAATTTGAATAAACTATAACTTTAAATTTACTTTAAAGGTACTCAAACTGATGATTAATTGATAGAGTTGCATTGTGCATAATACCTTTAAAAATGTCTATGCAATTTAAGGGATTTTAGATTTGTTTTAAAAAGTGCTAAAATCAGTATTAAATTTTTAAATGATTTTTTCTTCCCTCATTAAAATTTCTGGAAGTTTATTAGTAGAAAATCAGTTACGTGCTGATAGAATATGCGTTACAGTTGTTTCTAAAGAGCAGCTCAACATGAATTGGTGAGTTCACATCATTTCTGTGACTACTTGTGAGACTGACTTTTCAGAATATAAATCTGTACTGCCCAGTCTAAGGATCGAGAGTGTGATCTAATAAAAAAAAATGCTTTTACTTTCAAGGAGGGATTTAGAGTGTGTGCAGTTGTGTAGAGAGAATGTGAATGATTTTCTCTAAGCCCTGACCCCATGTACTCAAAAGTTCTGAACTCTAATGAATGAATGTAGCCCTTTGTAACACTGCTAACATATTTAATTTTCCAAGTATGTAGGTCATTGTGCTGATTTTGTTCTCATACCAAAAAGATTGTCCAAGCATTTCAATTAAGATATTTCATACACTGCCTTCTCAAGTCATAAAAGTTGAAAATGATTACCATTTATATGATCAATTATTTAAGAAAATAATTTGCATTTAAAGTCAGCCCTCCGTGTCTGTGGGTTCTGGGTCCACAGATTCAGCCAATGGCAGATGGAAAATATTCAGAAAAAATACGAATAAAAAACCAATACAGGCAGGGCATGGTGGCTCATGCCTGCAATCCCAGCACTTTGGGAAGCCGAGGGGGGCAGATCACCTGAGGTCAGGAGTTTGAGACCAGTGTGTCCCCATGGTGAAAACCCGTCTCTACTAAAAATACAAAAATTAGCCGGGCAAGGTGGCGGGCACCTGGAATTCCAGCTACTTGGGAGGCTGAGGCAGGAGAATTGCTTGAACCCGGGAAGTGGAGGTTGCAGTGAGCTGAGATCATGCCATTGCCCTCCAGCTTGGGCGACAGAGCGAGACTCTGTCTCAAAAAAAAAAAAAGAAAAAACAGCCAATGTAGTCTAACAACTATTTACATTGCTTTAGGTATTATGGGTAAGCTAGAGATGATTTAAAGAGTCTGGAAGGATGTGAGTAGGTTATCTGTGAATACTCTGCCATTTTATGTCAGGGACTTGGGCATCCGTGGATTTTCATATTCTTGGTATCTGATCCTCTGTACCGAGGGAGGCCTGTGTGTTCTACTTGCTTATGTTAGCAGGACACTTTGAATGTGTCTTTCCCATTAGATTGTAATTCCTTTGAGGGTGGAGACTATAAACTTCAGTTTATATTTTCGAGCTCAGTTTTCTATGTAATGTGGATCTATAAGTATTGCATAAATATCCTCACAGGTAGAGTTAATGCTAATTGGCTGCTGGTAGTAATTTCTAAACTACCATTTTAACACTGGGGGAAAAACACTCAGTACTGGCAAGGGTAAAATAAATCTGATACCTTAATGTACTGCCAATGATATTATAAGTTGAAAAAACTCTTCTTTGAAAGGTATCTTGGCAGTCTGTATGAGAAAGCCATCTAAATGTTCATATAGTTTGATGTAGTAATTTTATTTCTGGGACTATCTCTAAGATAATATTGCAAAATTTTGGAATATTTGTAATATTGTCTTAGAGATAGTCCTAGAAATAGAGTTACTGCATCTTACATTTTGTAGAGAGCTATATGTAGGAAGCTATTCATTACACAATTTTTAAGAAAGAAAAATTGCATATAATCTAAATGCCACAAATGGAAAATATTAGGTAAATTATGGTTCTTTATATTGGATGGAATAGTATATAGCCATTAAAATATCTATGAAGGTTATGAAGCAACATAGAAAAGTGCTTATGATATATAATGTCACTTAGAAACACATGGAATATTTCACAACAATACAAATTAGAACAAAATCTTAAACCAGATGCATAGGGAAGATGGGAAAGAATAACAATAATTACTGTATATTGAGTAATTATTATGTTTTAGGGACTTTGCCGAGTAATTTTCTCACTTAATTTTTATAAATGGCTCTTGGTTTGTTCATTTTGTGGACAAAGACACTGAGCTTAGAGAGGTTGTGTAATCTTGCTCAGCCATGTTGAGTGATGGGACTGCATCAGGACCAGGTCTGCCTGTGGGATCCAGGGTCCGTGCTTGAAACTGGTAATTTGCAAATTTTTCTGTGTGTCAGAATCATCTGAGAACTTTAAATAGATAAATGAGTGAGCAAACAAATACATGCCCCGTGGCCCACCTCCTGAATTAGAGTCACCTGGCAGACAACCAGAGCCCGGCACGGTTTACACCAAGCCAGGGTCTAGTGCCAGCCTGTGGCCAGCATTTAGGACCCTCTGCACATTCCGTTTGTTGGGTACAACACAAATATTAAAATACATACAAAAATACACAAATGTTAATATTGTGAATATTAATAGTGGTTGGATTTGAGTTAGAGAACTAAGTGATTTTAGTCTTTTTTCTTCATTTTCAGATCTTCTTTAGCGATAAATGATGTTACTTTGAGTATAAAGATTTAGTAAAGAGAAAATTGAATAAAAGATTTTATTTAGAGTCCTTCTTTTGGGGGGAATATTTTATTTTATTTTATTTTTTTTCAAGACAAGGTCTTGCTCTGTTGCCCATGCTGGAGTGCAGGAGTGTGATCATAGCTTGCTGTGGCTGCCTGGCTCAGGTGATCCTCTGACCTCAGCCTCCCGAGTGGCTGGGACTGTAGGTGTCCACCACCATGCCCAGCTAATTTTTTTTTTTTTAATTTTAGTAGAGAAGGAGTCTTGCTATGTTGCCAGGCTGGTCTCCAACTCAAGCGATCCTCCCGTCTCGGCCTCCCAGTGTGCTGGGCTTATAGGTGTGGACCACTGTGGGCCTGTGTTGTTGCTTTAAAAAACCCACTGTGAAGATGCATAAGTGGGGAAATGGAATTGTAGTCAAAAGAGGCTTAATCTTAGCAAAATACTATAAAATATATCAGTCTAATGATGATTACATGTAATAGCATATTTATTCAGTTACAACATTGCTTTAGAAATTAAAATGAACTATAGATTTTTAATAAATGATATATTAATTATATCTCAATTTAAAAATAAAATAAAATAAATTGGACAATTACAAAAAGCCAGTGAGATTGGCCTATTTAGCTCTTTGACAAGCAAGAGAGAAAACTATAATTGCAGAACATTTTTGTTGTGAAGTAAGGGGAATAAAATTCTTTTACTCATAGTTGAGAAGAAACAGAGTGAAGTGAGATATTAATTACAGGACACAGTGGACTTTATTACAGTTCAACCTTGTGGTCCTCAGCATGGGGAGGTAAATACGAGATCTTTTGAATGAGGTCTCTTGAACACTGCATGGGCAACAAATGCGATACCTTAAATAAGGTATAAATGATGTTGAAAAGTGTCTATTTTCAGGAAGGCAGAGGAAGATGTCAAACTTTAGACAACTTGTATGTGTATTTTTTAAAAATCAACCACTTATTTTTATATTATTGATACTATTGACAGGAAATGATAAAAAATCTTGCATACGTGGTTGGACACCTGGAGTAACCTTAGCATCCAGTGTCCAACAGTACATTGTTGTAACATCTTCCTCACTTTGCAGGTCTGGCCAAATTTCAGAATTCCTGGGTCAATTTGGAAGAAAACCAAATCGATTCGTAAGGAATAACCAGCGATTTCATGAGTGATTCATGTGGACATGAATGTATATTGTGAAGACTGAGAGGAATATTGGATATATTTTTAAAAGCTGAGCAGTGGTGCCAGTTAGCCTTAGTCATAAAAGTCTTATTTTAAAAATGGTGACGTCAATAGCAAGATCATGGAATCAACACAAGTGCCCATCAACAGTGGATTGGATAAAGCATGGAATACTATGCAGCCATAAACAAGAATGAAATCATGTCCTTTGCAGCAACTTGGATGCAGCTGGAGGCCATTATCCTAAGTAAATTAATGCAGAAACAGAAAGTCAATATCATATGTTCTCACTTAAAAGCGGGAGCAAAACAATGGGTACACATGCACATAAAAATCAGAACAGTAGACATCAGATACCCTAAAAGGAGGGAGGAGGAGGAGGAAGGGTGGAAAAACCACCTGGGGAGTACTGTGTTCACTATTTGGGTGATGGGTTCACCAGAAGCTCAAACTTCAGCATTACATGATATATCTGTGTAACAAATCTGCACAGGCATCCCCTGAATATAAAATTTAAAAAAAAATTCAAAAAAATTTAAATGGTGAAGTGTATTCATTTATTTTGGAAACATCACTTTTCTTCCACACATGAGATGGAATGGAACTGGAACACATTATCAAAATCCACAAAAGCTGTGAAAATTTTATATTAAATAATCCTGTAACTTGAAAAGATTTTAAAAAGTCCTCATTAAAGATAGGCTCATGAAAATTAGCGTATTTTTGTGTCTGCCAAAACTTCTTTGGAGAGGAAACGGGGACGAAATTCCAGATGATGTCTTTGTCTAACTCTACGGGCAAGGGCTGCATTGGCTGAATTGATGACTTCGCTGAAGCTGTTGAATTTCTAGTGTTGCCTCAGATCACGTCATCATTTTTGCTGTGAGCTCTGATAATTGCAATTGTGTTCAACTCCTGGAGTGCAGCACATGCCTCAAGTCATGAGAGATGGAAAAGGACTACTGTTTTCTGCAGGTAGGCGGCTACCACTAAAGCTTTGAAATGGTGTCCACATTCTTGGAAGCTAGTGAATTGAATCAAAGAGGAAAAGAACCCTCTAACTATTTTGGGGGCTGATCTGTGTCATTCATTAAAAAATGGCTTTCAAAACTGCTTAGTAATCTAGGGGAAAACCTCAGTCCTTACCAACAAGATGGTTCAGTGGGTTCAAAAGAACGTGCCACACACCCGGAGGCGTGCCTTGCTTTGCAACCCTTTGCATGCTGGGTGCAGGGTCCGTCCTTTGCTGGCGATCAGTGGGAAGTATGGTTGCCAGACTATGAGCTGAAAGACATAGTAGCCCTGTTTTTGCATCGCCAGGGAAAAAATCAAATTGTTTGTACTTAAGAAAAGTCCTCAGGTGGAGCATTGTGTATTTGGTAGAAAGACTGGAAACTCCAAATACACAGAAATAGAAATTTCAAGGGATAAAAACAAACATTATAGTTCATACATTTATAAACAGGTTTTAAAATAATTATAAGCCACCAATTTGATGACACTCTCAAGACTTCGTGAGAGGGACTTTTAAGAAGTTACATCTCATCCAGTTTAGGTGAATTCAGGTCACCTACTCTTGACATGAGTAGAGATTTGCCTTTGTGACTTGTGAGGAGAGACCTTTTCTCACCGATGGTATTGAAAAGAGAACTCCAAGCGAGGTTTGGGAAGAGGAATTTGATTCAGGTGCCAGATACACTTTACAGATCACTGTGGTTATCTTACATTAAAACAAGCAAATGTGCATCTTCAGGTATTATCTTATTTCTTTCACTCACAGACATTTGCTGCACTGTTCTCCCCACCTCACGCAGCAGAACACTTGGTTATGAAGTAACTATCACTGCACTTTTGGTGAGCAAGCCCCCTCAGCATTAAAAAAAATTACATGACAAGAAAAAATATGTATGTTTCAAGGCGACTATAAATATTTTTCTTTTAAAATATCATTGCTTTGATGTTTTTCATTGATGTACTTAATTTTACTTCAGGTGAAATGAAAGGAGGGCGTGAGATATTTTATGTTCGTCAAAAGGAAGCATGGGTGAAAAAGGCTTGAACGGCATCGCCCCACTAAATCACAAGGAGGAGAATAAGGTTCTTTCTCCCTTTGCCTTGCTGGCTTTAGGGCCATGCTCTTTTTCCATGCAAACTGCCGTTGCCTTTGGAGGAGAAGGTGGTGAGGTTATGCTCTTAAATAGGGTAAGCAATGTTCTGGAAAATAGTTTTACAGTACAGTTGAGATTTGGAGTGCTTAGAGAATGTGCATTATGGTATAAGTATCAGAGTTAAACTAAAATCCCGATGAATATTAGTTCATAGTTCTTCTTTTACTCTCTTTTTGAAGTATGCGCTAGTCACACCATTAAAATGATCTGAAAAAATCCTGACTTTTTCTTTTTTTTAAGAGATGGGGTTTCACCATGTTGGCCGGGCTGGTCTCGAACTCCTGACCTCAAGTGATCCTCCCGCCTCGGCCTCCCAAAGTGCTGGGATTGTAAGCGTGAGCCACCATGCCCAGCTAGACTATTTTTATTGTATTACCAGATGATGTTCTGTGTTCATGAGGCTCATAACCTGTTTGTGCATGTGTGTCTCTGGTTTTCACATCTTGCCCCTACTATTAGGGTCTTATCTTGTGAGGAGGTGGGCCACTCCATGTCCCTTTCCTCTCCTATTGCCGCTTCTCTCATTGATGTCATTGTCAGGTGACAAACCTGGGTGCCCTGCCAGGAGCTCTGGATTTGAATGTGGGCCCTCATCCCTGCTCTACTCTTTAAAAGCTGCAGGGTCTCGGACAAGTGACTCTCCTATTGGAGGATTCAATGAGATGAAAACCATAAATGTATCAATTTATTCTTTACTGTTTTAAAACTTTGAGTTTTGAGTAAATTTCTTTTGTTCTGTCTGCTTATGTAGATATAACAGTATATGGTTATTAGAATTATTAGGCTATGTATCTTGCAAAGGACTGAAATTGTCATACTTAGTTTCAAAGTATGCAGATTGAGTAACAGAAGCTGTCTGTGCAGTCAAATCTGGCTGATCCCCATTATGGTTTTTGAGACATTCAAGGTAACTCAGAAACCAGGAGATTAAAAAAAGAACGAAGCTAAGGAGTGTTTTGGCAGAGCACGGTGGTTAACTCCTGTAGTCCCAGCACTGTGGTAGGCCGAGGTAGAAGGATCGCTGGAGCTCAGGAGTTCAAACACAACATAGTGAGACCCCATCTCTACAAAAAAAAAAAAACAAAAATTAGCCTAGTGTGGTGGTGAACACCTGTAGTCCCAGCTACTCAGGAGGCTGAGGTGGCAGGGTTGCTTGAGTCCGGGAGGTCATGGTTACAGTGAGCTGTGATTGTGCCACTGTACTCCAGCCTCTGGCAACAGAGTGAGACCCTGTCTCAAAGAAAAAGAAAAAAGAAAAAGAAAAAAGAGATTTTTCTCTTCACGGTTCTGTTGAGTTCCTGGCCCTCCTTTCCTGATGCCAATCTAATATAGCATAACGACTTAATTTTGCTCTTGAATTGTACACAGAGGCTTGGTGAGAACCCTCCCTTGGCTGGAGGCCCGTGTGTAACCATATGGTGCTTCACGGAATGCAGATAATGGCTTTATTTTCCTCCCTGTCTTAATAGGTGGAAGCCTGTGCTAGCAGGTAGAAGATCTTTTATAAAGAACAAACGAAAGCATTACACTGGTATTATTCATGCCAGAGCACAGCAACTGTTAGCTGCTCTGAAAACTGTAATTCCTTTTCTTCTACCTGCTGGATATTTTCACCCATGACCCTTAAGAGAATGCGGGTGATCTCAGCCCTTGCTGCGAAGGTCATTGCTCACAGCTCCCCATCTTGCTGTGTCCTTTGTTCTGATGTCACTGGGGTTGGGCCTGGGGCCTCTTTGGGAGGCTGGCAGGCAGGTAGGCTGGGAAGGTGAGGGTTGGCAGTGTGTCCTCTTCCGGAAGTACAGGGTGCTGTCCCCACTGTCACACCCCACCACCTCCCTTTTGGGCCCTGCCTAGAGGGGAGGGGAGGGGTCCCTGCTGCTCCAGCAGCCTCCCCCTCCGCATCCCTGCGGAGCACCCATCCCTGTCCCTGTTCCTGCCGGGCTGCATTCTGACCCCTGCCCCAGGTTTGTGAGTCTGTAGGGTGGGGTTCTAGTCACAGAGTTGGAGCTTAGGATCTAACAGAAATGGATGGGGCTTTAGAAGTCTATGTCCCCCACCCTGCCCTGCCCTAAAAAGGATGCTTGTGTGTGGAAAAGGTGATACAGTTTGTGTCGGGTCTTGCAGCCAGGCTGGCTGGGGGTGCCTAGGTCTCTGGGATTTGCCCTCCTGGGCAGGGTGCTCTGCAAACTTCCCGGCCTGATCAGCCTTTCAGGCCCCCGATTATGGTGTCTCTGCCACCCACGTGCTAGGGAGCATCAAACCCCCATAAGCCACAAGCCTAGATGGGATTCCTGTGCCCTCCAGAGAGGACAGATCCCATCCATGCTGGAGAGTGAGCTTTTAAAAAGCTACTGCTAATGGAATTCTGGCTGTAGCTTAGATTGAGAAGTAACCCATTTATGTATATCATGGTCTCCAACCTTTTTGGCACCAGGGACTGGTTTTGTAAAGGACAGTTTTTCCACAGACTGGCATGGGGGATGGTTTTGGGATGACTCAAGTGCATGACCTTTATTGTGCACTTTATTTCTGTTATGATTACATTGTTATATATAATGAAATAATTATACACTCACCATCATGTAGAATCAGTGGGAGCCCTGAGCTTGTTCTCCTGCAACTAGACGGTCCCATCTGGGAGCCAGTGACAGATCATCAGGCATTAGATTCTTATAAGGAGCACACACCCCAGATCCCTCACATGTACAGTTCACAAAAGGGTTCACGCTCCCATGCAGATCATCAGGCATTAGATTCTCATAAGAAGCACACACCCCAGATCCCTCACATGCACAGTTCACAAAAGGGTTCACGGTCCCATGACCATCTAACGCTGCCGCGGATCTGACAGGAGGCGGAGCTCAGGTGGCCATCTGAGCGATGGGGAGCAGCTGCAAATGCAGATGAAGCTTCCCTGGCTCACCTGCAGCTCTCCTCCTTCTGTGCAGCCCAGTTCCTAATAGGCCACAGTACCGGTCTGTGGCCCAGGGGTTGGGGACCCGTGTGATATACATGATTGTATTTAATCTTCCTAGAAACTCAGTGAGGCTCTTCTTATCTCTATTGTCTGAGAGGCTGAAATTCAGAGAGGTTAAGTATCTTGCTGGAGGTCCAGCTGTGCAGTGCTGAGACCTCAGCCCAGGTCTGCCTGACTCCACGGCTGAGCCTGGACATGGCTCTCCTAGCCTTCCTGTGTCCGACCCATCTGCTGTGCACCTCCTGAGAACCTTCGGGTGCTCTTGAAAGCTTGTATGATCTACGTTTTTCTTTCAATATAAATGTAACCGCAATGATCTGGTGATGATTCTCTCTTTTTAAAACTATCACTTGGGCTGAGCGTGGTGGCTCACACCTGTAATCCCAGCACTTTGGGAGGCCAAGGTGGGTGGATCACCTGAGGTCTGGAGTTCAAGACCAGCCTGGCCAACATGGTGAAACCCCATCTCTCCTAAAAATACAAAAATCCGCTGGGTGTGGTGGTGGACGCCTGTAGTCCCAGCTACTCGGGAGGCTGAGGCAGGAGAATCACTTGAACCTGGGAGGCAGAGGTTGCAGTGAGCCAAGATCGTGCCACTGCACTCCAGCTTGGGCAAAAAGAGCAAAACTCCATCTAAAAACAAAACAAAACAAAACAAAAAACAAACAAACCAAAAAACCCCCAACTATCATCTGGAGGCAACAGCTGGCTGTCCAGAAGTAGACTGTTGAAAGGCAAACTGTTACACAATAAAAGACTTTCCTTCCCACTAGCCCATCACATTCCTTAGGCTCATAGACCTGGAAGATGAGGGAATGTGGAGCTGTGCTCTCTGCCCTAATCGTAGTAGCTCTGGTGAGTCACCAGATGTCTGGCTCACAAGAAGTTTCAGCAAAGCACGTCCTCATAGCTCTGGGCCCGAGAGACAGCAGTGCCTAAAGGGCTGTCACACTTCCCAGCCCATCTGGCGGAGGCTGCCGCAGGTTTGAAAACTTACCTGATGAGCAGAGGCCTTTCAATTCCAGAGACTTTCACAACTTTCCTGGCGTTTTCCTTGGCTCTTAACATCTGTGCCTCTAGACTGTAAATCCTCTAGGGCAGGGATTTTGTTCTTTGGCACATTTTAGCTATTGTAAAGCATAATGTACAGCATACGTTAAAAACAGTATAACAGCAAGGAAATTTTGTCCTTCAAATGCGGCTTCAGGTCTTGATCTTTTTCCCAGATACGCAGACATGTGTAGCCATGTATCGTAAAATCAGCTACTGAACTTTCTGTGAGAAGTGGTTTCCATGAGATCCATTTGTGGTGTTATTGCAAACTTGGGAAGGCATCAGATGTTAGAACAATTCAGCAGTTTTATACATACAATGGTTTTTTTGAGCTTTAGCTCATAAACCGTCACCTACTTTAAAATAATTTTGGGATTAAAACAATGTGATAATAAATTCATACTGGCCAGAATAGGATAATTTAAGCAGGGATACCCTCATAGCAATTTTTTTTTTCTGGGTCATAAAGCTAATAAAATATTCTCACCACCTGCTAATGTTCCTCATATTTTATTATAAATTATTTCTCACCGACATTCTATTTTCATTTAAGCCTATTTTACTTTCCTAGGCCTTGGGCCTTGGGTAATTTCCTTAGGTAAATTTCTGTTACATCTGATTTGAAAAGGCATGCTGGAGAGAGGGAAATGGAACGGCCAGCCATCTGGATGAACTCTGAGAGCTTCTCAAATAAACAACCACAAATATATTATTGTGTTATTCGTGTACCCTAAAACTTAAAGTATAATAATAATAAAATTTAAAAAAGATATTATTGTGTGATTATAGAAAAGTTTCTTAATTTGCTGTAAACTGGTAAACAGAAATTATATTTATTTGACATGGGATAAAGTTTTGAGGGAAGCACAGAGTAAAATGTGCATTTTGTAAAAATAACAGAATCTGAACCAATAGAAGATTTATTTAGTATGTATTATGTGATGCACCAATACTAGGCACCATGGGAGAGGCAGGAGACATCATGCATTTAGTTCCAGCTGCTCAGGACTCAGGGCTTCCCCAGACACGCAGGGCAGCAGACTGTGGCGGGTGGTTAAGTGCCCAGATGGGGGCTTCCAGGCAAGTGCTGTGAGCTCGTGAAGAGAGGGGACTGATAGAGTTCAATTGTGACCCTTGCCCTGGACTGCTAAGTGTGCAGTCACAAGTGGGTTCTCTTCTTGGCCTGCACAATTGGAATGTCCCCATGTCTCCTATCTCCTCACACAATCTTGGGCTTGGGGATCGGGGAGGAACATGGTGGATAATCCCTGGCTCTTAAGGACCAAGGAGGCTGCTCATCAAAGACACTTGCTGAAAAGAGGCAGAGCTAGGACTGAGTGTCCAAGGTCACCCCATGGTGTCAGGAGGTCGTGGTGGATGGTCTCAGGTCCACCATGAGGACGGCTGGGACATTCTTCCAGCTTATTTTGCTTTGAGGATCTTGAGCTAATTATGCATGAGGAGGAGAGGCTGTGGGCGAGGAAGGAAGGATGTGTTCTTAGGAGGGAGATGCAGCTGATGAGGCTTCCCAAGCAGTAGCTTGGGAGGAAGGTGGGCCGGGAGCGGTCAGCCTTCACACAGCTGGGCCATCCCTTGACCTGTGTGAAGCGCGTGCTGCAGATGGCAGCGGTCAGCTCGTGTCATCTCCTAGCATCCCTGGACCGCAAAACAGGCTTGCACTGGGTGGCAGGCAACCTTCAGAGGGTGGATAGACGTTCCTTCCGGCCTGAGTGCAGGCAGCCACCCTCGCTGTAGGTGTGTGTGTCCGTGCCTCTGTCCTGCCAACGTGGGTGCAGCGCCCGACCCCTCCCTGCCCGTCCTCTGTGTCCCAGGACTCGCGGTGAAGCCCTGAGCATGGGCTTCCATTGTTATTTTCTGAGGATAGCTTGACAGGACAGGGGCAACCTAGACCTAGTGGAGCAGGAGTCAGGGTCAGCAGCTCGGAGGTGGCTGGGGCTGGACTTTGCCGGGGAGGGGTTCAGATTTAATGCTTCGAGCAGTGGAAAGCTGCTCTGGGCTCCTGAGCACAGGCAGGGTGTGATAAAATCAGTGTTTGGGGAAGTTTAGTCTGGGAACGAGTATGGCAGTCAGTTTGGCAAACGATGGGGAGAAGGCGTGAGAAGGGTCGTTGGCTGTGAGCTGAAAATCGACACCATTTGCAGTCGCTGAAACCTTTGGGTAATCTATCACCTCTTCTTCTGCTCTTTCCTGTTTGTCTAATCTAGAAGTTCTCAGTTTTTAGTGCACAACAGACTCATCGGGAAACATGTTAAAACACAGACTCCTGGGCCCCACTCCCAGGGACTCCAGCTCAGCAGACCAGGAGTGGGGCTGGGAACCTGCATTTCATTTTCATTTTGCTCCTTAGATGATTCCAGTGCAGTTGATTGGAGGACCAAGTTTGAGAAAACAAACTCAACTGCCAGGTTCCATCTGGTTTTGGTCTTTTTTCCCTTTCTGTTGGGGCACTTCTTTCTGTTCTCATCACCACTGCTAGTCCTGACCCCTCCATGGTTTCCCTGAGCCTTGCCCCTCACTGTCCTCATCAGCAAACCTGTTCCCCTGAGAATGGCTTGCTCATCTATCTCAGGGGATACCCAGGCAGCATCTGGCTCCAGCGACTCCCTGTCCCCATCGCTGGCCTTCGAGGCACAGTTCGTCTTCCCTGTGAAAGCTGCCACTCTGACCTCCCTGCTGAGTAAGTGTAACCTCTCTGCTTTCCATTTCCATGGCTTGTATTCTCTACACCACTTCACTCCTTTCAAATACGAGCCATTAGCTTGTCGAAAGAGCAAGAGCTTGGCATCACACAGCCCTGGGACGGCTGCCTGCTAGCAATGTGGCCCTGGCAGGTCACACCATCGCCCTCAACTTCAGTTTTCCCGACCGCGGAATCTGTCCCTCAGGGTTTGTGGAGGCTTAAGTGGGAGGATACACAGTGTCCACCACATAGAATGTGTTTGGACAAATGCTATTTCTCTTTCTTTTCTCTGCGTCTGGAATCGCCAGCTGGACCAAAGACCCTCAGAAGAGAAAGGCGGTGTTTTATGTTCCTCTCTGATCTCATCATTGAGCTTGCTGCTCAACAGGCAATCATAATGCAAAAGGCAGTGATAGTAGTAGCAGTAATGGTAATAATAGTAATAGCAAATTTATAAGTATTTATGATATGCCAGGCATTACATATAACATGACTTATTTAATCTTCTCAACAGAGCTTTGAGGTATTGGCTGTCATTAACACCATCTGAGGAAACTGAGGCACAGAGTGGTTAGGTGCCCAGGGTCACCTAGCTGTTATGTAGTATAGTCAGTATTTGAACTCAGAAAGTCTGGCTGCAACCACCGTATTTTTATAGCACTGAAATAAAAATAACCCCTATTTTATTGTTATGAAAAATGTCAGTCATTTATAGAAATGGAATAGCGTGGGTGCGGTGGCTCACATCTGTAATCCTAGCACTTTGGGAGGCCAAGGAGGAAGCATTGCTTGAGGCCAGGAGTTCAACACTAGCCTGGGCAACAAAGCAAGACCCCAGTCTACAAAAAATGAGGAAATTAGCTACGTGTGGTGACACGCACCTGTAGTCTACTAGGGAGGTTGAGGCGTGAGGATTGCTTGAACCCAGGAGTTTGAAGCTGCAGCAAGCTGGGATCATACCACTGCACTCCAGGCTGGGTGACAATGAGACCCTGTCTCTAAAAAAAGAAAATAAAAATAAAAAAACAAAGAATTGGAGGGAATGAGAGAATTGAGTTCCTCTTTACTCAGCTTTAATGTAATCAACACATGGCCCATGTTGTTTCATTGGTGCTGTCACCTCTATCTTCACTTTGGGTTATTTTGAAACAAATCTCAGACATCATACTATTGTAAATACAACACATTAGCAATTGTATTTACAATGAACTTGTACATATTTTGTAAATAAATTTCAAAAAGATGGGCCAGGAGTGGTGTCACGTGTCTGTAGTCTCAGCTGCTCGAGAGGCTGAGGCAGGAGGATTGCTTGAACCTAGTTCAAAGCTGCAGTGAGCTATGCACACCACTGCATTCCAGCCTGGGTGACAGAATGAAATCCTGCCTCAAAAAAAAAAAAAAAAAAAAGAAAGAAAGCAAGAAGAAAAGACGGCCTTTATTGCCCCAGTATAACCTCAATGCCATTATCAGACTTAAAAATATCATATTATTGGTAATTCCTTAATACCAGCTATCCTGTTTGTGTTTAAATTTCTCTGATGTTTGCATAAACATTTTTTTACAGTTCATTTGTTCAAATCAGGATCCCAACAAAAGACAGTCTATTTTTGAGAATGAATTTTTAAAGCAAAGTACCTGAAAATGTTGTGTACTTGTTGCACTTTATTCAGCAAATGTTTATTGTGCCCATGTTTGCAAGGCATGGTTTGAGGCTGGAGAAAGAGACTTCCAAGGAGCTGCCAGCTGGCTGTGATGACAGGGTGGACTCGGAAACTGGCAGAGGGTGTTGGCGCATTTTGCCTCTGAAGTCATAAGTTTGGGTGAGTGACACAGCGGTAGAGTCTTGACAGGGCTGGGGAAGGTGGGAGGAAGAAACAGCCCCAGGAAAAGAGGATGGGTGTGGCTCGGGGGATGTGTTTAGATTCTTCAGTCATATTCAGTCCAACCTGTCTATTTCCTGTATTTCATTCTTCGTCTCTACTCTTCCACTTGATTTTTCTTGCAAGTTGTTATGTTGGCTTTCCCCCCTTTATAAAAAAAATGGTCAGGAACTTGGGGAGGTGTATTGAATGATGACAGTGTGTTTGAGTAAAGTAAATGAATGCGGTGGGGTAAATCCATGCTTTTAGGGCATAATCCCAGAGGCGACAGATTTAAGTTTTTAGGCACATGCTTTTATTATTCAGGCTGGCTCTTGGTACTGAAAATGTCTTGACAAATGAGCCAGCATTCAGATAACTGAAAAAATGAACTTCTATGAAATATTTCTGTTTGCTTTGAAATTATTCATCACTTTGTTTGGGGGACCTTGCCAAATTCCAAGTGGAGTATTGTGATGTACCTTGAGCCTGATGGAGTTTTTTTCTGTATTTAACCAAGATCACACTTTAAAACTAGACAGAGAATCATGGGTACCTTGTAAAAAATCTACCACGGACGCCAGACCTGGTGCTGCAGACACATGTGTTTTGTCAGGTAGATTTAAGTTGTAACAGGCAGAAGAAGGAAAGCAGTTTGGCTTGGGTGCCAACCGGGAGATTAGCAATTTGCTGATTTCAGCTGTTTTATGGCAGCATTTATAAAGTTGACTAATTTTCTCCACAGATATTTTGCCAATTAGCATTAAGAAACAAGAGAATTTAGAAATAAACTTTTGCTCTTTTCCTATCCAAAGAAAGTGGTCTTTTGTTTTTAAAAATCTATCATCTTTTTCTTTGATGAGAGAAATTATATTTGAGGCATTTAGTTAATCTACTATTCTTTGAAACATACACATTCTTATTTTTGAAAAATTAAAAACATTCATCTCTACATTCAACATTCTTTAAGACTGTGGTGGGATTGTGAGTTGCAGTAGTAGCAGAAAGAAAAGAAGACAGAACGTGGAAGAAAGCCGTTTCCTTTCTCTTTTTGTTGCAACTTCTAGTCCCTTGTCATTTGTTTGTCTTTGTCACACTTGCAGGCCTTTCCAACCCCCAGAATCTAGGGTACTGTTATACATAACTAGAAGACTTCTATGCGCCAGATTATTTAATGCTCCTCATTCCCTTTGCATTTGGCGGCACGTCTCCCTCATGTCTTTGTATTAAACTGTCAGTCACCAGCATAGGTAACACAGTACACTTCAAATTTCTTGTGAAAATCAGCCCTTGGTCACATTGTCTTAGCCATGGGCCAAGGCCTTCAATTCCAGCCCCACCTCAGGAGTTCACAGATAGTGAGTCAATACGTTCCCTGTCATTTTAAGCCAGCTTGACTTGCGGTTTCTGTTACTTGCAACCAGATGCACCTAACGGATCCTGATTGTAATGAACTTTATAATTAGATTTTCTGTTATGTGTTGGAAATGAAACAGAATAATTCTCCTCTCCTGGCCAAGGAACTTACGCTCCCAAAGAGACATAAAGAAAAGTGAACACTTACTGAGCATCTGCTATGTGTGCTGGGTGTTTCAGAGACATTTCCTCATGGAATGCTGAAGATGGCCATTACTGGGCCTGCTCCCTCTTCTTGCAGGTATGAGTGATGGGGTAGAATCGGCGAATCCTTTAGATCTTTACTGCATTATTGCTGAAGTTATGCTGATCGTGACTATTTCTGGGCTGTCAATGGATTTTTATGTGGCCCTGAGCACAGTGTCTCAGGGAGGTAGGGCTATTTCCAGTGTCTGAGCAGAACTAATCTCACATCCCCCCCAACAAGGTATCTAGGGTCACCTGGTGCGTTGTTACTTGCTTTTCTGCTAACCTGCTTTCCTTGCACACAGTAGAAAATTGGACTAGGAGTAACATACTGTTCTAACTATAATTAAAAGAATTCCCCCTCATTGGCCAAATGCAAGCACATGGGGTTTTTACACTCTCAGTTGACTGAATTACATTCTAGGTGCACTGAGAGTTTGCTACTATGGGTGTTATCTTGTTTTCTGAATTCCACTGGGTGATAAAATGCAACTACAGCTGTGTCCTTCTGTGGGAAGGAGGGTGTCCAGTGAAGTCCTCTGTGCCAGGGCTGGGAGAGATGGTCATGAGGGTTCTTATCCTTTGACCTTGGCCATGACCCCAGGCTGGCTTTACCTTTGACCCTGCCCTTTTGATGTGCCCAGGGCTGGTCTGGCCTGGCCAGTAGTCACTCCTTGTGTGGCAGTTAGCTGAGGGTATATCTGAGGGTGATATAGGGTATATCTGTTGGTTGAAATTAGCTGGGATGAAAACATACCTTTCATCATAGGCCAATGGCTCATTGAAAAGAAATTAGTCATGAACTTCACTGTCAGCTGAAAAGTAGTCATTAAGGGCCCTCCTCCAACAATAGGACACTTGTTCCGGTTTCAGGGTCACCTGATCCACACCAATAGGGGAAGACTGGGGAAGAATGCTGTGCAAAACGTTTTCAGAGGTTGTAACAGGCAGGTCTGCATTTTTAGAATTTTTTTTTTTTTTGGCTAGCTGTATATGATTGAACAGTTTTCGGTTTCAAAGTTGCAGCCTTTGGTGTTTAGATCCTTCCTAGGCTGGTGGTAGAAGAATCCTGGGATTCTGGGTTAGTCCTCGGTGGAGATGGCCAAGCACTACATGGGACCGAACTCCGGGCCTGAGCAGCTGGCTTGGAGGGTGTTGGCTTTTCTCCTTCCTGGTGGGTGTGGAGGCGTGAGGGGGGATGGTGGGGGGATGGAAGATTTCAGTGAGAGTTGTTTATTGCTAAAGGTCTACAGGAGAGAAGACGATTTGAAAGGCAGGATACAGTAGGTTAAAAAGGTTGTCCTGTACAGAACACACCCACAGAAATTGCACACATGTAAGGAAAATTGTGGCAGGAAAGAAGCTTGGCTCTTTTGCCTTTCTTCATTTCTGCCCCCAATTTTGCCTTGAACTTGGAATCTTATGTTATAGACGTTGCCAAATTGCAGCTCCAATCAGGAAACAGATGGTTAGGCAGTACCAGAAAACACAAATAATTGTGGGGACCATGAACATTAGTTCATGAACATTAGAAAACCCTGATGGAAAGTTTAGAACTATGTACATTTTTTTTTTTTGGTGAATATCAGACTTAAATAATTGCGAAAAGAATGGTCTAGAAATATTTTGCTAGGTATTGGAATTTTGTGGTACAGTAAATAATTAATCAACTTCTAGTTTATAAAAAATCTGCTGTGCTGTATAATTCTTAAAAATAAATTTAGTCAGTGATGGATGCGCTGAGGGCCCTGACCACCACGAAGCAATAGATCAGGTAGCAAAATGCACTTGTACCCCACGGATATAGACAAAAAACACTAAAAGTAAATACATAGATAAATAAATTTTGTTAAGCTTATCTGCCTTAGTTTCTGTCTAGGTGGCTGTAAACACGCCCTGGTCTCATTTCCCAGGCTTTGTACTTCCTCTTTTCTCTCCTGGGACAGCTCTGCCCAATTTTTCCTGTTTCCAGGCTTTAGTCCCCTCCTCGGCCCCTCCCTGAAGCTTCTTCTGCTGAATTCTGCAGTTCATTCATTTCTTCTTCTTCTTCTTCTTTTTTTTTTTTTTTTTTTGAGACAGAGTTTCACTCTTGTTGCCTAGGCTGGAGTGCAATGGAGTGATCTTGGCTCACTGCAACCTCTGTCTGCTAGGTTCAAGTGATTCTCCTGCCTCAGCCTCCTGAGTAGCTGGGATTACAGGTGCCCGTCACCATGCCCGGCTAATTTTTGTATTTTTGGTAGAGACAGGGTTTCACCATGTTGGCCAGGCTGGTCTCGAACTCCTGATCTCAGGTGGTCCGCCCACCATGGCCTTCCAAAGTGCTGGGATTATAGGCAGGAGCCACCACACCTGGCCCTGGAGCTCATTCATTTCTATTTGTTTCTGAAAGCAGGGACTCTAAATATTACTAACGCCATTTTGGCTCCTAGTTGTATGCTTATCTCTGTTAGAGAAGACTCTTGAAATTATCTAAGGAATGTAATACTTCATCCAGTTTTTTAAAACTCTAGAAAGCTAGATTCTGCAGCTTCTTAGTAGCCTATAACCGACTCTTTTTTTTTTTTTTTTTTGAGACGTAGTCTTGCTCTGTCACCCAGGCTGGAATGCAGTGGCATGATCTCGGCTCACTGCAACCTCTGCCTCCTGGGTTCAAGCGATTCTCCTGCCTCAGCCTCCCAAGTAACTGGGATTACAGGTGCCTGCCACCATGCCTGGCTAATTTTTGTATTTTTATTAGAGACAGGTTTTACCATGTTGGCCAGGCTGGTCTTGAACTCCTGACCTCAAGTGATCCGCCTGCCTTGGCCTCCCAAAGTGCTGGGATTAGAGGCGTGAGCCACCACACCCAGCCTATAACTGGCTCTTACTCTTACTGTCGTTAAGCTCTTCCTCTGACTCTCGGCTCAATTAAAAAGATGAGGTAAACTTTATACACAATCCCTTCATATATATTTAAGGAACAGTGATGTCTCCTTTTAACTTCACCTCTGCAGACCAAACACTACAGATTCTGTCAAAACCTGTTACAGCATGCTGATGTTTTTCAATCTCCAATAGGAGTATTAGTCAGCTATTAAGAATATTTTGCTAATTTATTACCAAATATGGATTATCCATGGCGATGGTCTACCTGAAATTTCCCCTGTGAAATGGACATGGTTCAGTGAGTTTGAACATTGATGCACTCAGTTCTTAATCGTCTTTCTAAATTCAGCGACAGTTCTTTTTTTTATTGCCTAATAACCGCTTGCAAGAAGTCAAGTCCAGACTCTTCCTGATTTTGTAGGAGCGTTTGTGCTTTGCAACCTGCCCCATGATTATGGTGTGACCTGTCAGGATTCCCTTCGTGGTTACTTAGCAGAACGCTCAGGTCTGGCATCATCAAAGAATGTCTAACTCTGCTTGGTAATGATGAAACTGGTGGGGGTTTTTGAATTACTCTTAAAAAGTTATTTCCCCAGGTAAGTTCATAGCCTGGATATTTCCCCACATAAAAGTTCAAACATTCCTTAATCTCTTCTCTATATCCCACCCTTTAAGACCTTCAGGTTAGAGAGGAGACATTCTGAAAAAATCCAAATGCAAACAGTGGTATGTCAGAAGAAATGGTTTCAAGTGGTCGCAACAGAGAAATAGCGTTGGCAAGGCGGGATCAGGGCTGATGAAAATGATACAGGCTTTTATATTTCTGCAGGAGTTTTTTCTTTTTTTTTCATTCCAAGCATACCAGAGTTTCACCAAAGCAGGTAGAAAGAATGTGAGAAGGTGTTGTCACAAAATCCAGGCATGATTGTATTTCTCCTCCTTAGAACCAGCCTCTTCTGGCAAGCCATTGGATCTCTTCAAGCCTCAGCTTCTCCATCTATAGAATGGCTACTTGCTTCCCAGGAGAGCAGCATTCCATCAGCAGTAAAGCATTCATTGATCTTCCTTTTGTTTCTCTGTCACAGCCTGGCGTGGTCCCAAAATATTGTAGTAATCAATGTGTTTTGAATTAATGGGTTTCTAAATATTCCCATGCTTCACACAGACCATTTTGGATCTCTGAAGTTTTGCACCATGCAGCCTGTTAGGCAGTTGATCAACCTGTGACTACCTTGTTCGTGGCTTACTTTCCCCAGCCAGAGCAGCCTGGATCTGCTGGCAACCTGGCAATCTTTGTTGTGAGAGGTTAACACAATTCCTACAGTCTGCACAAGCAGGAGGTGGAGTGGAGGTGGGAGAGGTGCGGAGTTGGAATGGCTCCCAGGCTGCCGTCTTGGCTCATGTGAGTCAGTGGCATGGAACACGCAGGTTCTGTGCATTTATATAAGGGAAGGAAGGCTGTTGGCTCTAAATTCTATATATTCCCCAGTTGTCGCTCAGAATAGTCATGAAGATCCGTGCCTATTCCATGTTCTTTTGGTCTTATAATGATAGTCATATTAGGCAAAGAGAACACAAAGTCTCTTGAACATTAGCTGCTTGCCTTGAATTTCAGTGTGACGCATTCATTCATTCCATTTATTCATTCAAGAAGCAATATTTAGCACTTACTCTGTGTCAGGTACTGTGCTAGGAACTGAGATTCCTACCTCAAGAAACTTCAAGTTTACGGTGGAACAGACAGGTAATCTTTGTGATCCAAGGTTACTGAAGCAGTGAGATGTGGGCCAGGTGCTCTGGGGAACCTGTGGATGAGCCAAGAATTTCCGATGTTGGGGCTGGGGTGGATAGGAAGGATGCACAGAGCAGAAGATCTTTAGAGTTTGATGCAATACAGTGTCGTGGAGAGGAAACATAGTGTCTTGAAGGAGAGCATAGGTGAGATTGAATTCTAGCTCCTCTTCTTAACAATTACGTGACCCTCAAGCAAGTTACCTATTTTTTTTTTTTGAACTTCAGCTTTTTCATCTGAGAATAGGCAAAGAAGATAATAATGTCCTAAAACTTCATCATAGTGTCTGGCAACCAATAGATTTTTTTTTTTTTTTTGAGACGGAGTCTGGCTCTGTTGCCCAGGCTGGAGTGCAGTGGCGCAATCTCAGTGCACTGCAAGCTCTGCCTCCAGGTTCATGCCATTCTCCTGCCTCAGCTTCCCGAGTAGCTGGGACTACAGGCACCCACCACCACACCCGGCTAATTTTTTTGTATTTTTAGTAGAGACGGGGTTTCTCCATGTTAGCCAGGATGGTCTTGATCTCCTGACCTCGTGATCCACCCGCCTCGGCCTCCCAAAGTGCTGGGATTACAGGCATGAGCCACCGTGCCTGGCCAAACCAATAGATTTTTAATTAATTAATTAATTAATGTCCAGTGATAGTTTTTAAATATGTTAATTAATTAATGTCTGTCTGTTTTCAATCTCTTCCTCTTATTGTTCCTCACATTGTTACTGGAGGCAAATTATTACAATAGAAAGAACACTGGAATTGGCTCTGCCACCAGCCTACTGTGTGACTCCAGGGATGCAGAGCTAGTCACACCTCCCTGTAGACCTCCTGTGGGGTCTGTGAAGGGAAAGATCTGGGTTGACTTGTTTCCAGTTTTTGGCTATTAAGAGTAATGCAGCTACAAACATTCCCATACAAGTCTTTGTGTGACATATGTTTTCATTTCTCTTGGGTATACACCTAGGAGTGGAATTGCTGGGTCGTATGGTAACTCCATGTTTAACCTTCTGAAGGACTTCCAGGCTGTTCTCACATGGCTGTACCATTTTACAATCTCACCAGCATTGTGTAAGGGTTCTGAGTCCTCTCCATCCTCACCAACACTTGTTACTGCCATTTTTTTTTTATCTGAGCCATCCTAGTGGGTGGAAAGTGGTACCCACTGCAGTTTTGATTTGCGATCTCCTGCTGACTAATGATGTTGAGCGTCTTTTCATGTGCTTTTTGGCTGTTTATCATAGCCTTTGGAGAAACGTCTGTTCAAATCCTTTGCCCATTGTGAGAGTCATTGACTTTGATATTTGTTGTTTGGACTCTTCTTCTCCTGGCTTGTGGAGATTGCTTTATCCTCTGAGGTTGCACTGCAGATCCTCTTCTGCAAGTCAATGGGTATGGTTGTGGTGTAGCGGGTTTCAGCAGCAACAGTGGTCTGAGGACCACTAAAAATAAACATAAGGAGTGTCACTACGCTAGCAGCATAGGCTGTTTTATGCTGAAATAACGTCTCAGTGGCTTGACACATGAAGCCTCATTTCTTCTTCTGCAAAGTCTATGGTCCAGGCTGCTGCAATCTTAGGGCGCAACTCTGCTTTCTATGAATGTGAACAATGCGAGGGGGCTCAGGGGCTTTTTGATGCCTCAGCCATTATCCAGACCCCACCACATGGCCCCATACAATGGGAAGGGATCTGGGAAGTGCAGTCTTCCATGTCCTGGGAAGGGGTGACCTGGTATTAGTGAGCATCAGCAGTGTCCATCGCAGTCACCGTCTCCCATTTCATGGCGGGGTCAGTGACTTCTCGTGACAGCCTCATGAAGGTGAAAAAGCAGGGATACTATTAGACACTCTGATATTGGAAATCTCCTAGTTGGCTCAGTGGAACTACAAAACTTCACTTAGGGACACTAAGATTCATCTGGAATATTTGCTTCTAATTTGACTATACAGGTTTGGTACACCTTGGAATGGATTGTCTTTTCTGTCTTTTATATAATAATTCCAGGAAGACGGTGTTTTCAGTACCTACTGTGTGCCAGTATTGTACTGTGTGCTGCTTATACACGATTAATTAGAGCACATCCCTGCTTCTTAGGACTCATACACGTAGCACTGTACAAGAGTGGGGATAAACACACAGACTGACATCTATGCTGGTGAGTGAAGATTAGTAGCAGGAGGAAAGACTTCTGGGAGCAGAAATGGGGGAATCCTTGGAGCTTTCTTGGGGAGTGGGGAAGAGCATCCCAGGCCATTCCCTTTATTTTTAATTGTGGAAAAATATACATAACCCTTAATATAGATCATTTAAATCATTCATAAGTGTACAATTCAGTAACATTAAATACATTCACAATGTCATGTAACCATCACCAATATCTATACCTATTAAATAAGAACTCCCATCCCCTGGCACCCTTTATTCTACTTGCTGCCTTATGGAGTTTCCTATTCTAGGTACTTCCTATAAGTGGAATCATACAGTATTTGTCCTTCTGTATCTGGCTTATCTCACTAAGCATACTATTTTCAGGGTCCGTGCTTTTTTTTTTTTTCTTTGAGATAGAGTCTCTCTCTGTCACTCAGGCTGAAGTGCAGTGGCACAATCTTGACTCACTGCAACTTCTGCCTCTCGGGTTCAAGTGATTTTCCTGCCTCAGCCTCCCACGTAGCTGGGATTACAGACGTGCACCACCACACCTGGCTAATTTTTGTATTTTTGGTAGAGACGAGGTTTCACCATGTTGGCCAGGCTGGTCTCGAACTCCTGGCCTCAAGTGATCCCCCTACCTCAGCCTCCCAAAGTGCTGGGATTACACATGTGAGCCACCA
The DNA here is from genome assembly GCF_028858775.2 of Pan troglodytes. Taxonomy (NCBI): domain Eukaryota; kingdom Metazoa; phylum Chordata; class Mammalia; order Primates; family Hominidae; genus Pan; species Pan troglodytes. Next base: position 185,486,482 of record NC_072401.2, read on the forward strand.
CACCTGGCCTCCACGCATGTTGTAGCACATATTAAAATTTCATTCCTTTTCAAGGCTGAATAATAAATACTCCATCGTGTGTGTATACCAAATTTTGTTTATCTGTTCATCTGTGGATGGAGCCTTGAGTTGTTTCCACTTTTTGGCTATGATGCTGCTGTGGACGTGGGTGTGCAGATGTGGGTGTCTGTTCCAGTGGCACTCACTTTTTTAGGAAAATTTTACCTTGAGTTCTGAGATAGCACATATTCATTGTGGATTAGTTAGAAAAATACAGAAAATTAAAATTAAAACAAAATCACTGCTTTTGTATTTAGTGATAATTTTTACAGCAAAAATATGTTAAATTTATCTCCTTTTTTCTCTTTAAATATTTCAATAAATATATTGACTAAATAGATTTTTAGTATTTATTATTTTTATTATTTAATTTATTGAAATATTTAAATATTCCAATAAATATATTGAATTATTTAAATAATTCAATATATTTATTGGAATATTTAAATAAATGAAATTTGTTAAATAAATAAATACATAAAATATTTCAAATATTTTTAATGACCATAAACAATACTTTTATGGGTGTGTCTTGATTTATTATTTCATTACTTTTAGATAGTTTTGAGATTTATCATAAATTACATTGAGATGAACATATCTATATAAATCTTTGTTGATAAATCTGTTATTTACATAAAAATGAAACTACTACATCAAAGATATGAGCAAATCAAGTTGCTTATCACAAATGGCCAATTACTTTGTGAGAGTTTTGCCACAGCCTCGCCAGTGTGTGAGTCCCCATGTCTTTAAAGCAGCACAGTAATGCTCTTGCTCAAAATTGTGCTTCCCATTCCAGGGGTTTTGGCCTCTCTCTGCAGCCCCCACTTGGGGCACCCATTGTGGATGGGTGGAGACTGACTGTTGAGGAGAGTGTGCCTTGTTTAGTTATATACAAGAGTGACTCTCAAGCCTTTGTTCTGCCTCCACCTCCTCCACGTGGTTACACACTCATCACCAGTGAGTCTAATTTCTTGCAGAAGTCTTCACTTTGGAGAGAGGTATATATGAGCAGTTTCTGGTAAGCATTTGAGAATCACTGATTGTGCTAGCCAGAGAAAGAGAACCAATAAGATGCAGTAAGATGTGTGTACACACACACAGGTACACGTGCGCACACACACACACACAGGTACACATGCACACACACACACACACACACACACACAGAGCAGGCCAGGTTGGAGACCCAGGGAAGAGTGGGTGCTGCAGATCCAATCCAAAGGCAGTTGGCTAGCAGAGTTCCCTCTTCCTTGGAGGAAGTCAGTCTTTTTCTCTTAAGGCCTTTCATTGGACGAGGGTCACCCATATCATGGAAGGTAATTTACTTTATTCACAGTCTACTGGCTAAGTGTTAATGTCATCTGAAAGAGTCACAGAGACATCTGACATCTAGGTGTCAGATCAAATATGTGGGTACCATGACCTAGCCAAGTTGGCACATAAAATTAACCATCACACTGATCCGAAAAGTTTGGGTGCCACTGACTTTAACGTTCTCCTGCATATAGGCAAGAATTAAAACACACACACAACAAAAGTTTATTTTTACTCTGAACCACTTGAGGGCACCATGAACGAGGGAAATGGAAAGTTGTGGCTCATCCGCTGTTCCTTTTAGAACAACCAGCATTAGTACTACAGGAAACCTGAGGGGATTTCTCCATGCGAGTCCCTAATTTTGCAGTTGAGAAAGTTACTGTGACTGCGTGCAAGTCTACAGGGCAAAGTAACAGAGTGAGTGAATGAGGCCAGAATGCGAACTGTGTCCTCTTGACTTTGCATTTCATGTTCTTTTTCGGGCATTCTGATAATTTCTATTAATTAATAATGGAAAGAATTTGAAATATATGTGAGTTGTTTTGGTTCCCATAAGTTACATATGGTGATGTGGCACCTAATGTTATGCAGATTGCATGAGTAAAGAATCCACTTAACTTTTAAACATCAATTATGAAATGATAAACTTTCGGATTTACAAATATTGTTGATACTGAGTCTGTAGCGAGTTTTGGCCAACGCTCTAAGGGTTTTGTTTGTTCTTCCTTTTGTAAAATGTTGCCTTCGAGTAACACAAAGGCCTGTGGTCTGTGAACACTCAGCGTGCAAGGATTTCTTTGTTTTTCATGGACTCTGTGTGTGTGTGCGCGCGTGTGTGTGTGTTGGTTGTGGGGGCAAGAACTAGGGGAAAAGGGGATGCCAAAAAATGTAAGCATGTAGTTTTTCTCCGCTTTGTTGTGAAAACAAAATTGATAATGTAACTTTTGGAATCAAGTCTTTTGTATTTAGATTGGAACGTTCTAATACCTTATTGTTACAAACAGACAATGTGTCTGAAAAGCTGAATTTTTGAGAGTGGATGGATTATTTAAAATAATGATTCTTAACCCATTTGTACAATTCTGTGTTCTGTTACAAATGTCTTTTCTTTGTCCATGTAACAGTCAATTCCCGTTCTGTGAAGGAGGAATTCTCTCGGTAATTTCTGCCCCCTTCTTTAGGTGGTTGGCCACCAGGGGGCAAGCGAAGAATGGCAGAAGCCGTCTGACGTAGCCCCTTCATCACTGCAGATAAACTGGTGATGCTTTCCTGACACACTTAATGGCAACCAGAGGTTTTCTGCACGTTTGTGTTTGTGTGTAAGTGTGTGGGGTGAGTGTGTGGCAGTGGTTATTTGCTGTATTTTGACTGCATAAAATTGCCATGCTTTCCCCTGGGTCTCCTAGAAATCCTTGTAGGATAATTATAACACAAGTAACAGATTTGATGGAAATTCTCATAATTCTCATACTCTGAAGCTTAGCTCATATGCATATTTCAGACTTGCCAGAGCCCCTCTTCAGTGGCTTGAGACTTGGTCTTAATCTTTTTGTCTGACTACAAAAAAAGTTCAGTGATGTGGTTAGTGTGTTCTTAGAGACACTGCACACTGTGGATCTGCGGGAGAGAGTTTCACTCATTGTATTCTGTTATTTTTTCTGAGACAGGGTCTCACTCTATTGCCCAGGCTGGAGTGCTGTGGCGGGATCTCAGCTCGCTGCAGTCTCCGCCTCCTGGGCTCAAGCAGTCCTCCTACCTCAGCCTCCTGAGTAGCTGGGATTACAGGTGCACACCACTACATCCGGCTAATTTTTGTATTTTTAGTAGAGATAGGGTTTCACCATGTTGCCCAGGCTGGTCTCAAATTCTTGGGCTCAAGTGATCTGCCCGCCCCGACCTCCCATGCTGGGATTACAGGCGTGAGTCACCACGCCCGGCTCAGTTTTCATCGTAGTATTTATTTATTTATTTATTTATTTATTTATTTATTTATTTATTTATAGACAGGTTCTAGCTGTGTGGCTCAGGCTTGAGTATGGGGTGTGATCATAGCTTACTGGAGACTTAGCTTCCTAAGTAGCTAGTACTATAGGTGCATGCCACCACACCAGGCTAGTACTGTAGGTGCATGCCACCATACCAGGCTAATTATTATTACTATTTTTTATTTTTAGAGAGACAGGAACTTGCACTGTTACCCAGGCTGGTCTTATATTCCTGACCTCAAAAGATGCTCCCTCCTCGGCCTCCCAAAGTTCTGGGATTACAGGCTTGAGCCACTGTGCCACGCCGTAGTATTATGAAATCATCAGAACCCTTGGTAGCATGCGATTTCTTCCTTGATCTCTTGTACTCAGCCTGCTTCTTATTTTAAAATGAGGTTCATTTGTAAGTTGCCTTGCTCACTATTTTTGAACATTTAAAACAACTTTTTAGAATAGGTAAGAAGTTGAGAAAATAGAGACAGAAAAAAATACACAGCTAATTAAGGCATTCCAAAATATATGCCAGATGATTATACAGAGCAACTCTTATTTTAGGAATTTCTTATTGGATGAACCATGAAATCAAATACAAAGTTGGCTTTGCATAATCAAGATATTGGAAAGTAGTGGGTAAGATAAATGCTTATGGTGGGAATTTAATTTTCCCATAGAGTCATACAATTTCAAAGAGTCATTTATATGGAAAAAAAAACTTGACTGTGGAATTATTAATACCGGCCTTACTTTCAGCAAGGGCTGTGTCCTTGCCAGTGTGTGGCTTAAGTAATGAATTTCCTCATATAATCCCTGTAAGAAAAGTTAGATGGATAATGAAGCCACTTGATCCTTTCATGCTCATTGCAACATATATTCATTAAAATATCACACAGGTAATTCCTCATTTCCCTAGTAGCTCTTACTACCTTTCCAGATTTGAGTGTTGAAGAGACCAGTCTTCTTACTGGCTGCCCCAGGCATTCAGCAAAACTCAGTCTTTGTAGGAATGTCTTAGAGCTGCTTTTTCAGATGGAACCTAGTCTATATCAGTTTACTAGTTCCATACGACGTGGCTAAACTCATTTTTCAGATGCTTTGAATGGAGTATAGAAGACTATTGCTTTACTAAAAAAGCAAACATGAAAACTTCAAGCCTCACAGTCAGCTCCTATCAATTTCCCTTTAATTACCTCCTCAAGTACCTGTTAATGGCTCATTAGTTATAAAAATAAATTATAGGTACTCTGCCACCCTGTTTGTAGTTTCTTTAGTTTTTGATTTCGCTAACCCCAGGAAAATGGATGTGTGGCAATAATACAGGAATGTGAATCAAATTGCTCTGTAATTTTATATATTTAATAAAGTATACAGCAGGGCCGTGTGCACATGGGGTTAAGCTGTGGTGGAGGAAAGTGCTCTGTGAGAAAACTGAAGTCCTTATACACCATGTTGGCTGCCTATGTTTCATTTCACGACATAGTGCTCAGCAAATAGGGCTGATTGGTTTTCAGTCCGGTTTTGTGTGGTTTTAGGTTCATAATGGTTCCTTTTCATATATGGCCTTTGAAACTTGCTTGACACTGCAGTCATCTCTCATAGATAAAATAGGTCACAGTGAGTTTTAAATTCCTTTTTTTTTTTGAAATAAAAATGTTATTCAGGCCGGGTGTGGTGGCTCACGCCTGTGATCCCAGCACTTTGGGAGGCCGAGGCGGGTGGATCACAAGGTCAGGAGTTCAAGACCAGCCTAGCCAAGATGGTGAAACCCCATCTCTACTAAAAAATACAAAAATTAGCCAAGCATGGTGGCAGGTGCCTGTAATCCCAGCTACTCGGGAGACTGAGGCAGAGAATTGCTTGAACCCAGGAGGCAGAGGTTGCAGCGAGCCAAGATCGCGCCACTGTACTCCACCCTGAGAGACAGAGCGAGACTCCATCTCAAAAAAAAAAAAAAAAGAAAAAGAAAAAGAAAAATGTTTTTAAAATAAAATTGCAGGTCGTATCCCAATCTGTAAGGATAAAAGCAGAATGACTCTTTTTGGGAGGAGGGAGAAGAATCTCAGAACCTTGGCCACACAGTTCACACAGAGACGTCACCCTGACCCACAGGACTCCGCAGAACTCAGTGTGAAAAACACCAAAATAGAAGATGAAATCATTTTTATACTTAAGTACTGAATATTTCCACTCAATTTTTAGACTTGTTCAGCCACAAATGTAGACAGAAACATTGTGTACCTTCATGGGCACTGAACTTTAGATCAGGAGTTGGCAAACTTTTTCCACAGAGGGCTAGATAGTGTATGCTTTCGGCTGTGTGGCCATATGGTCTCTGTCACCACTACTGAGCTCTGCTGCCGTGGCACAAAAGCAGCCAGGGACATTATGGAAATCGCATGAGTGTGGCTGTGTTCCAGTAAAGCTCTGTGCATGCCAAAATTTGGATTCCATATAATTTTCACATATGATGAAATATTGTTTTGATTTTTTCTGATTTTAGCAAAAAAATACTCTCGGCTCTTTTTCCTCTTTGAGTTTTAGTTATTATAAAGGTAATACCATGAAAGAACATTTCAAAAGGATGAGAAACTCATCTTTAATTCCATAATCCATGTTCTTTTCTTCATACGTCACTGTATCTTATAATAATTGTAATTATAGTTGACCCACAGTTCTGTACTTTTGCTTTTACTTACTTAACTTTTTTATACGTAAATCATAGTTTATGTAGTGTAGGTGTAAAATTCTGAAAATAAATTATGTTTACTTTTCTTTAATGTTACTTATTTAATTGCATCTATCCCCAGTGTTCTTCTACCCAATCCGAATTTCTAATCTTTTTAAAAGCAATCTAATAATTGTTTCTTAAAAAAACAAAATTATTATTCAATTTGGTGGATTTGTATTTGTTGGTATTCTGGAATATAAATCTCTGAAAAAGGGACACCCCATCGCAAGTAGATATGAGGATGGCAGTCATTTTCTTCCTCCAACCCTTAACACTGTCTTGGAGAGTTCCCATGGTCCGGTTGAATATTTTGGTACTGAAAAATGTCTTCAGGAAAGCAACAATTGTTTTCCTAGAAAAAAAACCTGAGAACTCATTTCTCTCTTTAGGTTGCCTGACATTTGTAGCTGAGTGAAACCATGGTGAGCATTGATTTATTTTACTATAAAATTATCAGTTTTACTCACTCAAACAATCCTTTTGTATTAAAAATATTTTAAAAATAAAAACAGGGTATTGTTTTGCTTTACTAAATGGAGTCACCGCTTTTTCTCTTACTTTTGACAATTTGGTTGTCAAATTGTGTGAATTGTGAAAAAATAGCCCTGAGTACAGAGAATTTTTACCTCAGGGATATCAAAAAAGTCATGTTAGTAATAAAATAAGCCATTGATTGTGTTAAAACTCAAGGTGAGTCATTTAATTGCAGTTATTAAAAAATTCTTTCATTATTTACCTCTGGGAGAGACTGTAGATAGGACTGTAAGATTGTTAATGAAAATGCGTGTAGATTGGTTTAAATGATTCAGCTTCATCTCACCAAGGAGTTAGCATGTTCATTCATTTTACAAAAATGTATTGAGCACCTCGCCTACTATGTCTTGAGTATTTTGTTAGACATACAAAGTTGACTAAAACATGGACTCTGACCCCAAGGCTAAAATGTTATTTCACATGTGCACAGTGCTTTACAGATTACAAATGACATCATTACGTCCTCAAAAGAATCTCATGAAGCAGATGTTGGTTCCATTTCATTCATGATGAAACTAAAACATAGAAAACATAATAGTCTCCCCAAGGCTGCCTGTAGCACAGTTCCTTAGATTCCCAATCAGGTGACCTTTCCAAACTGTAGAGATGGCTCTATAATAGTTTAAAAAGGAGAGATAAGAAATGTCCACCATAGGTAAATACAAAATAGACAGTAATACGTACAATCACAGAAGTTCAGCTAAAGTGGTACAGGAGTCCAGAAGAGGGAGAGATGGCTTCTGGGTAGGGGATGGATAAAGGGCATAAGGACTAGGGATAGGGATGGATGGACTGTGCACTTTCAGGGCAGGGGAAGATCATTCCATCCAGAGCCAGAAAAGCTTCAGAAAAGCTTAAGCCAGGTGGGATATGGCATGGGAAGAATGGAAATAGGAACAGTCAGTGGTTCAATTTACCTTGAAGATAGAATATATCACATGGAATTATTAGAGATGAGGACAAAAAGATGGAAAAGAAACACATTTTCCAGGTCTTTGATGCCAGGCCATAAAGCTTGAATTTTTTTTTGCTGGAAGTGGAGAGCCATCTGAGGCTTCTAAGCAGAAGTGTGCTAATCTGGCAGCAGTTTTGAACAAGGGAGTTGCAAACTCACATACCTGTAAAGGCCAAGAAGATAATAGAGAAGTGATGTGGAGAGGATACAGCAAAAAGAGAAGTTTTCTCTAGGGGACCATCCACCATTCAATGCTTTGGGAATGCAATCTCTCATTCTGCTGCAGATTTACAGTTCTCCTCTGCATATGTGCTTTATTAAGTTACATCTTTATACGATGTGTTCCCATTGACATAGATTTGTAACTTTTATGTGGTTATGTTTTAAATCTTACAGAAAAAAGGAGTTAATAGTCAAATATACTTTAATACTGACTTTTATATGTACTTATGTAGTGTACTTATAATATGTACTTAACAGTGTTCTTTATTTCTTCGTGCATATTGAATTATTGTCTAGTATTTTTTCATTTCAACCTGAAGGATTTTTTGTAGGGCAGGTCTACTAGTGACAAACTCTCTTGAGTTTTTGTCTATCTTGGAATGCCTTAATTTCTTCTTCAATTTTGAAGGATAGTTTGCTGAATATAGAATTCTTAATGGACAGTTTGTTTTCTTTCAGCACTTTGCATGTCATCCTATTGCCTTCTGGCCTCTGTGGCTTCTGATGAGAAATTAACTGTTAATCTTACTGTGTATACCTTGTGACAAGGCTGTTTTCTCTTGCTGCTTCCAGGATTCTCTTTTTGTATTTCGACAGTTACATTATAATGTATCTTGTTGTGGACTTGTGTGAATTTATCATGCTTGGAGTTTGTTGAGTTTGTTGAATGTGTAGATTCATGCTTGGCCATTATTGCTTCAAATATTCTTTCGCCCTTTTTCTCTCTCCTCTCTTTGTGGAACATCACGTTGGTGTGCTTGATGGTGTCCCACAGGCCTCTTTGGTTCTGTTTATTTTTCTTCATGTTTTAATTTTTGTTCTTCAGATTGGGTAATCTCGATTGACCTATCTTCAAGTTTGCTGATTCTTTCTTCTGTCTCTTTAAATCTGCTATTGAACACTGAAGTTTGCTTATGGTACTTTTCAACTCCAGAATTTCTTTATGGTTTCTTTTTATAATTTCTGCGTGTTTATTGATATTCTCTATTTTGTGAGACATCATTCTCATGATTTCCTTTAGTTGCTTGTATATTTTTTTCTTAAAGCATTTCAACATATTTAAAATAGTCAATTTAAAATCTTTGCCTAGTAAGTTCAGTAGCTTCCTCAGAGACAGTTTCTATGCATATCTTTTCTTTTTTCCTGTGCGTGGGTCATACTTTCTTGCATGCCTTGTAATTTTTTTTTTGAAACTGGGTTTTGAATATTGTAATGTGATAACTCGGGTAGTCAGATTCTGATTCTCAGGACTTGTTGCACCTGCTTATTGTGGTTGCTGTTTCTTTGTTTAGTGACTTTTAGAAACTAATTTTGTTAAGTTCTGCCTTCTTTGTCATGTATGTCCATGGAAGCTTATGTTTGGTTAGCTTAGCAATTTGACAAAGATTCCCTCAAACATCTGGAACAAAAACAGAAAAAAGAATCAGAGAGCCAGTGTGCTGTGTGTATTAGGTTATGCCTTCAACCCTCAGCCATACAATTCCCAACTCTGCCTTAGCCTTCACTTCCTGCTTGTGCAGAGCCTGAAAGTCAGGCAGAAGTGAGAGCTCAGTGCCATCTCAGGTCTATTCTGAGCATATGCCCTACCTTTAGCATGTATATGGGCTTCTAGAATTCCAGGATTACATGGGAACTTTTCAAAGTCCTTATATGGAAAAGTATGTAACTCCCTAGCCTTTCCTTTTAGGTTTTTTTGCTATCTGTTGTTTGCCCCAATTTGTATTTCTTTGCCCCAGGTGTCAGCAACTAAGTCATGTGTTTTTAATGAGTGATAAATGTTTGTTGGGTAGTCACTTCACCATCCAGGGAAAGTTCTGAATTAGCAAAAATAATTCAGAACATATTGCCTTTTCTATCAGTCCTTCAGAGCCACCAGACAGGTTAAAAGAAACACAATTATTGGAAAGCAAGATCTGCTCTCCTTCCAGCGCTAGGAACCATCACCAAGAAAGTGGGTTGCTGTCTTCAAGACCACAGTCGAACTGGATAGGAGGATCATGGGGCCAGGGTAGGTTAAAATGCCATAAATCTCCCCTACTGAAATTCAGCTGCCTTTTTCTTATGTGTTCACCTGGCCGCTGTAAACCTGTGACCAGTTCCAGAGTTCAGATTAAGTTGATTTTGACAGTTTTTGTCCATTTATTAGCTGTTTCTGTACAGGAACAGGCCCTTGGAATTCCCTATTCCATGATTTTTGCTGATGTCACTCTGTGCACATGTGCCTTACAAATAGTGTGTATATAAAAGAAAACATGTGTGAGCTAAGTGCAGGATGCTACCTTATTACCTTTGGTATAAAGAGAACTAGAGAGGAGAGAGGTTGAAGGAGAAGAAATGAGTAGGAAATGGAGGGATATTGACTGGCCCAGCTTCAGGCACCAAAACATAATACAGTCTTCCTAGAAAGTTATGCAGTTCAGGTATCTGTTCTATTAGGGGACAGCGTGTGGTTGCCTGTAACAGAAAATTGATTCATACTGGCCCACACAAATAGGAATTTATTTGACTCACATAACAGGAAACCTGGGGATGAACAGGTAAGAGCCAGAGTAGTGGCCTACCGATGCTGTCAAGAACTCAGGTGCTGTTGATCATTCTCTTTCACTGTCATTAGAATATTGGCTTCTATATTCTCAGTTGTTGCCTCTTGATCTCAAGATGGTTGCTGTAGCTCCAGATAGCACCTCTGCATTCAAGGCACATAATATACAAAAGTCTTTTCCTGGCAACTTTTTAAAACGCTGGAACAGAAAGCCCCCGTCAGAAGACTTCTTATATTTCATTAGCCATAAATAAGTCACATGCTCACTCTTATATCCATCACTGGCCAAAAGAAGAGATTACCATGACAAGTCTGTGATTCTTCTGTCAGGGCTGGGGAAGGGCCTCCGAGAGATTAAAGGAGCAGGGTTCTGTAAGCCAGGAAGAGAGAATAACCATTAGGTGGGCAGTGGACAATGGCTAGATAGAAGCTAAGAGGGATGGCTGATAAGGGTGTGAGGTGGCTAATTGGAAGGGTAGCAGGTACCTGCTCTGTCCTAACCATGTCAAACTTGGAGCAAGCTGTCATCTTTATTAGAGAAGTGAGGAGTTAGAAGTGAAGATTAGAAATACAAAACGTACAGACAGTCATGTAATAGGGTTAAAACCAGAAATGTCAACTCTGAGCCAAAGTAAGCTAAAGCCTGTGGTGTGTCGGATGCTGGAACAGGAGCCTGAAGTCCATGTTGGGGCCCAGGTGGAGGGAATAGAATTCTGCTGAGTGCCTGGTTTCTGGCTCTGGCTCTTGCCTCGTGGGAGTTTAGGTTACATTTAGAGCTGGCAAGCAGTTTCCAGCAGGTGTGGCAATCTCCAGGCCCTTAGATAACTAGTTCACTCTGGGCATGTACACAGTCTTGCAGGGGCTAGTAGATTCCAAGCATCAAACTAGAGATGGGAGAAGGACAATTTAGGGCCAAGTGGGGAAATTGGCAAGAGTCCCAGGCCCAGGAGCAGCCAGATTTCCTAGGCAGTTACCAAAATTGGAGCTTGGAAACAAGGCTTAAGAGGTGAAACTCTGTTATTTAGGGTTGGAGGCAGTCTGGAGTTGGGGAATTAGGAGCTCTTTGACTAAAATTGAGACTTCAGGGTGGAACTAGCAGCCACTGCTACTTGGTGCAAGACCCCAGAGTGGGCTGAAGTCAAAGGCCTCATGCCTCAGTATGGGCTTGATCCTGAGCATTGGAAATTAGCCTCAGCCTACTACATATGGATCAGGGGTTTCCTGTTGGGGTGGGAGAAGGAAGGATGTAGCTTCGTAGGAGATACATACAAGAACTCTTTTGGAGATAGCATTTACAGGGCTTGGAAAGAAGACAATGCTGGAGGGTGAGCCTAGCTGGCTGGCTTTATCTAAAATGTGGAATACAGAAATAGTAATAATTGTTGACGTTAAACGTCTGAGCCTATGAGTACATAGGGCATCTAGGGAGAGATGTCAGTGATTGATTATATGAGATTGGGATGTGGGAGATCTCTACCAAGATCTCTACAGCCAGAAATAAAGACTGGAGCCATCCACACATCGGGATCAGGATGGAGTGAGATTGCGAAGGGAGAGGGCGTTTGGAGTTCGGCACATCGTTTTTGTGTATGCACCATGAAGGAGAAGCCACTCCAAGGGTTGTATTTATTTCCATTTTATTTTATTGCCCCATGATTTTTTTCCCAGATTCCTCCAATTTCTGGTTGATTCTTCTTTCCTAATGTTTTTCAGATATAACCAGTTTCTCCCAAATAGCTGCATTTTCTTTTTTCTTTTCTTTCTCTTTCTTTCTTTCTTTCTTTCTTTCTTTCTTTCTTTCTTTCTTTCTTTCTTTCTTTTTTTTTTTTTTTTGAGATGGAGTTTCACTCTTGTTGTCCAGGCTGGAGTGCAGTGGCAAGATCTTGGCTCACCACAACCTCCACCTCCCGGGTTCAAGCAATTCTCCTGCCTCAGCCTCACAAGTAATTGGGATTACAGGCTCCAGCCACCACACCTGGCTAATTTTTTGTATTTTTATATTTTTAGTAGAGACGAGGTTTCACCATGTTGGCCAGGCTGGTCTTGAACTCCTGTCCTCAGGTGATCTGCCTGCCTCGGCCTCCCAAAGTGTTGGGATTACAGGCGTGAGCCACCACACCCAGCCTGCGTTTTCTTAAATGCTCAAAAAGTTTATTTAGATTCTTCAAGGAGAAAAAAAAATTTTGGAGAATGCCATATTTTCCATCCTTAAGACAAGGATTTGTGCTTATTATTCTTTACGATTTTCATTTATAGTAATTGATACTTATGAGATTTCTTTTTAAAAAAAAGTCAAAAGGGCTGGGCATGGTGGCTCACACCTGTAATCCCAGCACTTTGGGAGGCCGAGGCAGGTGGATCACTTGAGGTCAGGAGTTTAAGACCAGCCTGACCAACATGGTGAAACCCCGTCTCTACTAAAAATACAAAAATTAGCTGGGCTTGGTGGCAGGTGCCTGTAATCCCAGTTACTTGGGAGGCTGAGGCAGGAGGATTGCTTGAACCCAGGAGGTGGAGGCTGCAGTAAGCCGAGATCACACCACTGCACTCCAGCCTGGGTGACAGAGTGAGACTTCGTCTCAAGAAAAAAAGAAGAAGTCAAAAGAAGAAGAACATGTTGCCACCTTCTCCTCCATTCTTTCATCATGTGGCAAATGGGAGAAAGGATGAGGGAAAGGATGAGGGAAAGGATGAGAGAAAGGATGAGGGAAAGGATGAGGGAAAGGATGAGGGAAAGGAGGAGGGAAAGGAGGAGGGAAAGGAGGGAAAGGAGGAGGGAAAGGAGGAGGGAAAGGATGAGAGAAAGGATGAGGGAAAGGATGAGAGAAAGGATGATGCTGCCTTATCATACTCTCATCAAGGTTAATTCTAGGTTGAACGATCTGACCACACCCTGTACCTTGGAAGCAGCATTCCCTTCAGCCATGGGAGGTTCTTTTTTTCTGCATTTAGCGGTGGAACTTTTAAGATTTATGTTAATAAGGAAGAGGAAATTAATTAAAACCTATTTAATAAAATGAATGGTTTTGTAAGTTGGTGTAAGGGTGCGTCAGCGTAAGTAGTAGAGAGTAGAAATCTGTAAGTTCCTGATGGTCAAAATGGTCAAGTTGTTATTCACGCTTGTGATTGTAGGGTATGGGTGTCAACTGCTTTTTCAAACATAGATGGCAAATGTGAAGAATTTCCCAGAACTGAGGTTGAAGCTCCAGATAAGGTAGGCAAGTCATTTACTGATGAACCCGGGGCACTTTGGAGTGAGAAAGGCAGTATTAGGAATAATCGCACGCAGGAACTTTTCTGGGCAGAGTGGGACTTACGGTCACCCTAGTTCTAGACCTCAGCAATGGTTCCCAGATTCCATAATTCAAGGTGAAATGAAGTCAAAGTAAGGCATTTCCTCCTTGTTCTGGCATCTAAGTTGAAGGACTGTTCTCTTCTATAAAATACAGGTGGCTCAAGGTCCTGGAAATGCCGAAAGGAGATTGTCTTCATTGTCAGGCTTTTCCCTTGCGTTTCAAGTCAGGTGACGGTGTTTGGAGACTGTGCTGAGCGGATTCAGGGCCCAGCCCCGTCGGTCCTTAATGACTTCAATGTGGGTTTTTAATCTTCTGCCCAAGTGTTATCTTACTTGCCCAGACAAGTCGTTCACCACTACAGGAGAGTGTGGGAAAATTAACACTGCCAGAGCAACCAGGGAAGGGACGAAATGTCTGAAGGTAGAAATGAATTGCATTAGGATTTATTTTAATGCAGCCTGGAAACACACAACTTTAAATCTCTGGGCTGCTTAAGGAGATCCCACACCTTTCCTTGGAGGGAAAAAGAAAAAGAGGATTGAAAAATATACAGACTACAGCTATCTTTAATGTTTGAGTTAGCTATCAGGAAACTCGAAATAGTGAATGTAATAAAATGTTGACAGCAGTTTCACTTAACATGCGGTAACTCTGGACTAGAACGACATCTTTGGCACCAAAGGAAATCGAGAGAATAAAAGCAGCAGTTGTCAGGATTTGAAGGAAGCCACAGATTATTACCATCTGTACATTTTACAGACGTCTTACAAAAACCAGAAACCCAGGACCCAGACTGGAGTGTAAGTATATTGAACTCTGGGGTGTGTTGTTAGATGGAGGAAACTCAGAAATTGGTCTGAATTTTTAAACACAATACTTCATAAAACCTGACTATTCTGTTCTGGCGATGTTAGAACTTGTCTATAATCTGAAACAGCAGATTTATTTGGAGGGGTTATTTGCATGTCTCATGTGGGATATCCCATTGTTTCAAACCTTTACTATACCAGGCCTTCATACTTCCACGATTTCTCCATAAATGTAGAATTATCTGTAAATTGCTCTCTGATTTCAGATTGTTCTTATGTGATGGGTTGTGTGTTCTTTCCTGAAGCTTGTGGAAAGGTCATCGTCAAACACATGTAAGTGTCTTGAATAATGAATTGGTTCATCACTACCATAGATCACTTAGCTTGGACTTTTCTATTATTCTTGAGAAGGTACTTTCTCATGAACCTCCATTAAATATCAGTAGAAGAAGATTTTGCCCAGTGTTTATTTGACATTATAACTTGGGCCAATGGTTAGATTCTCTGCAGTTGAGACTCATAGATAGAGACTAAACATAAAACATGCAAGTTTCACATCAGATGTTTTTGTGTGTGTCTGTGTGTTTTAATCAGGGCTTATATTTGCTCAGAGATATTAGACCTGAACTCCTAAACTCTAGCCCTTGAAAAACTAGATTCATGGCAGGGGGCAGGGGGGATGGTGAGTTTATTATTTTTTATAAAAAGTAAAAGTGTTTTAAAATAGCAAGTAGTGAATAAGAGAGGCCCATTTACCTAAAATGTTTACATAAAAATAGAGTTACATCCATGTAAATGGGACTGTTAGGTAAATTATTTGACATCTCATGGAGAAATAGAAACTTTCTCATAAATGATTTTGATATAGAGCACTGAAAATACAATTTAATGGAATCATTTCAACTTAAAAATGACAATTAATGACAGATTGGAGAAGTCAGCCAATTATCGCTTAGTGCTTTTCTATCCAACACATATGGAAGATTGCTTATAAACAGGGAATGTTTTTTTAACATGCATATGAATTTAGTATAATATTTGTCAATTCTTAGCTAGTTTGGCAACATTAAAATCTTAGATCTTTGATACTTAGACTAGTCTCCCGAATATGAAATGTTCCATGGATAGATTTGTTCATTCTTTGCAACCCCTGAAATCTTAATGTTTAAGCAAGAAACTCTTCACCCCAATACTTTTCTTTGGTAACCTAAGATTCACAGAGTGATGTAATAGAGTATTTGGCCAAATTAAAATGAGGGAAGGTGCAAATAACAGAATTAATTCCCACACCTGTCAAATACGAGGTTAGCAAGTAAGTTAAATCACACGCATTACTTTGAGTGTTTAATTCTGAAAACTACGCATCCAAGTGTTCACTTTGAAATTTAATTGTGCGTATTTGTGTCTCTTCTCCTGAAGGGTGCTCTTCTGTTAGGGCAGCCCATGCCGTTTTTTAAATTAATGGTGCAGATTCTTTTAGTTCATAGGCTCGTCTTGGGGGAGTAATGCAGGCATGTGTGAAAGGGGCCGTGAGCCTTTCTGGACTCTTGGGTCCTATCTGATAAATGATTGCTTCAATACACTAAATGGACCCCAGTGTCCTAGAAACGTTCATATCATTTCCACATGTTCACTTCTTTTTCCTGGAAAGTGTAACTTATGACAAGGGTAACTTGGAAATCCAAGCTCATTATTGGAGAAAAACGAATGGTCGTCTATTTGGCATACGTTTTGAAAATAACCTCAGTGTGGGAAAATCTTTTGTGAAGTTTATTATGAATCTGTTTATAGTATACTTTTCAAAATGTATATGTAAGCATCTTAAGGCTTAAGAAAAGAAAGCGCTAAGTAGGCATAGTTGATTTCTCCTTTTGCAAAAATACAAGTGAACAAGGAAGAAGACTATGCAGCGGAAGGTATGGTTGGAATGATGTGTTGAGGAATGTTAATGATTCGTCTGGAAGCGTGCAAATGTGGGGCAAGTGCAGCCCCTTCACTTCCATCCTGGCTTCTTTTTGAAGTGACATTTGGCATTTTAGCTGCCTCACGATGCTACTCTGATAGGAATCTTCTGCCTATGGTGCACATTCGGAGAATGCTCTGGCCACAGCTGCTCTGGTTTGGGTCAGGAGTAGGGCAAGCTTTGCTGAAGCTGGCAGCTGCCCTGGCCTGTCTCCTCTGAGTTCGCTTCCAGCCTAGGTCTCATTCCTGGCCTGGTGGTAGCATCTTGCTGCAGGGATGGACCTCTCAGAAACTTCCTAAGTGCGCACCCTGGGGTCTCGAATAGGCTGGTCACAGATTTCTAGGACACTGAGGCCCATTTAGTGTATTGAAGCAATCATTTATCAGATAGGACCCAAGACTCCAGAAAGGCTCACGGCCCCTTTCACACATGTCGACATTACTCCCCCAAGACAAGCCTATGAACTAAAAAAATCTGCACCATTAATTAAAGAAACGGCATGGGCTACACTGACAGAAGAGCATCCTTCAGGAGAACAGACGCAAATACGCACAAACAATTGCAAAGTGAACACTCGGATGAGTAGTTTTCAGCATTAAACACTTAAAGTAGTGTGTGATTCAACTTACTTGCTAACCTCGTATTTGACAGGTGAGGGTATTAATTCTGTTATTTCCACCTTCCCTCAGCAGTCTCCATCCAAACTGAAGGGCAATTCAGGGATCTGCCTTCCAAAGCCTTGTCTAAAAGCCGTCCCTGCTCTCAGCCACCTGCCCCTGGCTGACTGCAGCTAATGGTAGGGTGGTTCATGTGAACATCGCTTTGCAGTTAGCTGTCTCGGACCCCAGGGGATGATAGCTCCCTTGCCCAAGAATAATGGGGTGTTTTGTTGTTACACAAGAAGGGAAGGGAGATGTGAAAGTGCTACTTTAAAAATAGTCTTTTTTCAGTAGTGTCTGTTTAATAGTTACTGCATATATATTAATGTGTGTAGCTTTATTTTTTTTGACACTTACCCTATGGGACCAAAACAGTCAGCTACCAAGTCTTATTGAGAATTTACTTTGGAAAGTCCTGGAGATTTGGTCTGTGGCATCTGACTGAGGAGAGAGGACATGTGAAGAGGCAGGGAGGGAGATGAGTGGATAATTAGATTAAATTGTGTGGTAGAGGCTGGGAGGGGTTTGGAGGGGTTTGGAGGACAGGAAGTTCAAACAAGCCTTCCTCTCCCTTCTCTAGGGTAATCCTTCTGCCTGGTAGGATTGGTTGCCCCGTAGGACTGGTTGTCCCATAGGACTGGTTGTCCCACAGGACTGGTCATCCTGCAGAACTGGTTATCCCGCAGGACTGGTTATCCTGCAGGTCTGGTCATCCCACAGGACTGGTCATCCTGCAGGTCTGATCATCCCATAGGACTGGTTATCCCACAGGACTGGTCATCTCGCAGGACTGGTTATCCTGCAGGACTGGTCATCTTGCAGGACTGGTCATTCCACAGGACTGGTTATCCTGCAAGATTGGTCATCCCACAGGACTGGTTATCCTGCAGGACTGGTTATCCCATAGGACTGGTTGCCTCGTAGGACTGGTTGTCCCGCAGGACTGGTTATCCCGCAGGACTGGTTGCCTCATAGGATTGGTCATCCCGCAGGACTGGTTATCCTGCAGGACTGGTTATCCCACAGGACTCGTTGCCTCGTAGGACTGGTCATCCCGCAGGACTGGTCATCCTGCAGGACTGGTTATCCCATTGAAGGCAGTGCCACCGCTGCCTGGATTCCCAGCCTCCCACATACTGACATGTGCAGGTCATCTCCGAATTTGAAGTTCTGCCCGATTCAGCTTCTTAGTCTACTTATTTTACCCTTCACCACATAACTTAAAAGATGTTCTGCTTTCATTCCTTTTATCTTGTTACCCCTTACCTCTGGGGTCCTTCCCACCTCCTGAATCCCGGGCAGCTGTGGAATGGAGGAACCTTTCCCCCAGCCCTGTCTCCTTCTCCTCCAGCTTTGCCCCAGTGCTGCTGGTGTCCCTGTCTGCTTTGCAGCCCCCCTTCCTTGGTTTCTGGAAAGCTGCTCTGTCCTTGTTTGCATCGATGCTGTTGGTGGCACAGCTCCCTCCCATGCCTCTGAGGGTATCCCCAGGTTTCAGTCCTGCCCATCCCCCTGTTCTCTCCCTGGGATAATGATAATTCATCCACTCTTGTCTCCCTACAGGAGTCAGTCATTCACTTCTCAAACATTTATTGAGTGCCTTTTATACCCCAGGAACTGATCCAGGCATTGGAGTAGAAGGATGAGGGCAAAAACTGGGTCCCTGCCTCCTGGAGTCCACAGTGAGGAGTGGGTAGTAAATAGGCCTCCCCAGCACAGCTGGAAGGGCAACCCCTGGGGAAGTGCAGGCTCCCTGGGGGACCCTCAGGGGGCACCATGCCTGTCGTCACTGCACAGCCCCATCCCTAAGCTCTCCCTTGCCCCTCCGCCTCCGGGATGACCTGTCCACGCTTCAGACAAAACAGCTCCACAGGGAAACCCACAATCTGTTCCTCCAAGCTAAGTGCCCTGCTGCTGGCCCATTCCTGACACTGTGAGCTGCGTCTCCCACCCTGTGCGGGCTGCAAGCCTGGGAGTCCCACTACAGCTCTAGTTTCCCTTCAGATCCTTACCCAGTCAGCCACCCACCCGGCAGCTCTTCTGCTGTCGTTGCGCTCAGCTCTGCTTCCGACTTTCCATTCCTGTTGCCTCTGCCCACGGCCGGAGCCTCCCTGCCTCATTCCTGCACTGTTTCGTATTTATAGATGGGGTATTTACTTCCTCAGAGATTTAAAAAAGTTACCCAAGTGGTTCATGTTCATGGTGGAAAATAATTAGAAAATAGAGAAAAAGAGAAAGAAGGAAGGAAGGAGGGAAGGGAGGGACGGGAAAACCACACATTTCACCGTTCAGATAATGTCCCTATTGAGCTTTCATAGTTATCCCTCTAGACTTTTTCCCATGTATCTGTCGAAATATCCTCATCTATCCAAATGTGAAACATGTCTTACAAATCATGATTATGTTATCTATATTGTTTTGTAGTCGACTTCTTTATACTTAGCTTCTATGATTGCTTTTCTGGATCTAGAAATATAATACTTTTTTTTCATGGCTGCATAATTATTGGAAGCAATTTGCCCCTTCATCTCTACGTCATTTCAGTGTACTGTACCCACCGCCCCTAAGTCATCCTCACACTTGATTGTTCTTGCTGCCCTTCTGCTGAAAAGCACAGGCAGCTTCCTACGGCCCTCTGCCACCCGCCCCACATTCCTCTTCTATAGGAAAGGTTTTGTGCCTTTCTCAGTCTTCAGGATTCTTTCTCTCCTCTGAATAAGATCTATTATTTGGACCAAGCTTGGTGGCTGTCATAGGCTACACCTTGGGATTAGGAGGGGCAGTTCCTGGGATCCCACGGTGCCTTGCTCATCGCTGTGCCCCTGCTGTGGCCCATTCTCTCTCTCCCTCTTCCCAGTGTTGTAGGGTGTCACATGCTGCCAGGTCTTGGGACTGAAGAGGTGACCAAAGTGCCTCCGAACTCCAGCTCCTACCGCAGTAGGGCAGATACAGCCATGAAAACAGACAAATGCAACAGGGCAAGATCACGACACTGGGGAGGAAGAAAGGGTGTCCATCGGGTGACATTGGAGCTGGTCTTGCCCTGTGACGGGCACCTACAGAGCTCAGCTGGCAGTGACCAAAGAGGATGACAGCAGGCATTTCAGGGGTGGCAGAGGGGACTGGGGGCGGTGGGCAGCCTGGGAAGGGCAGGGGCCAGATGGTGGGTGTTGGTGTGGCTTGGCATGACAGAGGCGGCGGGGCCAGGGTATGAACAGGCTTACGGAACCATCTCCACCCACCCACAGGACAGTTTTGATGAGACAAAGTAAATGGTGACACACAGAAGGCCAGCATGGCCCTTGCATGCAGGGAACTTGTCGTTGAAACCAAGATAAATTTCTGTATTTTTATGATTTTGATATCACAAGTCAAATCCTGAAACCCACATGTCACTGGGATGATCCAAATGATCTCA
Source organism: Pan troglodytes (assembly GCF_028858775.2). Classification (NCBI taxonomy): domain Eukaryota; kingdom Metazoa; phylum Chordata; class Mammalia; order Primates; family Hominidae; genus Pan; species Pan troglodytes. Next base: position 185,506,970 of record NC_072401.2, read on the forward strand.
CCGAACTGAATGGATTTTTTTTTCCTACTATACCAAAGACTAGAAAGACTTTTGATATCTAGGACTTTATTTTCCTTGTCACAATATTCTGTATATTAGGATTTGTTCATGTCAGTTGCGTTTACTGACAGATTAGATTAGATTAGATATTTACGGACAGAATTTCCTGGCAGATTAGAATGTGTGTGTGTGTATATGTATTTGTTAGCATATTAAAACTAGTCAAAAAGCCTCTTTGCTGTTTAAAGATAATATATAATTCTGCAATTAAATATCTGTGTCCCTTTAAAGTCATATTCTTTTTTTTTTACCGAAGTCTACCTATTTAGGATGTAGTTCACTGTGAATTTTTAAATCAAAGAAAATAACTTCTTCCAGTTTTTGTAAAGGGAGATGAGGAATGATTTAAGCTTCACAAATAGAACATAGTGCTTTAAACTGTGAGGGACTTCTCACTGGGTCCAGCCTCATCATTATACAGAAAAGGAAACGGGCCCTCAAAGGTGAAGCAATTTGCCTAAAATGACGTAGCTAATTAGTGGCCCAGCCAAAACCCCAATCCAGGACTTCTGGCTTTCAGTGCTGTGACCTTCCCACTATTCCATGCTGCCAGCTGGCTTAAAACAAAACAAAACAAACAAAAAACAAAAAAAAAAAAAAGAAGAAAAAGAAGAAAAAATTGGAGAATTGAGTTGACACATTGCTTGAATTCCCCTACCTCTTTATAGAGTGTGAAAAATCCTGATATGCTTTAAAAGAAACACTTAAAAATGTATCAGGACTTGTAAAGAAAATCAGGAATATTTGTGATATGCTAATTAGAAAGTATCTCATTATGCGAGAGGCAGGAAACGTGGCAGAGGGAGATGCTATTCAGAGTAACTTAAGGAAACTTCAAAGGTAAGACAAAAGGCCGTTCTTTTTATTTATTTGATAATGTGTGTGGCTGTCATCAAAGTTCTGATGGGGCCTGACACCTTTATGAAAAACCCCCTTTATGAAAAACACTGGGGGAATCTCTCAGACACACGGAAGGAAAAGCAAACGATTCCATTTCCATCCGAGTTTCCGTAGGTGGAAGACAGCCTTTCCCACAGTGCTCGCCTGCCAAGCATCTTCCTGTAGGAACTTGTCAGTGCCGCCATTAGTTGTTTGCAAAGGGATTACGCTTTGGCAGCCATGCTAATCACTCCAAGGTGACCCTTTATTTGGAGAAACGGATCCTGTTCAGTTGTTGTTACGGTACACTAATCCAACCCTGCAAGTCGCTGTTTGGGAAAAAAATTATCAAAGTGCATTTTCTCCCCACTGCTTCTTTCTCTCCAGATCGCTCCTAACTAAAAGTGCTGTTTCTTCCAAAGAAGTTCAAAATGACAGGGAGAAAAACACAGAACCTGGTCAGATTTCAAATTCAGGAGCAGACAGGACCCCCTAGATCTCAGAAGGAGAAGGTTCAACAAAACCCCCAGGTGGGAGTGGACTGTCCCGTTACCTTGGGGGGTCCTCACCCTGCTGCAGTGGGGCCCCTGTCTTTGGCCATTGCTGCTGTTTGCCGCCATGGTGAAGTTTGTTCCACTGTAGTGTTCATAGATACCCAGGAAGAGGGAGAGCCGGGGAGCTGTCAGCCTCTCTTAGCCTGCGATAGCCTCTAGGGAGAGATAAGGACACCTCAAAATACCAGTTCTGACGTGAGAAGCGACTTTCAGGCAGGGTTTTGTAGATCGTGTGGATTTTGGAGTTGGAACACACTGGCTTGGGATTGCAGTTTTGCATCTTAGCTGTGTGACCATGAACAAGTCACCTGGTCCCTGGGCGCCGCAGCTTCTTCATCTGTAAAATGGGTTGTGGTGATTACCGGTAGGGATGTTTGGAAGACACAATGCGACAATATATGTAAAGTGCCTCGCAGGGCGTAGGGCTCATTGTGGGTCCTCAAAAATAGTAGCAGTTATCATTTTTCCTATATTTATGATTATCTAAACGCTAATATACCAACAACTATTTTAGTTTAAATTAGGACCCGGAAGAGCCCAAATGTTAATTTACAGCTCAGTGGATGATTCAAAGTGCAAAGCCCCATGTAACCACCATCCAGGTGGTAACTAGAACATCACAGGATCACAGGAGCCTCATCCCTCCCCGTCCACACGATTTCCCCTTCCCTTCTTACCGAATGTAGCCATTTTCCTAAACTTCTAACACTCAACAGATACTTCGTGAGGGTTTCCTAGATCCCAGGCGCTAGACCACACAGTTCTTGCCCGAGGGAACTTACGTTTCAGAGGCAGGAGCCAGACAACAAAAGCATATGAGAATGAGGGGATTTCAGATAACGTGAAGTGTTTGTTGTTGTTGTTGTTGTTTGTTTGTTTGATTTTTGAGACAGAGTCTCACTCTGTCACCCAGGCTGGAGTGCAGTGGCGCGATCTCGGCTCATTGCAACCTCTGCCTCCCGGGTGCAAGCGATTCTCCTGCCTCAGCCTCCCTAGTAGCTGGGATTACAGGCACGTGCCATCACCCCTAGCTAATTTTTGTATTTTGAGTAGAGACAGGGTTTCACCATGTTGGCCAGGCTGGTCTTGAACTGCCTACCTCGGCCTCCCAAAGTGCTGTGATTATAGGCATGAGCTACTGTGCCCAGCCAATGTTAAGTGTTATGAGGAAAATAAAATACCCGAATGGGCCAGAAGACAGCTGTCAGAGGGTGCCTCTACAAGGGTGACCAGGGAAGGCCCTTCTGAAGAAGTGACAATGGGAAGACCCAGGGAGGAGCTGTCCATGGGAGGGAGCAGTGGGAGGCCCCTGGGCGGGAGAGGCTGGCACGCATTTGAGTGGCAAGAAGAAGCCATGCGAGAGTCGGCAGGGTTTACACCCTGAGGGCTCGATACAGGCTTTGGGGGCAAATTGCGTTTTAAGATCAAGGGTAATTAGTGTCCTGAGAAAAACCAAGGAAACTCAGAAGAGGGAGGGATCGCGCCCTGCCACCTCTCTCTAACGGTGCCCTGTGGGACTTGGACAGTGTGGTTTCCTTGTAAACACAGGGCCTCCCTGGACCGTCACTACCACCTCGTGAGGCCTACAAGGAAGGCGTGGTTATTTCCGGTCAGACAGGAGGTGACAGCCACTGGGAGGGCCTAAGGCTTGTTGCAGAACTCCTTTTACCACACCAGGGAGCCCACCAATCTCACTGGGGATGTTTAGGTTGCTCATGTCATCGTAGTTCAGGATCTTCCGACCTAAGAAACAAGCCAACTGCTGCAGGAAGCAGGTAGCCTTGTGTCTCCTACAAGGTCATCTGAGAACATCGGTGGCGTACAGGACTCATGAAAGAAGCGGTCCTGGGTGAGTGACGTGGACATGGAGCACAGTGCCTCCCAGCCCTGGAGAGTCCCAATGTGGAACGCTGTAAAGCCTCTGAGAAGCTCTGCAGTAAGGAAACCCATGAACTGTGCCCCCCACACCAGGCCATAGGAGCTCTTTTGTATGCCGTGTCCATTGACATCTCAAGGAATGCAAGTTCTGGAGGTGCCACTTGGAAAACGCCAGCTGAGAGAGCTGCTATAGAGTGTTTACTAAATGAGCTCTTGAAAGAGTTCAAGGATTTTCTGAGCCTGAAAGTCTTCTCTGTGTGAAAGGATTAGAAACAACATTTGTAAAGCACTTCCATATGCGTAGAATGAAGACTCTGGATGAATGGAGATTCAAAGTGTTGAAAATCATAAATCCACTCCTGTTTTGTACACGAATGTTAATTACTTTGGCCTTTGAACTCATAGTGTTTCCATTAGTATTGTGTGACGATTGGCTTGTTCTTCGGGACTCTAGGATCTCAAAGCAGGAACCAGTCTTATCTGGTTTAAAAGATAAATGTTCTAAACCACACATGGCTTTGATTTTGGATTACTACCTACAAGGCTACATATTTACATAGAAAAGAGTCCATTTCTAGATTGCTTATAACCATTTATACCTGTTTTCATACAGATTATTATTCTTTTAATTTTTTTTTGTTTGCTCTTACCTAGGGATTTACACAACCGTATCTGAACTTGGAGGAAATGTTTTTGATAGGTGTTCACAGAACCACTGAGCTCTGGCAGTTTGTGGAAGAGTGTCTGGTTGACTTTAATTCGAAACAGAATGTTCAGACCTCTTAGCACCTTCATTTCTCTTCATTTTCCAGCTCCAGCTCCATCTGTATTTCCTCCTTCATTTTAACTCTGTGGTCCACACTTTAAAGTATGTGAATGTTATTTTTTTTAATAGTCTGTATTGCCTAGAGTTCTGCATTTCCCAAACTAGGTTCTCAGAAAAAAAAGTTTTGAAATATGAGGAAATATAGAGGTAAACGAGGCTGTTTACTGCAGGACTTCTCATGCCTTTACTATCCTAACATGCACTGTTATTCTCCAGAACGGAGATAAAACAGTTATTATTTTCCAGACTTATTTAACTCCTGAATGCCTACCTCAGCCCCTTTCAGGAATGTTATTCTGCAAATCCTACTTTGGATTAAAAAAACTAAAAGAAGAGTAATCTCTATGAAAACAGGTGCAGATGATTACAAGTGATGTATAAATGGACTATTTATTTATTTATTTTTGAAACGGGGTCTTACTCTGTCACCAGGCTGGAGTGCAGTGGCGCACTCTCAGCTCACTGCAACCTCCACCTCCTGGGTTCAAGTGATTCTTCTGCCTCAGCCTCCCGAGTAGCTGGGATTACAGGCGCCCACCACCATGCCTGGCTAATTTTTGTATTTTTAGTAGAGATGGGGTTTCTCCATGTTGGCCAGGCTGGTCTTGAACTCCTGACCTCAAGTGATCCATGCACCTCTGCCTCCCAACGTGCTGGGATTACAGACAAGAGCCACTGCGCCCGGCCAAATGGACTCTTTTTATGTAAATATATATCCTTGTAGATAACAATCCAAATCCAAGTAGGATTGATGCTGAAGTAAGATCAAACCCAAACCTCTCAACCTGGATTTTCCTCAACCACTCCTCTAGCAACGTGTCCCATTACCACTTCACTTATCCATCCCAGCAGAACTAATTGTTTTATAATCTTCCCAAAAAACTTCAGGTTTCTCTACTTTTAAATCTCTTCTTATGGTACTCTCTTTCTCTCCTCCATTCTTACCCAGCAAATCTGAAATGCTTTTCTTTCTTCTGCTCCGGTATGAAAGATCACAGTTCTCCAAATCCCAGTTACCCTGGGAACACGTTCCTGACCATCACAATCCACAAAGAATCTCTCTTAGAGCTGTTATCATCTGTACCCTGCCTTAGCCCGTATTATGAATATTTGCTGCCTATGGTTTATCACATATGTACTGTCTCTGCTACTTGAGGCTCACACCTGTATGTGCATTTGTGTGCACATGTGTTTAATCCTTGTTAAGCTTTGTACACAGCACAGACTCCATTGAATGAAAAAAATAGTTTATATTTTGTTTTGAAATCTGATTATTTATTCTCTCTCTTCTTAGATACTCGGTTTTAAAGTGACTGGGGTGGGTGGGATTGCTGTTTTACCTGTCTTTTGGTTCATGAGTTAGGCAGAGACTATAGAAAAGGCATGAACAATTACTATAGAAACTGCCACAAACATATTAAGCACATAGAGGGTGTCAGCATCTATGAATAAAAAGCCCGTATTTTCTCTAAATGAGCTTACGGTCTGTTTGGGGAGATAAGTATTATAATACAATTTAATAAAAGACCATGTTAGTAGTATCAAAAAGCATTATAGGGTACAGGAATGAGGATGGCTAATTTCAGGTGAGTCTGCAGGACCGTAGATAGAAAGAATTTATGGGATGTAAAGAAAAAAATTCACTGAAGAGGAGGTAGTGATTTATGCTAAAAGAATAAGACAGAATTAGGAGTTTGGATGGGGAAGAGGAGGTGACGGAGGTTGCAAGGAGGGGAACGAAATGGCATGAACACAGGCTAGAAGGCAAGAAAACCCTGGTTGTAGGTTGCATGGAGAAGTCTTGTGGAGACAAAGACAGAATTTGATTTGGGGGTCATTTTTTGGAAGGCTTTTTTCTTTTTAACCACTTAGGCATTGTGAGTCCATTAAAACAAAGTTTAAGCTGATGAGTGGTGTGATAAAGATTAGGCTTTGGGAAAAATGGAAGACGGAGTTGACACAGGTGAATAAAATGAGGGTTCCACTGAGATTGTCTTGGGTCTAATGATCTTGGTGACTCCCAGCAGACCTGGGTATGAGGAGCAGAGAAAACCCACAGCACAGGTGAAGGGGAGAAAGATACACGTGCTGATGAACAATTGTTTTCAAAGTTAATTTTAATTCTTTGCGGTGAAGGAATAATATAGGGGCCTTAAGCTCTTGTTGTCCCTCTACAAGTGGCCACCCCTCTGCCCCTTCTCTTATATCCAGTGCTCAGCTTATTTCAAGAAGATAAGCCCACCCCGAGCCTGTTCTTTCCTTGCCAAAAACCCTAATTGCCGGTTTTCCTAGTGGTCTTTCTCTCCCGGTTTCTCTCACTGGCAGCCTGAAGAAATCATATTATAATGAGTGAGGAAATAATGTTCTCCATGGAGAACCTGTTCTGGCATCTTAAGATCCTGTTTCTCCTGGTGTTCTGAGTAGGATGCTTCAGCCTTCAGAGCTGCAGGGCATCTGATGTAAGAGCCATCTGTTTTAATCAGGCATTTTGCCTGATTTATGAAGAAGAGGATGGTGGAGGGGGAGGGGCTGGGATATACTATATTCTCCCAGTTAGATGAGAATTACTGAGAATTACTGTGCCAGATCCGGGCAATGATGTGTTTGCATTATTGAATGTCATTGCTTTTCCTTTCATTGTTCTTTACCTTAAAGTTTCAGAGCCTCTTGTTAGTGTTTCTAAAACTTCAACAGTTTGTGTTTTTGAAACTCCTAGACAGGTGCCAGGCGCAGTGGCTTATGCCTGTAGTCCCAGCACGTTGGGAGGCCAAGACGGGAGGAACACTTGAACTCAGGAGTTGGAGGCCGCAGTGAGTGGCAATTGGGTCACTACACTCCAGCCTGAGTAACAGAAGGAGACCCTGTCTCAAAACAGACAAACAAACAAACAAAAAGAACAATGTATTTTATTTTGTCAATCAACATGAATAGAAGTTGAAGCAATTTACCCTCACATTTGATACTCTGTGATACAAATTAGAAAAAGGTCATCTCTTGTTTATAGTTCTTTTTTTTTTTTCCCTATGAGTGGATACTATTTACATGTGGAAGGATCTGTGTCCAAACTTTCAATCACCATGTTATTTCGGCTGTAGAGCTGCCTATAAGCAACTGTACAGAGTTTAGAGTGGATCAAGGTGGCGACATGTTCGCCCTCTCTATTACCCATGTGGGCACACCCAGTGTTTAGAAAATAGTTTTTCTCTAAATCTCCATTTGCCGCTGTCACTTTAGGAAATTTTACTAAAATTCAGATGGATTTGAAACTCCCAGATTACCTTTAAAACTTAGGGAGACTGGCTGCCCAGAGGATAAACAGAGATTTCAAAAATATGACATGGAAGAGAGGGTGAAAGGCTGGCACTTCTTAAGCCAAGAGCCCGAGGAGAAAGGCCAAGATCGGGACACAGCAGATATGTTTCTTGGACAGGGCTGCTGAGGGAACGTTGCCAGATGAGCTTTCAGCAAATGCTGTGTTTCATTTGTTCTTGGTCCCTTCATCATTAAAAGCATATTAAAGTGTCATAGTCACTCGGAGCAGTGGCCCACCCCACCATGATCCTGCTTTACAGTGGGACATGAGGCCAGAGATCTGAGGTTATCCATCGTTTGTCATCCTGAGAAGGAGTTTCCTTTAATAAGTCGGGGTATATTTCCCTTCCTAGCTCTTTTCCCATATAGTTAATTCTTGGCGTGTGCAATCACTTTTAGTCTGTTAGTATTAATTGTGCCCCCTTGCTGCTCCAGGCTCTGTGCTGGGCTCAAGAGACACAAAGGTTGAGTAGCTTCTCCTGAAAGGTACCTCACAGCCCCAAGGGGGAAGCAGACAGGGATGCAATTCACTACAAGTGCCAAGAGCTAGAATAGAGCACCCGTATGGCTCAGGGGATGCAGAAGAAGGAAGAACTGATTGCTGGGGACAGTCAGAATTTTCGCTCTGCTTTTTTATTCCTGTAGTGTAAAATTTGCATAATAAGGAAGCAAATTAACATGTTGTGTCAACCTATGCCTTTCGAACATTAGAGTGTGTTCTGGATCTGGGGTTTGGCCACTTGCTCAGCAAGTCTGTAATTGTCCTGAAAGCCTTTCTGAAGCCATGACTGAAGCCTCTCAGTGGCATCTGAGGAGAAATGTTAGGAAAACATTTAGATGGCAGTTCAGTGGATCATAGAAACTACTTTGCTAATACAGTTTAGTGACATTTTTAGAAAGGAGGCCAGAATACCAGATAGCCATGGACAACCATTTCTTTACATTGTTTCTAGGGCCAGCACTGTGGCTCATACCTGTAACCGCAGCACTGTGGGAGGCCGAGGAGGGAGGATTGCTTGAGCTCAGGAGGTTGAGCCTGCAGTGAGCTATGATTGTGCCATTGCACTTCAGCCTGGGCAACAGATGGAGACTCAGTTTCTTTAAAAAAGAAAAAAAAATTGTTTCTCTATGTATGAGTTGGATAATGGAAGTTACCTAGATCTTCCTCAGGTCATCTGGGCATGCTGGTGAGGTGGCAGAACCTGCCCCAAAGACGAATGTCCCGACTTGAGTGAAGGTTGCTCAGGTGGACTTGAAAAGTCTGGGGAAACCGGGAACAGCTGATTAAGCCCGAGGAGGCATAATATAGCAGCACTGTGACCCTGACGGCTGGAAAAATTTAGATGCTCAGTTTTTCTCTTGAGTGCAACAATGCTCATGTCTTACTCGAATTCAAGACTTCATGGAATGCAGCAAGCTGTGTATAGCTCCTCGTAGCAAAACCTCAAATGTGTGGAAATAAGATGTCTGGCTTAACTGAATGTTCTAGTTTATTAAAAGTAAACCCTTCTGTTAAGAGTAAGCCCTTTTATTAAAAAAGAAAAAGGGTAAGTCACTCCCCACTTTTCTTTTGATAAAAATATGTCTTTAATACAATACAGTGAGTATATCCTTGAACCTTTTTGGTTTATTTGGTGTTTTGAGGATTTCCCCAGATTCTTCTGACTTTGATATTACTCCTCATGGTAAGACATGAGAATGAAGCTCTGGGAGATTCAGATTATTTTCTGAAACTTTAAATAATAAACACTGATTATGTATTTATTTGCTGTGTGAAAGTTCTGGATAGTGAAATTAAAACTTCCCAGTATGGTATGATGTAGACTCTTTTTAGTATACCTGACAAACAAAAGAAAGCAAGCCGTGCTATCTTTATAACACAATTTTCCATGACAAGGAAAGAAAATGGACAAGAAAGAAAATACAAACCACCACTTAATAAAGCTGTCAGAATTGTTTGATGGGCCTAGAAACTGACTGTCATTGAAAGCTGTTTAGAATCCATGTCCATATCTGCGGTGCATATCAATTGAGGGGTAGAAGCAGCTTTTTTAAAGCTCTTTTTTTACTATAAGCATGGGAATCCTGTGAAAGGTTAAAAGCTATAATGTATCACCTTTTCAACTTGCTAAGTCATATTTTTATTATCTGAGGTGATTTGTATTAATATATCTGTATAACAGATGATTACACAGCCTTGAAAATAGAGAATGTTTTCATTCCTTAGATTAAATCAATAAAGGTGAAATTAGACCCAACTCTCAGAATGCTTAGAATAGTCATTTATCACACTATTAGCTTGGCATCTCAGAATTTACCTTTATTAATTTTGGCTTCACTAATTCTAAATTTTGTGATTATTTAGACAAAAGTTGGACTAGAATTACTTTTGTGAGATTCTGTAACTGTGTAAGTAGAAACAATCAGTGACTATTTAAAGCTATGTACGAGACCATTCTTTGGAAGTTCCCATATACTTGGAAACATTGATAAGCTATTTAAAAACAATCCTTCCCAGTCATCAGTGGAATCCCAGAGATGCTTTTTCTTGCTTCTTTTTTGTACTGTATTCTGGGCTTAATTATGGTGGGAGCAAGGAACGGGTGGGAGTAAGGAACGGGCGGGACCAAGGAATGGGCGGGACCAAGGAACGGGCGGGAGTAAGGAATGGGCGGGACCAAGGAACGGGCGGGAGTAAGGAATGGGCGGGACCAAGGAACGGGCGGGAGTAAGGAATGGGCGGGACCAAGGAACGGGCGGGAGTAAGGAATGGGCGGGACCAAGGAACGGGCGGGAGTAAGGAATGGGCGGGACCAAGGAACGGGCGGGAGTAAGGAATGGGCGGGACCAAGGAATGGGCGGGACCAAGGAACGGGCGGGAGTAAGGAATGGGCGGGACCAAGGAACGGGCGGGAGTAAGGAATGGGCTTCTGATTCACAAGCAGGCCGTAAAGCAGCCAAGGTATCTTTCCCAAAATTTGTTTATGGCCTGATTGATTTGGGATGTCTCAGAACTCATACTTCGGTGGGCAAAAAAATCGTTGTAAGTAGCAGTGAATACATTTCAGTACTTACGATGAAATGAAGCCCATTTTATTCCATATGCAGCTGTGATAGTCTCATACTAGTATCTCCAAACTGTAATGTTGTTATATACTCTACCAGTACTAAAATACCAGAGCCATAGTATGATTAAAATGGCTTTGGGAACTTGCGCGACATTTTTAACACTACATGTGATTGTGTTTTGTATAAAAGTGTTTGTGTTCTAAGAGTTCATTTGTGAGTAAATGACTGCTTGTAGTAACGAAAAGCATTGTTCAACCCTAAAACCATTTCTTTCTAGGTCGTCAAATACAGTTTAGATGACTATGGTTTTTAGCTATTTTAACTACCAGTAGTATATTAATAGCCTTGTACTTTTAGTCATTTCACCTACATTAGAGATTATGTTGGTTTTTTGTACTCTGAACTACACCATGAGTTACCCTTTATAATATTGTTTATTGGGACAATGCATTCTACAAATGATGGTGGTTTATAAATTTTAAGTCTAGGGCAACTGTGTGCTCTTTCACTTAAAATTTATAAAAATATTTATTATAAGAATGAGAGTACAATATACTTAGTAATAAAATCTTCAAATTTAAAACATGTTCTCTGGATGATTTTCATAGCCGCTTTGTCTTTATATGGTCTTTCAAAGACATAGTTATGAATTTCAGTTGTTGCACTGATGGGGGAGAAGAATTTCAGTAGTTACTATATTGAACGTGGAAATGCTGTATAAGAACCCCATTTGTTGTTCTTAAAAATATAAAAGTGAACTTTCTAAGAGGATTCCTTCTCTCTCAGATTAACAAGCCCACATTCGTAGTCTACTGAATGTAAAAATGTTCTTGCTTGAAATCATATGATTCTATCCTGAAAGTTAAACTTAAGAAGCCTAGAAATCATGAAGATACTGGTTATATGTGGCTTACTGGATGGCTGCCTAAAATTATTTATGAACTTTTTATTCTTAGATGGCCTTATTTGCTTTAACTAATACGAGACTGCAGTGAGTGTTATTCTGGTGGGTGGGTGCCATTCCTGGCTGGATCTAACAGGGAGATACCATCCTTGCAGGGAGCACAGTCTTTATTCCTTGCAGTGAGACCTGCTTCTCCAGGTGTGCCCACACCTTGTTAACTGTCTTTCTCTAACTACTGTGGACTCTCTTCAGGGAATAAGAATTCTTTGTCCTCTCCTTGGCCGCCCTTCAGAAGCAAATGTCTTTCTTCTTTGAATGCCTTTGGTAGGCATTTCCTGCTCTGTTTTCAAGTCTTGCTCAACTTGAAAAAGCTTTTGAACCTTGAAAAGCAGGTATCCTGATCTGCTTTCAGTACTAATGCCAGTGATAAAATTACACTAATTGCTTTTAATCTCCTAGTCACTTTAGTTTTGGTATGAGAACATTCTGGTATTTGTGAACAGGCTTTTGTGCCAGAAAAATAATATAAAACCATTGCTCAGAAAAATAGTGCCATTAGGAGCCCTCAGCAGCACATAATAATGGCAATTAATGACAATCAGCGGCCAACTCACTGCTCACTGTATCTGATATTTTTTTAAGGGAGCAAAACATATGAAGTTTATTTTATTATTATTTTTTTACTTTGTGTAAGTATTTTTACATCTGCTTGTGATTATTCTGCCTTGTAACTACCACCTCAGGCCCAGTTCTTTTTAGGGGAAAAAAATGAATTCCTTATGTAATAAGTGATCGTTTGGAAAATTTCTCTGACAGACCGTGAGCTCTTCTTATGAAACATTCAATACCAAAAAAAAAAAAAAAATGCAGCTATAATTCACTACAGAAGTATGGGTTTGTAATAGAGAGATAGAGGATCTTATGTATCCAACTTAATTTCTTTTGTAAGGATGAAAATTTGTGCCTCATATATTAATGTAATAACTTAATATGAAGTACTGCAGGTATTAAAAAAACCCTATCATCTGGATAAACTATAAGTTGTACCAAGACAGCATGGCATCGAGTGGAATCATTTTTTTTTTTGAAACAGAGTCTCACTCTGTTGCCCAGGTTGGAGTACAGTGGCGCAATCTTGGCTCACTGCAACCTCTGCCTCTGGGTTCAAGCAATTCTCCTACCTCAGCCTTCTGAGTAGCTGAGATTACAGGCGCCCACAACCATGCTCAGGTAATTTTTGTAGTTTTTAGTAGAGACGGGGTTTCACCATGTTGGCCGGGCTAGTCTTGAACTTCTGACCTCAGGTGATCCTCCTGCCTCGGCCTCCCAAAGTGCTGGGATTACAGATGTGAACCACTGTGCCCGGCCAAGTGGAACCATTGGACCTTGTTCAAGATGACTGCCTTATTCGAAACACCTTCAGTTTAGGATTATATTGCTGCATAGACTCTAAAGGAAGAATTATAGCCAGATTCCAGAATATGTACAAACTTTTTATGTATTTAAAAAAAATCACAAGTGTGTTTAAAAATGTAAATAAAGGCAGAAATATCAAGGCTATGTGTCAGAGACTTGAAATAGCATATTTAACATCAATCATAAAAGGGGCCTCTTGCAGATTGTGAAGTGGTGGTTTTTAAAATTAGAAGCCGGGTGTGTGGCAAGCTCAGAAGCATATGACATAGCTGTTGCTAGGGTAAGCGTGCTGCTTTGTGCCAATAGCTGAGTAAATAAACAAGATAAACCCACGTAAATTGATGGCTCTGGTCCTCCTAACTCCTTGGCCATCTGCTTTTTTTTTTTTTTTTAATCCTGGGTTTTCTCACCCTGCAATGTCCATGTATCTGACACTTTGGAATTCAGATCTGCTCTATGAGATTAGTCCGTCATCTTTGTGGTTCTGCTGTTTGTTTTTAGTGAAAGTTTGAAAAACCATGAAGGCCATGGAATCAATGATAAGACAGAACGTTTCAGAAAGTCACGTTCTGAAACTTGTCTATAAGCTGTGAATGTTACTTCTCAGATTTTTAAAGTGTTACTTACTTTTTGGAAGCCGGCTCTTTATTTTTAATACAAAGACAGTCTAAGTCTTTTCCCTGCATGTTATGTCCTGTTGGTATGTTCAGATCTGTCTATAAGCATTTTTGTGTTGGGCACATATAAAAATTGGGAGGATTGGGCTGGGCGCAGTGGTTTACACCTGTAATCCTAGCACTTTGGGAGGCCGAGGTGGGCGGATCACCTGAGGTCGGGAGTTCGAGACCAGCCTGACCAACATGGAGAAACGCCGTCTCTACTAAAATACAAAATTAGCCAGGCGTGTTGGCACATGCCTGTAATCCCAGCTACTCGGGAGGCTGAGGCAGGAGAATCGCTTGAATCTGGGAGGTGGAGGTTGCGGTGAGCTGAGATCGCACCATCACACTCCAGCCCGGGCAACAAGAGCAAAACTCTGTCTCAAAAAAAAAAAAAAAGGGAGGATTGGTTGATTTCTTTGGGTGTTGCATTCTAGGTTTCCAGAAGGTGCTGAGCCTGCCTTGACAAGCACTAAACGGTGACTGTGCTAGTAACACACGCAGCATGCAAGCTTCCTCCTGGAGCACTGTGCTGGGGGTTGTTTCCATAGATATTGTGGGATAGTAATGCCTCCCTTTACTGTCTCTTGGGTATGTTGAAACCGGGAAGTGAGACAATGCACATGAACATGCTTTGAGTTCTTTGGAAGAAAGCTACTTAAATCAGGCATATAATTAGTTTCATCACCATTATGTGTGTGCTTCTCCTGAAAATTGCCCAGGGAAGCTCCACAGTAAGGCAGGGCTGTAGTTGTACAAACACAAAGCTGCCAGGGCTGCGCGCCATGGAAATGGTGGTTTCCCCAGGATTGTAACTCCAGTGCTCTGTCATGACTCTGAAACGACACCTCCAATTGGAGAGCGTGGATGATCTTCCTCCAGACTTGTGGTCTGCTCAGCTGAGGTCCGGGTACTTGCCTTCTATTTCATGAGACCCCATCCTTTTCCCTACATGGGCTGGATATCTGAGACAGTGTGGCCTGTAGCTCCCATAAGTAAGTGGCGAGCGGACAATCATTCTGCTTTTCTAGGAGATGGGCATTCTGACTCAGATGTGGTTGTACCAATATCTTAGCAGATGGCAAGAAACAGATTGCAGAGACTTGGAGAAAAAAAAATGTCACGGATGTGTCCAACCCACTTTTGGAGCTGTAGCCCCATTTGGGATATTTTCTTATCAGTGACACTGGGAGAAAGGCTTCATCCCTTGGTAAAAGTGACCCTTTTGCATGCCATTTTTCTTTCGTTGTGCAGGGGCTTTTATTATTTTTTTCAACTCTAGCCTCCCTGCAGTCATAACTGAATAAGAAAGTCTCTTTGTATTTGCTCCCTTTTAGAGAAGGAGGACAGTCCTTAGGTTTATAGAGGTTCTCTTTAAGCAACTGCAATATTTGATTGACTCCTGGAAAGCTCAGAGTCTCAGGAGGACTGAAGATTATTAATGAGCTTTTACCTTTGTTGTGTATTTTAAAATGTACTTATTATTCTAAGCAATTATACAGAACTCTTTCTAATAGCATTTTTGTTCTTGATCTGTAGAACAGGGCACTTATATATGCAGAGACTATATATATATATATATTGGCCGGGCGCGGTGGCTCACGCCTGTAATCCCAGCACTTTGGGAGGCTGAGGCGGGCGGATCACGAGGTCAGGAGATCGAGACCATCCTGGCTAACACGGTGAAACCCCGTCTCTAGTAAAAATACAAAAAATTAGCAGGGCGAGGTGGTGGGCGCCTGTAGTCCCAGCTACGCGGGAGGCTGAGGCAGGAGAATGGCGTGAACCCAGGAGGCGGAGCTTGCAGTGAGCCAAGATCACGCCACTGCACTCCAGCCTGGGCGATGGTGAGACTCCGCCTCAAAAAAAAAAAAAATATATATATATATATATATATAACTTAAAATTTTGCAGTATGAATTAAGTTTACATGTTGTGGGATAGCTTTGTTTTCTGTGATTTCTCAAGAACAGAGTCACATACATCTCAAGAGCTCCTGTCCTTCCACTGTCTGCAGACTTAGTGGCCCTCGGCTGCCTCTTTCCCTGACCAACATTTGTCTCAAGTAGTCACCAACAATGCCCATATTATTACAGGGTGATGGGGACTGTGGAGAAACTGAGTTCTAAATTTCTCTTCTTGTCTTTATTCTCTTAAAATAAGGAAAGTCCTTCTTTCTCTCCCTTCCCTCCGCTTCCTCAAGGCTTTCATGGTAGGTGGTGGTAAATACCTTGGCTGGGGTTTTAGAAGATGGGGCAGGGGAAGGAGGCAATTGTGGTTTTGTTTTCTGTTCCTTATTGATAGCACTTCCGCAGAGGCCAGTGGCTTTTCTAGGGAGAGTCTGTGTTTGCCCCAGGCGAAGCCTCCCAGTTTATGGAGGAGCCTGTGATAGTCTGGACTGTGTTCCCTGGAGGGCTCCCTCTCACTGTGTGGGAGCCCGAGGCCTGGTGGAGCGGGCTTTGCAGCCTCCTCCTTTCATGCAGCGGTAGCTGGTGTCTCCTTTGCAAAGCCCTCTAAGAAAATTGAGTGGCAGCCTGTGTTTTGTCAAAGAAGGATGGAAGAGGAGGGTACACTTAAAACCTGGGTCTTGAGAGGATGAGTTCCGCTCGTTTTAGTCTCACATGAGTACTTTTATCATTGTTGTTGTTGCTATTACTGGAGACAGGCAGGAGTCAAGTGCCGTGATGGGGGCCCACTGCAGCCTTGACCGCCCAGGCCCAAGCGATCCTCCCCTCTCAGCTTCCCGAGCAGCTGTGACCACAGATACATGCCACCACGCTGGGCTAATTTTTTAAAAATTTATTTGTAAAGATGGGGTCTTACTATGTTGCTCAGGTCCATCCAGGGAGGAGTGATCCTCCCACCTCAGCCTCCCAAAATGCTGGGATTATAGGTGTGAGCCACTGCACCTGGCCACATGAATACTTTAGATACTGTTGACCAGAGGCCCCATATCAGCTAGAATTGTTCCAGGAGCCTGTTGCCTATGCTCACCTTGATCCCCATGAGTTCTCCAAGAGGTGCAGATCTCTTGATGACCCAAGCTCTGCGTCTTGCAGACACCTGAACCCTGTGTCTGGCCCACACAGTTCTCTGACAGAGACTGTCTACAATTTGAACTTCAAGGGGCGACTCCCAGGCGGTCTGATGCATTACCCCTGACTTGGCCAGGTCCCAAGCTCTTGGCAGCCTCCCAGACTGCAAAGGCTGTGCGTAATGGCTTTCCAGAGAGTGTGCAGCAGGCTCGGGAGGCCTGGGCTCCTTTCCTTTGGGGGAGATGCCAGCTTTGGCTCAGCCTCCTGGTTGGCTCTGACCAGGAGGTCAGATAAGTGGATGACGTAAGTGGATGACGGATGGGCTTCTTGGTATTCCTTGTTTATAGTATTAATAACCAGACATGGAGCTGCACCAGAAAGGAGGTTTTTAAAAGTGAAAGTAGTTAGTCATGTTGAGCCGGGATGGCAAGGAGAGGTTGCCAGTGCCAGTGGTTTGAAAGGTGCTGAGGCCCCACCTGTATGGAGGCAGCCGCTCAGGGTGCCTGCTGAGCTGTCAGTAGTTCTCATTGTCCCGTAGGGGACCCAGCACCTCCCCTCCTCTCTGCTGCCCAGCCCTGTGGCCTGAGCCAAGTCGTTCACGGCTGCGCCTCCCACTTTCTTGTCTGCAGAGCGAGTGGGGTTGCCAGGAAGGTCATGTAAACCAGTGAAGTGGGCCAAGCGGGCATTCTATTCTGATGTTTCTTGAAACGTGCACGAAGCCCTGTGAGTTCCATTGTGAGTGCGAATGGAGAAGCGTTTTCTAGACTGAGAACGGTTGACAGTAGTTCCTGCATCCTGGAACATGGCCGTGCCGTTCAGTCTTTGTATTGGGGAGGGTCTTGGAGAATGTGTGGCCCCTCTGTAGGGCCACCACTCGGCTTCAGGAAAAAAGGCCCATACTATGAGACTGTGTTTTTTGGGTTTTTTTGATGCTATAAATCTGTAAAACTTACCCAATTTCGAAAAACATGATGAGGACCAAAACTAAAAAAATTATATATGGGCAGAATTTGCTGAGTCTTCCATCTTTGGGATAAAAACAATCTCTTTTAGCTCTAAGTTCTGTGAGTCTCTGATTCTTGCTATCCCCTGAACTAAAGTCCTGCTACTCAAAGCGTGTGGTCTGGGGACCAGCATGTTAGCATCTCCTTTGAGCTCAAGAGAAATGAAGAATCTCGGGTCCCCACACAGATGTACAGGATCTGCATTTTAACCAGATCCCAAACATTTCCAGAAAGATGATGCTTAAATGTTTTGGAGTAGGGGAAACATGAACACCAGCCAGTATGTTAGCATGAATCTGGTTTTCAGGTTAATTCACTGACCAGAAGAATCAATGGATCAGAGCATATAGAGATTACTTTTGACAAAGGGAGAAAATAGGGTCTGTAACTTTGTTGCAGAGCCGTTTTGCATGCTCTGTATGCGTGCTCTGCACAGTGGAGTGGGACGCGTGGAAGCTTTGAGTTTCTGGTTGAGGATAAAGGGTTATTAACTTTATTAAGAATTTTAAGCACCTGCCTCATGCCACACTTTTGCTGCTGCTGCTGCTGCTGCTGTGTTTTTGAGAAGGAATCTCGATCTGTCTCCCAGTCTGGAGTACAGTGGGGCGATCTTGGCTTACTGCAACCTCCGCCTCCTGAGCTCAAGTGATTCTCGTGCCTCAGCCTCCCAAGTAGCTGGGACTACAGGTGCCCGCCACCACACCTGACTAATTTTTTTTTTTCTTTTTACTTTTAGTAGAGACGGGGTCTCACCATGTTGGCCAGGCTGGTCTTGAACTCCTGACCCCAAGTAATTTGCCTTCCTCGGCCTCCCAGAGTGCTGGGATTACAGGTGTGAGCCATAGCACCTGGCTTATGCCACACTTTCACATAATTTATCCTATTAAGCCCTGACAACAGTATCTTGAGGTAAGAATTATCACTTGAAGTTTTTAGACCTGGAAACTGAGTTGCAGAAAGCTTGAGGAACCATCCAAGGCCACTTGCTTGCTAGGAGAGGAAAGAGCTGTGATTTGCACCCAGGAGATCTAAGAAGAGCTTGTCCAGTGCAAGCTTCATTTATACAACTCTGCCATGGCCTGCCCTTGCTGGAGACATTTTTAGATTCAGTGAACCTGCCTGGTAAAGGTGCCATTTGTAGAATTCCCAGGAATAAGAAAAACTAAAATGCAGGCCTTGTAATGCTGCTCCAAGTTTATTCATTATGTTTTGTTTTTTGGTGTTTTTTGAAACAGCTATTACTTAAGCTTTCATTGGTGGTTTTGGCCATGGAAAAGCAGCTACAAAATAAGAAATATTTGTCACTTCATAAGGACCAATTATTCTGTTTTAGCAGTCGTTTTCTGGGTTTAATCCAGCAAGTTGGGTCCTGATTTTGATTTGGAATTAAAATTACAGACAATAGCAAATTGAGAACATACATGCAATCTTGGTGTTGAAAGAAAACCAAATGAGTGTGAATCTAAAAAGCATGTTCATTGTGCACCTTTAATGAAAAAATTTTCTGTATAACGACCTCTTCAATTTAGTATTTAACATTTCAAAGGACTTTGAAGGACTCTGCCTTCTCAAAAGTTGTCAAAGATTTTAGCTATTGTCATCATTAGACTTCAAAGCAGAAACTGCAGGCTATTTTAATGCCAATGCTTTTAATCCTAACCTTTGTATTGAGATTAGGAGTACAAAGGATGGCCTGCAAGGGGTGAGCTGAGTTTTTCTATTTTGTTTTTCTTTTCCCTAAAGATTTACAGTGAAAGCTCTGCTCTCTAGAATTGTTCTTTACTCATGGATAGTTTTTTTTTTTAGGTCTAAACTATTTTGAAATCTGCACAATGGTGTCTGTTATTAAAAAAAAACAGCCACAGTAATGAAAGGACTTGGCACTTACAGATCAATTTCATGTGCCCACAGCCTGTTTCTGTAAAAGATCAAGAGCCATAAGTCTCTCCCAAATTATCTGTGTTTGTTATTATTTTAGTGTTTGAAGATTAGACGTGTGTATGGGGTGAAGGAGTTGGTGAGAATTATGTGTAGAGACCCCAGGCAGCCTCAGGCCAGCCTCTGCCAAGGCATGTCCCTGGGCTCACTGCCACCCTCTCTCTCACCATCTCATCCTTCTTCACCTCCATGGGCCCTACACACATCCCTTGTACCCCTTTCTGCTCTCGGCCCATACATCAAGCATGAACGTATTTGTGCAGTGTCCTCACGGAGCAAAAACAGAAGCACATGGTGGCTCTATGCTGGCCTCACTCAGGAGGAGACCACAGAGCTCCGGCAATGAATAGTTTCTCGGGTGCTTGTGCATCGCACAAGTTCACAATGCGGCTGGGCGCTGGGATACAGTGAGTGGCTTTCTCTTCTCGTGGGCCCTAACATCAGGTAGGCTTGTGTAGCCGTAAGTTAAGTGAGCTGCATCTCCATGATCTCTTCTGTCCCTGGCAATGTCAGATGCCTCGCGTTGGTGTGGCACCTTTCACCATTTCTCCACGGACAACTCCATCTATTAATTTCTTGGAGAAATCTGGAGCCCAGATTTAGGGGGCTCAAGTGGCAGAGTTGATTTGCTGCTGATGAGTGGAAGGAAGGGTTAGTGGGAAGCTGTTGGGTCTATGGCCAGCTTCAGAGGAGGCTTGGGGGATGGGAGCGGGATGCTAAATACAGGGAAGAGGGGTGGGGTGTACTTGAGAAGGACGTGGGGGGATGCCGCATGGCAATGAGAGGCGATAGTACGACATGGTGCAAATCGCACCACATCGGAAGTCAGAGACCTAGGGCCTAGTCCACTTGGTGCTGCTAACTAGCTACAGCCTTAGGAAAGGAATTTGGTGCCTCAGTTTCTTTTCTTTTTTCTTTTTTTTTTAGAGACGGAATCTCGCTCTGTTGCCCAGAGTTGCATGATCTTGGCTCACTGCAACCTCCGCCTCCCAGGTTCAAGCGATTCTCCTGCCTCAGCTTCCCAAGTAGCTGGGACTACAGGCATGCACCACCATGCCCAGCTAATTTTTGTATTTTTTTAAGTAGAGACGGGGTATCACTGTATGTTGGCCAGGCTGGTCTCGAACTCCTGACCTCACGTGATCCGCCCGCCTTGGCCTCCCAAAGTGCTGTGATTACAGGCATGAGCCACCGTACCCTGCTGAGTTTCTTTATCCATATACTGTGAGTGCAGGAGCAGATGGATTTAAAAATCTTCAGATTTAAAAGTCTTCTTTTTCAGTTATCAGACGATTTGATTCTAAAGTATCCAGGTATAAACCAATCAACCAACCCACCAACTGATCAAACAAACTAGAAGTCTTTTCATGGAGGAGAAAAACTGTGAATTTTGCAGAACGATTGATTGAAAGCTACTGTTAGAATTTTAAGAAGAGAATGTCACAGCCAGATCAGAGATAAAGATAATTTTGTCATCTACATTCAACATGTCCAGAAAAAGTATGTTTGGAGACTAGGAGAACAGAAAAGATGGCACTAAAATGTTTAGGTTAGAATTAACTTGGGGCCTTCGTCTGATAAACTGAGAGATGAAGAGAAAAAGATGGAGCCAGCAAAGTTTGTGAAAGAGACAGCAGAAAGCCTTGACAATGTCTCTGTTAGATGTTTTCCCCTCATTTTACAATTTGAACAACCAACATGAAATGTTAGCATTTTACCTTGGACAGATAAAGAACATTGTGGGGTAATATTTTTGCCTGTTTGATAACTTATTTCTGAACAGGATTTTTTTTTTTCACCTGTGTACAGACCCTCAGGAGGAAATTTTTTCAAGAAATACACGTGATTGGTGGAGAGTTAAAATTTAGACCTTTGTGTGTAGCTGTTAACATCTGTCTCATTGGCTGTGGGAAGAAGAGTGAAAACATTCTCTAAATATAATCAACAGAGCTGTAGGGTGGTACAGGTCTCTTCAAGAGCCTTTCTGCCTTCAATGAGACTGAAGTAAATTGCCTTTTCTGAATTCCCCAAGGGCTGCTGAAGTTACCCGCAAGCTCAGAGATTGTCTAGGAAAGAGGTGCAGCCACACCATCAAGAGGTGAGGAAATCTTAGTCCCAGTCGTGGAGAACAATAAAAGGCTGGCTGAGCGCAGTGGCTCACGCCTATAATTCCAGCACTTTGGGAGGCTGAGGTGGGCGGATCCCGAGGTCAGGAGTTCGAGACCATCCTGGCCAACATGGTGAAACCCCGTCACTACTAAAAATACAAAAAAAATTAGTTAGGTGTGGTGGTGCGCCT
Source organism: Pan troglodytes (assembly GCF_028858775.2). Classification (NCBI taxonomy): domain Eukaryota; kingdom Metazoa; phylum Chordata; class Mammalia; order Primates; family Hominidae; genus Pan; species Pan troglodytes. The sequence goes on from NC_072401.2 coordinate 185,528,803, forward strand.
GTAGCCCCAGCTACTCTGGAGGCTGAGGCAGGAGAATCACTTGAACCTGGGAGGCGGAGGTTGCAGTGAGCTGAGATTGCACCACTGCACTTCAGCCTGGCGACAATGCAAAACTCCTTCTGAAAAAAAAAAGAAAAACAAAGAAAAGCCTTGGTCAGTGAATTGAAAGGACATCACTGCCTCACATTTTAAGCTCTTATATATTTGTTAACTAACTAAATGGAATTTCTTCTGAGAACCAGAATTCAACATGAATTATTACACAGCAGGGCATAGAAAAACCTGATAAAAATATTGAAATCTCTGTTTAAGATGATATTTAGGCAGAAATACACGGAAAGAGTAATTTTTCTATGTTTAATTGTATTGCTCTCATCCTCACTCAAGCCAATTTCGTAGCACGAAATAGACTTTTCATCTGATTTCATTCTCTGTGTGGCATGCGTGCCATCATCTGCGTAGGTTTGGAAAGCTGACGGATAGTGAACAGAATTATCATAGATCGAGACATCTTTGGGTATTCTCCATTCTAGAAGTGGAACTTAATTTGAACCAACAACTTTAAAAGTAACATATTTCGACTGGTTTGAACTTGAGCTGACCTAGAACTGAATTAATTACATGTAATGAGGACCCCAGCCAAGGCACCACTCGGACATATGCGCTGTGGCCAGCAGGGCTATGTGAGAAGTATGAGTAAGTGACAGATACTAGGACTTCAGGTCTACTGTACACTGATACCCAGCTCACTGTTCTGGAAAATCACAGTGAAAATGTTTGTCCGAAAACAGATTCCAGCCTGTTCTCTTTTTACAACGACTCCCAAAATGGAATTTGGGAAATTGAATCCCTGAGATAAAATGCCATTCCCTTGATCCCAGTTAGACCCTTCCCTGTTTTTCTGTGTGTGGAATTTTCTGTTAGTTGGCCCTTTACTCTGAATACACATTGATCTTTATGGGTTCCTGAGTGCTAGGTTCCCACTTTTTAAAGCAATTATAAAAGAAAAAACAGGGCATTTCCCAGACGTAAAACTCCTTCTCATTTCCCAGTGGGTCCGTTAATCCCGGGATATTGCAAGAGTTCAGTGAAACCGAATTCAATTAACTTCTATCACTTCATTCTATCCCAATTTTGAGTATACCTTTAGCTGCATTAAGTGGAACAAAGCCAAGCTTTTGGTCAATGTCAGATGAATATCTTTCTCCCAACATTTAGGTTGAATGCTTAGTTTTTGTAGTTGACCAAATGCACTGTAGAGTTGTAGCAGCTGTTAGGATTTACTATGCCTGGGTTACACTTTTGCTGCTTCCTTTTAAGCGGGCTTCATATTTCATTGAATCTTATAGCTGGAAGAGACCTTAGAATCCTTCTGGTCTGATGCACTGGTTTTATATAAATGAAGTAATGAAGCCCACAGAGGCTAAGAGACAGGCTTAAGGTCGCAAAGCTAGACAGTGGCAAAGCCGGGGCTAGAACTGCAATTTCCCACCTCTTGCACCAGTGTTTTTGGTAGCTTACTTCTGAACAGGATTTAATGATATTCTTTACCTCTGTCCACATTCTCAGTGGAAACATTTCCAAGAAATGCTAAATGTTATTGTTGGAGATTTAAAATTTAGACCATTTTATATAACTGTTGCTTTTTTTTTTCTTTTTATCACGTACAATTTCTAAAATACATAAAAGTAGAGAGAATAGAAAAACAAACCCAAGATCCGGCTTCAGCAATGTCACCATGTTTCATTCATATCCCCCTCTACTCCCTCCCCCCCCAATTATTTTGAAGCAAATCTAGACATCATATTAATTCATCCATAAATATTTCAGCATGTAGCTCTAAAAGATAAAGACCCTTGAAAAATAGCTACAATACTATTACTAACCTAAGCAAATTAGAAGTAATTCCATAATGTTATTAAATACCCCATAGATGTTCTGTTTGACATGTTATAAATTTTTTTTTTTTTTTTTTTTTTTTGAGACAGAGTCTCGCTGTGTCGCCCAGGCTGGAGTGCAGTGGCGCAATCTCGGCTCACTGCAAGCTCCGCCTCCCGGGTTCACGCCATTCTCCTGCCTCGGCCTCCCGAGTAGCTGGGACTACAGGCACCCGACACCACGCCCGGCTAATTTTTTGTTTTTTAGTAGGGATGGTTTCACCGTGTTAGCCAGGATGGTCTCGATCTCCTGACCTTGTGATCCACCCATCTCAGCCTCCCAAAGTGCTGGGATTACAGGCGTGAGCCACCGCGCCTGGCCAACCTGTTATAAATATTATGTAGTCATTTTATTTCAAATGTGTTTTCCCTTTCGAAGAGGAAACAAACTGTTAAGAATGGTGGGTGTTTTAGGTGAATGGAATGAGGAGAGGTGCTGTAAAGGTCTTCTTCAGTATCACTGATGAAATGTGACATGACTTTACAATTAATGAGGAATTTGCTAGATAGTCGCTTAATTTTGGAGTGTTTTCTCTTTTCCACCAAAACTAGTAAATTTTATTTTATTTTATTTTTTTGAGATCGAGTCTTGCTCTATCGCCCAGGCTAGAGTGCAGTGGTGCAATCTCATCTCAATGCAACTTCCGCCTCCTGGGTTCAAGTGATTCTCCCTCCCTCAGCATCCTGAGTAGCTGGGACTACAGGCACCCACCACCACGCCCGGCTAATTTTTTGTATTTTTAGTAGAGATGTGGTTTCACCACGTTGGCCAGGCTGGTTTTGAACTTCTGACCTTAGGTTATCTGCCCCCCTCGGCCTCCCAAAGTGCTGGGATTACAGGCGCGAGCCACTGCGCCTGTCCCAAAACTAGTAAATTTTAACATGATGCTTTTCCAAGGCACTGCAGCTGTTCTTTTTATATCCCTTGAAGTCATTTGAGTATCAGTATATTAAAGAAACTTGTCACCACAGAAAAGGAGAAAGACTGGGTCATCTTTGTTGGTTGTCTCTAATTTTTTTTTTTTTTTTTAGTGTGAGCAGATGTGAATACCTTGAGCTCCTAGGGTCCAGTTTAGTAGCATGAGATAGAAAATATTTTATTGGTTTGGGAGGCTGAGGCGGATGGATCGCTTGAGCTCAGGAGTTCGTGACCAGCTTGGGCAACGTGGTGAGACCCTGTCTCTGTTTTAAAAAGAGGAAAAAATAAAATAATTTATGGTTAGATACATGTCCTATTCACTACAAACTATATTCCAGGGAAGGATTTTAGAGGAGACAGGTTTATCCTTTTGTGGGATCCTTTTGTGAAGGCGTTTCTCATTTCTTTGACTTCTGCTTTTACGTTTCTTTAGTGACAGAAGCCGCGAGCAGGTGTTGAATGAATATCCCATCCCATTCATACGTTTAGGCTGGCGTGACATTTTGTGCTGCAGAATATAGGGTACAAAACCGAAATGTCCTCATCACTTGTCTGTTGTGATGAGAAAGCTACAAGTTTGTCAAGTTGGCTGAAACCAGATTGTCTGCCTTAGAGAAACGTTAGGGAGAGTGGGGTCCCGGGAGTGAGAATCCAGAAGCAGGATTTTCCTGAGAGCAGCGGTCATGAAAGTAAACCTTGGTGAATGAGCCAACTGGGAGAAAAGAAGAAAACAAACCAGCCAAGTACAGCTGTGTGCCTGGGCGTCGCGTCCCTGTCGCCACACATCCCAGACCTAACAGCGCAGAGACATGTGAGCTGAAACTAGTTTAAGGCTTGCTGTATCTAGGTCAGACTGACTTCCAGGGCATAATAAAAACCCGTGTCTTCTGGTAATTGGGGCCACAGACGCACCTTGTGACTTGCTTAAAATGTTTCCTCCTACTCCCCCATCAGAGTATAGTCGCCCACCACCCCCCACCCACCTTTCAGAATTTGGAGAAGCTCCTTTTTTTCTTCACCTTTCATATTGTTTGTTGTTGGTGTGTATTTGTTTTACCCTTTCTCTGCCATTGGCTTTGGCTGGTCCAAGAAGGACAAGTGTTTCAGAAAAAATATAGAGAGAGCAACAGAGAGACAGAGGACTCATGTAGCTGATCAGTCCGAGAGCGGGAACAGCTGTTTTGTAGGGCTGAACACTCAGATGTCCAAAGGCCTGCATTTCGTGGTCACTGTCTCCTGCCTGTGGCCTCCTTGCCGTATTTGAGTGATGATGATTCTGGTTCTGTGCAGCGAGACAAATGAGGCCCCTCCATCTGTGGAGGCTGTGCAGGGTGCCGGCTGCCTCGCATTTGCTTTGTTAATGGTGCTGAGGAAGAAAGAGGAAATGCCTCAGCTTCTGGAAGCTAAACAAAGTGGATGTCTAGCCTGATGGATGAGGAGAGTTTCTGTATCTCCCTTCACCGATAGTCCATTCATCCAAGGTCCTGCTCCTTATATACACTGGTGTTTAATGCTCTTACTGTGGGCTTTGCAGGACCTCCTCTTTAAAGTTTGTTTTTAAAAGTTCACTGATGATAATTGACCAATAGCCAAATTCCCAAAACCAGTGAAGGACCTTAGTCCCCTTTGTAACAATGTTTGCATGGAAAAATAAGAGTTCCAGTGTCAACACGCATCTCACTGCCCCATTACCTGAAACTGTTGGCCGAGGGAGGGAACCCTTTCCTGGCCCCAGCTTATGAGTCTGCAGAGATGGAGGCCCACATAACAGGGTGGACACGAGGGCTCTGAGAAGGGTCCTCCAGAGGGCGAAGGTTCCAATGGTTGCTGGATGGTGTAGGCAGATGCAAGATCAGGGTCACTAGGGTTGCACAACAGAAAGCGGGGGGGAATGAGGAAAGGCCTCCTTGGAGACAGGCCTTGTACCTAAGAGATGATTTGACAATCGAATGTTTCTAAGCAGGGGACTACCTGGATTTTTCAGTAATACAGACTGAGAAGAAATTCTGCCTGCATGTCTGTGAGTCCATTGAGGACACTTAGGGACACAAGAGAAAGGGGAAAAAAGCTACTGTTTGAGCAATAACCATGTGTCTGCAGCTCCTGGCACTCTGTTCCAGCACTGTCCAGGTGCAGAATGAAAGGCAGCCAGACAGGAATTAAGCAAGTAGTCATGGAGTAAGATGCAAGTAGTAGTGGGGTAAGTAGTGTGGTAAGAAAAAGACTAGGTCTTTTTCTTCTAAGCATCTTTCTCTGCAATACCGCTTTTCTTTTTGAACAGCCATTCCCCAAGCACAGACGTCTCATCAGTTGAACACAGAGCAAGCAATCCTTAAAAACAACCCCACTCCGCCATCTTTTTTCTCATCCTCCCTCCCACAGATGTGCATTCAATACCTTCTACACACGAAGAATGATGCCAGATTCTTGAAGGCTATGTTCCTATCCATCTTGAGATTCTTTTTCATGGTGGATCAACTCAGTGCTACTGCATAAAGTTATGTACTTCTGGCTGGGCATGGTGGCTCATGCCTGTAATCCCAGCACTTTGGGAGGCTGAAGCAGGAGGTTTACCTGAGGTCAGGAGTTCAAGACCAACCTGGCCAAAATGGTGAAACCCTGTCTCTCCTAAAAATGCAAAAAAAAAATTAGTCTGGCGTAGTGGTGCATGCCTGTAGTCCCAGCTACTCGGGAGGCTGAGGCAGGAGAATCGCTTGAACCCGGGAGATGGAGGTTGCAGTGAGCCAAGACTGTGCCATTGCACTCCAGCCTGGGCAACAAGAGTGAGACTCCGCCTGAAAAAAAAAAAAAAAAAAAGTTATGTACTTCTTCCCTGTACAGGGACGTCATAGCTAAGAGGACAACCATTTGTCAGAGACACCATCAATTTAGGCCGTTATAAATTTAGTGATTTAGTATATGGAGAGATTATAGTATTTGGAGAGATGGATTAATGTTTCCTTAGAAAGGAAACTCTTTATTCCCCCTAACTGTCCAAAAGGTACTGTGTGAGCTACTGGAGGCCTTTCCCCTTTAGGATCAGACATATTCCTACTAATGAAGGACACTTACACATCGTTAGCAGAACCCCTGCTGAGCGCCCTGCATGCACGCTCTTATTTACTCTTCACACAACATTAGGAGAGAGCTCTGTTTCCCATTTTGCCTTGGAGGGAATAAAGCCTTAGCAGAGATTTTGGACTTCGCTCAAGGTTATACCTCTAATAAGTGCAAGATCCAGGACTTACATCCATGCTCCAAAGCTGATGCTGTTAAAAATTTTATTATTTTGTTTTATTTTGAGACAGTCTTGCTTTGTTGCCCAGGTTGGAGTGCAGTGGTGCAATCATACCTCACTGTAGCCTTGAGCTCGTAGGCTCAAGCTATCCTTATGCTTCAGCCTCCTGAGTAGCTGGGACTATAAGTGTATACCACCATGCCCAGCTAATTTTGTTTGTTTGTTTGTTTGTTTTTGGTAGAGACAGGGTATCAACTTTATTGCCTAGGTTGGTCTCAAGCTCTTAGCTTCAAGTGATCCTCCTGCCTCGGCCTCCCAAAGTGTTGGGATTACAGGTGTGAGCCACTGCGCCTGGCCCTGGTGCTCTTTTTTAATACTGTGGAATGCTAGGCAAATATCTTAGGGCCATGTGTATCTTTCTACCCTACCGGGAGGAAAATATGGTGTTGGAGACCTGCGATTGTCTTTCATTCCCCTGAGACAGCTTCATGTTTCAATGGATGAAGATTCAAAGCTCTGAGCAAGAACCCCTCCTTAGACCCTCCCCCTAAGCATTACTAATAGTAGCTAACATTTATAATGCTCTCTACCAGGCATTGTTCTAAGCAGTTCACATGGATTCACTTACTCAAGCTTCATAGCAGCCTTGAGAGTTCTATTATTTTCCCCGTTTTACAGCCGGGGAAACTGAGGCCCAGGGATGCTCACACAGCTAGTCAGTGGCTAGCGCACTTTACCTAGGCAGGCTGGCTCTGCATTCTGTACTCTGTACCTCTCTGGCATGCCACTTGGGTCCCAGGTACCATGAGCCCACGTCCTGTTTCCTCCCGACCTTGAAGGAGCTGGAGGAGGAGGCCTTTGCAAGTGAGGGCTCGAGGCTGGTACTGAGGCAGCACAGCCTAATTGGGACCTGGATTAATTCTCTTGCCTGCTCCTTGCCAATCCCGTGGTTACTTCTTATTCTGACTTGCTTATTTCTGGGCCCTGGGGCTTGGCAAAGCAGAAGCCAGAGGTTTGCAGAGTCTGCACAGGAATGAGACAGACTCTTGCTCCTGTTAATGAGCATTAAACATCTCAAGTGCTACCTTTTCCCCACGCCTTTCCTCCACTTCATTCTTTTGGATGGTGCTCAAACCCGCAATTATGCTGACTTACCGCTTGTTCCTGGGGCTGATTTGGCTCTGTGCTGGGGAAGGGGGCAAATGCTGCCTTTCTTTGGAGCACAGAAAACAAGTTGGCTTCTTCCTCTGTCAGGAAAACACAGTTACCCAAAAGGGAAGGTTTGCTTTGATGAACTGCCAAAGATATTCTCGATGTGTTATTGGACCGTCTTTTGCTTGGTTTATTTTTTTTTCCTTAATGAATTTGGCTTTGGTTTATCAGTCCAAGGGAGTTAAAGGATCGTCCTCAACGACACTGATCGGGGTTGAACTGCATCCCTCACAGATTCATATGTCGAAGTCCTAACCACTTATAGCTCCAAATAGGACCTTATTTGGAAATAGGGTAGTTGGCGATATCATTAGTTAAGAGGAGGTTGTACTGGAGTAGGGTGGGCCCTCATCCAGCATGACTGGTGTCCTTATAAAAAGGGGAAACTGGGACACAGGCACACAGGGAGAATGCACAGACAGGGACGGTAATGCAGGAACCAAGCAATGCCAGAGGTCACCAGCGTGCCCCAGAGGCCAGGGGCAGGGCATGGGGCAGGCTCTTCCTGCAGCACCCCCAGAGGAAACAGCCCTGCTCTTAATCTTGATCACAGACTTCTGGTCCCCAGAACTGTGAGACAGTTTCCGCTGTGTAAGCTGCCAGTGTGTGGTGTTTTGTTACCGCAGCCCTTGCAAACCTGTACAATCACCTTCAACAAACAGACAGTCAAAACAAAAGCATGAAGTTAGCAAAGTTTGATGGACCTGAGCCTCCGTGAAGGAGGCCTTCCCTTCTTCTGCAGCAACTCAGAGTCAGAGGGCCCAGCCCTGAAAGGGCCTGGCCGGGGACTTGAATGGGGTCTGCTGGGGCACGGCAGGCCTGAGTCTGAGGCCAGGCACACCAGGCCACCTCCCCTCTTTCTACACCTGCCTCCTTTCCATATATATGTGGAGAGAGAGAGAGAATATTCAAGGATGGCTGGAAACCTTTGTTCTCTCTGTGGTAATACTTTCTGTTTTTTCTTCTTTTGATGAAAAGATGGATTTCATAATTGATTGTTAAGGGATTACTGCTGTTTAGAGGCCATACAAGAAAAAGCGAGCTACTTGCTTCTATTTCCCACAGTATGGCAGACTATACAGCCTGAGAAGCTTCTAGGTTTGAAAAAAGTTAACTTCCAGCTGAAATATTACGTAGTATTTCTTGGCTCTTCAGTCTCATTTAAAATACAGATCTAGCTCCATCCACCTGCCCATACCATTAAGCTAGCAACTCAGACCTGAGGGAACTGGCCAGCTCATACTGAACAAGGAAACCGGTAAACTCAGGTAAACTCAACAAGGTTTGACTATTTAAAACAGCAACAGGGCCGGGCACCTGTAATCCCAGCCCTTTGAAAGGCCGAGGTGGGCAGATCACGGGGTCAGGAGATCGGGACCATCCTGGCCAACATGGTGAAATCCCGTCTCTACTAAAAATACAAAAATTAGCTGGGTGTGGCAGCATGCACCTGTAGTCCCAGCTACCCTGGAGGCCGAGGCGGGGGAATTGCTTGAACCCGGGAGGTGGAGGCTGCAGTGAGCCAAGGTTGCGTCACTGCACTCCAGCCTGGGCAACAGAGTGAGACTCCGTCTCAAAAAAAAAAACAGCAACAGAAGAAAGAGGGACAGGAAAAGGAGGGAAGGAAGGAGAGAGGGAGGGAGGGAGGGAAGGAGAGAGGGAGGAATGGAGGGAGGAAGGAAAGAAGGGAGGGAGGGATGATGGAGGGCAGAAAGGAGGCAAGCAAATAAAATACTGAGCAACTCAAACCTGTGAGCCAATGTCTGTGCACAGAGTTAAATCAGTCTAAGGTCTTTGTATTTGGGAGAATGGTGGAGATAGTGATCAATTTTAGATTTTATAAAAGTTAAAAATGCTTGGAAGGGTAATCATTGAAAGAGTAGGAAGAGAGGCAGAGATGGACTTAGAGAAAAAGAGAGAGCTTGTTATTCAATAAGGCTGGTTGCGGTGGCCCACGCCTGTAATCCCAGCATTTTGGGAGGCTGAGGCGGGAGGATCGCTGAAGGCCAGGAGTTTGAGATCAGCCTGGGTAACACAGGGAGACCCCATCTCTACAAAAAAATCTTAAAAAATAGCTGGGCATGGTGGTGCACACCTGTAGTCCTAGCTACTTGGGAGCCTGAGGTGGGAAGATTGCTTGAGCCCAGGTAGTCAAGGCTGCAGTGAGCCATGAGCCCACCACTGCACCCCAGCCTGGGCAACAGAGCAAGACCCTGTCTCTGACGATAAAAAATAATAATCCAATGTGGCACAACTTTTTGAGCTGTCTAGGGGTTAACCACCTGTCAGAATTTGTCTGTGTGCTCACAGTTTGCAATTGCAAAAATATGGAACCAGCCCAAATGCCCATTAATCAATGAGTGGATAAAGAAACTGGTGTGTGCGTATGATGGAATATATATATATCTATGATGGAATATATATATCTATGATGGAATATATATATCTATGATGGAATATATATATCTATGATGGAATATATATATCTATGATGGAATATATATATGATGGAATTTATATATATATATATATATATATGATGGAATACTACTCATCCATAAAAAGGAATGAATTAATGGCATTTGCAGCAACCTGGTTAAGATTGGAGACTATTATTCTAAGTGAAGTAACTCAGGAATGGAAAACCAAACGTTGTATGTTCTTGCTTATAAATAGGAGCTAAGCCAGGAGGATGTAAAGGTATAAGAATGATACATTGGACTTTGGGGACTTGGGAGGAAAGGGTGGGAGGGGGTGAGGGATAAAAGGCCAAAAATTGGGTTCAGTGTATACTGCTCAGGTGACAGATGCACCAAAATCTCACAAATCACCACTCAAAAACTTACTTATGTCACCACACACCACCTGTTTCTGAAAACCCTATGGAAAAACAGAAGTATTCATCATTTTAAAAAAATCAATAAATAAAATGAAAATTAAAAAAAAAAGAATTTGTCTATGTGCTCAGCCCTGAACCAGGTATAGTGTGTTAGTTTAGAAATAGCTAATATTTACTGAGCATTAATGAATCGCCAGGCACTAGTCTCAGGTCTTTGAAGACATGGTTGCTTCTGTTTTCCCCATGTTCCGGAGGAAGAACTGAGAAGAGCGTCAATAGGACAGGCCGGCGGTCTCCACGATGGGAGTAGAGGTGCTGGGATTCGCACACTGTCCGGGATATTCCAGAGCGTTCATGTTTAACCCCTGAGCTATACTGTTTTAGTAAAACCCTTGTTTTGTCTTAGCAAATCCTTGCCTTAGCAAAATTCTGAAAAGGTAGTCAAGAGAACTGTGTCCCTCCGAGATGGCTCCGGGCCGCCCCCCCCCTCGTCTCCTACGCTGCGCCTGTGAGCCACCTCGGGAAACCCTGAGGCTGCACACAGCACCGTATGGAGCCTTGCCCTGCTTCCACAGGTGTAATTTTTTTGAGACGGAGTCTCGCTCTGTCGCCCAGGCTGGAGTGCAGCGGCGCGATCTCGGCTCACTGCAAGCTCCGCCTCCCGGGTTCACGCCATTCTCCCGCCTCGGCCTCCTGAGTAGCTGGAACTACAGGCGTCCGCCACCACGCCCGGCTAATTTTTTTTTGTATTTTTAGTAGAGACGGGGTTTCACCGTGTTAGCCAGGATGGTCTCGATCTTCTGACCTCGTGATCTGCCCGCCTCGGCCTCCCAAAGTGCTGGGATTACATGCGTGAGCCACCGCGCCCGGCCCATTCACACTCTTCTTGCATGCACGCTGACAAGGGCATCAAAGCACTTTCTGCTGAACTGCGTATCGTAGTTGCCGAGGTTGTGGCGGTGTGGGACAACAGTCTGCAGTGACATGGAAAAGCAAACTCTTCTCATAATCGATACATACTTAGGATATACTTAACCTCTCCTCCGAGGCAGTTTTTTTTTCACTTGTTCCAGAGTCTGAGTTTAGGATATCACACGAGCAACTGTTACCTACTAATTGGCATGTAGGTTGTGACTCCATGAAGACCTTGCTTTGTCCAACCAAACATGGATGGATTCCCTTACACCTAAAACTTAAGTAATTTAGCTTTAAGAATGTATCATGGCTCTGGAAAAGTCTGTAGGAGACTTGTCTCCAGGGACATGGTGATGTGTAAGCATAGAGTATCTAGGGCCAGAAAGCCACATCAGATATCCGTCGGAAACCAGTCTCTGAGATTTTGGAACAAAATGTGTCCCACCGTATCTCTGGGTCCAACTTTCTTTTTTTTTTTTTTTTCCGTCTCCCTCACTGTCTTTAATTTATTGCCTTCTGGTTCTTTCTCACGATTTCTAATTCTGGTCAGGCCTTATCCCATTTCTAGGATATTTTCCGCTCGTTTCTACTGAGACGCCACAGCCCCAGGTAAGCGGCAGTTCCCTGGCGGTACAGAAGTGATCACGTGGAAACCCTGCAGTAGGCTGGGACCAGTGTGGACTGTCAGCCGTCCTGACAGCCTCGTCTATGTTCTGAAACATGCTCCACATGAAGTGCTGGCACTTGCCCCTTCCCTTTGCGGCCAGCATCTTAGCTTGGTGGACTGGACGAAGCCGGTGGTCTCTTCAGAGACCTGTGGGAGGAAAAGTCTGGGTGATGCAAGTGATGCTGGACTTCATGTTTTTGTTACTGGAAACGTTTGCAACAGATCTTGAGTCTTCACCCTTCTAGTCGGGGTGAGAGAAGAGCGGATGGAGATACTCTGATTTTACACTATTATTTTACATACAAAATACACTATATTTTACATATAAAAGTGTATATTTCACATATAAAATACACTATTATTTTACATATAAAAGTGTCTGATCCTGCAGGTGATTTTTCCTGTCTCCCCACTTAGATTTATTTGTTCCTCTTATAAAGCAAAACTGTAACTTAAAAAAAACCAAAAAACTAGCCTCCTTTCTCTGAAAAGTAGAGTGACCTTGTGTCCCCATTTGTCCAGGAGGGCACTAGTCTAAGCATTTTGTTCTAGTGTAATTAGTAGCATCCTTCTTACTTTAAAAAACATCCTAGTTGGCTCTGGGAGGCCGAGTCAGGCGGATCCCTCGAGCCCAGGAATTTGAGACCAGCTCGGGCAACATGGTGAAACCCCACCTCTGCTAAAAATACAAAAATTAGCCCGGCATGCTGGCGTGCACCTGTATTCCCAGCTACTTAGGAGGCTGAGGCACGAGGATCACTTGAGCCCAGAGGCCAATGCTGCAGTGAGTGGTGATCATGCCACTGCACTGCAGCCTGGGCAACACAGTGAGATTCTGTCTCCAAAAAATAAAAAAAAAATAAAAATATCCTAATTGAATAATTACTGACATGGTAACTCTAATGGAAGCTACTGCAAACTACAGTTATATTATAGCTAATCCTCTGTGCTTGAAACAGCACCTTTAACATATCGTATGAAAAATAATAGAAAGATTTAGGATTATTACCCATAAGCCTAGCTACTTAAACTGCTAAATATTGAAACAAAATTTTAAAAAATGTTTCAGATGAACTCAGCAGAAATTATTAAATAATAGCATCCCTGTATTTTTATTCTATATTAGCATTAGAAATGTTATTAGTAATTATTAAATGATATCACATAAAAGTCCTGTAATTTGCTGGAGTTAAAAAGTTATTCTTAATAGTGTCTGGGATTTAAATATATGGGACTTTTTTTTTTTTAACAGTTATTGAAATTTGATAAAGCAGGAAACTATTTGAGCTTTGCTTCCCTTTTTGATATATGATTTTAATTGTTCCTGTATAACATTCCCTTAAATTACAGGAAGCCACATGTTGGAAAAAGGATCCATCCTTTAAACTCCATCTGTGTTATAGTGTGGTTTTTCATTGGCTTGGGAAGCAGCTCTGTGGTGACCTGCAAACAGAATTGAGAAAAGAAAACTTTCAAGATTGATTAGTGTGAAGGAGGTTTGTGGATTTAACTCTCTCGGTCTCTTGCACCATCTGTATAAACGAGCTGCGGGGAAGTCATTTGAGTCATCTGAATACATTTGTACTCTATTTTGCATTCGTGTATATTCATAAAAACTAATAAGACATCCTAAAAATTGGGGGGTATTCTAGCAATGCAAAGATTTATATGGACTTTGTTTGGATGACACAAACAACAATAAGAAAACACTAAATCCAGTAACTGCTCACACCAGGCATTACGGAGGCAATGGAGTGAGGCAGGAGAGTACAATCGTGGACTAGGATGTCAAGAATGGAATGCTGGTTCTTCAAGCTCTGTGGGCAAATCGTGGACTGTCTCTGAGCCTTAGTTTTTCATCCTTTCTTATGATAGCAACCCCTGCCTTGCCTGCCTTATGCATAAGGCTCAATAAATTGTCAAGTCCTATGTGAACATAAGGCATTATTTGTTTTTCCTCAGATAGAATTCTTATCTATAAATGGATATGAGGGACATGAAGTAGATACAATATTTGTTCCTTTATGATCCGAAGTCCACGGCCATTTGATGCCCCTCTGCTGGGAACCATAGCACCGAAGAGGGCCTAATATGAGCACATGGTGGCACACTTTATTGAGGGCCTATTTTTTGAAAGGCACTAGGCATAAAATGATTATAAAGTGAAATCTCCCCTGGCCACCCCATTTTACATTGCTAACGCTCAGTCTCAGTCTTCCTCTCCTGCATTATTTTCTTCCATTCATCACTATTTTATATTCGACACAATTCACTAATTGATATGTGTACTGTTGTCTCCTGCCCTTAGGAGGCAGATTCCTTAATGACAGAAGATTTTGTTTTTGTTGCTATTTTATTGTTTTATTTTTGAATTTTGGTACCCCAGTACCTAGAACCATTATTAGCACATAGCAAGTGCTCAATAAACATTTGTTGGATGAACAAAGCAGCCATTACTCTTCAGTCGTACACTGCCAGGGAAGCAGACAGACATTTTTGTAGGGTATTGTGTTGCATTATTAATACAATGAGGTCAGCAGGGTAATAGGAAGGGCACTGTTGTTATATAAACAGGACAAGGGCCTCTAAATCTGCAGGGATATTTGAGGGCAAAGATAAGGAGAAGATGGAAAGTCTTTCAGAGAACTGACCTGGGTTTGAATCCTGCAAGCAGGATACATGAGAGTTTCCAGGAGGCCAAGGAGGTGCTAGCCAGCTTACAGCAACAGGGCGGCTCCTAAGGCCTGCAATGAGAAATGACCTTGCTGACGACTGGGCATATTTTGGTGTGTGGTGCACATTGTGACAAGGGCCCTTGATGATTCAATGAGTCAGCAGGAGAAAATGCGAGAACTTGGGTATTTATAGTGATCTTTTAGGTAGAAAGTACAAAATAAATGAAGTCTTAACAGCTGATACCAGGACCAGCACTGGGTGAAATGTGTCTGGTGGCAGTGAGTTACAGAAGGATGTGTGGGAGTATCATCAGGTGCAGGCCATTCTCTGTGGCTCCGTGTCGTCTTTTCCTTGTTTATCTTTTTATAGAAACAAGATCTTACTCTGTTGCTGAGATTGGAGCATAGTGGCACAATCATAGCTCACTGCAGCTCCATCTCCCAGACTCAAGCAGTGCTCCTGCGCAGACTCCCAAGTAGCTGAGACTACAGGTGCACCCCACCATACCCGGATAATTTTTTAATTTTTCATAGAGACGGGATCTTGTTCTGTTGCCCAGGCTGTTCTCAAACTTCTGGGCTCAAGTGATCCTCCCACCTTGGCCTCCTAAAGTGCTGGGATTACAGGCATGAACCATCACCCAGTCCCGTCTTTTCCTTTTAGTATATTTCTTCCTACTGCAGTTTACCTGTGCTCATTAAGTGGATTTACAGCTCATCTGATCTTCACGATTTTGTAACGAGTTGGGGAGTAACCTTGAAAAGTTTTTCTACTTCACAAAAAATCCACTGATTAATTGTGACAAAATACTTTAAGGAGGTGTTCAACATAAAGATAAGGTATGCATTTTACTTTATAAATGTCCAGAGTTATATTTTTGCTGACCTTTTTTGAATATAGCGATGTTAGTACTAGTCACTATAATCCAAGGAACCCACCAATATTGTCATTTGGGGGTTAGTTAAATATGAGCTGCATGAAGCAGTTCACAAAGACATTGTGGTGAGTCTTGGGTGGTCCAGTAGAGAACTTGCTCTGCCTGTTGAAGCTTGGCAGTGGAAGCAAGTGTTACCCACTGCGGTTTCCCTGGGGCAAGCCTGAGATGCACAGGGAAAATCTAAAGACTCACTTCATGAACTGTTAACATTGTCAGTCATGTCAATCAGGCAACTAAATTCCTACTCTTTTCCTCAGCCTGTAGAGGTTTGGTGACTCAAATCAACTATTGTTTCATTCCGAAGCTTCTTGGTTTTCATGGGAGAAAGCCCGTTATTTGTCTATTTGGGTTTCAGAGAAACATTAGGTCTTTCTAGAGGAAGCCTGTTCTCCGTGAGAGCATGCCTGGGTGCTTCTGGCTTTGTAGATGACTGTATTTTGGTGCTAGCTTTGCTTACTTGAAGTCTTGTGGGTATAACCTTAGGTTCTTCAGATGAGCAGATGTAGCTGTTGTACATGCTAATTGGCAAAGACAGGGTTTCAGTATGAGATAGCTTTAAAAAGGGGACTGCAAATCGGGGCTGAGGAGCTGGACACTGAGGTCATGGTGAGCTAGTTTCTTTTAGTGAAATGAGCAACTTTATTCTGAACTCTTTGGATTTTGCTGAAAATATTTTAGCCATTTTGAGGAGAGGCTTGAGAGCTTGATAAAAGTGCCTCATAGATATTTTCCCAAAGAAGATGGCAGTAATACACTTCAGATGCATTAGTAAATACACAGCATATGCAGAATAAAAACAGATCCTGAGGTTCATTTCAAGTAATACGGTTTATTGAACAGAAGTCAGCTGGCTCATTGTCAGTGTCCAGCCTTATCAGAAAAGATCTTTAAATATTTTTCATGATTTCCAACTGCATTCACATTGGGGCTTCTCCACGCTGGTTAACATAAAAAGTGAAACATACAATCATATTATTACGCAGTCTGATTTTTGCCTTAAACTATTTAATATTGAAACAAATTGCTGATTATCACGTTCCTTTTTTTAATTGAAAAGCTTATTTTGAAGTAAGCATTTTAACAAATATATTAGGCATAGGATTACATATATTTTATCATCTATCTTATTTTAATTTTTAATATTTAAATTTGTAGCATAGTCTTATTTCATTGGATTTTTTAATGTCACATTTTCTGTATCTTTGGCAGGTGACACCGATTTTCTGTTTCCGCCCTCCCTCTCCTTCTCCAGTGCCTTGACTCGGGCCTTCAGGAGATAGGAAGGCTGTAGAAACACAGTATGGTGGTGGACTGTGTGTAGCGATGTGTGTGTGGGCTGAAGCAGGGAGAGCAGTGAGAGGAGGTGATTGAGAATGACTCCCAGGTTCTTGCCCTGGGAGACTGGACAGTGGGACTCCCATTTGCCATGACTGGAAATGTACGCTAAGACCCCAGAGGTTGGGAGACTGGGCATAAAGATGATACATTTTGTGGAATGAGCAGCTTGAGTTTGATTGTCCATGGAGCATTCAGAGAAGATATTCAGTTGACAGTAGGAAGTAAGAATTTGGAGATCCAGGAGAGAGGCCTGGGTTGGTGAGAGTTATTTGGAAATCATTCACTTGCAAGCGCTGAAATAAAGCAGTGAATGTTGTGGAAGGAACTGAGCTGATGAAATTCTGAATGCCAAGAAGGGCGATTGGGTGGAATCCAGAGAACACCCAGTACTGAATGGGCAGAGGTACCATGGATAAGGGGGAGAGCCTGTAGAGAGTGACAATGAAAATGACAGGGAGGGAAGAGTTTTAAGGGGAGAGAGTGGGCAACAGTGGCAAGCATGAAACCAAATAAGGATGAAACCAAATTCAACGTCCTGAGTGGATTTGGCAGTGGCGAGATCGTTAGCTACATTAGCAAGAAG
Organism: Pan troglodytes; assembly: GCF_028858775.2. Lineage (NCBI taxonomy): Eukaryota > Metazoa > Chordata > Mammalia > Primates > Hominidae > Pan > Pan troglodytes. The sequence continues at coordinate 185,546,064 of NC_072401.2, forward strand.
AAAAATGTGTTTATGGGCACACCTTGTTTCACTGCTCTTTGCTTTGTTCCACTTCGCAGATATTGCATTTTTTACAAACCGAAGTTTTCTGTCAACCCTGTGGTGAGTAAGTCTATGGGCGCCATTTTTCCAACAGCATGTCCTCACGTTACGTCTCTGTGTCACATTGTGGCAGTTCTCTCAATATTTCAAACTTGTTCATTTTTGTTATATGTGTTATGGTCATCTGTAATCATTGATCTTTGATGTTATTATTGTAATTGTTTTGGGGCTCCACGAAGTGTGCCCATATAAGATGGCAAACTTGATCCGTAAGTGTTGTGTGCGATCTGACTGTTCCAATGACTGGCCATTCCCCTCTCTCTCTCCCTCGGCTCCGGCTCAACAGTATTGAAACTAGGCCAATTAATAACCCTGCAATGGCCTCTGCATGTTCAAGTGAAAGAAGAGTCACATGTCTCTTACTTGAAACCAAAAGCTGGAAATGATTAGGCTTTGCGAGGAAGGCATGTCCAAAGCTGAGATGGGCTAAAAGCTAGGTCTCTTGTGCCAAAGTCAGCCAAGTTATGAATGCCACGAAAAGTTGTTGAAAGAAATTAGAAGTGCTACCCCAATGAACACACGAATGATAAGAAAGCAAAACAGACTTAATGCTGGTATGGAGAAAATTTGAGTGGTCTGGACAGAAGACCAAGCCAGTTACAACATTTCCTGGATTAGCCAAAGCCTAATCCAGAGCAAGGCCCTAACTAGCTTCAATTCTCTGAAGGCTGAGAAAAATGAAGAAGCTGCGAAGGAAAGTTTGAAGCTAGCAGAGGTTGGTTCATGAGGCTTAGGAAAAGGAGCTGTCTCCATAACATAAAAGTGCAAGGTGAAGCAGGAAGTGCTGATGGAGAAACTGCAGTAAGTTATCTCGAAGATCTAGCTCAGATCATTGATGAAGGTGACTATACTAAACAATGTATTTTCAATGTAGACAGAACAGTCTTATTTTGGAAAGAGATGCCATCTAGGACTTTCATAGGTAGAGAGGAGATGTCAATGTCTGCCTTCAATGGTACCACCTTCAAAGGACAGGCTAACTCTCTTACTAGGGGCTAATGGAGCTGGTGACTTTAAGTTGAAGCCGATGCTCATTTACTATACCAAAAAACTTAAGACCTTTAAGAATAATGCTAAATCTACTCTGCTTATGCTCTATAAATGGAACAACAAAGCCTGGATGACATCACATCTGGTTACAACATGGTTTACTGAATATTTTAAGCCCACTGTTGAGACCTGCAGCTCAGAAAAAAAGATTTCTTTCAAAGTATTATTGCTTATTGACAATATACTTCAGTGAGAGTAATCACTGAAGAGCTCTGATGGGGATGTACAGGGAGATTAATGCTGTTTTCATGCCTGATAACACAACGTCCTTTTGCAGTAGCCCATGGATTAAGGAGTAATTTTGATTTTCAAGTCTCATTATTTAAGAAATATGTTTCATGAGGCTGTAGCTGCCATAGATCATGATTCCTCTGATGGATCTGGGCAGAATAAATTGGAAACTTTCTGGAAAGGATTCACCATTCTAGATGCCATTAGGAAAATTTGTGATCCATGGGAGGAGGTCAGAATATCAACATTAACAGGAGTTTGGAAGAAGTTTATTCCAACCCACAGGAAAGATTGTGTTCAGATGCTTAGGTCTTTAATGAATGTTCCATATACTAGAGATACAAGTTCAAAAATTCAAACTGCAAGTTTTCCTTTACTAGAGATGCAAATTGAAAAATCAAAATTTCCTTAAGGTTTTACGTTCAATTTATTCTATTTGTAAATTTTGTATTTTTAAGTAAAAAATAAAAACCATAATTCTTGGGGTCTTTGGAAATCATTTGATCAACTCGAATGGAAGACTAAATCCCTTTTACTTAACAATTAGCCCTACTTAGAAACATCTTTAAATACATTCCCTTAAACATTTAAATTGCATCTATAAATTTCGTTTATTTAATTTTTAAAATTTATTACTATTTTTATTGAGGTAAAATACACATAACGTAAAATTTACCATCTTAATCATTTTTAAGTGTGTAATCCAGTTAAGTTAAATACATATATAACATTATGCATCCATTACCACCATCTATCTCCGTAATTCTTTTCCTTTTGTAAAATGGAAACTCTCTACCAATTAAACAACAACTCAAACAACAACCCCTCTTTTCACCTTTCCTCCAGCCCCTGGCAACCACCATTCTCCTTTGTGTCATTATGATTTTGACTATTCTAAGTACTTTGTATAAGTGGAATTATGCATTATTTTTCTTTCTGTGACTGACTTCTTTCACTTAGCATTCTGTTTTCAAGGTTCATCCCTGTTGTAGCATTGGACAAGATTTCCTTTCTTTAGAATGCTGAATAGATTCCATTATATGTATATATTGCATTTTGCTTATCCACTCATCCCTCAGTGGGTACTTGGGTTGCGCCCATGTTTTAACTATTGTGAATAATGTTGCTATGAACATGGGGGTGGTCCAGATGTCTCTTCGAGTCCCTGCTTTCACTTCTTTTCGGGTATATCTAGAAGTGGAATTGCTGGATCATATGGTAACTCTATTTTTAAGTTTTTGAGGAGTTGCCATACTGTTTTCCACAGTAGCTGTACCATTTTGCTTGCCTACCAACAGTGCACAAAGGTTTCAGTTTCTCCACATAATTGCCAACGTTTGCTATTTTCTGGTTTTTGGGTTTTTTTTTTTTTTTGTTTTTTTTTTTGATAGTAGCTGTCCTAATGGGTGTGAGTTGGTATCTCATTGTAGTTTTGATTTGCATTTCTCTAATGATTACTGATACTGAGTATCTTTTCATGTGCTTACTGGCCATTTGGATATGTTCTTCGCAGAAATCTCTATTCAAGTCCTTTGTCCATTTTTGAATCTAGTTGTTTGTTTTTTTGTTGTTGAGATTTAGGAGTTCTCTGCATACTCTGGATATCAATCCCTTATCAGATATATGCTTTATAAATATTTTCTCCCATTCTGTGGATTGTCTTTTCTCTGTTGACAGTGTCTTCTGATGCACACATTTTAAAAATTTCATGAAGTCAATTTTTCTGTTTTTTCTTTTGTGGCTTGTGTCTTTGATGTCATGCACTTGGTACACTTGATTTTTAAAAAGTAGTTAATATATCTGACTAGGAAGGCTTCAACCCAAATTTTCCCCAGTACTCTATTGGGCCTTTAGTAGTCATCAAATATGTGCCAACCATTGCTAGCCATTGGGGATATAGCTCTGAACAAAACAGAACAATGAGCAACAATGAATAAGACAGAAAATATCCCTCATCCTCATGGAGTTTACATTCTTCTAACTCTAAATTCATTCAACTGTAGCAAAGCTGATAAACTAAAGTTTTAAATGAAGAGGATTTCAAGTCAAAATTTGTATACCTTTCAATTTAAGATTACAAGTCTAAAATCAATTATACATTTGAATTAGAGTCACAAAGCAAATCTGTGTAATTAGTGTCTCTAATCTGTCTGATATGAAAATACCAAATATACACATTTTAAAAGCCCGATTAAATAATACTAATGCTATAAAATCGATTTGCTTTATCATTTATTTAATTCTAACTTTCCTAATATTGAATACTGGCTTACAAAACCGAGCTTGCTCGATGGACAACTCATGACCCAGGTACATGATTGTCTGAGGTAGGTTTAGAGATCTGAAACTGGGCCCAGGGACATAGGGGTTGTATATGACCAGAGTGACTCTTTCCATCATAACACAGATGGACAGACTGAGTCTGATTTTAATAGTGGCTATAGTAACAGGGAACTCCATTTTTCTTCAGGTTGGACTGGTTTCACAATACGCTGTTTGCTAGATTTAAGCCTTCCCTTCATAGCACTATTCAGCATTGTCCCCAATTTGGATGGATAAATTACTTCACCACCCATACCTACTTTGCCATCCGATCCGATTCAGCTAACTCAGCCTATGTACCACCTGATTATTCTACATCAGGCTAGTTGGCCACGAACACTGGATCATGTCACCCCTCTGCAAGGTTTGCATTTGGAGGTGGCTGAGTGGAGCTATAGCTCTTCTCCCCAGATGTCCATCAACTCACCTCCCTTCTTTCATATGAACAATTAATATTTTCTCAGTTTAATCAAGTGCAATTCAAACTTACTTCCAGAAAATTCTTAGTCAATCTCTCCCTTCGAACAGATTCCCTCTTCTTCTGTAAAGAAATTCTAAAAATATCATTGCTTCTTTGATCCAAACTCTTCAACGGCTCACACTGCACTTGGAATAGAATATAAAACCTTTACCATGGCCTGCAAGTTCCGGCATGATCTGGCTCTGCATCCTTCCATGACCTCATCACAAACCTCCCTCTTACTGTGCTCCAATTTCAGCCACAGTGGCCTTTTTCCACTTCCTCCAACAGAAAGTCAAGATCCCTTCTACCCCAGGGCCTTTGCACAGACTGTTCCCCCTTTCTGTACCACCATCTCCCCCACTCTTTGCTTGAGTGGCTCCTCATGCTGTAGGTCTCAGCTCAACTGTCATTTCTTAGAGAGATTATTGTTCTTCATAGAACTTAGCACAATTTCTGCATTTATTTGCCTACTGTTTCTCTTCCATACCAGACGGTTTGCTGCAGGGTCATGTGTGGTGTTCTGTTTGCCCAGCACCCATCCCAGGGCTTGCGTATTCTAGACAGTCAGCCATTGTTTGCTGAATGAATGACTATCACAGTTGCCACAGCAGTCACCATTAGCTTTAAGTCATAGCTATTATAATCATTCATATAACCACCTTTGGCTCTTGCGAGGTACTGAGTAATTGTTGAATTGAGATATCTAAATGTCAGTTCTCCTACATTCATTAATACAACTTGTTATTACCTTATGGTCCTTTACACCAGCAGCCCCCAACCTTTTCACACTGGGGACCAGTTTCGTGGAAGACAGTTGTTCCTTGGACTGGGGTGGGGGTAGGGTTGGAGGGCAGAAGGTTTTGGGATGATTTGAGTGCATTACCTTTACTGTGCACTTTATTTCTTTTATTATTACATTGTAATATATAATGAAATAAATATACACTCACCATAATGTGGAATCAGTGGGAGCCCTGAGCTTGTTTTCCTGCAACTAGACAGTCCCATCTGGAGGTGATGGGAGACAGTGATAGATCATCAGGCACTAGATTCTCATAAGGAGCACGCAACCCAGATCCCTCCAAGCATGGTTCACAATAGGGTTCGTGCTCCTGTGAGAATCTAATGCGGCCACTGATCTGACAGGAGGCTGAACTCAGGAGGTAATGCCAGTAAGCAATGGAGAGCTGTTGTAAATACAGATGAAGCTTCACCACCCACCTCCTGCTGTGCTGCCTGGTTGCTAATGGGCTGAGGACTAGAAGCTGCATGGGGTCCGTAAATATCTCTGGGGTAGGTAAATATCCAAGCAGTCCATGGCCTGGGAATTGGGGGTCCCTGCTTTATACAGCTAGCTTTCTATAACTTCTAAAGCTGCAATCTTTCTGTTCTTAGCAGTTCTCTTACAGGAAAGAAGACATTGAACTAAAAGTGCCTTCTATAACTTCTAAAGCTGTAATCTTTCTGTTCTTAGCAGTTCTTTTACAGGAAAGAAGACATTGAACTAAAAGTGCCTTTCCTAAATAAAAATAAAAACCACAGAACATTAGTGAATTGGTTGACAGTAATACATTTTGATTATGTAAATATAAATTCCATAGGCTAGTTAGTGATTATTTATTTATTTACCCTGGGTATCCCAAGAGGTAGTACAGTGGCCACAGGTTATAGAGGGCGGTCTTGAGATCTGAATGAGGAGAGCTCTAATTCTAGATTTTATAATGCCTGTGGCTTAACGCCATCCTGCTCTGCCTGATTCTTCAAGATAGTTGCTACCCCCCTCAAATAATTCAAGCCTTGGGATAGCACAGATTGTGTTAGAACTTCCTGAATCCTAACCAGCTAGAATCCACTGGCTTGTTTTTGCGATATCAGCCTGTTAAAAGCATATCCCTATAAAGATTTAATATCCCTGTCTCTGCATCTTGGCACCTGTGAATATGAAACAACAGCATAAATATGATTTTGAACGTTGCATTGTCACAGATGAAAAAATGCACCAACATGTCAAATAAAATGCAGCGCTGAAAAAGGAAATCGGGCTTATTTTTGTCGTTGTTTACTGTACCAAAGCGTTTTTGAAAACCCAGATCGAGGAGATAACCGTTTTTGAATGAACGGCAGTGCAAAGCGTGGTCGGGGTTAGCAGCAACGTGGCTGGGCGCTTTTAACTCGGCGTGACCTCCGGGTCCCAGGCCCGCGTCCCGGGCCCAGCGCCCAGGCCGGGGCGGCGCATTGGCCCCTCCTCCCCTCGCGCGCCGCGCGCATTGTTGTCCTTTAGCGATTGGTTGTTGGACCAGAAACAGCTGTGCAGAGCCGTGCCATCTAAAGAGCTGTGGACCTGAATGCAGCGTAGCGGGCTGGCGGTGACTTACACCGGGACTCCAGAGGGACAGAGGAAGCGCTGCAGGCCACTTGCATTGCGTCTTCCAGGCTGCGTGGACCCGGCGCCCCGGCGTGTGCGGTTGTGGGGGAGCTCGCCGTGGCCCCCCCTCCCTCTGGCTTTAGCTTCCTTTGGGGTTGGCGCAGGTGGGCCACGCAGCGCACCGCAGATCTCCCCGTTCCCACGAAGGCTGGCTCGCTGTCTCTCTCCGAGCGGGAGGGACCATCCTAAAAATATGTAAATATCCAAGCGCTGGCTCCAGGCTGGGGCAGCTGCCAAGGTCCCCGCGCCGCCGCCGGGTGTTTTACATGAAAATGAGAAGCCTGATGGGAACCGCGTTCTAACTTAAGGCAGCCTGGTGATTAGCATGAGACTGGGCGGCTGTCCTGCTTCCTGCCCTTCAATAGCCGTTCCGCGCGCTCGCGCCCGAGCAGCGCTGCCGCCGCGCGGGGGTCGATCGCAGGCTCGGCGTCCTTGGCAGCCATGGCTCCGGCGCCGCCTCGGCCAGTAAGTAGGAGCATGCATGTGTAGGGGGCACATGCGTGTCGGCGCACCCACCCAGCCATCCACCCGCGCGCACGCACAGCGCCCGGAGCCTCGGCAAGGGGAAGATTGACGAGGCGCTGCAGTCGCGGGGACGACGCGGGCTCTTCCTGGATTCCGCAGGAGCCCGCCCGCCGCAGCTGCTGTCTGCAGAGCCTGCTCGGATCCTGTGCACACGCGCCCCCGGCTCGAGCCTCTGTGATGAAGACTGTCTCCCGGGGACTGCAGCGGAGGCAGAGCCAGCCAGCGCCGGGGACTGCGGGCCGTGCGGCTGATAGGCCCGCGGGGACACGACTCGGACACTGTCATCCCCACGCCTCGCGCTGAGCTGCCCGGCGCGGAGGGTCTGCCGCCGCCCCTCCGGCCTCCCGCACGCCCGATCCCGGGTCAGCCCCGGAGGCCTCGGCTGCCTCATTTGTTTGGGTCTTTTGTGCCGTGGCTCCCAGTTGGCCAAGCACTCCTGCGCTGAATCGGGCCATTGTCTGCGCTCCCATTGCCTTCACGCTGCAAGTCTCGGCGCCCCCACCCCGCCCGCCCCCTCCCCGCCTCCTCCCGGCCGGGGAGCCTCCTAACGTGCCTTTCCCCCCAGGAATCTGGAAGCTATAAGCCGGGCGGATTGCAAATGAAGTGTAATGCATTGTGGGACGTGTGTAAAATCGGAGCCTTCGCCGTGGGGGTGTGGGGGGGCGTGGGGAGGGCCGGACCCGCCGCTGGCGGTGTAGACGCCGACGAGGAGGGGCTGGGAAAATGTGCGCAGAGTCCGCCCGGGTCGTGCCCGCCGTAGACGGATGAAGGAGCGCGCTGCGCCCCGGCGCTGAGGCCCCGAGGATCGGGGCGGCAGGTCGCCCTCCCCACCATGAAGAAGACCCGGAGCACAACCTTGCGGCGAGCCTGGCCTAGCTCGGATTTCTCGGACCGGGCCTCGGACCGCATGAGGTCCCGCAGCGAGAAGGACTACCGCCTGCACAAGCGTTTCCCCGCGGCCTTCGCGCCCCAGGCTTCGCGGGGCTACATGACATCAGGTTGGTTGGTGACCGCGTTTCTGCCCCCGGGCCGGGGCCGCGGGACGTGCTCGGTACGCCGCGGCCCGGGTGCTTGGAGGAGAGGACGGGCAGTGATGGATGCGATAAGTTATGGGGAAAGCAGGAAAAAATTAGCTCCCATCCACCATTTTGTACCTCCGCAAGATCCACAGCAGGCCCTCTCAATATGGGGTTGGAGAGCTATTAGTTAGGTAAAACGAGGGAGGGGGGACGAGCCGGGCGTTTTGGCTGCAGGGAGATAAATGACTGCAAGCCCCGGCGCTGCAGCCTCCTTGAGCTTTGTGGAGGATCCTGCGCCCAGGGTTGCCTGCAGTGCCAGGCTTGCTGGCTGCTGCATTGTGGCCGGTTATCTGAGTGGGTATTTCCAGCAGCCCCCTGCTCTCCAAAAGGAACAGGTTCCATGCGCAGCTCTGGATGGGCTGAGTCAGGGGAGAGTCCTGCAGACATCCCAGGCTGGTCTGATTTGCACGCAGAGAACTGTGTTGGAGCTTACTGAACGCGTTCTGTGGGGGTAATGGTGTGGATGCGGATTGAATGCTCACATGATTCTGTGTGGATTTAACATATGTTGCTTTGAATTAGGCTGTATGGAAAGAATGGAGGCTGTATCATGTATTTGCATGTCAGACAGGAAGGACAAACAAAACGGTAAATGGAAAGGGAAGGCTTCAGAAAAGATTTCCGCTTAAAATGCAGTGCTGTGAAAAGCCTTCCTGAAGGAGCCAGTTCTTTTTTTGGAAATACAACGGAATGGCTTTGGTTTGATTTGGGAACCCAGGGATGAAATTCTTGAGGGAAATGCTAAAGGAGGAAAAGCCTGGAAACCTTCCGTTGCCTTCTCCTTACTTCTCCTTAACCACTTGGATGTAATGATGTGTAAGGCATCGGTTCTTATTTATTTTTCATTCAGAGAAAAATTTAGATTTTCTTCTAAGCACACTGTAATGGAAGAACCGAGATTTTATTTTAAACCACATACTGTACCAAATCACTCTGAGCCCTGTCTTAACTGGGAAGATCATTTTAAGCTTGTGGTTGGTACTTAGAGTCTAGCTTTACTCTTTTTCTCCTAAAACAGCAAGTCCTTTTTAACTGGGGTCAGCATCTCATGCTTCAAAAATGCCTTGCGACCACATTTCCACGAACATAAAGCCGAAATAAAAGAACCACCTTTTTTATTGCAAAGTCAGGCGACATAAGGATGTTGTACTATTTTGGCAATAAGGCTCCCTTGATTTTCCCTTTCATGAAAAGCCAAATTCGTAAAGAAAGTGACAACTACAGTTTATACTTCAGTCATTTAAGTCGCTGCTGTGGTTGCTACACTCTTCAGACTTGTGGCAGTAAATTTTGAAACACACCTAAATCCAAACCTAACCTCAAAACACATATGTACATAAACCCATGGCTGCACTAAGTGTTCAGATAATCCTGGGTTTCATGTACTTAGGGTTTGAATGTCTTCATTCCACACTTCACAGTTCCCCTTTCTTATGCCTCCTAAGGAACCCGTCCTGACACCAACTGTGAAGCTATAGGAGGGCTGGTGGCCATCATTTCATCGACAAACCTGCAACACTCTGTTTCATGATTCAGGCACATTTCCAGGCAGCCAGTTTTTTTTTTTTTTTTTTAATCTATCTTGGCATTACCTCATTATCACATTTGCATTCTTTGCAAAAGAACTTGTCTGCTATTGCAGGTGCTGCGAGGCGTTTTTGAGGGCTTGAGGAAGAAGCTTTTAATTGTACTTGATTCCCTTATTTTATTTCTTGATCTACAAATGGTAAGATGGTCCTGTGGTGATGGTGAAGGATAACCTGTTTCAGGTTGGCGGTTTTCTGTTCAGATTCAATGTTAGGTTACTGCTGAGAAACCTGAAGACCAAAAGATGGAAGAAAAGTGCTGTCATTCATTCAGCATTTTTATGGCGTGCCCCCAAAGAGCGAAGTGCCTTGCTGGATTCTCATGGGGTTATAGGGTTGGATATAATACTGTTCTTGCCCGGGGAGGGAGGCTTATCATTTAGTCTTTATTTTAACTGTTAGCTAATACATGGAATAAGAAGCAGGTGTTGCTGCTATGGAAGGAAATAGTAAACATGACGACAAACACCTACAATGAAGGTTGGGAGAGTAGGTGGAGTCTTTCTCATGTGCAACTCTTTTGGGGGTTGGGTTGGGAACGATGTGTATCTTCATCTATTTCCTTTACAAATATGGCTCCTTTCAAAATGTGAGTATTGATAGAAATAGATGATATACTGAAACACTTGGAAATGATTTATAAGACATTCTCATCCTTTTAGGAAATGTAAAGGAGATCCACTTTTATCAAGTTAGTGACTTTGGATACAAACAGAGCCTTTGTCACATAAAATATTGAGTAGAAAATGAAACCACTTAGAAATACATGAGGCCTTTCATATTTCTTCTTTCTGTTTGTCCAGCCATTTGGTTTAATTACTACTGGTATCCTTATACTTGATTTTTAGTAAAAAAGGTTTTTGTTGTGGGGAAATTACTTGGGTTCAAAGGACAAGATAAGCCTTTCAGAGATGTACTAAATGACTTAAAATAACTTCAGTTAAGAGACTATTTTTAGAGCCCCTCCCTCAACAAATATTCTGAAAATTATGGGAAACAGTCACTTAGTTTTAAACTTCAGGACATGAGAGAGCCTTGGGAATTTCAAGAAATAGATATTAATAATTTTCCTTTTGGTCTAGCATCCCGTATCACACAGTAGGTGCTTCAAGCAAAATTGTAGGCTTCTATAATAGCTTTCTAATGAGACAGCACCATTTCAAACAGTCTTTTCTCCACGAATAAGTAATTACCAGTGTGAAATGTGATTTATAGCAATAGGCTTGACATTTAGCTTTGGCCTTTCCGATACCTTCAGGATAAACTACACTTAAGCTCAAGAGGTTAGAGCGGGCACCTATAAACTAGCGAGGTCTTGCAAAAGGACAGTTAGAGAATGCTGAAACTTTGAGTCTCGAAGACTATGCCTTATGTGACTGTTTAAGCTCCCAACTCATGCTACCAAATCTGAAGAAATCCTAAGAATTCATGAGCTTCCTAGCAACCAGTAAGTTCACAGGCCATGAGATGACTTCATTGTTCATCTTGAATATTAATTTCCCAGTGGTGGTTTCTGGGCAGAAAGGGGAAGATCTTGCCTTTTGTTCAAATGAAGATGAATAATAAAAAGTGCATGGCGTTATCTTAAGAAGAAAAGGGATTGGACCAAATGGATGTGGGATCATTCTTGGGCATTTTCTAGAAGTAGAAGTTACGATATTAATGAACTAGAGATTAAAGTAAAACTCCCCACAAAGGAGCAAATCTGTATAACGAACGCTTAGTACTTTATGTATGAAAACATGCTCATTTGTCTCTGTGAAATGATTTTCAAGGCCCCAGACCTTTTGTTGATGAAGTTGTGAGAGCTTTCTCTGTTAGAATTATGTGAACTGTAAGCTCTTCACACGAATGATGCTGCTAACTTTTAATTTCCTTCCCTCTCCCCTCCCCCAGCCCTGGGGATGGGCGCCTCTTTATATTCCATGTATAATGCCAGCAAAGTTTTGGGGGACATCCTTATTGATCAAGCATGGAATGTAATTTTTTCATTATACAGGTTCTACGGCACATGATCCTTAAAAGCTTTGTTTCTGCATGAGAAAGCGAAGTCCTGGCCCATTTGAGTTTGATGCTTATCATTTTGATAACATCTTTAAGGAGTAAAGCGTGGGTTTTTAATACTACGGTTTTAAAGCCTTTGAAAAGAAAGATAAAACAAAAGCCCTAAACTGACATTGCAAGAAATTTGAAAGCAGTTTTGTCTGCTGGGGAAGAATGGCCAGCTCATCACCTTGATGAGTTTATTAGTTTTCATTTTATAGAAACTAATTCTGGGGCACGTTTGACTGTGTGTTCCAGTTCCTTATGTTCTGTTATTTTAAGAGACATGAGGGTTTTCTGGGAGTGAAGGATGGACACTGGAGGTTCTAATCTGGGCCTGCCACAAGCCAGCTGTGTCCCTGGCTAGTAATATGACCTCCCTCCATCTGTAATGAGTCCCCCACTTCCATGCTGCCATTACAGAATTGGGCTCCGCAGTGGCTCTGTCTTGAGCAAGTGCAAGACTTCTGAACACTTACACATAAATTGTTAGACAAAACCTCTGCCCTCTTCTACTTTTTGGAGTCAGGTGCCTCCTGTTTGTGGGAATAGTGCTCATTTTGCGATACAATCCTATTCCCTATCATCCTGAAATGTTACATTAAAGGTATGCGTTTTAGGACTCGCCCTGATGACCAGAGTAATGAGGGGGGAAGAAATAAATGAAGACCTGGCAAGTTATAATCACATGCAAGTTTTAAGAAACAGCGTCCTGTCACGTCCCTTTCCCTCTTTGCCGAGATCCATTTTCAGCCTAGCCGCTCCAACTGTGTTTTAATTTGAAACTACCTATGTTGACTCCTTTCATCAGGCGAGTGGAAGTGAGGAATATTACACTTGGTGGTGAATGACTTTATTCTTTATTTCCCAGGAGAACATGAGTGGGCTTACAAAAGGTCACCTCTCTTGATATTTCAATATCTTTTACATTCTTTCTAATGTTTTTATTTGAAAAAAAGGAATATGAGTGTATTGTATAAAAACCTTAGCACTTCTGCACCTCCAGAGCAATTCTGGCCTCAAATTCCCTACACCCCGGAGACTTAGGACAATTCAGACAATGGTATACTCTTTGGTACGCGGTTGCTTAGGCTGCATGCAGGTTATAACTAAAAGCAAAATCTGCTTGGACCCTTGCCAGTGGGTCATATGCTAACTTTTGAATTTAGGACATGTTTTTATAAATCAGTGATAGAGTGTGTGATGCCTAATCTATAAGGTATAAAGTAGAGGTTCTTCTAGTTTGTGAGAGTATAGATATAGTCTACTCCAAATTGACCTTATCCACAGTAACACAAGAAAGAAAGGACATGGGTAATTTTTTAAGTAGGGAGTACACTTTTCCTGAAGTAGGAAAAGGCTAGTCTTCTTTAACATCAGAAGGTGTGCACAACCAGTCAGTCAGAAGATTCTATTTGTTCCTCCCACTTAAATATTTCTAAAACCTGTCTCTTCCTCTTCATCTCTGTTGCTGAACCCTTCTTCTGTTCTATTACACGATCTACCAAACAGACCTCTCTTCTGGTTCCATCTATCCTCCTTATGTCCCCAGAGGGCTTTGATGGTTTTGTTTTGGTTTTGTTATTTTAAAATCTCTCCTAAAGCAAAATCACTCGTGTTGCTTCCCTTCCCAGTGTTCCCATCCATCACGCCTGTGGATGAAATCATAGACCAGGGCACATCACACTATAACCTCCCTCACTTTTTCCACCTCTGCTTCTCTTTCCCCCCTGTTCACCTCACCCCGTGCTCTGGGCTCTGGGAGCTCTTTACCTGCATCAGCGCCTGTCACCTTGTGTACCTGTTGTAGTGTATGTGACTTTGCCCAGAATGCGTTCTCCATCCTTACAGGTCTGATGGAATCCTCTTTAGCCTTCCAGAACCAGCTCCTATGCCCGCTTCTCTTGCATCGTCTCTCAGATCCTTTCCAGAGTGATTCGCTCCCACGACGTTTGTTTTGTACTTGTGTTACAGCAACACGGTCACATTGTGCCACATCACGAGTTTACAACCCATGTGTGTCTCCGGTCTGGATGGTGAAATCCTCACTGATAGTACCTGCCTTATTCACATCTCTATTTTGCCAGCAACCACAGAGCTTGGCATGTATCCGGCACACAGTAAATGTGTACGGGATGAGTGACTAAAACATGACTTCTTAGAAAGTTGAATGAAGTCTCGAAGTCCTAATGTGAGTCACCTTTTCGTAACTGCAGAAATTACAAGTATGTATTCTAAGATCCTACTTTTGAAAAGATCTCCCATTGTGATTGGTAGACAGGACCAACAAGCTGTGAGTGGATGATTAAAAAGTACTAAATAATAGGATACAATCAAGAGTCAAGTTGGGGTGGTTGATGTGGTTGCTGCAAGTGAAACTGGAGTTCCGAGAACAGAAGGACGTTGCTTAGAAAAGGCTGCCTGGAGGGAGGACTTACTTGGGTCTTGAAGAAGTGGGTCAATTTGAAGAGATGGAGAAGGAGAAGGATTTGGGGAAGGTTGAGGAAGCGGTACAAACCAAGGCATGAAGCTGGAAATGAAAATGGGTGTGTGAAATTTGTCTTACTGTAACTCTGGGATGTAACTAGAAATGATGTGTGGGATCTTGAAATTTGGGCGGATTCAGAGTTTATGGGGTAGGTAACACATTTGTGATTTGGGGAGAGAAATGACGGAAGCAGCCTTTTTAAAGAGGTGTCAGATCGTGGCTTGCAGGATAGATGCATGTTGTGAACGTCTAGAGGCTGGGAGACCAAAGGGGAGGTGTGTGGGGGTTGATGTGGTGATCAAGCAGTAAGATGACGGCCATAGAACAGTGTGTCCTGGGCCAGGCGTGGTGGCTCGCGCCTATAATCCCAGCACTTTGGGAGGGCGAGGCGGGCAGATTACAGAGTCAAGAGTTCGAGACCAGCCTGGACAACATGGTGAAACCCCGTCTCTACTAAGAATACAAAAATTAGCTGGGCATGGTGGCGCGTGCCTGTAATCCCAGCTACTTGGGAGGCTGAGGCAGGAGAATCTCTTGAACCCTGGAGGTGGAGGTTGCAGTGAGCTGAGATCGCATCACTGCACTCCAGCCTGGGTGACAGAGCAAGACTTTGTCTGGAGTGTGGGGGTGGAGGGGTCAAGAACAAAACAAACAAAAAAACTGTGTGTCCCAGCACTGCTAGGTATTATTAGCACACCACCCTCAAGATTTTAAAAATATGTCCACATACCACCTATACTGTTACCTAACCTATTTAATACTTCTCTTTAACTTGGTCTACTTTTGTATTTAAGTGAATTAAAGAAAAAATTTTGCATTTCCTATGAAATTATGGGTTTCCCTCGATAATTATATATTTTTTCTAATCCCTAGTAAAATGGACATTTAATTATTTCAGTAAAAAATATGCAACTAGGTACTACCCAAAATGAACCCATGTACCTGAGTGGTACTCACACCATGTAGTGGAAAACCTGAGTAGGCCAAGGGAGGAGGGATGGGACAAGGTGGAAAGGGTTATGAAGAGGAAAGGGAGAATCTGGGAGAACAAAGGAACTGGCCGTTCTTTGTAAGTGGTTGGGTTTAAGAGGTGGAAGAAAATAAAGGTGAACATGGCGAAACCCCGTCTCTACAAAAGATACAAAAATTAGCCGCACTTGATGGCATGTGCCTGTAGTCCCAGCTACTCGGGAGGCTGAGCGGAAGGATCACCTGAGCCTGGGGAGGTTGAGGCCTCAGTGAGCCGAGATTGTGCCACTGCACTCCAGCCTGGTTGACAGAAGGAGACCTTGTCTCAAAAATAAAAATAAAAATTAAAATTAAAAAGCTGCAACTGATTTTGTTGTTGTTGGAAGAATGCAGTAAATGACCAGGAACCTGCAGAAAGTGAGCAGAGAATGAGTTCCATTTTGGGCTAACGGTTTGGTATTCCAACTACAGAGGGCTTTCAGGTGAACAATAAAGGCGTATAAGTTGGAGGTCATTTGTGCAGCAGTGTTCGTTGTGAACACGAGAATAGCTTGGCTTTCTGTGCTTTCTGTTCCCCTTCTTGGAGGGGAGCAGGTGACTGATTTTTATTTCCAGCAGAAGGAGGTTCAGTTGGATTCCATGAACTCAGAGCCCTCCTTGGGTTTCTGAAACCTGGAAACTCGAGGTTAGGATTGCTTGGAGATTGTCCGCTTTCCTGTTCCTGAAAGTAAAGTGCCCTTTAATTCTTGGATTTGTTTTATTAGTGTTCTCATCTATTCAGAAGCCATTGCATTGTTGATAGAAGGGATATGTTTTTGATGTCTATAGTCAGGTCTGAAAACAGAGCTCTGCAAGTAGCCGCACAAAAGACTAGGCCAGCTATGTAAATAATGTATATTTCAAACATCTGTCATATACCTATCCCGTTGAAAAATTACGGCTTAGGTAACTCATACACACAGTCAAAGTCTCCATTTATCTTTCTACTTTAATCCGTGATGGCCCCTCCAGGCCAAGTTTTCTTTTTTTGAAGATAAAAGAGAGAGATTTGGCAGATGCCTGTGGGCAGTAGGGGTAGCAGGACTATTGCCTGGCCTTGTCCGTCTGATGGCCGTAGTTTCAGAGGGAGGAGCCATCCTCTGTAATTAACATTGCCTTCTCCCCCCTACAGATTCCTGTCTGGTTGGTTCCCCTAAGAGAGCTAATATGCCATTTACTGCTTTCGGCATATCCAACTTTTGCTTTGAAATTGTCTCGTTATTAGAGAAAACGAAGGCCGCCAGAGTGACTGAGGTGCATGGGGTATTTGTCTTTTTTTTTTTCCTTTTTGGCTGCCCAGTATCTGAACCTCTTTTCGATGTCGGTGTCATTCCTCATTGTTACGCGTCGAATGTGCCCGCCCAAAAGATAGGTTCAAGTCCTAACCCCCGGTACCTGTGAATGTGCCCTTATTTGGAAATCAGGTCATTGTGGCTGTAACCAAGTTAAGATGCAGCAGTACTGGAATAGGGTGAGCCCTAAATCCACATGACTGGTGTTCTTATAAGAAGAAGAAAAGAGACACAGACACAGGGGAGAATACCATGTGACGAGAGAGGCAGAGATGGGAGTCATGTGTTTACAAACGAGGGAAGGCCCAGGACCGACAGCCACCACCGGAGGCCGGGAGAGAGGCCTGGGAGGGCTTCACCCTCAGGGTCCCGGAAGGAAACAATCCTACTGACACCTGGGGTTTCCACTTCTAGCATCAGAGCTGGGAGGGCACATATTTCTGTTGCTTTAATCCACCCACTGTGCGGTGCTAGTTCCAGCAGCCACAGGACACTAGTCCGCCACCTCTGAGCCTTGGTGGCAGGCAGCGCCCGCATTCTCTGTGAAGATGCTGCAATTGCTGTGTAGGTACTTTCCTGGCCTTCCTTACATGGAGGGCAGGGGCCAGAGACCTGGGTTCCACCCAGTGGATATTCCCTTCCTGACTTCTAATCTGGTGCTAGTAAGGTAAGATGATGGAGACTGTGAGACAGAGTCCCTGGACGTGGTGGTGTGGCATGATGGCGTTCCCGGGCCAGGGGTGGCAGCCGGCAGGTGGTGCCCCATGTGCCTTGCTAGTGGTGCCAGCTGTAGGTTTGTGCTTGGTGGTGGCTGTATGTTTCAAGCCTGGGTCTCCAGCCCTCCCTGGAATCCTTGAGTTGCTCAGTGTATTTTACTCTATCCTTTTTCCTGAGAGGCTGTGTAGCATAGTGATTTAGAGCAGAGATGCGGACCGCATGGCTTGGCTTCATAGTTCAATGTTACCATCACTAGCCAGGTAAACTTGGAGAAATTACTTATTTTCTCAGGACCTCGGCTTCCTTACCTGCAACATGGGAATAATAATGGTACCTACCCCTTGGGCTTTGGGTGAATTAATATGTGTAAAGCTCTTAGAACCAAGCTTGGTACAATGGAAGCATTATATCCCTATGACTGACTTTGTCATTAAAAGTAATGGCCAAAACTGCAATGACTTTTGCACCAACATAATATTAAAAGAGCCAGCATGGGTATAAAACTGTAGAATCCCATCAGACACATATGTAGAATCACAACAGGATCTCAATCGTTGTCACTTCAAAGTATTGATATAAAGAGTGACTTGCACAGAAGCTACACAAAAAAGTACAGTTGAGTTTTACTTTGCAACCGTGTCGTCTTCCTACGGTGACCTTTCCAGAACGCTTTTGTTTTCCCCTTTCCAATAACATCCTCTTCCCTCTACTTCCTATCTGCTTCCTCCTAGAGTTTAGAACTTAGTTCTTTGAGGAAACCTGATGGAGTGTGACCGAGCCGCTCCTTCTCTGTGCTCCGGCAGCACTTCTTGCGCACCTCTGAAATAACCGACACATCTGCCATTTTCTTGTCTGACCCTCCGTCTAGACTGGAACCTCTTTCAGGCCATGGCTTGGGTCTGACGTGGCTTTGTACTCCCAGTGTCTAGCGAGTGCCAGATGTGTAGCAGGTACACAGCAGTTTAAATGTATAGATACGGGGACACATGGTCTTGCTGGCATTCCCAGTGGCTTCAGTGGACTCTGTATTTCACATCTTTCTCTAACCATATGCATGGTTGATGCCCCAGGGGTTGATGGAAAGAAGCCACCAGGGTGATTGTGGTGGATCGGTAATTGTGACCCACTCACAGGGGCCCGAAGGAGCAAACTGAAGGAAACTGGGATAGTTTAGCTATAACCACCGGGTTGTAGAGATATGAACTTTGGTTTTAGGATTTTTAAGAATTCCGGCATGGATCTTTGGTGAAATTATAAAACAGTGTCTTCTGAATTCACCAAACGTCTAAGATAAAACTTCCATTTAGATTAGATGCTAGAGCTTGTGATTGGAATGTGCGTTCTGTTAACCTAGTGAACTCATTTGGATTTTCATTTCCATTGGTTTTCAAATAACTGAAAGAAGTATTTGGACATATTTTCCCCACACTTGCAAACTGGCTGTTTATAATGTAGACAAGGGGCAGATGTGGATAACTTTTTAACAGTGCTTTTAAAAAGACTGCTTAGCCAGAGAGTGAACATGTCCCAGAGAGCAGAACAGTGAAGATGGCCATAGTGTCAAGTGGATTTTTCCTTATTTGTGAGAGTCGCTTCTGTCTATGTTCATCAAATGCCTTTATGTGGTAAGGCAGCGCTGTGATTTAGGGCTGTGAAATCAGACATTCATACATTGGTGCTGGCACCCACTTGCTGGCTGTGAAATCCTAACAATCTATGTTATCAGTCTATCCTCTGTTTTCTTATATTTAAGATGAGGATAAAATAGTATCTAATTTATAGTTGTTAAACGTGGATTAAATGAGCAAATGCAATCAAAATAATTAGCATAGTGCGTGACACACAGTAAGAACCTAATACATCTTTGCTACTGTTATTTCTTCTGGAACAGAACTATACAGGATTGACTGGTTTCTAAGTGTTTTACACCTGAGGATGCAGAAGAAGAGAGCCAGCGGGCAACTTGTCTAGTGCTGCATAGAGTTAAAAGCGGCTTTAAATGGGATTCTTCGCCTGATATTTGGTACTCATTTATCAGAAATCAAGTATTCCATTTCTTACTGATTTTGGTATGTGCTCTGCTAAGGAAATTCACAGAATTATTCATTTATCCAAGTGGGCTCATTTGTCCTTGAACTTCCAACTAAGGAAAAATGGTAGAGAATCACCGTGCAGTCAGTGTAGTCAGTGTTCCCGTGGAATATAACTCTAGGAGAACTTGGCTTTACTTAAAATCAGGGAAATTGTGCCCCATATAATCAGACATGGCTTACTCTGAGATACTTCTTTTGACTTTTCAGTTGAAGGTAAAGGAGAAAACTCCGCTTCTGAGCTGCGAGTTCAGCTGCGTGTTTATGTGTTTGCATATGCGGTAAAAACCAATCTTGCAGAAGCACAGTTGAGAGGGGAAAGCTGTGAAGCGAAGGGACATCTTTCAAGGCCAGTTTTGAAAGTAAAGCCAGTAGGCTCTCTCCTGCCAACCAAGTGCATGTTCCTCCTTCGGTGAGTTTATAAAAGTAGTGATGGGCCCAGTGGAATCTCAGGTCAGCACGGCCTCTGGGTTGCTTAGGAAATAAAGGAGGGTGCTAGAATTGGAGGTCCACTCTTCACATGTGTTAATATTTCAGCTGCTACGAGCAGACGGCTTGGCAGCCAGGCCTGGGGCTCCGGGATGACAGCCTGAGCTGGAGGAGCAGCGTGGGTTTTCCCTCCTGCACACACCTCCTGTGAACCTCTGCACCAGCCAGGATCTGGGAGCTCAAAGCTGCCCACCTTCGCTGCATCTACCCCCGAGTTTCCATGTTACTTATTCATTTGCAACATATCCTTTCCCTTCCTTCAAATCAAGGGAAAGATAACTAAAGAAAAACCAAAACGGTACGAAGTAACTTGCTTTCTATGGTTATGCCCAACTAATTGAACTTGGAAAGCCTGTTCTACTTATGATTCCACAAGTATTGGCTTTCTTTAGTCAAAGCATAGCTTCTGGAGCATGCAGATCTTGTTTTTCCATATGGTGTACGCTGCTTGATGTGGGTGATTTAAACACATGGAGAGTTACACAGAATGTTTGTTTGGGATGCCAGAGGCGTAGTGAATAGTAGTGTACCATCCTGGCCTAAGGGCCAGAAGTGGAGGTTTCCATTGTGAGATGCAGCCATGTGCTTGCAAGGCTTCCTCTCCAGGGCAGCGCGGTGGAGTGTGCTTGGGCTGGGACTGGCCGTGGGCCAGCTAGAGGTGGGGTTTATGGTTCCGCAGTCGTGGAGTCAGGCCCCCCCAGGAGGTGTCTGTTAATCTCGGCAGTGGCTCAGGCCTGGGATGTAAGCACAGTCTGAGAGCATGCTTCCTACATGATAGTGGAGTTCTGGTGTGCTCCTGAAATGTCGGTATGGAAAAGGGGCCTCTTTACTCTCAGCTCCCTTTCACCTAAGGAAGGAAACCATTGTTGTTATTGGGATTGTTTTTTAAGATGGTCTCACTTTGTCACCCAGGCTGGAGTGCAGTGGTACTATCGTAGCTCACTGCAACCTCTACCTCTTGGGATCAAGCAATCCTCCCCCCTCGGCCTCCCAAGTAGCTGGGATTAGAGTTGTGTACCACCATACCTGGCTATTTTTAAATTTTTTTGTAGACTGGGTCTTGCCGTGTTACCCAGGCTGGTTTCAAACTCCTGGGGTCAAGGAGTCCTCCTGCCTTGGCCTCCCAGTGTGCTGGGATTATGGACATGAGCCACTGGACCTGGGTGGAAACCGTTGTTTATTGAGCATGTACTTGGTATGTTGGTACCTGTGTAAGTGTTACCTTGTTTAGTCCTCACAGCAATCCTGCAAGGGTGCCACTGATTAATATTTTAGCAACACAAATGTAAAAAAATTTCAGAAAACTGAGATTTCACATACTCATCGGTATACTTTTAATCATGTTCAGTGTTAGTAAAATAACTTCTTATTTTTATTTATTTTTATTTTTATTTTGAGACAGGGTCTTGCTCTGTCACCCAGGCTGGAGCACAGTGGCACCATCTCGGCTCACTGCAACCTCCGCCTCCTGGGTTCAAGCAATTCTCCTGCCTCAGCCTCCTGAGTAGCTGGGATGGCCTGCCACCACGGCTGGCTAATTTTTGTATTTTTAGTAGAGATGGGATTTCACCATGTTGGCCAGGCTGATCTTGAACTCCTGACCTCAAGTGATCTGCCCGCCTTGGCCTCCCGAAGTGCTGGGATTACAGGTGTGAGTCACCAGACCCAGCCTTCTTATTTTTAAGTAAAGTATTGAATACTGTTTCATTCCCCCAGTGGTTCATCTTGCACTTCCTCTAAGTGGACCGCACTGTAGAAGCCTGTGCTGTAATGAGAGAGCAGATTTTAGGGCTCCTTGCATATTCTAACAAGTCTAACCCTAAATATTTGTGTATGTTATTTAAAAATAATCTCTTCTTAGCCAGCTGAGGTTCTTCTGAGAATTATCTTGCCTTACCCAAAGAACAATAAAGCCTCCTAAGATCTGGCAAAGGGCGGGCTGGGGGATTTGCTGAGTGTTTCCCTGCTGCTGTTTCTTCCTCTTCCTCTTTTTAGCACCTTAGAGTGGGTTTCAAATGCCATTGTAATGCCGTTGTGAGCTCCTTAGTCATCTTAATTGGCTTAGTGTTATCATGAGCTGTCAATCATGCAGTGAACATCCCTGATTCCTGGAGAAGATGAGATAGTTGGGACCGAACAACTCCTAGGTCTTAACGCATTTAGTGCAAAGGTACCTGACAACAAAATTTGAAACGTCAAATGAAAAGAAGTCTCAAACATAAACATAATTTCGTTCATTTGCAAATCATTTTCTTTTGCTTACTCATTTTCTCTTGTATTTTCTTGACTTTTTTAGTTATGAAAAATTGCTGAAGAAGCATTCAGTTTAGCACAGTCTAATTTCTGCCATCTGTTGTTGTAAGAGTTAGACCGAACATTATTCTGAGGATAGCAGGAGGCTAGGATCTATGAGGATAGCAGTAGGCTAGGATCCAAATAATTGAACAATTTGACAGTACCTGGCACAGTAATTCAAAATGACAGAACTGGGAGCAAAGAAGAAGTTCTATGGGTTTGCATGGTGTAAGATAAAATCAAGTTCAAGGTAATCAAGAAAGAAATTAATAAACTAGGCATTTTGTTGAATATGATTAAAAACTATAGATGGTTAAAAATTGGGTAAACCAACTGTATCTTTGATAAGGATCAGTGAACTGGTTTAGAGTACATTAGATGTATATTACAAATCTTCCTTTTGGGGGAAAACAAAAAAAAGTGTCCTTGTGACTCCCTGTAGGAGGGTCAGTCTGAGAAAATCCGTTACAATTTCCTCCAGCATTTCAGTGGTCCAGGAGGATGGGTTCAGTAACCCATGGCAACCCAGTGAATGTGGGTAATAGGAAAACATAAGCTTCATTCAGTTATGTTAGTAGGAGGACTTGCAAAATCTAGCACCTACGTAATCCTTGGAATGTATAAGATTTAATATAATACAAATAAAGGAAACCTCAGCTCTTTAGAACATTTAAGAACAGTCACAAAGCTTTATGAAATACGGTATATATTTCTAAAAGACCAAAATTGCTTTTAAACAATATATAATAGTTAAAAATGATATCTTTTATTAACTCTTACTCCAGTTTCATGGCTAGCTAACTAGCTAACACTTAAATTCTCTGTATACTATACTAAAGAAATATAACACAAAGTTGTCAGCTTTTAACTAAAAATATGATTTATAGTTTCTCTGTATTTTTAACTTTAGAATCAATACACCAAACGATAAACTCGTAAAATGAAAAAGGTCAAACACTTGTATTCAGTTTCCTAAGATGAGAATTTCTTAATTATTTGCATGTCTACTTAACTTCTTATTGTCTTCCTCTTTCTAATGATATTCTGGGAGAGATTTGATTAGTAAACTACCTCTTTAAAGCAAAGGGTTTTAACGATTTACAGCACATTAAATGTATAGAAATTGCATTCATCTGAGCTAGATGACTTTCCTCAAATTCGCTGTTCCCTGGTGCTTTGAGAAGATGAATAGTTTGTTCCTCAGGTGCAAATATTATTTTAACTGTTTAGATTCATGCTTAGTCATGCATTTTTTTAAACTTACTTTTTCAAATTGTGGTAAAAAAAAACACATAATGCAAAAGTTACCATCTTAACTTTTTTTTTTTTTGAGATGGAGTCTCGCTCTGTCGCCCAGGCTAGAGTGCAGTGGCATGATCTTGGCTCACTGCAACCTCCACCTCCCGGGTTCAAGCAATTCTCTGCCTCAGCCTCCCGAGTAGCTGGGATTACAGGCGCCCCCCACCACGCCCGGCTAATTTTTGTATTTTTAGTAGAGACGGGGTTTCACCATCTTGGCCAGGCTGGTCTTGAACTCCTGACCTTGTGATCCACCCACCTCGGCCTCCCAAAGTGCTGGGATTACAGATGTGAGCCACTGTGCCTGGCACAAAAGTTACCATCTTAACTTTTTAAGGGTA
The DNA here is from genome assembly GCF_028858775.2 of Pan troglodytes. NCBI lineage: Eukaryota > Metazoa > Chordata > Mammalia > Primates > Hominidae > Pan > Pan troglodytes. Next base: position 185,569,909 of record NC_072401.2, read on the forward strand.
CAGTTCAGTGGTATTAAGTACATTCACATTGTCATGAGGCCAACATCAGGGTGTATCCTGGGAACTGTTTTCATCTTGCAGAACTGAAACTTTGCACCTATTACACACTAACTCCCGGTCCTCCCTACCCTCATCCCCTGCAACCACCATTCTACTGTCTGTCTCTGTGAAATTGATTACCCCACCTCATCTAAGTAGAATCATAAAATATCTGTCCTTTTGTGACTGGTTTATTTCACTTAGCATATCATCAAGTTTCATCCATGTTGTAGCGTGTGTTGGAATCTTCTTCCTTGTTAAGGCAGAATCGTATTCCATTGCCCACGTGTAGCATGTTTTGTTTATTCATTCAACTGTTGATGGACATTTGAGTTCCCACTATTTTGCTCTTGTGAAGAATGCTGCTGTGCACACAGGTGTACAAAGAACTGGCAAGTCCCTGCTTCAGTTCCTTTATGTACATACCCAGAAGTAGCATTGCTGGCTCACATGGTAATTCTGTTTAACTTATTCTGAGGAACCACCAAACCGTTTTTCACAGTGGTTGCACCATTTTGCATACCCACCAACGGTGTACAAGGGTTCTAATTTCTCCACATCCCTGACAACACTTGTTATTTTCTGTTTTTTTCCTTGATAGTAGCCATCCTAATGGATGTGTCTTCTTAGTCATGTGTGTTATGAAGTACACTCATAGCTCCATGCTGTGGATGATCTGTCTTCTCTGAGAAGTTAGAAGAAAACTGGAGTGATCTCTGTGTTGTCTGCTGCACAGAGAAACATGATCAGCTGGAGTCTTTCTTAGAAGGCCACTGTCACTTGATTAATAACCAACATGGAAGGCAGATGCAGAGCTGATCAACAAAAGTGCCCCTAGTTTCTTGTGCTTGTATTTGAATACTGTTTTCTTATTTTTTTCCAAGCGAGGGAAATATTTAAACACAGGCAAAGTACACTTGTAATTCTTTAAGTTTTATCCCTGTTTGCAGTGTGTGCTATGAGGTAGTGCTGTGGGATGTAACCATATGGGCCCTTCCCAAGTTGCTTAAAATGTAGTGAAGAGCTTAGAATATCTTTAGGGGTGAGCTGCAGAAAGTGAGGTGTCAGATGAGTCCTTACCCGGGGCTGTGAGGGGTGTGGCATGGAGTTGTCAGGCTGCATTCGGCAGGGTCAGCATTGAGTTGACTCTGTCCTTGTGTTCTAGATATACCCTCCGGAAGGTAGGAACACTCTGTAGACTGTGGTTCCTAGACACCATCTGTGGACCAGCATTGAGTTGGTTCCTTCTGCAGAATCATCTGGGGAACTTAAGCAGATACACATCTTAGCCTCATTCCGAAGTATTTGTAGCTTGGGATGGGGCCCAGAACTTTATATTTTAAGAGCTCTCGAGGTGATTCTGATGTACGGTTAGGTTTGGTAGCCACTGATTTGGAATTGCCTGTCCAGGACAGGAGCCTCTCAGCTCCTTCCTTCAAATCCTCACTGCTTCCTCACACCTTCAGCAAACCAGCGTTGCCTGTTCGTGTCAGGGCCTTGACACGTGTGCTTGTCTTATTAGAGAGTCAGGATCCATTCTTGCCTTGAAGGCCCCCACAGTTGGCTGGAGATATACAGGAAACCACTGCAGGACAGTGGGATGAGGGTGATGATGGGGGCTGAGTAAGGGGGGCTGGACCCCCACAGAGACTAGGATATGGGAAAGGACTTCTGAGGAGGCACAGGAGCCCCGTGTCTGCCCTTGGAGGGGCAGGCAGCCCAGCAGGAAAGGACAAGAGAGGCCGGAGACAGGAGGAGTCCGCCAGGCAGTACCCTCCCTCTAGAGGCCAGCAGATGAGAGAGACAAGGCGAGAGAGAGGAGGGGCTGGGACCCAGGAGGACCTTATATTTCAAGCTAAGGAGCTGTCAGGTTATTCTGAGCTTAATGAGTCCCAGACAGACTTGAGGTAGGGGAGTGACATGTTGGGATTTGCATGAGAGGGAGATCGCCCTGGCTCAGGGTGGAAAATGGATTGTAGGGTCTAGAGGAAGAAACTGATAGGCCGGCAGTGGATAGAGATAGGCTCGCAAGGGTGCAGGGCCAGAATGTTGAGGAATTCCATGCCTGGCGGTGCCTGTCTCTACCTTGAAGCCGGAAGTTGGCTGCAAGAGTTGGAAGAGGTCATGGGCAAGATACCAGAGTCAAGGTAGCTGTGCTGGTGTCAGAAGGTACATGCGTAGACCTCCCTTAGAGAGTCTTAGGGAGGCCTGCTGAGGCCGGATACCGTGAATTTGTGGTGGCCTTAATTTGTATGATGAGTGATTTTTACATGTAGCGGTCTATAATCTGAGTGCAAAAGTGGGAATACCAAACATTTGGATTTTTCTAGGTTTTAACACTTTGCCAAGTAGAAGGATCTAGAGTAATGAGGAAGTTGAGGTTTCTTTTTCTCCCCGTGTTGTAACCTTCGAATGAAGCCAGGGCTGATGGGATGTCTCCTTTGGGGGTTTGTTCCTAGTGAAACAGAGGTTTGGTATGTGAGAAGGTGGAAGCACAGGTTTGGTATGTGATACTCCTTAATCTTCTGAATGGTTCTCTAATGATGGTCGTCTAAATACTCAGAAAAGGAATCCAAATTGAAACAGGTACAATGGGTGAAAATTTGAATCTTGATCACAAACTGTCATTTCAAACTCACTTTTTTTTCGGTAGAGTTGGGGTCTTGCTATGTTGCCCAGGCTGGTCTTGAACTCCTGGGCTCAAGAGATACTCCCACCTTGGCCTCCCAAAGTGCTGGGATTACAGACATGATCCCCGTTCCCCGGCCCCTCCCCCGGCACACTTGCAAAGTTGCTTGAAGAATAATTCCAGTTGGAGTCTATTATCATGAAGAATTATTTCTGAAGGACACTTGAGCTCTTCTTAAGCTCTAGTCAAGAAAAATTGATCACCTAATTAAGCTTTTGTCAGATGTGACTTGCTGTGTATATAATGTTCCACTAGACAATGTAATACATATAACTAGGACTAGAATTGCACTAATTTGGGATAATTGGGAGGAAGACCTGTCTAAATAAGTGAAAGATTTAAATTTTATAGAATGTTTAATGGAATGCAGTCTTATTACTTTCATGTCCTTAGGCTAGCTAATGAATGGATAAATTATTTATAATTAGCATATCAATGGTTCTACTACGAGATTGCTCCTTTTAGTATTTGAAAACAGGGTTTTTTTTTTCTTCTTGAATCATTGATATGGTGCCCTGAACTTTTATTTATGCCAGTTATTTGTCCTAGCCAAAGGAAAGGTAACCTTTAACCTGGCCCTATCCCATCATCGCCAAACTCCAAATTGGTAGGTTTCGAATTAACATGAAATTTTATTACATGGGAGAACCAAGTAATCCTGCATCCTTAATGACACAAGTCTTTTTCGTTTTAAAAAAGAAATCTGTATTTCCATCACCTATATGAGAACAGATGTGTTTTTAAAATTCAGAGGAAAAATACACAAATAAATATTCAAGATAAAGAAATAAAACATTCAAGATACATTAAAAAGTGCAGATTTTAAAAATTAAGAAAATAAGATAAGGGAATAATAAACATAAAAAAATAAAGCATTCAAGATAAACACTCAAAATGATAAATAAGTAAATATCCAAGAAGAAATAAGTAAGAAACACGTCGTTTTCCCCAAAGAATATTTTAGAATTCCTGATAATAATGTTTTCCACTTATTGAGGCCCTCATAGGAGCCAGTGATATTCTTTCATTTAATACAACGCCCAATTCTCTGAGGTTGGTATTATAATTATATCAGTTTACTGATAAAGAATTTGTGGTTGAACATTACTAGCTAATTAATGGCAGAGCTAGGATTCAAATCTGGATCTGCTAACTTTTCTTAGGACGAACCTTTAGTACTTCATCTTCCAATGTATAATTAGAGTAAAGCAAAAGTGGGTTTTTTTTTTTTCTTTTTGAGACAGAGTCTTGTTCTGTCACCCAGGCTGGAGTGTAGTGGCACAATATTGGCTCACTGAAACCTCCACCTCCCGGGTTCAAGCAATTCTCCTGGCTCAGCCTCCCAAGTAGCTGGGACTTGGCACGTGCCACCATGCCTGGCTAATTTTTGTATTTTTAGTAGAGACGAGGTTTCGCCATGTTGGCCAGGCTGGTCTCGAACTCCTGACCTCAGGTGATCTGCCCGCCTCGGCCTCCCAAAGTGCTGAGATTACAGGCGTGAGCCACCGGGCCCGACCACAAATAGTGTTTTTTAACCAGATCTGTAAAAAATTTAGGGGATGGAAACTGGGCAAAAGTAAAGTATTAACCTACTCTTAACAGAAAGGAAAAAATGCTATTGGTGCAAAAGTGGCAGCGTTCGGGAGGATCAAAACAACACATCATGATGAGTATTATTTCCTCATCGACTCTGATTGCTTTTCTAGCCAGTTATTGATTCTTTGCACACATGTAGACTTTTCAGTTGGTTTTCTGAAAGCAGAGCCAACGCCAAATAGTGGCTTGAGGTCCAGATGTGGGAGCAGGCTGGCTGAGTTTGGGCACAGGCTCTGCACGGAACCAGCTGTGTAGCCTGGCCCCCATGCCTGGCCTCTGTGTCTCATGTGTAAAATGGGACAATAGCAGCACCTGCTTCATGGGATTGTTTGAGGATCAAATGCCTTCATCAATGTAAAACCTTGAGGACAGCAATCTTTGATTTAATGTTATGTGCTCCATAACAGTGAACAGTTATTGTTATTAATAAGCTTATAGTGTCAGTTTAGCAAGAAGCATCTTTGGGCCTCTAAAAAGGGGTCATTTATTTCTGAGAACTTTTGGGGTCTTTTTTTTTTTGAGGTGGGAAAGACTTAACTGCCGGTAATTACAATCTCCCCTGACCTATAGGAGCTGTTTTAAATAGTGTGTTTAAAATAGATTGGCTTTGCAGGCTAGACGTGGTACTTTTTCAGTGCACATGTTACTGAGCTGGAAGGACCCATTAGGACTTAATGGTCAGGAGGTTGCCAACTGATGTTTTTGATAGGAGGTAGGAGGGTGTGTGAGTGCTTGTGTGGCATTCTAACAATTGCCTTCTTTTGCCCTTTCTGGGACTTACCCAGGGCTTTACGTCTATGAGGAGCCACTGTCAGTCTGCTCTCTCTTCTTGCTTAGGAGGAGAACAGACTTACCCTGTTTCTCCACTTGCAGGGAAGTGAGCACACCCCTCAGCAGGGCACCCAGGCATCCCACCCAGTGGCCGGGAAACAAACCTGGCTCTGCGCCCCTCCTTGCTGTGGTCGGATGGTCTTGCAGAGGCTGTGATAGGACCAGCATGATGGTCAGGCTACTCAACAGAGAGGATACAACTGCAGAATCTTTCCAGATGAACAGAGGTGCTAAGGATCCCTGGTGTATTCTTTCAGTGGTTCCATTTTGCATTGTTTGCTTATGGGCTTTGTGGCAGCTTTTTTTCCCAACAGATTGGTGTTCAGTTTAGGTCATCTGTTTTAAGTTCATTTGTGTCTTTCACGTGGGTGAGGATGGGGAGCCCTCGGGGGGGGCATTTTGTATCTGGTGTACCCTTCTGTTCATCTCTGCACCTCCCCAGAGCTGCCCACGAAATGCTTATAGCCCCCGTGGTCTCCTTTCTGTGCAGAAGATAATAAACTGTTGGGTTTAAAACAAAATGAAACAACAAAAAAACCACACAAACACAAAAGCCTACTTCAATGTCTGCAGGAGCTTGGATTTTGCCCCCTTCAAGATTCTTGAGAAACGTATCTTTCAGCTGGAGAATACAGTGAAGAGAATAACAGAGGAGAGCCTTGGTGTTCAAGGATTTATCAGAGATTTCAATTATTAACGGGTGATCAGGATGGAGGTCTAGGACAAACTTGCAATTTTGCTGAGGCACAAAAATTTTAATCCCATGTCCTGTGAGCGTGGACCTGAATCAGTAACCCAGTGAGCCGGCCGAGCCTGGCACTCTTGCCAACCCAGTGTATCTCCACGGGCCTGTTCTCAAAGTTCTGAGACAGGAGGGGATTAACAACTTAGTGTCTCAGGAGGCAGAGGTTGCAGTGAGCCGAGATCACACCACTGCACTCTCCAGCCTGGTGACAGGGCGAGACTCCATCTCAGGAAAAAACAAACAAAAAAACAACAACAAAAAAACTTGGTTTCTTTTTGGAAATAGTCCTGAAAAGAACACCAACCCACCACAGCTGCTGGTGATAAGAAATAAGAGAAAATGACGATGTCTGAGAAAGTCATAGCTCTTACTCAAAGGAAAAGAAGCTTTGGATAAAGTGTGAAATACTTGTAACACAAGCCCCGAAAGCGTAATTCCTGTAACCGTCTCGAGAATTCCTCAGATGAGTATGTTTCACTTGCCGTCTTAATTTTAATACAAATAATCTTTAAAGATACAAGGCAGTCACTTAAAATTTTTAGTTATTGGGAAAATTACATGAGATCTAATCATGATCAAAAACATGGAGATTTGCTGAAGTCTTGGGGCCTCCCATTGCTCATGGCTGGTTTCTTTTCTGCAGCATACAGGATGAGACCAAAAGAGTTCAGAGCTGTGCCCCAAATATCAAGTACATAGCTATCATTAAATCAGATATTTTATGCTGTTTTTGATTTTGTGGTGATATTGGCCTTCCTTCGAATAATCCAGTAAAGATTTAGATAAACGCGTTAGGAATTCAGGGAAAAGAACGGCCTAGGTCTGGAGGTTTGGAAGTAGTACACATTTTCTCTTTATATGACATTACGTGTAGTATGTTGGGTCATTGCCATACCTGAGTGGAGTTTGGGGACATAATGTATAACAATAACCGATTGATTATTGAGTATATTTCAAACACCTTAAGTGAGACTGAGAAAGTGATTCAATCTCTGGCCATGGATCACACTGGGTTCTTCTGAGCCTTTTGTAAACATTAAAACCAAATGAACAAAGAGGCTCTTGCAGGGGATTCATAACTCTCACTTCACGCTGCCATTCCACATAAAACCAAAAAAAGGACCATTTAGCAGCATCGTATGCTGAAGGGCCGCAGCATCGACGAGCTCCCGGTTAAACGTATTTCTGAGGTACAACAGCTGTTTTGTTGATGTTATGTTCACTGCTCTGTGAATAATTTTGTATAGCAAGAAAATATTACAACCAATTATCCTAGCTATATAACTTTTTTCTTCTTCTTCTTTGAGACGGAGTCTCGCTCTGTCGCCCAGGCTGGAGTGCAGTGGCACGATCTCGGCTCACTGCAAGCTCCGCCTCCCGGGTTCACGCCATTCTCCTGCCTCAGCCTCCCGAGTAGCTGGGACTACAGGCACCCGCCACCACGCCTGGCTAATTTTTTTGTATTTTTAGTAGAAATGGAGTTTCACCGTATTAGCCAGGATGGGTCTCGATCTCCTGACCTCGTGATCCGCCCGCCTCGGCCTCCCAAAGTGCTGGGATTACAGGCGTGAGCCACCGCACCAGGCCAACTTTTTTTTTTTTTTTAAGACAGGGTCTTACCCTGTCATCCAGGCTGGAGTGCACTGGTACAGTCATAGCTCACTGCAGCCACAAACTCTTGAGCTCAAGTGGTCCTCCCAGCTCAGCCTCCAGAGTAGCTGGGACTACAGACGTGCGCCACCAAGCCCAGCTAAGTTTTTAATTTTTATTTGTTATCATTTTTTATTGTTTGAGACAGGGTCTTACTCTGTCACCCAGTCTGGAGTGCAGTGGCACGATCATGCCTCACTCCTGGGCTCAAGTGATCCTCCCGCCTCAGCCTTCCAAGTAGCTGGGACTACAGGTGTGTGCCACCATGCCCCTTTTTTTTTGTTTTTTTGTTTTTTTTTTGTATTTTTCCTAGAGACGGAGTCTCATTATGTTGCCCAGGCTAGTCTCCAACTCTTTTGTTCAAGCCATCCTCCTGCCTCAGCCTCCCAAAGTGCTGAGATTACAGGCGTGAGCCATTGCTCTGGCCATAACTTTTGTTTCAAGAAGGAAGTTAATCTTCAATATTCTGTTCTAAAGCTTAATAGAATAATATGAAGCTATATTTCTTTCCCTCTGTTTTGGAGGAAGAGCTCATATTTTTTGGATGCTGTAACTCAGTATTTCTGAATAACTTCAATATCAGTTGAAATACTGACCTAGATCTACAAATTTTCTTTTTTTCTTGCATGATATTCCTAGAATCATATGTGGTTTCTACAGATATCTTCAAATCAAAGAGGCTGAGCATAAGCCATACTGGTTAAAATAGAAATTTCTATTGGGGGACAATGAAAGTGTCTTTGTTAGTATCAAAATAAGTCTTAAAAATATTCATCTAGAAACTGTCGTGTTTGTTCTTGTTAAGATGATTGTGTTGAACCCAAAGCCTAGCTTGTCGAGTAATTTTTCCTTGTAATTTCTCCAAAGATCTTCATTTATCATCTACTATAATATATTAATTATGGAGCTACTGGTTGGGCACGGTGGCTCACACCTGTAATCCCAGCACTTTGGGAGGCCGAGGCAGGCAGATCACCTGAGGTCAGGAGTTCAAGACCAGGATGGCCAACATGGTGAAACCCCGTCTTTACTAAAAATACAAAAATTAGCTGGGTATGGTGGCATGCGCCTGTAGTCTCAGCTACTTGGGTGGCTGAGGCGGGAGAATCGCTTGAACCCAGAATGTGGAGGTTGCAGTGAGCCGAGATTGTGCCACCGCACTCCAGCCTGGGCGACAGTGCAAGACTTCTTCCCTCCCCCCGCCAAAAAAACTATGGAGCTACCATATTCCTGGTATTCTCTTCTGTTGATTGATTCAGAGATATCTAGTGTCTATATGCAAGCAATATATTAGTTGCGAAGTGTCTAGGAACAGTGAAAGACACAAGTCTCCTGTTTACTTAGATTATGCAGACTATTGTGAAAGAAAGGGACGAAAGGAGTTCACTATACCGTAAAGGTAGTGTGGCGCAAGGTGAATGTGAGTCTGTAGGGTAAGGTGAGTCAGGAAGTGCCTTGTAGGTTGGATGACCTTATAAACTGGCATGCTGGGGCCAGTGAAAGAGGGCACTATTAATAATTGCACGAGAAGAGCAGGCATAAGCTGCAACCATCCCAGGCAAATGGGAACGTATGGTTACCCTATGCATGGGGGTAAGGAATTTGCATGCTCTTAAGAAGCAGTAAATGAGAAACTGTAGAGAGTGTTTAATCTAGAGAGCAATATAATAAAAATTTGCATTGTGGAAGGCAGAGAAGGATTGGAGCGGGCAAGAAGGGAGGCACGGAGACCAGGGAAGGGCTGTTTCAGGGATCCAGGCCTGGGAAGGAGACAGCGTGGAGCAGGTGATGATGGTGGAGAGGCTGAGTGGTGGGCAGAGCTGAGAAGTGCTTTGGAGACGCAGCTGACTGACAGGTGTCAGTGACTGTGAGGATGTAGCCGATGAGTAGGAAGGAGGAGTCAAGGTGATACCCAGTTTCTGAGAAAGGGAGAGGTGCCGTTTGCTTGGATGGAAATGCATGAGGAGGAGTAGCTATGGGGTTGGGGACGTTGATGAGTTCCATTTTAGATATGTTGAGTTTCAGGTATTGATACAATATATTAATTGTGTCAGTATATACATACAGTATATGTATGTATCAGTATACACATTAATGGTGTATTGATACAATATATTATACAGTAGAAATGTTTGGCAGGCATTTTTTTCCTTTCTGTGTTAACCTCAACATCAGCCTGCACATACCAATGTTGTTATTTAGGGCTTTTAATCCCTGTGAAGATCTTGAGCACCTAGACTTGCTGTGACTCACTTAAGGGCTCATGTCAGCCTTGAATATGAACTGTTCTGAGCCTTGTGAAAAGTAGCATGGCTGCTCTTGTTGAAGCAGCTGAAGTTTGGCTAGGAAATGGGGAACCCGACTTCCTACAACAACGTTGTCTCCCAACTCCCTGTCAGAACTGTGGAAGATGTGGGTGTTTCTGCAGCTTTAGAACTAAAGAAATGTCCTACATGACAGCTCCTCCTCATCTGAACAATATTTATAGCCTCTTGCAGAATACGACTTCAAAAATAACTAGTATTTATAAGGCACTTATTCTGCAGAGCTTGCCTCTATTTTTCCATTTTTCCTTAGAATCCATACGGAGTTGTCGAGAGGCAGATTCACATGCTAAATGACCATGAAAAATATATAAATATGACATTGCTTTCTGAATGGTTTATTAGTTAATGTTCGTATTAGCCAATGTTTACATTTTTAATGTGCATCAATAGAAAAATTTCTCTTTAAGCTCCTGGATAATTTCCGAAGCAGATTATCTGGCTCACGACAACATTTATTGGAGTTTGTGGACAGACACAAATACCGTGCCTTTCCCCAGTATATTTTAAGTGATACCGATTTACTTTAATGCTGCAGATTTAGCCAAAGACGTAATTGGGAATGGCTTTTCCTAAGCCTGTCTAATTCTTATTGAAATTAAAGCATTTGCATAAAAAGCTATACAGTAAACCCCAGAAGTTGTTGTTGTTGTTGTTGTTGTTGAGACGGAGTTTCACTCTTGTCGCCCAGGCTGGAGTGCAATGGCATGATCTCGGCTCACTGCAACCTCCACCTCCTGGGTTCAAGGGATTCTCCAGCCTCAGCCTCCCTAGTAGCTGGGATTACAGGCGCCCGCCACCATGCCAGGCTAACTTTTGTATTTTTAGTAGAGACAGGGTTTCGCCATGTTGGCCGGGCTGGCCTCGAACTCCTGACCTCAGGTCATCCACCCGCCTCATCCTCCCAAAGTGCTAGGATTACAGGTGTGAGCCACTGCACCTGGCCGAAACTCAGAAGTATTAAGACATTGTACATTATGCCCAACTTGGGTATTGCTAACAATTACATTTATGTGGTAATTAGAATTGTAGTATCTCCTGTTTTAAAGAGCATTTATTATTTATACTCAGCTTCATCCTGCCTCCCTGCCAAAGTGTTTAAGATGTGTTAGGGAGCTACATAGCTATCATGTGATGAAAAAAATTAAATAGTGGAAAAATGGACATAGAGAATAAAAATAGGAAAGTAAGCAGAAGGTCGAGTGTTTTAAGAATTAAGATGTGCTGGAAGAATTAAGAAATTCAAACTCGATTCTATCTATTTAAAGATGTAAATATTGGCCAGGTGTGGTGGCTCATGCCTGTGATCCTAGCACTTTGGGAGGCCGAGACGGGTGGATCACCTGAGGTCAGGAGTTTGAGATTAGCCTGGCCAACATGCAAAACTCCGTCTCTACTAAAAATACAAAAATTAGCCGGGCATGGTGGCAGGTGCCTGTAATCCCAGCTACTTGGGAGGCTGAGGCAGGAGAATCGCTTGAACCCAGGAGGCGGAGGTTATAGTGAGCTGAGGTCGTGCCACTGCACTCCTGCTTGGGTAACAGAGTGAGACTCCCTCTCAAAAAAATAAAAAATAAAATAAAATAAAGAGGTAAATGTTGTATTTAATTGAAAAATTTCTGTCTCTCTATCCTGAATGCCTTGGCCCAACCCCTTTGTCTTAAATCAGGAAATGGAGAATTATTCAAGCAATTGGATCTAAGTATATAAGGGCCTTTAGAAACTTTAGATAGCCTAACTTTCTTTTACCTTTATTTCTATATAGCCTGTCTTTTATTCTTGTCTCCTTTACTGACTTATCCAGTTGTACAGCAATTAATGACAGAATTAATTAAAGCAAATATCCAGAATCTTTCACTCAACAATTCCTTGATTTAGAGCAGCAGTTCTTGGCCTGGTCAGCCTCAACGAGCCTCCTTTTTTTTTCAAACAACAACAAATACTTTGGTAATGCTTCTTTTCTTATCCTGAAATATAATTTATCTACACACATAATTTCAAAGAATCAATATGCGTCTTAATTGTAAAATAAATGAGAAATAAGAAGAATGTAGCTTATAGTAAAATTAGGTGTATTTTCGTATGTACCTGCTTAGATAGGTCTTCACCAGAAAATGCAGGAAGCTGCCAGCTGCTTCGCCTCTTAGGGGTATCGCTATGAACGCACAAGCAGGCTGACTCCTCAGGTTGCATGGGTGCCTCAGGCACAGTCATCGCCATTGCCATTGGCGACACAATTTTCTGAAACAAGAATCAACTCAGTGCAGTATTTCAAACAAAACAAAGTTCAGTTTGTTCCATCTCCAGTTGTAATCCTGGAAAACTCAGCTTTTATTAAAGCCGGGGAAACAGTTTGGTGTTTTTATGTAAAATGGAGTTCTGTTCTAAGTGCAGATAATTACACACAGATACTCCCCAGCGTGGATGTCCCGCAGGACAGTGGGAAGCCCGCTCAGGAGCGTGCATTCTCGGGCGCCACCCCATGCGTGCCCTGGAACCTCATCTGCTGAGTACCAGAGGCACTCTCCCAGGCAAAACTGCCTCAAACATACCTAAAAGCTCCCCAGAGGGTATCACCCTGTTGACCAGAAAAAGGGGAAGATGAAAAAAAACAACTGGAAGTTCGTATTTAGGTTTGTCTTTCCCTTAGGCCTGGAATGCAGCATTTTGGGGCTAACGCTCTAGAGAATTATAAGGGTGAATAAGTCTATCTGCTTATTCCAGAAAGAGTCGAAGGGAAACTGAAGTGAGAGGGACAGAAGGCCAGGGCTGAAGATCAGAGGCAGGGCCCAGGGGCCCAGCAGTTTGGTAGTGTGGGGAAATTGAACTGAACTTTGAATTCTAGCCCTGTATCAAATGTAGCTCCCATGTAGCTGTATGATCTTGGAACAATCCTTTTAAACTGAGTCTTTCTTCACCTGTAGAAACAAGTACTTATTCCTAATTTATAGGGTTGTTATGAGGATTAATATTAATGGGGCAGTAGTGCATTAAAGTAACTGACATTGTGCCTGGGACTAAGGAGTACTCAGAAACTGCTAGTTTTCTCTGCTCCCCTCTTCTCATGCAGAGATTTCTAGTGATGGTGTTTGCATTTCAAGAGGAGGGATGTAAGAGTGATAACAAAGTGAAATGTTTAGTTCTTAAGTTTTAAGGTGGAAAACCTGATATACAGTACTTTATATACCCTGAAGCATCCTAAATTTTTTTGTTGAAATGAACCCTATGCATTTCAGATTTAGATTTTGTATTTCACGACATTCGTGGGAGAAAAAGCGTTACTTCTTTAAATGACAAAAGAAATGCTTTCCTGTAGGAACTTCAAACGAGGGACATATAAATAAATTTCAACATGAAATCTTCACCACCCCTAATCCAACTTCCTGAGAGTAACTAACTACTAATAGAATTTAAATTTAAGTACTTCTGCAGTCTTCCTCCAAGCCTTGGCAAACGCTGTTGTTTCCATCTGGAGTTTTTTTGCAGTCTGTGTGAAACCTTCGCTCTCATCTGTGCTGGGGAAGCTATAGCCTCGTGTAGCCTAGCCTAGCCCACCTGACTCTACTCAGCGTAATTGCTTCAGCACGGCTTTTCTTTGTTTGTAAGGCTGTGATTGATGGATATCAATTTTTATTTCTCCTGCAAGGTTTTTGCTTTTCTCTCTTTTTTTTTTTCTGCAGTGGATCATGAGTTTATTGGCAACAGTATCTTTTACTTTATTGTAAGGCCTGATAGTATCTTTTTTTTTTCTCTATACCAAAGTTGCTCAAAATTGGAATATATTGACCAAAGCACTGAGTTGTGATTATACATGAGTATTCTGTAGGCAGAACTGTGTCTGAAGAGAATAAATGAAAAACCTAGATTTTAAGAAACTAAGAATTTTTTAAAAACTAAGAACTTAATCACAAAGAAGCTTATTTAAAGGAGAGGTATAGGTGCATGGAATTGTTGAATATTTAGAACTGCCAGCCTGCCTGTATTCTCAGAGGTATACCATGAACAATTGTGTGCTGAGTCACAGTTTGTCTTATTTCAAAACTTCATCAGTACTATCTGTTGTAACCACTTCTGTGTCTTGCAAATGATATGTCACCTCACTTTCATTCTGATTAATGAAACAAGGGATTTGTAGGAATAAACAGTTCTTAAAATATTTGGAGATATAATTTGGTGGGCAGAGCATGGATACTTTTGCGCATCATAAGTTTTCATTATAAAGACATTATCTTACTCACTTTAATAAACTTTGAAATGGGCATTGTAAATAAGGAGGGAAATAATTATGACAGTATCTTGAATTCACACATGCATATATTTTTATGCACTCAGGGCAGTGTATGCAAGTCTTTGATGTACAGCTAAAGCACTCTTTGGTGAGGTACATTCATTGTGCCTTTCCTTTCCTGTGAGTCACGGCCTACCTAAGAGAAAGCTTAGTAACACGCAAGGAAAATTCAAAACACATTGAGGCTCTTTAATGTACGTGATACTTCAGCTGAGATAACCTGTCATTTAAAAAATTTATTATCCGGAATTCTCCTAGTTAATGTCAGTTTCCTGTTTAGACACAGCTTTCCTGAAAGGCTGTAATCAATTCTTCATCCATCCTGAAGGAGAGAATTTCCAATGGAGAGAAGACGTGTCTTCTTCCCTTATTTCCGACGCTCAGGAAGCCGTATGACCCTTTCTTTATTGGACGAGACCTTGGCACTTGCTTAGGGAGGTCAGTGTTTGTTTTAGAGCTGCTCAGAGTGGGGTCGGCAGACAGGTCCACAAGGACATATATTTAGACATTGAGAGTAGGCATTGAAACACCAATAGCAGTTTGATATTTCACCAACATCCAAGCTCATGATCAGTGGACTCGTCTCATTGAGCTCATTCAGGTGTGGTGTGACCTGCAGAACAGTCACGCTCAGGACCTTGTTCACAACGTGTGGCGTTTTAAGGTTAGCTTCTATGATCCAGAAGTATGGAAACCATTGATTTCATCAATAGATGATGTACCATTAACTAACTTGACTGAAAAAAAATTTGGAATTGATTAAAGACGAATTTTGAAAATACAGTATCTCTGGCTTTATTTTGAGTAAAAGTTAAAAAATCCTGAGCTGTCTGGGTGCTCATGCCTGTAAATCCTAGTACTTTTGGAGGCCAAGGTAGGTGGATGGCTTGAGCCCAGGAGTTCAAGACCAGCCTCGGCAACATGGCAAAACCCCTTCTCTACAAAAAAATCAGAAAATTAGCCAGATGTGGGGGCGTGTGCCTGAGGTCCCAGCTCCTTGGGAGGCTGTGGTGGGAGGATCGCTTGAGCCTGGAAGGTCGAGGCTGCAGTGAGCTGTGATTGCGCCGCTGCACTCCATCCTGGGTGACAGAGTGAGACCCTGTCTCAAGAAACAAAACAAAACAGTTCTGAACTTGCTGAAATTACTTTAAAATCTTCTTCCATTCTCCTTAACATACCTTTTGTGAGACTGGCTCCTCTACTGTAACTGTTATTAAAACAAAACATAAAAGCATTTTAGATACATATTATTCCCTGCGAATAGCATTGCCATCATCCAGTTTGTGTTAGTAAATTAACATGCAAGAAGCAAGCTCATTTGTCACTTTAAAAAACTTTATTGATGGCTGAGCACGGTGGCTCACGCTTGTAATCCCAGCACTTTGGGAGGCCAGGGTGGGCGGATCACCTCAAGTCAGGAGTTTGAGACCAGCCTGGCCAACATGGTGAAACCCCGTCTCTACTAAAAATACACAAATTAGCTGGATGTGGTGGTGCATGCCTGTAATCCCAGCTACTCAGGAGGCGGAGGCAGGAGAATTGCTTGAACCCAGGAGGCGGAGGTTGCAGTGAGCGGAGATGGTGCCACTGCACTCCAACCCGGGCAACAGAGTGAGACTCCGTCTCCAAAAAAAAAATCTATTTTATTCCCAAAGTTTACTCTTTCAAATGCCATTGCTCCTGTGTGCCAACTTTGATTTTCAAAGCTCACCATTACCTTGGAGATAACGTTGTGCCTAATTTCAGGATGATTGTTTTGGAATGCATTTTCGAATTTTTTCCAGCCTTGCACTTGTAGCATCCACTGCTACATTTCATCAGCTCTGATTAAGAATGCTCATCTTTTAATAGCCTGCTAATGAAAATAAAAATTTTATAAAGTAAAATAAAAAATATTTTATTAAATGAATGATTTTAAAAATGCAGGCCATTAATAAAATCTATCGAAAGAGTCAGCTCCTTGGTACATACGGAATAGAAGACTGTTTTCAGATTTTGGACTTGTAAAAGCTATCGGTAGCTAACCAGGTAATTTGGATGTTTAAGTGACTTGTAACAATCTTAATCATTTGGTGACTTGGAACCAAGGATGGCATGTTATTCCCTACGGCTGCCATAGCAAAGTAGCACACACTGAGTGGCTAACAACCCCTGAAGTGTATTCTCTCACAGTTCTGGAGCCCGAAGGCTGAAATCAACGTTTTGGATGTAGGGGAGATTCCTTCCCTGTCCCTTCCAGCTTCTGGTGACTCCAAGTCCTCCTTCGTCTGTGGCTGCATCTCTCCAGTGTCTGCCTCTGTCTTCACAAAGCTTTTTCATCTTCTCTGTGTTCTCCCATCTTCTGTCTCTATGAAAACACCTGTTGTTGGATCGAGGGCTCACCTGAGTAATCCAGGATGATCTTCTCATCTCGAGTTCCTTAACTTCATCATATCTGCAAAGACCCTTTCCTACGTAAAGCCGCATTCACAGGTGCTGGGGGTTAGGACTTAGGTGTACGCTTTTAGGGCCCACCACTCAGCGACTACAGATGGTAACAGATTTTTTTTTTTCCAGAATCACTATTTATTGAGTGTTGTTTATAATGTGCTCGAGTGGTTGCTGGAGAGAGAGGGACTGTGGTAAAATGAAGAGTGACACCTTTGGGTTGGACAGTCCCAGGCTTGATTTCAGGCTCTAGCGTTCTCCCAGCTCTGGGAGCTGGGATGTGCTTCTTAACTTCTCCGCGTCCCAGTTTCCTCATCTGCAAGATGACATAATGGCGAAGTTATGTAAAGTTCCTAAAAATTCTGACCAGTGTGATAGATACATCAGGAGTGATCATAGTTATGGTGTTTTCTTATTTAAAGATAGCATTTTTTTCTTTTAATGGAATCTCGCTCTGTCGCCCAGGCTGGAGTGCAATGGCACGATCTCAGCTCACTGCAGCCTCCGCCTCCCGGGTTCAAGTGATTCTTCTGCCTCAGCCGCCTGAGTACTGGAATTACAGGCGTCCGCCACCACACCCAGCTAAGTTTTGTATTTTTAGTAGATTCGGGGTTTCGCCATGCTGGACAGGCCGGCCTCGAACTCCTGACCTCAGGTGATTCACCTGCCTCGACCTCCCAAAGTGCTGGGATTACAGGCGTGAGCCACCGAGCCCGGCCAGTATTTTTATCATTTCTGAAATCAAGACGCCCGGGTTCCCTGATGTTGGTTCATGGTATCTTTTGTGCCTCACGAATTTTTCCACAAAACTGCTAGGGCAAAAGAAACACCTAGTTGTTCTGGTTACTCATTAGTGAGACCCAAACGACTAAGCAGGTGTTTATGTCCTAGCAACTTCGTAGCAATATGAAAAGTGTTATTTTATTCTTAAATAAGCCCGGTTACTCCGGGGATGTGTGTACATGCTGAAAACTGCAGAACTTCTCAAACCTGGGAACTACCTGGGGCATGGCCGCCCCTCTTCCTGCTCCACACTGATTTTTGCACAATCCTGCTTTTTATCTTGGCAACCATGAGAAAACCAGCTTCACAAAGATGTTGTCATCAAAGGGAACACAGCACGGTCTAATTTGAAACTCGAAGATAAGCCAAGTTGATTGATCACATGATGTTTGACAGAGGTCAAGTATTATTTTCTAATTTGGTTGTATAAAATTTACCCCCTAATCAGCAGGATTTGAAAGCCTGACTTCCTTTTTCTTTAAAAACTTCCTGGTCCTAATTGTACTAAATATTTTATGTATGATCGTTTATTCTAAACCTACTGTTTCTTCTACATTTGCAACCTCTTTATTTTACTATTTTAAAGTTTTATTTTACAATTACTGCATAAAATAATTGTCCAATAAATATTTGTTGATGAATACCATGTCAAATAAACCACTTTTCATTCAGGCTGCCACGAAAATGAAACATTCAGGAGAGACAAAGCTTGCTGTAACATGTGCTTTAGATCTGTGGTGTGGCCAACCGACCACTTTTTATGAAACAAGCTCAGATCTAGCTTCTTTTATGTGCACCAAAGATAAGGATGATGAAGTTAGTAAAAACACATTAGGTCATATTTAGTTTATCTTTTCAAGAACCAAATCAGTTACTCCTAAGATGAGTAGACTGAGTTATGGATTCCATGTGCTGATGGAGTCTTGGAGTCGTATGTATTTGTTCATAATATTCATTCTTACTCATCCTTTTGGTTCTCCTACTCTTCAGTTCTTTCATTCATTCAAAAAATATTTTGTGGCCAGGCACGGTGGCTCACACCTGTAATCCCAGCACTTTGGGAGGCCAAGGTGGGCGGATCACCTGAGGTCAGGAGTTTGAGACCAGTCTGGGTAACATGGCAAAACTCCGTCTCTACTAAAAATACAAAAATTAGCCAGGCATGGTGGTGGGTGC
Organism: Pan troglodytes; assembly: GCF_028858775.2. Lineage (NCBI taxonomy): Eukaryota > Metazoa > Chordata > Mammalia > Primates > Hominidae > Pan > Pan troglodytes. Next base: position 185,588,457 of record NC_072401.2, read on the forward strand.
CTGTCATCCCAGCTACTCGGGAGGCTGAGGCAGGAGAATCACTTGAACATGGGAGGCAGAGGCTGCAGTGAGCTGAGATCGCACCACTGCACTCCAGCCTGGGCAACAGAGCAAGACTCTGTCTCAAAAAAAAAATTTCTTGAGCACCCCAATATTCATGCATGGGGTGGGGGTTGTATACCTAATAAGTATACTGGGGGTATGGTGATAAACAACATGGATACCATGTTATGTGCTTAAAGTACTTAGCACGTGCCTGGCACACAGTCATTAGCAATTGGTAGATGGAGCTAATGTTCATATTATTAAGTTTATGTGTTGTGCCTTACAAAGCTCCACTAGAAGAAACAGAGATGACATATAAATCAACATGTTGTGAATATTTTATTGTACACTTTGGTTAGAGACAATCTGAGATTCTCTAGGACGACAGACAATAATGATTCTCTTATTGACATTTATCACTTCGTCATGCCTGGCAACCTACGACTCCTCTTTAGCTATTAGAGGGCACATGTGTTGAAGGGTCTGTCCTCAACCCATTAAAAAGTATGGATGGTCCTCAGGGGTATTTAGTACCTCAGAAGCATTTAAAACTCTCAAGGATTAGTAAGTAATTAGCCTTCATGCCTGATGTGTAAACAGCAAAGGCATCTTTGATTTTGGCTCAATCAATGTAATTTTAATGTTAACAGCTCTGAGATCAGCAGCCAACAGTTAAATAAACTTTGACACTGAGAGCAGACATTTCAACAGAGGTACAATCCAATTTACTGTTGATTGATCAACCAGCTTATTTCCTTTGACTTTAGACATTTGTAAATTATCTTACAAATTTGTAAATTATCTTACACATTTGCATTATATATATATATGTGCCAGGCTTCTAGGTTTTTTGTTTTTTTTAGACAAAACCAAGGTTAAAAAAACAAAAACAAAACTTGGATGAACACTCATGACTCACCACATGGGACCAGACTTCTGGTTGTTGGATCTGGGTTTCATCTGGTACTGAGGGATCACTAAGAGGCTTCTGATTCTCCTGAGCTCATCCCCATTTCATTTTCATAATCTGTATACAAAAACCTGTAGTCCTCCAGCTCTTCTTTAATTATATTCTTCCTTTTCTTAAAAAAAAAGTCATTCCATATTGCATAATTTACATTTGTAAACTGACTTTTTAGGCACTCCAAAAAGAGATAGAAGAGCTCTTGTTTGTAAAATATGGGCTAACTACTGTTTCAGCTTGAGAAAACAAATGGCAGACAGGAACTGCAAATCTGGTATAGGTTCCTAGGAGAATGGAGGCAGGCCATATTTATAAAGATTTTCTATATCATGTGCTTTAAAAAAAATCTTTTTTAATGGTTTGAAACCAATTCTTACGGCTCTGAAATAAGAAGTCTTTATTACTGTCTTGTCAGATGTTTTCATTTTGTAAAGTAAATGGCTTTTGATTTTGTATTGCTACATAATCATTTCTTATCAGTTCATCTAATTGCTGGGGCTTTGAATTCCAACTCTGGCAGTGGTGAGTTTCAACTTTTCTAGAAGACTGTTTGAATCTGGGATACAGTCAGCTTTCAGGATGGCAATAGAAAAGAAACCTTGAGATTCCAAACTTTAAAAGATTTATTAATTCAGATAAAAGCTTAGGCTGGAAGAGAACACTGACATAATTAAATATATTTAGTCATTTAATTCTCATTAATTTTGGGGATAGGATATTATGGGACAGTGACCGTGTGTTTGCAACTTGGCAATCCAGGAATACTCTATTCTGGTAGCTAGTTGCCCAGTGAATAAACTTAACTAAAGCAGGGAATTATTTGTTAAAAATCTAAAGTACTTTATTTTAACTGAAAACACCTTTTTCATGTAGAGGCAAGGAGTATGAATTTGCATAGTTTTTCTAGAATAAATCATACCTATTATGTATCCATATGTATGATTTCCAGTTTCATTTTCCACAGAGAAACAAAAATGAGTTAATTCTTGAAGCTGAGTGATAGGTACGTGGAGGTTTTAGGATACTGTTCTGCTAACTTTTGAATGTATTTAGAACTTTCCATTTTAAAATGTTTTTTAAATAAAATATAGAGAAATAAAGTGATCAAGAATTTCAAACGTGCGAGAAGAAATAGAAGTGCAGAATCATTCTTGAGTTTTATGATTTAAAAAAGAAATCTCAGGCCAAGGCAGGCAAATCACGAGGTCAGGAGTTCGAGACCAGCCTGGCCAATACAGTGAAACCCCGTCTCTACTAAAAATACAAAAACTAGCTGGGCGTGGTGGCGTGCACCTGTAGTCCCAGCTACGCGGGAGGCTGAGGCAGAAGAATCGCTTGAATCCGGGAGGCGGAGGTTGCAGTTGGCTGAGATCGTGCCACTGCGCTCCAGCTTGGACGACAGAGCAAGACTCTGTCTCAAAGAAAAAAAGAAAAACCCAAAAAAAACAAAAAAGAAATCTCCCCAGGGGATGCCACTCTGCTGTAGCCACCACTGAGCACTGTGCTAGGCGCTGTGGATTCAAAGATGTCTCAAAGTCAGTCCTGCTCTGGAGAAACCCATGGCTCAGTACAGAAGACAGACAGACAAATGCAAGAGAATACATTCTGGTTGCATAAATGTTCTGAGTATAGATAGAGAGAAGAGAACTAATTCTTCCTAGGAAGTTGGGGACACTTCACAGAGTAGCTGACAATATAAGTCAGGGTAAAATAGTAGTTACTTATCCGTTCATCCCTTTTGCTAAGCGAGTGTCTTGGCCCTGCCGGGCTTAATTAAAGCCAGGGCTGCCCTACTCCTCCATGTCCTGGGAAACATGTCTTACTTTTAGCACCACTGCTTAACTGGAATAGTTCACATGGTGCTGATATGTGAGTCTTCCAGACTCAGGTGCATAATACACTCAAATACTGCATTAAGACCCTGTCATTACTCATCAGATATTTACTGAGCATGCATTTAAAATATATGGGTGAGAGCTGGGCATGGTGGCTCACGCCTGTAATCCCAGCACTTTGGGAGGCCAAGGTGGGTGGATCATGAGGTCAAGAGTTCGAGACCTGCCTGGCCAACATGCTGAAACCCCATCTTTACTAAAACTACAAAAGTTAGTCAAGCATGGTAGCACATGCCTGTAATCCCAGCTACTTGGGAGGCTGAGCCAGGAGAATTGCTGGAACCCAGGAGGCGGAGGTTGCAGTGAGCCAAGATCACACCACTGCGCCCCAGCCTAGGTGACAGAGACTCCATCTCTAAATAAAATGAAATAAAATAAAATGGTGAGAAAGTCATTTAAGTGTAAATTCTCTATTTGCCTTTGAGCACCTCAATATGACAACTAGTAAAGAATGTTTGGATAATTTATTTATTTGGCAAATATGAGGCTTCCGTATTATAAGCCTATCTTTTACTCATTCAACAAATTTTATCTAATGTCTACCATGTCTAGGGCACATCAGCAAAAAAGACACAGCTTACAGAATGATACACAATATAACACCATTTACTGAAGTCTTTTGTTATGCATGTAAAAATACCAAATATTGTTGTGCATTCATTTATATATGTAAAAGTGTTTAAATGTACTGGGAGAACTGATGGTCAAGTTCAAAAGAGTGCCTCTGGGTATGGAGTCTGTGAGTGTATCACCTTACCTTCAAGGTTTCATTCTTTTCCGTAGAAAAGATTAGGACAGAATTTCATCAATTGTCAGTTTTAGGTGGTGGCAAGGCAGGTGTGTATTTTACACATCTTTGAGCTCTTTGGTATTTTAAAAATTTCTCCAAAAAGGGAACGTAGGAGAATTTCAGTTGCAGAATTCGGGGGTTGGAAGTGGAAGAGACACAGGAAAAATCTGATTTTAACATGAGGGTACACAGCGGAGAGAGAGAGGGTCGTGACAGTATACCCATTCCTTGGTGAGAGAGCAGAAGCAAAGTGACTTAATTGATTATTTATTGATTAGAATGATTTAATGAGCTTTCTAATCATAAGGAATTTTGTCTTTAGATTTTATAGATCATTTCTAGATTGCATCTGTATTTTGAGCAAAAGTTAGTTGTGCTCAAGACGGTTTTGCTGGGTACAGGTTGCTATGAATGCCTGTAGGCCTGCATTTAAAAATTAGGAACCCGTAGCAGTTCTACGCAGAAAAAGAGAAAGTTCTGTGAAAACAAAGCAGGTTCCATTCGTTGAGGGATTACGAATGTTGCAAAGGGCTGAGGAAATCCGTTTACCGTGGGTACAGCAAAGTTGTTTCCCATCGTTAAGCACACCACGAAAGAAGACTGATTCAGGTTCTAAGGCACTGGGAAATGCTCTCTTGTCCTCAGTCGGTGTGTTCTTTTACCTTCAGTTTGTTTTGCTGGGATACATCATTTCCTCTCTCCTTGCGAAGAACTGTAGCCATCGTATCCTCCTTTAGAATATATTTCTTTAAGCTCTTTAGAAAACTTTAGTCATGAAATGCTTAATATTCTAAATCTGAATAAAACCATTGTGAATGTAGTCCGTAGCTCCCTTGGGACTACAGTTTCTAAAGGGAACAATTTAACATATTTTCTATGTCAATGGGCACTCACGGTAAATGATTTTGGAAAGAAAGCGGTAATGTTTCCTAGGTCTAACAGGTCTTGTTCTAAAACAAATAAATACGAGACGTCGGCTGAATTCAGGGTCACACTTTTTAATTCAGATGACCTCTCAGTGTTTAATAAAATGGCAGGATAGCACCATGGTTAAAATGATGGGCTTTCTGGGAAGACTGACTTCATTTCAAGCGTTTATTTGCTGTGCGACTTCAGGCAAATTACATGCCTTTTCTTAGTCTCAGTTTCCTCACTCGCAAAGTAACTGTTGTCAGGAGGATTAAATGAGCTTATGTCTGTGACAAGAGCCAAGCATACAGCAAGAACTTAATAATAAGTACAGTCATGCCTCGGTGTCCATGAGGAGGGGGGGTTGGGCCTATGACCCCATGGATACCAAAATCTGAGGATGCTCAAGTCCCTAGTATAAAATGTCCTCCATATCTGTGGGTTCTGCATCCTTGGACTCAGCCAACTGTGGATCAAAAATATTTGGAAAAAAAAGGCGTTTGTGCTGAACACATATGGACTTTTTTTCTTGTTGTTATTCCCTAAATAACGTAACAACTATTTATATAGTTGTGGTTTTTTTTTTTTTTTGTGATGGAGTCTCGCTCTGTCACACAGGCTAGACTGCAGTGGTATGATCTCAACTCACTGCAACCTCCGCCTCCCAGGTTCAAGCAATTCTCCTGCTTCACCCTCCTGAGTAGTTGGGGTTACAGGTGCGTGCCACCACATCCAGCTAATTTTTGCATTTTTAGTAGAGTTGGGGGTTTCACCATGTTGGTCAGGCTGGTCTCGAACTCCTGACCTTGTGATCCACCCCCTCCTTGGCCTCCCAGAGTGCTGGGATTACAGGTGTGAGCCACTGTGCCCTGCCTACAACTATTTACATAGTATTTACGTTGTATTATGTCTTGTAAGTAATCTAAAGATGATTTAAAATATATGTAGGATGTGGGTAAGTTCTATGCAAACACCACACCACTTTATATCAAAGATCTGACCATCCGTGGATTTTGGTATCCTGGTGGGGGGGGGGGGGCGAGGGGGCTCCTGGAACCAGCTCCCTAAGACAGCAAGAAATAACTGTATTTGCAGTGAACTCTTGCACATCCTCCTGTATACTTTAAATTAATTCTACATGTGCTTATAATACCACATACAGTGTAAATGCTCTGTGAGTAGTCATTATACTGTATTTTTAAAATTTCTATTATTTTTTGCTTAACCATTAGTTTTGATTATTTTTTTCCGCATAGTTTTGATCGTTGGTTGGTTGGATATGGAGCTCGCAGAGGGCTGAGTGTAATATTTGATTGTTGGCCTTGGCATTCTGTGCTTTATTAGCCATCTAGTTTGTGGGGTGGGGCTGTCTTTTGCTTCTCAGGCAATACACATCTAAAAATATGCCCTGTTGCATTGGCCCTTTGGTTCTACACAGAACTCCACTTTTCCACTAGCTATATACATTATTTAATTTCTTTGTGCTTCTGTTTCCCTAGCTGGAAAAAGCAAATCATAGTAGCACTACATCATTGCCTTGCTGGGAGGATTAACTAAAGTAATGGTTGCCTTATTGCTCAGTCCTCAATAAATGTTCACTCTGTGTTTTGTGTTCCAGAGGCTGTTTCCTCTGCCTGGAACACACCTCCCCTTCCTCCTTCCTGAAGACTCCTTCCTTGTCATCTTCTCTGTTGTGTTTGTCAGGGTTCTCCCAAGCAGAGTGGAACGGTGCCTCCTCTGTGTCTCAATACAATTTTGTACATACTAATATTACTGCAGTTAGCATATGTTAGAACCAGTTGGCTTTTTGTTTGATGCTGTGCTATCCTAAGTTGTTACAACAAGGCTCCATGGTAGCAAACTTACATTTAAGAGTAAGTAGAGGCTGGGTGCAGTGGCTCATGCCTGTAATCCTAGCACTTTGGGAAGCTGAGGTGGGCAGATCACCTGAGGCCAGGAGTTCAAGATCAGCCTGGCCAACATGGTGAAACCCTGTCTCTACTAAAAATACAAAAAGTTAGCCAGTCGTGGTGGCTCACGCCTGTAATCCCAGCTAGTCGGGAGGCTGAGGCAGGCGAACCACTTGAATCTGGCAGGCGGAGGTTGCAGTGAGCCGAGATCATGACATTGCACTCCAGCCTGGGCAACAAGAGCAAAACTCCATCTCAAAAACAAAAACAAAAACAAAAACACGAAAAAGAGTAAGTAGAGATGTTTGACAAGTATGTGGAGGCTTATTTCCTTTCAAAAAGAAGAAGCCAATAGAGAAACAATTTTTAGGTTGCACATGTATTATTTGTCCTTAAACTGATACATAGCATCTTGAAATTGGCAGGTGGAGTGTTTTCCAATAGCTCCATATTTCTATTAGTCAATTCAACACCTAGTTTGGGGAATAATCACCAGGCAGGGATCCAGGTGCTCTTGGGGCTCTTTCTCTAATGACTATGCAGCCTTTGGACAAGCTGTTAACTTGTTAATGCCTTATCCCTTTTTTTTTTTTTTTTTTTTTTGAGACGGAGTTTAGGCTGGAGTGCAGTGGCGCGATCTTGGCTCACTGCAACCTCTGCCTCCCGGGTTCAAGCGATTCTCCTGCCTCAGCCTACCAAGTAGCTGGGATTACAGGCACCCACCACCACGCCTGGCTAATTTTTGTACTTTTAGTAGAGACGGGCTTTCAGCATGTTGGTCAGGCTGGTCTCAAACTTGTGACCTCAGGTGATTCACCCCCCTCAGCCTCCCAAAGTGCTGGGATTACAGGTGTGAGCCACTGTGCCAGGCTGCCTTATTCTTAAAATCGCAATAATGAGACCTCACTTACCAGGTTGCTATTATGATTAAGTGAGAGAACATGTAAAGTATTGTCTCTGATACTTAGAGGGTGCTCGGCAAATCTTAGATCTTTCTCTTGGCTGTAATCTATCCATTGCTGAAACAAGGATGCTAATTCCTAGAGACCATAAGAAAAATAATAAGTGATATCCACTAAGCAGAGGTCCACACAGTAGTGGCATTTATAGTTTTCATATTTTTTTTTTAGTCTTCTCATGGAGAAATTGAAGCTATTGGTATAATAGGTGGGGAAAGCAGTGTTCACAACCACCAATCAAACCAAGATTAGGCACTAAAGGAAGAGGAAGAAACAATAGGAGAGGAGATCTCAGAAATGATCTCAAGTTGTAAACACTCAGGAGCCAAATTACAAAACAAATACACAGGCTAATTTTAAATCAATCACTGTATTAATTCTTTAAACATGGAAATTCAAAGGTAGCATTTTTTCTCTTTTTGTCTTTCATTTTAAGAAACTGCCCTTAAAATAGTAATAGTTTGGATGTGTAATTTGCTGTACTTTCTTAATTTAGGCCAGGTGTGGTGGCTCATGCCTGTAATCCCAGCACTTAGGGAGGCCGAGGTGGGCAGATCACAAGGTCAGGAGTTCGAGACCAGCCTGGCCAACATGATGAAACCCCATCTCTACTAAAAATACAAAAATTAGCTGGGCGTGGTGGCAGGTGCCTGTAATCCCAGCTTCTCAGGAGGCTGAGGCAGGAGAATCACTTGAACCCGGGAGATGTAGGTTGCAGTGAGCCCAGATCGTGCCATTGTACTCCAGCCTGGGCGACAGGGCGAGACTCTGTATCAAAAACAAACAAACAAACAAAAACTTTCTTAATTTAAATACCAATACACTTTAGATTTTTGCAAGATATTTATATATTTTTAGATCATATTTTTTTGAGTGCTTGTTGTTTCAGGCTGGTGGTCTTATCCGTTTAGACATTTAGCCAAATCATGCTTCCCGTTTTTCTGCTTTGATGTGTGGATGCTCCATTCTGTCGGCATTTGTATCCCTCCTCTAGCAATGTCACCTCTTCCCCACTTTTCTCACAATGTCCCCCTGAGGTTTGAGGGTTCCTACTGACAGTTAACACCATGAATTAAAAGTCATAAAGTTTTCATTTTAGGCATGTTCTTCTCACTATTGTACAGCATTTTTATTGATTTGCTAACTGCATTGGATTAATCTGCTAACTGCATTACACTCTTATTAAATTACATTGCTGTTCCAGAGAAGGGACAGCTAAAGCTGAAATCCTTTAGTTTTTATTTCTCTTGGTAGACTAAGACACTTTGGTCATTCATTCATTGATTCATATATTCAGCACATGTTCACAGACGCTTATTGTGTGCCTGGGTGTGGTCTAGGTGTGGGGGATTATTCAAGGATATCGGGTAGTGAGCAAAGTTGAAACGGTCTCCGCCTTCATGGACCTACAGATTAGTGGGAGAGAGAGAGAGAGAGACAGACTCAGACTCAAACATGAAGGAAATAAAACAGGCTGCTAGGAGGTTCAGAAGAAAGGGACCTGGCCTGGGCAGGATGCTCCTGGGGCAGGGAGTGTGAAGGCCAAGGGCAGCAGAAAGTAATGGGGAGCCAGTGTGGCTGGAGCTCCTGGGGAGATCAGGAGAGACAGGATGGAAAGAAGAGACAGTGCCCCAGGAAGCCACTGGAAGGCTTAATGGGGGAAGTGGCATGGGCAGGCCGAGTTTGTCAAAGATCACTGTACCGAGGAGCTGAAATGACATGGAGCAGGATGGTTGGGCATGCAATAGCGCATGAGGCCGGGGAGCCCACAGAACTCACAGCGTGCTGGGGACTCCAGACAAGGAAAGGAGCAGCCTCGCTGCAGCCAGAGGACAGCTTGCAGAGAGCCTGCAGGGGGCTGATTTCAGGAGCTCACAGTTTTGTGGGAGCGCAGGCTGGTAGGAGGGAGCAGCTGCCAAGAGATGGAGTTAGGGATGTTCACTGGGGTCAGAGCAGAAAGCCCCCACAACCCACGTCATGAAGTCCCTAGTTTGTTTAAGAAGGAGAGTAGTGCGGCCGGGTGCGGTGGCTCACGCCTGTAATCCCAGCACTTTGGAAGGCCGAGGCAGGCGGATCACGAGGTCAGGAGATCGAGACCATCCTGGCTAACACGGTGAAACCCCACCTCTACTAAAAATACAAAAATTAGCCGGGCGTGGTGGCGGGCGCCTGTAATCCCAGCTACTCGGGAGGCTGAGGCAGGAGAATGGGTGAACCCGGGAGGCGGAGCTTGCAGTGAGCCGAGATCGCACCACTGCACTCCAGCCTGGGCGACAGAGCGAGACTCTGTCTCAAAAAAAAAGAAAAAGAAAAAAAAAAAAGACAGTAGTGCAAAGGCTTTGCTCAGCAGTGACAGGATCACCTTGAGGCACTTTAGGAGCTCATTCTTCCTGCAGTGTGGAGAAAGGATTTGGGATGACAGAGGTGGGAAGAGGAGCAAGACTAGAGAGAGGAAGGGAAGTCCATGTTGCTGCCTATTCATAGATATTTTCATCCATGATTTAGAGGACGACAGTCTCTCTCTCTCTTTTTTTTTTTTTTTGGGACGGAGCTTCGTTCTTGTTGCCCAGGCTGGAGTGCAGTGGCGCGATCTCAGCTCACTGAAACCTCCACCTCCCGGGTACAAGCGATTCTCCCGCCTCAGTCTCTCAAGCAGCTGGGATTACAGGCGTGAGCCGCCGCGCTCGGCAAGGAAGACAGTCTCTTATCCAGTTTTCTAAAAGTAGGTGAGTGGTCGGGTGCGGTGGCTCATGCCTGTAATCCCAGCACTTTGGGAAGCCAAGGCAGGCAGATCACAAGGTCAGGAGTTCGAGACCAGCCTGGGCAACATGGTGAAACCCCCCCCCCCGTCTCTACTCAAAAAATACAAAAAAATTAGCCGGGCGTGGTGGTGCATGCCTGTAGTTCCAGCTACTCAGGAGGCTGAGGCAGGAGAATCTCTTGAACCCAGGAGACAGAAGGTTGCAGTGAGCCGAGATAGCACCACTGCACTCTGGCCTGGGTGACAGAGCAAGACTCTGTCTCTAAATAAATAAATAAATAAAAAGTGGGTGAGCGACTCTCTTCACTCTCCGATGCTCTCTCCCTCTAGCCTTTTGTAGTTTCCCCACATTAAAGTGGTTTTGTTTGCGGTGAGATAAACAACACTGGACTTCCACACTCTCTTTCTTGGAAAACTTCGGCACAGAAAGAATGTATTTGTGAGTTTTCTCAAAAGGCAAGAGAAGCAAGTGAATGTAAAATGATCCCAGTCATGCATATTTCAAAACAGGGAAACTGCTGCAGAACCCACATGCTACTTTTTTTATGGGGTTGGTTTGTTCTGCGTACTTTGAAAACCGTAACACATCTCATTTCACAAATTATCCAGGATTCATATAGTATTATTCTAAAGAAAAAAGAAAAGAATCCATCACTGATTTTACTTTTGTTCTAAAAATGTTATTGAAACCTTTTCTTCATTCTGAATTATTTGGACTCAACTATGTGATTCTTGTCGGAAGTATATACAGATCTCACAAATATATTTAGATTCCTTTTCACGAGAGTAGTTTAGTTAGAGGAGTTTCCTATTAAATAATATTGTCATTGTAAACATTTGAGACTTTAAAAATCGTCCAAATAATTGGGGGTAAATCAAAAAGGAATTTGAAAAGCTATGAAATAGAAAGAACAGAATAAAAATTTCTCCAACTTGACAGCCTTAAAATCAGTGGCAGTGACTCCCAGAATGTGATTGTGGAGCACCAATTTTGTGATACTTGGGCCTCTTGAGTAAAAAAAGAGGTGCATGTCACATTAGTTTGGGAAATTCTGAATTAAACAAAGTTGCACCATTTTCTTTACTGTAGGACTCCTTAGGGTCCTACATATGCTCATGAGTGGTGACTATACCAACGCAGGTATAAAGTGTGGTGTTTCCCCATGGAATACTATGCAGACATAAAAAAGGATGAGTTCATGTCCTTTGGAGGGACATGGATGAAGCTGGAAACCATCTTTCTCAGCAAACTAACACAAGAACAGAAAACCAAACACCACATGTTCTCACTCATAAGTGGGAGCTGAACAATGAGAACACATGGACACAGGGAGGGGAGCATCACACACTGGGGCCTGTCAGAGGGTGGGAGGCTGGGGGAGGGATAGCATTAGGAGAAATACCTAATGTAGATGATGGGTTGATGGGTGCAGCAAACCACCATGGCACATGTATACCTATGTAACAAACCTGCATGTTCTGCACATGTACCCCAGAACTTAAAGTATAATTTTAAAAAAAAAGTGTGGTGTTTCCCAGATGGATTTTACCACAAAACTTTTTTTTTTAAAAGAAGTGTATTCTGGGACTAGTGTTTTACGGGATTTCCTTGGGAAAGGCAGATTGTTCACACAGGGGTGGTATATGGGTCGTGAAGGCAAGGGTGGTATTGGGAGCATACCTCCTAGCCCCACACCTGGTTGCCCCTTTACCACTTTGCATTGTCATTCATTGCCACCTTCCCCTCCCACTAGAGGTCCTGGAGGCAGGGGTGCCCCTTGTTCCTGTTGTACCCAGTGGCAAGACTGGGGCCCATTCATAGTAGGTAGCACTTAACTTGCTTGAGCATTGTTTCTGTGCCACACACTATTTATGAGGTATACATGATTATTATCCCTGATTTTTTTTTTTTTTTTTTTTTTTTTGAGACTGAGTCTGGCTCAATCGCCCAGCCTGGAGTGCAGTGGCAGGATCTGGGCTCACTGCAACCTCCGCCTCCCGAGTTCAAACAATTCTCCTGCCTCAGCCTCCCGAGTAGCTGGGATTACAGGCATGCACCACCATGCCCAGATAATTTTTGTCTTTTTAGTAGAGATGGGATTTCACCATGTTGCCCAGGCTGGTCTTGAACTCCTGACCTCAAGTGATCCACCTGCCTCAGCCTCCCAAAGTGCTGGGATTACGGGCATGAGCCACCACACTCGACCTTACACCCATTTTATAGACATTAGGAGGTTCAAAACTTGCCCAGAGTCCTACAGCTGGTGTGTGAGGGAGCCGGAAAGTGGTTCTGAATAGATGTATGCGAAATGAGTGAGTGAAATTTGCTTTACTCTTGCAGAGCTAAGACTGTGGGCCTCTAATTCTCATTGAAGGTGGTTTCATGTGACAACACCCCTTCCGTCGTCATTCGGGTAAATTTCTTTAGTCCTTGATAAAAACTAATTTTTGTAATTAATGCTTCTTTAAAAATAACATGAAAAAAGAAACTAAAAGAACATCCACAGTACCGTGGAGCACTTCTTGTCACGTTGCAGGGCCCGTGGGAGGAACTCAAAAAGGTCTCACTGGCGGATTGATTTCTGCCCTACCAAGCCTGTGCTATTCATTAGTTTTTTGTTTTGTTTTGTTTTGGTTTGGTTTGGTTTTGTTTTTGTTTTTGAGATGGAGTCTCACTCTGTCACCCAGGCTGGAGTGCAGTGGCATGATCTTGGCTCACTGCAACCTCCACTTCCCAGGTTCAAGCGATTCTCTTGCCTCGGCCTCCTGAGTAGCTGGGATTACAGGCGCCCACCACCATACCTGGCTAATTTTTTGTATTTTTAGTAGAGACGGGGTTTCACCATGTTGGCCAGGCTAGTCTCGAACTCCTGACCTAGTGATCCACCCTCCTCGGCCTCCCAAAGTGCTGGGATTACAGGCGTGAGCCACCACGCCCAGCCCGGTTTTGTTTTTATAATTAATTTTTACTTTTACAAAGGTAATTATTTACATAATTTAAGAAGTCAAAAATGCACACACACATCACACACACTACTGTCTAGCATAATGAAAAATAACAATTGCCTGATCGCTTCCCCACCAGTATTTATTTATTTATTTATGTATTTAGAGACAGAGTCTCACTGTGTTGCCCAGGCCGGAGTGCAGTGGTGCAATCTCGGCTCAGTGCAACCTCTGCCTGCCTGGTTCAAGTGATTCTCCTGCCTCAGCCTCCCAAGTAGCTGGGATGACAGGCGTGCACCACCACACCCAGCTGATTTTTGTATTTTTAGTAGAGACGGAGTTTCACCATGTTGGCCAGACTGGCCTCCCAAAGTGCTGGGATTACAGGCTTGAACTACCACACCCGGCCCCCCAGCCAATCCCGGATTCTCATTCTCAGAGGTAATCTCTTCAGACTCCTCTAGTTGTTTCCTTGGCATGTATCTAATTTCTAAATGTGCTTGTAATGCTTTATCTTGGTTTATTACTTTGGATTTTATCTTTTCTCTTCCTGGTACCCTAAGGGAAATTTAGCTTCCTTATGTACTCACCTCACCTCCCTTTATCTTCCGCATGTACAAGAACTTACAGATAAATCAATAATCAGTATTGGTATTCATGATGACTACGTAACTTTTATTCTTTGAAGGGCCAAGTATTGTGCTATGAATACACTTACTTTCCTTACACAGCCATTCGTTTTGTCTGCAATTAATGATTGCCTTTTTAAAAAATTGCATAGATTTAAAAAAATATGTCTTTAACTTTTTCCCCAGTGCTCATCAGAAGTGCCAGATTCCCACCAGAATTTTTTTCCCCAAGTACTTTAGTATCTCAGGCAATCTAGCTATTCCTCCCTGTTCTTGGAGACTTAGCTTTGAGAGCGCCCTGTCCTCCTCCTCTGATCGGGACTAGTAGCTTTTAAGGCTGGCTAACAGCTGATATCTGGGAGTTTTCTTTTCACCATTCCTGTGTTGGATCCTCTGTCTTCTAGGCCCCATGTCTTCCTGTTCCTGGATTTATTTCCTGATTTTGCTGGGCCACATCTCTAGTAGCTTCCTGGGAATATTAATTTTGGGAGTTTGGGAGAGGATTGTTCTGTTCTGTGCCTTGCATCCGCTTCTTTAAAGTTTCTTTTCTAGTTTTTGCTTTGTTTTGATCTCTGGAGGCACTAAAGTGTTGCTTGGAAGTTCTGTGGGAGGTGGGCTTATCCCTCGTGGGCCTGCCTGCAGAGCGATCTGTAGAGGATAATGGTTGGGCTTTTCTCTTGCGCCAGTTTCCCTGGAAGAGTCTACCAGTCTCCAGAGTGTGACAGCAGTCCAGAGGGAGAGTAAGGTATATGATTTTTTACATAACCCTATTTCATTCAGTAACTGATTTCTCCTTTCAGCTATGCTTGGTGTCCCTAAGTTAACAACCTGTGGGTTAACCTCTCCAGTATATAAAATTGCTGCCGTCTGCCTAGGTTGAGAGGTAACTGTATTAGATGAAGGAATAGGACTGAGTGTCTAAATGCTCCTTAGAAAGTTTTGCAAACAATAGTTCTGCTTTCAGTCCTGTTTTACACCTCGCCATTAACACTACCTGAGTTTGAGAGACTTTGCAGCCTTCTTTCCTCCCACCAACTTTTAATTTATTTCTTGCGACAGAGAAGTTACAAAGTACCTATGAAAGGAACACTAGTCTGCTATTCACCTAGATTTACTAATTGTTAACATTTTGCTGCATTTGTTCTATCTATCTATCTATCTATCTATCTATCTATCTATCTATCTATCACCTATCTGTCGATCTATCATTCTATCATCTGTCTATCTATCTATCTATCTCTAATATCTATTTTCTGTACATGTGAGAGTAGTTGCAAGCATCATGGCACTAATGTTTTAGAGTTGCATTTCCTAAATGTTTCAGAGGTACATTTCCCAAGAGCAAGGACATTCTCTTACACATAATAAGACTGGAATTACTGAATTCAGAAAGTTGATCATTGATATGATACTATTTCTAGTGTGCAGTTAACAGTCACGTTTTTTCTGTTGTCCCAATAATATCCTCTATAACTGTTTTTTAAAATTCTTACATTTAAATTCCAAACTCTAAGGATCACATGTCATATTGACTTGCATTTCTTCAGTTTCTTTTAATGTCAGAGTTTTCCAACCTCCTTTTGCATTTTATGAAACTGGTTTTTTTGAGCATTACAGGCCAACTGTTTTGCAGAATATTCCTCAGTTTGAAGTCCAATTATTTCTCCATGGTTAGATTTAGATTAAGCATTTTTTTGCAAGAATACTGTGTAAGTTGTGTAGTGTTCTGGACACAGGAAGGGGAACATCACACACTGTTGTCGGGTGGGGGTGGGGGGAGGAATAGCATTAGGAGATATACCTAATGTAAATGATGAGTTAATGGGTGCAGCACACCAACATGGCACATGTATACATATGTAACAAACCTGCATGTTGTACACATGTACCCTAAAACTTAAAGTATAATAATAATAATAATAATAAAAGAAAAAAAACACTGGGAGGCATGTGGTGGCTTTTTGTCTCATTGATGATACTAAGTTTGATCATTTGGTTATGGTGGTGGCAGCCTGATTTCTCCATTGTCTTTTTCTTTTTGTAATTAAAAATAATCTGTTGATATTTTGAGGCTGTATGAATAGCTTGTTTTCCAACAGCCTTTGACCCTGTGGTTTTATCATGCATCAGTAATTCTTGCTTTAATCACTTGTTGCAATGGTGGTTACAAATGTGATATTCGAATTTGATAGTTTCTTCTAAAGTTATGAATTGATGTTCATTTGTTGAACGAAAATAAGCACTGTCCTTTTCTAAGCCCTCTATAATTTTTTGTTTGTTTTTGTGCCATAATGGACTCATGGATTTCTTTTTATTCAGTGGGTTATAGTCTTTTGCAGGCATGGTATTCTATGCTGAACTGGTTCCCGATTTGACCACAGAAATCCTTTCAATCTTGTCCCTGTGTCTTTTGAGGTGTCCTCATCAGTTTTTGAGCCTTTTCTGACACTAAATGATGTTCCATGTTCACCTATGTTTTTCCTGCCTTGGACCTATTTGTGATGATCAATTATTTCTCTAAGGCACCGTGGTTTCCTTCGGGGGGATGGTAGAATGGTATTTAGAACCCAAGAGAGTGAATAAGACACCCTGGTTTCTTTCAGGGGGGATGGTAAAATGGTGTTTAGAACCCAAGATCGTGAATAAGGCACCCTGGTGTCTTTCAGGGGGATGGTAGAA
This sequence comes from Pan troglodytes, assembly GCF_028858775.2. NCBI lineage: Eukaryota > Metazoa > Chordata > Mammalia > Primates > Hominidae > Pan > Pan troglodytes. Next base: position 185,604,944 of record NC_072401.2, read on the forward strand.
TGGTATTTAGAACCCAAGATCGTGAATGAGGCACCCTGGTTTCTTTCAGGGGGGATGGTAGCATGGTATTTAGAACCCAAGATTGTGAATAAGGCACCCTGGTTTCTTTCAGGGGGGATGGTAGAATGGTATTTAGAACCCACTATCGTGAATAAGGCACCCTGGTTTCTTTCAGGGGGGATGGTAGAATGGTATTTACAACCCAAGATCGTGAATAAGGCACCCTGGTTTCTTTCAGGGGGGATGGTAGAATGGTATTTACAACCCAAGATCGTGAATAAGGCACCCTGGTTTCTTTCGGGGGGATGGTAGAATGGTATTTACAACCCACTATCGTGAATGCTATGGGAGCTCTTTGTACTGGGGTGGCGTTGCCTCCCGAGCTTTTCAGTGGACGGAGCTAGGAGAAATATACATATAAAATCAGGAGTTCATAGAGATATCACTGGGCTCTTTGTCTCCTTCTCTCATGATTAATTTTCTCAGTCACACCATATATACATAATCATTTTAGAATTACTATACCCATACCACCCTCTGTGGTTGGCTTTTCCTCTTGTATATATATTTACACTTTCTTCACTCCTGTAATTCAGCTACTTCTCATCCATCTGCTTTTCCAACTTCCAAAATTATTTGATGACTTATCTGCTTTCATCTTCCCTCTCATTCTCTTCTCCTTTTCTATTCCACCTACTGTCATTTTGGTGAGAGTTGGGAGACACTGTTTGCAGTCTGCCATGTTTAACTGAAAAGCCCATCTTAGATCTTCCATCTGTTGGTTACTTGAAGTAAGAAGACAGGGAATAAACAGTATTTACCTTTCACACCCCAAGTAGCTCTGCTCATGATGTCTGCCTCAGTGTCCCGGGCCCGCATTCCTCCAGTATCCCTCACTGGCAATTAGAACTCTGTACGGCTTCCTTGAAGTTTCTCTTCCTAACTCTCTCAGTGGGTGGGACTCCTTTTTGGTGGTATTGACGGTAGACCTGAAAATTCAGGGATGTGGGCAGTTCTGGAGAGAATAGGCCAGGCTCTCTGTGGATACATTTGCACTGTGCTTGAGGACTGAATGCTACAAATCAGACAGTCCTGGATTATTTCAGACTGAAAAAAATTAGGAGACTAACCTGGGAAGAGGCAGAAGGCACGCCAGCTCTCTCAGCATGTTTTTGATGTCTCGGTGTTCTCATTTCATTGAAATTAGTGCAGACCTCTCCCCTCAGCTGTAACACTTGGATTTTCTAAGCCACTTTGATGTCTCCTATCTCTGCTTATTTACAATGAACATAGCTTCGAATTTTCATTTTCTTTCTACTCTGTTAAATGTGTTATGTGGAAATCTGAAATCTGAAGACAAATTTTTACCTTAGAATTCTAAGAATGCCTTTGGTATCAACTCCAGTTAGGAAGGTCTAACTCAGGGTGGAAGGGGGGGTTTTCAAAAAGGTGATATTCGTGAGGCAGCCATCGCCTTCGAAACAGTTTGAGAGGTTTAATTTATTTCTCATGCTTTGGTAAACAAAAGCTGGCATTTTCTTTCCATGGTTTTTCCACTGCAAGGCTGCCGTTCCTCCCCTTCCCCCGCAGTGGTGCATTTTGGTGATCAAATCTAAAACATGTGTCAGGTTTGCGGGCATGCTTTTTACCAGGAACCTCCTTTAATACTTGCCATATTGGCAGTTTTCACAAGATCTTCTCGCTGTGCTTTATTTATTTATTTACTCTGCTTGCATTGTGGAATTATGGGTAGAGCTGTTTTACATCGGAATCATGTTAAATAAAAATATTGAAAGAACATTTTGACCAAGAATAATGTGAATATTTCAACATAAATATCTATGCTGAATTGGCTTCTAGATTTCAGAACAGGAAGAACATCTTTAGTGATGTTCATGATTTGGATTTGCTTTGCTGCAGAGTAGGTTTAGCGACAAATTCCATCTGGCTGGAGCTACATGCAGTCTCTCTATTGATTGGTTATATTGGGACTTCATGGGAGTGTCCTTCAATTTGCTTTTCCCAGCATTTTTAAAAGCTCCATTGAAAAAAAAATAGAGACTAGAAAAGAAAAAAGGAACCTGCATTGTTTCAGTTTGCATCCAACATGCAAAACATAGTTCTAAATTTTTAATTAGCTAAGTGAGTGGTGAAAAGGAAAAGTAATATAACAAGCCTCCGTGAGCAGCTGGGATGTGTTGTCATGACGACAAGTTCAGCAGGCTGCCAGCAAGCATGTCAATGGGTAATATTGGGAGAGGGCTTTGAAACAGTGCCTGCTAGCCACAATGTGATTGGTCACGCCTCTGTTGTCTTTGTGTGAACCGGTGCATGCTGGGTAAGACCTAGAGTGAATGCTCAGCTTGTCTCAAGGCTGCAATGAGGTAATGCTTCTGAATCTTTGGGGATCATGAGCTCCTGCCTCCAAAAGACTGCAGTCTGGAGTGTTTTCATTCCGATTTGCGTTAATTACCGACTGTAACATGTTAGGAAGTTTTACAGCTGCCTTTATTCAATCTTTTATATGTGCATGTGTATATTATAGATAACTTAACACGTGTGTATGCTGCATATAGAATCTCAAGCGTATTCTATAAAAAGAGATAACCCTCCATATTAGTCATTCTGCTCAGAGTCAACATTTCATTTGATTGCTGGCATCAGTGACAATATCTATTGGTGGATAAATGATATATTAAAGTGCATTTACATTGGGTAAGCAAACTTGTTCATTTCTAGAGGATATTTTGGCATTGATTACTTTTTAAAGCCTTTTATCTATAATGAGTCATAAGGGGCATAAGGGGGATGTAAAGAGTGTCGGATTTGCTTGGTCAGGAGGTTTAGTTCATTTTTAGATTCCTTGAAATTGGCTGGTTTATATCCTAATATTGATATTATAGTCTTTCATTAATTGACCATAATATCTGATTGCTCCAAAATTATCTGCTGAATAATGCTCTGACAGTTTCAACTTAAAGCTGTAAAGGGAAGCTGTGTTTACAGACGCAAAGATCTGGAAATGTTTATGGTGGTTTGTGAAACAAATACATCAAGGTGCTGATGCGACAGAGACACATGAGCTACACACCTCAGCCCTACCCCTGGTTCTCTGTGACACAGCGACTTGGATGCTCTCCAGGGTTTTGTCGGTTGGTTAGAGAATGTTTTATCACATTCATAAATAGTAACCCAATGCCCTGGAAAGGTTAAGGCAGTGTCTCCAACTAAGGTATGTGTCGCTAGGGGGGACACATACCATAGTTGAGTTGGGCTATCTGGTTCATCGTGTCACAAATGGGAAGCATGTGAGCAAGCTTTTGGACAGAGCTCATCGAACTGTCATATTGCCACCCCAATGTATTTACCTCGCAAACAGTTCATAAAAATTTATAAGCCTTTAAGTGGATAAACAAAGAATAAAAACACATCGAACGACAAGTGATGGTTGCTGCTGCTGCTGCTGCTGCTGCTGCATAGAACGGTGGACTCTGCCAGCCACCTTGCTTTATGTGAGGTCAGGCCACCGGCATATGAGGAAGCTGGATGATCGTCAGCCCAGCTACCTCCGTTCACCAAATACAAGGCCAGCTAGCAAGAATCTGTAGCCAGCTTTGCAGCGCTTCACACTTGCTTTATTCTTTTATATATTCATTTTTGAATGTTTTAGATTTAGCGGTACAAGTGCAGTACCCCTAAATCTTATTGTGTTACATGCATATCTTGCACAGTGGTGACGTCTGGGCTTTTAGTGTGCCCATCACCCAGATAGTGTACACTGTACCCAGTAGGTAGTATTCTTGGCTTATTTCTACCCCTCTATATGGTTTCCGTTTATATGGCTTTGTAAAGAAAGACTTTACCAAAGATACATAAATGTGATAGCATAGCTAGGTTTTTAAATAATTGGTTCAAAATATTTGTAGCACAAAAAGGATCTTGGGTTGTGACTTTTACCAAGATGTTGATTCTATCTCCTGGCACAAATGCCAAAGCCAGACAGCTTGTGCTGAGACCACAGTTGGAGAGGCCTTTGAAGTGGGCTGGAGTCCTTTGTCTAAAACAAAGCAGGGTGCGGTGACCCCATGAAGAGAAATCCACCTGTTGATGCGACAGGCACTTTTTCTCTATAAACATTTGATTGTTCTGTTACCTTCATTTCTCTGGGGGATGGGTTAATTGTGTAGTTTCAAATTTCAAACATGCTTTTCTAATTTAAACAATTTTTAGGTTCATTAATGACTCAGTTTGCATAAGATTGGATCCTCTGTAGTGCAGTTCCATTGTTATAAGCAGGATTTGTTATCTTTGTTGACTCGCAGGCTATAAAGATTCCCTTACTTTAAAATGTAGAAATCACATTTCTTAATCGTCATAGGAAGACACCTTTATTTTGTGTAACTATATAGTAATTGTTTTTCTTAAGTGGCAAAATTCTAATCTTTTATATTTAGGTGATTTAGTATGTCTCTGTGGTCAGATTAAGATATGGCAAAATCTTCATTATTAAGTCATTTTAAAGCATCTAACAAATGCAAAATTAATACGTTAAAGATTAAGTAGAAGTGAAAGGTAAAGTGATGTTCTGTTTAATTTACTATTTCATGAGCTTTTTACTATTTTGAAAGCCCCCTTGAAGAGGAGCAATGGCAAGTTCAAACTAGCGTGAATCATTATATCCTGTGACAGGTTCCACAATAAATGACTTGTGATTGATGTGAAGCCTGATGCTTAGAGATTAATGGCAGATGCAGTATTGTAGTGTTTTTCTTTCATCACTAATATTATCCAGTGAAGCTAGTAGCTTAGCAAAAGACTTTGCTCAGAAATAATTGGGGTTGGTAATAGTGATGGTCTGTGAAGTTTTAAAAAATATGACCCTTTAGGGAAGTCTAGAGAAAAACAGTGTGCTTTTAGATAATTTGGTGGGTTCAAGAAATTTAAAAATACTTTTCTTTAGAAATTCACTGTTTACAAACAAATATCAAGCTCACTACATTTATAAAAGGGGGGTTATTAAGCAGTAGAAGCAAAAGTTCTTTTGAAGATAGGCAAACTTTAGGAGAAGAATAAAATCAGGGTCTCCGGAAGGTAGAATATCAAGAGTATTAAGGCTTCAAAATCAGACAAAATCTTAATTCTTCTACACTCATTGGGGTAACTTTTGATCACTTACTCTCTCTACATTGATCCTTCTCCCACACTCACCAGTCACAAAAGTCAGTGTCCCCCAGGTGTAGATGAGTGGGATGGACCAGTGGATACACCTGGCTCTTTACTGATCAGGTGGTTCTGTCACATGGAAATATGAGAAGGAGAGAGTATTTGTTACCCCCAACTAAGAAACATGTGGTCTCTATTCTTATGGTTTTATTATGACGTCAAAAAGTCATATTTGTATAATACTTAACTTCATTAATAAAGTGCCATTAAAATAATTTTTAAATGACACAAATTATAATAGGAAACAACATGTTGAATGTTGCTTTTATCTATTTTAAAATGTTATATATTTTTTTTTTCTTTTTTTTTTGAGACGGAGTCTTGCACTGTCACCCAGGCTGGAGTGCAATGGTGTGATCTCTGATCACTGTAACCTCTGCCTCCTGGGTTCAAACGATTCTCATGCCTCAGTCTCCTGAGTAGCTGGGATTATAGGTGCCTGCCACCACACCCGGCTAATTTTTGTATTTTAGTAGAGACGGGGTTTCACCATGTTGGCCAGGCTGGTTTCGAACTCCTGACCTCAGGTGATCCGCCTGCCTCGGCCTCCCAAAGTGCTGGGATTACAGGCGTGAGCCACCACATCTGGCCTAAAAATGTTATATTACTTCTAATATGACAAAAATGCAACCTCACTGGCTTTCTTTTTTTTTTTTTTTGAGACGGAGTCTCGCTCTGTCACCCAGGCTGGAGTGCAGTGGCATGATCTTGGCTCATTGCAAGCTCCGCCTCCCGGGTTCATGCCATTCTCCTGCCTCAGCCTCCCTAGTAGCTGGGACTACAGGCGCCCACCACCACGCCCGGCTTATTTTTTTGTATTTTTAGTAGAGACGGGGTTTCACTGTGTTAGCCAGGATGGTCTCGATCTCCTGACCTCGTGATCTGCCTTTCTCGGCCTCCCAAAGTGCTGGGATTACAGGCGTGAGCCACCACGCCCAGCTTTCTTTACAAAGCTGAATGTTGATAATTTATTTAGAGACTAGTCTGAAATGTACTTCTGTTCCATTTGTGTAAAAAGGGTTTCCTAAATGAATTAATGGCACAAGGGAGATTATCTGCTTCAGAGAATAAACTTTGCAAGTCACTTCAGTTCTTTCGATGGGGTGCTGATTAATATTCAAATGTTATGTTGAGAAAGGACTGATTTTCAGATCTTTGTGACCTAGAATCACTTCCCCTATGGTGCATTTTACACATTGTGTGGTTGTAGTATGTCAAATCCTTTTTTATTTGGAGCTCATGTTATTTAGATTGAGTCTATGGTGAGGTTGTATGTAATGCATGATGCCAACAGCGCTGGGAGAGAAATGCTGTCTTTATCTCAGTACCTGTTTATCTTGAGTTGAAAGTTTGTTACTTGTAGGGTGGATTGTACTCTGATTGTACTGTGCTTTTGTCTTCCTTTTGTCCCCAGACCAGAGCTAAGTATAAAATAGGTGTAAAAAATTGGTGAGTTGTTTTTGTTTTGTTTTGCTTTTTGAGACAGAGTATTGCTCCGTCGCACCCAGCAGTGGTGCAGTCTCGGCTCACTGCAACCCCCGCCTCCCAGGTTCAAGCGATTCTCCCACCTCAGTCTCCCAAGTAGCTGGGATTACAGGTGCATGCCACCATGCCCAGCTGGTTTTTTGTATTTTTAGTAGAGATGGGGTTTCACCATATTGGCCAGGCTGGTCTCAAACTCCCGACCCTAGGTGATTCACCCGCCTTGGCCTCCCAAAATGCTGGGATTACAGGCATGAGCCACTGTGCCCAGCCAAATTGGTGAGTTTTTACATTGAAACGTTATGAAAAATTACTCTTGACCTCAGAAACAGGAAATGGAAGGGTTTTATGAAATCTTAGACATGTTATCTGTTGAATTTTCTTATCACGAAACAGTGCTGCTCATATTTACCCATTTCCTCTTTCAATCAGCATAAAAATCTTATAGTCTTGAAATCTGAAATTTGAATTAAAAAGATATTGTGGTTGAATTTAAATCAAAGCAGTTATGCCGTGTTTATGAATCTTTTAGCCACTCATGGCACCAGCATGTCCGTTTTCTTGGTGACAAGGCATGTGGAATGGTGACAAGTGTGTAGGTTCAGGATATTAGAACGACGTTTGAATCCTGGAGGTACCATTTCCTTGCTGGGAGACTTAGAACAAATTAGCTTTAATGCTTTAAATGACGATTACACCCACATCACAGGTTATATTAATTGTGAACCTGTATGAAGTGTCTGACATAAAGTACTGGCCGTGCAGTAGGTGTGCAATAAATGTTAGCATTCTTTATCTCCTGCTTGCATTTAATTGCTAAAATGACCAAATTCTGTTCACTTTGATGGGATATCTTTCCTGAAGGGATAAGATAAAATTGTTTGTTCTTCAACTCTGATAAGTTATTCTAGAAGAATATCTTTCTGATACAATTAGACAGTTTTATCATCTGTCCTTATGTAATGTCCTTAGTTTTATCAGCTCAAAAATAGGGATGCAGTTGATATCAACATATTGAGATCATTAGGGGTTTATCATTGGAAAAGGGGTAAGAGAGGAGCTTTAGACGGGAAGCTCATTCTGGCACTTATGCTTAGGGTGACAGAGGAATCAGTGGCGGGGGTTGTGGGGGGCAGTTTCCAGTAGTGCAGGTGAAAACCTAAAGCAAAAGAAAGGAACGGATTTAGAGACATCCAGAGAGTGAGTAGAGTGGCTTTGTTGACTGTTTCATTATGAGGGAAGGGAGTGGTTAGGGAAGAAGGGACAGCAGGTGTCTGTCTCACATTCATGTGTCATGTGGCTGCCCCAGTGGTGGTGCTACAGTCCAAACCAGGAGATACAAGAAGGGGCAGGATTTATGGGATAGAGTGAACATTCAGTTTTGGACATGTTGAGTTTGAGGCACTGGGGGTATCTAGGTGGAATCATCTGACAGGTAAAGAGAGAAGGGGGCAGGGAGGGAGGGAGAGGGAGAGATTGAGAAAGACAGGTGGGTCAGGCAATCAGAGAGAGTTTTGGGACCAGGGAGGGAGTTTTGACCCCTTCAGCTCTATATGGCCAAGAGTGGTTATGCCTGAGACGGTGGGTGGGCCTGCCCCTGTGGGGCACGTAGCTGGGGAAGAGATAAGGTGGGTGAGGATGGAGCCTTCGAGAGCTCTCTTTTAGACGCCAGCAGAGGAAACAGTTATAAGAAGAGGAAACTCAGACCATAGTTATGAATTTAGAATCTGCATTTGGTTTTAATAATTTACACACAGTGAGTTTCCCAAAGAGATGGAGAAGTCAACTGTTTGGAACCAAAAAGCCAAAGCTGGAAAGAACCACAGTGCCCTGAGTCAGTTCTGCATTTGATGGACAGATGGACGGGTCTCTTGAGTCCACTGAATTTCCATTTCATCACAGTCACCCTCCTGGCGGCGCCTCCCCCAGGAGCCGTTCCCAGGGGTGGTGATGACTCAGGCTACGCCACACATTCACCGTAACCTTCATGAGACCACAATGCTGCAGATGGCTGTGGGAAATAGAAGGTACTGAACACTCAGCAAGGAGGCGTGCAATTTAAAGTAGTTTTCACTCATCTTTAGCATGAGTGCTTAAATGGTTGTAATTAGAAGGGATGACCTAGGACCTGTGCGGAAAGTGTGACTTAATATTTTAAGTATTTTTGGGAGCTATTAAAACAAGAAAAGTGTTCTTTACTTTGTCAAATTTTGCTTTTTTCTTTTCCTTGATAGAACTCGATCAATGTCTTAGCTATTATATAATCTGTCATTAAAACTGTGACCTTGGGCAAGTTACCTAACTCTCCCTGATTTCATTCATGAAATGGAGATAATAGTATTTGTTTCATAAGGTTCTTATGAGAACAAAGTGACGTGACATGTAGAAAGCCCCTTTGTACATATTGGCAGTAAAGTGTAGTTGTTATGAGTAGGAGGTGGGAAGGGTAGGCATTAGAAGTGAGAGGGGCTGGGCACGGTGGCTCACGCCTGTAATCCCAGCACTTTGGGAGGCCGAGGTGGGCGGATCACCTGAGGTCGGGAGTTCAAGACCAGCCCGACCAACACGGAGAAACTCCATCTCTACTAAAAATACAAAATTAGCCGGGTGTGGTGGTGCATGCCTGTAATCCCAGCTACTCGGGAGGCTGAGTGAGGCAGGAGAATTGCCTGAACCTGGGAGGCGGAGGTTGCAGTGAGCCGAGATTGTGCCATTGCACTCCAGCCTGGGCAACAAGAGCGAAACTCCGTCTCAAGAGAAAAAAAAAAAAAAAGAAGTGAGAGGAAAGCAGTTAAAGATGATGGGGTGTGCATATGAGTGAGAATGTTTATCATTGAGAAAGTGAGTGGTGCAAGAGGAAGAAAGGGGAACATGATGGTGTTTGGTGTCTTTAAGGAAGAGTGAAGGAAGGGTAAGAAGGCACGGGAGCATACACTGGCCACCCATGGGTGGTGCCCACACCTGACAGTTGGATGTTTGGGACCGGAGATGTACCTAACTTAGATAACTTGTTGCGTGCTCTACGCTCTAGTTGTTTTGTTCGGGTTTCCTGCAATCAGACATAGCCGGATTGTAGGATGTCATGAAAATGGTGATAGTAGGAAGGAAAGTAGTTATAATCCTGTGTTGGATTAAAAAGATCATCAACTTTGGGTTATGAAAAATGTAGAGCCACGAAAGTATGAAAATGTTAAAACTTAGAAACATAAAATAACAGTTTATGAATGCAAAGCTTGGGAAATAAATTATGAAAGTCTACTATGTTTTTAGGAGCATAAGACAAAATGAGGAAGACAAAACTTAAGGAAAACCCATGAGGGGATCCAGCTGAACACCGGATCGGTACACACTAAGAAAATAACTGAAACTCGTGTGAGTTCAAACGCAAGTGTTAATGCTTTTTATCAAGCAAAAGATATCAGGATGGGTAACACTTTGCTTCCCAAACTCTGAACATCACAAAGGGAGTTGGGGAATGGCCTCAGGATGTGTGTTAGGATTATCAATCCCTGTGCCCTTTTCCCTCCCATCTGTCTGAAATCTAATCCAAGGGTTCTCACACTTTTGGACTTCACGTTCAAAGAACACTTCAATAAAATTTGTGTGGATCACCATAGGTCGCCAGCTTTTAGTTCTGGCAAGCAAGTGCTTTTTAAAAAAATCTGTCATCTCTTATCACCATTACTGCATTAAAAAAGAAGACATTTAACATGCACACATGCATATACCTACACACACACACACACACACACACACACACAGAAGAGCATAATTAAAGACAATTTTTTGACCAAGTAAAGTTATCTTTATGAGAAATTTTCTTTGTTGTCTTATCTTTTCTTCTTTTCATTGTGGACTGTTAAAATAATTGTCCACACAAGCACAAGCACAGACCTACAGAATCTGGCCAGAATTTACTGAGTACTGGTCTAGCTGTTGTCTACCTGCTCCCAGGTGACCAGCCCAGGACAGCTTGGGAGACAGAAATCCTGCCACCTTCACTGCTACAAACGCAGGGCTGAAAAGAACAACCCTTTTTCCGGAACACTCTGTGGCCCAAGCCAAGTCATCAAAAGGATCTTTGTTGCCAGGGGATGTTTTTTTCTTTTCTGAGAGTAGGTTGGGTTGCGGCAAGGGGGCGGGGGGTGTTGGGTGGCAGGGCTTTGGCCGGGGGAGGGGAGGGTGGATAGAAAGGATAGAAGGTAAATGGTATAACACAAGAGGGAAATTTTAAAGACTTTCAATGATTAAGTACATATGACTTCCTTTTTCTTTTTTGCCCTGGCACTGCCTGAAAAGTACATATGACTTTAAGCTGTATAGGCGAGAATATTTTAGATTCTAGTGTAAAGTAATAGGATACGGTATCACATTGGGAGTGATGTCTTTCTTCATCAATTGTTTGTTCTTAAAACAAGCCTTTTATGAGGTGTGGAACTTTAAAGAGGCCAGTTTTGCTGTTCCTGTGAGAATTGACGCCTTTATTGCAAAATATGAATGTGGTAGACATGTAGATTTTTGAAAGTTAACAGAAAAATCTACTAATCTGAATAGATCATTAAGAATGTTGTCTGCTTCATCAGTGTACGTGTTACATGAACAGACATTAAGAGCTTGTTACGGCAGTGACTTACCAGCAAGGATGGGATAAAATAAAATGTGGAAGGAAGAAAATGCAGCATGGTTTTTTATTATAAAAGAGCTTACAGACAACTTGTATTGATAGCTTTTGCAAATTTAGAATTAATTTATCTTAACAGTTTGATATTTGGAAACACTTTTAAAAATTAGCCTGATTTGTATTTAAAATTATTTTTTAAAATACAGCAACAGGATTTGCTTTGTTGCCCAAGCTGCTCTTGAACTCCCGGGCTCAAGCCACCCTCCCGCCTCAGCTTCCCAAAGCCCTGAGATTATAGGTGTGAGCTACCATACCCCGCTAGATTTCTGCTTATTCATAATCTATGAACTTTGAACTTACCATTTTCAGGGTTGCAGGGTTTTTTTTTGAGACGGGATCTTACTGTGTCACCCAAGCTGGAGTGCAGTGGTGCAATCATAGCTAAGTGCAACCTTCAACTCCTGGGCTCAAGTCATCCCTCCACCTCAGCCTCCTGAGTAGCTGGGACTCCAGGCACGCACCACCACGCCTGGCTAATTTTTAAAAGTTTTCCGTAGAGATGGGATCTCACTATATTGCTCAGGCTAGCCTTGAATTCCTGGACTCAAGAGATCCTCTCACCTCAATCTCCCAAAGTGCTGAGATTCCAGGCGTGAGCCACCACACCCTGCCATGGTTGCAGGTTTTAGGTGTTAAATTTACATATCTTGTGTTGGGGAAACTATTGATTTAGGACCACAGATCTGAACAAAGTATAAAGGAGCTGATCCATCAGCCATTCATTCCCGTCTCAATAGAGACTGTGCCGCAGTGCTCTTGGCCCATGCATGAAAAAAACACTTTATACTGTCTTGCTAGGTTTCTCAATCTCAGTCTATAACTACATGTACGTGTGTGTGTGTGTGTGTGTGTGTGTGTGTGTGTGTGGTTCCAGCTGAATTTTCTGTCCTGAGGTTGAGTTAGAAATCAGCTTTTGTTTGCTTTACAATTTCTCATGGCTTCAGTCAAACAGTGGTGTCAAATGTGGTATCATTGACATCTGTGGTAGCCTTCGTTCTCTGAAGTCTATCAGCAATATCCATGCTGATAATTCAGTCTAAATGATTGCCCAGCCACAAGCTGGACAGTGAACACTGTTTTCTCAGTTGGGTTGGGTGCTCCTCAGGGAGTCCCACTATGCCAAGCAGATGAAGCACAGTTTGCCATTCACTGAGGAGGAGCCCCTGGGACCCCATTCGGTGGCCCAGGCCACATCACTGCCCCCGACCGGACCCTTGCCTAGAACTGTTAAGTGTCAGGGGAATCACACAGGAGGAAGGGCAGCCACCACATACACACAAGGAGGATGTTCAGGTGGCCCCCGCTCTCAGCTGGAGGCATCTCCATGGAGCACTTTGGGCTGAGCCACCTTCTTCTCTGTCCCCACTGGTTCCCCCACCAAAGTGCTGCAGCCAGCAGCCAGAGATTAAAATCCTCATTTGGGTCGAGTAAGAAAGTTTATCTATTACCCATAAACCTTTTCTTGCAAATCTGCTCATACTGCATATATTGACTTTTACATTTCACTCTCTAATTGAGTAGAATTATAAGTATACCTTGCCTATTCATCCTGCCAAATACTCAAGATTTCTGTTCAACAGGCTGTCCTATTATCAGTAAACTGCCCTCGCTATGACATACTAATATATATGATATGAACATTGCCTTCTTGGAGCTCTTTTTAGTATAACCGTTGGGGTCATATCCCCCAGTGAGAAGGCCATTAGAATTTTGGGGTCAGGTTATTTGTACATGGTAGTGTAACTGTCAAGATGTAATATCTGAGGGGTTTTTTTGGTGGAACTTTTTGTGTTGAGTATAGAAGCCAATCATGTTCATATAGTAGACAAACTTGAGTGATACTCGTCTAAAGACCACAAATACCAACAGTTTGAAGTAAAAGTAGGAGGACTGAACATTATTGAGGCAAAGTCTCAGGCCATACCTGTTTCTCTTCTCTGTTGTAATGCCCTCAGTCAGGGCTAAGGTGAGTTTTTGAAAGCACCCATCACTATTGTGTGTGTGACGTGGATAGGAGAGGGTCAGAAAAGGAAACAATGAACTCAATAATTATATTTGATGCTAATGATCTGGTCTGTGGGTCATGTGGGTGTCTCCTGTCTCCTGATCCACCTAACACTGATGACAAAGCTCATTAGTACCTCTGGCCAGAGGGTGGACTTGGGGAAAGAGAGGACAGCACTCATGTCAATCAGTTTGGCTTCTCATTAGTAACTCCAAAGAAAATAGTTGGCCAAAGAGGCCAGAACCACAAAAAGGAAGCTAACTTTGAGTCACCCATATCTGTCCACTATTATCACAGAGGTGGGAAAAGGCTAAGTGTCTGGTATGTGGTAAGTGGATGAAGTGAAATGATATTTTTTAAGGCTAAAATAAAACTTGTAAAAATCTCAATGGCAGCAGTCCTAAAATAAAAGTAAGTCTTTATAAAAGAAAAACAAAGTCCAAAGTGAACATATTTGCTTCTCCTGCTAACAGTGCTATTTCAGACACTAAAAAGTAGTGATGGATTCTGCTTCCGAGCAAGAGGGAGCGTGTAGCTGAGACCATGGGCAGAATGCATGGCGCAGCAGGCACAGTGGGGAAGGAGATCAGAATTTGAAGTTCCACTAAACTGTATCACCTGGCATAGACTCCGAGGTAGCCCGAAATCCAGTAGGTCACACTGGTGTGGACAGAAAGATCTTCAAGGGAAGCCCTTGCTTCCTGACCTGAGAAGCAGGAAAAGGGAGTGCTGACTTCAGAGTGAGTGGAAGAAGCCACCGTCCTCATTCTCTCCCTTCCCAACCCATAGCCAGTCCTGCACAGCGGCGTAGGGCTGGGCAGACATCCAAAACTGTGCGTGCTGGGGGAGGAGGATTTCCTTCTTTCTGATGAAGGGAACTGTGGTCCTAAGAGCATGGGGCGAGTTCCCATTGCTTTTCTTCCCTCTCTCTGTCCTTCTGCCACTTGACACCACATTGAAATGCAGTTGTGCTAGAAGTATGTGGCTGAGCAAGGCAACTAAACCCAGCGTTCTAGCAGAAGGACCATGAAAAGGGGCCCTAGGGTACTGGAAGGTACTGGGGAGATCACAGAGAGGATCAAGAGAGCTATTGCATAAAATATTGTATGAACTCCTGGACTCGCTTCTGAGCTGTGCATGTTTGGATCTCATTGTAGCAGCATTACAAACGCTTTGAGAGCTGAAATATGAACTAGATCATACAGGTCCCAGGCTGACCACTGCATGGTATACATGTAAGACAGATCCAAATAGCATTGCAAAAGCTTTCTGCACTGAAGTGACATTCAGCTGACAGGAGGTGGTTTGGAAATTGCAGCCTGAACTTAACAATGTTGATCACGTGCTTAAAAAAAAATTCAACATTGTCCTTAGGATTTAAAGACTCAGACTCTCATAATATAATAATCAACATTACTAAAAATTAGCCAGCATATGAAGAATTAGGATAATCTCAATTTGTATGTGAAAGAACAAGTAACAGTTGCAAATACTGAGGTGTCACAGATGTTGGAATTATCAAAGATTTAAATCAGTTATTCTAATCATGGCCCCAGAAGTGTGGGAATAGATTATATAATGCAGAAGTGAGTGGTAATTTTAGAACTGAAGTATATAATAATCAAAAATAAAAATTCATGGGTGGGCTTAACAACAGAATAAAGATAATAGAAAGAGAAGAGACAGTGGACTTGAAGATAGAGCAATAGAAATTTTTCAATCTCAACAACAGAGAAAAAGATTGAAAAAAAAATAAGTAAACAGAGCTTCAAGGATGTGTGAGACCATACCAAAAATGTCCAACATTTGTGTAATCAAAGTTCCTAAAAGAGTGTGATTTGAAGAAATAATGGTTGGCAACTAAATTTGGTCAAAGACGTAAGCTTTTAAGTTTAAGAAGCTGAACAAACCTAAACAGGCTAAAATCAAAGAAATGCATACCCTGACACATCATAAACTGTTGAAAACTAAAGAGAGAAAAATATTGAAAGCAAATAGGGAAAAATGCTACATAACATATAATAGAACAAGTGGAATTACTGCAGATTTAATTGGTATGTTTAGACATACCAATGATACATAACATATAATAGAACAAGTTGAATGACTGAAGATTTTCTGTTAGAAACCACAAAGGCCAAAGTAAAGTGGAACACTATTTTTAAAATAACCAGGGAACATATTCTTTATATACGAAGGTAAAAAAATGAAATTCTCAAATAAAAGAAAGCAATAATTCACTGCCAGAAGACTTGCTCTAAAAGAAATGCTGATAGACAGAAAATTATACCAGAGGAAAACTTGAAACATCAAGAGAAAAAGAAAAGCAACAGTAGTAATACCTGAGTAAGTATAATTATTCTCTTAAGTTCTTTAAAATATGTATAATAGGCCGGGTGCCGTGGCTCATGCCTCTGATCTCAGCACTTTGGGAGGCCGAGGTGGGTGGATCACGAGGTGAAGAGATCAAGACCATCCTGGCTAACATGGGGAAACCCCATCTCTACTAAAAATACAAAAATTAGCTGGGCGTGGTGGCGCATGCCTGTAGTCCCAGCTACTCAGGAGGCTGAGGCAGGAGAATTGCTTGAACCCAGGAGGCAGAGGTTGCAGTGAGCGGAGATCATGCCACTGCGCTCCAGCCTGGTGATAGAGCAAAACTGTGTCAAAAAATATATACACGTATAATAATGTAAATCAAATATTCTAGCATTGGTAGAGTTTCATTGTATATAGATGTAACACATATGACAATTGTAAGATAAAGAGAAGAGGTTAAAGGACTAAAATGATGGTAAGATTTACCACTTGAAGTAGTAAAATGTTAATTCTAAGTAGACTGTGAAAAGTTAAGTATATGTATTTGAAATGTGTAGAGCAACAGCTAAAGACACCATACAAAGGAATATAGTAAAAACTCAATAGATAAACAAAAATAGAGCACTGAAAATATTCAAATAATTCAAATAAAATTAGGAAAGGAAAAACAGGAACAAAATGAGGGAAGAAACCTAAAATAAATCATAAAGGGTAGATTTAAATTTCAACATATAACTAATTATATTAAATATAAATGATCTAAACATACAAATTAAATGACAGAGATTGTCAGAATGGATTTTTTTTAAATGACCAAAGTATATGCTATCTACAGGTAATACATTTTAAATATAATGAAATGAATGTGTTAAAAGTAAAGTGATATACACTAATCATAAGGAAGCTGGAGGGGCCATATTAATATCAGAAATAGTAGACTGTAGAGCAAGAAAAATTACCAGGGATAAAGAAGAACATTACATAAAGAAAAATGGGTAAGTTCACCATGATGACATAACAAGCATAAAAAAGTGTATGTACCTAACAACAAAGTTTCAAAGTACATGAAACAGAATAGAACTGAAAGGAAAAATGGACAATTATAGTTAGGGGCTTCAACACAGCTCCCCCAATAATTGCAAGAACAAGTAGATAGAATAGCGGTAAGGATATGGAAAAACTGAACAATGCCATCAGACTTGCTAATTGACATTTATAAAGTGTTCCTCCCTCAAATAGCAGAATATACATTCCTTTAAAATCCTCAGGGAGCATTCAGAAAAATAGATGATAGCCAGAGACATAAAACAAACCTAAAAATGATTAAAAGAATTGAAATAATCAAAAGTAGTTATCTTACCATAATGAGATTTAACTAGAAATCAACAAAAGAAAGATCATTGATAAATCTCTAAATACTAGGAAATTAAACAACCTACTTCTAAGTGATCTGTGAATCAAAGTCTCAGAGAAAGCAGAAAATATTTTGAAGTGAACAAAATTGAAAATGCAATATATCATAATTCATATGAAGTAGCTAAATCAGGGCTTAGAGGGAAATATGGAGGATTAAACCCTCATATTAGAAAAGAAAAAAAGAACTGCAATGAGCAATCTAAGCTTCTACCTAAAGAAACTAGAAAAAGAAGAGCAAAACAAGTCTAAAGCAAGCAGAAAGAAGGAATTTTGTAAAGATAAGAGTAGATATCAATGAATTTGAAAACAATAGTGGAGAAAACCAATAAAATTAAAAATCTGGTTTTTTAAGTATATCAAGAGCTGATAAACCTGTAGCCAGATTGACAAGGAAATATGACATAAATTACCATTGTAAGGCATGAAAGAGGGCATATCACTATAGTCCCCACAAAAATATAATAAGCAAATACCATCAAGAGCTCTGTGCACATAAATTCAACAATATAGATGAAATGGACCAAATCCTAGAAAGAAGAGGCTGCCAAAACTCACCCCAAAATATCCCTTTATATCTCAATAAATTCAATGTATAATTAAATCTTTACCAAAAACTCAAAAATCAAAACCTAAAAAACTACAGGTTTGGATGGTTTCACTGGTAGAATTCTCTGCCAAACATTTATGGAAGAAATGACATCAATTCTGTAAGATCTTTTTCAAAAAACAAAAGAGGAGGCAACACTTCCCAACTCGTTTTGTGAAGCCAGCATTATCCTGGTTACCAAACCAGACAAAGTTAGTACAGTAAAAGAAAACTGCAGACCAATGTCTCTTAGGAACATAGATGCAGAAATCCTTCACAAAATATTAGTACATTGAATTAGGCAATAATAAAAATAATAACAAGTCATGACCGAGTGGATTTAGGCTTGGAATATAAGGCTAATTCAGCATTTGAAAATCAGTCAATGTAGGGCTGGGCACAGTGGCTCACAGCTGTAATCCCAGCACTTTGGGAGGCCAAGGCAGGCAGATCACGAAGTCAAGAAATCGAGAACATCCTGGCCAACATGGTGAAACCTTGTCTCTACTAAAAAATACAAAAATTAGCTGAGCGTGGTGGCACATGCCTGTAGTCCCAGCTACGCAGGAGGTTGAGGCAGGAGAATTGTTTTAACCCAGGAGGTGGAGGTTGCAGTGAGCCAAGATTGTGCCACTGCACTCCAGCCTGGGCAACAGAGCGAGACTGCGTCTCAAAAACAAACAAACAAAAAAGAAAATCAGTCAATGTAATCTATCATATTAACATACCAAAGAAGAAAAAAACCACACAATAATATTAACAGATTCAGAAAAAGAAGTTGACAAAATTCAACATACATTCATGATAAAAGCTCTCAACAGTCTATGTAGGATTAAAAGGAAACTTCCTTGACCTGATAAAGAACGTCCACAAAAATCTGCAGCTATGATAACAATAGACACTGCAGACTACTAGAGGGCGAGGGAGGGAGGAGGGCATGGATTAAAAACTACCTATGGGGTACTATGCTCACTACCTGGATGACAGGATCACTCATACCCCAAACCTCAGTGGCATGCAATATACCCATGTAACAAACTTGCGCATATACCCCATATCTGAAATAAAAGTTGAAGAAAAAGAAACCTGTAGCTAACATCATACTTGATGGTGAAAGACCTAATACCCTCCCTTTAAGACTGGAAACAGGGCAAGGATGTTCACGTTTACCATTCCTGTTGAACATGATACTGGAGTTTCTATCCGTTGGAATAAGGTAAGAAAAAGAAATGAAAGGCTTACAAGCTGTAATAAAACTGCCTGTTTGCAAACAACTTGATTGACCATATAGATAATCCCAAGAAATTTACAGAAAAAGTTCCTAGAATGGCATTGCCAGTTAGAGGCAAGATTGTATAGCCAGTCTGGAAAATAGTTCAGTAGTTTCTTAAAATTTATTTTTATTTTTATAGATTTAGGGATGTCAGTGTAGTTGTATTAAATGGATATATCGTGTAGTGGTAAAGTCTGGGCTTTTAGTGTAACTGTCACCCAAACAGTGTACATTGTACCCAATAGGCAATATAATAGGTAGTATAATAGGTAGTATTTGATCCCTCACTTCCCTTCTACCCTCCTACTCTGAAAGACTCCTTTCAGAGTCTTTAATGTCTGTTATTCCACCCTGCAATAACTTTTTGAGACTGGCTTCTTTCACTGAGCCTAATGTTAAAATGTATCCACGGGATTAGAAGTGTGTAAGGCACAACATGAAGGAGTTCTTTGGGGTGATAGAGCAATTCCATATCTGATTCTGCTCCCACTTATAACTGTACTATAAATACAGTTTTTGACTTTCCGAGTAATTTCACTTAGGATAATGGCCTCCAGTTCCATCCATGTTGCTGCTTTTGCATGCAAAATCATGATTTAATTCTTTTTTATGGCTGAGTAGCATTCCATTTCGTGTGTGTGTGTGTGTGTGTGTGTGTGTGTATCACATTTTTAGTCCAGTTATCTGTTAATGAACACTTAGGTTGGTTCCATATCTTTCCTCTTGTGAGTAGTGCTGCAATAAACATACAAGTGCAGGTGTCTTTTTGGTAAAATAATTTCTTTTCCTTTGGGTAGACACCCAGTAGTGGGATTGCTGGATCAAAGGTAGTTCTATATTTAGTTCTCTGAGAAATCGCCATACTATTTTCCATAGAGGTTGTACTAATTTACATTCCCACAGACAGTGTATAAGCATTTCCTTTTCTCCACATCCTCACAACATCTGTTGATCAGTGATGTTTTTCATATGTTTGTTGGCCTCTTGCCTGTTTTTTTGAAAAATTTCTGTTCACATCCTTTGTCCACTTTTTAATGGGGTTACTTGTTTCTTTCTTGTTGAGTTATTTGAGTTCCTTGTAGATTCTGGCTATTAACCCTCCATTGGATGCATAGTTTGCAAATATTTTCTCCCATTGTGTAGGATGTCTGTTTACCCTGTTGATTATTTCTTTTGCTGTGCAAACGCTGTTTAGTTTAGTTAAGTCCCATTTGTCTTTTTTTGTTTTTGTTGCATTTCCTTTTGAGGACTTAGTCATAAATTCTTTGCTTTGACCAATCTCCAGAAGAGTTTTTCCTAGATTTTCTTCTAGGATTTTAATAGTTTCGGGTCTTATATTTAAATATTTAATCCATCTTGATTTAATTTTTGTATATGGAGTGAGATAGGAGTCCAGTTCTATTCTTCTACATATTGGCTTTCCAATTTTTCCAGCAGCATTGATTGAATAGGGTGTCCTTTCCCCGTGTTGTATATTTTTGTCAACGTTGTCAAAGATTAGTTGGTTGTAGTTATGTGGCTTTATTTCTTGGTTCTCTATTCTGTTCCACTGATTTATGTATGTATTTTGGTACTAGTACCATACTATTTTGGTTACTATAGCCTTGTAGTATCATTTGAAGTCAGGTGATGTGATGCCTCCAGAAACTAACAAAGAGTCTGAATAGCCAAAGCAATCCTACTTCAGTAGTTTCTGATGAAGTTAAATATATCCTTACCATATGATCCAGCAATCCCATTCCTAGTACTTGCAACAGCATGGATACATTTTAACATTAGGCTCAGTGGAAGAAGCCAGTCTCAAAAAGTTACATGCTATATGATTCCATTTATATGACACTCTAGAAATGGCAAAATGATAAGGAAAAATAACATACCAGTGGTTTTGTGTAAGGCACAACAGGAAGGAGTTCTTTGGGGTGATAGAGCAATTCCATATCTGATTCTATCCCGAGTGATGGCAAGGAGGCAAATCTACACTTGTGTTAAAACCTACAGAATCTGGCTTCTTTTCCGACAAAACACCAAATGGCGGATGACGCCGGTGCAGCGGGGGGGCCCGGAGGCCCTGGTGGCCCGGGGATGGGGAACCGCGGTGGCTTCCGCGGAGGTTTCGGCAGTGGCATCCGGGGCCGAGGTCGCGGCCGTGGACGGGGCCGGGGCCGAGGCCGCGGAGCTCGCGGAGGCAAGGCCGAGGATAAAGAGTGGATGCCCGTCACCAAGTTGGGCCGGTTGGTCAAGGACATGAAGATCAAGTCCCTGGAAGAGATCTATCTCTTCTCCCTGCCCATTAAGGAATCAGAGATCATTGATTTCTTCCTGGGGGCCTCTCTCAAGGATGAGGTTTTGAAGATTATGCCAGTGCAGAAGCAGACCCGTGCCGGCCAGCGCACCAGGTTCAAGGCATTTGTTGCTATCGGGGACTACAATGGCCACGTCGGTCTGGGTGTTAAGTGCTCCAAGGAGGTGGCCACCGCCATCCGTGGGGCCATCATCCTGGCCAAGCTCTCCATCGTCCCCGTGCGCAGAGGCTACTGGGGGAACAAGATCGGCAAGCCCCACACTGTCCCTTGCAAGGTGACAGGCCGCTGCGGCTCTGTGCTGGTACGCCTCATCCCTGCACCCAGGGGCACTGGCATCGTCTCCGCACCTGTGCCTAAGAAGCTGCTCATGATGGCTGGTATCGATGACTGCTACACCTCAGCCCGGGGCTGCACTGCCACCCTGGGCAACTTCGCCAAGGCCACCTTTGATGCCATTTCTAAGACCTACAGCTACCTGACCCCCGACCTCTGGAAGGAGACTGTATTTACCAAGTCTCCCTATCAGGAATTCACTGACCACCTCGTCAAGACCCACACCAGAGTCTCCGTGCAGCGGACTCAGGCTCCAGCTGTGGCTACAACATAGGGTTTTTATACAAGAAAAATAAAGTGAATTAAGCGTGAAAAAAAAAAAAAACTTACAGAATCTGTACATCAAAAGAGGCCTCAATTTTGTATATGTTAATTTTCAAAATTATGTTAAAAATATGAGTTTTCTTGGCAAAAGTGAATGGTACCCGATTTTATTATTCTGTTCTCACATTGCTATAAAGAAATACCTGAGACTGGGTGATTTATAAAAAAAGAGATTTAATTGGCTTGTGACTCTGCAGGCTGTAGAGGAAGCATGGCAGGATCTGGTTCTGGTGAGACCTCAGGGAACTTACAGTCATGGCAGAAGGCAAAGAGGGAGCCAGCATTGTTGGATGGCCAGAGCAGGAGAAACAAAAAGGTCGGGGGGCGGGCTAGGTGCTACACACTGTTAAACAACCAGATCTCAGAATAACTCACTCACTCACTGTCACAAGAACGGTACCGAGGAGATGGTGTTAACTCATTCATGAGAACTCCGCCCCTATACTCCAGTCACCTCCCACCAGGCCCCACCTCCAACACTGGGAATTCATTACAATTTGACATGAGATTTGTGCAGGGACACTGATCCAAACCATATCACTGATATTCTTGTGATTGCCTATTGATTAACCAGATCAGTACTGTCCAGTATAATTTTCTGAGATGATGAAAATGTTCTGTATCTGCTCTGTCCAGCATTGTAAATACTAGCTACATGTAGCTATTGAGCACTTGAAATAATATTTTATTATTATTTTAAATGTTATTAGGAACTAACAATATTAGTTCCTAATTTTCAGTTAATTTAAATTAAATAAAATTAAATATTAGTTCCTCAGAAAGTTCCATACAACACTATGACATAAACTTTTTCTGCCCTAAGTTCTTCTAATCAATGTCCTAAGAAGACAAGGAAGGAAAAGATGAAAGTAAAAGGAGAAAAACTGAGAGCTTATGATTTTTTAGTTAAAAATCCAGATTCTAAATATATTGTTAGGTCTTATATTTCAGGTCTTATATTAGTTCCTCGGGAACTAATATTTTAGGCCCGGTCATGCCGAGTTCACCTTTGTGATGAGAATGTTTGGCCAGTATTATTCCTGAGGAACTAATATTTTAATTTTATTTAATTTAGATTAACTTATAATTAAATAGCCACACATGCCTAGTAGCTACTCTATTTGACAGCACAAATATAGATAATTGTATAATCACTGTGATCTTAGAAAACAAATTATGTTATTTTTATTCATTCAGAGAGATAAAAGAAATTATGACTAGTTTTTACTTTTTTACATCAGGATTTTATGACATTTTCTAGCTTTATAAACAAAAATGCATGATCCAACTTCCATGAGGTGATATAGGGAGGTGTTACTGAGGATGAGGCTAATGTACATTAAAGATGTTAGCAGGAGAGTAGAAGTTCA
This sequence comes from Pan troglodytes, assembly GCF_028858775.2. Taxonomy (NCBI): domain Eukaryota; kingdom Metazoa; phylum Chordata; class Mammalia; order Primates; family Hominidae; genus Pan; species Pan troglodytes. The sequence continues at coordinate 185,628,259 of NC_072401.2, forward strand.
TGGCTGTGATACGAAAGGTATAGAGGAGAGCAAAGCCCAAATAATGTTTACTTTTAAGCCAGCGAATATTGGATTGTTTTTGCGTGCTGAAAATAACTATACTTTCACCAGGCAAACACAACAGTCCGGATACTGTTGTCATTCTTGTCAGTAGGGATAGAGGTGGACATTAGGAGTCTGTCCCCGGATACGGAGGTGTCGGGAAAGCAGCCCTTGGAAGGTCCCTGCAAACCTCCCTGAACTGGGTGTTCCATTGTGGTGTGCCCCTTCCAACTGGTTCAACTGGGGACTGTGAGAAGTACAAATTCAGCCTGGTCATGCTGAGTTCAGCTTTGTGATGAGAATGTTTGGCCAGTATTTCTTTACTTTACACTCCGTCTGGACTTAGTTTGGAGCGGATTTTTTTTCCCTCTTATTCATAGTTTTTTTTTTTTTTAGAAGTATTGTGATACTTTCTTTTCATGTATGTTTACTTTTCATTCCTCAGTTAATTGGAAGCACCTTGAGGTCAGAGGTTGATTCTATTGCTATGTCTGCTTTGTAAAAATATGACAGTCTTTGCAACCTTCATATTTTTTTCCCAATTCCATCTTGCAGAGAAGGAATGCAACCCACAGAGAGGATAACTTAATTCTAATTAAATAAGCCAGGGACAAAGTAACTCAGTTTCTCAGCTCTTTGACCTTATAACTAATTCCAGCTAAAAGAGCTCTAGGACTCAATAGCAGTATATGTTTAAAGCAACAGAAATACTGATGATAGTTTTGAAAACTAATTGGGAAATACCATTTTTAGGGCTTATTTTTAGATGTAGTTGTTGTTTCTCAAATTGGGGGCATATTTGTCCCAAGGGACTGGGGCCATACACTGGCAGGTTTATACAACCTCAAGATGAATGTGGATGGTCTCCCTAAAGGGTCAGTTCACTTGTAAATTTGGGAAAGTAATATTGAATGGTGTTCATTGTAAACAAAGTTTTAAACTTTTGTTATTAGGACAATCAGGGTTCTATTACAGAGTGGAATGCGTAGACTGTATGAATTTCAGGGCATCTTCACAGTAGAATCTAATTGTTTTTCCTCTGCATATTGGGGGCTTCTGTGGGCCTCCATCATTATTCTCTGCAGTTTAAATACTAGATACGAGATAGAAACGTCTGAGATACACTCAGGCATGTTTTAACCCAGTCGGTTGGAAATAAATAGTCTGTAAATCCAAATGCTGTGTAATAAAATTGTAATGGAGAAGGGCAACACTTCATTTTTCTGTGCTGTCTCATCGTTTTCTTATTGTTTAATGTTAAAACAACAAATTTAGGATCTGGCTTTTTAACTGAAAAATCATAAGCTCCTCAGTTTTTCCTCATTTTATTTTCATCTTTTCCTTACGTGTCTTCTTTAGATATTGATTAGAATAACTTAGGGCAGAAAAATAGTTTATACCACAATGTGGTATAGAAAAAATTAGATATCTGCATACTTCATTTGTAATTTTTTATCCAAAGTGCACCTGCGGCTGGGCGCAGTGGCTGACGTCTGTAATCCCAGCACTTTGGGAGGCCGAAGCAGGGGAATCACTCGAACCCAGGAGGTGCAGTGAGCCAAGATTGCACCAGTGCACCCCAGCCTGGGCAACAGAGTGAGACTCTGTCTCAAACAAAACAAAACAACAAAACACAAAGTGCATCTGGAAAAGCCTTACAGTTGACTTTTCTTTCGATATATTTTACAAGGTGTTGTGGAGTAATGGAGGGACACCTGCACTGAGAAGCAGGGGACCTGAGTGCTAGTTCTGGTTTTGCTAGTAAATCTTTGCAACCTGGGCAAGTCACCTTCCCACTTTGGGCTCTAGGATTATATACGATTAAGTGACGATGTACTAGATGTTTTTCTGTGTCTCCTCCAGCTCTTACCTGCACTTATTCAGTATTCCCAATCCTATGAGAATTGACTTTTGAGAATTTAAGTAACAGAATAGCCATGTTCTTCACTTCATGTTCATAGTGTTGCTCTCTAATACTTGTAAGAACACCAAGTGTATTTTTTAAAAGTATTTCGTTTCCTTACATATACAGTGCAAGGAAATCTTACCCAATTTAACTGAAATGGTTTCTTCCACCACTTAGTCAATCCTGGGCTATAAAGGCCCTAAAAATGTAGGAACTTTCTGTTTTCCAAACTGCTTTTGTTGAGTTTTTAATTTGTGTCTTTTTTTTAAATCAATTTTATGCAACTAAGAATGTATAATCTGTTATTGGTGCCCAGGGTTTTTGTTTAGAGAATTTCTCCTCTTCCCTTTATTTCTCAGTTTGTGCTAATATTCTACCCTGGGCACTACTCCAAATGTCAGGCTACTGCTATAGCACAGATAGTCTTTTCGATAGATTCTGGGGAGGTAGTGTTAGGTGCGTTGTGAAACTCATGCATTTCTGATAGCATTGCAGTATTTCATGTTGGAAATGTTGGATAGTACTTTTGTGAAACAGAAAATTTATCTCACGTCTCTCTGCTTCTCTCTGTTCCCTGGTTAAGCACTCTTTACATTTTGTTCACTTTCTCACAGTAGGCTTTTACCTTGCCTCAGTAATTATCTTTTCCTTTGGATGCATCCTATACCCTGTTGCCTGCATAACCTAAACATTCAGCATGAGGAACATCTCCCCTGTAGAAACCTTTAATGCCATTCTCCAGGTATTTAATGTTATCTTTACCCCAGCCTGACTGACTCTTTGGCCTTGTTGCTGCCAATCTCCTTCATAGATCGCTCCAACCCAGCCATGCTGAATCTACCACCAGCCATTCTCCAAAACATCTTAGACTGTCTAACCACATCGTCTCTGTTCATACTGCCTTGCTGCCTGGAAAGACACTCTCATCTTTCCTCTCCCCACCCCTTTACTCGCCCATCCTGTGTGGCCGCCTCAGTGCCTCTTCCTTCCTGAAGCACCTCTCAGTTCCCTCCATGCTTCCTTGATGGCGCTTTTCTCATATCAGAAATAACCATCTTTCTTTGCTCTCCTGGTCCTCTTTCCCTTGAATGACATAGATGCTGATGTTGAACAATGAATATAGGAGCGGTACTCATTCATCGTTACTGTGACCTCAGCCACATGCTAGGATCTCACGTGCTGTGTTTTATAAGTGTGTTTTGACTCGAAAGGAGGTTTAGTGGAATATTGTCACAGACTAGGATTGTTTTCTCCCCGACTGGTGCAGTCTTGAAAAGGGAAGAGAATCTTGACACCACAGACTCCTGAGTTGTGATAGGAGGCCAAGAAGTCCCTGGGGGAAGCCGCGTCTGACCATATTGTCAACATCCCTTCCCTCCTGGGAGCTGCCATGAGCTTATATATGTTTTTGGAGAATGGAGGTGTCAGCCTTCTTTGGGAGGAGACTTACTAAGGGCCGTCTAGCAAATGCCGAGTGAAATTCATTGCAAATATAAAGTGGGCCATTTTTCTATCCATTAAAGACTGTTCTTTAAAATTTTTTTAATTGATTAATTTTTAGAGACAGGATCTTGCTCTCTTTCCCAGGCTGAAGTGCAGTGGTGCAATCATAGCTCACTGCAGCCTTGAACTCCTGCCCTCAAGTGATCTTCCTGCCTCCCAAAGTGCTGGGATTACAGGCATGAGCCACCGTGCGCCACGTTCTGAATCTGACCTTGGGCCACCCCTCTTGCCTCCTCTTCCTCTACTTCCCAGTAAAGAACCCTCAGCCCCAGGCAGGCCTGCCTGCCTTATGATCCCCACCTCCCTCCCATCCACAGCTCCACGCCTTGTCCATGCTTCCTCCCTGCAGGTCAGTCCTCTCCTTCCTTCAGCATAGATTTGGGGTCTGCTGTTGGCTAGCCACTTTCAGGGATATACCTGTAAACACAAAACATGCAAAAAGCATCCCTGCTCATGGAGCTTATGTTATGACATATGGGCTGTGCTTTCTCTTTTCTTTCACCTGTCCAGATTCTAGAACAAGTTGGCCTTTCCGTGGAAGCCATTGCTGACTGTTTCGACCCCGGTTCTTTTCTTCAAAATTCTTGGGGGCACTGGTTACCTGTTCCTCCCCTTTGAAATACACTGCCTTGTATTTTTGCACTTTTTATATGTGAGTATCTTACCTCCTCAAGTACATTTGAAGCTTCTTGAGGGCAGACACCATGTCATTTGTCCATGAGAGAGTGTGCACCAAGGTTTGTATACTCCATATGTACACAACCTTAAAGATTAAAATTTAAATTCCCGAACTGACCATAGGACTTTGCAGTTAGGCACCTGATAAATATTTTTAATTGATTTAATGGTATTTATTGCTCTCTGCTTTTTCAAGGGGAGCAGCTCTAAGAGCATGCGAGACCATTAGCCATCAAGCGTTTATTAAGATCCTCCCCGTGTCACTACGTGACGCTGCTATTTAATCTGCCGCCGAGGACGCGGGCGAGTGCCAAGCACAGCCTCTGCCCACACTTCATCAACTGAGCAAATCACCTCTGCGGTCCTCTGTGTGATGTTCGTAAAGCTTTACTGTAACACCGAAGCTGTTATCCAAAGATGCAAGAGGCACCGGGCCAGGAGGAGGACTGCTAATGATGGCTGCATGTGATTCTTGAGCTCATCTTGCCATCAGACACCGAGATGTAAAGCATCAGCAGACCTTTCTTGTCTTTGTTTCTCAGTGGAGGCCAATGGTGTCCATTATGAAACCCACCGTACTCTCGGTAGGGCAGCAAGATGAGCTTGTGGTGGTTTTGCCTGACCGTGTATATTCTTTTCCATGGTCCTTCAATAAAAGTCTACTCAGGGGCAGTCGTTAGGGGTCATAGACCCCAGCAGAAGCAACTTCTATGGGAGACCCCACTTGTGACCTTGACCTCATTGGTCCATGTGCCAAGTAAGCAGATTGTGTTCAATCTAAATTTAAAAATTGACATATAGGTTTTGACATTTTTTTGTTTACAGTGGCTTTTTTATTTTAATAATCAAGAGGTAACACGTGTTGTTGAAAGAACAGACTTTCAACAGCAATGGTTGTTGAAGATGATGTAGGAAGTCTGTAGAACAGCATACATAAACGTGTAAAAGGTAAAATTGACTTTCAGTGGCTGAAAGAACAGACTCGAGAGCCAGCTGCCTTGGGTTGAAATCCCATCTCTGCCGTTTACCAGCTCTGTGAGCTTCAGGAAGAGAGTTCCCCTCTTTAAGTGGGGCTCACACCAGTACTTAACTTCCAGAGTCGTTGTGAAGATGATGTGAGTTTCTAAGTACAGACATACTAGGCCCATATATAGATGAAAACATGCATGCTTGGGTATTAGAAATTATGACTACATTTTTATTTGTACATTCTCATCCCTTTTCTTCGAGTATTTGGATTTTTTTTCTTTCTCCACATATTTAACCTTTCATAGATCGTAGAAGAAACTTGTGTCTTTAACTGTCAGGAGGTGGTACAGTGAGCCAGGGCTTCCCAGAAGGCTCTTACACTGCCAGGACTACAGATATGTCTATTTAGATATGAGTTTGTAATACATTTGTTGTATGCTTCCATCACTGCATTCTTAAGGTGCGTGTTCTTATGAGGCACCCTGTCTGACCTTACAGTGATCAGACCACGCCCGACAGGAATGGGCTGGATTACATGGGTTTGGGTGGATTTATAACCAACAACACAGCCAGACTTAAAGAAGTTTGATGAAAGGCGAGTGGCTTTGTTTGGAGGCGCTGGTGCTGGGCCCTAGGCTCAGTCTGTGGCATGCATGAGAAGCTAGTGGCTTATCAACGAGGAGAGAAAATCATACCCTAGAAGGGAAAATCAAGACCATATTTGGTTAAGTATGTGGAGAAAGAAAAAAAAAACAAATATTTGAAGAAAAGGGATGAGAATGTATAAATAAAAATGTAGTCATAATTTCTAATATCCAAACATGTATGTTTTCATCTGTATATGGCCTATTAGGTCCTTATATGCTTCTGATCAAGCATACAAGGTAAAATTGATGAGGCTGTTAAAAAGTGCATCAGTAGCAGTTGGTGTGGAACACATTCTCAAGGGGGTCACAGGGTGACAGATAGTCCAGGACAGGGAGGAGTCAGTGCCACGGGGAGGACTCAGCAGGAGGATGCCACGTCGTCAGAGGGAAATGGATACACCAGACCAGAGCAAAGGGGGGACCCCAGGAGGGCAGAGGATGTGAAAAGCGTTAGGTGGTTGAGGGCATGGAAGACGTTTTATTTAATAACATTCAAAGCAAGCATCTCAATGGATCGGTAGATGAATATATAGTCTGCATGCCTGCTGAGTGTCCCAGACTCTAGGCAGCTAGAGAAGAGCTGATCTGGGCACAGGGACCTGGTTAGTGTTTGTAGCTATCGGATGGGTGATGGCGCAGAAGAGGGTTATACGTTTTGTAGCCTCCCGAGGACAGAATGGATGTCACTGTGCAGGGGTGACAAGAGACGCTGATTTGAACTCAACTCACAGGGGGGCCTTTGCCAGAGCCTGAGCTCTGCTGGGGGAGGTTCTGGAGGACAGGCTGAATCACCGGAGTCAGGAGAGGATAGGACGCTTTCAGGATTTTAGCCGGGAGACCCACGTGGGGACCCTGTAACTCTGAGTTTTGGGGGCGCCTTATGAAGAGCTTCAGTGCATTTCCCATCTTTGCTGGCACCCCACATTTTGTGCCCCTGATAGCTGAGCTGCTGGGTTCATGAGGATGTGGGAGAATTTGCTGCACAGTCGTCTGCCACCCACCCCTATGGGTTTCTGAGAATGAGATAATTTTTCGGTTATCTGGATCCTGAGCGGAGGCAGCGAGCGGTGCCTGTTTTGGCGTTATTGGATTTGGGAGAGTTTGGCAGTACCACTGCCGTGAGATTCGTTTCCTTGGCCTCTCTGACTCCATTTTTCTCGGGTTTTATGTGGCTGCTCTACTCCTTCCATTGTGTCCTCTCTCTCAGCTGCCGCCCCCGTCTTCCTCCTGAGATGTTTACGTGTTGCTTCTTGCACTCTAAATAAAGACTAATGTTTTTTCTGCTGGCATAAATTCCTCTGGGTGTGTGTGTGTCGGTGTGTAAATGCATGTCCACAGGTGTACACGTGAGTGATTCAGCCTGGGGTTCACAATGAGCGTGGCACCCGTAGTGCGATGAAAAGGACATTTTTATGCAGATACGTGATTCATTTTCACCTTGCTGATCTTAGCCGTAGACATTTTTAAGAAAAAGCGGAGGAACCAGCCACCCCCCAAATCCCATGAATCCCACTTCTCGGTGCGATTGGAGTTGTGTTGTTGTAAGCGCAGGAGAGGCTCCTGCTGAGAGCGAGTTCCTGACATAGTGACCTCATTCCCAACGCCGCCCTCCTCGCAGCGGCAGAAGCCGCACTGGCTGGTGCTGGGTGAGCTCCACCGCTGCCCGGGCTGCGAGCCTGACGCTGTGTGTCGGGAATGACGAGACCCAGGCTTGCAAGGACTTGCACGGCAACTGGAATTTATGACAAATAGCTCACTGCAGCTAAACTTTGATACGGTGTGCAGTAGAACCGCCTGTTACACACAGGAGGGAGATGCGTCCTTCGTCACCATGCAAAGCCAGCCTTAACACAAAATAGGAAAATGTGGCAGGTCTCTAATTACGGACTGGTGAGTATATGACGCCAGATCAATTTTAATGTGTGTGTTCTCTCTTCAAGCACCTGGAGGTATGTGCCCTTTTTACCTTTTTCATGATTAAAAAAATATGAGTTGGTGCTAATGCATGGGAGGGGACCTGGGCCCCTTGGAGAGGAGAATGTGCCCCTCGCCACCCCGCGCCTGGGGTACATTCTGACCTCGCGTCTCCGCACTGCACAGACAAAGGAGCCTGCACAGACAAACAGAGGCTGTAGCTTTTCTTGGAGCGATGACTCATTTCAGTTCACAAAGGATTCTGGGCAGGGCAGTGAGAAGTCAGGTTGGCTGATCCGTCCCTGTGACTTCACTTTGCAGAGAACAAGCAGAAGAGGAGTGACACTGCAGATTCCGAGGCACTGCAGTGGGATGTTGGCTCAGCAAGTGGCTGTGATGTACGGGATAGGCATGGAACAGGATTCCAGCTGTTCCATGCAAATAGGATAAAAGAATGGTAAAGAGGATTCCTTTTTTTTTCCCTCCTCAAAACGTTACCAGCAAAGTACATTCACAGAGCCTTTTTAAGGTGCCTTTTGCCAGCTTTTGAACTGAACTTGTACCAGTATCTCAAGCCCTGAATTGTAAGAGGAGCTGAGAGTTCTGGAACTCATTTTTAAAAAGTAGATCTACGAAGGTAAAGTACCAGATTCCTCTTGTGTTCCACGGGCCCTCAGTAGCCAATCTGAAATGCTCATTTAGGATACTATGACTTGAAAGTTTACTCTTTCTTCTTATTCCAGATTCTAGGACGTCCGTTTCTGTTACTGGCTCCTTCTTGTGCTTGGATGCAGCCCCCTAGCATGCACCAGGCTTTAGCGTCAGTGCTACCTGGGGGATGGAGCCAGTCCAGAAAGGGCCAGGTAGGTTTCCCCTGCTTTTATTTCAACAGTTGTTGTGTGCAAAGGAATATGGTGAAATGTCAGCGCCACCTGTGAAGAGGGTGCACTGTCCTCTGAGAAGGCTTGCTGTTCCGCTCCTCCCGCAGCCTCAATCTTAGACAGTCCAGGTCCTCCCACTGTGGGCTGCCCACCACACACGACCTCACCAGCCCAGGTCATCCCAGAGCTGCTCACGGGGACCGAGAAGTCCACAGCAGCAGGATTTGCCAATAGGAAATAATCAGACTGCCCCAGATTTCCCTCAGCTGTATATCTATCTCGCTCGCGGCTCTGAGGGAGGCATTCAGTAAATAGTATTTGACATTTTTTCCGGGTTTTTTTTTTTGGTTTGGTTTGGTTTGGTTTCTTGAGACGGAGTTTTGCTCTTGTTGCCCAGGCTGGAGTGCAATGGTGCGATCTCAGCTCACTGCAACCTCCGCTTCCCGGGTTCAAGCGATTCTTCTGCCTCAGCCTCTTGAGTAGCTGGGATTACAGGCACGTGCCACCACGCCTGGCTAATTTTGTATTTTTAGTAGGGACAGGGTTTCTCCACATTGGTTAGGCTGGTCTTGAACTCCTGACCTCTGTTGACCTGCCTGCCTTGGCCTCCCAAAGGGCTGGGATTACAGGCGTGAGCCACTGTGCCCGGCCTCGACATTTTTTCTTACCAATTAATATATAGTGCCTGAATTTTTGTGTCCTGTTTGGCCTGTTAACCTACATGCAATGCACTAAAATCCAAGAAAGCCTGATTTATGTGCCCAGGGACCGTTTCCAAGACTAACATCATATTGAGGCTGCTGTTAACTGCTAAGGAAGTAAGCATATTTCATCATAGTCTGCTTTAGGATTCAGATTATGACAGAGCTGTTTTCTTACAACATCCATGGGCTTTTCACACAAAAGCTTTTTAAAAAAACATGACAACGAAATGGTAAATTTTGGTCTTCAAAAGTACATTACATGCCTCATTTCCGAAGTGAGACTTGGCACATCTGAAAGCATGGCTTTACCCCCTCATCACATGGATGGTGTCAGCACTGTTACAGATATTTCTGAGAGTGTTGAATCCCGTATGTAATAGGTAAGAATTTTTAGAACATGTTTAAGGGCAGATGTTCAAGACCCCTTGAACATCTTCTTTCTCTTCGCAGTCACATCCATCTCATAGCTCACCCTCTCACAGAAGAAAAGAGAGCATGTTTCCTTTCTCCACTGTCAGAGGTCTCTTCTTTCTGCATAGCAGTTTGCATCTTCAGAGCAACGTTGAGGATGCTGAGTCAGGTTTAAAGGACGTTTGGTCAGAAAAAACACAAGCATGGTATGTTGCAAATACAGTTCCCTCATGTCCTCACACCCATCAATTCTACCTATCCTTAAGGACCTATTCCAAATCTCTCTCCCCTGGAAAGTTCTCCCTAATCACCCCAACAGGAGGTCATTTCTAAATCCTTGAAACTCCCATTATAGAGTTAAGTTTCTATTCATTCATGCGTTTTCTTGCTATAGCTCTTCTAAGGGTGTTTTGAACAGCAATGTGTATATTTCATGATGGTTTATATTTTCACACATGTGTATCTTGTATTCCCACCTAAATTGTAATCTCATTGAAGGCAGAGATCAAGATTTATGCTTTTTTCTGCTGTCTACATCTCCTAGCACTTCCCTACACATGGAACCCTTTCAATAAATAGTTGAATAGGAAGAGGGGCAGTTTAAAAAGCAGGATTTTTTTTTTTTTTTGGTCATAGAGAGTTAGAATGATCTGGTTTTGCTAATTTTAAGAATCTTCACAGGGTATATTCAGGCTAAGGTGGACCTCAGAAGTCATGCACGCCACTCTAGAAGTTGTGATGGTTCTTACCCTGAGACAGTGTCACAGCCAGGAAAGCTGCCATACCCTGCTTGTAAAGGACTGTGGCCGTAAAGGACGAATGAGCATGTGGACATTGATCGCGGTTTACTTGAATTATATTGGACAAGCCATCCTTAAGTTATAAGGAGTATGCTGAGTTCCGGGAAGTTTAGGTGAAAGTCACTTTTTTGACTCCTACAGGGTATTTTCCTTAGAAGAAAGAGCCAGAATGGTTACTAATAATTCAGGTCATATCAGAAATTATTTAACTCCTGGTGTCACTGATTTTTAGTACTAAGAGTACTTATTTAAGTTCTGAGTTTCCTTTCCCTTTCTAAGGTAATGGATTGGCCCAACCTAAGTTTTGAAATAGGTCAACATCCTTTGATATCCTTGTAATTCTCTATCCACACTATTTCCCATCTCCTAGTGCCTTTTTCTCTCCAAAGTCCCTAGTGTAATGCATGTTTGCACTCCCAGCCTGGTGATGCATCCCAAATGCTATGTGTTCTATATATCTGATTAAAGTAATCTTATTAAACTACTTCATACTAGTATAAGGAAGACCTCTGCACTCTTAGCCTTCCCAAAGATATTTTAGTTTTTTAAAAAGGCTTATTTTTAGGACCAAACAAATTTTCCATTGGTAGAAATTCAAACAATGTAAATGAGTAAATTGGATAAATCTAGATGGGCTTGAGGAAGAATTTTTTTTTTTTTTTTGACGGAGTCTTTCCTTGTTTCCCAGGCTGGAGTGCAATGGCATGGTCTTGGCTCACTGCAAGCTCCGCCTCCTGGGTTCAAGTGATTCTCCCGCCTCAGCCACCCGAGTAGCTGGGATTACAGGCATCTGCCACCACGCCTGGCTAATTTTTTGTGTTTTTAGTAGAGATGGGGTTTCTCCATGTTGGCCAGGCTGGTCTTGAACTCCTGACCTGATCCACCCACCTCGACCTCCCAAAGTGCTGGGATTACAAGCATGAGCCACCGCGCCCGGACAGGGAAGATATTTTTAATACTAGCTACTATTTATTAAACACGTATTAGGTCTCAGGGACAGGGTAAGCACTCAACATCCATTATCTCATTTAATCCCCTCAGTGAGTCTACAAGGTAAACATCATTATGTATACTTTACAAAAGAAAAAATTGAAACTCAAAAAATTAAATAATTTGCCCCAAATCACACAACCAGTGAGGAGCAGAACTGGGCTCTGAACCTAAAGTTTTGACTACAAAGCCCATGGCTTTTACAACCATCTTGTAATGCTGAATTGAAGAGAGAAAAGTTACTTAATTGTACAGCGACTTAGACGTTTCCTCTGTGTATCTGATCTGATCTCCTATCCTTTCTTTCATGCCTCTGAATTCTGACATAGTCCTTTCATAATGACCTCCATGGCAGTTGGGAGGGGTAGAAGGGTGTTTGGTTTTAGGGGGGTTGGTTGGTAGCAGTCAATCGGTACAATTTTGTTGTAATTTGGGAACTGTCAACCTGTCCATATTTGTAGTTTATTTAATTAGGCCTTCCTGTCCTATTACAATTGTATTTTACAGAAATCAGTCCCACTACAGTTGTCATCCCTAAACTGATGAAGCAGAGAATACAAAGACTGAGAAATAGCTCTGGTGATTCTAACTTAAAAAGAGGGAAAGTGAATGTGTGGCCTAGAGTTGTTAGATGATTTATTAAGCTGAAGTTGGGAAATATCATCAGTGGAAACTGGAGCATCTAATGTCTAGTGTTAGGCCAGGTTATGCTGCAGAATGAACATGAAAGAGAAGTACAGGGTGGCTTAAAATAGGAATTTATATTCTTTCTTATGTGATGCACTTAAGGAAAAGGAAGACATCATGTTACTCAGGTGCTCTTGTTGGTCAGGTGCTTTACAGAATTTCAGGACATCTGGGAGATCTTACTAATTGTTATCATCTAGGACTGGTATTTCATCATAACTTTATCCTTGTTGGTAAGTGGCTTTAACTTCATTCTGGTTGAAGGACTGGAGCACAAGTGGCAGCTGGTGTTGGAAAACATCTTGTAAGGTAGCAGGGCCTTGCCTCTTGTTTATGTACGTAGGACCTTTTGATTCTACAAGCATTTGAGGACCTGCCGTGTAAAAGCATTCGACTAGGTTTTATTCCATGTGCCTAACACACACCACCCTGGACGTAACTGATGGGTTATAGTGTGGAGCCTTAGCAAAGGCATTAATTACGAAATTAACCTGATTGGTCCCAGGGCTCATATTCCATCCTACCTTTTCTGCTATGCATCTATTGCAAATAGCTAAATGGTCCAACAGAAGTGTTAGTTGTTCCTATCAGAGACGTCAGGAATCACCTCTGGCGGTGGGGAAGGTGGCTCTTGGCCAGGGCGCTCTCACCCACCCCTGCCCACGAGGATGGCCCCTTTCTGCCCGATGCTCTACCCTTTCTGCCTTATCTGTCTCTACTTATTCTGTGATAAGCTTTTACCTGTAGTCAAATCTCAGTAACAAGAGCAATAGCTAATGTGACTAACGAAAGGTTGCGGACTGGGAGGATCATGAGCTTCTTCTGTAGACCAATGAGCCAATTAATTCGTTACTTCACATAGTGGCATTAGACAGACTGGTCAGCACAAAGGCCTGGGTGATGTGGGGGATGTTAACTCATTCTTTTGGGTGCCCTTGGCCACCGTGGTTACTCTCGTTTAACTTTATTCCCATTAGAAGTTTCTTAGTAAGTAATAGCTAATGGACACCAGTATTTCAGTATGATTAATGAGTGTCTTCTGTTTACGCTCTCTTTTGCTTAAAATGATTTACTCAAATAATAGCTTAGGAATTGGACCTGCTTTAAGATACCCATGAAGTGTTGAAGTAAAGCATTAGGAAACATTTTTAAAGTTGTTATAGAATCTCTAAATATTCTAAAATTCCTTTTTTATGCTGTTTCCTTCAGTTGACTTTTGCCATCGGGCTCAGCCTTCAACTTTTGAAATCGGTGGCATTTGAAACAAACCTACAGTAAACTAGTAAAAGTGCCTTTTCATTGCCAGTTTTCTTCTGAATGTCACATACAAACATTCGAAAAGTCAAGAATAGTCATCTGGTTTCAAAGGAAAGCTGCTTAAAACACAGGAGCATGTGAGGTAATGGGAGCCGTCTGCTCTGCCCCCACCAGATGGGTGCTGTGGTCTTCAAGAGAGCGCATAGGAAAGAAGTATGTGGGTTTTTTTTTAGAACAGCTTTTTAAAAAATATTGTAGTAGGCCTTCTGTTAAAAGAGCCAAACAGCATTAATACATAAAATTGGGGTTAATAAATTGAATTAAATTGTAAAACAGAAGATTTGTCTGAGGCGCTGCATCCGAGAAGTTGTCACTTAACTGTAACCCCAGAAAGCGGGTGATTTGGTGATTTCCCCAAGCCCAAGGGCATTTAAGATAAAACTTGGCGAAAGAATCGTTTTCTGAAGAGTGTGTTGAGAGGAATAGAGTTGTGTTGTCCCCATGCCCATAGTGCATTTTATAGACATGTTTGACTATTTTTATGAGGAATCACGGTATCCACTACTTGTGGTAATTTTATGGCATCCGTGATTTTAACTTGCGTGTTAATTTTGGCGGTGCAGAGAACAAAAGGGGCACACATTAGTCCTGAGGAACAAAGCTGAGCAAGACTTTGAATTTAGAAAGAGAAAATGATGAAGCCTTTATTGTAAGGAAAGAAAAAATTATTAGCCAGTATATGGAGCCATGTCTTTGAAAATTAAAGCCCAACCTTTTCAGATCAGATGAGTGTTAAAATAGTGTCCCCAGCATGATGGAAGCAGAGCTAGACACCAGTGCCATATGATGCTTTTATGCCAGAATTCTGCTGCATTCATATAGGATCACAGGATTTAGGAGCCTGAAGGAATCTTTGAAATCATTTCATCCAAACTCTCATTTTACAGATGAGGAAACAGGCGCAGAGCGGATAATTGTATTTTGTTTTAAGAGACTGGGTACTTATCAAAATATCTCTTGAATGCTTTTTTTATATTGGGAATTTCTCAATTATAAACTAGTACAGTTTCAGAACCACATTCGTAAGTGGGTTGTTTTGGTACAAGAATTTCATTAATGTCAAAGATAACTCTTCAACCCAGAGAATAGATTACATTAACACTTGCAGTGAAAAACAGTACCTTAAAAGGAAAACAGGATAATTCATATGGAATGTTGGTGCTTGAAAAAAAATTATTTAAAGAAAGCTAAGATAGAGGATGGAGGCTGGTACTTTCCAGGCTGTTTACTGTGATGCAGTTTGCCTGGGGAAATTCTGGCTTTCCTTTTCTTACACAGTTGTATGAGGATGGGTGCTTTAAGATGAAATGACATAGTTTTATGTTGGCTTTTGTAGCAGGTATCTTTTGGAAAGCTACGGATGTCACCCAGGAAGGAGCAGGTGTAAGCTGTTGTGAAAGTCATATCCCAGGAGCGGTGCTGGTCTCCTGCGTGTGCACAGGCTGAGAAGTTCCTGGAACCTCAATTAATGACTGCAAAAAGTGAAAATGCCACTTATAAAGGACAGGGCTTTATTTTAGTCCTTTTTTTTTTTTTTTTTTTTTGCACAAATAGAACCGAGATAAGAACAGTTTTGGAACTTGAGTACTTAAAGGTATTTGATGTAAAATAGGCATTCAGATATTTCTTGAAAGGATGAATTATGTGAGAGAGAGTTTTTTTAAAATAACTCCAACTAAAGTAATGGGCCAAAAGTTGGAAGGGGAAAATAGATAGAGGGATTTAAATAGTGAAAATGGATGCGCTTGATAAAGCTATTTCCTGAGGTAGAGGTGACTAGCTGTAGACAATCCAAGAGCAGGTTGGCGTCTGCAGGACATCTGCCTGTTGTCCATTGTGCGAGCGATTTTAGGAGTCACCAGCTCTTTCTCCAGAGTTGCACAAGAGTGATTTTCTCATACAAGCATATCATGTGATTTGTCTGTATGAAAACATGGGCAGTGCCTCGTCACCGTCAAGAATAAGATCTAAGCCTTCTTGTCAACCAGGATCTGGCCCCTTTTTTCTCTGTATCTCACCACCAGCCTGCCCCAGGGGAGCCTGAACCTGCCGCAGCTCCCCAGGCTCAGCTCCCCAGGCTGCCTGGGCTCAGCATGCTGCACCCCCGTGCTGGCTGGGCTGTTCCGCCTCTCCTGGAGGGGGTCCATCTTCCATGCCCCTCATCATCCACCCGGCTACTCTTTCTCTTCATGCCAGTCAGCTGACAATGACCTCACATGAAAGCAGTGTCCACATTTTCACTCATGCATTTTAAATGTTAAATACTCTTAAAACAGAAGTTTACTTACAATTGTAATATTTTCATGTCTTTTCACATTTTAAGCTCGCTTAAAAATCTATGGAATGCTTCCTCTGTCCAAGGCACTGAGTTTGGTTTTATCTGAAATAGCCTAGATTTGACAAAAGTCCTCTGAGGACTGTACTTAAATGGATGTTTGTAAGAAAATAAAGCTGAACTAAAATCTATCTACTCCTTTTTTAGAACAATAGGACAGAATTATAGCAGTTTAGAAAGAATTTTTTAGCTGACAAAGTGCCAATGTGCTTTAAGATGAGTTGTCGTTATGAATGTGTTCTGAACTAATTCTGACGATGGAAAAATCCATCCTATAAATTATAGACAAGTAAATCATAATCCACATTTCATGCAAAATATGGTAGTTTCTGTAGATAATGTAGATTATCGTGACCAACAATATTTTACCAGTACTTACATTCTCTTTTTTTCTTCTTTGAATAAATAAATGTGGTCCAGTAGTTGGAAGAATTTTCTAGTAGCATATCTTAAAAATGACTAGTTGGCTCGTTAAGCAGGTTTATATAAGATCCACAGAAGATTATGGTAAACTTGAATAATGTTTATGTTGTGTTGAGAGATACCTGTGATTCCTTTAATACAGATCTTAAATGCATGTTCTAAACTTCACTTAATATATAATTATTCTTTTTAAAAATTTACTCATTTTTATTAATTTTTAATTTCTTATTGCTATATAATAGTTGTATTATAAAGTTATTTTTCTATAGTAACTGCTGTGTTTGGAGGCCTATTTCTCATGCAGTTAATTGGGGGAGTCTTAGAAATTGCATGGGTAAACTTATTTGTTCTCTTTTTGTTTGCTATTATTTAGCAAAAATATTAATAAAATTACAGTCTTTTAAGATGACTAAGAAATTCCTTAGATTATCATGTTAAAAATGGATATTCATTCATTCAACAAATATTTGTTGGGTAAGCACTGCGTCATTCTAGGTGCTGGGAATGTGGCATTCACGTTGCCTTCTGTCATGGAGCTTACATTCAAGTGGGTGAGACAGACAGTAAACCAGTGAACCAAACACACATGCACACATGCAGGGAGAGAAGACAGTAAACTCGGCTGTGATGGAATGGCAGTAGACCAGACAGTCAGGTTAGGGCTTTCTGATGAGGTGTCATTTGAATTGAGACCTAAAGCATGAAAAGCCAGTCTTGAAAGGTCGACCCAAGGAGCATCCCAGGCCAAGGGCACAAAAAATACAAAGGCCCTGAGTTGAGGAAATGCCTGACATGTTCAAAGAACAGAGGAGGTCGTGAGTGGCAAGTAAGGATGGAGGTGGGAGTGGTCCTAGCATAGGGTGGACAGGCTCAGGCCACGTGGGCCCTTGTAGGCCTACCAAGGAGTTCAGCTTCTCTTCTAAGTGCAGTAGGCAGTCCCTGGAGGATTTTATGCAGGGAAGTGGTGTGTTTTTTGTTTTCCTAAGAGGACCTTGGCTGCTCTGTGGAGAGGGGAGTGTTGGAGGCAGGAGGGAAGGCTGAACATCATCAAGTTGTTATGAAGGACCAGGTGAGAGATGATGGCAGTTTAAGGGAGCTCCAGGGATAGAATCCAGGGGACAGACCAGGAAGCATTTGGGTGTAGACAGGATTGCTGATGGGATTGGGGATGGGAAAGGAGTTGAAAGTAATATATCTTAGTGCAGCACAAAAATGAGATGAGGTGGAGACAATTACTTAGAACATCCAAATTCCATTTTGTTCTACATTCTGAGTTAAAAGTTATTGCCCATATTCATTATTATAGTGAAACTGAGCTTTTCCAAAGTAAATGCCATTCAGACACACTTAAAGCATGCTGCCTCTTGGAGTTGGCTGCAATGAATGAAAAGAAATTAACTGAGAATATGGCAGTGAAACCAAACAAATTGTTTCAGCTAAACCCATAAGGACAAGCATGACCTAAACCAAAGCAGTTAATTTTGCTAATAGTCATTTCTTTTTTACAGAGAGTTCGAGTTTCCTCTTATGACCTATACGAAAATCTGGAAATAGTCCAGCCTGCATTTTGGGGATCATATTTAGTATTTTTGTGTCTTTCATCTTCTGAGATGTTCTTAGTTATGTAATAGGCACACATTGGAAGGTATTAACCTCTCAAGTGATACCCAAGTCCAGAGGTTCTGGAACCTGCATTGATCCTGTCCCTCTTTGCCAGCTGATCCCATCTTCCTTTTCATCTGACTTTAAAAAAATCATCCCAGGTGACTTTCAGGTCCATATGGCTAACTTAGCACCTCTGTAAGAAAGCCGGCCTCAGTGCCTCTGTCCTATCCAGTGGAGGTGGAGTGAGAGAGAAGGAACTACAGGGCGGTGTCTCAGACTGTCTGTGCCTGAGCTGTAGGGCCTGCTGTACGGAGGGCAGAGTCAAACAGGTGAACTTCCCAACTCCCACCTCTGCTGCAGCTTGCATCAGCACTCAGCCAATCTTTACACATTTCTTATGTGTTTATTGATTTAGAGACAGGGTCTCGCTCTGTTGCCCAGGCTGGAGTGCAGTGGCGCAGTCTCAGCTCACCGTAGCCTTGACCTCCCAGGCTCAAGCGATCTTCCCAGCTCAGCCTCCCAAGCAGCTGAGACCACAGGCGTGTGCCACCATGCCTGGCTAATTTTTGTATTTTTTGTAGAGATGGGGTCTCATCATGTTGCCCAGGCTGGTCTCAAACTCCTGGGCTAAAACAACCTGCCTGCCTTGACCTCTAGAAGTGTTGGGATTACAGGTGTGAGCCACCATGCCCAACCCACATTAGGTTTTAGAGTAAGACTTCATTTGCGCTGGGCATGGTGGCTCACACCTGTAATCCCAGCGCTTTAAGAGGTGGCCAGACTGTAGTCCTAGCTATTTGGAAGGCTGAGGTAGGAGGATCTCTTGAGTTCAAGGTTGCAGTAAGCTATCATTGTGCCATTTCACTCCAGCCTGAGCCACAGAGCCAGACCCTGTCTCAAAAAAGCAAACAAACAAAAAAACAAAAACAAATGAACAAACAAAAAAACCCAGCTTTTTTTGTAGGAAAAAAAAGGATATGACAAATCTTTTCTTTAAGATTTAAATACATTGTTCTAGGCCGTTGGAAACTCACCCACTGAGGTGGTCCCAGCCCACGTCATTCTATCATTCTGTCATTTTTGAGTTACCAATACGAACTGAGCTTCACCAGCCAATGAATGAAACTCACATCCCCCAAAATGGCCCCAAGTTCACACTCGGTCTCGCCTGCTACTGCCCCACAAAATATTACAAGAATTTTTCTGAGGGTGTCTCTTTATGATGCCTATGACCCATAGGCCCCAGAAATTTGTGGCTTCTAAGCTAGGTCAGTTCCTGGCTTCTGCTGATTTTTCTCCCTTCCTCCTTTTCTGGATGTGGGTACTCCTGTCTCCCTCTGGCCACTGGGACAACGTCTTATCCTCCTCATATCCATCTTGCAGAGAGTGGAGCTACAGTAGAGCTGATGGGAGCCCCATGTGGTCCAGGGAAAGGGGGGCGTTGAACTGAGCTGGGTTTGGGAAGGGGGTGAGGCCTGAGCCTTGGGCACTGGAGTCCTGCTGCTTCGTCCGAGGCACCTGTTGGACTCTCCCCATACGTGCTGATCTTTGTCCCAGGCCCTGCTGCCTGATTTCATCGAGCAAACCATTTCTCTTCTAGCCCATCAAAGCAGCAAGTTTTTCCCCATAGGGACTCTGCACTCCTCCTGCAAACTAGGAACTGTGGCTGGGCATGGCTTTAAGTGCCTGACAGTGGGGAGGTTGGTCCACCTCAGAGCAGCCAGACACCTTGTCGGGGAGGGTGTTGCTTAATGCCACAGGCCGACCTGAGTCTCGGTTTTGGTCAACCATGGTAGCTTATTACAAGCATGCTTCAGAAACAAAAAAGGCTAGATTATGTAAGTACATTTAGGAAATCAGATTAGAAACTTAACAGACCCTGTGAGCCCTTCTGTGTTCTACTGTGTTGATAGTTTCCATCCTCCTTGTGTAGGACATCTTTTCAAATGCAACCTTGGAGAACCCCAGGTATAAAACAGGTGGCACCCAGGTATCAGGAGCGAACTTTCCTGCCCTCCCAGCCTCTGCTTCTACTGGGGGCACCTCCATCCCAGAAATATTCCAAGAAATTCTAGGGATCCTTGGAGCATCACTTGAAAATCACTGACTGCACTGTGGTATAAAGACTTGAGAAATGAAGACAGATATTTGCATTGTAGGTTGACATCTCAAGAGTCACCGTCCATCACCCCTCCGATGCAGGGTCTTCAGCCTCTCCTGCCTCCACTGGCCCTTTTAGTGTGCAGGAGGCCACATTGTCTGAGGGAATTGTAATCTGCCTTCTCCCACTCCTCCCAGCCATCATCCCCACGGCCACCACAGTCATCTTTCTGAAATCCACACCTGCCTTCAGCCTTCCATGGCTCACCACCCCTCATAGAATGCAGAGCTTGGACACTCAGCTCTTTGTTCATGGTCGTCCCTACCTACCTGTCCCCCTTCGCTTCTGTGCCCCAGAAAACATCTGCTTATAGGTCCCAGCCCCACAGGGACACACCTACTCTTGAACACTGGGTTCAGATTACACTTCCTTGGTGGAACCTTGGAAATTCCTGCTTCTGAGCCCCACCCTCGCCTCCCAGAGGTGTTATCCTTCCTCGACTCTCAGCACCCAGGTGTTGTTCTGTTCTCTTGTGCGCCTGCCACGCAACATTGCGAACTTCGATCTACTTGTCTGTCTTCTCCACTTAAATAGAAACTGAGGGCAGAGATGTTTGGGGAGAGGCGCGCCCTCTGTCTCTGCAGCTCCCGTTCCCCCAGCAGACACGTAAACGCGTTCAATGTTTGAATGAATGAATCATCAAGTTACACCAATGCAATTTGTCGGGATATGAATGGCAGTTATTAAATAAATCAGCTCCAAGTTAATAAGAACGGAAATAAAAGCCTGTTGTTGCAAGACTTTCAGTACTAGGACTATTTAAATGAGATCTCGGATGTTAAAGGGAAGTTTTATTTGTTGAGGCAGTAGGAGCTTCCACTGCATGTGGAAGTCTTTCCACCTGAGTGGAATTGGCTGTGGCTTCTGTGTTCAGAGTGGAATTGGCAAGCAGCTGCTATGTTCGGAGCTGACTGTGTTCGTCAGACCAGGGCCAGATGGACGCGTGAAGGCGGGAGGGGTGTGGACGCGTGAAGGTGTGTGTCTGACAGATGACCGGGTCTTTTAATGAACCGCTCACTTGAAAATTGTCTTTCTGCAGGTGATGTATCACCCATCAGTATGTCTCCCATCAGTCAGTCTCAGTTTATTCCACTCGGGGAGATCCTCTGCTTGGCCATCTCAGCAATGAACTCGGCAAGAAAGCCTGTCACCCAAGAAGCACTGATGGAGCACCTGACCACGTGCTTCCCAGGTAACGAGGCGGGAACGTAGCGCTTTCCAGGTGGCGGTGTGCTGTGGTCACTCTAGGACTCACATGGACTGTTCTTCCCATGTTTAAAGAGAATAGGAAAACATTCTTCCCCAAAACTGACCCGAAGCTTTCCTTACTTCTGTAATTAAAAATTCAGGCACCTGCATGACATCAAAAAAATAACTGCTTCAGCTGTAATACTTTTTAAATTGGTGCCGAGAGGAAGAAATTAATTCAGAATCCATGAAGAATCTGGCAAGAATGACCAGGACTCCAGTCAGTCTTTGCAAACTAATCTTTAAATACATGAACGTGAGGGTTCAACGGCTGAAAACTTTAGTCCTAGGGAGTTAAACTACAGAAAGGGTCATGTCAAAAATTAACATATCTTACATATATGTGTCATGGCTTGATGAGTTTTAAGAAAATAATATTGATAAATTAGGATTTCATTTTAAAAAATAAAATATTTACTTTTCTCTTAAATGTTATAAAAAGGAGGCAACAGCCCAGCTGCTGTGTGAGAGGCATTTGACGCTTTCAGTGCTGGAAGGCATTAGGAAGGGTGACAAGCTGCAGAATGCAGGACCCTCTTTCAAGAGAGCCAGTGTATTGTCACCCCACCCCCAAATGGAGATCCTGCCAGAGTTGCCAATCTCATGTTTCAAGAGAATCTGGAAATTTGGTCTTATGTGAAATCTCTACATTTCCTTAAATATTGACAATTGTGTGTGTGTATATGTTTTAATGTCTGTGTGCCAGCAACATGCAAGTCAAATGAAATACATTATCGGGCTACCAGTTTGCCAACTTGGTGTGGACTCAGCCTGTTTCTAGGTTGAAATAGAGATTATATTAAAAGGGAACGTTTGCTATATTTTTCATTCAACTTAGAAGAGATCTGAGTAAATATAAGCTGTTAACTGTATCAGTTAGCTTTTGCTACAAAAATGCTGGGTAACAAACAACTACAGAACATCAAAGGCCTATGGCAACAAGCGTTGATTTCATTCATGCCTCTGTGGGTTCCCCAGGAGTCAGCTGAGCCAGTTGGGGCCCAGCAGGGTAGTTCTGCTCCATCTGTACCCATCCGATTTAGAAAACGGGGCAAATGGAGATCTCCTTCACTTGCGGGATGGCAGAGGCACCAGAGCACAAGCCCATGGCACGAAGGCTCTTCAAGCTTTGTTCATGCCAGCCCATTAACACTGCAGTGACCAACACAAACCTGCTAAACTCAAAGTCAAGGTGTGGGGAAGTGCACCCCACACATGGGAAGAGAACGGGAGGACTAACTCTAAGCTAAGGAGAGATCTTATCTACCGTATTGGTCTCCCTGCTTCTCCTTTTGTCCCCGAGAAACGTTTTCTCCCTCTCCTTGTGATATTTCCTCCTTTTTCAATATTCTAATTAATGTGTTTTGATAATATGTATATGGTTCAAAATCTCTAACATGAACCCACCCTTGCAACATACAAATTATTTTAAGATTTCTAGCATTTTATTATCTCTGAATATTCTTCACTGTCTGATTGCCTATCTCTTTTTGTTAAGTCCTAGGCAAACGCCTTTCCTTTTAGTAGTGAGAGAAACAGAATCCCAGGTGAGAGCCACCTAAGTGGGGACAGATAGTGTTGGCAAACACGATGGTCTTGGAGGAAGGACCTGCTTTCTGTCCTATGAGTGCGTAGCCACTTCTGACATTGAACAACCCAGCAGCTTTTTAAATCCTTTTATTTTTATATAGCTTCATGAGACATCACAAGGCTTTTCTGAAATTGGTTACGTACCACCCATTTTTGGGCTCTAAAATAAAGAATGGAAAGAACATAGAGCCAGTGTGTAATAGTAAAATGCTCCTCACTGCCAAGCAGCTGATAACAATATCACTAACTTGGAATGCTTTGTGGATTAATCCATAGGTCATTTGTACTTAAAAGAATAACTGTTTTGCTAGCTTTTATGGGAAGAGAACTTAAATCCCAAGGCCCTGGTTTTCAGACAGACTGAGGAGCTTTTTCTTCTGTGTGACACTGATGACTCATTGGTCAGCCTCAGAAGTTTGCAAGGACACCATACAAACCCAGGTCTAGCGCAGGAGTTTGCTAACCTGCAGGCCTAGTGTGGCCCACCACCTGTTTTTGTAAATAAAGTTTTATTGGAACACAGCCGTGCCCATTTGCTCATGGATGGTCTTTGGCTCCTTATGCGATAGTGGCAGAGTTGAGTAGTAGCAATGGAGGTCATATGGCTAAAAGCCTAAAATATTTACTATGTGGTTCTTTACAGAGAAAGTCTGCTGACCCCTGGGCTAGGATATGGTGGTAACTATTTAAAGTTATGTTCAGCAAGAGCTCCAGATTTTAAACTGGTATTTCATAAAAAATGAAAGTTTGTTTCCTGCCTGCCTGCCTTCTTTCCTTTCTTCTTAGCTACCTTTCTCCTTTCCTTCCCTTCCTTCCTTTGATTTTTTTTTGTCTGTCTTTTACTATCAGTTAAGCTACAGCAGAAGAAAATATTTTAGAAAATCTAACCCTTTAAATTCTACTTGAAAATTGTATTTTTAATGACAATGCTAAAACTCTGAAGGGATTTAAAGATCATATTTATATTTTTTGTTTTTAAAGGTAAGAATAAAGTATTTAGTTCTTTTATATCTTACTATTCAAAAATAAAGTTTTTGAGCCTAAGTATTATTAAAATATTTGGATCTCATATTTAATGTATATTTTATAAATCAAAAGTGTAGTCTAGAATTTGGCTTCTTTTCTTGTTTTGGGCATCCATATTCTAAAGAAAGTTTTTAGTGAATAGTCTTCCAGCAAAAATTTCTGGGTCAGGCGCAGTGGCTCATGCCTATAATCCCAGCTCTTTGGGAGGTCGAGGCGGGCGGATCACAAGGTCAGGAGATCGAGACCATCCTGGCTAACACGGTGAAACCCCGTCTCTACTAAAAATACAAAAAAGTTAGCCGGGCATGGTGGCGGGCCTCTGTAGTCCCAGCTACTCAGGAGGCTGAGGCGGGAGAATGGCATGAACCCGGGAGGCGGAGCTTGCAGTGAGCTGAGATCACGCCACTGCACTCCAGCCTGGGCGACAGAGCGAGACTCCGTTTCAAAAACAAAAACAAAAAAAAAATTCCGATACATCAAAACTTAAACCTTTTTATCACTTTTCTATAAAAGTGAGAAAAACAAGTTGGCTGAATTTTTGAAAACCAACTCAACAACTTTTATCTATCAATTTCCATTACAGAATCAAGAATATTTTTAAAAGGTTTATAAAGAATAATACTTGCTTCTTGTATTTCTAAATAACTATGCATCCATTCATCCAGAATGATCATTTAAATTGGTGGTCTGGTACCTGTTAAGCTGTTACAACTGAATCTTTCTGGGAGGAAGGCTGGTCTTCAGGGACATAGAGCTAGACCCTATAAGTCCAGGTATGGAGCTGAACTTGACTTTAGAGATTCCTGGAGAATGTTAATATTAGATACACTGTGTTCTGTCTCCCGTTCGTCTCCTTATGTTGGCTCTTACTGAATTCTTCTTCAGCCAGCGTTCTTCACAAACAAGAATAATCTAAAGATGCTCATTAAAGCGTTTCACTTGAAAGTGCTTAACATACAGAACAGGTCCATGTGCTCACTGTTCTGACAGTTTGTCAGATTTGCAGGACTAAAGCAACACATAGAGGCTGATTGTGGTGGCTCACACCTGTAATCCCAGCAATTTGGGAGGCCGAGGTGGGCGGATCACTTGAGGCCAGGAGTTTGAGACCAATGTGGCCAACATGACGAAACCCTGTCTCTACTAAAAACTACAAAAATTAGCTGGGCGTGTGGCACGCACCTGTAATCCCAGCTACTCAGTGGCTGAGGTACAAGAATCACTTGAACCCGGGAGGTGCAGGTTTCAGTGAGCCAAGATTGTGCCACTGCACTCCAGCTTGGGTGACAGAGTGAGACGATATCTCAAAAAAAAAAAAACAAAAAAAAAACAATTCATAGGTATAAGTAGACCACAGTGTCATGCAGTGTTTTAAAATAGTTATTTTTGCTTTGAAAAATGTAAAGGTGTGGAAGAGATCAGGTTCAGGCCTGTTAGGATGTAAAGTTTATTTTTGTTCTTTAAGCCCTCACAATCTGAACTCATGATGAACTTTCGGAGTCGAATTTGGAAGTAGTGGAATATGCAAACGTTAAACATCCATCACAACCATCACTTTCTCAGGTCAACCCTACAGATTTCTGGCAGAACCCTGAATTTCACAATCAGTCAGTATATTAGGGCTTCATAATACAATGATAATCATAAACATAAGCAACTTTCAGTTAAGTCTGAAAACTCTCAGGCCACAGCATGGAAAATGGCTTGGACAGGGGGCAAAGAATGTTTCTAGTTTGCATTATCAAATTAAACATTATTTGATGGATATACCTGGAAACCCAAGACATAAAAAAATTTAAGCACAAATACTCTATGGAAATAGAAAAATTTTTCTCTATTTTTCTTTTTATTCCTTCATTTGAGAACTACTAGAGAACTTGTTTTTAATGGTAAGTAAAGATGTTTGCATTGTAGTCATAATTCTATACATTAATAGCTTTATGAGTTTCCTAAGATCATCATTTGGAAGGCCTACAGTCAGCAAATTCTATAATAAAATTAAACTTTTGCTTTATAGTAATAGCTATTTTTATGACGTATACATCAGCCTTCCCTTATTAGGAGCCATGGTAAACTGGTCAATCATGAATACTTATAAATGAACCTTACGAGTTTTTGAAAAAGTTTGTCACATTGTTGACTAAAAGTATGCTACCATTTAAGATGTGGTCGGTTTTAAACGTGGGCTTGTTATCTTGATTGCTGTGCCAAACAATGACAGTGGGCATCATTCCTGAGACTGCGGTGCAGAGGTGTGCCCTCATCTCAGAAGGTATATTCCGTGTCAGTGGTGTCCCCTGAAGTTATTCAGTGGAAGGCACTTTGGGAAGCAGGGGCGGGAAGATCACTTGAGCCCAGGAGTTCGAGACCAACCTGGGGGGCAACATGGAGAAACCCCATCTCTACAAAAAATATAAAAATTAGTCCCAGCTACTCGAAAAACTGAGGTGGGAGGATCACCTGAGCCTGGGGAAGTTGAGGCTGCAGTGAGCTGAGATCTTGTCACTGCACTCCAGCCTGCGCAAGGGTGAGACCCTGTCTCGAAAAAAAAAAAAAAAGGAAAAAAGAAAAAAATTCATTTCTATTTTGTACAGAAAGTATTATAAAATTAAAAAACAAATTTTGTTATTATTGGTCTTAAAATCATTTGTATAAAAACTAATGCTCACTTGCCAGAAGTAAAGTATTAGACTAAAAGGAAACCATGCGACTCAAAAATTAAATAATTATATTGATACATTATCTATGAACAATGCTACCTTTTCCGCCTTGGTCACTAAAGATACCTTCTGAAGATGGTAACACAAATGGGTGTGTATGTTACCGTGCATTCACGGATTTTCTCCCCTTGAGAATCCCAGGCCATTTCTAATACCTTTATTTCCTACTTTGGAAGGACTTGGGGAGTTGAAGCATCTCAGCTGACCCAGGTGTTCTAGGTTGGTGCACATTGTTGTTTGAAGGCAATCTGGTTTTCCGTGGGTCCCGACCCAAAGTAGAGACTAACTCCCAGCTAATGTTTATTGAGCACTCTCTGTGTGCCAGGCACTGCTCCACACACAAAACTCCTTTCACCTCAGCCCTGTGGCTACAGGTACTATTGTTATCTACCTTTTGATGACAGTGAATGGAGGCTCAGAGAGGCTGAGCTGCCTAAGGTGGTGCCAGCTGTCTTCATTTGCTAGGACTGCCGTAACAAAGTGCAGATGGCTCAACCAACCAACACGTATTGTCCTACAGTTCTGGAGGCCAGAAGTCCAGAATCACGATCTCAGCAGGATTGGTTGTCCTTCTGAGAGCTGTGAGGCCCCTGTCCTCGGCTTACGGATGGCCACCTTCTGTGTGTCTCCTCACACTGTCTTCCCTCTGTGCCTTTCTGTCTCCAGCTTTCCCCTTTTTAAAAGGACATCAGTCGTATTCGATTAGAGACCGCTCTAACGACCTCATTTTGACCTGACTTTAAGACCCTTTCTCCAAATAGGGTCATATTTAAAAGAGTATTAGGAGTTAGGATTTCAAGATATAAATTGGGGTGGGGAGTGCATAATTCAACCAGTGACACCAGCTAACAATGACAGGGCAGGGTTTCAATCCAGCAGCCCGGCCCCAGCCTTTTAGTCTCCACCTTACACTGCCTTATTCGTGTTAGGTTGAACCACATGAAACTGCCATTTTTGTGAGTCAGATGGTTAAATATGGGCAGTTTCATATGACTCAAGCTGACCGATTTCAGGTCAGTCTTCTAAGTATTACCAACCTTTATGTGCCTGGCATTGAGAAATGGAGAATACCCAAGAAATGAAGTAAATGGGCTGGAGCCTGGGGAACTTAAACTCTCTTAAGAATTTATGCTCTTAATTCTGTCTCTTAAGGTAGACGAGGCATAAACATGCACAAAAACCCTTTGAAAACAATTATCAATCATACAAAGAAGCTTTCATCATTTTCATCTGGTGTGTCTATTCTAGCCAATATGGGAATTTTGGACAAAAAGACACAGAGTGTCAAAGCCTTCACTCATGTATTTATTAGGGCTCTTTGGTTAGAAATTAGAAAAACCACCTTCTTCTTACTGACTGATGCCAAAAAGGAGAACATTCTTACATGAATTTTAGCCGGGCTGCAGTCAGTTTCCAAATGGAAGGCAATGACTCCAAAATTAGAGGATACACCATAAACAGTAGTCAAGTCTAGTTGCCCTTTTATATAATTCACAAAATTAAGTTTATTAAGTAAAATCTTTAACAATGAGCACACACAGTAACTCTTCTGTGGTAGCCTCCATATATGTTAGATATGTTTTTTAATATCAAGGTAGATATTTTCACTCTGCTTCTCTAGTTGCTTTTATTGGAAAAGCCTTTTCTATACTTTCATATCATATCATGGGAAACATTTTTCGTTTTTCTCTCATTTAAAAATATTCTGTCTTTCCTGTTTCGTTCAGGAAACAGGAAACAACAGGTAACAACAGTAGCAACCTGACTCCCCCTAACTTCCATCTCTGTCTTCCCGGCTTTTATATCTGCTCATTCTATGGGTAGTAATTTAGGAGTTACCCAAGAAGGCGAGGATTTGCGCTGAAGGTAATGAACAGCTTTGTCTGAATTGTGCATCCTAGCTCTGTGATGGTACTTCGCATCTTGGCGAATGAATAGGATCCTGGAAATCAGGAATCCACATGTTCTGTCTTCATTCTCACAAGTGGGTTTTTTTTTTTCAGGTGTTCCAACGCCAAGCCAAGAAATTCTGCGGCACACGCTGAACACGCTGGTACGGGAGAGGAAGATCTACCCAACTCCAGATGGCTACTTCATCGTGACCCCACAGACTTATTTCATAACTCCTTCCCTCATAAGAACTAACAGTAAATGGTACCATTTGGACGAGAGGATACCTGACCGGTCTCAGTGCACCTCTCCGCAACCCGGGACCATCACGCCCTCTGCCTCAGGCTGTGTCAGGGAAAGGACATTGCCCCGAAACCACTGCGACTCTTGCCACTGCTGCAGAGAAGACGTGCACAGCACGCATGCACCCACCCTGCAAAGGAAGTCTGCCAAGGACTGCAAAGACCCTTACTGTCCCCCTTCTCTGTGCCAGGTGCCACCCACTGAAAAGAGCAAAAGTACTGTAAATTTTTCCTATAAGACAGAAACTCTCTCAAAACCTAAAGATAGTGAAAAGCAGTCAAAAAAATTCGGGCTAAAGTTATTCCGGTTAAGTTTTAAAAAAGACAAGACCAAACAGCTGGCCAATTTTTCTGCCCAGTTTCCTCCTGAAGAGTGGCCCCTGCGAGACGAGGACACGCCAGCTACGATCCCTCGGGAAGTAGAGATGGAAATCATTAGGCGCATTAACCCAGACCTGACCGTGGAAAATGTCATGCGGCACACCGCGCTCATGAAGAAACTGGAAGAAGAAAAGGCCCAGAGGAGTAAAGCCGGATCCTCTGCCCATCACAGCGGAAGGAGTAAAAAGAGTAGGACTCATCGGAAGTCCCATGGAAAGTCTCGGTCTCACAGCAAGACACGGGTGTCTAAAGGAGACCCTTCCGACGGTTCACATCTGGATATCCCAGCTGAAAGAGAGTATGACTTTTGTGATCCTCTTACCAGGGTGCCCAGGGAGGGCTGCTTCATCATTGAACACAAAGGAGATAACTTCATCATGCACAGCAACACAAACGTGCTCGAGTCCCACTTCCCCATGACACCAGAATGGGATGTGTCTGGTGAATTGGCTAAAAGGAGAACTGAGATGCCTTTTCCTGAACCTTCCAGGGGAAGCTCCCACTCAAAAGTGCACCGAAGCCACAGCCATACACAGGACCGGAGGTCCAGGAATGAGAGATCCAACAAAGCCAAGGAGAGATCCAGGTCGATGGATAACTCCAAAGGCCCTCTGGGTGCTTCTTCTCTAGGGACGCCGGAAGACCTTGCTGAAGGCTGCAGCCAAGACGACCAGACCCCCAGCCAATCCTACATTGACGACAGTACTTTAAGGCCTGCACAGACCGTTAGTCTCCAAAGGGCTCACATTTCGTCCACAAGCTATAAAGAGGTGTGTATTCCAGAGATAGTCAGTGGCAGCAAGGAACCGTCCAGCGCTTGCAGCCTTTTGGAGCCAGGAAAACCACCCGAGAGTTTGCCATCCTATGGCGAACTCAACTCTTGTCCAACAAAAACAGCCACAGATGACTATTTCCAGTGCAACACCTCTAGTGAGACGGTGCTCACGGCACCATCACCTCTGGGAAAGAATAAGGAGGACCATGACACTCTGACTTTGGCAGAAGGGGTGAAAAAGCTCTCCCCATCTGATAGGCAGGTCCCCCACTCCTCCAGGGAGCCTGTGGGGCACAAGGAGGAGTCACCAAAAGGGCCGGGTGGGGGCCCCGCTGCTTCGGGAGGAGTGGCTGAAGGGATCGCCAACGGACGCCTTGTCCAGCACCATGGTGCCGAGCCCAGCAGCTTGGACAAGAGGAAAGAGATATTTAGCAAAGACACACTGTTCAAACCTCTTCACAGCACCTTGTCTGTAAACAGCTATCACAAGTCGAGCCTGTCCCTCCTCAAATCTCACCCGAAGACACCTGCTGACACATTGCCAGGCCGATGTGAGAAACTGGAACCGTCCCTGGGGACCTCGGCGGCACAAGCCATGCCTGCTTCCCAGCGTCAGCAGGAGTCAGGAGGGAACCAGGAAGCCTCTTTTGACTATTACAACGTCTCTGATGATGACGACTCTGAGGAAGGGGCAAACAAGAACACGGAGGAGGAGAAAAATAGAGAGGACGTAGGCACCATGCAGTGGCTCCTCGAGAGGGAGAAGGAAAGAGACTTGCAGAGGAAATTTGAAAAGAACCTCACCCTTCTCGCCCCAAAAGAAACCGACAGCAGCAGCAACCAGAGAGCCACCCATTCAGCCCGGCTCGACAGCATGGACAGCAGCAGCATCACAGTGGACAGTGGATTCAACTCCCCACGGTAGGGAGAGGTGTCTCTGTGCACACACATGCACCTAGCGGGGCCTGGGGCTTTATGCACGTAACTTGACAGTTTCTGATTTTGTAGTCTCAGTTCTATGGATGAGGGTTAAGAGTTGTATGAGTTGTATTGTTAACAATCTGTTTCTGACTTCTTTTTCAGGAATTGAAAAAAATGTTTCTGCACCTGTAGAGATCACCAATCTGGACTGGTGGGTTGGCTCCTCCCCTCAAACTTGCATCAGTCCGATCTAACTAAAACCAATATTTCCAGTATTTTTTCTGCTACGTTCATATTGCCACCCATGCTAAGAGAAGGATGTTTTTTAAGTCCTTCAAAAATAGTAACTTTTTGAGTAGAATAAATAGTCTGGGGGCGGGGGAGGAAGATAGGGGTTGGTAGTAAATTGACTGATGCTAAGATAGGGGTCCCTGTAGTGAAAATATAATAGCAGATCTCAAAACCTCTCCAATGGATCTAGAAGCTTGTTGCCATTTGGATCCCGCTGTTCTGTGCAGCCTGTCCCTCTGGCTCACACACCTTCCTTTCACTGCCAAGAAATGGAATATCTCTTCCCTCACAGCGAGGGCAGGGGCTTGTGCTCTGTTAGATCAAAGCATGTGCCATGTTTATTTCTCCTCCTGCAGAAATGACAGAGCCCATTTGGGCAGTCTAATTGTAGTTCCTTCTTGTTAATAGGTGTTAGTTCAGCAAAGGGTTGACAGTCGAGAGTTAGTGGTGCCCAGTGGTCATGGCCAAAGCCCTAGAGTTGTTCAGGGATTCAGAAAGCAAACAAGAGTCTGTGCAACTTCCTTTTTTCTTCTTAACTCTTTCTTCTCCTCAAAGAGCAACATGGGACCTAATTCTCTTTCTAACTTCTACTCCAGATTGGTGACTCTGAGATGCAGAAATACTACTGAGAGATTGACATTTCTCATCAGCTATGATTCCCAAGATTTTACAATACTTATAATTTTAACATGGATTCAGATAGGATTATGTACTTCATATATTTATTTTAATTATTAAGAATTAAAATTAATTCCGTTGTGATCTTTTCACTATATCCCTGGATAATTTTGGAAGTGAGCATCACACAGCTGGAACTGGGAATCATTAATTGCTTTGTCCCATATTAGGCCTTTGTGATTTATTAAAGGGCTGGTTCATTATTATTATTATT
The DNA here is from genome assembly GCF_028858775.2 of Pan troglodytes. NCBI lineage: Eukaryota > Metazoa > Chordata > Mammalia > Primates > Hominidae > Pan > Pan troglodytes. The sequence continues at coordinate 185,660,268 of NC_072401.2, forward strand.
ATTATCATCATTATTATTTTGGTCTTGGAGCCTTTCTTCCAAGTTAACACGTGTGTGGAAGTCTAAATGTCTGCACAGAGCTGAGAGATGGCCGTGGTGACAGTGGAGACTGTGGGCCCCAGTCCCTCTCCCCATCCCTCGAGGAGCCTCTGAGACCTCAGGGAGCCATGGGCCTCAGCCTGAAAACCACTAGTCTACTAAGTGGCTTTTCTAAGAAATCATTTTTGCTAAATAATTTTTTATCTCAAATCAGATATTATTTTCCGATTTATTTTAACTATCCTTTTTTTCTTCATTTTCCTGTTCTACTCTTTTTTCCTCTTGAGTTCCCCGTAGTGGATACCAGATTAGCAAAACAGAAGGTCTGTAATCCGTGGTAGAAGTTGAGAACAATTTTTGGTGGTAGGTGTGGTGTATTTGCCTGTGTCTTTCTGTTCTACTGTTTCTCATTATGTAGCCTCTGCCTCCTACCTGCTTTTCACATGCTCGTTTTAAACCTTTCTCCTTTCCCTCTGGGCCCCTGGGCTTCCACAGACAGGAAGCTGCCGTACTAAAGAGATAGTTGCTAAGGAGACATTGGGAGTAATTTAATGGGTTCTAACTAGAAAACCTTCCACTGCATAATATTGAAAGTTTTTTGTTTGTTTGAAGGTAAACAGAGATATTCATGAAATGGTTGAACCAGTATCTCTACAGAATATATTTTACTATCTCTAAACTTGGGGTGCAGAATATAGAATTTATGACTGGGATTATTTCTTGAAGTAAGTTGATTTTCAGTTGTTTCATTATGTGCTTAAAGTTAAATGCTTTGTCATGGCAGAAGGTAAAGACTGTTCTAAAGAGACAACCTTCACACAATAGCTGCATGTCTCCCCACTAATATTAAGTAGAATTTTCTCTACATGAAAACATGTATCACCTATACATGTTATACAGTTAGAGAATCTACAGAACAATTGCTAATTTTACCCCTTTCATATTTACTACCCTTTGATTAGAAGCTAGGTGACAAACTATTTTCTACTCACCTTAATAAAGTCACTGAGTTGTCTCGCTGATCCAGGAGTAATGTTCTGCAAAGGAAAGTATTTGACTTCTAGAAACTTTGCTCTGCAGTCTGGGGAGTATTTTAGCCAGATAGCATTATCATGTGCATACATTACCATTGCTGCGAGACATGGGAATCGTTTTAAATTTTTTTTAGAGACAGAGTCTCACTCTGTTGCCCAGGCTGGAGTGCAGTGGTGATTGTAGCTCACTGCCGCCTGGAACTCCTGGGCTCAAGCGATCCTCCCACTTCAGCCTTCTGAGTAGCTGGGACTACAGGTGTGTGACACCACGCCTGGTAATTTTTTTAAAAAATTTTGTAGATCCTTCTGCCTTGGCCTCCCAAAGTGCTAGAATTATAGGCATGAGCCACCGTGCCCAGCCCTGACATGAAAATCTTAAGCAGGCCATTTATTAAAATCTTTCAGTAAATAATTCACCGAGCAGCTAAGCCCCAACCAAAAAAAAAAAAAAAAAAAAAAAAACAAAAAAAAAAAACAGAAAAAGACCCCAGAAAGTGATTTTTCTCCACACTCCAGGGTTTCAGTGCTGGCTTAGAAGTCATGTCCAGCCACATTTCCAAAATTCTTCAGTCCCTTTTGTTGGGAATTAAAGGGTATGTAGAAGGAAAAAGGGTAGAAACTTGAACTATGCTATGAGATCTAATATTGAAAATGAAAAGTCTTGACGTGAGAAGCCTGTGATTTCAAATATGAGGCCTAAAGCTGGTTGATAAACACAATATGAAAATCAGAGACCAAAGGCTGCCAGGGGTATATCTGCTTAATGTATTGCAAGAACGTGTGCTGTAGACGCCTGGGGCCAGGGGAAGACATGCGCACAGAAGGATGAGCAACAGAACCGCTTGGTCCATTTCTCCTGCCTATAAAATCCTGAAATCCTGTTTTTCAGGTTGTACTCCATTAGCTCTCTTTAAAAAACAAAAAACCAACTTTTAAATTTGAGGAATATTTTTACTGCTAACATTCCATCTCCTTTAACTTTTTCATCAGCACACCTGGAGCCCGCAGCATGAATGTCACAGACTGTAATCATTATTGCAACAATAATGAAATACATTCTTTACCACAATTTACCACTATTACATATATTACATATTTACCACTATTAATATGTTGGCTGTGATTGAAGGTGGGCGAAGGGATCTTACAGTAGAGACAGACCCCAGCTCAGATCATGTATTGCAATATGTGTTTACGGTGCCTGGTATACAGCAGGCACTTAATAAATGTTGAGCCCACCCCTTGAAAGCTGGTTTAAGAGTGAATCCTTTGGACCTTAAAATGTATTTTCCCATAGAAAATACGTCATTCGTAATACATGGATTCTGAAGCGAACCCACAGTCACTATTTATTTCATTATATGCTAGGTATATAATGAAATAATCCACATTTTCTACCTTATTAGTGTACAGATTCTTCCTTGATGCTTACTTCTTCTTCACAGTCACCCTAGGAGTAGGTACATCCCATCATAACTCTCTATATTTTAGAGATGAGGAAGTCAGATACTGTAAAAAGTTACTTTAGTGATTAAGAACAAAACCAAAGGAATATGTCTTGAAATCTTTGGGGTTTTGCATCTTTCCTGAACCTCCTCCTTCCTCCACCTGCTCCATGCCTCAGTGGTAGCTCTGGCAAAGCCACTGGTGAGTTTTCCTGGGGGAGACGTCATGTAGGCAAGTCTCGCACTTTCCCTTTTAGTGATGACATTTTGGAGTGTCCTTTAGGTATGCTCAGATTTACCATAAGCATAATGAAAAACTTGACTTCTCCCTATAAATGGATTACCTTTCTGGAGGTACCCTTGACATTCAAGAAAGTCCGAGGGTTTGTTTGTTTTTTTTTTTTGGTTGTCAGTGAACAAACTGCCTTTTAAACAATTAACTCTTGGCTTCTTGGTGAGAAGCAAACTCAAAGCCACAAGGAGTTAGGCTTAAATAACCTGTTGGAAAGGGCTATCAGAGTACAGGATTCAAAGTTGCTATCAGCCTAGGATGGGAATGAAAGAGAGGAGAGGATGTGTTCGCTGTAGTCGTTTGACTTGTTAACTAGCTCTAGCAGGCTTAAGTCAGTTGTGGGGAGCAACTCTCAGAGACTATTTCCTAAATGTTGACTCTGCCTCATGCAGTGGATGTTTTGAGAATGCTTCTGGCTTCCTCAATCTCTGTAGCTGATACATTTCTTGTAGCCACATTGAGGCCCTGGCACAGGAAAGCTACTCAGTTCCTCTCAATCTGGCCCAGTCATCTTATTTCTGCCATTGCCCTATACATTTGAAATCTGAAATGTTCTAAATATCTTAAAGCAATGAAATAGATTCAAGTGTTTCTAACTTAGAAAAAGTAAAAGAGAGAGCAAAATAATACAGCTTTAAAATCACCTGTATTCTATACGAATTATTTTAAAAAGAAAATACTTCACGTATAATCCCAGCATTTTGGGAGGCCAAGGCAGGCGGATTGCTTGCGCTCAGGAGTTCGAGACCAGCCTGGGCAGCATGGGGAAACCCAGTCTCTACTAAAAACACGAAAATTAGCCGGGTGTGGTGGCACATGTCTGTGGTCCCAGCTACTCGGGAGACTGAGGTAGGAGGATTGCTTCAGCCTGGGAGGCAGAGGTTGCAGTGAGCTGAGATCACACCACTGCACTCCAGCCTGGGGGACAGAGCAAGACCTTGACTCCAAAAACAAAACAAAACAAAACAAAAACAAAAACAAAAAATCCAAACAAAAACAATCCTGCCGAAGTGGGGCAGAAATGAGTGGAAACTTAACAAATGAATGGGAAAAAAAATCTAAGTTCCTTTATCGAAAATATAATGTATTTTAACTAAAGTGTTAAATTTTGAAACAGTGGAATAAAACGTTTAAAGTAAATTTTATTCCCATCTTTGCGGCAAATGCTCAGGGTCCCCCAAAAAAGGGCATGCTCAAGTCCCCCACAGTCAAAATCTGCTAATCCAGAATGAAAATGGAATCATTAGGATAAAATTATCGAGTGTGTTCAGGAGCGGCTATGCCAGTGAATTTCCAGCCTGAAATGAAATCATGACTTAGGTGTATTTATGAGTATCTGTTTTAAAAACCACTGTGATAGCTAGCTATCACCTCAAATTTTGAAGTCGTTTCGTTGAGTGTGAAAAAAAGGAGAAGACATTTCAAAGTGCATTTAGCTGTTTAAAAACCCTTTATTCACTGAGTGTGCTGCTGATTATTACATGTCTGTGGAAGCTTCTGGAGCCAGTGGTGGAGAGGCAGATGTGAATAATCAGTCGAGATGTATATTGATATGACATTATGAACCAGCAGAGGAAATCCATTAACGACATCATTTGCTCTTCCTCTGGGGCTCAATTTATAATTATTTATGTTCCAAACAAAACAAAACAAACCCTTTTTGCTCTTTTAGTACTCGGGAGAGCCTGGCTTCCAACACATCAAGCATTGTTGAAAGTAACCGTCGTCAGAACCCCGCTTTGAGCCCGGCCCATGGTGGAGCTGGTCCAGCCTTCAACTTCCGAGCGAGCGCGGAGCCCCCGACAAATGAAGCTGAGAAGCTACAGAAACCTTCCAACTGCTTGCAAGCTTCTGTTACTAGCGTGTGATTGTCCTTCTGCCTCAGATCTTCTGTCTCATTCGATACAGCAAAGTTTACGACACTGGGACTGATGTTTACATCTTTGGAAAGACAAGCATCTCAACCACAGTTTTTGTGTTTACTTAAACTGTGCTGCTAAGTAGGGCTAGGGCAAAAAAACAAAAAATCTTTATTTCAGAGTATTGCTTTTCACATTTATGGCTCTGTAGCAACTGAATAACAGTAGGGGTGATATGTATACTTTTGCTTCACTAATTGTATCTGAGCACACATAGGAAAGTCTAGACACTGTAAGTGTAATACGCATTTTCAATGTCATGCAGTTGCCAATTCCATTTTAAAATGCCACAGATGCGTGTTGCTCCCAGTCTGTGGTTAAACGGTGCCACAGAACTGATCCTTGACACTTCCAAAAAAAAACAAAACAAAACAAAAAAAATTAAAAAAAAAAACAAAAACAAAACTAAGCTACCACGAAATGTCAAATGCAAGGGTCCACCTTGAGGGAAATAGATGCCAAACTAACTAGAAGGGACCCCGGCCCTTTGTGTGTGAATTGTTTATGCACCAGTCATTTTTCACTGTGAGTTTTCGTGACACTATTTTGCAGGAGCCCATGGAAGTGTGTAAGAAGGGGTCGCAATGGAGATCGCTGGGAGTGAATGTTTTCAGGGTTTTGTTTTCAAGTGTCACAGATGCTTGTCTGATTTTTTTAACCTTCCGTGATCACAAACAGGAATATAGGCCTTTGAATCTGAAGTGGACAAAGGAAAGGAATTTCCAGTCTGGCTGGGGCACAGCATTAGGTGATTGAAAAGGTGATGTGGACTTGTAAAAGGTGTTACTCAAATATTGAAGGAAGAGAATTTCCTCCTTGTGATACTTAGGATGACCCTATCTTACTCTAATAGATACAATAATTAGTTTGTTTAAAAGCAAAATGTTCTTTGTGATACAAATGAAGAGTAGGGCCTGAGGATGTTATTCTTTCTAATGGAAGGACATAAATCTATTTTATGTAGTTTTAAATAGAATGCCTAAATTAGGCTGTGGGAGATAATTTTTAGTGGTTATAGGAAAGAGCAAATTTAGGGAGAGTTGAACTTCAGGCCTTTTATTCCTGGGAAGATATCTATAGAGAAAACTTTTAAAATAATTTTTGATTAGAAATATACATGTGCCCATGTAATAAACAACAGAATGTGCTCATTCTGCTAGTGCGGTATAATCCTAATTTGTACTCCCCTAAAATTTATCAGAATAACAATTATGCATACATGAACTATGCCAGAGTAATGTTTACAGATACTTTGTAACCAATTTCAGGAGGCGTTTTTAGCTGGATGTGTAGTTAATTAGCCCAACTTATTTCCAAATGGTTTGTTAACATTTTGCTTTGGTTTACAATGTCATGTTGAACACAAAGAAGACCCAGCAGCAAAGGGATGACCAATAATTTCATCTTATAGCAAAGAGACATTCCAACGTTCCCATGTTTTATTTTCTGAGAACAGTGGGACAGATCTGTAGTAATGGAATATTATTTGCAAAAGGGTTACATATGACACAAGTAAGTGTTCTGACATAAAGTTTTATTTAGTTCAGTGGCATGTGCTGTTGGGAGCCATACACCATAAAATATATATATCCCAAAATAAATCTAGAATATTTTCACCTCCAATTTCAGTAATTGGCATATGATTTGTGAGACGCATCTGTTTTTGTATGAGGTTTAATCACTAGCAATCTGTTTAAAGAATCCAGTCCTATACACAGTTGGACTCATTCTTGAAACCTTTAAATGCTCCCTCATAGTTTTTCAGTTATTTGGAAGTTGCATTGGGTCAAACTGAACTCCTTGAGTTTGGTGTAAATTCCTTTTTTCTGCTTATTATAGTGAAACTTCAGCACGTTTCTTAGTAAACTCCCATACCATTGAAATGCTTAAGCCAGTTGGCTTTCAGTCTCATGCCTTATTTCCTCCAAGGCATGCCTCAACGCATTGTTTGTCTCATTGCTTAAATATGTCCAGAAGGAATGATCATGTATCTAATAGACTACATAGTCGGTTCCCTTGGGGAGTTATATATCATACAGTTACTAAATATTTGTCTAAATTCATTTTTTCCAAAAACCTGCTCTCAAATTTTTCTTCTACTCTCAGTTCGTAAATAATATAACCATTGAAACAACACATCAGCCTCTAGCTGATCCTCTGAAAGTAGCCATTGAAATAATCGAATACTGTGTGAACAGGAAAGGAAAGCATTACCTTTAAGAGAAGCTTTAAAATAGGAATTTATTGATATTTCACAAGATATAGGTTTACAGAAGACATTATTCAAATAAATATGTACACTATTTGCCTGATGCTATGGGGTACATAATTTTTTAAAAACTCCCTTAGACCAGCAGCCATTAGTGTAGAAATGATGGACTTTAAAGGTGATACCATGTAAGCAGATGTTGCATATAAAAATATTCCTGCCTGAATCTGATCGAGATTCTTGAATGGGGGAGGAGTGGCAGCCGGCAGCACATTGCAAATGTCATTCGAGGTCACGGTGAGGCTCTCGGTCCCGGAACAGTGGGGGCCTCGCCAGGCGTTGCCAGTATCCCTTTCCTCCTGTAAAATCATAGCTTTGTGTTACACGACTGCTTATCCAGTCTTAGGGTTTAGCAGCTGAAAGGTTTACAAAACTGAATCTGGTTGAATCTCTGTGAAAGGGTCAACACATCTGTCGGCATTTTGCACACTTATGTATTATTATGATACAACATATTACTTTATGGTAATTTTTATTTTTACATATAACTACCTCCATAAATTTGATGAAATGGCAGCCGTGTGTTAAAGAGTGTATCGTTCAGAAGAGCAAAGTTGAACACTTCCTTCAGCATTAGGGCATGGCGTGCTGTGTGTGTCAGTGATTGCCTCTGTGGACTCATGACTTTCCATCGCCATGGCTTTCTCTTACGCCGCTGTTTGGCTTTCAGATGTAATCCTGTCTTCTCCTCTCTTCCCCACGAAAGCGCACTCGATTTTGTTAGGAATGAACAGAAGTTTAAAAATTCTTGTGCCCACCCCCGCCCTCCACCCATTCCTGTTAAAAGTTCTCTGGCGAAGAGCCAATGGGTGAACGTAATTGAAAGAGCTATTTACTCCTTTGGAAATCTGATTTGAAGTCTAAGTTTTCAGTAACAGAAGACACACAAGCAATGTGGACTGCCAAGCTTGACGCACTTCGGGCTCTGCCTTCACTCGCATGCTACCATGTCGAGCCCAAACTCCACTTTAATTAAAAGAGCTGTGCTGTGAATTCCACAACTTCTGTTAAATAATTTGTATTCCATTATATATATTTTGCACATCTCAGGGGACCATAATGAACATATGAAAGGGGGGGTGCCATCAAATAGAGAAAACAAGTAGAAGAGGTGAATGGAGACTAGCTGGATAAAAATAACAAATTACTTCTTCTCTGATGTTGTGAAGGTCAGGTTCAGGAAGCATCAATTCACAGTTAATCTGGAGTAACAATGATCTGAACACCAGCTGTTCCCAGGTCCCTCTTTTTCATAGCCCAACCAGCATCTAAAATGTAAATTTAAATGACATTGCAGTCACCGTGGGGAGAAGAAACCTGTTCAGTGGAAGCAGAAGCATTGTTCCTTTTTTAGGTTGGCGCAGCTTTGCAAAACTCTACCCAGGATAAACCACTTATCACCACCAAGTGTACTTGAAAATAAAGTTTTTAACTTAAATTACAAGCATATTGCTCATAATACAATAGTGATCATTTTTTGAAAGTCTTGCCATTTATAACATGGGCAGTATTTGGAGCTTCATTTAAAAACCAACAACAACCGATAATGACTTTGCACGATTCACTTTGGGATCTCTAAGTGCTTCCAAAGCATTCAGATTTACAAACAATTCACAAGACAGGTCATCTTTGTAATACCCATACTTACAATGAATTAACAAAAGGAGTGACTTAAGATTCTCCAGGAACACAGTGGCAGCTATCGATGATCTGTTTTCTATCTGTTTGATAGAGCATCATGAGAAATCACAAAATACAATGCTATTTTTCTGATGTGTGCTAATAAAGTCAAAGAAAACAAATACATCTTGACACTTTTGTCCATTTTCATTCAAAAAAAAAAAAGTTCAGGGTGTTTGGAATTTTACACCTCAGCACACCTTACTGGTATCAGTGGAGAAAGCGGGTGATTGACAGATCCACCCAAACGCCACTGCAGTCAGAAGCAGATCTGGACACACCCTTGTTTACAGTTTCATATTGGGTTGCTATAGTTCTCGTGCTAAATCACCAGCTTTCAGGAACATGACCGCTCCTGGCAGTGGAAGGTGCTGAAACAGAAATTTTAATTAAAAACTTTATCAAGTACTCTTCACAGTGCTGCTTGGCACCCTAGAAAATCAGTACAATATATCGAGCCCTACTTTGGAGGAGCTGGATTTCTGAGGGAGCTGATCCAGTTCTAAGTGTTTTCTCGAATTAGGAGATAGATGATCTTTGATGGGGATCTCCTCCGTCACCACAGGCCAGTCACAGAACCAACTAGCCACGTGCTGCCAGACCTCAGTGGGCCCAAGCAGGAGCAATCTCTTCTATCCCCCATCTCCCCCAGGACCATCCTGCCCATTGTCAATGTCATCCAGGGCTCTTCCGGTAGTGAGTGACTTTTCTGCACATGTTTAGGGCTTGGGGGAGCTAGAACACAGGAAACATGAATGCAAAAGGCATGGAAAATACTGTTTTGCTTTGCGTTAGTAAAATGCGGGCAGGAAAAAGATTACTATCGGTCTGAGCTTTGCCAAGTGAGATAGAATCAACTGTCACCCCATTCCTCTCCCAGAAGGTCTTATGGTATTAAGGATACATCTAATATTTTCCCACAGATTTTTATTCAGGAGATGTTTCATAAATTACATATATGAAAACATTCATTATTACGTTTCCTTGTGTATTTCAAACAGACATTGGCACCTTCCTATTGAGTTAATACTCTGCATCTTTTGCAGCAGCAGCCCACAAGGAGATTCCCAGAGATGGCTCCCCTAACACACAGTCCTGTGATTTTACAGTTCTATGACTTACAGTTGATGATTCACAAGATTCAGGATTCTACAAGACTCAAGGGGGAACTAAACTTTCTTATGATTGTACATGATCAGTTATAGGGCTGTAATCATTAATTGTTGGCTTCAAATGTGGACACACACACACACATCATGCCAAGGAGGGAATGGGGTGTTTCAAGTCAGGCAGCGATGATTCTGGAAGGTTGGAAATGTAAGGTTAGAAGCTTGGCTGGTCCGTGTACAGTTGTCTGCCTCCCTGTCCCAAGGCTGGTCTTAGTAAACCTGTTCCCTTGCTCCCACCAAGAAGAGGTACCAAATGTGAGACCTGAGATCTCCTCCAATATCTGTCCTCTGCAGTTCCGGGAAACTAATCATGAAGTGCACATGCAGCAGCTCCTCCACTTCCTTTCCTCCGAGGCCCTCCTTTCCATTCTCCCACCTAGATACTGACACACCGCCACGGTTTCCACATTGGAAGGGCAGAACACTGTGCAGTATCGTGCACACTTGCTGGGTTAGGAATAGAGCTGCCCTAGGGTCACCTTCATGCAAGTATTGACAGCTACAAATGAAAGTCCTTAGAGCAGTTGACACAGATACTACGTTCTAGAAGAGAATTAAATTTAAACGTCAAGTTTAAAGGGATCATAATTCTGCAGGTATCTTTCTCTGAGTGACTGAATGTGACTATTGCATTAGGGTAAATGAATTAAGACGTGCAAGTGGGATTTACTGTATGTTAGAAAGGAGTTTTGCAGCCAAGACTGCCTTGAATAAAATGTGTTTGCACTGAAAAAAAATTTTAAATTACTTGGTCTCTGGTTGCTGTAAAGGTCATCCAAGATGGATGTTCTGTTTATATTGTATAGTATTTCATATGAAATAATTACAGTTCATGAAATGTCTTCCCTAATGTTACTGATTTATAACAGCACATTTGTAACATGGTTTTTATCGTGTCAGTGTACCATACTGTAAATGATGATTACTTGTCATGCTTAGTATAATAACTTAAAAGAAAAAAAAGGACAGGGATTTTTGTAAGTCTATATTTGAAAGTCCCTCCCTATGGTGATACTGTGTTCATGTTGTTTATGTAGTGTTGTGTGAAATATCCATTTTGGATTGTGTTACTTTTTAAGATATTAAATAACATTTGGTTATATGTCTTAAGTGGATTTTTTTGGTACTTGAGAGAAAATATTTTAGGTGAGGTTAATTGATTTCTCTCTTCAATTAATAGGATTTTATAACATTGTGATTACTCAATATTATTAGAGCTTCTGAGTTAAAACAACTAAAAATGAAAATTTCTGATCAAAATTCTTTTTCCATGAAAGTTGGGGGAAAAAATCACATTTTTAGGTAACTGAATTTAAAACAGAGTGAGAGAGATGCCTATAACTACATTTTCTATACGAAATTATAAAGTGATGTGATTAGGTCTGGGGTTTCTTTTTCATTAGCACTCATGTCTCAGCTTTTGTTCCCAAGTGGATGGGATCCTCTCCCCAGTAAACACGAGGAGGCTGCTCACAGGTTCCAGTGAGTCACTTGCACAGGTTCGGAATCCTCCATGTTTATTCTCCTTCAGCTGTCATTCATTCTTCTGAGTCTCTCACTGTGGCAAATCTTTGCCCGTAGAAAATGGGCTTTTTCAAACCAAAGGGATTTGCTGCCCCGTTAATGATGGAGCTAGGAAATGGTATTCTCAGTCAAAAACAGTGAGCCATAAAGTCGAGCCTGATTTTCTTATAAAGGCAATATCCAAAGTAGACTTCCAAAAATTGTTGTGAACGATGACAGTGTCTACGGATAAGTGTCTGGAGACCCCAAGGTAACTTCTTTGAAGAGCAAGTTGTATTTTGTTGCGTAAGTTTGTCTATATATTTTAAACTGTCTCAATACAGACGTTTCCTTTTTCAGGCATGAAGTTAGGAAGAGCAGGAATACTGGGAGTATATTGTGAGTTTTACTCTAGGACCAAAAGCAGCTGTGGTCAAGGAAAGGTAATTGTGTGTTCCTTTCAGAACGATCTAGTGAACTGAGGAAACGTGGGGACCTAAGGAGAAGGGGGAAGGCAGGATTCTGATTCCTTGGAGAGAATGGTCACAGTTCATAAACACTTTGTCTTTCCAAAGGAAAGGGTATGGTTTTAACTTACTTTTAGCATTTAGAGTGGTGGCTTTTCTCTCCTTCCTTAGAGAAAATTCAAGCAGAGTACTCAATACTTGCCTCCTTCCCTGGTGGTGGCCATGAAATCGAGAACCACTGAGTAATCAGAAGAAGTTATTCACCTGACCTTAATAATTCATTTAACTGTAAAATCTTATCCCTACTGTGAGAGTTCTTGGATTTAGGGACACCCCCCTGCCCATCTTCACGCTCAGTGGCTCCAGACCTTTCCTGTCAAGCAAATGGTTAATCATGTGTGTGATTAATACCTTTGCACAGTACATTGCTCCATACAGGAATTTCAAGAAAAACTGAGGCACCTGTGCTCAAGAGAGGCCTAATAGGTTGCTTAACTGCAGCTCCCAAATTCCATCAAATAAATTCCTCCCAGGTCACTTTCCTTTGCGTTTCCCTTGTTCCTCACCCTTTATTGTAAAGTTCCATGCATTATTTTTATTTTCTATTACCTTGAGTTTATTTTACTTCTCTTCACTTTGCTTAATAGCAGTGCTTTTCATTTGTTCGTTGTTATGCTGTTAATATTTGGACTCACTCTTGCTCTCCATTATTGATAACCACAATTGATTACTAGTATTTTAAATTTTACATTTATATTGTCTTTCCCTCCTTGTGTGCACAGACCACTGTCATCCCTCAATCTCATTTCCACTCTCACCTTTGCACTAAGAGCCTTTGGTTCTCTGACACTTCTGTAGATATCTGCCACCAGCTGAGTCATCAGTGGCCTGATAAATGGTAACTTGAAGATATGCATGGATGGATGGATGGATGGATGGATAGATGGATATTGCATTAGATCAAAGGTGCCGGTATTCTTATTGTCTGAAAATGACAATGAAACAAAAGGAGATATCATGCAAAAGGATATTTTTTGATGTCCATGTGACTCCCTTTTAAGAACTTATCTTGGGAAATTATTTTGTAACCTTCTTCTATCTATACTTCAAGCCATTGCCTGCCATTCTTTACTATACAATATATGATTTCTTGTGGGAAAAGTTTTTTCCCCCTGAAAGACACCTCCTTTTTTTTTTCTTTTGAGACGGAGTCTCGTTCTGTTGCCCAGGCTGAAGTGCAATGGCACAGTCTTGGCTCACTGCAACTTCTGCCTTCCGGGTTCAAAAGCTTTCATTGAGAGCTGGGATTAGAGGCACCTGCCACCATGCCCAGCTAATTATTTTTAATAGGGCTGGAATTTCACCATGTTGGCCAGGCTGGTCTCGAACTCCTGACCTCAGGTGATCCACCTGCCTCGGCCTCCAAAATGCTGGGATTACAGATGTGAGCCACCACACCCGGCCAAACACCTCCTTTAAAGTTAGTAACGGCTCGGTGGTTTAGTGATCAGCAGGCCCATCGACACAGTGCAGCTTCACATTGTTTGTCACTGTTGATAAAACAAGTGAGACAGATAACTAACAACGCTTAAGTGGATTGGAGAAGACAGCTTTTGCCCCTCTTTTTTCCTTCATGTGTTACTTGAAGGCAGTTCATGAGAGGACATCTGTGTTGAATGTCAAAGGATCAATACTCAGTCTGGGAAAATGTTAAGATTGTCTGGAATACAGCAGTGAGCTTGGAAACAGAAATGGTCATTTCTACATTTCTCTCCCTTCCATGTCTCATCTCTTAATTTGAAGGGGACTTAATTAAGTGGATTGGGGCTCCATATGGCCCCTAAGAAGTCAGACAAACGAGCATAATAGAAGGTATCTTTTACAATTGACTCTTGCTCTAGCCAACTGGTGGAAGGGCCAGCACTTTAGAAAGACTTGCCTCGGGACTTCAGCAGTTAGCATTTTTGTAGAGAGTTTTTGAGAGGAAAGCACTTCCACTGCACCTTAAAAATAAACCTTTGATAACATTTTTAGATTTCTGGAATTATTACAAAGATAGTACAGAGAGTTCTTGGATACCCTATATCCAATTTCCCTTGTTATTATCATTTCACATTAATACAGTTCCTTAGTTACAATTAATGAACCAATATTATTACATTATTGTTAAGTAAAGTTCACCTTTTATTCAAATTTTCTGTTTGTCCCCACTGTCATTTCTTGTTGTTCTTGTCCCAGGAGCCCAACCAGGATACCATACTACAATCAGTTGTCCTGCCTCCTTGGTCTGTGACAATTTCTTCAACTCTGTTTATATTTGATGTCCTTGACAGTTTTGAGGAGTATGTGTCTGGTATTTTGTACAATGTCCCCAGTTTGACTATGACTTATACTTTTGTCATGAGTAGGCCAGAGTTATGTGTTTTGGAGAGGAGAACCATGGAGATAAAGCTCCATTCTCATCATATCAAGAGTCCATCCTATTCATTATGACCTATTACCACCACTGATGTTAACCTTGATCATCTGGCTGGAGGTAGTGGTTGTCAGGTTTCTTCACTGTGAAGTTACTCTTTTTTCCTCTCTTTCCATACTGTTCCCTTTGGAAGAAAGTCACCATGTGCAGCTTAAGGAGTGGAGAGTTAAGCTCTGCTTCCTTAAGGGCAGAGTATCTAAATAAATAAGTTGTAATTCTTCTGTACAGAAGATTTGTCTCTTCTGTGCCACTTATTTATTTATTCAATCATTCTTAGCAGTATAGATTCAGATATTTATGTTATACTTTGGGTGAGAGTCTATTACCACTTTATTTTATTGCTCAAACTTTTCCAGCTTTTGCACTGAGAGCTCTTTAAGTTGGCTCTTGTACCTCTTTGATGTACCCCCATCATTGTGGTTTGTTCACATGTTTTTGAGCACCTTCATAACTCTCTGGCACTATAAGAAGCTGTAGGCTCATTTTGTATATTTCCTGTCCCAGTCTTGGAATGAGTCGTTTCTCTAAAGAACACTCGTGTCTTTTATTGGAGAATGGTATTAGAAACCACCGTCTGGGTGCTGGCTTTGTGCATTACTACTGGGGAGACATTACTTCTAGGTCTTCTCAGCTGACAGAGCAAGGAGGTATATGTGTGTATGCAAACCTGTCCACATACACGTATCAATAGATATTGCTAAATGTAACCACCTGTACTTCTATTAAGCTAAGTGTCATGCTGATGTCTCCAACTCTAATGCATTATGACATGGATCATTCTAGCCTCTTTTCTTGCTCATCTGTAACTTCCCACTCCCACAGTGAGAAACCCGGCTCTCATCACCTGCCATCCCTTTACTGGACTGCTGAATTGCAGTATACACGATAGTAGGTCATCCATTGCATTTTCTAAAACTGATTTGATAAATATGGAAATAGGGAAACAAATGAAAGTGTTTCTTAACTTATTCTAGTATGTGGCTTGCTTCCTGTGACAGTGCAGTGAAGATTATAAACTTGTTAGTGAGCTTATTTGGTCCTAGAAGGATTGTTCTGAAGAATGTAAGGTTCAGAGGCAGGAGGGGCACTATTAATTTTATTTAAGATGTGTACTTCCTTATGCTGCACTGTTAGAACTTGGAAAGAAGCGATGTTGACTTAGCAGTACAGACTAAATGTCTGGTGAACCGCTACTTCCTTCTCCCCACTTCTAATCTCTGAATATTGACCTAAATTTTTACCATATTTCAAGGTCCAGATCAAATGCTGTCTCTTTCACAAGGCCTTCTCTGAGTGCCCTTCTCCACTTCCATGCCCTGAGAAGATGGCTTCTTTTCCTCTCTTATAGTACAGCATTCATCATTTCCAATCCTGTGTTCTCATGTTTTGCCTTAAAGACAGACCCTGCCCAAGACCATGCCCTCAGCTAGACAGTTTATACCACTTTAATATTATTCCCTTGATTTCCTGGCTGGGGGAGCCTCTGCTTGTCATTGTTTCTAGGTGGCCCTTATGAGCTTTGAAATCTTCAGCAAGAAATGGGCTGGGTGTGGTGGCTTCAAGCAGGATTTCAAAAACGCTGCGTGCTGTGGTCAGGGCTCCTTCTCACTAAGAAACCTCTCGGGAATGTGCTCCCAGCTACTGCATCCGTTTTGCTTCCATGCATCTACCTTATCACCAAAAAACCTCCACACAAACCGAAACCAAAGAACACCGGGAACAGGAACTGAGCTTTGGCTTTTGAAATGTGGAGAAGTTGTTATAAGATGAGAAGCTGAGCGGGAGGCTTCCAGCCCTTCCTGTTGCAAGCACCTGTGCTGCAGAAGCCTGGCCCTTTGCTCTTGGGTTGTGACGGAGCCGCTGTGTTTCTCCACAGCACCCTTCAGTCTGTGTGTGCAGCACCAAGTGGGGGGAAGTTAGAAGAGGTGGGAAGAGCCACGGAGCAGGCAGCTCAGGAGAAGCCAAACCTTGCACAGTGGAACGGAACGGGCAGTCCATTTGTGGGGAAAACACGAGACGGAGGTCCAGTGCTCTGTGGCGCGGCAGGCAAGGGGGAGGCTCTTCCCCAAAGTGGTTGGAGTATGTACGGCCACGGTCACGATGTGTTTCCTTTTAACCATGTCTTAAATCTGAAGGCAGCTGACTATTGTTTATGCAAACTTTCCATAAAAGTGTAACAAAAAATTTATTTTCTCCATCCTGATTTAAGTTTTCTCCCCACCCCATCCCCCATCTCAGCCACATGGTTTCCTTGGGGCTGCTTGTCATTTTTTTCCCCAACCTCCCGCTCCTTCTCTTTGCATCTGTGGGATTTTGCTTGCAGCTAATTTTTCATTTTAATGTTCTCATTTCTCTCCCCCTGTCCCGCACACTTTGAGAACAAGTCCATGAATTTGATTTCTTGATAACTTTTTCATATCTTCCCAGAGCAGTTTCCCCAACTGTTACTAACTCATTTTGTAGTCATAATGTGGCTATTCGTAAAGCCTCACTAGGGAGGTCTACTATAATATATACCAACACACTGCTTGCTCTTACTTCCAAATATTCACGCTAGTTCAAAAAAAAAAAAAAAAAAAAGGCCAGAATCTCTGCTTGTCTTTTTCCGGTTGTCTGATGTAATACCAGAAATCTCCTAAGCCTCTGGTTTACCTGAGGTGTTTGGAGTTGGTGTATTTGAGGGGAATTGCTAAAATGAAGTTGTTTCTTGTGACACCAAGGTTCAGACAACTAGGGTTGGGTTGCAGCCCAAGGTGAACTGAATGACTACAAAGTCAAGTTCCCACTGGGAGATGTAACCTTACAGGTAAATTGAACAGGGGCTTCCAAATCCACACTTCTTGAAAGCCTTGCCTCTATGAAAATACTCATCTTAATTTCAGTTGTCTGTATGTCCCAATTTTTCTACAGTAAGCACATATTATTCTAAACTCAGAAAACTGTGTATGGACAACTAAAATGTTTAAGAATACAATAAACAGAAGGGGCTGGGGTGTGGTGGCTCGCGCCTGTAATCCCAGTATTTTGGGAGGCTGAGGCGGGCGGATCACTTGAGGTCAGGAGTTTGAGACCAACCTGTCCAACATGGTAAAACCCTGTCTCCACTAAAAATACAAAAATTAGCCAGGCGTGGTGGCACATGCCTGTAATCCCAGCTACTTGGGAGGCTGAGGCAGGAGAATCACTTTAACCCGGGAGACGGAGGTTGCAGTGAACCAAGATCGCGCCACTGCACTCCAGTCTGGGCAACAGAGCAAGAATCCGTCTTTTTTTTTTTTTAAAAAAAGACAATAAACAGAAGGTCACAAGTTGTGACTCCCATGTCTCCCCTCTTTCGACACTCTTGAGCTCAGCTGTCTTCTGGTTGGCGAGTGCTTCCTTTCTCCGCAGCGTCTTCTGGCCACTTCACTCTGACTGAGGCTGAATTTTGAAGCTTACAGATCTCTTGTGAGTATAAAAAGCCTTATTAATTTTTTCGAGCTGTAAATCAATGTACCTCCTGCTAGCCAGAGCAAAAATATTGTTCTGGTCTCAATAAAGTGCAATCCAGAATTTCTTTTTTATTTTTTAATTTTTTTTTTTTAATTTTTATCTTTTTGAGACAGAGTCTTGCTCTGTCACCCAGGCTGGAGTGCGGTGGCACAATCTTGGCTCTCTGCAACCTCCATCTCCTGAGTTCAAGTGATTCTCCTGCCTCGGGCTCCCGAGTAGCTGGGATTACAGGCATGCACCACCATGCCCGGCTAATTTTGTATTTTTAATAGAGATATTGGTCAGGCTGGTCTCAAACTCCTGATCTCAGGTGATCTGCCTGCCTCAGCCTCCCAAAGTGCTGGGATTACAGGTGTGAGCCACTGCGCCCAGCCCAGAATTTCATACTATGAAGTAGGATTAAGAGGGGAAAACTCTCAGGAGTAAAGATTAAGTGTCATTTCTTCCTTGGGGCACAGAGTAAAAGCCATCATGTAGCAAAGACAAATGAATTATTTGTAGCTGGTGTAAGCTGGTGCTTGATTTTTTTTTTTTTTTAATAGAGTTAAGGTCTTGCTCTGCTGCCCAGGCTGGGCTCGAACTCCTGGGCGGAAGCAATCCTCCTGACTTGACCTGCCAAGTAGCTGAGACTACAGGCATGTGCCATTGTGCCTGGCTTATTCTTCTTAATCCTTACTTGAGTATTTAGACATTCTTCCCAAATGCTTTGTCACAACTAACTCATTTCCCCTCAAAATCCAAGTGAGAATCTTCAGACACTTACTATAGGCCCAGATATCTAGGGCTTGTCAATTAATGTTGTAATTAATTAATTTTTATCATAATTTGTAAAAAAAAAATGCATCTAAATCACAGACTTAAAAAATGTCACCCCCAAAAGGTAGTTCATTTTGGGGAATGCTTTTTTAAAAATGTGGGGTCTCCTTGTTATAAACTAGGTTTTTGCAAAGGTATATGAAAAAGTGAGGTCTAAATTTGATAGTGCCTTGAATACTGCTCTTCCAGATTGAGAAATTAATAATACACTGTTTGAGGAAGGAACCCACATCAATAGAAAGAGGACATACAAGTGCACCTGCATGTATTCTGATGTTGTTTGGATATGAATGTTGATATAGTGGATAGTTTACCCAGCAAGTATTCAGTGCTTTCCTCCTTGCTTCTGAGCATCCCTGAAGTTCTAGGGACACAAAGTAAAAGACATGATCGTTGCCTTCTAGGGGATTCAGAAGGGAAGGTCACCCCCGCACATGGAAGAGCAGTGATGCGCCCATACTGCAACGTGCTCGGGATACTGCGGGAAAGGGTTCCAGAACCATTCCGCCTACTCACCAGCTCTAGGATTTGGCAGCCAACACCCTCCTCTGACCTCCGAGGCTCGGCGTTATTGACTAACCCTAATAGGGATGGATCCCGCCTTCCCTGCCTCACAGTGACTTCTGTGAGGGTTAAACGAGAGCCATGAAAACCATGCATGTCAGGTAAAGTGCAAAACCACCATTGTGCGGTTGTGCAGGTTCGGGGGAGACAGAGCTCACTTTGCGATATTTTATTACTGGAGTTTAAGCTGGACCTTTAAAGCAGGGTGGGATATTGGTAAGGACAAAGGGGTTTGGAGAGTGTTCCGGGCATGGATAACAAGGGCTTAAACTCAGGAGCAACAAAGATAACAGTTGCAAGACAGAGGACATAGGATGGATCTTCCTCTCAAAGCAATGCGTAGCGTCATAAATACTCTACGTGTATACGAGGGGGAAACGGGTTAACATCACAAATATCATTTTCCCAACACAGTTTTGCTATAGAACATGAAAGGTGAGCACTGGGATGTGACGTGGTAGAAGTTTGTCACATGTTATTGCTTCATGCCTTGTCTGCAAATGGAGCCACTACCCCCACCCCCAGCTTTCAATGACTAATTCCTACTTCAGTAGGAGCCCTCTGTCTTGGCTCATTCCCCTCCAGTCTTTTCTCTCTCTCTCTCTTTCTTTCTCTCTCTCTCTTTCTTTCCTTCCTTCCTTTCTCTCTCTCTCTTTCTTTCCTTCCTTCCTTTCTCTCTCTCTCTCCTTCTCTCCTTCTCTCTTCCTTTCTTTCCCCACTCCCTCCCTCCCTCCCTTCCTTCCTTCTTCATTCTTTTTTCTTTCTTTCTTTTTATAGAGGTAGAGTCTCACTCTGTTGCCCAGGCAGGAATGCACCAGCATGATCACAGCTCACTGCAGCCTCGAACTCCTGGGCTGTGGCCATCCTCCCGCCTCAGCCTTCTGGCCCCTTCAGTCATTTTAGCACTCTTGTGTTCTTTGCTTTCCCCCATGGACATGTTGTGTGTCCCCAGCTGGATTTCAGAGTCCCCGAAGTCAGGAATGCCTCTCAGTCCTGTGACCTCACAGAGCCTGCAGTGGCTGGCTCTGGTGGGTATCGCCGGTCTGATGCTGACAAGCTGGCTTTCCCTCTTATGTTTACTTGGCCCTAACCCTGACAGCCACCCACTTGCAGTTCTTTTGGTGAGTTTCAAAGTATCCTTCACAAAGTAATGTGCCCGCACTTGGCTAGAGAAAAAGCCAAATGTATTTTAAGGCTTCTGCAATACCTGTAGTTTTGGGTCCAGCCACTCTACCACAGTCATGAGTGTAAAGATGTCATGATCTTACTATGTTTTATGTGTGTTTTGGCATGATTAAGTAGCAGCATTAGAACATGAACCTCAAAAATCACACCTTTCTGATGTTTCTCTTACTTTTTTTGGCTCTCCCTTCTAAGGCCCTGTGCCCTCCCCTTGAATGATCAATGTCCCTTAAGGATTTTTGAGCCCCTTTTCTTCTTGTTCCTGGGCCTCTACTTGAATTTTCTTTCTGTCTTTTTTTTTTTTTCCTTTCTGTGAGGAACGGGGTCTTGCTATATTCCCAGGCAGGTCTGGAACTCCTGGGCTCAAGCTATCCTCCTGCCTCGGCCTCCTTAAGAGCTGGGATTACAGGTGTAAGCCACCATGCCCGGCACTTGAATTTTCATGTGAAAGAATTCAGTATCTTAATCTTCAGCCCACACTTCCTCCCTGAGTTCCAGACTGGACATCTCTGTTTCTTCACAGCCAGTATTTCCAGCGAAACTTGCATCTTTGCCATCAGAACTTGGTCTTCCTTTCTGTGTCCCCAGTCTTGCCAAAGATCTCATTGGATACCCACTTGCTAAAGCCACCAACTCAGGAGTGCTCCTTGGCCCCTTCCTCACTCCCTCGCATCCCACATGGAATCCGTCACCAGGTGGTCTTTGTTTATCTCCTAAGAGTCTCCTGAGTCAGCCCACTTATCTCCAGCTCCACCACCACCACTGTGCTAGTTCAGCTCACCCTTACGTCTCACCTAATTATTTCAGTGGCCTCTTCCTTGATGTCCTGCCTCATTTTCACCACACTGTCACTGGAGGCATCTTTCTAACATACAAGTCTAACTGTGTTACTCCCCGGCTTGGATCCTTTTGGTGGCCAAGGTTAGTTCAGTTAGATCCAAGTCTTTACTAAGGCTTGTAAATCCCCCCACCCCAAGTCCCGCCTTGCTGACTCCACCCTATCCCCCAAGGCTGGCATCCCCGTGCTCCAGCCAGGCCTCTGCTCAGGCTCTTCGCTGCCTCCATCACCTCAAAGACCCTCAGCAGAACTGGAACAGCCTTTCCTGCCTTCACTGGCCCCATCATGGCACCTGTTCACTACTCAATCTTTAGGTTTCATGGACCTGGGCTGCAAGATATTTGTCTGAGCTTGAAGACCCTGGAGAAGAGGCTCTTGTATGGGACCCTTGGCCCCTACAGCTCAGAGCTGGGGATTTCCTGTCATGCCTGGGTCTTTGGGGTGAGACTTTTAGGTGAAGATGTGGGCAGGGGGGCATGTCCAGAGCAATAGTTCTCATCAGTGCATGGCGTGGGGGCGTGAATCAGTCACTGGAGAAATATTTCCAAAGTGTGCATGGTTGGCCTCCAAGGAGACCCTCATCCTCTCAAGATTCTGATTCGGGAAATCCACAGTGGGGCCCAGGTGTGCATTTTTTAACAAAGTTCCCTAAGATTGAGTCTGTTTTCTCTTCCCTGACCCTTTCCAAGAAAAGAAGAAGCTTAAAGCTTGGTGGTGATTTCTGAAATTGGTCTTCAGGAATCAGGGCACACTTTTCACTTTTTTTCTGCCTTCTCAGACGTAATCCTAAAAAGCGAGACAGGAAGATGTGTCACAGCCAGGCTAGGGGGTCTCAGATTGAAGACAATTCTGTAGAGACGTTCTGTACAGCCACTAACATTCTCCAAGGAGCTGAAATCTTAACAAAAAAATTTTTTCCTACAATTTCAAGTCACCTATTTAAACCGACAACTTCATCCTTAGGTAACTGTAGTGACCATCTGGAGGTTTTAAGGCTTGTACTACATGTGAATAATATGCTGGCCCCAGCACTCCCCTCTACCAGCACAGATCCCAGGAACGGTTGCTTCTGGCTTCAGTGTCACGTTCACCCTTTGAAATGTACCTTCCCTAGGGAGAGAACACCGTAGCCCAAGGGTACCCCCTTCGCAAACATGGGAAGCAGGTGAATTTATCTGGAGCCACTTTTCTATTCTCTGTCCATCAATTCTGTCTCCTGTACAGGAGAAAAACAGTAACTGTCTCCAAAAGTTCTCTTCTCTAAAGGTATATGTCTTATAAAAGAACCTTCGGTAGAAGGATGCTGGTGAACTCGGCCTTCCACATAGTTTCACAGTAGTCTGTTTGTGTGTCTTTCTGCCCTGTTAGTGTGGGGCTTTTTGAGCAGAGAGGCTGTGCCTTCGTCATCTTTGTATCTTCTGTGCTGACACAGACATAGGTGTTTGTTGAATGACTGAATGAATGAATGAATTCACGCATTCATGTATGCATGAGAGCGGCAGAAGGAATTATAGGCATTTGGGGTAGGGTGGCCTTCAGCAAAGTCCCACAGATCCATATAGTCACCTATATGGTACCGGTATATTATTAGGGAGGCATTCTTATCAGTATTCCTAGGGAGGCATTATTATCAGTAATTTTTAAACAAAGTAATTAATATTTGAAAAATATACAAATATACAAATATGTGATAGAACATATTTGTATATTTGAAAAATAACGAGTGAAATTAAAATTTTCATAATATTAGAATTTAATACAATTAGCCCTCTGTATCTGCAGCTTCCACATTTGTGGATTCAACCATCTGTGGATTGAAAATATTGGGAATATCAATACCCACAGCAATACCAATATCAATATTAATAACAAATAACAATGCAACAATAAAAAAATACAAATAAAAATCCAATCCAGTATAACAACTCTTTCCATAGTATTTACATTGTATTACGTATTATGAGTGAACTGTTTAATAGAGGTGATTTGAAGTAGACAAGGGCATGTGTGTAGGTTATATGAAAATACTGTGCCATTTTATATCAAGGACTTGAGCATTGAATTTTGGTATTTTCAGGGGGTCCTGGAACCATTCGCCCTAAGATGTTGAGGGGCAGCTGTACAAATTTATCCTGAAATGTCTCTAGTCTTCACTTTGAACTGCAGACCCCTTGTGCCACCTTATCACTGAATTCTGTGTGGCCTGAAAGATTCCAAAACACACAGATATTCACACACGCCAACAATACAGGGGCAGTGTTAGACAAATGGGGTGAAGAATTGGGGAGCTATTCATAGGTGGAGAACAGATAAATATTTGGAACATCTGGTCTTATAAAACCATTTATTATTTTTTTGAGACAGAGTTTCGCTCTTGTTGCCCACCCTGGGGTGCAATGGCATAATCTCGGCTCACCACAACCTCCGCCTTCCAGGTTCAAGTGATTCTCCTGCCTCAGCCTCCCAAGTAGCTGGGATTACAGGCATAAGCCACCACACCTGGCTACTTTTGTATTTTTAGTAGAGACTGGGTTTATCTATGTTGGTCAGGCTGGTCTCGAAATCCTGACCTCAGGTGATCCACCTGCCTCAGCCTCCCAAAGTGCTGGGATTATAGGCATGAGCCACCGCACCCGGCCTTACTATTATTTTTATTAAAAACTATGTTTATTATAAGAAAACTGAGAATTACAAGAAAGTAGAAAACAAGCGAACAAGAATTAACCATCATTATATCAACCAAAGATGATCATTTTCAATATACTGTGTTTATTTTATATATATATATATACATGTATATTAGACCGTATGGTCCCAATTTTTTTAAAATATAGTTTTAAAAAATTGGGACCATACAGTCTAAACTGTTTTGTAACCTGCCTTTTTCCCATAGTTATCCTTAACATTTTTCATGGCTTTAAACATTCATCCACATTGCTCCAAATGGCTGCATAGTGATGCCTTCCTTAAATCATTTTCCTTCTGTTTCTCATTGTTGGATATTTTCAAAAACATTTTTTCTGATGTGAATGTTCAGGCCGTCACAAACATCCCTGAAGAAACCTGAACATGTCCGGGAATTAGAATTGCTAGGTCTGCAGTTCTCCCCGTGTTTAAGGCTTCTGAAAAGACATCGTCAAGTTACCCTTCATTGTTTGTCGTGTCCAGTTACATCCTGGTCAGCAGTTATTCTAAAACTATTTTCCAACACATGTAATGGTCACTTTTATTTTGGAACCTTTACAACTGCATCCATTACTGTAGGATTTGCATTTCAGGATTACATACTGATGTATAATTCTCCTGCAAAATTATTCTGCGTGGTTGAGTCTTTACCAGGTAAAGTATCATATCTCCTAATTAAGTTTTAATAAAACAGTATTATGATAGGGGATTTCTTGGCTTTTGCATCTCTGAAAGTCCACCAGGGGAAGCCAAATTAGTCATTGCTAATCAGAAATATTTTGAGAGAAAGTAACTGTTTCACTGTAAAACTTTTTCACCTGGATGGCTGGGAACAGCATATTCAAATTCAAAATTCTTTCTGCTCTCTTGCTCTCAAGTATGCAAGCACAATGCAAGTATGATTTGGTCTCCAGCTTGGTAGAGAAACATTTACAACACAACCCATATATTTTCATCCTGGTTGTATGGGTTGAATAAAAAGCATCTCTAATTCCCATGAAGATTCAACCTCTGTCTGGTATAAGATGTTTTTCATTTTAACCCAGAGTGAAAGCTGCACAGAAACTACTTGACTGTATTCTTCTGTTAGTAACATTAGATTCCCAAGATGCAACAGGCTTTCAGATGTATTATTCTCCTACAATGAGGAAACTCAAGGATACGAAAACCTGGAAGAGCTTTTCATTTGACATCTTCCTTTCAAGGTAACAGTTGTGCTGTAGTTTGTTTAGTGTGCACCAGCTTATTAGTGGTAGCTTTGTGTGAAAATGTGGTTATCACAAAAAGGTAATATATGGTGAAGAGCAGCTGCTCCTAATCACAAACCATCCATAAATAGCTTTCCCTCCTTGAGAAGACGCTCAATTCTCTGGTTGTCACAGTCAGCAGAAAATGAAAACCCCATAGGATGATAAATAGTTTAAAACATATTTCTCCCCAGTGTTTTGAATGCTGTCTTATAATGCAGTGCACTTTTACTGAACCAGAAATTGTCTGTAATAAAAGAATATTGGGAGAAAATGTTTAGATTCTCACTGAATTCTAGAACTTCGAAGGAATGTTCTGGTTTCACTGTTAAAGGTTAATTGCTGAGTATATGTCATAGGCTGCAATAAAATGAGAGTTTTTAGTCTTCTGCTCCCAAAAAACAGTTATAGTTTTTAACACATAAAAGTTGGAGACCTTTTTTTCTTAATTAACATAACAGCCAAGTGAATTTCTTGGCAATAAGCAAATGATTGCTTTTAAAAATCCTATAAATATTTCATTTTTTAAGTCATCAAAAAGAAAACAAATCACTTCTTTCAGCTGTCTTTTGACAAAAAACCATCTTTCCCGTATACACACAGAAAAAATATTGTTCTTGATCTTTATGCTGATGCCTTTTCTGGCTATTAATCATCTGTTTATACATGATATTGACCATTCCCTGGAGGCACTCAGAACTTGCAGCTTCCCTTCCTTATGAAAGGAAATTGAGGAGAGTCACGGAAATAATTTCAGAATTTTCTCAAGACTGTTGAGACTAAATTCTAAATGATTGAACCATGGTAGTAAATTCATTGTCAGGTCGAGGCTGTGACTTTTCTTGTTTTTGTTTCAATTTTTTTTTTTTTTTTTTTGAGATGGAGTCTTGCTCTGTTGCCAGGCTGGAGTGCAGTGGTGCGATCTTGGCTCACTGCAACCTCCGGCTCCCTGGTTTGAACGATTCTCCTGCCTCAGCCTCGCGAGTAGCTGGGATTACAGGCACATGCCACCAAGCCCAGCTAATTTTTTTTTTATTTTTAGTAGAGATGGGGTTTCACCATGTTGGCCAGGATGGTCTCAATCTCCTGACCTCGTTGTCCGCCCACCGCAGCCTCCCAAAGTGCTGGGATTATAGTCGTGAGCCACCACGCCCGTTGAAAGCTGTGATTTTTCTACTTGAAGCCACTGGTTTCCACCAGAGGTTAATTGACTGTCAGTCTTTCCTGTAGGTGACTCTTCCAACTATTAGCAATCATCAGTATCTACAGAGGAGAATCTCAGTTGTAAGTGGCTTGACTGAATCTAGCAAATGAAACTTTGTTCTTGCCCTAGCTGACTGATGTCTCAAAAGTCCTTGAAATTTTCTATTCATTCCAGTGTATGCACAAAACAAAGAAAAAGTGAGCTTGTTTTCCACAGCCCGAATCTTCCCAGAGCAGATGGGGCTTGCGTTTCGCAGGGTGGGGGGTGTCCTGAGGACTCCCACCTTGACATTGCAATGAAAACTTTCTCTCGAATCTCTGAATTCTTTTATCTGGCACAATAAATGAGAAAAGCCTGCCTGCTTCCCTTGGTAGGCTTAGAGAGTGCTCTCATGTTAGATGAATATCCAGAAATCATCTCTTCTCTGGCATAGCAGAAGGCACATGGTGGGTCCCAGATGTTTCCTCAAGCCTGTCATTCCCAGACATAATAGATTACATCAGGGAAGCCAGCAGGAAGGAAGGGAGCGCTGCCTTTCTCTCTCTTTCTTTCCTCCCTCCCTCCTCGTCGCTTTCTCCCTCTGTCTCTCTCATCCCCCAAGCCCACCCCACCTTTTCTTTCTTTTCTAAAGGTTCCAGGGGAGCTGAAGGTTGACTCAGAACCTCCCTTTATGAAAAAACCTGCCCACATTTCAGTAACTACAGCTGGTGTTAAAAGACTTTGGTTGGTTAGAAATATTTCAGATGTCACAAGCTTGGACAGCACGTGGGAACGTGGAGGGGACGGTGGCATGAGGGCCCCTCAGCAGTGTCCCCTTGGCCGCCTCTGGCCTTCCCCTTGGATGAGCCTCCTGCAGTTCTGTTTTGGAGACAAGAGCTTCCTATACG
Organism: Pan troglodytes; assembly: GCF_028858775.2. Classification (NCBI taxonomy): domain Eukaryota; kingdom Metazoa; phylum Chordata; class Mammalia; order Primates; family Hominidae; genus Pan; species Pan troglodytes. Next base: position 185,687,476 of record NC_072401.2, read on the forward strand.
GTTTCTTCCTCCTTGACTGAAAATCACTGGGAAAGCTAACAGAGCACCCTAGAAAACTCCAGAAACTTTCTAACTGCCTAAGGCGAAGTGACCTTAACCCTAAATGACCCTCCCTTATTTCTCCAGTACTGTGCTACATTTCATAGATTAGGGTTAGGGACCTTGAATGCGTTCACCCGCGTGATTTCACAGATGAGGGGCCTCAGATTCATGAGAGCACATGGTCCCTACTCGTGGTAGGAAGCCAATGAGGGCAGCCCAGGCTGCAGACGCGAATTGAACGGCAGCGTGTGTGCAGCGGCGTGTGGGTGGTAAGCTCTCCCTCCACTGCGCTTTCAGGCTGTCCACAGACCTCACCAAACCCCGCGGGGCTGGGAGGAGCCGCGCGCAATCCGCTCTTGGGAGCCCTGGGAGCTGGCTGTGCCCCTGTAGCATCGGATTCCACAAGACTAAGAACCTGGCCGGGAGGGAGAGAGAAGCTGTGCGCTTCCTGCAGCGATGGAGTGTAGAAAATGCTTTTTTGTAACTGCAATGCTGTCTCATTGCTCTCCAGCCGCGGTCCACCTGGGGCATGCTGGAGCTGATCTTTCTCAAATTATTTCCCAAGTAAAAGGAGAGAACAGAGAGAACAGCAAGGGCTCCTCCTGTGTGGCTTTGCTGCGGTGGGCTTGGCTCGTCAAAACTGTAAACGCTGCCCTCCTCTTCCGTGACTTCCCCTCTGCCGGTGGGGGTGTTAGACGCACCTGGGGAGTCGCTCCCACCCATATTGGGTGTAATCCCACTGAAGGATCGGGGCCCTGAGGGAGAAGGGAGGAATTTACAAAGACTCCTCATATCCCTCTCTTTTTTTCTTTTTTAATTTTGTAGAGGTGGAGTCTCCCTATGTTGCCCAGGCTGGTCTTGAACACCTGGCCCCAAGTGATCTTCCTACTTCAGTCTCCCAAAGCACTGATAGCCCTCTCTTCCAACCAGCCACCTTTTGCTCATGACCTATTTGATCCTGGTCTACTGGGGCAGAATGTAAATTGAGACTTTTGAGTCCTTTTCTAAGCAGCCTTTCAGAGCTGGGAAAGAACTGCGCCATCTCCTTGTTCCGTTCCCATCATTCACTCTCCTGTCCCATGCGTGGAATCGACATGGAGTCCCCGCGTGAGCTCAGTACTGGTAGAGAGATGCCTTCCATATCTCACTGCTTTTAATCATTTTGGCCACTTTATAAGAACAACATAAGATGGTTAGCATCCTTCCCTTTTCAAGAAGAGGAAATTTGGGCTTGGAGGTCGGTTGTGTTGTCAAAAGTCATATGGTTGGTGGACAGCAGAGTTAGGAATTACACAGTAGCCAGGCTCATGCCACAACCTGAATGGCTGGAGACGCCACGCTGCCTTGTGTACTTTCACATCAACAGAAAGCCCCTCGTTTTGTATCCTATTTATATGACTGTATCAGTTACAAACATTATGATTCTACTGTCTTTGGCATGTAGCATGCCAAACCAAGCTCATACGGAGCCATAATGGAATGTGTCCACAGACTGACCACAGTGTTGCTTACAGAAGACAGACTTCAGAGCAAAATAAACTCCACAAAGCGTGCTGAATGGGTTCCTATGACGCGCAGCCATAAGGAAGTTTCTTTTTAAAACAAAGTTAACTTTTTTCCTGTTTATAAGAATAATGCACAACCATCGGGAAAAAAAAACTAGGAAAATATAACAGAAAAAATTTAAAACCACCCATAGTGTTAACGTTAAGCCGTATGTAGTTTCAATTGTACATATATACATTTTAATAAATCAGACTAATTATATATGGCCTTTTTAAAAACTGTAACATTGTCCCTGACCATATGGCCAACCATTAGCTACTCCATGAATCAAAGCAGGACCTTAGTCCAGACCATCTATTCTGTAGGCAAAGTACTGCCCCCTGGGAGGATTTTCCTCCCCCATGTTCAGGGTTACCATGAAGTGGGGCTATAAGGAGTTCAATACTCTGCTTGGGGCTGGTTCTGGCATATGGTACAGAGCCATCAGTACATTTGGCTTCAGTTGTTTTCCTCTTTTGTCAGTAGGTCATCAGGAATTTACCATGAGGCCATGGGTAGAGGTGGAGAGCATGTTGTCAGTGTGGCCAGGGCAGCATCCTGGGCTCCTGAGCACATGTGACTTATTGATGCCTTTGTGAACTGTAGATATCATCTGTCCCTAATGGTGGAGCACTTCTTGGAATTTCCAACTTTATGACCAAGTTGATCTTATAACACTCAGTTCATGAATGATGAGTATTGGGTGTCTCGTCACCTGGTGTCACCTGGTCAGTCATCTCCACCAGGAATCTGGTGGCAAGCCAGGAAGTGTTTCTCTTAGAAGGAGAAGAGGTATTTGTTGGAGGCAGAGTTTTACTCATAAATTTTAAGGTCTTTCACTGTCTTTAAAGAATTTTTGTGTGTGTGTGGTAAGGTACACATAACATAACATTTACTATCCTAACCATTTTTAAGTGTGCCGTTCAGTGGTATTAAGGACATTTATAATATTGTGCAACTATCACTGCCATCCATTTCCAGAGCTCTTTTCATCTTGCAAAACTGAAACTCTATACTTACTAAAAAATAACTCGCCATTCTCCACTCCTCCCAGCTCCTGGCAAAGTAGACCAGCATGCTACTTTCTGTGTCTATGAATTTAACTACTCCAAATACTTCATATGAATGGAATCATACAGTTTAGTATTTTCCTTTTGCAACTGGTGTATTTCACTTAGCATAATGCCTTCACAGTTCACCCGTGTTGTAGCATGTGTAAGAATGTCCTTCCTTTTGAAGTCTGAATAATATTGTATTGTGTGTATATACTACATTATGTTTACCCATTTGCCTATCAATGGACACTTGTGTTGCTTCCACATTTTATCTATTGCGAATAATGCTGCTATGAACATAGGTGTGCAAATATCTCTTGAAGACCCTGCTTTCAGTTCTTTTGAGCATATATCCAGGAGTGGAATTGCTAGATCATATGGTAGTTATATTTTTAATTTTTTGAGGGGAAATCTTACTGTTTCCACAGTGACTGTACCATTTTACATTGTCACCACCAGTGAACAAGGATTCCAATTTCCCCACATCCTTGGCCAAACTTGTTCTTTTTTGTTTTTTTGTTTTTTGTTTTTTTGGTAGTAACCATACCAGTGGGTGTGAGGTGGTATCTCATGGTTGATTTGCATTTCCCTAATGATGAGTGATTTGGAGTGTCTTTTCCTGTGCTTATTGGCCATTTGTATATCTTCTTAGAAGAACCGTCTATTCAAGTCCTTTGCCCATCTTTGAATCAGGTTTTCCTTTGTTGTTGAAGGTCTTTCACTTTTGATGCTCCTGTGGAAGCTTGCAGTAGGTTCCAGACAGTCTCCTGATGTGCTCTAGGTCCTTCGAGCACTGCTTGTTCGTAGCACTGACTCTAGAGTCCTGAGGTTCTAGCAACATCTATTGGTCTGCAACTCTGAGCAGCGTAAGAACTGTGCTGCGGGAGAAAAACATGCTGTAAAGAGCATTGCTGGCTCCATTTGTTCCATTCCCATCATCCACTCTCCCTTCCCACACCTGGAATGGACATGGAGTCCCCACCGTGAGCTCAGTACTGGCAGAGAGATCCCTTCCACATCTCAACACTTCTCATCATTTTGGTCACTTTATAAGGACAACATAAGATGGTTGGCCTCCTCCCCTTTCCAAGAAGAGGAAATTTGGGCTTGAAGGTCAAACTTCTGGCCCAGTTCTCACTTAAAGCCAGCAGCTGTTCACAGCACAGAAATTTTGTCATTTTATTACACTTTAAGTTTTTCTGTATTTTTCACAAATCATCAAGGTTGAGATTATGCATTATCTTCTGATTTCCCCAAAATAGGAAATGAATAATTTAACTCACTTATATGTCCCCATCTATTACAACATTTCTTCCTTTACCAGTTGTCCAGACTTTGTTAATTAAAATCCAATTTATTGTTTTTTACATTTTTTTACATCATGTATCTTCTCTATCTCTGAGAAATCTAAATTTCATTTGCTTCTACTTATGTGGAATGATTTTTTGAGATTTAACACTATCTTAATTGGTTATAATGACAATGGTCAGTTCTTGTATGCACCATTCATTGATACTAGAACTGGAATTAGAATTCTCTTTTAAGTCTATTGGAATGCTTCTTCAAATAATTTTTTAAGAAAGAGACATAGATGATATTTTCTGAGCCTTTGTATGTACCAGACCATTTTTCGGATGCCTTCACAAAAGAAAAATAACTGAGGATAAAAATTATAAGTATATTACTCCAACTTCTATAATTATTATTTTATTTCTTCTGGTTTGTAGTATGACAGAAAAAAAAGTCTAAGTCCACTAGTCCAGGTTGATTTTTGTTCACTTTTAAGGAAACTTTTATGAGGGAACTTCTTTTTTGTACTACGTATGTTTAGAATTTTGTTGTTGTTTGTTGGAAGACTTTTACAAACATTTTAATCTTTTTAAAAAATAATTTCAAACTTACGAAAAAGCTGTAAGAATAATATGAGTACAAAGAACACCCATGTGCACTTTGCCCAGATTCACCTGTGGCTAACACTTGGCCTTGCTCGTCTTAGTTTCTCTCTCTCTCTCTCTCTCTCTCTCTCTCTCTCTCTCCCTCTCTGTTTGTCTCTCTCTGCCTGTCTCCCTCTGTCTCCCTGTCTTTCCATTCACAGACACCCCCAACTTTTTCTGAACTATTTGAAGGTAAGTTAGATACATAATGGCCCTTTGTTCCTGAATACTTTGGTGTGTATTTTCTAAGACAAAGGAGAGTATATTTTCAATTTTAGTAAATTTAATATTGGAAAAGTATTTTTTATCTAAGCTAACCACCCATTTTCCAGTTGTGTCAGTTGATCCAATAATGCTCTTTATAGCATGTTTTCTCCCTTAGCGTAGTGTCTAGTCTAGAGTCACATAGTCTGTGTATTTGCTGTGTGTCTTTAGCCTCCTACAATCTGGACTGTTTCCACAGCCTTGTGTGTGTGTGTGTGTGTATGTGTGTGTGTGTGTGTGTTTGTGTTTTTAATCACATCTACATATTCTGAAGAATGCAGCCCCCTCCTCCTTTTTTTAGTGGAACATTCCTCATTTTGGCTTTGTCTGATGCTTCCTCATGGTTAGATTCATGACACATTCTTGGCTGGAATGCTACGTAGGTGATGTGCCCTCCTTAGGGCATCTCGTTTAGAGGCATATGATATCCATCTGCCCCTCACAGTTCATTCAGCTGATCTCCTGTATTTGGACACTTAGGTAGTTCCCAGTGTTTCCAATCACAAATACTATCACAATGAATAACTTTTCATATTGTTGGAGGTATATTTTCAGGGTAAATTCTCTGAGTTGAAGGGTAAATGAATACGTAGTTTAGTTAGATATTTCCAGCTTTTGCAATTCCCTTCATAGGAATTGTACCATTTTGCATTCCCAACAGCGGTGTGTGAAAAGTGCCTGTTTCTTCATAGATTTGCCAACAGAGTACATCTTTTCATATGCTTGAGTCATGTTTAATCATTTTATGAATTGCCTATTCATGTCTTTTGCCCATTTTCTATATGATTTTGGTTTTTCTCCCTCAATTTAAAAAGGTTATTTGTTTCTTTAAAATATTGGCTCTAGCTGAGATAAATATTGCAAATATTCTTTCCTAGATTGTCATTTATCTTTGCTTATTTTTTTGTCATTTAAAAGTATTTTCTTTTTATGTAGTCAAATTTATCAATCTTTTTCTCATTACATGTTTAGAGAGTTTCTCCCAAAAACCAGGTTATGGACGAATTTACTCATATTTTCCTAAGATACTTCTAGAGTTAAATATATATATTTTTACCTTTGGATCTCTGATCTATTTGGATTTTATTCTTATGTAGCATGTGAGGAATGGATCTCTTTATTTTTAGCCTTTCAAGTCACTGTGTTCAGGTATATCTCTTTTTTACATTGAAGTGTTGGATTTTGTTTATAAGTCAATTTAAAAATATTTTTCTTGTAATAGGTGACTTACACCATTTATTGAAATCCCCATCAGTTTTTGGTTGGACGAAGTTCATCTTCTAATGGATTCATCAGAAAGGGCACATGTATATAGCATTCCCTGATCCCTGGCACTTTTAAAACTTTTTCTCTTGCCTTTTACCTGAAAGACAACTTGTTTAGATATAATGTCCTTTTTTTTTTTTTTTAAACTTTCTTTACATTTCTTGAAAATCCTGCACCATAGTTGCCTTGTGTTGTGGAAGTCTGATGCCAGTCTAGTTCTCTTGCGTTTTCAGTTACTTTATCTTTTTGCTTAGAGGCCCTGAGAATATTTTCCTTATCTTTAAAATCAGATATTATCATTTTACTAGGATATATTTTAGAGTGGATCATTCTGTGTCAATTTTTCCTAGTACCTGGTGGACTTTTTAAATGTGTAGATTCAATTCTTCTTGTATTTCTGGACATTTTTCTTGGATTATCGTTTTAAATATTAGTTCTGTTTCATTGTTTTGATTTTCTTTTGCATTGTTGCCAATTATATATATGTTATACCTGCTTTGCCTCTCTTCCATTTCAATCACTTTTTCTTAAACTTTTTTTTGTTTTTGTTTTTTTCTTTATCCTGCTTTCATTCTCTTGGCTTTTTCTTGCTCTTCTTCAGTGTTTTTTATTTGGTTATCCTTTGAATATATTCTTTTTATCCTTTATTCAAAGGATTTTTTTTTATTCTTTTTTCTTTTTTCTTTTTTACTTTTTTATTCTTTTTTTATTCTTTTATTTGGTTATCCTTTGAATATATTCTTTTTATCCTTTATTCAAAGGTTTTTTTATTCTTTTTTATTTATTATTATTTTTTTTTATTCTTTTTTTTTTCCTTTGAATATATTCTCACCTTGACACATTGAAATTCAGTTTTCAGTTCTGATATTATACTGTCTTGCTATTTTTTCCTGGGATAAATCCTTATTTTATTTCTTCTGGGTTTTTTGTTGGTTTGTTTTGGCTATTTCTCTTTTTAGCTTTTATATTTCTTAATTGGGTTGATTTTAATATCCCAGATGCTTGTTTGAGGATATTTAGTTCTGTTTGGAGTGTTATGTTCCAATTTTCTTTAGCTTCATATTTAGATTTTTGGAGGATATTTTTTATAAACAGAAGAGCCTTAGTGAACTTGTTCTGTCTTATATAATACTTTTATATGAATGTGGCTGCGTTTTCCTATTCCTATTCATTTCATGGGCAGAGATTGTAGTTTACCATCACTCTCTCCTGTCAGTTCTCATCTCTGCTGTGTAGTTTCTTTTAGAGATGAAGTTGGTGGTGGTAGGTCAGGCTGGGGAGAAGTGTTGATATTTCTTATGTTTCATTACCACATGGTATCTTATTATTTATTTCCTTCACTTCCTCATGTATTTGATTATACCCTGGAAGCTGTCCTGCTCTGATTCTGCTCTAATTCTGCTCTTTTCAGGCCAATTCTCTGTAGTGAGAGCTGAGAACTATCCGATTGTGATCTCAGTTTAGTATATTGACATGTATTATTTCACTGTCTCTCTCTGGGAGTGATCTTATCTGTACTTCATCTAAATTCTTTACTACCATGTACTGTTTTTCACAGACTTTTAAGCCTCTCCTCTCTTGTTTGCCGTACCCACAGGCTTGCAGTGGCAGGTGGGTAGTCAGGGCTTTGTTGGAGTTTTTAAAAATCTCTTTACAAGTAATTTGAAGGTCGTGGGATTGTCTTCCTCTTTATAATACTGAAAGCATGAGTACTAGTGGTGTATTCGCTTTCTTTGTTAATTTTATGTTTTGGTTTTGTTGCATTGTGTTTTTCTGGGAAGGTATGGGAGGAGATGTGGAATTGGCTGCCATTTTCCTCAAAACTTAGAACTCTCCATAGGTGTAGGTATCTTTTTATAAATTATGCATGAAATATAGTGAGCTTTTACAATTTTTATGCCTAGATTTTTTTTAACTCCAGAAATTTTTATTTATCCTTTGATAATTGATTGTTTCAGTTAAAAAAAATCTACGAAGAACTAGAATCTTTGTTCTTCGTATCCACCATCTGCCTCAGGTATCGTATATGCTGCCTTGGGTAATATTTCTCTGGGTTTCTTTTTGTCTCTCTCATACCATCTCTTTGTTATTCAGTTTTATTTTTTAGGTTTCCTTGACTCTTTCCAATTACCCTATTGAATTTTTTCATCTTGGCCCTCATATTTTTATGAGGCCTTTTATTTTGTTTCCTACCCATTCCTTTGTCAAAACATCCTGATTCCATTTTATACATGAAATATCTTCTTTAATTTCTTTGAGAATATCATAGTTTTTGTGTTTTAATTCTTTCCTGCTTCCTACATTAACCCTTCCTTTTGAGATCATGTTTCCTGTCTGCTTATCATGAATTCTCTTTTTTATATTTTTTTATTGATCCTAGGTTGCTCATTCATATTTAAGAGTAAGGTTCAGCCAGGCATGGTGGTTCACACCTGCAATCCCAGCACTTTGGGAGGCTGAGGTGGGTGGATCGCTTGAGTCCAGGAGTTTGAGGCCAGCCTGGGTGACATGGAGAGACCCACCTATTAAAAAAAAAAAAAAAAAAGAAGAAGAAGATTCTAAAATTAGATCAGGAGCTTCATATGTTTTTGTATGTGTGGGTAGGGTTGTATTTTAGGATGATCAGGAAGGAAGGCAGTTGTTACACTGGGAATTCATCAAAACCCTGAATGTGAAGGTCTTTTGGGGGGCAAGGGGTAGTGGGTGGATATTTAATTTCCAAAAGTGAAACCTTTTATTTGTTAGCTTCAGAAGCACAAATGCTTAGGTAACAGCATTCTGTGTAATAGGCCAGGGACATTGATTCCTTAATTTATTTATCTTTAAAAAATCCATTTGTTTTCAGCCTTAAATTTCACTTGCACTTTCGCCACACCAAAGTATCCGGTTCCTAGGGCTCTGAGGAGTCCTGAAGGACCAGCTACCACTCCCTGTGATCCAGATACCCCCAGTGAGCACTATGCTGCCTCCTCCTCCACCTTATATATGTCATTCCTCACTTCTCCACTGGCTTTCTGCCTTATTGTTGAAATTTTTGTTGAAATCACTCATCGGCAGATAGCTACTCTCTAGTCTCTTTGACATTGTAGATTAATATATTTTTTAATCTTTCATTATCCTTGCATTTTGATGGTGTCTCAAGAGGGAGAAGATTTTCTCTTTTTGCTATGGACTTAACCTTTCAATTTATTAATTTTTCTCAACTGCAAAATGATCATTTCTAAAGTCACCTATCATTTTTAAATCCTGTTATACATCTCTCCCCTACTTGTGGGTTGACCTTAAATCCCAAAACTCATGACTTTCATGAGTTTTCGGCATGTTTCCTGAGACTTGATCTTAGTGAAAATTTAACTTTTTTTCTCTAAAGGGGCTGATTTGTTTTAACCTGATAAATGATCTCCTTAGAGTTGCTTTGGAAAAGCATTGACACATTATTATTATTATTATTATTATTATTATTATTATTATTATTTTGAGATGGAGTCTCACTCTGTTGCCCAGCTGGAGTGCAGTGGCATGATCTCAGCTCACTGCAACCTCCACCTCCCAGGTTCAAGCGATTCTGCTGCCTCAGCCTCTCGAGTAGCTGGGACTACAAACGCCCGCCACCACGCCTGGCTAATTTTTGTATTTTTAGTAGAGACGGGGTTTCACCATGTTGACCAGGCTGATCTGGAACCCCTGACCTCAGGTGATCCACCCACCTCGGCCTCCCAAAGTGCTGGGATTACAGGCATGAGCCACCGTGCCCGGCCAGCATGAACAATTATTAAATAAACTACCCTCTGTCTCTCACCTGGGCCAGCCTGCATGTAGTTGCTCATGTGGCACATTGCTTGAAAGCAACTCAGTATGGGCAGGTAGGAGTGTTTGCCCTCGCGACTTGCAGTTTAGGCCTCATGTCCAAAATGACTCAGGTTTTCTCCGTCCATCGCATCTCAATATTTGCACAACACGTCTCTCCATTTTTGGTTCTATGAGTCTTATATACTCGAGTTTGGGCTGTTCTGGACAATGACTACCCATCCTGTTGAAATTTCCTTTGGCACTTTTCCAAAGTGAGTTTTGACCATGCCACTAATTCTATATGAAAGTCAGATAACTCCAAGTTTGGTGAAGACCTGTCCAGATATTTTGCGTGATGCAGATTGAATTTTTATTTTTGTTTTGCTTTACTTTCGGTTATGTTGATCGATACCGTTTAAAACCAAGTTAAAGAAGCACAGTGTATGTCTACATCAGACGATTTTCTTCATGATTCAGTAATACTGAGAATAAAAATAGCCAACACAGAAAGTTCTTTCTATATATGCCAGGCGCTGTTCTAGGGAATTTGCATTCATTTATTCCTTTCATCCTCACACAGCCACGTGGGATAGTTACTATTATAATCTTCATTGTAAAGATAAGGAAAGTGGAACCAGGGTGCAAACCCAGATTGTCTGACTCCAGAAGGAATTTTTTGTGGAAACTTTTTCTTTTGGAAATGGTCCAGAAAATACCTAGTCCTTGGAAGAGAGATAAACCTTGGAGTTACTGGGGTGGGGAAACATGAAGAAGATGAATAGCTCATCTAGAAATGAGAAGATGAAGCAGTTCATTGGGATTCGTAAGAGTGTTGTAGGAAGAACCAGCTAGAGGAAACCATGAGAACGGATATCTGAGGAGACGGGGCCTTCTTACTGTTAGAAGCTCCACGGTGGCACAGACGTGTCCACATTCCTCTATGTCCTATATTAAATAGCACCTTTACATGTACAACTTTTTTTTTTTTAAACAGGGTCTCACTCTGTCATCAAGGCTGGAGTGCAGTGGTGTGATCTTGGCTCACTGCAGCCTCCACCTCCCAGGCTCAAGCAATTCTCCTGCCTCAGCCTCCCAAGTAGCTGCGACTACAGGTGTGAATCACCACACCCAGCTAATTTTTATATTTTTAGTAGAGACGGGATTTCACCATGTTGGCCAGGCTGGTCTCGAACTCCTGGGCTCAAGTGATCCACCTGCCATTTGAAAAGAATTTTATACTTCCATTCACTCCTGTACTCCCCATTTGGCAGGTGTTTATTGAGCACTGTGTGGAGGACACGGTCTGGTGAGAGGGAGGAGTTGGTGAGGAGAACTTCCCTGCCCAGGGAGCCAGCCTGGAGCAGTGAGCCCAAGAAGTGGACACAGGCTGGATGGCGGTGTGGGCTACTCAGGGAAGGAAAGCAGACCAGGGTTCGGCAGATGTGGAATCCCAGAGAAGGGGTAGGGAAAGTCACAGCTTGCAGTGGGGTGGTCGGTGTCAGCCTTGTGAAGGCTAGATGTGGACCCACTCTGTCTAGGGGAAGGGGGTTCCCAGCAGAGGGAATCACTAAGGCAGGAGCATGCGTAGCTTGTGGGAAAACAGCAGGGAGGCCCACACGGCTGGCACAAGAGAGGGGTAAGGGAGCCTGAGACCCCTCAGGACCCAAAGGAGGCCGGCCTTGTAGGCTGTTTGGGGCCCTGGCTTTTATCCTGAGTGACATAGAAAAGCATCACAGGGTTTGACATGGTCTGACTTCATCCATGTCTCTGCATAAGGACATGATCTCATTCTTTTTCATGGCTGCATAGTATTCCATGGTGTATATGTACCGCATTTTCTTTATCCAGTCTATCATTGATGGGCATTTAGGTTGATTCCATGTCTTTGCTATTGTGACTAAGCACTGAAATTTTTATCTTATCCTGGGCACTGACTGTAGGGTAAAGGTGGCGAAGGTGCCCACAGTAGTCTCGGAGATTTAGGTTCTCCTTTCTTGAGGATGACATATCCTGTTTTTCAGTGTGTGTCTGTGGCGATACCTTTGTGTTTTCTTTATTTTTATGTTCTACCTTTTCTCTTTCTTCTGGTCTGAGTGTTGCCTTTCAGAGGGAGTGCTGGGAGATGCTGACTTTTAAACTCTTCTTTTAGAATCAAGATTTACTGGCACAGTCCTCTCACCGAAGGCTAGGAAAGCCATTGTAACTTAATATAGCCTATTACCCTAAATCTGTTGTGTATCCCGTGTCTATTTAAATTTGTTAAAGGGCAAGATATTGTTAAAGCTGCTGCTAGGAGATTTAACTTGGTGCAGTCATGGGTCTGGCAGGTGGGGCAGGGAGACAGATGGGTAAACCGACGGAGCCAGCTGGTAGTGTTCTAGGTACCATAGTGCCATCAGTTCTGTAGAGCAATGAGAGAGAATACGGTCAGCTGGCATCCCTGCCCCAAATGGGCCTTGCACAGATCTGAGGGCCCAGAAAACTGGCCCCCAACTGCTGGTGACATCAGCTATTCCTTTGATGTAGACTAAAACGTTTTCATTCACAGTCTTAGAATGAAAATAGCTGGGGGATGAGCACGGACCAATAGGCTGTCAGCTCCCCGAGGGCAGGGGTGGGGCACAGTGCAGCCTCCAGAGCATCACCTGCAGCCCGGTACCCAGAAAGCGTTTAATACGTGTTTGCTGATGAAATAGATATGGGGGTTCCCCCCTTAGGAGCAAGTTTTGTAAGGAGGTAAAGGGAAAGAGCCTGGAGTGTCAGATTCACCACTGTCTTAATAAAACAAAATCAGGAACCAAGAATCAGAATCCCAAATCCAGAATCAAAGTTTAGAAGCTGAAAGGGAACCTTTTTGCCAAGAGGGAGAGCTGAGCTCTGTTTACAAGGGTTTCGACGTCTTCTAGGGTTCTTTTACTTCATTTAGCTCTGCTGCTGTTCCCGGCCCCAGAGATGTGCTGCACACACTCGAAGATTCTTGCTCAAGCCCGGATGCCGTTGCTGTCACATTCCCTTTAATCTAGCTTGGATGGACCGAGGCTCTCAACACTGCTCTAACAGGTGGACCAGATGGAAAATAAAACATAGCATATACGAGCATTCAAACAGCCCCGCTTTCAAAGGCTGACCTAATTACCTTCCAGCTGCAAAGGCCTGCCATAAATGAGGTCACCCTGTCTGAGTTCCTGAGTTCCCAAGTCCCAGTCATTGGCTTGTCCTCAGATAGATGGATACTCATCCATTAAGGTCAAGGCCTGGAGACTCTCTTTCTCTCTGAGGCTCTCCTTCCAAATTCCAGCTTTAAATTTGAGAGATGAGCTTCCCTTGATGGCTGACCTCCACCCAATCCTTCCTCCAGTTGAGCTCTCCACCCTGCTATGTGGTGAAGGGCCTCGAGGCCAGCACAAGATGAACACGCCTATACCACAGCACCAGAGTAGTACTATAAGACGACAGGTGCACATCACATACAGCCGCAGGAGGGCTACCCATCACAATTCCCGGTGTCACATGCAGAGCCCAGCACATTCAGAAGTAGAGAGGAAAGAAACATCATGTAAAATCTTAGGGAGAGAAAGCTGGGGCCACCCAAGAGAGTAAAGGTTGCCTGCTTTGCAGCTCTGCCCGAGGCATCGTCTGCACGTATTGTATGGTGCTGGTAATCTGAGGTATCATTGAGAGGCTGTGTCTTTAAAGGGGTCACAAGAATCTCAAAAACAAGAAGCAAATCCATTTTAATTGAGTTATCGTGGGGGAGTAGCCTGCCTGCCGGCACTCCAAGCTCTGTGTGTCCCGTATCCCAAGTCAGGGTTCCCCTCCTAGGAAGGGAGGAGCCCTCTCTATGGAGCAGGCAGGTCCAGTTCCTTTCTTTTTTGCATGTAAAACTCTCAAAACCAAGGCTGGCTTTTCACAGGTCCCTCCCTCAGTCTGTTGTCTGTTTTCCCAGGCCTTTATGGAGCTGTCGTTGGTTCACAGATGCCAAGCAGTTACATGGTTAATCCTCCCTCCGCCAACCCTCCCTTCAGCACCACGCCCTCCTTCCTAATGGGCCTGAACTTGCCATTGTCCAAACATGAGTGACTGAACTGAAAACTCAACTTTCTGATTTAACACACAGAGTGGTTTTTTTTTTTTTTTAAGGAAATGTGTCAGATTTTGGCTGGGTTTTAGTTTGTCATTATACCTGCGTGTAATGTTCTTCTGTTTCTTTTCTTTTCTTTTCTTTTCTTTTCTTTTCTTTTTTTTTTGAGACAGAGTCTTGCTCTGTCGCCCAGGCTGGAGTGCAGTGGCGCGATCTCAGCTCACTGCAAGCTCTACCTCCCGGGTTCACGCCATTCTCCTGCCTCAGCCTCCTGAGTAGCTGGGACTACAGGCGTCCGCCACCACGCCTGGCTAATTTTTTGTATTTTTTTTAGTAGAGACAGGGTTTCACTGTGGTCTCGATCTCCTGACCTCGTGATCCACCCGCCTTGGCCTCCCAAAGTGCTGGGATTACAGGCATGAGCCACTGCGCCCGGCCTCTTCTTCTGTTAATATTGCTTCTCACTCCCATAACTTTGGTTCAAAATACCGTGTTCAAAAATACCTTAGTTATGCATATTTTGGATTCTAATATTTCAAATAGACATGGACAATTCATTTGAAATGAGTTGGGAATTTTCTCTTGGCCAGTTAAGATATTGAGGAGAAAATAACTTGATATAAGAAGTACTTTTCTGAATTTTTCTTTCCTTTTTTTTAATTTAAAGAAGGATGACTTGGGATGTACTTGAAGCTTCTTGAGAGTTTGAGAATATCTTAAGATAGATCCTGGTTTTCTCATAGTCTGGTACTTGTATCTTTCACTACTTCCTGTCTTAATGTTATTCTACGTGGGAATAAATGCCAACATGGCGTCAAGCAATGAGCTGAGTTTAACACAAAATGTTAGAGGTAACCTCCTTGTTCTTTATCAAAAGATAAGAGAAGAAGAGAGATCCAGAATTTAAAATTTTCCGCTTTTCCTCCATTGGAACAGCAGCTCTTCTCTGGAAACACCTCAATACCAAAGATTCTTCTTAATCACACACGTCTTTTAATTAATGTGATTTTATGCTAAAGAAAGCAAATGTCTTTGACTTTCAGTTCAATTTCTAAAAGGGGAAACCATGTACTTGGTCCCTCTGTGGGGCTCTTTGCCATTTTAATCTTTTATTTTCTCCCAAATTATGAATGTTCCTCAGTGAGTCTTGATAATAATTTCTAAATTAGCCTTGTCTGAACTTGTGTTTGATAATCTTAGGTATTTAATTGTAAGTGTCATAGATTCCTAGCATTTCCAGTCCAGGTGTCAGATTAAAAAAGACAGTTTGACATCCTCATTGTGCAGGTCATTTTCATCATTTTCCATGCCAGGAGCAAGGTAATTAATATTGCTCTCTCACTGCAGGGACAGAGTAGTAAGTTTCTTAATGTTACACTTTACCTATATGATAGTGATGCACATTCTGCTTGCAATTTCTAATGCGATGCCCGAAAGAATGCTATAGATGGAAAGCCATACCGTGGAAGACAACGGGCCAATTCTCACAAGCAGCAGGGTAGCTAATGTCTGCTGCACTGTTTATTTTACACAAGTTTTGAAAAGTGAACAGAAACCATGATTTTAAATTTAATTAAGAAAGATTATGTTGGGGGGAGGCAAATCAGATAATCACATGCACAAAGGGTTTAAAGGAGAATTGTTTGGACCTAAAGTCCTATTTTGTTGTTGATTTTCATCTTCCGACAAATTGCTTCCCAAGGCTCTGAGTTGATTTAAAGTCAACAGGAGTTCTGAATGGGGTATGAAAATAAACAAGAATGGGGAAAAATGGGAGATTTCTGGATACTGATTCTGAAGATATTTCACAGTTAACATTTTTCACTGCTTCCCAAATATTTAGCCCTTTCCAGGGGATCAAAATGCTCATACCCCATCCCATTTTCCAGTTAGAATTTCACCTGAGAATTTAAATGCACGATCAGTAGCTTGCTTGGTGAGCAAAGATTTCAGCACAAGAAGTGACTCCCTGCTGACAGCGGCCTGTGAGCCTCTCCTGGCTGGATTTGTGTCTGTCAATCCCTTGCCTCTCTGCATGGGTTGTGCCCCATCAATCTTGCCAATCCCTGATTATTTGGCCTTACCTCTTTTCTGAGTTCTGGACTCACTGAGCAAGTCATACACATAAAAATATTTACTGAGCACCTGCTTGCCACAGGCCTTGGTCGACAATCTTTCTCCAGTCAAGGCATTGTACAGGTGATACCTGTTCCTTTGTTAAATCACATCCAAGTCCCTGTCTTCCTGAGATTGCCCCATATTGATTTTAATTGGATTACAGACATTTTAAAAGTCATCTTAGTTTGTTGAGAGACAGCTTACATGGCATGTACATACCCTTGAAACTGGAAAAAATAAATCACATTTCTCTTTTGGAGATTTGCAAAGGAAGACAAAGCCCAATGAACACTGGTAGAACAGAAAACAGTTTCCAAAATCCTTAACTGGTATTGCCCCTTTCTCTTTTCATGGAATTGTATAATTACTATCATTTTATGTTATAGAAAAGTTTCTAGTCTATCACATTTCATACTGTAGAAAAACATCATTGAATGGTGCACTTTGATGGAATTTGAAATAACTAGTTGTTAGTTTTCTAATCAATGACATTTAGAATTGTTTACTATGTGCTAAGAGAAATCAATGGTCAGCTTTGAAATATCCCAAATCAACGTTCTTAAATAGAGAAATACATGGCGCCTGAATGTTTCAAACTTGCACTAGGGGCCAACAACCTCAGAAGCATCTTAGACACCTCCCCCACCATCATCAAAAAAAAAAAAAAAAAAGGCATGTATTGCAATTCCCAGATAACCAGTTTGCTTTAGACACATGCAAGCTGCCTTTGGTGCCTGCCACAGCTGCAGGTCTTTCTTGGGAGTTCCATGGGGTGGAGGAAAGGCAGAGCCTGTAGGCCATCGGTGGCTAAACAGAGGCATAAGGCAGAGTTGGCGATTCAGCCACAGCCCTGGAATGACAGTGTCCCCATATGGCAAATCCCTCGCATAGAAGGCCATGGGAAATCCCAACCAGGGACCCATGATGGCAGCTCTAGAACTGCGTTGCTCTCTGACCTCTCTGCTAGGGCCAAGACTGGCCAAGCTGCTACCTACTGTGCCCTGGTCTGTGCAGGTCCCCTATACATTCCCACCCGAAACTTCCAACACTGAGCTAAGCTGAGCTTGCTGTGCTCCCCTCAGTGTGAAAAAGCTTATCTCCCACCACGTGTCAGGAGCTTCGGGGAACCAGGGCTGTGTGGGGATGGCTCTGCCTGTGCCGAGCCCCGTGCCTGTCACTGAGACATTTGAGGGTCCGTTTCTTGCCGATGAGGCAGTTTTTTAAAAGGCTCTCCATCTGGGGACGACTCATCCTGTGTGAGGCAGGTGCTTAAGCACTTGACGTGCTTGTGAATTTCAATAGTTGCAGCAGCCCCAGGGGGTGGGAGGCGTTATTGGCATTTCACAGGTGAGGAAACCGAGGCACAGAGAGCTCCGTGACTTGCCCAGGGTCACTCGTGAGTGAGTGGCTGAGGCAGATTCTGCATTCTAATCTGATTAAATCCAGAGCCCACATTTTTAAGCACACTGCTCTGCAGCTCCGGGGTCTTTTATCACTTTGTTTATCATGAGTATTGATACAGGAGACTCCTAAAGTGATCCATGGATTGAGGCTGTCAAACATGAACCCAGAACATGTTGTGTTTTCAATAGGGTGTCATTCTTTATACACAAAGACAACAGACTCTTAATTCTGCCAGTGCCGCACACTGTGAGCTTTTTAAAAAAACAGTAACAACAACAGCAACAACAAAAAACAGCAGTGGGATAATTCTGCTTATTCCTCTATGTTCTGAATGGGTCACCCTTGTCTTACACCCAACAGCTCATATTTTGCAATGCCTGGTATTTAAAGAGTAGCTTCATTAAATAAAAATGTGAAGTGCGTGGCCTAAGGGGTTTAGGAAAAGTAGAAAAGGAAAATAAAGCTGGGCACCGTGGCTCACGCCTGTAATCCCAGCACTTTGGGAGGCTGAGGTGGGCGGATCACCTGAGGTCAGGAGTTCAAGACCAGCCTGGCCGACATGGTGAAACCCTGTCTCTACTAAAGATACAAAAAATTTAGCTGGATGTGGTGGTGGGCGCCTGTAGTCCCAGTTACTTGGGAGGCTGAGGCATGAGAATCGCTTGAACCCAGGAGGCGGAGGTTGCAGTGAGCTGAGACCATACCACTGCACTCCAGCCTGGGCAACAAGAACAAAACTCCGTCTCAAAAACGAAAAGAAGAAAAGGAAAGGAAAATTTCTCATGCATCCGGTGCATATATTTTCTATTCCAAACAGTAAGTGTAATTCATCAATTTATGGGTCGGAGAATGGTTTGATAAAGATGGACAGCGAGTCACTGAGTTGCCCGTGACGATGTGGTCTGTGCTTCTGTGTGTATGCTGTGATGTATTCATTCATAGCAGCCCTCACATCCAGTTCCCATGGGGTGCTGGGTTCTCAGGAAATGCATGTGAGGATGGGAGACACGGGACTAGAATGCACATGACTTTCAGGGGAAAATTGTTAGTTTTACAGTAGATGGAGAAGGAAATTTGCTTTTCATTTGACATCTTACTTTTCTTCTTTTCTTTTTTAAACTAAATCATTATAATCTTATTACAAGGGTAATATGTCTTCAATTTAGATAAGTTGAAAAAATATAGAAAGCCCCAAACTTATACAGAAATACAAATCTTGATTTTATTCTTGGTCCCTTTATCTGAAGGTTACGTAAGTCATTTTCAGAAAGACAGAATGCTCGAGTCTAAATCTCGCCCTCTCAACACTCACTTCCCTCGAGGAAGCTCAAGTCTCAGTCTCGGTCCGCACCCCCACACACTGCCTTGCCAAGGGGCAGCAGAGCTTGTGTGGAGCCCCCTCCTCTCTCCCTTGGCAGGGTCTCTTGGTTTCCAGTATTGCCTCTTGACTCCAAATTCTGGATTTTCAATCCTGACCTTCCATGTAATTAATCTTCTGCTGAAAATTTCATGCTCATCCCTACTTTTCACTCCCCTTTAGATCACACTAATGCAGATCTTGTTACCAAATGCCAACACTGTTAGAACATCTCTTAATTCGTCTCCCTGACTCTAGTGCCTCTCCTTCTAATCCGTTCTTCATACTGGGACTAGTTTAATTGTTTTAAATCCCCTCATGTTCTCTGATGCCTATAGGGTAGTGTGCTAACATTTTAACCTGGAAATAAAAATGCTTTGCTGTCTTGCCTTTATTTACCTGTTCAGTTTCTCTTTCCGATTATAGTCCTGATACAGCAGAAGCATTTAGTATTTACTGAATATCCACGTGCTCCCCTGCATTTCCTGGCCTCCCTTACTGGCAGACTGGGCTAGGATGACTGAGTTCTGACTAAAGGGATTTGGGTAGAAGTAAGGTTTGTCACTTCTAGGCCTGGACATAAAAGCTCCTACGTGGCTTTCCAGTCTTCTCTTCACATTTCATGGTGTCTTCAGAGGTCATGTGCACTTTCTAAGCACATTCAGAAAGTGCAGCTATAAATAGTGAAGCCTCCATCAGCCTGGGTCCCTGAATGACCTTGCGGAGTATACAAACCCCTGTTGACCCATGGTGGATGTGTAATGAGTAAGAAATAATTTTGTTTTTGTATTAAGCCTTTGAGATTTTATGCTTAATTTGTTACTATAGCATAGTCTGTGCTATCCTGGCAGACCCCACAGGAATGCATCTTAAGTACCTCGGAATTGAGCCATAGGCCTAATCTATTACTTCTGACTAAGAAGAGAGAGTTGAGACCTAGTCCCAGAACTTCAGTTCTAGAATGACCAATTCAATGATCCCCAGATTTTGAGATTTCATCAACTGGGAACAGTCAAAATAAAAACTAAGAGTTTGACAGGAGTTACCAAATGATAATTTTGCCAAGAAAAGGCATTTGAAAAAATCCTGTCATCTACTGTTACAACCGTTTCGTTAAAAAGGACGTATAATGTCACATACCTCCTCCCAGAAGGGAGAACATACACTGTCGAAATTAGGGGTGAATTTTGTCATTGAATAAATTTTGCGTCATAAAAAATGAAACTCTTAACAATACTGTTCTAACTTTCTCACTTCAATATTTCCCAGTAAACACTGAGGGACGGAAGTGCTGCGGTCGGGACCAGCGTTCGCAAAGTGCAGAAGACTCGGTTCCCCAAGTGAAGCTTGAAGACCTAGAAAGACCTGAGTCAGGTTTTCCACTGAGATGTGAACCAGCTCCTGGGGGCCCCTGGGGTGCTGCCTTGTTGACCGCAGGCCTTTAAGATCTTTGTGTACCACTGAGACCTCTTGATTGTAAGGTAAGGGGTAGGAAAACTCTTGAGCACTTACACCAAAATGTGTAGGGGGCGGGGCGTGTGGGCTCACAGGGGTTTACATACAGCTAATAGGTGTCAGGGGCAGGACTGGATTGACCCTCGGCCCCACTCCACCATCTCGGTGCCATTCCACTCTCGAGAGATTGAAGACTCAGAGCTGCAGGGAAACCAAACAGAGCTACCCAAGGTTCCTGGAATGGATTCTGCCAGGGTCCTCATTTGGTGACTGTGTTGCTCTCCCCAAGGCCTGGATGCTGCCTCAACCTGCTTAGGTCCTTCCAGGCTCAGCCCTGGGGGTCTCTTCTCCTGGGAATGTCCCCTAACCCCCACGCAAAGGCTCAATTCTTTCCCCTCAGGCTCTCACAGCATCCTGAATATACAGTTGATCCTTTAACAGGACAGGGGTAGGGGTCCAACCCCTCGTGTGGTCAAAAATCCATGACTTTTGACTCCACAAAACCTTAACTACTAATAGCCTACTGTTGACCGGAAGTCTTACCAATAACATAAACAGTTGATTAACACATACTTTGTGTTATATTTATTATATTCTCTACTCTTACAAGAAAGAAAGCTGGAGAAAAAAAAGTTATTAACAAAATTACAAGAAAGCCTGGTTGTGGTGGCTCACACCTGTAATCCCAGCACTTTGGGAGGCCAAGGTGGGCAGATCACTTGAGCCCAGGAGTTTAAGACCAGCCTGGGCAACATAGCAAGACCTCACCTCTACAAAAAATACACATAAACAATTAGTCAGGCGTGGTGGCAGGCATCTGTAGCTCCAGCTACTCGGAAAGCTGAGGTGGGAGGATCACCAGAGCCCGGGAGGTCAAGGCTGCAGTGAGCTGTGACTGCACCACTGCACTCCAGCCTGAGTGGCAGAGCAAGACTCTGTGTCTATTTTTAAAATACAGAAAAAGAGAAAGAAAATCCCAAGAATGAGAAAATATATTTACAATTCAGGTGAATTATAAATACAGTTGTCCCTCAGTATCCAAGGGGGATTAGTTCCAGGACTCCCATGGGTACCAAAATCTGAGGATGCTCAAGTCCCTGATATGAAAAGGTGCAATACTTGTACCTACTCACATCCTTCTATACACACACACTTTACATCATCTCTAGATTACTTATAATACCCATTACAATGCAAATGCTATGTAAAGAGTTGTTATCGTGTATCGTTTAGGGACTAATGACAAGGGGAAAAAAGTCTGGACGTGTTCAGATGCAATTTCTTTTCAAATATTTTCAGTCCGCCATTGGTTGAATCCATGCATGGGAAACCCACAGATATGGAGGGTGAACTGCTCCTCTAGCGAGTTTTGTACTAAGTGGCAGACTCAGGTTCTGCCGTGATTTGGCTTCTGTTGCCTTTCAGCATTGTTGAAAGAGCAAAAGATTTTCGATTTCCTCTTCTTGCCCTGAACATGGGAATCATGACTTTCTCTTCCCCATCGCACCTTCCAAGGCTGGGACTTGGAAGGAGGGACAGAAGCGGGAGCTCTGAGTTAGGCCATCGGGCCCTTGCTGGGAAGCTTTGCCTTGCGTAGGCTTCATGAGGGATGGCCTACTCGCTCCTCTGAGTGGAAAGAAATCTGAGAAGGGGCAAGTCTCAGGATTAGCGCCTCACCCTGGGCTGGCCCCGTGTGTGGAGGAGGTGCCCAGCTGTGTGGGGTGGGGGGAAAAAGACCTCACAGCCCTGCCTCAAAGCTCCCTCCTCCTGCATTCTAGTGAGATCTTTCAGGCATTAGTTCCCTGCCCAGAGGCAGTTAACGCATCACCACTCAGCATCACCTGTCCAGGAAAGGGCATTGCAGAGCAGAGAGGGAGGAACAGCCATCTGCCATCTGTGGAGCACCCAAGGCCTCTGCCTAAGCCGTCTCCATAGCAGAGGACTTCCTGAGCCCTGGTGAGAGGCAGGGAAGGCTGGGCTTGGAGGGAGCACTTCTGGAGAGACAGCTGGAAAGGAAAGAAGAGCCCCCAAAACCAGGCACAAGATTAAATTTGCTCCCAGCACATCCTTCTGAAAACTGCTGTATCCCAGGGCCCTGTTATCATGGCCTAAGTATGTCAGGAAATCCTTGAAACAGCTCCATGTTGCACTTAAAACCTTACGCATTGCATTGCCTGTCTTCCCTGCTGGGTTGACATGAAACCAGAACACCTGGTCAGTTTAGTCCAGGAGATAAAATTTGCATCCATGACCCTGGCCCACTCTCTCCTCTCTCTTCCTGCTCACACTCACTCACACAACGGTCCACTGAAAGTCTTGCTTGAGAACCCTTGGATTTTCTCCCTGGTAAGGTCTTTTAATGCTCACCCTGCCCCTCTCCACAGTTTATAGACAAAGACGGTAACAATCACGAAATTCAAGTCGCTGGTTGGAGGCCCCACGCCTCTGAAGGACTCAGGTCTGGGAAATTAAGGAGCCCTGGCCCTCTCCCATCACTGACGGATGTCCAGTTCCAAATATGTTGTCCTGGAGCCAGACCCCTTTTTTGACTAATAACTGTGTCCTGACTCTTTTTTTTTTTCCAAATGAAAATGACTATGATTTTATTTGTTCATTAACAGTTTTACAATACTGCCCAGTTGACATCCAGAATCCTGGCAGAGGAAAAATAGCAGATAGAAAAAAGCATCACGTTTTCATTTTTTATCATTATTAAATGACCTCAAAATTATTTTATATTTAAGTTACTAAATTATTTTCTTGTCGTTAATTATGTTTTGCAGAGGTAGAACTCACATAGCATAAAATTAACCATCTTAAAGTAGACCATTCAGTGGCATTTAGCAATTCACAGTGTTGCGCAACCATCACCTCTCTCTAGTTTGAAAACATTTTCATTCCCCAAAAGGAGACCCACTAACCACGAAGCAGTCTCTCTTCATTCCCCTCGCCACGGCCCCTGCGTTTTGTGTCCTTTGGATTCCCCTATTTCAGATACTTCATAAGAATGGAATCATACAGCGTGTGACCTTCGTGTCTGGCTTCTCTGATAATTATCTTCATGTACTGTTTGGTATATTAGTAAGTAGATGAAGTGAAAACCAGTAAACCTAGTAAGATTATTAACCATTCCCTCCTTAGCCCCGTATGGAGGGACCTTATTTATTCTTGGCATCTCTCTTCACCTTGGCAAAATAGTACCAGTACCTGGTATGTGCTTTATTATTATTACTATTATTATTATTAATGGACTTTAATTTTAGCAGAGATTTAGGAAAATTAAGCAGATAGTACATAAAGTTCCTATATAGTCTCCATGGTCTTCCCAATTTCCCTTTTTATTAACATTACATTCGAGTGGTACATTTGTCGTAATTAAGGAACCAGTGCTGATACATTATTACTAACTAAAGTGTAGTTTGTTCACATTTCTTGAGTTTTTTCCTAATGTCCTTTTGCGGTCCTAGAATCTCATCCAGGACACGGGATTCCACGGAGTTGTCACGTCTGTCAAGCTCCTCCACCTGTGACAGTTTCTCCAGCATTCCTTGTTTTTGATGGCACGTTGACGGTTTTAAGGAGCGCTGCTCAGGTGTATTGTAGGATGCTCCATGACTGGACTGTGATGCATTTCTTATGATTAAACAGGGGTTATGGGTCTTTGAAAGAAAAGTCACAGAGGTAAAGTGGTATTTTCATCAGACCCCATCGGGGCACATAGCAACATAACTTATGACTGTTGATACTAACCTTGATCACTGGCTTAGTAGTGTTTGTCAGGTTCCTCCACCGTAAAGTTTCTCTTTTCCCCCTTCCTGCCTTTTCTTGTTTTCAGAAAGCCTTGTTCCCATGATTATGCTTCTGTAATATAAGCGGGTGGATGCTTTGTGTGGATGCAGCAGCCTCCAAGGTTTGGATGGCCTTGTTGTCTGCTTAGCAGTGCAGGATCACCCAGAGGCTGTGCTGCGTGTGCTCAGAGTCTTCCACAGCCGCAGTGTCATGTACGGGGTCTGGCCCACAACTGACAGGGAATCAGAATTTCCAATGGGATGTCAAACACATAGCCAATAGTTTCTTTCTGCTTAAATTCTTATTTAACAGTCTTCCCAGGTTTTTAAAAAATTTTTTCATTTAAAAAATCTTTTCAATTTTTTTTTGTAGTGACAAGGTCTCCATAGACCCATAGTCCATTGCACAGACTGGTCTCCATCTCCTGGGCCCAAGCAATCCTCCCACCTTGGCCTCCAAAAGGGATAGATTACAGGTGTGAGCCGCTGCACCTGGCTGCACTCTTCCAAGTTTTATCAGTCATGAAATCACAGCTAATGGGAACAAGAGCATGAATGCAGGAGGAGGTAGGAGAATCACATTTTCCTGTGTTCAGTCAACAAACATTGCTGACAACACACCTGACATTCTGCAAGGACAAGTCATCTGGACAATGATGAGCATGGATGGCCCCTCTGCGGTGTCACTCACAACCCTTAACAAATCTATTTCATACATGGCAGATGATGGGAGCCCTGAAGGTACAGCTCCAAAATTGTTGCTTCCATGAAGGTTCAAATGAACCAGGGACTAACTCTGGGTTCTTGACACTTGGATTTAGACATAAACTTTTGCCTGTATGTTTTCAGAGACGAAGAGGACCAAGACACACATTCAGATGGGGGTGAGACAATGCCCGTTGTCCCTTCAGTGCATCAGTCACTTCCAGTGCTCTTCAGTGGAAACTCCTTGAAGCCGGCACTGTGCCATTAATGTAATTTCTGAAAAGAGAGGAAAATAGGCACACTGCCTTGGCAAATAAGATGGAGAAGGAAGTGAATACAGTTAGCTGGGTGGTAGGGATCTGCACACGATTATATGGAAAATAACTTTCTGGGCTGCAAGCTTCAAAAGCTCAGGACACAGCCCTGGAAGAGGTGCCAGGTTGCAAGAGGGAGGCATGCACCGGACTTTGGACCCCAGAGTGCCGCCTTTCCTTTCTCCAGCCACGCCCACCCTGCCTGTTACAGCACCTGAGCATGAGGACAGAAAGAAAGGACGGGGCAGAGGGGGTGGGGAGGGGTGTGTCTGTCCACGGGTCCGGGCAGTATGGGTCTAGGGGAGGCTGTTCTAGGGCTCCTTTGAAAGCACAGGTAACAGATGACAAGCAGCACACAAAAGCCATTGACTAGTCCACACACTTAGAAAGGTGGAAAAGAGGAAATGGGTATTTTCAGTAGAAGACAAAACAACGTCCCAGTGGCTGGTCATCCTCATGGATCATCATGGTATGAGCACCTTGTACAGGGCATCTAGTCTGCCGAGAGCTGTCAGAGCCATTTTCTCAGCCACCTTTTTTTTCTTCCTTTTCTTGAGATAGGGTCTTGCTCTGTTGCCCATGCTGGAGTGCAGTGGCGCAATCTCAGCTCACTGCAACCTCCACCTCCCGGGTTCAAGAGATTCTCCCTGCCTCAGCCTCCTGAGTAGCTGGGATTACAGGCGCCTGCCACCACGCCTGGCTAATTTCTGTATTTTTAGTAGAGACAGGCTTTCACCATGTTGGCCAGGCTGGTCTCAAACTCCTGACCTCAGGTGATCTGCCCGCCTTGGCCTCCCAAAGTGCTGGGATTACAGGTGTGAGCCACTGTGCCTGGCCTCAACCATCTTTAAGAATAAGCGTTTAAACCTGGCCAGTTCCTTTTGGTGGAGTGACAAAACCTGTAGTCACAGAGACATTTGGAGCAGACGAAGCCTTGCATCTCGACGTCCATGCCTAGTTTTCTACTTGCCACTGAAGGCAAGGAAACGATGGCCAAATCACAACCTTCTTATGTTTGGGTACTTTGCAGTCACTGCTTATAACAGAGTTCAGTCTCTTAAGAAAGTGTGAAATGAACATTGTCTTGAGTTTCTGCGAACGTCTCTGGTCCACCGGTGATCAATTTGTCCAAGTTTGCCTGGCTTTAGCACCAAAAATCTCACCTCTTGGGAACCCCAGTCCCAGGAAACCCTGGCAGTTGGTCACCTTGCCTCCCAGTCATCTGCTCTGAGAATCTTTATTTTAACAACTTGGCTCATTAGTAATCTGGATTCCTTGTAATCTGAAAGTATTAAATTAGTCAAGAGTGTGTTTCTTTCCCTGCTCTTGCAAGGGCAGTCTAATGAGGATATGAGCTCTAGGCATCAGCTCCCCTGGAAAAAGTCGTAACATGCCAAGGGTGACATACTTTTCAGGAACCCTAGGTGAAACCTTGAAGGCTATTGCTAACGTGTATGGATGCAGTAACACCTTTTTCCAGAATGCAGAAAAGCTAAGACTTGGGACCAGAGAAATTGTGGTAGAAAAATTGGAAAGCTCCTGTCTTGTAGCTGAGTTGGGAAATGCTTGCAGAGGAATTCCTGGGAGAAACCCAATGATGTAAGGGTCCCCCGTGCCTGGAATTGATGTTCAGAAAAGGAAGAAACTCCACCAGATGGGGAGTGGGAAAGGTTGTATGTTCCAGTTTTTAGCTGAGTCTTATTTGGGATTATCACCATTTCTGTGACTTTTGAACAGCTTTGACCTCCAGGACAGACCAAATGGACCCCTCTGATTTTCTCAGAATTGTAGTATTTATTTATGTCTATATCATATCTGCAGACATGTATTATGCAGGTTTCCTCTGCTGTGTTTCCTCAGCTGCAGTTTCATAATTTATTCTGCCAGGCTCAGCATGTCCTTGACATACCAAACCATTAACTCAAAATCAGAAAAGTTCTGTGAGGTTGCTAAATTCTTTCCTCTGATGATCAGCCTGCACACTAGCTGAAAATAAAGCCACTGGGCTGGCAGAGAAAAAATAATTGGCCTAAATGGTCACAGAAAAGTCTAAACAGAAGATTTTCTTTCCCTCTTCACTTGCAATGATTTATTTTCGCGGTTTTATGAGACTTTAATGAGGAAACCTTATCTGTAGGCCTGGTAATTATCAACCAAATTTCCATTTCCTGCCAGAAAATCCACAATAAGCAGAACAAAAATGGTGGAATCGGGAGACTGTTTGGCCTCTGACCTGTATGGCTGGGGAATAACTCATTGCCACACAGAGCATGTGACTAGCAAGCATGTCTGTGACTTCTCTTGTACACTTTTGCTTAAACTAAGTTGCCACATTCAATTTAGTATAGCTCAGTACATGTAGACTCAGACGCCATGAAGCATCCCGGACACTGTCCCATGAGGTAGCATTTGGGCAAGAGAAAGTACAACTTCCCTCTTCATAATTTAATATAATTTCTAGTCTCATCCAGTTCCTTCTGTTGGGTGAATGAGGTCATATCTGACACAAGGGTCTGACAAGAAGCCATGAACTTTGCATCTTGGAAAGTTGGGTTTTTCAACATAGATTTCAGCTCTTGCCTATGAGTGATGCTGCTACAATTGGGGGTCACTGAGGAAAGCTGCTGTGGGCACTGACTCCAGACTTAGCGGTGTGGGTGTCCCAGCATCCTGAGATTCAGGTGGAGAGCTTGTCGATGCCATGGCACCAGTCTCTGGGACCTCTAGAACAGAAGGTACAAGAGGGGAGCTCAAATGAGCACACCAGAGATGGAGGCTGTGGGAGTTGAGAGTCTTTGTAGAATTGCAGGGTACTGCAGCACCCACAGCAGCCAGGAAGTCAGAACACGTCTGAATCTTCTGTTCTACTTTAGTTAACACGGTGAGAATCCTTTTTTTTTTATACTTTTCTCTAGGTGTAAAATTTGTCATGCTCTGAAATAACCTACAAATTTATCTCTGCTTGTTCTGTCATTGAAAGAACTTTGCTCATGCTTTAATTGTGTCTTTATTGGCATTTGGGGGCCAGTGATGAAAAAAACCTGAATAATAATGTAACGACTTATTTTAAATTAAAGAAATACTTCCCAAAAATATTTCTCAAGTCACCGCAGGTAACACTGGGTAGGTTTGTACCAGGTGCAAGTTCTACTCCAGGAGAAAATGAAATGGCCCAAATTTGCTCTTGCCCCCTCTACAGCAAGGAGTATGAATTCCTTCACTCTGT
Organism: Pan troglodytes; assembly: GCF_028858775.2. Taxonomy (NCBI): domain Eukaryota; kingdom Metazoa; phylum Chordata; class Mammalia; order Primates; family Hominidae; genus Pan; species Pan troglodytes. Next base: position 185,715,819 of record NC_072401.2, read on the forward strand.
CTCTGCGTCCATCCCCATCCTGCCCTTCCCCATGGGACATGGGTAGGAGTGAGACGCCGGGAGCTAGAGGCTACTATACAGCATGCAGTGGCCACAAGCTTTGGGCATTGCTTGGTTTTTATTATCTTTTCAGTTATTAATCAATGTATGTCCTTTGACTCCTTCTCTATATTGCAGGAGTGTTTATATTTGGCAGGCTTCCTGGACTAGTGAATGAGCTGGGCCAGGGCTGTCTGCTCTTCGTCTTTCTTGAGGGGCCATTATCATTAAGTCACCTGCTATGACGGCAGTGTAGAAGGGGCTCTTGGCACACCAATATCCTCCAGAAGGAGCATGCTCCAAGATCAAGGCGTTCTATCAGTTAAGACCCAGACGGTGTCCTGATCTGGAACAGTGCTGTCTAATAGAAATATAATGAGAGTCACATAAGTAATTTTCGGTTTTCCGAAAATAGTGACATTTAGAAAAGGATCAGGAAACAAGTGAAATTAATTTAAATATATTTTATTTAACACAACATGTCCAAAACATTATTGTTTCAACATGAATGAAATAAGACATGAAATATTTGAGACATATATGTATATATATACACACACACACACGTATATGTATATATGTATATGGTATGAAGTCCTTGAAATCTGATGTGTATTTTATACACACATTAAATCTCAATTCTGACTAGCCACGTTTTAAATGCTTGATAGCCGCATGTGGCTAGTGGCTACTGTGTGAGACAGCATGGATCTAGAATGTTTATTTATTCCAACTAACTCCATAGCCTCAGTTGGTTGCCTTTTGTTGCCATGGGTATGTGAGTGACTGTACTTAGTCATGGTGGACACTTCGCCCCACAAAATTGTGCATTCCCTGCCCTCTGTTATTTTCTCTCCATTATCTCATTCTGGACCAAAATTTAGAGCTAGAGTTAGAATTCTGGTAGTCCCCGCTCTTCTGTGCCTTCAGAGAATGATGTGACCGTTAGTTCACCACAAACCTTCAGAATGGAAAGTTTAGACTGCTGATTCCCAAAGTGTGGTAGGAGTAAGAATTCGCTGATTAAAATGCAGATTCCTGGGCACAACTCCAGATGCACTGATGATAATTTCTGGAGATGAGGTCTGGGAATATGCCTTTTATCAACATCACCAGGTAATCTAATACACGTCAGAGTTTGAGAACACTAGCATAGACCCTCCACTGAGGATGGTTTATCTAGGAACTTCGGGTTCTTTCTCACTCAGTCTTTGTTCAGCTTCCAGTGACAGACAACCCCCGTTCTCCCCTTGGCAAGGCTGCTGCTCAGTCGCTGTCCCATATTTTATAATCACCTTGCTCACAGTCAGCCGCATGCAGAGACCTATATAACACCCAGCAACTGAGAAACCTCTCTGCGGTGTATTTTTAAGACTGGAACTCTCCTTTTGAGCTTCTTCCCTCTATTTTTGTGTGTGCCAAGATAGCTCTGTATGGTGCAGCACCTGAAACTTAGCCACTTTTCTCTCAAGGGCTTTTAGGATATTTATAAACACCTTCTCGTTCATCTTCATTGCACTCCTGTAAAATAAATAACAAGTGAGATTGCCTTCGTTTTGCAGGAGGGAAATCGAGGCATCAGATAGTTGACTTGTGAAGACACTTTGGGGCCAAAATAAGTGATTAAATCACTTTTCTTTTTGGCAGCCATACCCGTGTGTGCCCCTTCCCTGACCACTAAACTCTTGTGGTCACTGAAACCCATGGGGAAGAACTTCTGATAAAAGCATTTTCCTGAAGATGCTGCATGTGTCAGCATCCTGCCTCAGGTGACAAGATGGTTGTTTCCGGGCTATGCTGGAAGACTTGAGGCAGGAGGTGTGCTGTTCCATTTCATACTTGCTGTGGTTTGGATCTGGGTCCCTGCCCAAATCTCATGTTGAATTGTAATCCCCAGTGTTGGAGGTGGGGCCTGGTGGGAGGCAACTGGGTCATGGGGATGAGTGTCTCATGAATGGTTTCGCACCATCCCCTCAGCACTGTCCTCAGGGCACTGTCCTCAGGACACTGAGTGAGTTCTTGTGAGATCTGGTTGTTGAAAAGTGTATGGCACCCTCCTCACTCACTCTCTTGCCCCTGCTCTGGCTGTGTAATGTGTATGCTCTCCCTTCACCTCCTGCCATGATTGAAGGTTCCCTGAGGCCTCCTCTGAGGCCAAGCAGATGCCAGCATCATGCTTCCCATACACTCTGCAGAACCATGAGCCAATTCAACCTCTTTTCTTTATAAATTACCCAATCTCAGGTACTTCTTTATAGCAAGGTGAGAATAGGCTAACAGGATACTTCTTTGGGATACCGTGTCTTCTGGAAAGAAGTTATCTATAGCTCCCAAGTCCCTGCAGCCCAGTGATGAGCATTTGAAATGAAAGCGTGGAGGTCTTGTCCTTTCTCTCTACCTCTGCTTCCCAGCAGGGCTGACAGAGCATTTCTCACTCAGGGCCATGGCAGCCACAGGGAGGGCATCGAGTCTCACATGAGGATGCTGGGCTGTCGTTTCTTAATGTAGTCCAAAGCCATTGCTGCCTGTAGACTTGAGGAATCTTTCTGTCAAGAGAGAGGAGTGTGTGCAGAGCGACCCCAGAGAAGGATGCCTTTCAACAATGTTTGAATTGCTGTGTTTTGTTTGGCTGCTGGATGATCCTTTTTCAAAACATATACTTTAATGCAGGTATTTTATATGTGTGTTTTCATACTATAATTTCCTTCTCTGTCTTTTTGTTTTAAAGCTCTTCTTTTTTAATTGTAGGTTCATTTTGATCATAAGTTCATTATAGAAATTTGTAAAATACAGAAGGTATAAAGGTGAAAATTAAAATTACCTACAGTCTTACCATCCACAGAGATAACCACTACTATTTTGGTGTGTTTTCTTTAGTTTTTTCCTTGCTTTTTAAAAAACATATTTGACATGACCAATATGACTAAAAACCAGCTTTTTCTTCTAGAAACCTTGGTTCATTTCTTGGACAGTGATGTTTATTCACAGACCTGGGGTTTGAGAATGTCAATGGGTATGTGATTGTTTCTAGGTCTTTTTGGTGAAGACAGCTAGAAAATAGATATTTAAATATAAAATCTCCATGAGTTTTTACTCTTATTCTTTTACTTTTTTACTTAACCTCTTCTATTTTATATCTGCATCTCCTTTCTTTCACACTGAGAAGTCTGGTTCTCAATGACACAGGAATGATATATGTATTAGTCCATTCTCACGCTGCTGATAAAGACATACCCGAGACTGGGTAATTTATAAAGCAGAAGAAGTTTAATGGACTCGCAGTTCCATGTGGCTGGGGAGGCCTCACAATCATGGCAGAAGGCAAAAGGCATGTCCTACGTGGTGGCAGACAAGAGAGAATTGAGACCCAATTCTCTCAATTGGGTTTCAATTGAGAGAATTGAAAGGGGTTTCCCCTTATAAAACCATCAGATCTCATGAACATGAGAACAGAATGGGGAAAACTGCCCCCTCATTCAATTATCTCCCACTGGGTCCCTCCCACAACACATGGAATTATGGGAGCTACAATTCAAGATGAAATGGGTGAGGACACAGCCAAACCATATTAATATAATTAGAATATTCCATATTAATTCATATGCTTTATTCTATATTACTTATACAATCATCTCAGAATAACAGTACAAATACTCCCACCACCAATGTGATTACTGAAAACAGTGTTTTTACTACATATATTTTCCCTATTTATCCTTCCCCCATTTTAAAATGATTGTACTATGTCTACACTGTCAAGACACAACCACTGCGTGATGTATGCTCACCTCTGTTCTGTGTGGACTGTACGTTTACTGTTCATTACCAGAACTCATATCAATGTTTCTCTGGTCATTTTTAATGTCTGAATCTTGTTCTCTAGTAGATTCTTCAGAAATGATCCATGAGGACAATATTTTCTAAATTCTTTCATGTTGATAACAGTATGTACCTTTTATTCTTGAGAAAATCCATTTTGCTGGTCATAAAATTCTTGGCTCACATTTTCTTTCCATTAGTATCCCAAACATGTTAGTCCATTTTCTTCTGCCATAAAGCATTGTGTTTGAAAAGACTTTTCATTATAAATTGCTTCCTGTTTTAGCTTAGATGCCCAAAAAGATTTTTCCTTGTCTTAAATTCAAGTCTAGTTTGGTTTTGGTATTTGTGGTTCTGGTTGATATTCACAGGTATGTGGCATGTTCTTTTAGTGTGTAGTCTCAGGTTTTTTCTTTTTAATTTCAGGAAAGTTTTCTTGCTTTGTTGGCTTCCCAGCTCATTTTCTTGTACTAACAATAGTTGAGGATCATCTGGATAGATGGAGAAAATAAAGAAGCCTATGGTGCTAGTAAATTCACTGGATTGGGGCTGTCCACTCTAGTTAACAACCTTACTGATGCCCAAGACTATATTGTCTTTCATGAACTTGTAAAAATTGATGTGAAGCCATCAGATAAAGATGTGCATGAAGAAGACATAGAGAATAGAGCATTTGAATACCCACACCTTCCAGCACCACAGATTAATGATTGCTTTCCCAAATATACCTGTTCCTGTCCCAGTGGGTACAATCTAAAGGAAAATGGCAGAGAGTGTCAAAGGATCACTGTGACCACTCTGGTATCAAAAGTCAGTGTTCCTCCAAAGGAGACTTCTCCTGTCTGGGTCATCCTTCCCCTTTTGCTCTAAGCAATGGCAGCAGTAGGTGGATACTTGAGTGGCAGAACTGGCAACACAAGAACATGAAAGGTGTGATCTTTGACAATCCTGTGTACTTGAAAACCATGGAAGAGGACCTCTTAATGGACATGGGTAGACATGGTGCTTCTGGTGGATGCACGTGCCCAGTAATACCGGTCATAAGCACAGATGATGACTCAGCTTGACTTCTAAGACCAACTTAGAAGTCTCGACTTCTGAGGTCCACATCAATAATTCCCTACTTTGGAAGGGTAACAAAGCCAGAAGATGAGGCCGTTTCTTCCTCCAGCCTGGAGGAACCTCAAGATATCTCTGTTGTGGATAAAGCTTGTGTATTTGACCCTTGCTGTGGTTTGAGTTTGTCCCCATCAAAACTCATGTTAAAATTTGGCCCCCAGTGTAGCGGTGTTGGGAGGTGGGGCCTAGTGGGAGGTGTTTGGGTCATGGGGTGCAATCCTCATGAATGCTTTCAACTCCTTCCTTCTTCACAGACACTGACATGATGCAGGCCTTAAAGCTATTGGTAGCTTGACCCCATCTACTTGTATCCTGGGGTTCTTGGGGATACTTTGTCACTCAGTTTTGTTATCAATGTCTGTCTGGTTGATTTTGTTGTTCAATATTTTTAATATGGGGATTCAGGGAGATTTAAAAAAAACAGTCTCTGCTGCCATTATTACCTTCCCAGAATCTCTTTCAACTTTACTATTTTTTTAATTAAAAATGAGCATAATGAGCCTGGGGCTCTGTCTCCACCAGGCACATCCCCAGCCTTGCACAGCTCTCGGTTGATAGCAGGTTGCTCTTCCTCTGGTGCTCAGAGCTGCATTTCCACAGATACTATCTCAGTGCCCACCCATAAGCCACCATTTCTTTTCCATATCCTTAAAGCAGATCACAGCCATAATGAGCTACCCACACACATTCTCCAGGGGATCTCTAAAGGTGCCAATTGTTATTTTTGTCAATGCTTTGATTATAAAATTGCACAGGTTTTGAGACACCTATTTTAACCTCATTTTTTCCATAAACCCTATGACATTTAGTAACACAGCTTTACAGAAGGTGAAAATTTTCAGTAAAACATATCTCATGTTATTACAGAAACAGCTGCATGTATTCATGTATGACACATATGAAAGAGCACTTGAAATCATTAAAGATAAATGTATAGAAAACTACATGAGTGAATAAAACAGGACAGTTGCTAACCCAGGAAAAAACACATGGTATTAAGAAAAGAAATAATCACTGCAAAGTGAACAATGTTGACATAATATTTGAAACACTGATTATCACTCTAAGTACAACTTGTGAAATAATCACAGTGAGAGGAAAAGATGAGTGCAGTGGGCACTAGGCATCAATAGATGCTGTCCAAAAATGTAAGAAATAATGTCATAAACATATTGATTACAGACAAAACATGGAGATATATACCAGAAGAAAAACAAAAACTGCTAAAAGATCAAACCCAGAGGACTTAAAGGAATGGAACAGGGAGTTACTGTTTTTTGTTTGTTTGTTTGTTTTTTGAAACGAGGTCTTCCTCTGTCACCCAGGCTGGAGTGCAGTGGTGAGATCTTGGCTCACTGCAACCTCTGCCTCTCAGGTTCAAATGATTCTCCTGCCTCAGCCTCCCGAGTAACTGAGATTACGGGCACCACCATGGCCAGCTAGGTTTTTTGTGTGTATTTTTAGTAGAGACAGAGTTTTACCATGTTGGTCAGGCTGGTTTCAAACTCCTGACCTCAAATGATCCACATGCCTCAGCCTCCCAAAGTGCTGGGATTACAGGCATGAGCCTCTGCACCTGGCCTGATTTCTAAAATATGTACATGCACTATTTCCTTGTTAATAATTTGGGAAAAAAAACATTTTAAAAACCATGCTGAATACAAGGTTATGTACTTTTCAAGGTTCTTATATTAAGTGCCAAATTGTTCTCAGAAAGGATACATTAATTTAACATTGTTGAGATCATGTATCACCTCTGATGTGTCATTCCATGTGAATGGAATTCATCAGGGCAACACGCCTGACAGCTCCCTGCTACAATTTGAAAAGAACCTTTGCCAATTTCATGGACAAAATTAGCATCTTATTTATTTACAATTTTGATTACACTTGAAGTTATGTGATTTTAAAAATGTATGTAAACTATTTGTATATAGTAATCTATGTTCTTTACTCATTTGTTTACGGAGATATTAATCATTTTCTTTTTGATTCATAAGAGTTTTTTAAAGATTAAGGAGGTTGAGCATGGTGACTCATGCCTGTAGTCCCAGCACTTTGGGAGGTTGAGGCAGGCAGATTGCTCAAGCCCAGGAGCTGGAGACCAGCCTGGGCAGTGTGGCGAAACCCTGTCTCTACAAAAAATACAAAAATTAGCTGGGTGTGGTGGCGTGAGTCTGTAGTCCCAGCTACCCAGGAGCTTGAAGTTCCAATGAGCTGTGATTGCACCATTGCACTCCAGCCTGAATGACAGAGCAAGACCCTGTCTCAAAAAAAAAAAAAAAAAAAAAAAAAAGGAAGAAAGAAATGGAAAGATTAAGGAAATTGACCATTTATTATATTTACTATAAATTTTTCCACTTTGTTCTTTTCTTGTTTAAGAATCAATTCAACTTAAATTTGCTTAATTTTTGACACACAGAAGTTCAGAATTTTTATACTTATTTTTGTGGTTGCTGTCATTATTTCTCAAGATTTAAAAGTTCATCTTCTCTCTCCCACCACCCATACCGGCATCCAAAGGTTTGATGAAAAACATTTTATTACCACACTTGACTTGGATAGCTGCCTTTTGCTGGGATAAGGACATTCTGCATTTGCAGGGGAGAAAATAGACAATACTTCTGTCCGCCATCATGGGCATGCCTATGTGAATGAGCTCCAGAACCTCTAGAAGTGATTCAGAGAAGAGCCTCATCAACCCTGACACTGGCTGTCCTGTGGCTCTGCTGGCCCTTCCCAGTCTTTGCGAATCCCAGCAGTGGCAGCTCTGTTATGTGTTATTGGTGCTGAGCCGGCCCTGAGAGCTGCTTTCAGCATGGCCTTTCCCTACAAAGTAAGGGGTCTGACCCTGCATGACCTAAAAGCCCTTCATTAAGTATTTCCTTAGGACATTTTATTGACTCTAAATAGCTCTCTCAACATTAAGTTGTCTGGTCCCTGCTGGACTTACTATGATCTGTGTTAATTTGATTGCTAGATTGAATTTTCTTAGCTCAAGCTGATGAATAAAATAGGTGAGACAGTTTTCCCCAAAGACAAATAAAATCTCATCAGCCACAAAATTTTATATCTTGTGGCTCAGAAGAAGGCCTGCTGCCTCTCTAACTACACTCCCCCAAATATTTTGTTCTGGCTACACCAATGAGCTCTTTCTTGTTTTGCCAGTAGATACTTCTGATCAGGACTATTGCAAACAGTCCACAGCATGGCTCCAAGTGAGTTGTGATTCACTCTAAGGAGTGTTTTCATCTTCAGTGTGGTTTGTTTCAAAGCCGAAGCCATTTTCTAGCCCTTTTTTGGTTACATTGGTATTAAAAGTACTAAAGAACTTGTAGCGTGCTGCATTAGATGTGTTTATGCAATACACAGCAGAACACAATTAATTTCCTAATCTGCACAAATTCTAATATTAAAATTATGTAAGGCGTGAATGCTCCCTTTGGATTCTTAAAAGGGCCTAATATCTACTAATATTTTTCTTCTTTTATTAAATTTTTTCCTGTTTTTCATTCCTGGTTGAACATTATAATCACATGGGAATTTTTGTTAAATATCAGCACTTGGCCCCCTCTAGGCCTTCTGAATCAGAATCTGCAGGGTGGAGCCCGGACCTCAGTACTTACAGGTAATGTCCTCCAGTAATTTCAGACAGCCAGGTTTGAGAACTAGTGACTCTAGTTCAAAAATTTTAATTCATTATGACTATCATACAATACCCATAGAGAGACAGTAATCCTCCTTAGGAGTGTATAGAGGCCATCTGATGGGAGCTTTGGGGTCATCTGAAAATAGCATGCGGGACCACTGGGGGACAGCTTGGTGGGGGATATGCCGAGGGTATGTCTGAAGCTGTTCGCAAAGCAAGCCTCCTGTTTGGACTTATTTGTCTCAGTCCATTTATGCTGCTATAACAAAATACCTTAGACTGGCTAATTGATAAATAAGAGAAATGTATTGCTCACAATTCCGGAGGCTGGGAAGTCCAAGACAGAGGCATCAGCAGAGTCAGTGTCTGCAGAGAGCCTGTTCCTCATAGATGGAGCCTTCTTTGTGTCCTCACATGGCAGAAGAGGGCGAGGGCGCTTGTTCAAGGCTCTCTTACGATGCAGGAGAGACCCTACATCACCCTCGTGATGCAGGGTACCACCTCGTCATCATAAGGAGGAGGCCTCCTCATCTCCTTTTCTCTGGACCTGCGCCCCTGCCCTGTCTGCCACTCTTCCATGTCTGTGGGAGTGCAGGAGGCGCTTGGAGCACCCCCTCCTTCAAAGACAGGGTGGAGGCTCAGCTCCCTGCGCGTCTGCTGACATCACCCTGGGGCCAGACGTTCTAACCAGAACGTCAGGGGAGAGAGGAGAGGTGGAAACAAGTTTATTTCCACTTCCCGATGCTGCTGAAAGGTAATAAAAGGCAAATCTGACTCTGAAGATGTGAGAAGGAAGGAGATGCTGCGTGGGATTCTTCCTCCTCCATATGCTAAGTCTTGGGTGTTCAGGACTCAGCTCCTTTCTGTTGTCTCTTCTAAGGTGTAGGAAAAATGACAGTACAAGTGTGTACCCGAGTTTTGTTGAAAAGTTGAACTAAGTATGGTAAAGACAGAGCTCGTTCATCTTTTCTTCTTTCTCCCTATGGCTCCACTCCCTTTAGTATATGCCTGAAGAGGGAGGCTGCTGGAACGTCAGAAAGAAACCCCTGCCCTCTGGATTTCATGTCATGCAGCCTGTCACTTCTCCAGTTCTGCTACTCTCTGCAAAACATTTTCTGCATCCAACTTCTCCAACCCATCCCTACTCTGAGGAGCGCTGTCCAAATTTAGGTGATCTTCTGACCAGAGCATCCTAACCTGTTTTGCTTTATTTACTTATTCAATCATTCATTCATTTATTCAACAGACAAGTATCAACTATTTTGTGGCAGCCTTTGTTGGGTGTTGAAGGAGACCCCCCCAAATGAAAAGATACTATCTCAGTGTTTGTTTTGTTTACAGAATAAACTTGAAAACAAACGGTTACAATATAGTGTGAGTTGTTTTGTGATAAGCAAGACAATAGCAAGAACCTGAAAGCGCACCAGCATTACAGAGCATCTAAGATCCGAAGGATAAACATTTGCTAGACAGAGTGGGCAGGACATCTGGACACAAGGCCAGCGCAAGAGAGTTGAGAATGGCACAGCCAGGGGCTCATCTGTGAAACTTGTCAGGGAGCATGGAGAGATGTAGGGGAAGCCAAGCCCCAGAAATGAGTTGGAGGCGGAATTTGGAATTTCAGTTTATAGGAATGAGAGAGATAAAGGTGGCTTTGAAGCAGGTCAGCAACCTGCTGTTGCTGAGAGACAATTCTACAGGCAAGGCAAAGAGCCGACTGCAGCGGTACGTCCAATGGCCAAGAGTGAGGTCCTGAAGGAGGCAGCAGGTGAGGAGACCAGCAGGAACACGGGTCATTGAGCTTCCCGTTACCAGCCCCTCTGCGTGAAAGCAGGTGCCTTCTTTCATTGCATTACTCCTGTTTTCCCTGAAATGCTCTCTATTCATTGCCTGTTGCAACAGGAACATTTTGTCCCATAGACATGAAAATTCAATTTGCTCAGAAATGCAACAATGTGGCCTGGCGCAGTGATTCACACCTGTAATCCCAGCCCTTTGTGAGGCCAAGACGGTTGGATCGCCTGATGTCAGGAGTTCGAGACCAGCCTAGCCAACGTGGTGAAACCCTGTCTCTACTAAAATTACAAAAATTAACCAGGCGTGGTGGCAGGCACCTGTAATCTCAGCTACTTGGGAGGCTGCCATAAGAGAATCGCTTGAACCCACAGGCAGAGGTTGCAGTGAGCAACCTTGTACCATAGCACTACAGCCTGGGAAACAAGAGCAAAACTCCATCTCAAAAAAAGACAAAAATCAAAACAAAAATGGAAGAATGCAATGATAGTGTAAGTTCTTTGAGGACAGTAACCATATTTTTCTCTTCTGTGTATCCCCAGAATACAGTACAGTAACTGGTGTGAAGGAGGAATTCCATAGATTTTTGATGAGGCCAGGCGCAGTGGGCTCACGCCTGTAATCCCAGCACTTAAGGAGGCTGAGGTGGAAGGATCCCCTGAGGCCAGAAATTCAAGATCAGCCTGGGAAACATAGTGAGACCCCATCTTTACAGGAAATTTAAAAATTAGACGGGTGTGGTAGTGTGCCTGTAGTTCCAGCTACTCAGGAGGTTGAAGTGGGAGGATGGCCTGAATCCAGGAGTCGGAGGCTGCAGTGAGCTGTGATCACACCCCTGCACTCCAGCCTCTGGGCAAGTGGTAGTTTGTGGTAGTTTGTTATGGCAGCCGTGGCTTGCCAGCAACCACTAGAAGCCAGGAAGGGACAAGGCGACAGAGTGAGACCCTGACTCAAAAAAGTCTTTGATGAGCTGGATTGGCTCCTGAATAATTGGAAGGGTGTGTTAGCCTCCTGCGGCTGTGATAACAAGCGACCACAAGCTGGGCAGCTTTAAGCCACAGAAATCAAAGTGTCACAGGGTCACGAGTCATCCGAAGGCTCGAGTGGAGACTCCCTCCTTGTACCTCCCTAGCATCTGGCAGTTGCTGGCAAGCCTTGGCATTCCTCTGCTAGCAGCTGCACTGCTCCAGTCTCTGTCTATCACATCCCTGCCTTCTTCTCTGTGTCACTGAGTCCACATTTCCCTCTCCTTTAAGGACACCAGTCATTGGATGAGGTTCCACCCTAATCCACTGTGACCTCATCTTAATTGGATTACATCTGCACAAACCCTATTTCCAAATAAACTCACATTCACAAGTACCTTACCAGGGGTAAGGATGGGAACATATCTTTTGGGAGGGCCGCAGCTTAACTAACAAAGCGTGCTGTGTGTGCTCTTCTTCTGTATCTACAGGTCTGAAGCTTCTTTGGAGGGACTCCTTCCACATGGGGCAGGTTGTTCCAGCAGCAACTCCAGAACTTCAAATAATTATATTACACAGTCAGCACACTGTTTTCTAAGGGCTAGATTCATGCATTCTTTCAGGGTTTGAGGGCCTGCTCTGTGCTGTTGCTGCTTCAGGATCTGGATGTGGAGAGATGAGTAAGCCACACAGCTCTGATCAAATACAATTGTTTGTGTTTTAAACTTGCCAAGGGCATCATGGACTCTTCTGGCAATTACATGATTAAAACATAGTTTTAAGAGAAAGGAAAGTAATCATTTTTCTTTTTGCCAAGATGTAAACTAAGATGCATGTCTGGGAAAATGTCATCTTATAGGATCATGCCTATGGACAAGGGCTTATGGCAAAACTGTGGAGCCCAGCTTGGAGTGCCCCGAATCTGAGCACAGCAGGATGACAAATACAGAAGCAAGGATGGGTGGTCTGTGGGAGGGGAGATGAAGGGGAGCTGCAGGATGGATTGCAGTAGTGCTGGGGGCCCTGACAGTGGATCAGGCCAGGAGTCCTCCTGAGCTGTCCTGGTGGCCCCTGGAACCACCAATGTGATGGAACTTCTCCTGGTCCAGTGAGCACCCTGGGTGGTACAGGAAAGAAACACACTGGAGCAGGCATTCCGCACTCAGGGAACCACCCCAGGACAGCTGTGTGTTTGTGCCTTCTTCCTCTTTGTGGCTTTCCTCGAAGGGTGGCATGGCCTCAGGCTGCCATCACACCCTTCTTCCCCTTGGGCCTTCTGGCCTGACACTCCGTGTGCCTCCCTGCCTGCCTCCTGCTTCTGATTTCAATCCTTGGACTCTCAACAACTCGTCTCCCTTTGTCAATATGGAGAATGTGTAACAAATGGCCTCTGTTTGGCGGAGGTGGGACGGCTGACACCTATGAATGGACCTCTGGACAGCTCCTCCTGCCAGACCAAGGCCACAGGGACCCAGACAGTGACAGCAAGCAAAGAAGCTGCATTCTGGCCCGGGACTCTTGGAGTACTCACCAGCCATGAGGGACGAAGGCTGAGATGCAACGTGAAACATGGACATAAATGTGGTTGTTTTGTATAACCCCCCAAATAACTGGGGGCGACGCTACCTCTCTCCATAGTTTTTTTACTTGGTGACACGCAGCATATATATGAGAATGAAGGAAGGATCTTGAAGATCATGGTTCCCACACAAATTACAAGCACCATCGTTAATGCGTGGTTACAGTAAAGAGTCCTATCCAGTTTCTCAACTGCCAACCCCCGCCCCTCGTATGAGGACTATGAGACATCATAACCTGCAGGTAGAGTTCAGTATTCAACAAAATGAGCAGCTGTCATCCTGGCTGTCACCTGGTGAACCAGAGGCTGGTGTTTCCTACTTAAGGTATGAACAGACTTCTGCCTTTAATCATTCCTGGGCCGGGTTCTATTAATACATATCAGGCAACTATGAAAAAAATGACTGGATTTTTTCCCCAAGCAATCAAAAGTAGTTTATATTATTTTATATTAGTGTGTGAGAGTTACATATATTTGTATACCATTTGTTAAATCCTTAATTCTAAGACTTGAAAATGAACTACAGAAATCTGTGTCTGGTGCATTTAAGTTCAGGATTCAGGGCAAACTACTGCAAGTGGCCAACGTAAACTTTTCACCAAAAGGCTGCAGAAGAATGCAGATATATGTGATGTTGTCTGAAAGCCCTCTACAAGATGTTTTACTCTACTAGCCTTGAATTATTTTGGTGTGAGAAGCAGAGCTGCTCATCCCATGCAGAAATAAAGCGCTGAATTTGATCAATCAAATTCAGACCCTCAACTAGCCCACACGCCCAAGCGTAACCCTTGTCTTTGCAGAGCCTGGGATGTGTCACCATGAAGGCACTGTGGCCACACTGCAGTTCTCCAGGGTGAGCCTGTGGTTCATCCATAAACAACTGTTAACAGTTTCCACACCCACCAGCTTCCCATTGCTGTTGAGCCTTGTTCAGATCTTGCCTTTGCTGGATCCTTCAACAGTAGGTCTCACAGTGATGGAAGCTGCTTCTGGGCCTTGCACCTTCTAGTCCTCTGAGCCAGGAATGTGCATGGAGGTCGTATTCCCAGGGCCAATGAGGCTCCCTGGGAAGCAGGCAGGGGGTGGGGCCTCCACTTCAAGCACCACTTTATTTTCAGGGACGTTTGCTACGTTTCCCACCTCTGGCCTTTCTCCACTTTTCACACCCTCGTCTCCCCAGTAGAGGAGAAGTGATTTACCTTATTGGGGAGCTTCAGAAGGAGCCCCTTTCCTGCTTCTCTCTGAAGGGCCAGCTGTGCACACAGAGCTCACAGTGTCTCCTGCTCCTCTGTTCTCTGAGTCTCACAGGTGCAAGGCCTTGGTGGGCAACCATGTGTAATTCAGAGGTGAGGTATTACAAACCATATTCTCCAGTATCCATCAGCTTTGTTTTAAGAAAGAGGATATTTTACTCTCCATCTGCCATACCCTGTGTCTACCTCCATGAGTTTTCAAATTAGTTAGGGTGCAGGGGTGGCAATTATTAGGGTCCCTCAGACCCCGACATCCTAAAAAGAGAGAAAACAAGCTAGCTTACTGCTTTCAAGGAAACTATGAGACAGAGAAGAAAAACAGAATTATTTGCATATTTAGCATGCAATAAACTTCATGCAAAGTAAAATGTGTATGAATGCAAGGAAATAGAAATAAAGATAATTGTGAACCACAACATTACCCAGTGCTAAAGGGAAACAAAAGTGAAGTAATTGAGGGAAAATGGGGTTAAATAAGAAGGTCAGAGTTTAGATTAAAATGTTGAAGCAGGGACTTTAAATAGTGGAAGTGGGCCAGGTGTGGTGGCTCACGCCTGTAACCCCAGAATTTCGGGAGGCCGAGGTAGGCAGATCACCTGAGGTCAGGAGGAGTTCGAGACCAGCCTGGCCAACTAAAAAGACAAAAATTATCTGGGTGGGGGGTGTGCGCCTGTAATTCCAGCTACTCAGGAGGCTGAGGCAGGAGAATTGCTTGAACCCAGGAGGCGGAGGTTGCAGTGAACCGAGATGGTGCCACTGCACTCCAGCCTGGGTAACAGAGCGAGACTCCATCTCAAAAAAAAAAAAAAAAAGTGGAAGTGGAGTGGGGTAGAGGGGTGGATAACAATAGGGCAGGGGGTGAGGAATGCAATAAAATGCAAGTAAAATGAATCATCATTCGCTCATTGAACAGGCTGACAGACCTACACATGCCAGGCCTGGTTAACCCTGCTGAAAGTGTTAAGTCGAGACCATGGATGCTCACTGAAGAGTTTAGAGCCGAGGAATGGCCTGGCCTGACTTGCATGTTAGAAAACCCCTTGGGTGGAAGAGAGAAGAATGACCTGAAACCTTAAGATCTCAAGGAAGCCTGATAGGAGGTCACTGCATAATGATAAGTGGAATGATAAGGTGGAACTTCTAGTTGGGGTACTGGGGAGAAGGGGCTTGTGGGGCTGTTACTGGCTTCTAGGGTGAGGCCATAAGAGTGCTCTGGGAGAGCCTGGGTGAACTTGGGTGGTGAAGCTGGATAGAGACTGGACTCGGGCTGTCCCAGGGATGGTGGTGGAAATGGGGCCTCAACACAGGCTCAGCTGGAAGATGGTGCAGAATCCTAAGGTAGGGTCCTCTGCAGTGCTTCCAGGTGATGGAGCTGTTTTCAAGAACATTAGGGCTCACCTTCTATAGAAGATATTTCTCCTTGAATTTATGGGATACTCATTTTGGTGTTCCATACGGAGTATTGTGTAACCAGAAATACAAAATTTAAATTTCTGAAGTGATTTGGATTTTTGTTTTTAAATAAGTTTTGGTCAACAGAATAATTTAAACATTTCTCTAAAAAGCAGACATGCTTTGCAGCAAGTATTGCGGGGACAGCTGGATATCTACATGGAGAAGAATGAAGTCACACTCTTTCCACACACCTAACACAAAAATTAACTCAAAGTGGATTACAGACCTAAACATAAGAGTTAAAACTTTAACACTCTTAGGAGAAATTAAGGGAGTAAATCTTCATAATCTGGGCTTAGGCAAAGCCTTCTTAGATATGACACAAAAAGCAGAACTGACAAAAGAGAAAACCGATGTTAGACATCATCAAAAGTTTAAACAATTTCTGCTTCAAAGGACGCCATCAAGAAAGTGAAAAGAAAGCTCACAGAATGAGAAAAATATTTGCAAACCATATATCTAATAAGGGACTGGTATGCAGAATGTATAAAGAATGCTTACAACTCAAAAGACAAATAATCCAATTAAAAAATGAGAAAGTTCAAAGAGCTAAAAGCAGACTGACCATTGGACCCAGCAATCCCATTACTGGGTATATAACCAGAGTAAAATAAATTGTTCCACCATAAAGACACATGCATGTGAGTGTTCATCGCACCACTATTCACAATAGCAAAGATGTGGAATCAACCTAAATGCCCATCAATGAGAGATTGAATAAAGAAAATCTGGTACATACACACCATGGAATACTATGCAGCCATAAAAAAGAATGAGATCATGCCTTTTGCGGGAACATGGAAGAAGCTGGAGGTTATTATTCTTAGCAAACTAACACAGGAACAGAAAACCAAATACTACATGTTCTAGTATATTTAAAATGTAATTCCCTCCTCCCCTCCCCCAGTTCCTTCCTTCTCTTCTTCCTTCCTTCCTTCCTTCCTTCCTCCCCCATGCTTAATTTATAAGCCTGAGATAGAATATATTTAGATCCATGAAATAAAGCATAATTATATTGTTAGTTGGGTAATAAGAAAAGATAGCAAGCCAAAAGTGAAAAGTTCATTTAATTTGAGAAACTGCAGACAGAGAGGATATCTGAGGTTTGAGCAAGTCTCCTTAATGACATTTATTCATTTTTTATTCAACACATATTTATGGGACATGTATTAAACATTTGAGGCACTGTACTAAGTGCTACTTTATGATTTCACAGCAACATATGAGTATATTTTCCATAGCACGCACCTGAGACCAAGTTTTAAATGTTTTATAACAAGTCTGTTGAGGCTACCTCCTTCCTTTTTTCTAGCAAGTCATTTACAGTAGCTGACTTTGGTCTATCACAAATTGCTTACCAAGATAAAACCCACAATCACACTTGGAAATCTCTTGCTATTTACAGAAATGCAAAGCACTTTCTTGGAAAATTCATAAAATAGCTGTGAGTCTTGAATAATGTCTGAGTGTGTCTTGTAGCACCGTTGGGGATCTCAGAGCCACAGGGAGTGGGGTGTGGAGAAACCGAGTCTGCCTATTGTGGGTCCTCCATCCACCACTGGGGCTGCAGATCTACTTTGGTTTAGGAGGACTGAACACTTGACCCAGCCGAGGCCCCTAGAGATATGAGCTGATTATGAAATAGCTTTCAGGAGAATTGGGTCTACAGGATCAAGTCAGAACCCACCTCTTATCAGAGCAAACCCAAGCCTTGGGTCCAGGTGACTTCAAGGTGCTATCTCAGGACCACCCCAGACCCTCTGAACCTGCATCTCTGGAGGTGGGTCAGATGAGGCTTAAAAGCCCAGGAAGTTCGCAAACTACTGTCTATGATGAACTCAGCTCTGAGGTGGACTCCCAAGGTCCCTTTAAAAGTAAAGGAAACTAGGACCTTATAAGTGAGGACTGTTGGAGGCTAAAAGGAATCCCCTGGGCCAGATCTAGTTGATGCGTAGATCTTCACAACTTAATTGAATTGGATTCCAGAGATTAGGCATATGGACAGGAAGAGTGGTCACTCATCTCATCTTTATTATTATTATTATTTTGTCTTTTTTTTTGTTTACTTTAAGTTCGGGGATACATGTGCAGAACGTGCAGGTTTGTTACATGTGCCATGGTGGTTTGCTGCACCTATCAATCCATCATCTAGGTTTTAAGCCCTGCGTGCATTAGGTATTTGTCCCAATGCTCTCCCTCCCGCTGCCTCCTACCCCTTACCCCAACAAGCCTCGGTGTGTGCCGTTCTCCTCCCTGTGTCCATGTGTTCTCATTGTTCAACTCCCACTTATGAGTGAAAACATGCAGTATTTGGTTTTCTGTTCCTGTGTTAGTTTTCTGAGAACGATAGCTTCTAGCTTCATCCGTGTCCCCGCAAAGGACATGATCTCATTCTTTTTTATGGCTGCATAGTATCGCATGGTATATATGTGCCACATCTTCTTTATCCAATCTGTCACTGATGGGCATGTGGGTTGGTTCTACGTCTTTGACATTGTAAATAGTGCTGCAATAAACCTATGTGTGTATGTGTCTTTATAGTAGAATGATTTATAATCTTTTGGGTATATACCCGGTAATGGGATTGCTGGGTCAAATGGTATTTCTGGTTCTAGATCCTTGAGGAATTGCCACATTGTCTTCCACAATGGTTGAACTAATTTACAGTCCCCCCATCAGTGTAAAAGCATTTTATTTCTCCACAGCCTCGCCAGCATCTATTGTTTCCTGACTTTTTAATAATCATCCAAAAAGATCCCGTATAGCCAAGACAATTGTAAGCAAAAAGAACAAAGCTGGAGGTATCATGCTATCTGACTTGAAACTATACTACAAGGCTACAGTAACCAAAACAGCATGGTACTGGTACCAAAACAGATATATAGACCAATGGAACAGAACAGAGACCTCAGAAATAACACTGCACATCTACAACCATCTGATCTTCAACAGAGCTGACAAAAACATGCCATGGGGAAAGATTCCCTACTTAATAAATTATGCTGAGAAAATTGGTTAGCCATGTGCAGAAAACTGAAACTGGACCCCTTCCTTACACCTTATGCAAAAATTAACTCAAGATGGATTAAAGACTTAAATGTAAAACCAAAACCATAAAAACCCTAGAAGAAAACCCAGGCAATACCATTCAGAACATAGGCATGGGCAAAAACTTCATGACTAAAACACCAAAAGCAATTACAACAAAACCTAAAATTGACAAATGAGATCTAATTAAACTAAAGAGCTTCTGCACAGCAAAAGAAATTGTCATCAGAGTGAACAGGCAACCTACAGAATGGAAGAAAATTTCTGCAATCTACCTATCTGACAAAGGTCTAATATCAGAATCTACAAAGAACGTAAACAAATTTACAAGAAAAAAACAACCCCATCAAAAACTGGGCAAAGGATATGAACAGACACTTCTCAAAAGAAGACACTTATGAAGCCAAGAAGCATATGAAAAAAAGTTCATTATCACTGTTCATTAGAGAACTGCAAATCAAAACCGCAATGAGATACCATCTCATGCCAGTCAGAATGGCGATTATTAAAAAGTCATCTCATCTTTAATCTGAGGCTCATTCCTTTCATTTGTCCTCGGTAGACCAACCCAATTATCTTTGTCCTGGAATCAGCCGAGAAGTTGAAAAGTAATCCAGGAGAAAAAGTGTCTATACATATTCCTAGCAGATTTTACTCCTATGGAAAAATACATTTAGAGAAAGTGGAATTTTCCTAAGGAGAACAATGTAATTTTAAAACAAAAATAAAAGGGAACAAATTTTCACCAAATAATTAAGCCATCAAAAATGTATGCATCATTTAAGTAAAAAGCTTTATTTTTTTCCCTCAGTGTCTGAATCTTCTTTATTGTTTACCAGGATTCATGATTCCTTTTGTAACTTGTTCTCAGTCATGTATTCAGTTGAGTAATTACACTTTGTCAGACAAATATCTAAAGTTTTATTATGTAACTTGCAGATTTTCAGGATGAGTGAAGGAGGAAAATGGCAGAAGAGTTCAGGAAAGACAAAAATGCAAGACTGTGTCTAAGTTTGTGCCTCTCTTGAGTTTGGTGATCCACTTTTAATTTAATCATTTGAGTGTCTCTTAGGGATTCTTCCTCCACAGTGGAGGAAAGTGGGCTCTACTGAATTCATTGGAACACCGTCCTTTAAGGAGAAAGAAACTTTGAACAATAGACATCTTTTTCAACAACTACTGCCAATGTTTTGAAAGTTGTCATTTGTTTTCAGCTAGATAACAAAGGCTGAAGAGTTGCCTTCTTTCCAATTGATCCGATGGTTTACTGGCACTTTTAAAACACATTACGTAAATCTTTAGAAATCTTTTGTGAAGGTAAATTCAGTATTTTAAGCAGTGATCCTTTGCTCTCATGATTCATGGCATGGAGACAGCACCCAGCTTTCCCGAATCAAGGTGAACGTTGATATTCAGTTTTCAAGGTAACACACCATATAAGGCCTCCATCGTCCTGAGGAGACCTGATATATTGCCTTTTCCTGACAAAAAGTCTCACTTGCAGATGTACCTCAATTAGTGCAAACTTTTTTTTTCTTTCTTTTTTTTTGGGGGGGTGGAGGATGGGGTCTTGCTCTGTTGCCCAGGCTGGAGTGCAGTGGTGTGATCAAAGCTCACTGCAGCCTTGACCTCCTGGGCTCAAATGATTCTCCTGCCTCAGCCTCCCAAGTAGCTGAGACCACAGGCATGTGCCACCATGCCTGGCTAATTTTTTAAAAATCTTTTATGTTTTGTAGAGATGGGGGTCGCCCTGTGTTGCCCAAGCTAGTCTGGAACTCCTGGCCTTAAGGGTTCGTTTGTCCCTCCTTGGCCTCCGAAAGTGTTGGGATTACAGGTGTGAGCCACCATGCCCAGCCGAAACTCATTTTTTAATGCAGTAATAGTGTATGCAAGTATATATATGTATATAGATATAAATGATCATGTAAAAAGGAGTTATTTCTTGTGTTACAATTTCTCCTATAGCAAACACAGATGACTAAGCTAAAAATATTTCAACTCAGGCTCAGTGGCTCTTCTCAAAGGTATCAAAAGAACTTAGGTCTCAAAGGTGGTACTTTGGCCAAACTGTTTCCTAATCAAACGACCAGTTAGTTGGTCAGTGACTGGGACTCTGCTCCATCATGCTCTCTCCATTCTCCACCCAGCACCATTTTCTTTGGAATTCTATGCCACTCAAAGACTGTTGTTGCACAAGCCATGCTGCAGGGGTACTGGTGTCCAGGATTAAGGCTTAGTGCATCACCTCTCTGAGCAACCCACCGAGATCCTTGCTGATGCCTCCACATTCTCATCAGTGAGCCAGCCCTTTCCCAGGCTATAATGTCATGTCAGGGATTGCTCTTGTCTGCACCCTATATTGGGAGCCACAGAGTGGCATGTCTGAGGAAGCCTTTGCACAGGTGAACGGACAGGGAAGGCAGGCAGGCCATCCATCTGTCTATCAACATGTAGGGCCTGCTATGTGCCGGGCTTCATGCCATGATGTACTATGTGCGATAAGTCTCACAGAAGCCCATGTCCATCAGAAGCTTTTCTGCTCCTCAAAGCAAGAGAGAAATTTTCGTGCACTCAGACTTTGGGAGGGCACTCATGTCTTTCACCTTGTTCTGTGAGTTCTCCAATCCTTCGTGATTTATTTATTTTTTGATTGATTGGTGATCCATGCTAAGTTACGTCCTTTCTGGAGCTCAGTATAAGATGAAAAAATTCCATGAGCTGGGTCAGAAATAGACAGTAGCTTTTGCTTTCACGTAGACCTCCTTTCATCAGGGATGGAAGGAACAGTACAGGACTGTGGCCACAGACACTGAGGCTGGCTCCTGGGTGTGGACAGGGCACAGACAAGGGCCTGGTCTGAGGGGGTCCTTTGTGCCAGGTGGGACAGAGAGGGACCCAGAGCCACGTCTGTCTGCAATAACCACTCCAAGTTTGGTTGCTGCAGGAGCAGGTCCCTGCTCAGAGAGTTCATCCTGAGTAACGTGAAAAGAAAGGAGGAAATGACATATAACTGAGCAAATGGAAAGCTAGGATTTTCCTACCTTCTGGAAAAACGAGGTTTGTATCTTTTTTAACAAGTAGGAACTTTTATGTATAGAATTATCCAAGAATAATGTATTTACAATGTGCGTGGCCTTGATTGTGTTAATGAAGCTATTATTCACACATAAAATGAAAATCATCTGGCTTTGGAGGCCCACTTTGCTGATGGTGTTTCTTTTGAGACAAGCAATACGATCAGTTATGCAAGCAGGAAGAGAAGAATCAGGGCCAGGGCACAGTGGCTGGGCCAGAAAGGCGGGGCAGTGCCGGCGCGGCCCTTCAGCATGCACATCACCCTGGACCAGGATCCGTTGTTGGGCAGCGGGGTGATGCCCACCACGTTGCACATGACATTGTAGACGTCCACCGACCTGATAGGAGCAGCTCTGAAGTTGGATTTGAAATCTGAAAGGGAAAGGCAAACAAACAAGTTGTCATGGCAGCTCCAGGGCAGAGGTGGGCTGAACGCAATAAAGAAGAATTACATTCAGGCTGCAGGTGACATTGAGATTAGGGAATCAGCTCCATCAGTGGGGTGTGGCCTAGTGAGTGTGAACATAGAAGGGTATCTGGAAGGCTGTAGGTTAGAAAGGGAAACAACTTTCTATGGCTCATAGAGATGAATTTCTTTAAAAGACAAGCAGCAGAGCCAGGCTTGGGGGCTCACACCTGTAGTCTCAGCAAGTTGG
This sequence comes from Pan troglodytes, assembly GCF_028858775.2. Lineage (NCBI taxonomy): Eukaryota > Metazoa > Chordata > Mammalia > Primates > Hominidae > Pan > Pan troglodytes. The sequence continues at coordinate 185,738,270 of NC_072401.2, forward strand.
GAGGGCGAGGAGGGAGGATTGCCTGAGCCCAGGAGTTTGAGACCAGCCTGGATGACAGAGCAGGACTCTATCTCTAAAAAAAATTTTTTAAACCAGGCATGGTGGTGTGCTCCTAGCTACTCAGAAGGCTGAGGTAAGGAGACCACTTCAGCCCAGGAGTTCAAGGCTGCAGTGAGCCATGATAGTGCCACTGTACTCCAGCCTGGGCAAGAGAGTGAGATCCTGTCTCAAAAAAAGGTAATCAGCAAACAGACTTTCTTTGTGCATAACTGTGCTCTCTTTGTGACAACAGCACTTTCTTTGGGGGCTCGGGGGAGGCTGAAGGGCCATCTGATGCTGCTCCATGTCTGCAGAGAGCACAGCAGAGCCTGTATGGTCACAGAGTGACTGTCTTGCCCTTAACCAAATTAAATGCTATGTCATTTTCCAGAACACCTATCTAGCCTGGACCGACAGCCAGAGTGCCAGCGTCTACCGCAGAGGCCGCACGGCAACTCAAGAATGTTTTCTCACTTTGCTGCCCCATCGAGGTCACAGGTCTTGATGGAATGTGAAACTGCAGTTTTCTCGGTGCTCGCTAGCTCAGCAGCCATGGCGATGGTTTCCTAAATACATTTGGAAGATGAGTGGAACACTCTTTGGGAGCATTTTACCAACAGATAAAATAAATTAGCCATGGGGAAAATGAGCAAACTGGTATCTGAATCAGGGATCCATGTGCAGGCTCTGAGCAAGCTAATGGAGAAGACCACTGTGCCTCTGCCCAGAGTGGCCCCAAGCTCGAGAGTCACGCAAGAACACACAGGTAGGGTGGCCACACACAGCACGGTGAGCGAGGGACGCCGAGGGTGACTCCACAAGTCTTTGGAGGGATTTCAATCAAGGGATTTCTTCTTCTCTACAGCGGGCAGATGAGAGGCAGAATTCAAAGCACTTGTCCATTTAAAGAGTGAATGTAAGATTTTAGTAATACACATAAGCAACTTCACTTTTAGGCCCCAAACCAGAGCTTGTAACAAAATACCCAATGCTACATTAAGGTTGAATTCAGGGAGGCGATTTAAGCCATTGATAAAGGCCTGTGCCTGTGCTTTCTAGTTCCCCTACAACTTTGAAGGAAATGAGTTGTTTGGGGGCTGTAAAGCCAAGTTTTTTAAGATATTAGAAATAATCTTTGTAATTGCTTTGCTAAATAATCCTAAATACTTTAGTTAAAAAACAAACAAACAACAACACACAGCAATATATCGCAGAGGTATCAACACCAAATTCTGTTCCTCTATTTATCCTGGAATTAAAAATTGGAAAAAAGCTAAATATAGATACTTCTGCCACATAGTATGTTAGATCCAGGGCAACTGCCCAGATAGCACGTTTTGCTCCCTTTGGAGAATTAAAGTTGAATCCAATATAAAGAGGTGTGTGGGCTCCACCGCCAGCCTGCACCCAGCATGCACTAGCTGGGTGACCTCCGGAAACAGGCATAGAAAGTCATCGTTCCTGGCACACTGTGTATACTCAGTAAATGGTCACTACTATTATTAATAAATATGTATGACAAGGACAAATCGTGGTTTGAATATATTCACTTTCTAAATTATCTGGAGGGTTCACTTTTCTTCAGGGGCATGGAGGATAAGGGTCAGCTTCTCCTCAGAGTAAAAATTAGTTTAAAAAAATGTAAAACCTGGCCAGGCACGGTGGCTCACACTTGTAATCCCAGCACTTTGGGAGGCCGAGGCGGGCAGATCACATGAAGTCAGGAGTTCAAGACCAGCCTGGCCAACATGGTGAAACCCCGTCTCTACAAAATTTACAAAAATTAGCCAGGTGTGGTGGCAGGTGTCTGTAATCTCAGCTACTCAGGAGGCTGAGGCAGGAGAATTGCTTGAATCCAGGAGGCGGAGGTTGCAGGGAACCAAGATTGTGCCATTGCACTCCAGCCTGGGCAACAGAGCAAGACTCTGTCTCAAAATAATAATAATAATAATAATAATAATAATAATAATAATAATAATGTAAAACCTGTCCAGAGAGGAGAAAGAAAGGGCTGCCCCAGTATCCCAGCCCCTCTCAGGCAGATCAGACAATCAGATGAGGATGGTAGTTACACTTCCCTATCCGAGGAATCAAGTGCAGCACGAGAATCCAGTGGAACGGTTGTTCCAGCGACATGGAAGCAACTCTTCTATCTTCTTCTCATGTGACCTGGATGTGATAATCCTACTGCCACATGGGGCCATGCCTTGCTGTGTGTGGGTGGGAGGGCATGTGAGGCAGTGGACCAGAGTAAGCCCAGCTGTCCCACAGCCTTTCAAATATCCACTTCTGGCTGGGCACTATGGCTCACACCTGTAATCCAAGCACTTTGGGAGGCTGAGGCAGGAGGATGGCTTGAGGCTGAGGAGTGCAAGACCAGCCTGAGCAATATAGCAAGACCTCAACTCTGCAAAAATAAAAAATTAGCTAGGTGCGGTGGTGTGTGCCTGTAGTCCCAGCTACTCAGGAGGCTGAGGCAGGAGGATCTCTTGAACCCAGGAGATGGAGGCTACAAGTAAGCCATCACGCCACTGCACTCCGGCCTCGATGACAGAGAGAGACCATCTCTAAAAAACAAAACAAAACAAAAATCCTCTTCTTTAACACTTCACAGGAAAAACTGAGATCAAATTCTTCTGACAAAAGTATTAGAAAATATTATCTTTTTACATTGGAAATATGAAATCGAATTCTGTGCATTTAAGCAGAAAGGAGGATTGAGATTTCTTTCCCATCCCATCTAGTTCATGGCCTCCTGCTGCACAGGGATAGTGCTTTGGGCTCAGTGCAGAAATAATCCAGGCTGGAATGAGAAAGCTTTTAGAAAATTCCTGAAGAGCAAAACAATGCCTGATCCAACTGAGGACCCAGACAGGCTCCACTAGCTGAAGATGGCATTTCAGACATGGACAGAGAGTCCAAGTTATCCTCGCGTGTTTACATTTTTTTGGATATGAGAGGTGTGTCTCTTACAGAGAGGAGGTTCTGCAGGCTTACACTGTGCCTGGCCACCTGGGGCTGCCTTCCCACTGGGGCTTGCTAGCTCGCAGGCAGCTCACTGACTCCCACTCCTGCTGTCTTATCTCGAACGTGGAGTTCTCCAGGGCAAGATTAGACTGTTCAAATTAGAAACTGGGATTAACAAGAGTGAGGCTCTCCTGCAGAATTACTTCCCTTTCTCTTTGCTGGACCAGACTCACTGACTTCTGAGGCTGCATCTGGGCAGCCGCAATGATGCCCAGCTTTACCCCTAAGCGAGAAGCACATACAGTTAATCAGGAGGGATGCACCTTTATCTCAAAGTGCAGCTAGATAGCTATTAAAGGCCTTGCTCTTAAATTTTCTTCTCAGTAAACAGCCAGTGTGTAAAGCTGTTTAATCTTTCATGAGAACTGGAGCCAGAACGTGATGGTTTGCGGGAGGCTCTCCACGCTGTATCTGCCTGGAAACATTTTGCAATTAGCGCAGTCCATTTTCATCAGGGATCATCTATCTGTCTGTAAAAGACTGGGCGCTTTTAGTGTTACAGGAGCCTGTGACGGAGGCCTCTGTTAATGGACAGAATCTCTTCACCAAATTTTAACTTTAAGCTAATGCAGCTTTGGGGACCTTGTTTAAAATTTGGGGTTTGGGGCTAGATTTGGTTCTGCTTTAAAATATTCCTGAGACTCGGCTGGGCGTGGTGGCTCACGTCTGAAATTCCAGCACTTTGGGAGGCTGAGACGGGCAGATCACCTGAGGTCAGGAGTTTGAGACCAGCCTGGCCAATATGGTGAAACCCTGTCTGTAAGAAAAATACAAAAATTAGCCAGGCGTGGTGGTGGGCTCCAGTAATCCCAGCTATTGAGGTGGCTGAGGCAAGAGAATTGTTTGAACCCAGGAGGTGGAGGTTGCAGTGAGCTGAGATGGCACCATTGCACTCCAGACTGGGTGACAAAAACTGTCTCAAAAAGAAAAAAAAAAAAATATATATATATATATATATATATATATATATATATATATATATATTCCTGAGACTCTCACTTGTATATAGTCCTTCCCAGACCACTGCTTTGCATTCATGATCCTATTTCCCTCATCTGGGAATGGAGGGTGCCATGCTTTTGAATGAAAGCCTTGCTGACTAATGTTCTCCCAAAGAAAGACCATGGCCCTGGAATGTATCCAGTGTAATCCAGTAGTTACCCTCGGGGTGCTCCATTCCTAATTCCTTTAGCTTTGGGGCTCTGCATATCTGACCTGGGGCTCGGCTGACAGGGAGCACCTGATAACTATCACTGGTTAAAGGCAACATGTTCAGGCATCTTCAGAACCCTCTCTTAGGCCAACATCATGAACCCTATTAGTGCTCCATGAATTTGCTGCTACTGCTTCTAATGCTCCCTTGAGGACTTGGGAACCTGGATCACATGTGGAAAGGGATTTGGACTAATGTGTTTCCTAAGCTCAGGCACCCATGGAGGTTGCAGAAACTGACACCTCATAGTTCTTAACAGGGATTTTGTGGAAAGTAGAGTGAACGATGGTAGGCTGAATGAGGGATGCTGGCATACGTCTTTGATCTTACTACACTGAAGAGATGAGCAGAGCTTGTAGATGTGATGTGTAACCTATAATTTGAAAGGCAAACATGGACTTTTGTGGACTGAAACATTTTGACCAACATCTAGAAAAAGGCATCCAGAATACAGGTATCAGGGTAAGCTGCTTATATTTAGTGCAGAAGGACGGACTGTGCTAAGAAAGGATAGCTCATGAACCAGTCAACTGATGGTTGATGGCTGTTGGATGCTTTTTCTCCCTTTTTAATTTTTGTTTTTGGGAGAAGAGGGTGTTCAGGTAGCAGTAAGATCTTCAGAGTGTTTGGCAAACTTTTCCAAAGTATGAATTGGCAGGGATCCATCTGTTAAATCAAATGACCAGATAGGCCCTCTCCATCTCTCCTCTCCTCCAGCCCTAGGAATTAATCTGGTCAAGGAAGACACAGCAAATTTGCTCTCATGCAAGGCAACCCTCGTCATTCTGGCTCATTCTCAAAGTCAGGCTCAAGGTCATTTCCGCGAGTGCCCTTGAGCACATCCCAGCTTCTGGTTGGGCTCTAAACTAAATGAGCCTCTCTGAGGTGGGTGCTCGAGACGGGAAGGACCGTGGAAGAGCCAGACCCCGAGAAGCGATCGCATCAACTGTGAGACTCACAGTGGTCAGCAACCTGGTGTCCAGTAAGCTTTCCTGGACATCAGATAGCTATGAAATAACATTTTGATGAATTAGGTAAAAAATGAATCACAAACATGTGGAATACATTTTCTTCACTGCACTCAGGATTTAAAATTTACAAGGCAAAGTATTTGGCTACATTTGCCAAACCCAAGAAGCATTTGAAAGGAAGCCAGCAAAAGATGTTTCATGGAGACCGGCTGGGTTTGCTCTGCTTGGCTCATAAAGAGGGTCTGTAAGGAAATCCCTGCAGCCTCTCCTGGCACCCATAGCCCCCCTTACAGACACTTCCTTGGGAATGGGGTCTGACAGCATCTGGTCATTTCCTCGCCTACCAGGTCCGAAGGCCAGGAAGATGCCCCGCATGTCCATGAGCTCGTTGTCGTAGCCGTGCCATCCACGCTGCCAACCTTCCCGCCTGCCGGTGCTGTTCATCCAAAACGGAAGCATCTCTCGATTCTGAAACCAAGCAAGGCAGACACATGACACTACGTCCTGACCGTGGCGCTGAGCGGGCATCTGCTCCAAGCCGCCACTCCACCGGGGGGCGCTTTCCTCCTCTGCGCTCCGACTGACCCAGACTGACCCAACCTCCGCTGCGGCACTTCCTGCTCCAGGCCGCTCAGACCTCGGGCAGCAGCCTATTCGATTGCTAAGCGCTGTGGTTAACCAGGTGTTTTCCTACGTGGGGCTGAATTGTCTCCCGTAATCAGTTTTAGAGCCACTAAATATAGTAAGTTAGTGGCAGAAGGGATGTTAAAGTGTATCTGCGGTGTCATAAAAATGTATTTGGTCTTTGTCCCAGGTTTCTAACCTAGAGCTCCTAAAACCAGGGGTACAATTTCCTGAGGATAAGAATGTCTTTCGCTTTTCATTCATAAGGAGCTACTTTCTCCCACACCTGAGTTAATGCTACTGAGAGGGGTCCTGGGGCTGGGGGCTAGACAGCTTCAGGGTGGGGACTGGCCACCAGAGGAACCAGACCGGGGGAGGGAAGAGGAGTTGGAGACTGAGTCCAATCATCTGACCCATGATTTCCTCACTCACGTCTGCGCGATGAAGCCCCACGTGAAGCCCACGGGGCATGCGGTTCCGGAGCCCCTCGGGAGTGGAAGCTCTGCGTGCCTCACCTCCCATGCTTTCTTTCCCACGGGCCTCTCTATGTGGTGCCTCTCTAAGGGCCATCCATTACAATAAAACAGTCATCTTAAATATAGTGTGCTTTCCTGAGTTCAGTGATTTGTTCTAGTGAGTGATCAAACCTGAAGTAGGGTCATGTGACCCCTCGAATGTAGCCAAATCACACACAGGTGCCGGCAGGCTGGGGACCTGGGACTTGTGGCTGGCCTCTGAGTGGGGGCTGTCCTGTGGGATGGAGCCCCTTGACCTGTGAGGCCCACTCTAACTCCAGGTATTGTTGTCAGCATTGAACCGAATGGCGGGATATCCAGTTGATGGAGAATCTTAGGGAACCAGTATCTATCTAATCACATTTCCTAGCAAAGCAGCCGGACCCAGAAGGGTCTCCTCAGCAAATCCCAACTCCCTTTCCCATGCAGCCCACCCTACCTTTCTTCCTTCTAGCCCTGCCCTTGGGAGCAACTCCAAGCCAGCCTCCTCTCCTCCATTAATGAGCACACTGGAAGATGGCACCTTTGCTCCCCTTGTCCAGGCTTCACAGACCTTAATTTCCCTCAACCACTCTTCCTTTGGGATGGGTTCCGGAACCATCACTTCCCGTCACACTTCTTTTCTTTGGAACCCAATTTTCTTAGACTACAGCTGATCACTTGCTATGAAATAGAGGGCTGAGAGAAGGCTTTGCAAGTCCTACAGAGGCTGCAGCCAGCTGAGCACAAGCCTAGCCATGCACCCCAGAAGCCACTCATTCTTCTACGACCTCGCCAAGGACGAACGGCCCATCCTTGCTAGGCAGGTTTCAATATTACAAATATTTACTATTTCAAATGCAGGAGGTAGAATTTGCTGGTCGTGATGAATGAGTAGAATCAAGACCGCTAAGCTACCAGCAATTTACAGGTTGGCTCACAAGACTAGTATCATGTGTTTAGTGAGCCAAGCAGTTCGCCATAAGCTGACACCAACGTCCACTGAACCATCACAACATCCCAGTGGGGATGATACCATTTGCCCCATTTTGTAGTTCAAGGGACTAAGGCTCAGAGAGGTTAAGTGACAGTCAGAGTCACACAGCTAGTGCAAGGCAGGGCTGGGATTGGAACCCAGGTCATCTATCTCCCGGTGCCTGGGCCCCTTCCAGTCCACACTGCCAGAGGTCACTGCAGTGCTCCTGCTGGCAGCGGCCAGTGAGGTGTCACCTTGCACTTCACATCCTCACTCACGGAGTGTGGCCAGACACAAAGCACTAACAGAATTTTGGAACTGGGTTGGTGCAGTTAGGTGGGTTAAATTCCAGCTGCTACTTTCTAGCTCTGGGATCTTGGCTGTTCCACTTCTCTGAGCTGCAGTCTCCCTGCTGGTCCTGGCCACCTTGCAGGGTCTGTGGGGGATGTCATGACTGTGTGCTAAGTCCCTGACACACAATAGGTGTTCAATAGGTGGCAACGGTCTGGTCCGCAGATGCCCCTGGCCATGGGGCCAGGCGCCCGGGCAGTATGCAGCCGGGCAGTGTGGGTTGTGAGGGCTGAGCCTGCTTGTGCTTATTTAGCTGTCATATTACATTGCACAGCCATCTGCTCTCACCCCATAAATCGCCCCCTCGCATTGCAGCTTTCCAAGTTTCTCTGTTTCCTGAGTTTCCCGCATCCCTCGTCCCTCCTTCTCCAGCTGTGGTTCGTGTTTTTCCATGGGAAGGTTTCTTTCACTTACTGCATCTCTAACTTTCTCTTTTTCTTCCTTATCTGTCCATGGTGATGATCACAACACATCCCAATTTAGTCTCGTCAGCTGATTTAATGTGTTGCTTCTCCCTCTCACAGTCTACAAGGCGGTGAGCACTGAAGCACGAAGTAGAACACTTTTGCTATTAACAACCTCACCAATTATGAACCTCATAGTCTGTGTGTGCCCCATGGCAAAGAACAGAAGCAAGATAGATGAAGACTGATGGCCTGATTTAAGACTTACAGCCTAGATTCCACAAATAAACACACAAAGCAGTGAAAAACCCCAGCCCTGAAAGTGATTTTGGATCTTTCTAGTTGTAGGTAAATCCACTCATTTTTATTAAAATAACAAGTTGCCCCAGAAAAACAATTGCTCTTACTGATGAAAAAATCGCAGCCACCTGGCGGGTCAGGTGCACAGGTAACTGTGTGGTGTAAGTGATGGACTCAGCCTTCATTTCACAATGCTGCAGCCATGATTTCCTTCTTTTTCCTCTGCCAGTGGCTTTTAGCACCTTTGCTTTGTACCCCACATTATCTTCTCAAGGGCATACAGCTGAGGCCAGGCCCATGAAGAAGGGCCCGCCACACACCTCTCCTCCTCCACAGCGGGAATGTCCGTCTGTGGATCCGCAAGCTCCTGGTTGGCCTGCTGACCCCATCCAGCCACTGCGGGGCCCAGGGACTGCCACACAGCGCCACCTAGTGACATCCAGGGAGGCGCCCCAGCCCTCCAGATCTGGCGGAAGGTGATGAAAAAGGGTAGAGGGTGGGCTTGTGTGTGTGTGTTCAGGCAGAGTGGGGCCTGTAAGTGGGATCCCACTGTAGGGTGGGCAGCCAACTCCCAGGGTGGCAGGAAGCACCCGGTTCTCCTGCAATGTGTGCTGGAGGGGGTGTCTCCCCACTCCTCAACTGGTGGGGAGGGAATTCACTCCATGCAGGCAGAGAAGGAGTGGGGTGCCCCAGGTGAGAGGAGTCCCAGGTGACAGTGGAACGTCCCTGCCAGCATGTGGGAGAAGCCCATGATTTCAGGACCGGTTTATTCAGTTCTACGGATGTGGACTGAGCTCTGGATTCGTGCCAGGAACCCGGCTAGGCTTCTGGGGTCGGGGCCACAGAGGTGGAGGGCGGCTCCTTCCCCTAACAGAGCTCAGCTTTAGTGAGGGAGGAAGGGGGCTGCAGCTGCTGGGCATTGACTCCAGAGTAAGTTGGTGCCAGGAGTGGGTGCCCGAGCCTGAAGGAGGGAGGGAGGCTCAGGCCCCAGGGAGGCCTTCAGCAGAGGGGACACAGGAGGAGGCCGAGGGGAGAGTCAGTCAGTGGGGACGCAGCTGTGTGCATGCGACCTACATGCAGGTAAGCATATGTGTGCATGTGTGTGTGAATGTGTGTGTGCATGAGTGTGTATGTGCCTGTGTATGAAAGTGTGTGTGAGTGCATGAGTGTAAGCATGTGTGTGCATGTGTATATGTGAGTGTGTGTTTATGTGTGTCTGTGTTGCATGTGTGTTTATGTGTGTGAGCTTGTGTGTGTGTGTGTGTAGCAGTGGGGTAGGGAGATGGGGAGGAGAAATCAGGACGAGGAGTCCACATAGGGAGTCCAAATAAAGAGGGTGGGGTCGCTCCAAGGGTCCTGCAGTGACAGAATCCCAGAACTCCAAGAGCGGGGGAGCCCTTGAATGACCTGGGTGGGAAAGATGGAAAGAAAGCTGCCATCAGAGAGAGACAGCTGGAAGAGCCAGGAGGTGAGAGGAACTGGGTTGTTTTGCTAGCGGGGTTGTGCCAACCAAACAGGGTGACCAACTCTCCTGGTTTGCAGCTGAGAGGGTTTCAGGGATGCAAGACTTTCAGTTTGAAAACCAGGACAGTCCCAGGCAAACCAGGACAAGTTGGCCATTGTACAGTCAACACTATATTAGGAATTTAGATAACATCTTCACCCAGGGTGATGTGTTCAGCACTTCCCAGTGCCTTCCAGGACCCCTCCTCTAGACAGGGGTAGACAGCAATGCCAGGACCCTCCTTGATGAGCCCCTCAACCAGTTAATCATTTCTAACAGGAAGGAACCAGAAACAAGTCGCCCCACACGAGGACGCGCAGTGAGAAGCCCCACACGAGGACGCGCGGTGAGAAGCGGCTGCGCGGGTGCCTTCAGGCTTGCGCGCTTTCCTGCCGGTGCCTGCATTCTATCTGGGCGCCTGCACTCCATCGCCAGCTCCCCATGATAATGCCTGTTATATGCTTGCAGTGATTTGGGAAGCCAAGGAATAATTATGAGATAAGAGTTATAATTGCTAGACCAGGCATTTGTCTCAATCATCCTTAGCATTAAAATGAAAAGAAAATGCAACATTTGCGCTTTACCTCCGAATCAGAAACCCGGTAAATACAGTTTGTTCGACACTTGCCAGGGCCCATCCGTTTGCATTCAGCATTGTAGGATTCCTTTGAGTGCTGAGCTGAGCTGTGCTGTCTGGGGAGCACACTCAGAAATGCCAGGCTGCGCTGGGAATGAAGGGGCAGGCAGAGGGAGGGGTGGAAGGACAGGACGAGGCGAGGAGCACTGAGTGGTCCATGTTCATTATTTGCCGTTTCACATGGGCAAGGTATGGCTTTGGCAAACTCTAGGGGCATTTACTTGTCTTTTCATGATGCATTTTTGGAATACGTGATCATATATATTTCTTGCCCGTTCCTTCCTATTTCTCTCCACCATATATAGGAGAATGGTTGCTAAGCTGGGGAGAATAACGGAGGAGGCTGGTGGCCAACAGCTGCCCAACATCCAGCCTCCAGCTGTGTCCTGCATCCCTAAATGTCTCCTCCCGAGGTGGCTGGAGGGTTGAAATCTGTCTTCTCTGGCATCCCTCCCCGAGCAGAGGCGCCGTTGCAGGGCCTTGCCGGGTGCCTCCTGCTCTGCCTGGTGCTGCCCCTCTGGCCTTCCCACAGAGGCCACAGTGTCGCTCCCTGCTGGAAACCAGCGTGCTCACCGTCCACACCGGTGCATCCCATGCTGGCTGCTCAAGGACCACCCTGAGCTCGGCCAGGACCTGGCTCCGGGATATTTGCATTCAGCAGGTCAGGAGGAGTTGAGGAATCTCTTCTTAATGTCCCCCAGGTGGTCGGGATGTGCAGTCAGCCATGAGAACCCCTAGAAGCTGCTCACCTGGCATCTGCCATGGGCCATGTGAAAGGATGATTGTCCTTTTCTGAGAAGTGCCTGAGATCAGGGACTGTGCCTCATGTCCCTTTGTGTGGCACTGGGCAAGCAACACGGGCCTCCCTCTTAGAAAGTTCAAAGGGCTTCAAGGGACTGCAGAGTGAGGCACAGGATCAGCTGGTACAGGGCTGCTTTCCAACAGGCGGGAGCCAGGGTGGCCCTCCAGCTGCTCCAACAGGTGCTTCATTCTCAAAGGCCGGCGCCCATGGGGTGCTGGTTGTTACACATTTTGACTATTGTGTCTCCTTTCAACTACTGAAAGTATAATTCGCATGAGGTGTGGGGTCAGGGACCCAAGTTCTTCCCTTTCTCCCTTGAGGCATCACAACAGGCCTCCAGGGAACTGGGGAACACCGTTGAAATCTGGTCAGATTAAAATAAAAGGTGAAACCTATCTAAGGTGTATTAGAGGCCTAATAAAAATCTACTTTTTTCTTCTAGGACACGGTTATAACAAAAGCCTCCTACCTCCCTGAAAATACAATACACTTCTGACATCCTCCCAGTCTAAGAAAAGGCACCAACAATGTTCAAGTCATGGGTGGCTTCAGTGAAAACGCTGGTGAAATGATGACAGTTTGGCTGGCTTGGATGGTTTTGCTGCTAGTGTGAAGGTCAAGATATGGTTTCTATTATAAACCACGCTTTCTCATATTTTGTGGCATTGCTATTTTAAATTGTCCTGCAAAGAGGCTTCCAGCCAGCAGGACTCTTTGGAGCCCGTGGGAGTGGTGGTTATGAGCCTTGGAGATGTGTTCGCCACATGCCGCTCCAAAGAGATGTTCCTCTAACCATTTCCCTTTCTCTGTCTTTCTGAAACAGAATGTAATTGCTCAGGCCTCGGCCTGCTGGCCTGACCCCAGCGAGCCCCTGGCCACACACTGCTTGATCCTCGAAATGGAAAATGCAGGCAGCCAAGTCAGCAGGGATCCGGCGACGCAGACATTCTCGGAGTGGAGCGAAGCGCTGGAGAAAAGCACTTAGTGGATGGGGTTTCTTTCTTCTTTTCTTTTCTTTCTTTTTTTTTTTTTTTTTTTTTTTGAATCACGTTGATTGCAGCGCGCCCGGGCTGAGGAGGGTATGCCTGTGCTCCCACACAGCTCCCACAGATGGCCCTGGTCACCATCAGAACGCATGCAGCTTCCCGCCCCACATCTGACTTTCTGAAGCTCAGGCAGGCCTGGACAATACCACACTAGCTGCCACTAAAGCTCTGAAGCCACGTTTTCCAGATTGTCTTGATTTCCCCAGATATTTTGAGTCCAGGCCTCACAGCCATTCAACCACAGGCTTTAGAATTGAGCCTGGCATTTCATATCCTTTTCCAGTTTTCAAAATAAGTCTTTCCTCTGGAGAAAAATATTGGCCTCCTTTAGAAGCTTGGGCCTGAATTTGCTGCATTTCTCTCAAGTCAGGCAGGGGTCCAGACCATGTTCTACGATCTTTCACCAAGCTCTGGGGAAATCTTTCCCCATCCTACCTTTGTGAGCATGGTGGCATAAAATGGACACTGTCCAGGAGAGGCTGCAGGAATTAGCCCTTCAGGGCTGGGGAAAGCTGTGTCCTGCCCTTGGACTGTAGCTCTGGGTCAACTGAGGTGAGAAGAATTTGTACTTTCAACACCTCTTCCCTGTTGAAATTTCTTCTGGGGCTACTAATAATTAGCCAAGCTTGAAAGCCTGACTTCGCTTTCTTCTCTGTTTACTTGGTGACTGGTTTACACACCAACCAAGTGAACAATCTGTCAATAAGTAGTCAGGAATCAACTGTCTCAATATTTAATAATTCGTACCACCCACTAACATCTACTGAGACTCTACTGTGTACAAGTTCTATGATGGGAAACAAAGGTCAAGATGCCAAAGACCTGCCCTCAGGGAGCCTCCACTCTGGCAAGGCAGAGTCCAAAACAGACAAACAAATGTAGCATCAGGTCTTACAGAAATTCCAAGCTGGAGAACATTAGCAACTCTTGAGTGTTTCCTGGAAGAGATGGTGTTTGAGTTGGGCTTTGAAGGACAGGGAGGGATTGGCACAGACAGGGCATTCCAGAGATTCTACTGATTATTTATTAGGCTGATTGAAGTTACTTGGGCGAGCACAGTTACCCCTCCCTGACCACCAAATTCCCAACACTTAAGTCTTGCACTGGAAGAATTGTTTTCACAACCAGAAACATTTTGGTTCGGGTCTATGCAAATCACCCATGTTGGTGATAAGAAAGAAAGAAAGGGGTTGGGGTAAGGAAGAATAAAAGGAGGTAAATTGGGCTTGGAACAACTGTAGAGGTTTTTGCAGTATGACACGAGCAAGAAAATTTAAAAAGATGATGGTAGAACTTCTGTTTCTGCAAGTGTGAAGGAGCCAAGATGTAGCTCTAGACCCCACAGAAGCCAGAAGGGTGAGTCTGTAACTGGGAAACACGATGTTAGAAACACATTGAACATTCTGCTGAAATGTTTAGAACATCTTAGAAGAACTGGACGGGACTGTGTGCTTCATGGCTAGACTTGAATTCAAGTCCTGGGTTAGTTGCTCAGAGATTTATAACCATAGGCAAGGTACCTAAAATGCTGAGCCACCATTAACTCAGTAAATACAGTATCCACAATGCAGAGAGAGTGAACTGAGGAGGTACTTCATTCCAGATGGCCACTATTGTTATGGTTGTTATTGACCAAAATTTTTTTTTAAATCCCCATATTTTTATTATCTGCAAAATATAAAATAACTTGATGTGTATGTTATTGAAACTTCTGGGAGGGCCATAGGGAGCTCTTTCCAAAGTCTACCATGATCCAGGCAAGAAAAATTAAGATTGTTGTTCACAGCAACCAGTATTACTAATTAAAGGTGTATGAAATCACATTGACAGTCTGTTTAGTGGGTCAGTGTAAGGATTTTCGTGGAACTGCTCATGACTTCAGTTATTTAACTCTGTTCTTCCCAGGGAATTACATTACCCTGAAGATGATGGATCATGATCCTCCCCTGTAAAAAATTCCCTGTGGTTTCCCACTGAACTTAAGATTAAAAATACCAAGTTGTTTTTTTTTTTTTTGAGATGGAATCTCGCTCTGTCTCCCAGCTGGAGTGCAGTGGCACAGTCTTGGCTCACTGAAACTGCCACCTCCCAGGTTCAAGTGATTCTCCTGCCTCAGCCTCCCAAGTAGCTGGGATTACAGGCACGTACCACCACGCCCGGTTAATTTTTGTATTTTTAGTAGAGACGGGGTTTCATCACGTTGGCCAGGCTGGTCTCGAACTCCTGATCTCAGGTGATCCGCCTGCCTCAGCCTCCCAAAGTGCTGATATTACAGGCATGAGCCACCATGCCCGGCCACAAAAATACCAAGTCTTAAGATAAAAAATACCAAGTCCTGGCCCAATGGTCCCTTGCTTACCTAAGCAGCCCCATCTTGTTGCCATGTCCCCTCTCCTGGCTCCCCACACTTGGCCACCTGGCCCATTCTTTCCATTCCTCTCACTCTCAAAGGTCTTTCCTGGCTCAGGTTCTTCAAGCAGCCCATTCCCTCAGCCTGGAGAGCACTTCCTCTTCCCGCCTGACCGCTGAGCACTCCTCCTCTGGGTTTCAGCCTCAAGCTCCCTTCTCAGAGAGGGCCCCCCCCAGCCCCTCATCTATATCGGGCTCCTGTTGCCCTCACCCCAGTACCCTCTTTCATGGCACTCTCTGTGTCCATGACAGCTCTTACCATGGCGACTTATTTGTGTGGCATGCGTGTTTATTTAGTGTCTAGTGCCTTCACTAGCAGGGAGGGCAGGAGTGGGGGCAAGGACTCCCAGTGGCTCCCCACTGTGGAATTAGAACTTTTCATTGGCCGTCACTGTAGTCGGCACTCAGCACATATCTGCTGGTTCGCTAGGTGCATGATTGCTGAGGCACACGGCCTTCACGGTCGGGGATGGAAGAGTGTGCTTGAGTCTGCTGCAGACTGCCCACAGCCCTTCTCCACTTGGCATTTTGCTGTGTTGTGCCTGACTCTCCCATAATTTAGCATCACTGAGCCTGCCTCCTCAGTGTCCCTGGCCCACCATGACATTGTGACAACCCAACCTGCCCCAGGCCCCTGGGTGAGGGAGTGGCAGGGTGACCCACTGAGAACCGCGGTGGAGCCAACCTGGGCGGGGCTTCCGTGCTCTGGGGAAGAGTGTGATCTTCATCCCCTGTGGGAAGATGCAGGGCAAAGTCTTTCCAGAAGACAGGGACCAGGTCTCAGGCAGGACTTCCATGAGGAAGGCCCATTTCCTATCCTTGAAGCAAAGAGCTTGGCTGGGGTGACGGGCTCAGGCTGGACCTGTGGAGGCGGCCTGTGCTTTACCTCTTTCTGTTTTATCCTGTGGGAATAAGAACACTTCAGATTTCTCTCCTTTCAGGACAGGAGGCTGGAGAAAGGACTGACAGCGGTTGGAAATCCAGCTGGTTTATTAAAGAGTGCAGGGGCAGAGGCAAACTGGGGGCCCTTGCTTTGCTATGGCAGGGTCAGCAGTCCCGCTGCATGACTGTGTGTAATCCCAGCACTTTGGGAGGCTGAGGTGGGCAGATCGCAAGGTCAGGAGTTCGAGACCAGCCTGGCCAATATGGTGAAACCCCGTCTCTACTAAAAATAGAAAAATTAGTCAGGGCTAGGTGTGGTAGCTCACGCCTGTAATCCCAGCACTTTGGGAGGCTGAGGCGGGCGGATCACGAGGTCAGGAGATCGAGAACATCCTGGTTAACACAATGAAACCTCGTCTGTACTAAAAATACAAAAAATTAGCTGGGCGTGGTGGCGGGCACCTGCTGTCCCAACTACTCGGGAGGCTGAGGCAGGAGAATGGCGTGAACCCGGGAGGTGGAGCTTGAAGTGAGCCAAGATCCCGCCATTGCCCTCTAGCCTGGGTGACAGAGCAAGACTCAGTCTCAATTAAAAAAAAAAAAAAAAAAAAAAAAAAAAAAAATCTGTTTCTGTCTTTATCTTTTTCCGTGACGCCTCTCTAAGAAATCCTAAGAAAAAGATGAACTCAATTAAGTCTTCCTGTTAGTGCAGCCGCCTTAGAGTCTGCAAGACTTAAATTTATGTTAGAAAGTTGGTGTGTTTTGGGGAAGGGCATTTTTACCAAGGAAACCAAATCTTCCACGTTTCTGGGATGGCGGCTACAGGCAGAAAGGAGTAGGGGACAGGACTCTGGTGGCTGTCACCCAGCATCACCATGTCCTGACTCAGCTGTTTTCCTAATCATGGCTAAACCAGAAACCAGTCTCATCTGCCAGCCGAACTCAGACCCAGAGAGGCTGCTTTCGGGCCGAGAGTCTTGCCATGCCACAGATGTGAAGTCTAAGCCAGCCCTGAAACGTCATCGCATGCACTGTGGATGGGTGTATAGGTTTCAGGGCAAAACTTAACATTCTTTTACCATTTGGGGAGAAGTTTAGCGAATAGGAAAGTGAGAGATTAATAGCCTTGGCACAACGCAGAAACGAGGATATAGAATGGGGTTTTTAATTCTCTGCTGTCAAGAAAGGATAACAAACAATCGAACGATGTCAAAGGAAGAAGTTTAAGCCAATAAAGAAAGAATGGGCACTTGTTTTGGGGATTTCTCAGAAAACAAATAAATAAAGCCCCAATGTTATATTAAAGTAGAATCAGAAATTATAGCTTTTACATATGGTGTCTTGATAATAAAAATTTGTAAATTCCAGGATAGAAGTAAAATGATTAAGATCTTTAGTCTAGGAAACTGCAGAGTCATTAAAAGATATCTCAGTGTCTCTCAGGACTTAGGGACGATTATGAGTTTCCAGAGAGACATTTGTGTTCATGGACATAAGTGCTGTAAGTTATGTTAATGGAACTGATTGTTCTCTTTGAATTGGCTTCTTGGAAGCTCAGAACCACATGTGTGTTCCATTTTGTTTGGCTGTATGTTATTTTCAGAACTAACAATAGCAGCGGGACGCAGTGGCTCACGCCTGTCATCCCAGCACTTTGGGAGGCCAAGGCGGGCAGATCACTTGAGGTCAGGAGTTCAAGACCATCCTGGCCAACATGGTGAAACCCCATCTCCACTAAAAATACAAAAATTAGCTGGGCAGGGTGGTGGGCACCTGTAATCTCAGCTACTTGGGAGGCTGAGGCAGGAGGATCTCTTGAACCTGGAAGGCAGAGGTTGCAGTGAGCTGAGATCGCACCACCGCACTCCAGCCTGGGTGACAGAGGGAGACTCCATCTCAAAAACAAAACAACAAAAAAACAAAACAAACAAAAAGAACTAACAATATCCATGATGCAGAGTCATCAGGAGAATTAGAAACAGGAACTGGGATGCACTTAATTCAAGAGAGCTATTATTATGCAGTAGTTGTTGTCACTGACTAAAATTTAAACAGACATTTTTCTTGATGTATTTATTATCTGCAAGGTGTAAAATAACTTTCTATGCATGTCATTGAAGCTTTGGGGGAGGGGTCATTCTAGAGCTGCTACGGATCCGGGCGTGATACATGAAGATGAATTTCGCAGCCCTTATCATTAGTAATTAAAGGTGTGTGAGCCACCATGGATAATCTATTAGTGAGCAACCCTCATCTTTCAGAGCTAATCTTATTTTTTCACACCCTATTTATCTGATTTCTGATGTTCTTTTGTTTCTTTTTAAAGTTTCTACTTCACTTATCTTTGAAATTACCTCAAATCTTCCTTTGGAAGTGATTGTATATGTTAAAATGCTGCTCTAATAATTGTCAATAGCTAAGCATTCTTCCTTTCTGTTCTGTGGCTTCTCCCTAAGACATACAATACAGTACTGGTTAGCCCTTGCTAACTGATGGTCTCACTTCTGATTTATTCAGACAAACGTGTGTGTGTGTGTATTTGTCAATGCATACAAAAGTAATATATAATAGAACATAACATGGTCAACGCTAATTTGTCGGTGTCCTACAGGGGAGCAGGTACTTGGATCCACAGCAGAGTGTGGGGCGGGAGGATGCGGGGGAGATGGGAGAAGGTACTTGGACCCACAGCAGAGTACGGGACGGAAGGATTAGGGGGAGATGGAAGCAGAGCCAGGGGAAGGAGGACGTGTCCTCAGACGTGTCACTGGGCATCCTGAGTGGGCCAGCACCAGTCAGAATGGTGCAGAGGCTGCCGTTTGTCCTTGCTCTCCCCTCACCCCTTCTTTCTGTTCTTTGTTTCGGGGCCCCAGTCTACCTGACTCCTGGCCTCTGTTTCACTTTTGTCCTGTGATTGGGACCCCCTGGTCTGCACTTCAGCACAACTTCAGATCTCAGAACCAAAGCTGACCCAAGGCAGGAATTTTCTAGCCCCACTAGTCAGCTGATTGATGAGACTGAGGGGAAGCCGCTAGTGGGTTCTGGGCAGAAGCAGATTTACAGCTTATGCACCAAGGCTCCTCATGTGTGTGAACTTCTTCCAAATCCCTGTACCTAATTTTGTATTCATAACTGTGTATGTTTTCTTCTTAAAGAGAGATCCCATTTAGCATAATCTTCAGAGTCCTACAAAACCTGAGTCTGGCCCTGGCTCTGGTATGTATATTTTTCTCCCTGATAAAAGTAGGAGACATACAAACAGAACCCATGCCCTTTCTTTCCTGCTTTGGAATGTCCTGACGGGATATGATGTGATGCATGGAGCTGCAGCAGCCACCTTGTGACGTTGAAGAAAGCCAAGAGCATTGCAGAAGAGCTTGCTTGGGGCATGATATAATTGAGTTGCTGGATTCAGCAATCCTGGAATTGCCTGCCTCCAGACTTCTAGTTATGTGGGATAGTAAATCCTTTTTGTTTAAGCCACATTTATCAAATGGGCTGTGATTTATGACCAAGAGCGTCTTAATGGATGCCTTGAGGTCTCCCAGCACTGCGTTTCATCACTCACTGGAAGGCCCTGCATCTTTATGCCGGACGTGTGGCTGCTGAGATACCATGTTTACTTTCACTGAGAGGACTCAGGGCTGAAGCTGCTTCCCCAGCACCTGTCACACCCTACTGCAGGGGACCAAGACCTTTCTCGCTGGAATTGAGATGGCACCTCATTAGTCACCCAGCATCTCCATAGTGACCTCTGGCCCTGCACTCCCCTACCTAAGCCTGTTTTCCACCAAGATGCCCGATCACTTCTGCGCTCTTATACTCTCCCTCCCTACCACCCAGCCTCTCAGCACGGGTGACTTCAGCTAAAGACGACAGAGTAATGACGGATGCAAATAGCCAGCTAAGAAATTACTGATGGCTGTGGATTAACCTTCAGGGCATATTTGCTTTTAAAAATTCCAAGCAATTCTGCCAGAATTTTATAAACTGAAAAAAGTTCAAACAGTAAGCCCTTTGGTGTGATCTGGAAGGCTGGCGTTGTGGAATACAGTGAGACAGGTGACTTGCTTGACCACATATGTGCTCTGTGTGAGGTCCTGAGCAAACCACTCTAAGTGATGATTTGGTGATCCCAACCTAACCTCACTCCAGGTGACCTCACACGCTGTGATGAAGTGATGAGAAGCATTTTGGATTGTAGAGGAGAGGGCATTAGGGAACAGAAGGACCCTCACCTTGTAAACCACGTGGCAGAGAAGCCATAGCTGCCTGAGAAGGACCTCGCTGGTCTCTGCTCTGCGCAACTCACACCCCTAACCGAATCTGCTCTCTTCTCAGTTCCTTGGTGCCAGGTGCTTCTCTCTGTCTGAGAGCACCCAGAAGCCACGCAGTCTTCCTGCATAACTGATGTTCATGTCACACAACCCCCATTTTCCCATGCCCATGTCCCGGACTCCCACTCACTTGCCCAGTCAGCCTTCCTGCTGATCATCACCTGTCCTCATGCCCCAGGGTGACTACTGACAGTCTTAGGTCTTACACTTGGTTGGCCTCAACCAGCTATTCTCATGTACCCTGGGGTCTGTTCTATTAGGTTGGTGCAAAAGTAATTGTGATTTTTGTCATACCGCAATTACTTTTGAACCAAGCTAATAATTGCAATCCACCTTCAAATTCCGAAAATAACCCATGCTGTCTTCAGGAATGAACTGTAAACATGACACGACTGCAGACTCCCCTAAAGGGCAGGGCCTCCCCACCGTGGCCTGATATCACAAGCTGATGCCAGAGCTGGATGAGCTTAGAGTCCAGGCCAACCAGGAGGAGGCTGTGGAGGTCATTCAGGCATGAGGCAATTAAGGTTTGGACAAAAAATGCATGATATTCTCCTCTGAAAGATCAAATTGGCAAACTGGGGACTCACAGTCTCATTTGCCAAACATTTCTCTTGAAGGTGAAAGTTAAGCTGAGCCTCTCCCTGCTTTTGACTGCCCTTGAGCAATTGCTTTGGTTCACAGTAATTGTTCCACTTTCAAGCGAACAGGTTACATTGTAAGCCGGGTAATCGAGTTAATGCCCGTTTGTTAAAACACAGCGAGTCTGGAGCCACGAAGTCTAAACCACGACTCTGGGTTTGCGTCTACAGTTGTGTCTACAAAGTTACCTGATCAAGACTTTTGATTCTCTAAAGAAAGACATAACGCAACAAACGATGCCTACGTGAAAAAATCTTTTATGTATAAAAACTTGAGTAACTATTATTTAACTTTGGACTGTTTTATAGAATTTGCATAGAGAATAAATTGGCACATATTTCATAATTACCTCAGTTATGAACCAGCCTTCATCAGCCACTAAAGTCAAAGGAGAGACAAACTTCCCTTTCTTATAATAGAACCTGCTTGGGATGGCTTCTTTCTCGTAGACAGTCATATGTTCCACTGTGCTCAGTTTGTTATATATCTGCAAAGAAAATCAAGAGTGATCAGTCTGACACTCTCTTAAATATGTGTGAATATTTACTGGAGCTAAGGGAGAGGAGAACTTACGTATAAGACCAAAGAAAGAAATTGCCAAATACTTGATAGATTTGAATATGTAAAAACAAAAAACTTTTGTCTGTCTCAAAAAGCAAGGTGGCTTTATCCAGGAAGGCTGAAGATCCTCACACTCTCTCACCTAAGAAGTTGACTCTGAGGAATAGAGTGAAATCCCTCAAGCCTGTGCACCTGTAGCCATGTGGAGGAATGAACCCTGCAGACTGGAACAGCCCAAATGCCCAGCAATAGTGGGGGAGAGAAAGAATTCATGGTGTGGTTCTGCAATGGAATACTCTACAGCACTGAAGATGAATGAATTATAGCTACAAACACTCCTGGAAGACTCTCAGGGATCTCAGCTTTAGCGGGGGGAAAGCAAGTTGCTGAAGAATACAGGCAAAATTATTCCAATTCTATATTTCTTATTATAGTTTGAGCAACTACAAAACTAAACAGCATATATGGTAAAACTGTAAACAGAAGTTTTAATAATTTAAGACAGTGGTTTCCTCTGAGGGGGCAAAAAGGGGGATTGGGTCTGAGAAGGACATACAGCTGTCCCAGGTAACGGTAATGTCCTATTTCTCAGGTGTTCTGAGTATAAAGGGTCTGCTGTAACATTACCCTTCACACCTTATTCATTTTCTAATAATGTCAAAACGCCCATGCTCTAATATTATGTCAAAACTCCCATGCTGATATTAAAGGGAAAGTAAGAAATTGGTCTACCTGATGTTAAATATTGCAAAGATCAAAAAAGAGGATTTGTTCTTCAACTTGACCTAGAGCCTATCCTGCCTGCACGTGAATCTTTAAAGCACTAGTACTTGTTTGCCATTAACTACATTGGTAATTTCATAATGAAGATGCAAACTTTGTACAATTTCATGATGAAGATGCAAACTTTGTACATACTTTGTACATCTGCCTGCCTCAGCCTCCCAAACTGCTAGGAATATAGGCTTCAGCCACCGAGTGTGACCCTGTACGTATTTCTTTTTATCTCTCTCTCTTTCTCTTTCTTTTTCCTTCCTTTCTTTCTTTTCTTTCTTTTCTTTCTTTCTCTTTCTTTCTTTCTTTTTCTTTCTTTCTTTCTTTCTTTTTCTTTCTCTCTCTCTCTTTCTTTCTCTCTCTCTCTCTCTCTTTCTTTCTTTCTTTCTTTTTGATGGAGTTTTGCTCTTGTCACCCAGGCTGGAGTGCAATGGCAAGATCTTGGCTCACTGCAACCTCCGACTCCTGGGTTCAAGCAATTCTCCTGCCTCAGCCTCCCAAGTAGCTGGAACTACAGGCACTCACTGCTACACCCAGCTAATTTTTGTATTTTTAGTAAAGACGGGTTTTCACCATGTTGGCCAGGCTGATCTTGAACCCCTGACTTCAGGTGATCCACCCACCTTAGCCTCATAAATTGCTGGGATTACAGGCGTCAGCCGTCGTGCCTGGCCCTGTACATATTTCTAATAGTAGCAGCCACTTAAATATCTATAGCTAAAATTAAAATCGACTGACTGATATTGACTTGGCCTTTAGCCAAATCAGGCATATATTTCTGGGCATCACTGAATATGAGATTGAGTTTATCAACTCAACTCTGTAAAATAATGTAGTGGATGGTTTCTGACGGCTCCTGAGTTATGATTTTCTACTTAAGGAAATCCGGAGTTCCTAAGGAAAGGAGGATGCATTTGCAGAAGGATTTTGTATAAGTGAAAAATCTAGTGACACACAGCAGGTCTCACAAACTGTTGTGTCCGTCACATGACAAACTGTCGCCCAAACATGGCCCCCGCTTTTGAATACTCTACCAACTGCTTTGGCTGCCTGCAATGCCTGACTTGAACAGTACCTTGGAAGGCGCTCTCCCTAGCTCAAAAGCTGTTGATGCCCAAGTTCTGGAGACAGCACGTTCCTAAGTGCCAAATTGGACACAAGGATGATCTTTCTTGCCAAAAAAAAAAGAAAAAAAGAAAAAACCCAGAATGTATTTTCAAGAACCTGCCAATGTGTAAAATATTGTTTCTGATTTCATATTTTGGGAGCTCATGGGAACACTGCATAAACATAGCCTGCACCTGCAGTCCCTGACCATGGAGCCTGAGAACATCCCCTGGGGATGGAGCAAGGCTGGGAGCAGTGGCATTCTGGGCATCTGTGTTCCTCAACCCCAAACAGACAGATCTTATAGGGCAGTAGGCTCCGTGAGTTATGATTTTCTACTTAAGGAAATCCGGAGTTCTTAAGGAAAGGAGGATGCATTTGCAGAAGGACTGGGCTAAGGAGGTGAGACCCTGGCCTCCACCAGTGCTTCATCCTTACTAATGACTGTCCAGAGCCAACTCATGGCTGCAGTGAGGATGGAGAGAGAAAGCAGGCTGGCCAGGACCTACTACTGGCACCCTGTGGTTGGCAACCTCCAGGGGCAGCAGGTCGCCTGCCCCCAGGAAGACAGTTGCTTCCTGCCCAGATCAGTTTCATCTGGGAGTGGGACGAGCCACAAAGCCCATATTGGGAAGTGACTAGGAACTCGGGGGACAAGCAGCCAGCAGAAGGTGCCACTTGCTCCTCCTCCTTTCTCAGGGTAGGTCACCAGCTACTGCCAGGCAGAATATTTGTTTTGAGAGCAGGGTAAGCAGAGGTCTAGTCATCCCTGGTGCAGGGCAGTGACTGTGGGGAGCAGAGCTTTGTCCCCCATCTTGGCACTGTGGGAACTCAACCACACCCTCTGGTGGGGATCATCGTGGTCACCGACACATACACTGTCCTTGCAGTGGGCTCAGCGAGCTTCCATATCCCTCACAGCAGCCAGGAGGCAGCTATGACAACACCACCATGCTCACGTACAGGGAGGCAGAGAGGCCAGGGTGGGGAGCTTTTCTGGCTTCCAACTGAACACAGAGCTGGGAATGGTGGCTTCTGACATAAGGAGCTGGGCACTGCATACAGCCTCAGCTCCCTTCATTCTTTACCGTCTTGTTCCCCAACAGAAACAGATCAGCCTGGCAGCAGCCTCTTTCCTGAGAAAGGGCAGCCTAGGGATGCTGCTGATGCTCCCCAGATGTGCCTGAGAAGTGCTGCATTTGGGCCAATAATAAAACAGCCCTAGGCCGGGCGCGGTGGTTCATGCCTGTAATCCCAGCACCTTGGGAGGCCGAGGCAGGTGTATCACGAGGTCAGGAGATTGAGACCATCCTGGCTAACATGGTGAAACCCCGTCTCTACTAAAAAAAAAAAAAAAATACAAAAAAATTAGCTGGGCATGGTGGCGGGCACCTGTAGACCCAACTACCCAGGAGGCTGAGACAGGAGAATGGCATGAACCCGGGAGGCAAAGCTTGCAGTGAGCCGAGATAGTGCCACTGCACTCCAGCCTGGGCAACAGAGCGAGACTCCGTCTCAAAAACAAACAAACAAACAAACAGCCCTGGTGAGGGCCTGTATGATGCTTCCTTGATCTCATTTAATTCTCATGACATTCAATGGAGTAGGTATCATCATGCCCATTTCAGAGAAGAAAAAACAGAGACTTGATAGAGGTCACTCAGGGAGTGAGAGGTAAACTAGGTCATCTGTCTCCAGCATCCGAGCTCCTGACACTGCTCTGTATGTCAGTATTAAAACTACAAGGAAAGGCCGGGCGTGGTGGCTCACACCTATAATCCCAGCACTTTGGGAGGCCGAGGTGGGTGGATCACCTGAGGTCAGGAGTTGGAGACCAGCCTGACCAACATGGAGAAACCCTGTCTCTATTGAAAATACAAAATTAGCCGGGCATGGTGGCGCATGCCTATAGTCCCAGCTGCTCAGGAGGCTGAGGCAGGAGAATCACTTGAACCTGGGAGGCAGAGGTTGCAGTGAGCCGAGATCGCGCCATTGCACTCCAGCCTGGGCAATAAAAGTGAAACTCTGCCTCAAAAAAAGAAGCAAACACACACACACAAAACAAAACAAAACAAAACAAAAAAACTACAAGGAAAAGACAGTGCAAATGGCAACACACGAGGGCCCACATGGACCTCCTCCGCCCCCCATGGGGCTGTCTTGCCTCAGAGTGTTTCCCAGGGGCTGGCCAAAGGCTCACAACAGGCCCGCGGTCCTTCACTTGCTGCAGGTCATTCAGGCTGATGTACTTATTCAGCTCAATCACTTTGTCCATCCAGAAAATGTCGGTCATTCCGTGATCCGAGAAAATAATGACGTTCAGGCGGTCCTGCAGGCCCCGCTCCTGTGGGGTGGGAAGACAGTCATTACTGCACCAACAGAGAGGCTCGGGCACTCAGAAAACCTTGTCAACTACAAATGATGGGAGAAAGGCTATCTCCTCAGTTCTGTGTTTAATCATCTACTATTTTGCCCTGGTGAGAGCCAGTTCAAAACCACAACAGAAACCCTTTGCGGAGGGGACTGTGAGGCTCAGTCCCACTCAATTCGTGCTGACACCTTACACAGCACTTTCAGCTTTTTAAGGTTGACCCTCTGCATCTTCTTTGGCTCTTTCAACAAACTTGTGTGCTGGTTTGAGAACTATCACGTGCCCATGTTACAGATGTACAGGATAAAGCACAGGAAGGGAAAGCAAAGGTAAAAACAAAACTGAACACTTGTAGTCATTCAGCAAAAGCGTAAGGTAGAATCAGGACTGGAACCTGTCTACACGTCAAGCTGCTACCAAACTTATTAGGAGTCCACAGAGCTGGGTGTCTCTCCAGCTGAGCCAGGCGAGAAGGCACACCTAGGTCAGTCTCTCTCACTGGCCTGGCTGTGGAACAAAGGATCACTTGGTATCGCAGGAGGCATTGTGTGAAGCCAAGGGACTCGTCAAAGCCTGTGCTGGCCCGATCGGCCTTTAGCAGTAAGAGGGAAGATGTTGACAGGAGTGACTGTGGAGGAGACAAACAGAGGGTGACAGAGAGAAGGCCAGGCCACGTGTCTTTGCTTCAGGTCACCTGGATCCACTTGGTCATGTACTTCAGGACAGTGTCTACAGCCTTAAGGGCATCTTTCCTCTGCGGGGATGCAGGCCCGTAGTGGTGGCCTTCCACGTCAATGCGCTCATGGTATATGGCTGCCAGGTCGGCCCGGCCACTCCTGGAGGGACAGAGGAGAGAGGCGTAGATGTGGGAGGCCCCCGCCAGCTTGCTCCCTTATCACCCCCATAGCACTCTCTGAAGGTGTTCACACCCCCCGAAACCTTGTCCCTGGGCCAGACAAAGCCAATACCCTAAAATAAATGAGGTCAGATCTCCAAGGGAGAAGCACACACTGAACCAAGAATTGCTGGTCCTGAGCAATTCTTGGCAATCTTTGAACATAGAATTCGCAGTCTTTGAACATAGTGAAGCTTCCATAAAATCTGTCCTTTGGATAAGCCTCAGCATTTCATTGCTTTAGGTACGTGCACATTTAGCATTTCAGATGTGCCTGTTCACACAGTATGGCATCTGTTTAGGTGTCCACACTTCCAGAGTGGGCTTACATGTAGGGAAAAATCCGATTAAACTCAGTGGTGTCTTACTATAGTGAGGAGTTTTCATGAATAAAGTTTACCATTGCATTAAAGTTTAATGAATGAACTAATTCTAGGTCTCTTCATGTTAGATACCTCTCCTTAGTGCAGCACTCACTGTCCTGGTTTCCTTAAGGCTATTACTCTATTCACAAACCTCCACATCAGCCATTATGTATGACAATTTACCTGGTGGCTTTTGGTCAGGAAGCTGTCAACCCCAGATGCTGGGAATCCTGGATTTGTGATGCCTGTGATTCAGGGATTATACACGTGTCTTTTGTGAAAGGATGATACGTTGACATTTCATTGACTCACTAGGACCCTATGTCTTCAAGGGCTGAGACCTCTTGCCTGTCTGGAGTTTAGCTGACACATGCTTGCTTGCCAGCTGTTTTCCACAGGGATCTGGTTTCCATCCCAGGTCAGCTCATTTGCAATGAATTGTTTGGGTGAGGAGTGACGAGTAGTCATGCCTGCCCACCTACTACTGGCCATTGACAGCTCTAAGGTCCAGGAACCATGGCAGAAGGACATGTGGCCCCCAGCACAGTTACCTGAGAGCTGCAAGGGGTTCCTAGCCCTGGGGTTTCAGGGACACCTGAGTCTCCCATCACCTTATGATTCTGTCCTGATTTCTTTGCCATGTAAAAAGTTCTTAATGTTCTTTCCATTTTTCTTACTAAAGTGGGTGACTGTTAAGAAAAATGATCCAAAACTTAGAAATAAAGCCTACAGTATGATTGCCTGTCTTCTCAGTGCCATGGTGAGCACTGTCTAATAAGCTTGCTTGAGTCACCAGACTGAACTACTGATTGGAGTTCAGACTCCGGAAACATAGCTGTTAACTTGTAGGAAACTGATAAGATGAAAATTATTTTTGTCTGATGGAGAAAGCAGCTCTAACATTATGGTTTGATTATCCTCTATATTATTAAGCATATCTGCATCAAACAATAATTATCACTCATCATTCTCCATCCTTCTGTTTCTTGGTGTGTGTGTGTGTGTGTGTGTGTGTGTGTCTCATTTTCTCCTTATAAGCAACTTTGTCATGCTCCTGGTTCCCCTCAGCAAGAAACTACGTTGAACCTTGGCATATTCCTCATACCCAGATGTGCTGAGCATATGACAAGTCTTAATTTTGAAAATTCTCTTTTGACAGGGCCATTGCAACTAGACAAATTCGGGATCAAACTCTGGCTTCTCTTCTAACTAACCTCGAGGCCTCAGATGAATGGCAAGATTATCTCCAAGCCTCCATTTTCCCATCTGAAAAACCTACTTGATATGGTTTGGCTGTGTCCCCACCCAAATCTCATCTTGAATTGTAGCTCCCATAGTCCCCATGTGTTGTGGGAGGGATCCAGTGGGAGGTGATTGGAGCATGGGGGCTATTCTCATGATATTGCTATTCTCATGATCGTGAGTGAGTTCCCATGAGATATGATGGTTTTATAAAAGGCTTTCCCCCCTTTTGCTTGGCACTTCTCCTTGTTGCTGCCGTGTGAAGAAGGACATGTCTGCTTTCCCTTCTGCCATGATTGTAAGTTTCCTGAGGCCTCCCCAGCCCCGTAGAACTGCGAGTCAATTAAATCTCTTCCCTTTACAAATTACCCAGTCTTAGGTATGTCTTTATTAGCAGCAAGAGAACGAACTGATACACTACTCAAAGGGTAACATGGTGTATTAAACAAGCTGATGTGTATAAAGCACTTGACACATAGTAAAAGGGAGGGGAGGGGAAGAAATGCCTCCCATTTCTCTCTTCCTTCCAGGTGGCCCTAGATCGCTTTTCCTGAGTATGTGGCTGAGCAGGCATGAGGAGCCAGTCTCCTAGCCCCAGCCTGGTTCCTGCTCCTTTTTCCCTGTACTCTACAGGGAGGAGGGACCAGGCCAGGACAGGGGAGCTGGCTTCCTGGTGGCCTGTGGAAAGAGTTGTGTCATCTATTCCTTCATTAGTCCAGGCACCACTGAGGCTCTGGGATCCTGAAGGCAGTCCTTTAGAGCTGTCTTCAGTAGCCTGGAGCTTGACAGAGGACCATATCTATACACAGCCTATGGCTGTGCCCACTGTTCCGGCGGCCAAGTTGTTTCCTGACGGACACTTTTGTGAGGCTGCACAGTGAGTCTGCTCTACAAGCCTGGAAGCAGTTGTCCGGCCCACTGTGACCCCCTGCTCTCCTCCACCCACCCCATGAGCCATTCAAGGCTTATTTCAGCTTTAGCACCACGCACCTTTTCCCGCCCACTGAACCACGAATATCCTGCAAATAGGACTTCTGGGGGGATGGGAATAAGTGGTGCAGATCACAAACCCTGCTTCCTTTTCGGCCAGGATAAAGGGCCGTGTGTGGGGGGCGCTGCCTGCAGACTGCCCATGTGTGGTGGGAGGCACATGGCTCCAGTGCCTGGGCTGCAGGCTGCAGACACACGACACCTGAGCAGGCTGCAGAACCCCAGGCCTTAGGATGGCCCCAAAGAGAATACTTGCAAAGAGGCGCGTCTGGACTCCCTGTCGCTGTCTCAATTTCAGGGTGTCTTAGAGGTGTGAGCTGGCAGAGACCAGGGTAGAGGACTGAGGAGTTGACCCTGGAGTGGTTCTCAGGCACCGTGTCCCCAAGGCAGGAGGCCTCCAGAGACTGGGCCCTAAGCCGCTGTGGAAAGAGCTGGGTTCTTGCTCCACCACTGGCTGGCTTGTGAGGTCCAAGGAGAAGTATTTAACCTTCAGAGAGCCAGTGGCCTCTTTTGTAAGGTGGGGAGAGCAATGCCTACACAATACCATGGACATGAGAACCAAGTGGGTTACTGGAAATCAAGCCCATTGACACAATACTAGCCAATGGCTGTTAAAACACTAATTCCCTTCCCTCCTCCTTTTCCCTATTAGAAGTTGTCCAAATTCAAAGGTAGCATTTCACAAGGATATGTCTGGGGTCAGTAATGCATTATGAGCACCGGAAGGCAATGCCTGGATCAAACTTGGGCGAGGGATTATCTTTCCTACCACAGGCTGACATAGATCCTCTGCTGAAATGTCCCTGAGCAGACCTCTATGTTCAAGATCTTAGCAGCCTCTCCTGCTTTCTGTCAAAGCCCATCTATCCTGGGTTCCATTCTCTCTGCCTCTCAAGTTAATAGCAAAGTGGATTAAAAAACACACTCTGTGAGTCTTGTAGTGACTTGGAGAAATGTGTGTGCATGTTTGGACACTCACGTATGAAAACTCCAAGTGGTCCTCAAATTATAGTTAGGAATTTGCAGTAGAGCTGAACAGATGTCAAGAGGTGAGCTGTGGCATTCTAGACATGCTCCTCTTTTAGGGGTCTCTGATGGACAGACCAATAATCCTACATCTTTGCTAGACACACATACCAAGAGACTTAATGATTCCTTTGAGCCACATGATTGCATGGACAAGCTACTACGGGCAAAGTGCTCTTGACTGGTCTAGACTGTTCTAGACTGGACATCTTCTTCACTCACCTCATTCCTGAAGGGGACAAAGGTTAGATTTCTTTCAAAGAAAAATGTTGACCCACAACTTTCAGGCCTTTATTATTCTTTGTAAGAAGGTGATGAGACATGTTCTAATAATAACACACAGGTTGGCTGAAGGAGGGGCTTCCTGTGTCTTCAGGGGAGGCCCAAGTCATCTCACTGTCTTCCACGGGCAGTGTCATCCAGCCTGTTATTATTCTTTTCTTTCTCACATGTCAAGAGCTTCCTAGCTTTAGAGGTAGTGGGTCTCCATCTTTCCACCTACTACCCAAAGGGGCTGTTTCTGGTGGCCCTGTTAATTTTGGCAATATGAAGACCCCATGAGACAATTACACTGACCTGGTTTCCATCCGACCCAGGCCTTCACTGCTTCCAGGGCATCATTCTTATTGCAGACCATGTGAATGCCAACCCATGGAGCTCAAGGCCATCTACATAGACCACAATATAAATATGTGGAGCTGGGCAGTATGGTAATGCCAGGGCACATTAGGTGGCGGCCTAGCTGGGGACCCTTTCCTGGGCTTCCGGTTCTTTGTAGCCCTTTCTTCCTGGTGGAACCCAATACCTATGGTAGACACACACTCATAGCCCACCATCACTACCACCACCACCACCACCACCAGAACCTTCCCCATTCCTAAATATTCTCCAAGGTAAAGATGCATTTCCATAGCTTCTCTAGAGGAAACAGAGCCCAGCACTTATTCCCTGCTGCATGCTGGTGTCTCTCAGGACAGGGAAGTCTGCTTAGACTGGCCAGCTAGTAGGCCAGTGCCAACCTGGGATTCTCATGGCTGTGCGCTCTGTGCTCACCCACCTGTGAATCACCGGGCGGTACAGAGTGACAATCCATCAGCTGTTAAGATAAGATGAATGCAAAAAGGATGACATTGCCAAACAGACTGTTGGGTTATTTGGAGGTATCTGTATGACAACTCTAACCCGAAATTTCATATTTGGCACAGCCATGGCCTGTGGGGATGGCTGGCATTCTGGATATGTTGGAAACAGCATTGGTTAGACATGGAGCAATGTCCAAGTGCCAGCCCCACTCATCTGCTACACGTGCTGTGCTATTCTGCTTCACTCACACAAAACTAGACTGCAGCACAATATCCCGGCTCATCCTTGTGTGGTTCTCCAGCACTCACGGGCAATTATTTCTCCATTTCTATGTGTTTTAAACCTGTTTTCTCTCCGACCTGTCAATGAGAGCATGAACCTTTATGTGCCCCCACCTCCCTGGACCCTCTTGATAGGTTTCGTGGAAGTGGAATCATTCTAAGAAGCAGTGAAGGCAGGGTGCTGTTTTCTGCTTTCGCAGCTCTGTGGGGGTGGCTGCTGCTCACCATGGCGTCGGAGGGGCGTGGCAAGAAGAAAATCTATGATTGGTCAGCTCTGTATCTGAGGCAGTCTTAGCGACAGGCCCTTTCATGTGGCTCGTGCTAGTGCTCTGTACACTGTGCCTGGGTATGTTGGTTCTCGGATATGCCCAGCTTGAAACCAGGCTCCTTTTCTTGGGGAGATGAAGGTCCTGTCCCCAGTCTCTTTGCTCTGATTATGGTGGGTCTTCTGCCTGACGCACACGGGAAACCCATTCAGTGTCCACAGTGACCTCAAGTCCACTCCTGGAAACTCAAAAGCTCCCAGCATCTGTAACCTCTCGGTTGCTGATCTCTACTTAATGCAAACTCCCACTTGGGCTCCCATCTTGACTTCCACTTCCAGAGATTTCTGAGACTGACTTGAGGCTTTGTCCTGAACTGTCTTGATCAGTGTCCTTGACAGACTCTTGTGTGCTATACAAGAGAGCATTACTAATTCCTACATTTTTCAAATTGTGTGTCATGGTTCCATGTGGGAGGGAAAAAACAGATTTTGTGTTCTAATATACCCATGCATTTTGTACATGGGTACAAGAAGGGGGTAGGGTAGGCAATTTTCCCAAACTTATTTGACCACATATCCTTCCTTTTTGCCAAATACTGATTAGTACCTTCAGAGACACAATTGTTCACTGACTAATGCTTAGGGAAATGATGACATTTATATTGTTTTTCCGTTGTTTAACAACATAAAAAAGGAGATTCAAACCCTTAGGGATTTTCCTGCTCTCAATTCAACATTTCCAGAGATTGCCCCTGCCTGAAATCACTTGCTCACAATTACTCCCTACTAGCAGTTAACAATCACCATGCAAGACGCTCACCAACTCTCTGACATTATTTCATCTCCACCAAGCCCTCTTAATTCACTTTAGGCTCCATGATCAGTCCTGGAAACAAAGAAGAAAATGGTGTGGCTAGAGTTTGGGACACTTACTTGAAGGAGTCAAGAGCATCGCTGACTGCATTGGCAAAATTGATATCCGTTGGGACATTTTTATATTCTAGGCAGTAGGTGGGTCTGACACCCAGAATCTCAACCTCACAGCCTAAGAAGGAAAAAGATGGCAAATAGTTACTCTCTTCAATAAGCAACGTCGAGTTATGAGCCTATTTCAGGAAGCAAACACCATTAGTCAAAATCAAAAATAAAAATGTTGCGTATTTTTATGAACTAAAATAACTTATTGCTAATAAGTGGTGTATTTAACTGCAATTTTGCATAACCGGAGCAGAGGTTCTCAAATGTTATTCCTATGCAACACTGGTGTCCCACATCAGAGACTGGCAAAAATTAGACCACAACTGTCTTTCCCAATTTGAAACAAAACACAATTAATCAATATATACAAATACCTCAACTGAAAATTTCTTCAATAGATTTTTCATGAATCTAAGTCTTTCATGAAAACAAAGTCTTCTAGTGTACTTTTGCCTCTTCTAGAATCAAGTATTAGGTAGCATCTGATTAGTCAGAGGATTATAAAATAAATATTTTACTATCCTGTGGCATTATACAAAAGCTAACTGGACTTAGAGGTACTCTGCCAAATTGGCAAGCTAAAAATCAGTGAGTTCAAGCAATGGGGTCTGAGCCGTATCCTTGCCTGGCCCAAAACAGAGTGAAAGAATCAAACTCATTCCGATGTGAACAGACTCAGCTTTTCTGCCCCAGACTCCTGGACAAGTAGAAGTAGTTGCTCTGCCGAGGAGACACCCATCCATATTAGGGAACGTAGAACAGAAGAGGGATGTGCCCACCTCGGTTTCTGCTAGTTGAGTAAATATTTATTGGGCATTTACTATGACCTAGTCACTATGTTCAGATGTACTGGAAACAGGAATGGATCTGGTAGGGTCTCCTTCCGGGAGCATCCCAGAGTTTAGTCTAGTGGGAGGGGACACAGGAAAGCATGTGGTATGTGAAGTCTAAAGGGAGGTGCATGCGTCCTGGGTGTTGTGGGAATCAGATGAAGGGCACTGACTTCAGGCATCACTTCCTCCTGAAAGCCTTCCTCAGGTCCCGATGTTGGGCTCAGTTTTGTAGATTTAGCCAGGGCAATGGGATGCAGGTGGGCTGGGAGGAAGTCCCAGGCAAAGACAGCAGCTTGACCAAGGGTTCAGAGAATTTCTGAGCAATACTGTATGTGTAGAGAACTGTAAGTACCATAAAATGCCAGACAATGGTGCCAGGAGACCAGATGCTGCTCTTTCTTATAGCCCAGGGAAAATGATTTCCAAGGTGAGGTAAGTAAAAGTGGGACAGAGGGAGCGCAGGAGGAAAGGAGGAAGGAGTCCCTGTCAGGAAGCACATCAACCCCACCCCTGGGTACATCTGCCAGCTGGTTACAGCTGATTTCAAAGATGATAGGGCAGCCTCCAGAAAGCATCCCTTCATCTGGCATACTATAGCAAGACCTGGGTGTGTCATGAGAGACCCTACTGCTTTCTGCTTGATACGTTGGGTTCAGGGAGAGCAAGGGCCCCTACAATAACTGCGACAGAACTAGAAAAGCAGGAAGTTTCCTTTTCCGAAACATGTTTTTTGAGAGGGAAAAATAGGCTAGGTGACCCAGAAATAAATACTGCTCATGACTTCCAGGAAAATATTCATTAGAGTAAGAAATGTCAGTGGAATCTTGAATGACTATATCACTTTAGATACCAGTGTTTTATCTGTTGAAGGTGATTTGTGAATTGTTATTGCTCTCTCAAAGCTATTTTTTCTGTATCCACCTTGTGCTCAGTGCCAGAAACCCCAAAGCAAATAAGATATCACCCACCCTTTAAAAGTTAAACAGTCATGTACAGTGTGACCAGGTGTCTGCTTCTAGCATCTCTGACACATCTGTATGTAAATTGTAAGTAATGCAGTATGACCATGGTTTTTGCAGATAAGAGAAACACATCCTTTTTGGTGTTTGCACATAATATAAAACTATAAATGTTTTTGGTGCGAGCAACAATAAATATGTTTGTTAATGTTATCAAACAGATGTTCTCTTAATACCTTTACTTAAATAAAATGAATCTGGACTTAACACTGGCATAGTAATACAGTTCACCTGAGAAATTTGCCCTTGCCTCAGGTTAAAGTAGAAAACAAACTTTTTTTTATTGATTAATTACATGTAAAATTCTATAGTACAGGTAGAGGCAGTATGTGTCAAAGTGGAGCTGTTGTTATGGTGCTATGGACTTCTTTATTTTTGAAAACTATAATTAATTTTAATTTAAACAAACATCATGGCAGCAGCCTACCGTGGCTACCTAGGCTAAAGGTAGGATAGGAGAATCAAGAGAAATTCCCCCAAAGTACACAAACTCTTCACTGAGTGCAAAGCAACAGTTTTATCAAAGACTAAAGACATACATCAGAGTGGAAAGGGATCTTCCAACTTGCAGAAAGCTGTAGACAATGCTGGAGAGAAAAAGAATTCCTCAGTGACCCAAGAAGTTGGCAGCATGAATTCTCTATGTAAAGCACTGGACAAATCGCAAGACTTGCTAAAGTGATCGTCCTTATCATTTCTCACCTGTGACACTAGTGGAAAAATGAATCTAACTAAATCTTCAAGAAAGCCCAGACCCAGCTCAGCTACAGATTAGATTGATTTGGATGCCACCCTAGAGGAATGAAATAGGAAGAAATATGGCCTTTCTGGGGAAAATATTATTTACCATATTATCTCTATTGTTCTTTCTCACACAATGTCCAACATACAATAAAAAATCATGAAACATGCTAAAAACAGTAAAACGTGCCCCATAATTAAGAGAAAAAATAATCAACAGAATCAGATCCATAGATGGCACAATTGTCAGTGAGAAAGGTTAAACATAAAATACATTTTTAAAAAAGATTATTGACTAAATCAAAATTGATAACAATATATTATGGACTTTACAACATATGTAAAAGTAAAACATATGACAATAAGAATATAAAAAGTGCATATGTGGACAAATGGCATTATATAATAAAATTTTGAAACTCATGTCATTTGTGAATATTATTTTAAAGTAGATGTAAATAAGTTATAGATGTGTGTTGAAATGTCTAGAATAACCATTAGGAAAAAAACAATAAAATCTAAGATTAATAAAGAAGATATGGTAGAATTCTAAAAGTACTCAATTAGTGGAAAAAAGATAGGAAAGGAGAAACAGAGGAACAAAAACAGTTAAGACAAGTAAAAAAACAGTATGAAGATGAGAGTTTTAAACTCCAAAACATCAATAATTACATCAAAAATAAATGGACTAAATATGTTATTTAAAAGGCAGAGGTGGGTCAGACTGAATAAAAAAGCAAGACCTGAGGTCAGGAGCTTGAGACTGGCCTGGCCAACAAGGTGAAACCCTGCCTCTACTAAAAATATAAAATTAGCCAGGCGTAGTGCTGTGTGCCTGTATTCCCAGCTACTTGGGAGGCTGAGGCAGGAGAATCCCTTGAACCTGGGTGGTGGAGGTTGCAGTGAGCTGAGATTGAGCCATTGCACTCCAGCCTGGGCAACAAGAGCGAAACTCCATATCAAAATAATTTTTAAAAAATTGTTAAGCCTAAGTGATAGCTATTAAGGTAGTTATGTGAAAATATTTTATGGAAGAATAAGGTGTATACTTAACATTTTTAAAGTAATAATCTGGGTCTAAATTTCCAAATTATGTCAACAGAAATTGGGAGAGAGTGCCAGGGAAGGAAGAGAAAGCATTTTCATTGTTGATGAAGGGAAGGGATAGTCAATATATAATGTTTCATTCTAGATATTGATTTAAAAGATTTGAAAATACAGAACAGCATAGGTTTTGAGTCATCAAGGAAAAAAACAAAAAAAAATTGATCAAATATCAAAGTACATATAAGTGAATAAAAGGAAGCAACCAGGAAGCATTAATACTGAATGAATAAAAAAGGAGAAAACCAAATTTATTAACTTCAAAATTATTGTGAATAGATTAAATTCTACTTTTTTTTGAGGCAGAGTCTCACTCTGTCACCCAGGCTGGAGTGCAGTGGCACGATCTCGGGTCACTGCAACTTCCACCTCCCGGGTTCAAGCAATTCTCCCACCTCAGCTTCCTGAGTAGTTGGGATTACAGGCATATGCCATCATGCCTGGCTAATTTTTGTATTTTTAGTAGACACGAGGTTTCACCATGATGGCCAGGCTGGTCTCAAACTCCTGATCTCAAGTGATCTGCCTGCCTCAGCCTCTCAAAGTGCTGGAATTACAGGCATGAGCCACCATGCCTGGGCAGTTAGCCTATTTTTAAAGAATGTCAAGATGATGTAAGAAATAAAATCCAACTTTATTTACAAAATGCACATTTGAAATAAAATGACACAGAAGAATAGACATAAAAGAATGGGCAAAAAAAAAACCTACACACACAAAGAAATCTTGGAAATATAACGTGCAAAATTGCAACTTGGTGGAAAACTTTCATGACAGTTCAAGACATAAAGAATAAATACAAATCTAGAGGATTTGAATGTTAGTATCAATAGGCTGGATTCAATAGATATTGAAAAGTTTATCTTATTAGCATAGAATGTGCATTATTTTCAAATATAACTGTTGAAAAAACTGATCATATTCTGGTCAAAAAGAAAATCTCAGTAACTTCCAAAAAGCAGAATTTTTGTAGGCCACAATTGCATACTATCTGATCATGGGTAATAAAATTAGGAATTAGTCATGATAATTAACCACCAATAAATCTAACTGCCTATAAATTAAAAAGAAACCTTTATGTAACTTGATGTAAAGAGGAAATGAAAACTTCACCGACAGGCTAGTTATTAACAACAGTGAAAACTCTACATTTTTCAAAACTTCAAGGGATGCATTTTCATTTAGGTGAGAAGCAAATCAGGAATGCTATCATCACCATGGTAATTTATTATTATTACTGTTATAGAACTTCTCAAACAGGAAAAAGAAATGAGAAATGAATGCTGGAAATCAGGAGGCATGTAAGCGTTCCTCTATTGGAAAGTTTTGAAAACTTTTTGTCTGTAATCTGTGGAAAAATGCACTGACGTAGTACACAAACACCCCCCCCAACATACACACACACACACACACACACACACACACACACCAGAAACAAAATTTCACCAAATTATAGGCAATGTACACGAATACTTTCTTCTTCTATTCTGTTCTGTGTTTTTTAAAAAATGCTTATTAGCATTCCATAAGTACGTTTCAACTTATGGATCAAGTGAACTCCCATCCACTACGCATCAAGACCTGTGTTTGAAAAATACACCTAGACATGGATTTCAGGGTCACTGTTATCCATTGAGACTAAGGTTGTTATGAAACTCAGACAACTTCTATGGTCTACATGCTTTGCCCAGCAAACCACTGCTAGAAACATACTCTAAAAAATAAAGTTGTATATACAAGCATCTTTATTACAATATTATTTATAAAACTGAGAAGCAATTTAAAGATTTGATAATAGAGGTCTGGTTAAATTATAGCATATCCACATAATGAAGTAATATGCAGGCATTAAAATAATTATGCCATTTTATTTAGTGGCATAATATTTTGAAAGAAAAAAGCTACAAAATATATATATAGTATATAACGGATGATCTCCTTTTTGGAAGTATTTAAAGCAGGTTTATGTCCAAAAAAGAGTAGAAGTAAATACAACAAAATAGAAGAAAGGACACAATTTCAATGACTGGTTTGGCAGACTTTTTTTGGTTGATTGAAGTGATTCCAAACTCCCTTCTCTGTTTCTGTTTTGTCGAATATAAAGAGGAAAACTTCCTCACTTCCTCAGGTCCCCTTGTGGGTAGGAATTGTCATTTGACTTAGAAGTGGCATTGAGATTGGGTGCGGAGCTTAGGGTGGGAAGCTTTGCTTCCTCATGAAAGACAAGGTGTGCTGCTGGCCAAGCTACTCTCTTCTCCAGTTTGGAATGCGGTTGTGAGGGCAGGATCCCTGGGTCTGCAGCAGCTGCCTTGAAACTATAGGGCAACAAGCATGAGGATAAGCTGATGTGCTGAAATGGGCAAGGGACATAAAGAGCCTGGGCTTTGGCCGGGCGCGGTGGCTCACGCCTGTAATCCCAGCACTTTGGGAGGCCGAGGCGGGTGGATCACGAGGTCAGGAGATCAAGACAATCCTGGCTAACGCGGTGAAACCCCGTCTCTACTGAAAACACAAAAAATAGCCAGGCGTGGTGGCGGGCGCCTGTAGTCCCAGCTACTCGGGAGGCTGAGGCAGGAGAATGGCGTGAACCCGGGAGGCGGAGCTTGCAGTGAGCTGAGATCACCCCACTGCACTCCAGCCTGGGTGACAGAGAGAGACTCCATCTCAAAAAAAAAAAAAAAAAAAAAGAGCTTGGGTTTTAAAAATGACGTTGGTCAGTGTCTGAACCACATAAAGCACTCCTTGTTCTATGATACAAATTAATTCCTTTGTGTTTATCCAGTCTAATCTACATTCTATATCATCTGCAGCAGACAAGTCCTAACTGACAGAGAGAGATAGTGGTGACTTTCTATTCTTATTATTACTTATCTGAATGGAACTAACTTTTCTAAAATAAATGTTGCTTTTGTCATAAGGAACTAAAACTTATTTTGTAGTGTTAACTTCCAACTGCCTTGTAATATGCCAATTAGGACACAGAAGTTCCGTTATGTGACTGTATCACTATTTATCTATCCTAAAGTTGTTGAACATTTGGGTCATTGCCAGTGTTCAAATATAGTAGATAATGCCGACAGAAACATTTCTGTACACTTTCTTTGGTGCTCATAGGTATGCATTTCTGTTAGGATACACGCATGAAGAGAAGAGCTCGATTTGGGGAACGTATACAGTCAACTTTATAAGATAATGTCAAAGAGTTTTGTAAATCTGTTGTTTCAACTTGCTTCCACCAGCACTCACTCTTTCTTTCTTTCTTTCCTTTCCTTCTTTTTCTTTCTTTCCTTCCTTCCTTCTTTCTTTCTTTCTTTCTTTCTTCCTTTCTTTCTTTCTTCCTTTCTCTCTCCTCTCTCTCTCTTTCTTCTTTCTTTCTTTCTTTTCTTTCTTCTTTCTTTTTTGTTTTGAGATGGAGTCTCCCTCTGTCGCCCAGGCTGGAGTGCAGTGGAGTGATCTTAGCTCACTGCAATCTCTGCTCCTGGGTTCAAGCGATTCTTCTGCCTTAGCCTCCCTGAGTAGCTGGGACTACAGGCACCTGTCACCATGCCCAGCTAATTTTTTTTTTTTTTTGTATTTTTAGTAGAGATGAGATTTCACCATGTTGGCCAGGCTGGTCTTGAACTCTTGACCTCAGGTGATCCACCTGCCTTGGCGTCCCAAAGTGCTGGGATCACAGGTGTGAGCCACCATGCCCCGGCCTCTACCAGCACTTTCTAAGACTCAGTTGCTCCATCCTCATCAACACTTGGATTTGGTGGTTTTCAAAATTACCCATTTTCCATTTCAGTGTCTGTGACTATCAAGAGTCTGTAGAGAAACAAGGACCAATAGAACACACACACACACACACACACACACACACACATATATAAAGAGGTATATTATGAGGAATTGGCTTCCACAATTATGGAGGCTGAGAAGTCCCACCATCCGCCATCCACAAGCTGGAGATCTAGGAAACCTGGTGGTTGTAATTCAGTCCTAATTCAGTCCTAATTCAGTCCTAATTCAGTCCTAATTCAGTCCTAATTCAGTCTGAAGGCCTGAGAACCAGGAGCACTGAGAGCAGAAGATGGATGTCCCAGCTGAAGCGATTAGGTAGGAAGGAGTGACTCCTTCCCTCCTAAGCCTTTTGTTCTATTCAGGCCCTCAAGGGATTGGATGATGGCCACCCACATTGGGGAGGGAAAAATACATTACTGAGTCCACTGATTCAAACGTCAATCTCAACTGGAAACCCCCAACAGAAACACACAGAAATAATATTTAATCTGGGGACCCCTCTACCTGTCAAGTTGACACATAAAAATAACCATCACAGTGGGTATGATGAGTTCTCACATTGTAGTTTTATTTTGCTTTTTTTTTTGCTAACAAGGCTGAATGTCTTTACATATGTTTATTGACCATTGGGATACCCAATTATGTAAAGTGTTAGCTCATATTTTTCTATTGAGTTGACTTTTTCCTTTTTATTTATAGGAATTGTGCATATGTTCCAGATATCAACTTGTTGTTTTATTTCCTCATACTTTGTAATTATTTTTGTCCTTTCTAGTAATGTCTTTTCATAAAGAGAAGCTTCTAATTTTAATGACTTCATCAGTCATTTTTCTACACTGTTAGTGCTATCTTTTCCTGCTTAAGAAATATTCTTCTTATCTAAAGTCATGAAGATATTCACCTATGTTTTCTTTCTTCAGTTCCAAATTTTTCTAAACATAGAAGCCTTATGTTTTCCATTTTACGTTTAGATCTACAATCCATCAGGAATTACCTAGAATTAATTTTCATATATGGTATTAGATAGGAGTCAGAAGATGTATATATATATTTATATATATACACACACACATATATAGGAGTCAGAAGATGTATATATAGATACACATATATACATACACACACACACACACACACACACATATATATATATATATATAAAATCTCCAATTGATCTATCATAATTTTTTGGAGACTATCTTTTGTCACTTTGTGGCAGTGTCACTGTCATAAATCAGATATTGGATCATATGTTTGTGGGTTTATTTCAGGAATTTCTGACCTTTACCCTTAGTCTATTTAACTATTCTTGTGGAAATACAATTTGTCTTACTTTTTGTAGTTTAAAGTAGGTCTGTATCTATTAATGGAGTAAATCTTCCTGTTTTGTTCATCTGACTCTAAATAGTTTCAGCTATTCTGGAGTCTGCATTTCATATAAATTTTAGAATCAACCTGTCAATTCACACACACACACACACACACACACACACACACACACACACACACACACAGTTGAGATTTTGACTGGGATTACAGTGAATCTGTAGATCCATTCTGAGAAAACTGATAAAATACTAAGACTACCAGTTTATAAACATATTTTTCCAATTATTTAGGTCTTTTTACATTTCTCTAAATGCTTTTTGATATTAAGTTCTTGAGTCATTTTTATTAGATTTATTCTTACATCTTTCATGTATTTGAATTTACTATAAATGGTATTGACCTTTTAATTTTTTCTCAGTTTTCTGTTGATACCAATACAATAATTTTTAAATTTTGAATTTATATCAAAATGCCTCTTATTAATTCTAAAAGTGAATTCTTTGGGGTTTTTCCAAAACAGTCATCTGTGAATAGTGACAGTTTTTTGCCTTTTTAATTGTTTTACTTTTATCCCTGTCATCTTCCCCTGCTCCCCCGAAGGACCCTCCGTACAAAGCTAAATAGAAGTCCTGCTAGGAGGCACCCTTACCATAGTCCTGAACGCATTTCTCCATAAACTATGATGTTTGCTGCCATTTTTTTTTTTGGTAGATATCCTTTATCACACTAAGGGTGCAGTGTACTAATTACCCAACTTTATTTTAATAAATCTAGTTTAGGATGGTATCAATTGCTTTTCATGTATCTACTGAAATGATTAGATGATTTTCTCTTTCATTCTATTACTGTTGTAAATGATATTGATTGATTTTTTTTTTTTTTTTGAGATGGAGCCTCACTCTGTCACCCAGGCTGGAGTGATTTTTAAATGTTAAACCTGGGTTTTCCTTTTATAAACCCAATTGGTTGGCATATATTATTCTATTGATGTATTGATAGATTCAGGATGCAAATACTTTGTTTCTAATTTTTCTATCTATGTTCATGAAAAAGGTTGTCTTGTAATTTTACTTTCTTTTAATGTCTGTCACATTTTTGTATCAAGATTACACTAACCTCATTATGGAAGTGATTTATTTATTTGTTTGTTTGTTTGTTTATTTATTTATTTATTTATTTATTTATTTATTTTTATAGCTGGTATCTCACTATGTTGGCCAGGCCAGTCTTGAATTCCTGAACTCTGGGGATCTTCTTGCCTCAGCCTCCCAAGCAGCTGGGATTACAAGTGTGCACCACTATGCTTGGCTTGATTTATCTTTATGCATTCTCAGGAAGAATTTCTGTAAGATTGTTATTATTTTTTCCTTAAATGTTTGAAAACTTCACTAGTGGAGTGTCTAATACTGGGTTATTTTAGGAATGGTTTTTAAAGACTTAATTTTAAAACTGACACAGAAGTATTCCAATTTTCTATTTCTTTTTTTCTGTTTTGGTTATATTTCCCCTAGAAATCTGTCTGTTTCATGTGTGCTTTCAAATACATTGGTGTAACATTTTCACACTGTATTACTGGCTTTTTACGGTCTACAGGTTCTCTGTTGATGT
Organism: Pan troglodytes; assembly: GCF_028858775.2. Lineage (NCBI taxonomy): Eukaryota > Metazoa > Chordata > Mammalia > Primates > Hominidae > Pan > Pan troglodytes. Next base: position 185,781,283 of record NC_072401.2, read on the forward strand.
CCCTTTTTTCATTTTATTATTGGCTATTTGTGTCTTCTCTCTTTATTTCTTTATAAGCCTTGTCAAGTTTTCATCCATTTTAACAGTTTTTTTTTCCTGAAAACAAATGTGGCTTTGTCAGTTTTCTTTGTTGTATGTTTATTTTCTATTTTATTCATTTCTGCTCATCATGCTTTTCTTCTTTACATTTGGGGATAATTAAATTTGCCTTGAATTGGAGACAAATAATTACTTTTGGCCTTCTTAGCTAATGCATCTTGTATGCCTGTTAATTTCCTTTTAAGGATGGCTTTAGCTGCATTCGTCTTATGCCACTACATCATAAGCAGCATTTTTACTATCCCTCAGTTCAAGATTTTTCTAAGTTTTCACAATTACTTCTTTGAATCAGGAGTTATTTAGAGGTCTGGTTATTTTCCAAATGTATGAGGATTTTTTATTTTTATTATTGATTATTGTTTAATTACATGACAGTCAGAAGACACATTCTGATGATTTCAGACCTTTTCAATTTGTTGAGAAAGGTTTTATGGCTAACATATGGCCATTTTTGATAAATGTTTCATGTATACTTGAAAATAATGTTCATTCAGCAGCTAGGGGCAGAGTTCTAGTAAATTCAATCAGGTAAAAATGTTAATTATATTATGTAAATTTTCTGTATCTTTCTAACTTTTTGCTCTCTTATTCTATCAGTTATTGAGAAAGATGTGTTTAAATCCACTATTATTGTGAATTTACCTGTGTCTCCTTTTAGCACTTCCCATTTTTGACTTATTTATGTTGAGAGTGTATAATTAGGAACATTACAATTTAGAACTGTTACATCTTCTTAGCAGATAAAAATTGATATCAACATGAAATGTCCTTAACTTAAAAACATTCTAGCATTAGAGTCTACATTGCCTAATGTTATTATAGCTGCACCAGCTCTCTTAGTGTTTTGTGCAATGTGTCTTTTAGAAATGCTATTACTTTCAACTTTCTGCATACTTATATTTAATGTATGTCTTTATAAGTAGCCTATATTAGTTTTTGGTTTTATCCAGTCTGATGATAGTCATTTTTAAAGTAAATTTCTATCAAAATTTAACATAGATGCAAAAAAGTGAATAATTCATAAGGGTACTGTTCAGTGAATCGTTAAAAGGTAAAGGCAGCTGTGTACTGAGTACCCACGTCAGAAAACAGAACACGGCCATCACGTGTGGGCACCTTTTCATGCTCCCTTCTCATCACTGTTCACCCAAGGGTGAATACTGTTCTAACACTGCACATTAGCTTCACCTGTTTTGAATTTTATGTAAATGGAACACTATATAAATTCTGATTCATTAAAATATTTAACAAAATATTAGTAAAAAAATTAAAATTTACATTTAATGTATTTTCTGATATTTTTGTGTTTAAATCAGCCAATTAACTACATTTCGTATCCATCACACATTTGATAGCTTTTCCTCTCCTTCTTTAATTTCTTTTGAATAAAGTACACATTATTATTATTGTGCCATTTCCCTTCCTCTATTAGTTTGCTATTTGTACACTTTGATTAACCTCTTCCTTGCAAAGGGCCCCAGAGATGATAAAAATGGAAATATTAGTCTATTAAAGTCTATTAGTCTATTAAATTTTATATAAATATAAAATTTATATTAAAATATAAATTTCATTCCACAACTTCCCAGAAAATACAAGAACATTCAGACACTTTAACTCTGAAATTTACATTTCTCCCATCTTCTGTGCTTCTATTGTCATGTACTTTAATTCTTGACAGGATTTTAATCCAAAAAAGGGATTTTTAGTATTATTATTTATTTAAATTTACCTACACACTCACCCTTTCTATTACTCTTCATTTCCTCCTCCATCTCTATGCTTCCATCTGTGATCATTTTCCTTCTGTCTAAAGAAGTTAATATTTCCTTTACTCTAGCTGGCAATGAGTTCTCTCAGTTTGCTATCTCTATATTTTCTATGGTTGCTGTCTCAGTTTACTATGCTATCATTTTTGAAGAATATTTTCACTTGATATAGAATTTTACGTTGATCACTGTTTTCTCATATCATTTTGAGGATCTCATTCCATTGTCTCCTTGGATTCAAATATTTTGTTGGAAAGTCAGCTGTCAGTCTTATTATTGCCCCACTGAACAATTTTCTCTGGCTTCTTTTAAGATTTTCTCATTGTCTTTGGTTTTCACAAGTTCTGAAATCCATGATGCTCTTTCCTGTTTCACAGCACTTCTTGAATGTATAGTTTGGTAATTCTTGTCAGTTTGGGGAAATTCTCCATTATTATTACTCAAATATTACTTCTGCCCCATTTTCCCTCTCCTGCTGTGACCCCTTCACTATATCCCGCATGTCTCTTACATTCTTTTCTGCCTTGTTCATCCTTTTGCCTCTTCACATTGAAGCTGGATAGCTCTGTCTTTATTTCTAGAGTTCCCTTTGTAAAAAAGATTTTAATTTACTACTGCAGGTCTCCATTTTGTGATTTAGTCTTTTATCAGAGTTATTTTTGTTTTTCTGAGATGGAGTCTCGCTCTGTCACCCAGGTTGGAGTGCAGTGGCGCAATCTCAGCTCACTGCAACCTCTGCCTTCCAGGTTCAAGCAATTCTCCTGCCTCAGCCTCCTGAGTAGCTGGGACTACAGGCACCCACCACCACACTTGGTTAATTTTTGTATTTTTAATAGAGATGGAGTTTCACCATGTTGGCCAGATTGGTCTCGAACACCTTACGTCAAGCAATCCACCTGCCTCAGCCTCCCAGAGTGCTGGGATTACAGGCGTGAGCCACTGTGCCTGGCCCATAGTGGTTTTGGGTCTATTCTGCTTTTTTTTTCTCTCTTGGTTTTTCAGTCAGGCCTTGTTTTCTTATAATCTTTTTTTTTAATTGAATACTACATATTATATGCATAAAATTGTAAATACCACTTAACAGGATATGTAGTTATCTTCTAGTGAGCACACAGTTTTGCTCATGGTGAGGATTTAGGCTATGAGCAGACTACCTTAATCCAGAGTGGATTGTCGAGGATTAAGATGATTTGAAGCTTAGCTGTGTCTTTATGAAGGCTTCCCCCTTGTCTATTTCTAGCTTATTCTTACTGCTAGGGTGTTGCTTTTTACTGTTCCAACTGAAAGTCTGGATTTTTACTAGATTTATTTTCCTTGGTGGGCCCTGAACTCCAATTTTTGTCCTTTCCCCTAACCAATAGTGCTGCCATGTCTCTTGACCTCTCAACTGCTGCTTTTGTGATCAGCATTTGACTGAAGGAGAGATGGGTACCATTGCTGGATGCACCTCTTTCTCCAGGTCTTGGCATGTCTCTGGTCCATCACATGCACACATGCACGCAGGCCAGCAGCTTTTCTAGTTGTTCCTGGAGAGATGCATTGTTTCAAAACAACTTAGCTGGGCATTGTACCAACTAGAACCCCACATTTCAATAAATAATTTTTAAACATAAAAGGTTACAATTTTAGAAATTATCTTTACATTTTATTAGAAATGCATGTCTTAATGAAAGAAGTAGGTGTGCTTTAAAACATTAATTTGTATATTCATGGATAAATATGACTGATTTCTAGAATGAGACAAGTTTAGAATCAATGCTATTTCTAATCATTAAATGTAAGTGCTGAGAAAGTTGTTCACATAAATAAATATATAGAAATAGAAGGAGTTTTTGTACCAATGTCATTTAATTCTTTGAACTGCTTCTTTGAATGCCAAAATCACACAGTGATCTATCATCATGCATTTGAAAACAACATTTCAGCTGACAACTCAATTAAGTTTTTCTTAAATAGTTAAAAAGCAAACACTGGAAACATCTTTTCTTTTAAGTTCTGTTATTTTGTTACTGGATTCACTCACTTTCCAACATTTACATCAATATTTTGAACCATCTGTCTGGTGCTAAAGGCATTTGTATACCGTGTCAATGCATCTTAGGAATATTCTTGATGAGTGAGAGGTATCTTTTTCTTACATATAAGAGGAAAGAACATTTTTTAGTCAGGATGACTTTAGCAATAGGTATGGACGTTGAGGATCTTAGAATTGGTTTCTTTAAAACTAATCTTGCTCTTGGAAATCCCTGGGAATTAAGTCTGAAGACTCCTGAACTCAGAAACTAGGCAGCAGAAGCTGTACTCTATGGGAACTGTGATATCCTGGAAGCAACTGGGCCCGAAGTGATGTTGACAGTTGGAGGTAAGAGGTGAGATCCATCTGACAATGGCATAAGGGATTCTCTTCAAGGTTATCCCCCAACTAAAGCTCTATGTGCAGAGCAGAGAGAGGAAGAAACTTCGAAGCCGGGGCAAATAGGACATCCTAATTATGATCTACTAAGATGATTACAGACTCAAATAATGGGGTGAGAAGGTCCTATCTCCACCCATCAGAGGTGCTCTGAATGCAAGTCCTGCAGACACCGTTCATTTGGGTGGAAGTCATGTGTCTCTGAGAAGGGATGGGACTGCAACCCAAGTGGATGGAGACTGGACAGGTGCAATCCTTCTGCTCCGTCTCTGCAGAATGGTCTCTCCGCAGTGAAATCCCAAAAGGGAAAACATCTGCCCTTACCTCTAATGTTAAAACCCAGAGTGAATAAATGACTGGCTAGGCAACGGCCAGCAATAAATGACAATGGCAAAGAAACGGAGCGTGGAAGAGAGAGCAGTTTCAGATTCAGCAAAGTTTTAGAGGGAGCAAAGTTAATTATTCTGAGGTGAATTTTTTTTTTTAGTTTTTTTAAAATTTATTATTATTATACTTTAAGTTTTTGGGTACATGTGCACATTGTGCAGGTTAGTTACATATGTATACATGTGCCATGCTGGTGCGCTGCACCCACTAACTCGTCATCTAGCATTAGGTATATCTCCCAATGCTATCCCTCCCTCCTCCCCCCACCCCACAACAGTCCCCAGAGTGTGATGTTCCCCTTCCTGTGTCCATGTGTTCTCATTGTTCAATTCCCACGTACGAGTGAGAATATGCGGTGTTTGGTTTTTTGTTCTTGCGATAGTTTACTGAGAATGATGATTTCCAATTTCATCCATGTCCCTATAAAGGACATGAACTCATCATTTTTTATGGCTGCATAGTATTCCATGGTGTATATGTGCCACATTTTCTTAATCCAGTCTATCATTGTTGGACATTTGGGTTGGTTCCAAGTCTTTGCTATTGTGAATAATGCCGCAATAAACATACGTGTGCATGTGTCTTTACAGCAGCATGATTTATAGTCCTTTGGGTATATACCCAGTAATGGGATGGCTGGGTCAAATGGTATTTCTAGTTCTAGATCCCTGAGGAATCGCCACACTGACTTCCACAATGGTTGAACTAGTTTACAGTCCCACCAACAGTGTAAAAGCGTTCCTATTTCTCCACATCCTCTCCAGCACCTGTTGTTTCCTGACTTTTTAATGATTGCCATTCTAACTGGTGTGAGATGGTATCTCATTGTGGTTTTCATTTGCATTTCTCTGATGGCCAGTGATGGTGAGCATTTTTTCATGTGTTTTTTGGCTGCATAAATGTCTTCAAATACCTAGGAATCCAACTTACAAGGGACATGAAGGACCTCTTTAAGGAGAACTACAAACCACTGGTCAAGGAAATAAAAGAGGATACAAACAAATGGAAGAACATTCCATGCTCATGGGTAGGAAGAATCAATATCGTGAAAATGGCCATACTGCCCAAGGTAATTTACAGATTCAATTCCATCCCCATCAAGCTACCAATGACTTTCTTCACAGAATTGGAAAAAACTACTTTAAGGTTCATATGGAACCAAAAAAGAGCCCATCATATGGAACCAAAAAAGAGCCCACATTGCCAAGTCAATCCTAAGCCAAAAGAACAAAGCTGGAGGCATCACACTATCTGACTTCAAACTATACTACAAGGCTACAGTAACCAAAACAGCATGGTACTGGTACCAACACAGAGATATAGATCAATGGAACAGAACAGAGCCCTCAGAAATAACGCCGCATATCTACAACTATCTGATCTTTGACAAACCTGAGAAAAACAAGCAATGGGGAAAGGATTCCCTATTTAATAAATGGTGCTGGGAAAACTGGCTAGCCATATGTAGAAAGCTGAAACTGGATCCCTTCCTTACACCTTATACAAAAATCAATTCAAGGTGGATTAAAGACTTAAACGTTAGACCTAAAACCATAAAAACCCTAGAAGAAAACCTAGGCATTACTATTCAGGACATAGGCATGGGCAAGGACTTCATGTCTAAAACACCAAAAGCAATGGCAATCAAAGTCAAAATTGACAAATGGGATCTAGTTAAACTAAAGAGCTTCTGCACAGCAAAAGAATCTACCATCAGAGTGAACAGGCAACCTACAAAATGGGAGAAAATTTTCGCAACCTACTCATCTGACAAAGGGCTAATATCCAGAATCTACAATGAACTCAAACAAATTTACAAGAAAAAACAAACAACCCCATCAAAAAGTGGGCGACAGACATGAACAGACACTTCTCAAAAGAAGACATTTAACCGAGGTGAATTTGCGTGGGAGCTTTGTTTCGTTTTCTCTAGTTTTTATCTGATGGAAATCAGACTGGAGGGGGAGTGTTGTGTGAATCCCAGGAGGCAGCTGTCTAATCAGGAGTCTGTGGGCCCCTCTCCTGTATCTCCCACAGGCTCAATCTGTGAAGTAGGCGAGCATTGCTCAACCTCGCAGGCTGCTGCCTCCGGGCCATTTTCATGGCTCCACAGGGAGCATGGAATCTGGTCAGCTGAGATCTTGCAAGTCCCCTCAACATGACTGAGGAAAGCACGGCTTTCTGAATCTCTGCCTCAGGGATCTGTGGGGAAGGCGGCAACAAGGGCGATGGGCTGCCTTTCACAATTTCAAACATTAATCAGGGACTTGGGGCAAGATTTTGGTTTCATGACAACTTTGAGGGCGTGGTTTAGCTTTATTCTGTCTTGTTTCCTCATCATTCCCAGGGAACATTGCAGGGAAATGCCCTTAATTAGGGCTCAGTTTTTAGGACCTCCTCTTATCTCTGTCTAGAGTCTGCCTTCTTGCTGGGTATTCCCATCTCGGGCAGTCTTCTACATCCTGATTGGAAAATAGAGCATTAGTGAGAACTTAAAGGACAACCAATGACAGCTGTCACTAAACCCATAGGCTTTTGTGCAAAATAATAATAATAATAATGATGATAAGGTATTTCTTCTTCAAAACATATAACTTCCACCCATTAGAAAATTATTTTGATATACTTATTTTTTTATAACACTTTTTTGGCTTGGACCAAAAATTGTCAACACAAATATGCAAGTCTGTAACGTCTACAATACGGACGATGCCCCCCATAGATGTGGCATCCTGTGCAATTTACAGCTTTCACAGCTGTAGCTGCCATCGTACCTCAAACCCCTTCATCTACAGCTGAGAAAACAGAGGCCTTCTATGGGAGAGGTGAACGTCCCAAGGTCTCCCGGCCTGCCAGCCATCGGGTCTAGCTCTGGTACTTTCCACTGTGCGCACTGCCTTCCTGAAGGAGACTCGCTTCCTGGCAACTCTCTCCAAGGACCGCCAAGTTGAGCCCATAAAAATTACATTTCTCCAAACTTCCTAGAGCCTAGGTTTCCCCTTCCAAGTGTAGCTCCTGCTGCCTGCCAACTTGGACACATCTTGTAACAATAACCCCTGTGCGCTGCATTTTATGTGATGCGAGACAGGTGTGCAACTGTTGAATGCATGTCTCAAGAGAGCTTATTAAAACAGCTAAGCCAATTAACTCTCTTAAAAGCACGTAACCTTTTCCAGGAAAATACATCTGAGGCACAGAAGCTTGTGGGAACAAGTCCTTGGGGGAAAGCATGGCCTTTGATCTCAGAGACACTTTTCCTGGGGTCGGCCTTGCCCACGGGGCTGGGGGACCTTTGGCGGTGGCTCCCTTCTGATGCAGGGAGGAAGAGGGTGGGCTAGCCTGAGCGCAGGGTGACCCTGCAGACTGGCCTTGTGTGCAGGGGTGAGAGCAAGCTGAGGAAGACAAATTAGATGAGAACCAACTCATCCATTAGCGCTGACCCTGAAAACTCAACTGAAAATGACCTACTGGGCACACAAAGTGACTAATAGGAAACCAAGATGAGAGGGAACGTGTGCCATACCCAGGCTGAGTCTCAGCTTCAGGGAGGCAGATGGTGAAACTACAGCCAGGCATAATGAGGCCAAAGGCCGCGCTTTCATCTCTCTATCTGCTGGTGAGCTTCAGATCAGGAAGAATCCCTGGCCCAGGGTCAGTGACTGCACTTCTTCCGAGTGGGACCAGGTGAGAGGAATGAATGACCACGACTGGAATTACGGCCCCTACAGGCCACTTGACATAAGCGATCCACAGGGTCTTTGTGTCTGAGGCACGTGCCTCATGACCTTCTCAATCTTGAAAGGATTACAGTGGCTCCATGCTTCCCACAAAGGAAGCCCTCTTGACTTTCTGCACCACACGGTTTTCCTGACCAAAGCCTCCTTCTCCGAGGAGCTGGTTTCCTCGCATTTGGATCACAGCAGACTGAACCTACCTGGCATGCAACATGCTGACAAGTCCTTTAATGCAAAGCTCATCAGGGTTGCTGAACCTCTTGCCCCTGTCTAGGAATTCCTTCCTCACCCCTCCAATTTGAATCTCTGATTCCCAAGTCTTACAAATGGCCTTATCCCTCATGTCTACTGGAGTCTCATGGTCTCCCAGCCTTCTCAGGTGGTTCTGAGCCACTCATAGGAAGAGCTGAGGCAAGGAGGGAGCAGTGTCTGTGGGCCCTGCAAAGCCTCTTCTCTGCAGTTTTTGGGCAGCAGCCCGGCACCAGCTCTCCTGGACTAGCCAGTCCTGTGGCCTTGTCAATCAGCTCCGCCTCTGCCTCAGTTCTGTGGGTGAGCCCTGAGACATGACACGATCAGGCTCTGTCCTCCTCCCCTTCTCCATGGACCTCGTGGCCTCTCCCGCTGTGCGTCCCTTTCCTGGGAGCCCCGCTTTCTGTCATTCATTGGCCCTCATGGCCAATCCCAGAATTCTCTGGGCAATCTGGAACATGGCTCCTGCTGCCCTCTGCACCTCTGCAGCCCAGTGCGGGGTCTGCAGAGAGGGGGAGGGAAGAGCAGAGAGAGGCTAAGGGATTTCTGCACGCCTCGCAGTGAGTGAGTGGCTGCATGGATCTGGAATCCATGTTCTGGCTTTTTAAAAAAACATCTTCTGCCCTGAAGTTCCTCAAGTGCTCCAGTGAAGTGCTGGAAACACTGTAGCCGGACAGGAGGGACAGGCAGGTAGGGGGTGCAGCTGTCTGCACACCAAGGGCTCAGGTGAGGCAAAAGTGCCACCTCTCTGTCCCACCACAGCGAAGTCCCTCTAACAGACGCTGGATCAGACAGCCAAGGGCCCACAGACTCAGCTAGGAAAGGTGCAGCAGAGGCTGGCAGGGCCCCCCGGGCCCCCAAGCCACCTTTCTGCTCTAGGAGGGGTTTGGTGCTGACAGAGAATGGGGCCTAGGCCTAGGAGGAAGGCATATGATGCAGAAAGGGTGCAGACTGCCCCACTCACCAAACACCTCAGACTCTGGCATTCTCCTCTGAGGGCTAATTTAATATGTGGGTACCTACCTGGAGCCCTCTTCTTTATTTTGCCAGGACTCCTCCCCCCAAATCCACCACCCCCAGACTGTGCTCTGGGGAGTTGGGCTGGCACAGCTGGGAAGGCCAGCAGGAGCCCCAGCAGTGCCAGGCCCTCTCCAGACCTGGCCAGAAACCAGGTCCCAGTGCAGGGATCTCGCAGGCGGGACTGGGGTCAGACAGCCCCAAACGGTAGCCCCGCCACTCACTTTCCTCTGCGTGTTCCCTCAGACTCCATTTCCCCAGCCCTGCGGAAGGGATCGGGGGCAGCCTTTCCCCTGGGGTTCTCTGGAGAGACCCCTCTTTCTGCAGGAGTCTGGAGCAGCCAAGGCTTCCCAGGGAGCCTGACGTCAAATCCAATGGCCTAACTAAGGTAGGAGGCAAAGGGAGGTGGCAGGGCCGCCTCACCCAGCTCCTGAGCGCTGCTACCAGCGCCTGCTCCAGGTCAGATGGCACTCTGTGGGAAGGAACCTTCTTCACCCTAAACAAGCTCCGAGCAGGCAGGACACTGGAACCCCAAAATCAGCCCAGAGAGAGGCCTCAGGATGTGTAGCTGGCACTCGACCTTGAGAGCAACAAGGTCTTCCTCACTGGGTCCCACCCTGGGGTACAATCCTGTACTCATCGTTCCTTTAGGTACTGGCACTGAGGACTGTTAGGATGAAATAGTGTGTGGCCTGACAGCCCACGGCCCCGGCCCTGGTTGAAATCTCCTGATCAGGTCAGCGGAGGACAGAGGGCACTGAGGAAGGAAGGGCAGGCCCTGGGAAGGACTGGGCCCAGCAGGGCAGAGCAGGTGGAGCGCCAGGAGGAGGAGGAGGTGAGCAGCCTGAGAAGGGCCTTCCCGCATTCATACGCTGGTCTAGCCACTGCCTCAAGGAGAGACCCTGAAACACAGTTCACTTGTTCTGATTTGCAGGCATCCGAGTGCAGCGTTGCATGTGGAACGGCTCGCTCCGCCTAGGGAAGGTCAGTCCTTCCCGAGTCCTTCAGCCTTATCTCCTCTCTTCCGCCCTCCCTCCTTCCTTTGCCTTGCTGCTTCCCCCCTTTCACCTCCCTGCCTCCTTTTCTTTCTTCCTTCCCTTCCTTTCTATCCTCTCCCCTTTTTCTTCTTTATTTTTTCCTTCAACATGAAAGCATCAAATGACACATTTTGTTTTCCATTCCTGAGGCAGCGCTCAATTGATTTTAAGAAGTGGTCACAACACAGCTGCAAGGAGACGTGATGAAGCCCGAGGTTGGTCTCCTTTGCCCGCTGCACGCGTTGTGCTGTGATGCAATTATTTTTGACACACCTGGCTACCTAATTAGGCTCTAAGCTCCTCGGTGGCAGGGCTGTGGCACATTCCGACTGTGCCCCATGTACACAGGCCACACAAGAAAACCACCATGGAATGAACACGTCAGTGAACAGCATAGGCAGTTGATGTCCAAATTTCTTTTTCAGAGAAACTCTTTTCCCAAAGAACTTCCAGCCATCTCCTGCCTCTCCAGCCCCTGAGCCACTGCAACTTGACTGGGAAGCTGAGGGCAAGTGAATGCAGTTTGAAAACCTCCGATAGATGTGCGATGCGTGTCAGGGAATTCCTTACTGTAAACCCATAGGGGCCAGTGACTGCCCAAGAATAAATGGAGTATTATGCAGTTGTGTTCAAACAAATTTGGAACAAAGCAATCTGGCTGGAAATAATTTGGTTAGCACACCAGTTTGGTCAGAACAATAATTTGGTTTAAAAGGAATATTCATGACTCTGTGATTTTAAGTTTTTCTTTTTCTTTTTTCTTTTTTTTTTGGTTTGGTTTGTCTGCTGTTACTTACCCTGTCCTCTCTTTTTTGTGTATATCCCAGTTCATTTTCAGCCAATTTTCAAGGGTTGACTAACAATGTTTAGAAATTAGTTGAAACGGCCAGGCGCAGTGGCTCACGCCTGTAATCCCAGCACTTTGAGAGGCTGGGAGGAGTGGATCATGAGGTCAGGAGTTGAAGACCAGCCTGGCCAAGATGGTGAAACCCCGTCTTTACTAAAAATAGAAAAATTAGCTGGGCATGGTGGTGGGTGCTTGTAATCCCAGCTACGCGGGAGGCTGAGGCAGAGAATTGCTTGAACCTGGGAGGCAGAGGTTGCAGCGAGCTGAGATCGCGCCACTGCACTCCAGCCTGGGCGCCAGAGCGAGACTCCGTTTCAAAAAAAAAAAAAGAAAAAAGAAAAAAAGAAATTAGTTGAAACAAACTGAATTGTTTTTCTTGCTATAAAAACAATGCATCCTTGCTACACAAAGTCAGAAATTATAATGTTAAAGAAATGAAATAGCCGCAAAGTCCAGAGCTGGCTGGGGTGCCCCGTTAATAAATGCAGATGCTCTTTTTGCAGCTCAGCAACATTAAATGCTCACGATGCCCACTCTGTCTTGCATTCTTTTGGCCTCTGGAACAAGTGTGTGTCAACAGTTGTCAAGTAGTGTCACTGTCTCAGGGAAGCCTCTCCCTGCCTCTCAGATGGGATGGGGCCCTCATCAGATGGCTACGCAGAGAGTGATACTACCTCCCCTTGCTTTTCACAGCTCTGCTGGGGCTTCTCCTGCTTCTGAAGCCTCTCCTCCTTGGTGTCCTTTGCAGGCTCACCCTCCTCCATCTGGTTACTAAAAATTAGATTTCCTCAAGGCTGTGTCCAGGACCCTTTTTTCTTTCCAGTTCTGCACTCTCCCTGGGTAAACTTCTCCATTCCCACAGCTGCATTGACTTCTGATGCGTCATTGAGTCACGTCTTTGTATCTCCAGCCCTCTTCTCTGAGCTTCAGACCTGCCGGCTCAACGTCCCAGAGCCAACTCCGAATTGATGTCCCTCTGCCTTCAGACTGCTTCTCTTTCAGCTCCACCCGATTCAGTGAAGAATCACCATCTCTGCAGTTCTGTGAGCAAGAAGCCCAGGGCCATGCCTGTCACCGTCCAATCCCTTACTCCCAAATCCAATCCATCCGCAGGTCCTGGCAGTTCCAATTCCTAAGTGTGCCTCCAACCCAGCCATTTCTCACCACCTCTGTTGCCCAGTCTGAGCGATGCTCACCTGCTCTCCAGGTTTCTACAGTGACTTCCTGATGTGTCAGTCTCCCTCATTCACCCACCCTGGATGCCTCCATTCCATTCAGGCTGCAGCCGGAGTAGTGCTTTCAAAATGCAAGTATGATGCCATCACCCTCTTCCTTAAAACCTTCCAGTGACTTCTCATTCATTTCACGATCAGAATAAATGCTTCAGCATGGGCCAGATGCTCATGCCTGTAATCCCAGCTCTTTGGGAGGTTGAGGTAAGAGGATTGCTTGAGTACAGGATTCGAGACCAGACTGGGCAACATAGTAAGCCCCCGCCACCCCCGACCCCATGCCCGTCTCTACAAAACGTAAAAAACTTAGCAGGGTGGGGAGGTGTGCCCCTATCATCCCACCTACTTAGGAAGCTGAGGTGTGAGTATCCTTTGAGCCCAGGAGGTCGAGGCTGCAGTGAGCTATGATTGCACCAATGCACTCTAGCCTGGGCAACAGAGAAAGACCCTGTTTCAAAAAAAAAAAAAAGTATTCAGCTTGGCTCTTAGAGCCTGGCCTGGCCTCAGCCTCTCTCCACCTTATCCACACCACAGCTCTCCTCCCTTCTTTCAGTGTCTTGAAACTTGCATGCTTCCCACCCCATCCAGGGCCTTAGCACCTGCTGCTCCTTGAGTCTGGGGTCTCCTTCCCACCTCACCCATCCCCTCGTGTCACTTTCTAAGGACAGCTTTGTTAACCCTCTCAGATGGAGCTAGACTCCTTATTAGATGATGTCATCATGCTTGCTTTTCATTATTGTGCTTTTGATAACTGTACTTTTACATTTATTTTGATAAGTATTAGATCATCTATCTCCTTCACTGGATGGTAAGTTCTCAGGAGGGGGTGCAGGTGAGGAGGGTCTGTATCTGCTTTTGCTCATGGTTGTCTCCTGAGAGTTCATTCCAAGGCCTTGAGTCACACCCTTTAAAGATGTTTTGTGAAGAAGTGGATTTGCCATGATTTGTGAAGGTTGGAAGTTCGTCCCTGGATTTCTCTTTAAAACTTTCTAATCAACATAATGGATGCTGCTAAAAAACTATGCACTCTTTTGGCCAAGATACCATCCTGCAAAGGGAGATTGGATGTGGTTAGACAGCTATAAAAACTTTTGAACACTGCAGGAATCACTTCTGCAGACAGCAGTCCAAAGAGGCAGCATCTCCTCCATTTCTCTGCAGCAGAAATGGTCGACGCCTAGAAACCCTGCAGAATGCTTTTGAAGATCATTTTGTGGAGACAATCTCACTCTTGAGATGTGAATTTGCAATCCTTTTCTTGCTGACACAGACAACATCAGCGATGCAGATCTTGCCGAAGTTACTGACAAAGGAAATGATGCAATGTGAATTCAACCCAAAGAGGCTTACAGAATTTTGACCCAAGCCTGCCCTTGCCAGACATTAATTGCAGAAGCTTAGGTTTCATTTGATACTTTGATGAGTTTTTAACACATTTCTATTGCATTAAAAAACCAAATCAATTAGCTATCATAGGTATGTGTATGTTATCACATCAAGGACCGCTTGGCAATCCTCAGCATCGTAATCTCTTATACTACATGAGAACAAAAGTGTGAGTGTAGTGGATGTGGATGCATTCTTCTGGAAGGACGTTTACAGTTTTTATCAGTTTCCTAAAGAGGTTCTTGACTAATGAGGGCAGGAGCCAGCAAATTATGCCTTGACTAAGGCCTCTTCCAGTCCTAAAATTACATAAACCACAAAGTCTAATGCCAAACTGGTAATGTTATTTAAAAAGTAGTGGATATCCAGACCACTTGTGTTTCCAATGTTTTGACATCTGCCTGAAAAAAATTCCAGTTTTTAACCAGAGGATTGGTGTCACATGCATAGAGGCCGTGACTTAGCTATCAGGTTTACTCATGCCTCTGTATGAGCAATGCTGAGCTCCTAATTTTCCCTGTGCCTGAGCCTCTGCTTCTAAGGTCAGCCTGACTGAAGGTTGTCAAGGACCTACCATGGCAGGAAAGAGAAAGAGGCTGTACCTGATCCATAATTCTTCACCAATAGCCACTGCATGCCTCCTACTATCCAGATGATGTCACCTTGATTGTAACAAGCAAAACTTGATAGAAGCTGAGTCAAGTGCCCACCCACTAACTCCCCACTCAGCCCACTGCTGGAAAGTGTGGGATTGGAAACCAGGTGGAAATGTGTCTTTCTCTACATAGAAGGTGTCTTATTGGTCTGAAGGCCTGCCCTGGACAGGAAGAGGCCAGGAGAAGAGCCCAGACTCACACCCAACACCATTCCAGGAGCACACGAGTGGTTGCATCCAAGTCCTCCTACTGCTTGGCTGTAGGGAGTTAACATTGCAAAATGCATGGTGGGAGATGTGGACTTAGAACTCCAAAGAGTTTTAAGCACAGACTCTTAAAAGGTTGCTATTTTTTATTCCTTTTTTGTATTTTATAATAGTCGTAAAAATAAACTTAAAAACTGCTGCCACCATGTAAGGTAGCCCTGCTTATCCAAAGAAATCAAGCTGCATTTCTACACCATATCTTACTATTCTCCCATATTCCCTATTTTCCCTCCTTCCTCCCATAGTTATTATCTGCTTTGGGTTCTTTCCAATATGAAGTGAATGTTGGAGTCTCTTCCTCACCACCCCCAACCTCTGCCAATTCTTTTAACATTCAACTAGAAGGATAGGGTGGAGGGATTAAGTGAGTGAACAACACACACTCAGCTCTTACTCCTTGCAGTACACTACTGGGTCATATATACAATTTCTGGCTGATTTGGGGGGCCTACCCTGACTTAGGGTCTGGGATCATTTCCAGAGGCATATTTCTCCCTGCACTCCAATGGCAACATTGGGTGGGGTGCTAAAGGGCCTGTTGAACGATATTAAACGCCTCAAGACTTGAGGTGGAGTATGTTGGACTCTTCACTGTGGGTCAATTTTTCAGCCTGCTGCTTCATCTACCTGACAGGAAGACTTGAACTAGTGCCATTTCTAAATTGCACTTCTAAATATTGACTTAATGGCGAGACTCAGCGTGTCATAACCCAGTTCACTAGAGCAACGAAGATTTTCCAGGCCTCACCGAGAGGTCTGTACAATATCCTGTGGGGAGTGGAGAAGGAAGAGGAGGATTTAAGAAGAAAAATACAATCAAGTTGTGTTTTGAAGAAATGCCCCTGTGCCTCACTTAATCTTGCAGAGACACATGAGTGCTCACTGGGCTATTGGCTGAGGCTGGAGGGAACCAGGGTAGACAGAGAAACGATATCAGCAACCAGAAATACCGCAGCTGCCCCCCAGGAAGATGAGAGGGTGCCAGGGCACACCTTGCTGGGCTGGTAGCAGAGACAGCTGGCTCTCTGAGAGTTTCATTTGAGTATCCAGTTTAGAAGGACTAGACAGTGTCTGAGAGACTAGAGACTTTATTCTATATCTATGAAGACTTCAGCACAGCCAGATCTTCAGCAAATCTTCATTTAGGTCACTGAGGAAACTCTAGGAGGCTATCTTTATAGCTTCTTTCCTCCTGAGAGTTAACACTATAACTGATCTTAAGGCATTTTTGTCACATCCCATTAGCTGTTAGACTGTGAATCAGAGGAAGATATTGGTCCCTTCTTGTCCTGAAGGAGCTGTTTTGGAGGAGCAACAAGATATTTTTCATGCAAATTAGCTTTCAGATTTCTTTAGACACTCAGTGCTATATAAATTTGTATTCTCCAAGAGGAGCTAAAAGCCTGGAGCAGTGGCTCATGCCTATAATCCCAGCACTTTGGGAGGCCAAGGTGGGTGGATCACCTGAGGTCAGCAGATCAAGACCAGCCTGGCCAACATGGTAAAACCCTGTCTCTACTAAAAATACAAAAATTAGCCAGGCGTGGTGGTGCACGCCTGTAATCCCAGCTACTCTGGAGGCTGAGGCAAGAGAATCACTTGACCTGGGGAGGCAGAGGTTACGGTGAGCAGAGGTCACGCCACTGCACTCCAGCCTGGGCAACAAGAGTGAAACTCTGTCAAAAACAAAAGGAGATAAAGCACAATAATAATACCCTGTACTGCTGCAGAGAGAAGTGTGTGCAATACGGCGACTGCTCCTCAGTAGGATCTCCTCGCACTTGGCTGTAGCACTGGCATCCTGGCTGCTGAAAGGCCCTCTCCAGGAGATCTTATGTGGAGGGGGCTCAAGGGTTGTTGGCAGGAAGGTTTTGTGTGTGAGGGTGTGCTCTTCAAAGCAGGAAAAACTTAAGTTCTAAGATAGTGAAAGTCAAACTATTCAGATATCATGGAAGATAATCCTCATGGTATTGGCCACGTTCATCTTGATGGGCCTCAGATTTGTTTCCAGGTGGTCCCTAATGCAGTGTGCCCAATCCATTCCCTCTGCTATGCCTATGTATGAATTTGTTGATAATAATGCCTCTGAGAATGACCTCAAAGTGCAACAAAATCTTTGTGCTTTGACCTCATCACACTTGCTAGAAGAGTCAAACTCACCCCTGGATTTGGCTCCTTTAGCAAGCCTGATGAGCCTGCTCCGTGCAGTGACTTCCTTCCTTAAATCTAGTCCAACTCCACGAAAAGTTATCTCCTTGTAAGATAATGGAATCCTCCTAAACTCTTCCTTTTTCTTTGCTCAAAGGTGTCTTGCGTCAGCCGAGATGGCTGCTATGGAAGGAATCTTAGGTGTCTTCTGAAGAAATTGTGATCAACCCCCCTGAAGCTGTGTCTGCTGGGAGAGCCTATGCTGGCTATGTCTTTGTTGCTTGGCCCAGCTGTGAATTCATGCAGCCTGCCCTGGCCTTCAGAAGCTCACCTGCGGGTGAGGCCACTGCTCTGCAGCAGCTTGTAGGGCACGTGCCACGCCGCACCGCAGTTGGGTGGTGGGCTGCCCTCCGCGGTCTCCGTGTGTCTGTGTTCCATGTACCTCTGAGAGTTGCATAGCCTGGAGTGCCCCAGCAGCTCCCCACACGGCCACCTCCATCCAGCATCCTCCAAACTCCTGCTGAAGACCCACGCAATCCTTGTGGGCCTTCACCCCCTCTCCACTGCCCCCTCCCTGCAGACTACACATCTCACAACCCACCGCCCACTCACAGACCCATCAGGCTGCCGCTGTCCTCAATCCAGACCAGTTCGACCCCCTCAGCCACTTCACCCCATCTCCTACAGGCTGCTCTTCATTTATGCCTTCAACGTTCTAGGCCTCCCCTGGTATCTTCCTCCATAATGGCCATCATCAGGATGACACCATTGAGAATGAGGATAAAAGTGTCTATTGCCACGGGCGTGGGAAAGGTAAACTGACCACTTACCTAAATAATGAATCCCACCAATGGAAAGACAATGGGAAGCGGGTTGTATTGTTATCACTGAATCCTCTCATCCTTAATGAAAGCTATTCAGTGACCAAGATGAGGGTGTCCCAAGGACTTCTCACAGCAGCCGAGGCAGTTTGCATGACTACTTACCTCATTGAGCTAGGATGTAGCACGGGAGTCTTTTTTTTTTTTTTTTTTTAATTATACTTTAAGTTTTAGGGTACATGTGCACATTGTGCAGGTTAGTTACATATGTATACATGTGCCATGCTGGTGCGCTGCACCCACTAACTCGTCATCTAGCATTAGGTATATCTCCCAATGCTATCCCTCCCTCCTCCCCCCACCCCACAACAGTCCCCAGAGTATGGTATTCCCCTTCCTGTGTCCACGTGATCTCATTGTTCAATTCCCACCTATGAGTGAGAATATGCGGTGTTTGGTTTTTTGTTCTTGCGATAGTTTACTGAGAATGATGGTTTCCAATTTCATCCATGTCCCTACAAAGGATATGAACTCATCATTTTTTATGGCTGCATAGTATTCCATGGTGTATATGTGCAGCACGGGAGTCTTAACACAAAGGGACTTCATTTCATGGGCTACCAAAAAATAGTGAGTGCTTCCAATTCTCTTTTCAATATTGCAGAGGAGCTCAATGACGTATGGAAATGGTACACTGTTTTTTTTTTTGTAAAGCAAGTAAGCACCCTATAATTTCTCTCTCCTGCATATCTAACATTTTGCACATGAAAAAAAGCAAGCTATCCTTTGGTGTTTGCTATGTCAAGAGAATCAGGAAATAGCATTATCTCTGGTCTGATGTTAGAGAGTTAAAAACACATTTTTAAAAAATGTGCCCATAAGACATATTTCTTTTCTTTTTTCTTTTTTTTTTTTTCAAGATTGAGTTTTGCTCTTGTTGCCCAGACTGGAGTGCAATGGCGCAATCTCAGCTCACCGCAACCTCCGCCTCCTGGGTTCAAGCGATCCTCCTGTCTCAGCCTCCCGAGTAGCTTGGATTACAGGCATGTGCCACCACCCCGGCTAATTTTGTATTTTTAGTAGAGACAGGGTTTCCCCATGTTGGTCAGGTTGGTCTCGAACTCCCGACTTCAGGTGATCCACCCACCTCAGCCTCCCAAAGTGCTGGGATTACAGGCCTGAGCCACCGTGCCCAGCCAATACATATTTCTTATATAAAGATCCCATTTTCCAAACCACGGCTTGGTCTTCAAACAGTAACTTGACACCGACTGTCCTCGGAGACTCTATGATGATTTGAGATTTGGAATGGATGTTCACACACTCACCTGGCCAGTAGTACATGTAGACCTTCCTTTTGGCCTTGGTCAGAGTGACCCACAGAGGTTCTGATCCATTCCACCAGAGAGGCATTAGGCTGTCTTTGTTGACGCCAATGTCAAAGGACTTGTTGGTGGTGGGGTCCCACATGTAGTTCCCGATCATCTGATGGACTTCACAATGGCGGCCTATGTCAATGAGAACACAGCTGTCAGTTTACGGTTCTGGTGGTTTCTATTTTTATCTTTGTTTCTTGATCATATAAGCCATTCGTGCTCGTTTAGGAAGTACAGAACAGCATAAAGATTTGCTTTTGACTTTTAAAAAAAATCGGATTTTTTTTTCTTAAGCTGTGCCATGAAGGTAGACAATCCAGTTAGAGGTCCACTAATTGATGGAGGGTGGGGTCATTTAGAGTGACGTCACCCTGTCAAGTCAGCTGTTTTAAGTTACACTGAGTACACTGTGCAGAGCTTGAAGTCTAAATATGAATTAGCATGGACATCTGTGGATTCCTCTGAGACTTGGTCTCAGATTCTCACCCCAGAGCCCTCTCTGCACCCTCCAAACCCTCCTCCCGTGAGATCAGCAATCTAGCTGTTATAGCGTTTATTCTTTCCTTTCTTAGATAAGAGTTGTTGCTTCAGCTCTGAACAGTGATAAAACCTATGACGTTTGGAACAGAATGGCGAAAAATAGATTCAACTTTGAAAAACAAAGCAGGAAAACAACCCTTCAAATGCAGTGTTATACAGAAACGAGGGCTGGTTCTGTTGAGCACAGCTTAGTCCCAGAAGACAAGCCAGAAGTGAGAGACGCAAACGCTTGGACTCTTTTGAAACATTAGGCTTAAATTATTTATTTTGGAGCAATCTGTTACATCTTTAAAGTAAAAATAACACAAACATTGGCAAGTGCATCAAAAATTGCTGCAATTTTAGTGAGCGTCATTTGGCACCAGGATGAAACATGCTTCACTGAGCTCCCTAACTATGCTTAATCAAGTGGCTTTTCTTCTTTGTTTTACTGTCGTCGTTTCTTCTCCCCACCCCCTCCCGAAATTTTATTTTTAAACAGAAACAAAGAAAAATTATAAAATACTATTTGGAAAATAGACGCTAAAAATATCAAATGGAAAAACCTTTCATTTCATCCCAGAAAGCAAGGCAGGCCACAAACTATGCTACTATGCTCCCAGAGATCCCTGCAAAAATGGTTTTCACCCAAAGCTGTAGAATTAGTGTTTTGATCTTGACCAAAACTTTCACATTAAAAAGATTAATACAATTAAAAATAAAATAAAATTAAGATGTTGAGCAATTTTGGCAATGGTTAAGGAAGTTATTTTATTTATTGTTTCAACTAACATGTATTCAGTGCTCTTATATATATAGTCCTATGTATTGTAGGCTGTGATAGATGTAGAGATTCCAATCTGAATAAATGCCATGCCCATCCTCAAGAGACTTGTAATTTAATACTCAACAGAGGGTCCTCTGTGTAAAAGAGCCAGGCTTCCCAGGGCTGGGTCTGAGAAGGAGAACAGGTTGCAGCCACAACTTCAGAATTATGAGGACCCTCGCTCACCCTGTTGCAGAGGATAATTCCTAGTATGTTCTCACCAACTTATTAAAAGTAGGGTCCTAATCTTATTGGTTCAACTATATTATCGTTTTTAGTATATGAAAGTTGAATCATATTAAGAGAGCCCCTCTTATAAGTAAAAGTACTTATCTATTTCCTTTATTCAAAATTTTGCATTCTGTGTCACAAATTGTATTATCCTAATGATGCTTACTCATCCTTTCACAAGGCAAAATAACCATGATCATATCCATAGGAAAAGGCCTCCTTCATGGACAGTCTTTCCTTATAGATAGATGTTCTCTGATGCCCTTCCAAGTGCAGGAGTTTATCTCAACAGCAGCTGGTGTGCAAAGAAGCTGAGCAAATGTGCAAAATCGGAAGGGGGTGTGGGAAGCATCATTCCTGAGGTCAGGAACCAAAGAAGAGCCTCTGAATGAATCATCAGGAAAGGACCAGGGATATCAGACATGGGAATAATAGGGAGAGATGCCGAGTGAGAGGGGCGGAGGGATCTCTGCTTCCAAGCTTGAATTGTTTGGACCATTTTAGAACAAGGCCATGAAACCCAGAGATAAATGGAGTCTTCACATGATGTAGTTTTCACAAGGCTGCATACAAGGAAGCATGAAGCAACCAAAAAACAGTTTTTAAAGTACATATAATCTATACTTGTATATCTCAGAAACCCCATATCATTTGGTGAAAATTTCTCTCTTCTCTTCAACACACATATTTAGCACTCTGGACTCTAAAGTGTCCAAACTCACTCATTCTTCTTTGTTCTCTGCTCTCTGAGTAGAAAATTATAAGGAGCCTCTTGTGGATTGCAGAGCTGTTGTATGGCTGGATTGTGTGTGTGCATGCATGCACAGGTGTGAGAGAGACAGAAACACAGAGGGAGACAGAGAGAGACAGAGAGAGAGATGGAGAGAACATTCTCCCAGAGAATTCCTATAAGGTGGAGGGCTTTCAAGAAGGTCACCTCAGACTCCTGTGGAGAAAGTTGGGTTTCTTCTTTTGGTGGATTGGGCCCTGAGCTGAGATGGGAGGGTGTGCTGTCCCCAGGGCTTCCTTTGCTCTGGGAAGAGCAGCCTTTCCCGGAAGCCGGCAGGAGGAGGCTGCTTCAGATCTTCTCCCGCCTTCCCATGAATACAGTAAGGCTGCAGTCTGTGCTTGGAACAGTCAAAGTCGACTCAGACTCAAGCTGATTTCCCTACCAACCCTCTGCCTCTCTTGCTCTTTCATTTTTATTGCCTCGGTAAAATTGGTGGCTGAAAGAACAGAACAGAACACAATGTACTGGCTTCTGCAGCCCACGAGCTCTCATCTCCATATTCCTGCCTGACCCATATCTATTTTTATACAACTGCAGTTCTGGGTTTTTCTCTGGTTGTGCTTTCCAAACAGAGCTTGGATGTGGTTTGGTTTTTTGGTCTCTTTGCTCAAGGCTTGAGTAGAAACTTTCCTGACATCCTCCAACACCACAATTGCAGGTGGTTTTCAGGTATGATGTAAGGAATGTCTACTGCTCTTCCTCCTCCAAATGACTACCCTGGGGGCTTTGAAATATGTGTTTGCCTTTCTCAGAGAGAGCTCCTGGAATCGTTCCCATAGCTAGAACTGCTGTATGAAGGGGGTGGGATATGACACCTTCAGTGTTCATTCCACAGAGTCTTACTCAAGTGTGTTCGACATAGTGACCATCACAAGAAGTTTCTTAGCAAGCCCCCAGAAACTTCTGCACCATGTTATATGTTTCATCTCAGAAATGGCTGGCCTTCACATCCCGTGAGAAGGTAGAGGATATGTCCATCTTACCTATAACTCATGGTCACAGAGACTTTCTCTTTGACTTCTGAGTCCTCTGCTCAACTAGACCCAACCTTGGGCTTCCTTCCTTTTTCTTGTAGAGTCCAGGTTGAGCAAGAATCCTGCTAAGTCAGTTTAGTGATAATCCTCCACGCTTGGTATCTGACCACCCTCAATATCTCACCACCCTGCCTGCCTTCAGCAAGAGTTCTGTTGAGTAGATCTAGCCAGAATTCATTGGCCAGAATCCCTTGATGTTTCTTCTTAGTAGTTTTGCATCCGCTGACCCCACCATGCTCCTTGTCTGTCAATCTCTACTTGTCTGTTGTACTTGGAGTGGAGCCCAATCTCTCTCTCACTGCTGGATCCCACTGCAGCATCCTTCCGTCTATCACAGTGGTTCCTCCTTAAAGAAAGTTAGCCTTACCATCTTTAACAAGCATCATAAATAAATTCGTTCTTTCTCTTTCTTTCTTTCTCTCTTTCCTTTTCTTTCTTTCTTTTCTTTCTTTCTCTCTCTTTCTCTTTCTTTCCTTCCTTTCCTTTCTTTCCTCTTTTTCTCTTTCTTTTTCTTTTTCTTTCTCTCTCTTTCTTTCCTTTCTTTCTTTCCTTTTTTTCCTTCCTTTCCTTTCTTTCCTTCCTTTTCTCTTTTTCTCTTTCTTTTTCTTTCTTTCTTTCTCTCTCTTTCCTTTCTTTCTTTCCTTTTTTTCCTTCCTTTCCTTTCTTTCCTTCCTTTTCTCTCTCTTTCTCTCTTTCTTCTTCCTGATCTCACTTTGTCACCCAGGCTGGAGTGCAGTGGGGCAATCATTGCTCACTGCAACCTCGACCTCCCCAGGTTCAGCCTCCTCCTCAGCCTCCCAAGTAGCTGGGACCACAGGCATGCGCCACCAAACTTGGCTAATTTTTTTTTTTTTTATTTTTTGTAGAGACAGGGTTTTGCCATGTTGCCAAGGTTGGTCTCAAACTCCTGGGCTCCAGTGATCCACCCGCCTCAGTATCCCAAAGTGCTGGAATTACAGGCATGAGCCACTGTGCCCAGCCAAGTTTCTCTTTAACAGTGGACATCTATAAGGTTGCTACTACTTAGATTTCAATCAGTCTTAATTTTTTCTCATTGTTTTCAAAGAGTCAATGTCAATTCCTTTTATAGTTCCTTACCTCTTTTATTCTTTTTGCATCCACTCAACATGTATTTATTAGATAATGTTTGCATGCTAAGGATATAAAGATAAAAAAGAAATGGTCTCTGTCTTTGGCTCACAGTCTGCTATGGACAATAATATGGCACAGTGGTTAAGGGAACGAATCTTGGAGCCAGATTGCATAGGTTCAAGTATAAACTCTACTAATTACTGTCTGCATGATCTTGGACAAGTAGCTTAGACTCTCTGAAGCCTCCATTGCCTCATCTGAGTAATGGGCATCGTAACAATTATTGTGAACAGTCATCCCTTTGCATGGCAGTGTCGAACCATAAAAATGGCTGTGCAAGCCAAAACCATGAAAAGCTATCTTAATAATCAGCGGGGTGGGGTGGGGGGAATAGGATTGTTCTGTGACACTTAAAAATGTTTGTCAATATATTGAAAATTCTCCTACTCTCAGTTATACAGCAAAATGAAGGAAGAAGTGTACAATTATAATTTATTAGTATTTTATAATTTATAGTATTAGAAACACGGAGAATTAAAGGGCACTATTTCTTTGTAAGAAATTTATGAAGAATGCTTTGAATAGTGCTTGGCTTCTTCTTCTAGAGATATAAAAAAAATGAGTGAACATCTTTTCTATGCCTTAGGGAATTGTTATCTTCTTTCTAAGTTTAGATTGGCTTTCGACATCTTATCCTTTGTGCTTTCAATGTCATAAAATAGCTCCAGGGGTTCTTTAATGTGAAGTTTTTGCTGGTGTCACTTCCTCTGGGACAACTGCATCCTTTTTTTCACAACTTTTTTCTTCATTTATGTCAATAAATTCACCATCACTAAGGTCCTTGGGCTGCATACCTAGAGCTTTGTAAATGATGTCAGTGTCAATATTCACATGGTCAATGATCTCTTCCATAATTCCACTTACATTTGATTGAAATCCTGCAAAGTTATTTTCCAGTACAGTAAGAGTTTCTGCCATCCTCCATGCATATTACTTGCTCTTCCTATCTGTCGTGATGCTTGAATGTTTCTGGCTACATGTTTTATGTCATAGTTCTTCCAAAGCTTAGCTGAATAAATTGCATTATCTCTGATTGTATCATCAATAACCTGTCTGAAATACAGCTTACTTACATCTAAAAAATAGGCTTCAAAAGTTGCAATAACTTATTGCCCCATTTAATAGATGATTAAAGTTGTTTTTATAGAAAAAGCAAATTTGCTCATATTCTTTCAAGTATTCAAGAGGGTCAGCGGGACCTGGAGCATTATCCAACAATAGTAATGCATTACAAGTTGAACTATATGGGTTTATCAGTGGGACACAGGGAGGCAACACAGCTGCATGCTTTGCTGTCTGTGCATGAGCTAATATTAGACGAGCAGCAGCCAATCACCAGCAGACTATGAAAGAAGTGATGTGATTGACCAACAATCATGATGCAGATTTGTTATTTGCATAGTGATAAATAGTCCTAGTGGACTGAGGACTAGCAAGGAAGTTTATAGTTTATGCTACAGTAGCTACAATTAGGGTTGCCAGATTTATTTTAGTCAATATACTGTGGTAACTGAAATTTGAATCATGTTGTTGGAGAACTGACATTATTATTTTTTATTTTTTAAATATTTTATTTCAATAGATTTTGTGGTATAGGTGGTTTTTGGTTGTGTGGATAAGTTCTTTAGTGGTGATTTCTGAGATCCTGGTGCACCTGTCATCAAGCAGTGTACATTGTACCCAATGTGTAGTCTTTTATCCCTCACCCCCATCCCACCCTTTTGCCATGAGTCCCCAAAGTCCATTACATCATTCTTATGCCTTTGCATTCTCATAGCTTAGCTCCCACTTATAAGTGAGAACATGTGATATTTGCTTTTCCATTCCTGAGTTATTTCACTTAGAATTATGACCTCCAGTTGCATCCAAGTTGCTGCTAAAGACATTATTTCATTCCTTTTTATGGTTGAATAGTATTCCATGGTGTATATATACCACATTTTCTTTATCCACTCATTGATTGATGGGCACTTAGGTTGGTTCCATATTTTTGCAATTATGAATTGTGCTGTTATAAACATGCATGTGCAAGTGTCTTTTTTATATAATGACTTCTTTTCCTTTGGGTAGATACATAGTAGTGGTATTGCGGGATCAAATGGTAGTTGTACTTTTAGTTCTTTAAGGAATCTCCATACTGTTTTCAATAGTCGTTGTACTGGTTTACATTCTCACCAGCAGTGTAAAAACGTTCTCTTTTCACCACATCCAACCAACATATATCATTTTTTTACTTTTTAATTATAACCATTCTTGCAGGAGTAAGGTGGTATTGCATTGTGGTTTTGATTTGTATTTCCCTAATAGTGACATTGAGCATTTTTTCATATGTTTGTTGGCTGTTTGTATATCATCTTTTGAGAATTGTCTACTCATGACTTTTGCCCATTTTTTGATGGGATTATTTGGAGAATAGACGTTACTTAATCTGTGGTAATTCAGTTTTGTGCATATCTGAATTGTGCAAAGCAGAGAGTGTGTGTGCATGCACATATGTGTACATGCACATAAACATACATAGCACATAGTGAGCACTGTTAATATTAACTTATATTACTATGAGTATTGGGGGAGAGTCACACAAATGAATGCAATCTAGAGGTCAGCTGGAGCTCTCTCTCTCTCTTGAGCTCTCCGTACGACTGGTTCCAATCCTACTTCCACCAAGATTCTCACAAGTCCCCAGGAGATGCACATAACTGCAGGCATCTCTACCTCCATAGTCCTGCTTCCAGGACATATGTTGTCTAGAAATGTAGCTCAGCCCTTTCCTATATGACAAAAAGGAATCTCCTCACATGAAATATTCATCAGTTGGGTGAATTTTATTGGGGATTCAGTCTGGAGAGGAGGGGAAGATTGAGGGCAACGCGAAGAACTTCCAACTGAACATTAGACATTCAACGTCTCTTCATGACAGAGAACACAAAAACAAACACAACAAAAACAAAAATAAATAGATGGGACTTAATTAAACTAAAAAGTTTCTGCACAGCAAAGGAAATAGCAGAGTAAACAGACAACCCACAGACTGGGAGAAAATCTTCTCAATCTATACATCCAACAAAGGACTGATGACCAGAATCTACAAGGAACTCAAACAAATCAGCAAGAAAAAAAAATCCCATGAAAAACTGGGCTAAGGGCATGAATAGACAATTCTCAAAAGAAGATATACAAATGACCAGCAAACACATGAAAAAATGCTCAACAACACTAATTATCAGGGAAATGGAAATCAAAACCACAATGCAATACCACCTTACTCCTGCAAGAATGGCTATAATCAAAAAATAATAGATGTTGGCACGGAAGTGGTGAAAATGGAACACTTTTACACTTTTGGTGGGAATGTAAACTAGTACAGCCACTATGGAAAAGTGTGGAGGTTCCTTAGGAACTAAAAGTAGAACTACCATTCAATCCAGCCATCCCACTCTTGGGTATCTACCCAGAGGAAAAGAGGTCATTATATGAAAAAGATACTGGCATATACATGTTTATAGCAGCACAATTCATAATTGCAAAAATAGGGAATCAGCCCAAATGCTCATTAATCAATGAGTGGATAAAGAAAGTGTGGTATATATATATACCATGAAATACTACTCAGCCATGAAAAGGAATGAAATAATGGCATTCACAGCAACCTGGATAGAATTAGAGACCATTATTCTAAGTGAAGTAACTCAGAAATGGAAAACCAAACATTGTATATTCTCACTCATAAGAGGGAACTAATCTATGAGGATGCAAAGGCATAAGAAAGATGTAATGGACTTTGGGGACTTGGGGGAAAGGGTGGGAGGGGGTGAGGGACAAAAGACTACACATTGGGTACAGTGTACACTGCTTGGGTGATGGGTGTACCAAAATCTCAGAAATCACCACTAAAGAACTTACTTATGTAACCAAACCCACCTGTTCCCCAAAACCTATTGAAATAATAAGAAAAAAGGCATCCAAGGTATCCCCAGTCTTTCCAGCAACCACTGCCCCCCTCCCCGCATGGTTTTTTCCTGGCCACCACTCTCAAGGACCCAGCCTGCACATCTCACTGTCTCATTGCTTCCCTATTTTCTGCTCCACAGCAACCCCCTCCAAAATTTCTCTCCAAACTTCAAAGTTTTCTCAAAAGCAGTTCAGCCCTCCAGTGTTCTTGTTCAACTTATATTTGCAGGCTCATAGGGTGCTGGAAAAAAGGGGGGAAGGAAGGAAAGAAGAAAGGAAGGAAGAAACTTCAAATGCATGACTATTGTTGGATAATGCTCTCATCACCCTGATCTTCTTGAGTACTTGAATGAATATGTGAAAGTTTGCTTTTTCTACAAAGACAACTTCAATAATCTATTAAATGGGAGAGTAAGTTATTTCAACTTTGGAAGCCTATTTTGAAGCCTAAGTTATTTCAACTTTTGAAAGAAGGAAAGAAGGAAGAAAGGAAGGAAGGGAGGGAGTGAGGGAACGAATGACTGGAGGGGAATGAGCCAAGACAGAGGGCTTCCTATTGAAGTAGG
This sequence comes from Pan troglodytes, assembly GCF_028858775.2. Taxonomy (NCBI): domain Eukaryota; kingdom Metazoa; phylum Chordata; class Mammalia; order Primates; family Hominidae; genus Pan; species Pan troglodytes. The sequence continues at coordinate 185,809,789 of NC_072401.2, forward strand.
AATTAGGATAGTCCTCATGCCAGTAAAATGTGGCATTTTGCTATTCCCCACACTCAGAGTTCACTTTCTTTGAAAGGTGAGATGCTCTTACTGATGTGCTAGATGCGGTGCTAGCACAATTCGAGATGGTCACAGCTGGACTCACTCAAGGCCCTGGCAATAAACAGGCTGCACAGAGTTTAATTCAGGGGTTTTACAAAGGTGTGGGCTGGGCTGAGGGGAGCCAATGGCATGAAGAAGAAACCCAGGAGGAATGGCAGCAGCGTGCCATTACCACCCACCACTCCGCTCCCCGAGTGGTGAATAGCAAGTGGACCTGCCTCTCCAGCCACTGTCCTAGAGGCCATCCCTCAAGGTCACCTGCTGAGGCTCAAGGCAGGCTGGAGAAAGCAGAGGAGGGCAGACAGGCAAACAGAGGCTCTCCAGTGCAAGGGCCAGGGAAAATCCTAAGACGTGGATTTTTCAAGAAAATCATGTCGATCACTTGGGCAAGGATCTTTCACTAAATATCAGAGACCACGCAAGCTGAGAGTCCCTCAACAAGTACTTGTGAGCTTTGATGGTATCACACATTCTCAGGAATGGAAGGGACCTCAGGCGGCCTCCTAGTCTAATCCCCTCCCTGCAATTTCAGGGGTGAGGAATAACTCCCTGCCCTTTGTATATATTAGGGGTAAAAGGCTTGAGTGTGTGCTCAAGGCCACAATTCCAATAGGTAGTGGGTGGGGTGAAGAAGTAAAGGGAGCGAGGGTGACTTGAACCTGGATCCCCCGGCTTCTCATATCACACTCTTCACACTTCACTTTCCATGACAATAACAGATTTATGGTTACAGTTGGACTCTGGAATATGAAACATATGCTGATTTCAAGGTGAATGCTCTCGGTTTAAAAAAAAACACAACATTTTATTCACGTGTCCAAACATATATGCAGAAAAACAACTGCATAGCTGGTTATATCGCTGAACAATCAAGTTCTACAGCTGATGAGGAATTCCTCAATTGCATGAACGCTTTCTTAATTCCGGTGTATAACCACCTTTAGAAAGTGATAGTAATCTTTAATTTTTAAGGCATTCGTTTTATTTCTCTGAGGCCTATGTGTGTTTCCGTTAGGCGACAGTGGTTGTGTCTACTAGAGATCAAAACAGCTGGCAGAAAAGGGAGACATGGGGTTACATTTGAGGCACATCAATTTAGTCAAAACGTGGGGATATAAGTGGGGCTTACCATACACTAAGAAGGATCTTGGAAATCGTTCTTTTCTAACCTACAGGTTTTTGCCCAGAGGCAGCATTCAATGGAGCGCTGAGTCCAGAGTTGCAGGCAGGCCTCTGGGGCCACCCGCTGGAAGCCTGGGTTATAACAACGTGCGACAGCACAGGGACCTGGGCTGTGGGCGTTCTGTCGCCTCTGGGAGATGGTGGCTACAGTGGAGAGATGACAGAGGAGTTTGGGTCAGGGTCATCTCACTTTCTAGCTGTGGCAATTGAGTCTAATCTTCAGCTTCTCAAAGCCTCACTTTTTCTCTCTCTAAAATGGGATTCATGATACTCTCCGGGCTAGATTGCAACGAGCATTAAAGATAAAAATGGTCCATGCACAGGTGACGCTTGCTATATTGCAGGTAGTGTTCTAAGGGCATCTCTTATGGATTGAATTGTGTTTCCCCAAAAAGATGTGTTGAAATCCTCACCCCAGGTACCTCAGCATGTGACCCTGTTTGGAAATTGGGTCTCTACAGATGGCATCAAGTTAAAATGAAATTCTTAGGGTGGGCCCTAATCCCACATTTCTGGTGTCCTTATAAAAACGGGAAATGTGGACAGAGAGACTGACCTGCACCCAGGGAAGATGATGTTTGGAGAGGGAGAGATGGCTCTGTAAACCAGACAACACCTGGGGCTACGAGAAGCTAAAGAACCAAGGAATTTTCAGAGGGAGCACGCCCCATCCACACCTTAATTTCTGACTTCTGACCTCCGGAACTAAAAGACAACACATTTCTGTTTCTCTAAGCCACCCAAACTTGTGGTACTTTGTTACAGCAGGCCTAGGAAAGGAATTCCACATTTCGTCTTCACCGTGGCCCTAAGGGATAAGTACTATTGTTAGCCCCGCTTTCCAGGTAAAGTAACTGAGGGGCAGAGAAGGTGAGTTGCCTGAAGTCTTACACCACCAGGTATACTGGAGCCAGGATTTAAATCAGGCAGCCTGGATCCTGAGGCTCAGCTCTTCACCACTGCAATCTACTAACACTTGTGCAACCAGAATGAACCAGCACTCCACGCGATTCCCAGCACTCAGGAAGCCCACAGGAGAAGGAAGCTGCTGGTGTTACACTTGCTATCATGCACTCTGTGAAGCCTCCACCCTCAAGGACAGGATGCATTCAGAGGAACATGTCAGTCCAGGTGGAAGGTCTTGGGGCTGAGCCCACTGAGGAAGCGCTTTACCTGGGACTCTGGAGGGGTGAAGCTCATCACCTAGGTCCAAAGGCAGAAATCGATTTTCTGGACACTTGCTGATCAGTTTAATTATAATAGTTCCCAGTCCTTGGCCAATTCCTTTGTATCTGGAACTAAATGCTTTACATTTGCATCTCTGTCTTCAACATAACTCTAGGAGATGGAGAATATTACCCCCATTTTGCAGATGCTTAAGAACTAAGATTCAAAGTGGCTGAGTGAGGAGGCTGGAGCCACACAGCTAGGAAGAGGGCAGAACCCCAGTCCCAACCAGGTCTCTGACTCAGCATCCGCCCTCCCCCGCACCAGCACCTGTTCCCCTCCAGCCACGGTGTGGCCTCATCAGTTCACCAGGGCTTGCCATTTTAATACAAATGAACTCGTAAGTCAGGCCTGATTCTGAGACTCTCAGCAAAGTAACCACATGGAGATGCACAGATCTCTGGAATGCCAGACATTCTCTTATCTCTTGCAATCAACTATTATGCATCAAAGTTTACCGTAAATACCTCTAAGGAGGGAATACTCTCAGACTAGGGATATCAACAAAGGAGATGGTAATGTTAAGCTTCCTCTTCCTCTGGAAAGAAGCCAGCTGTGGAAAGAGAGGCTCCCAAAGTTCTGAAATCAGGGGTCTCAAGATAATGGATACATTTTAGAGACTGAACGTACATATACTATCTCAGATTGACATGGTTACAAGAAGTAACTTTATATATTCGATTCAGAGCCAAGCAGCCAGAAAATGTTAAATAAGTCAGATATTCCCACTAGTAGGTTCCCCTTAGTACTTTTCCTTGAGCATTTGGAGGTGTAAAGATTAGTTTAGACCCTGCTTAGATTAGTGAACTTTCAAATAACTACTTTATACCCAAGAGACTTGAAAGAATTAACAATGCATTGCTCAAAGTAACTAACTTAAAAATTGAAATTTGCCTTGCAGATAACCTCTGTTGGGAAATCCATTTTATTTTTTTAACGTGTTCAAAGACAGACTTTGGATGTTAAAGAAGTGGTTTCCAATGAAATATGCAAGATTGAGGTGAAAGAAAAGCTCACAATTTGCACATCTTTAAAAGCAACTCCTGATGTATGTGCCAGACACAGTCGTCGTTAGATTCTGAGACACAAATATTGTAAGGCTGAGATAATGGGCTTTGATTATAGTGTGAAGTGTAGGGACTGCAACAAAAATAACCCCAAAAGAGGAGACATCTTTGATTAGGAACATTCACACTCATTGTTTTGAGGTCATTGGACTTAAAAATAAATGCGTTGCTTTATGTTTCTGCAGCGCCTGCCAGCTTGGTGCAATTATTTAACAAGTAGAATACAGAAAAGGAAACAAAAATAATTTTCCTGCATAAGGACAAAATATGTGAGCCCTGAAGTTTTGACTTAAACACTTTTTACTTTTAGAAAGCTAATTTTTAACAAAGCTCAAAGAAATTTCCTGACAATCCAATTCATCTTCACCACTGTGCAAAGTTGGAAAAGAGCAATAATTAATTACCGCATTGAAAATGAAATCTCTTTTGAGGCACACTCCCATTTTATTGAGTTCTTATAGAGGCTTCTCAAAAGATGGTAGATATTTGGAGGGAGGAGCTTCTTACTTGGGGCATGTCTACCTCCATACAGAAAAGTCAGCCAACATCTCCATCCTGAAGCACCTCCGTCTTCTGGCTTGTGATAAAGCTTCCTTTTCCCACCCACTGGGCTCCCTCCTCTCCCCAGTGACCAGGTTGGCTGCGTTCCTCACACTAGTAGGTGGTGACTTTGGCAAAAACCAGGCTCCGCCTGCAGGTGGTGGGAGTACCCCTTTTATGTTCTCTTCCCGTGTCTTCACCTAGGACAGAAATTCTCCTCATGCCACGGGCAGAGACACTGCACTCATCCCGCAGCTGCCCCACCTGTGCCTGGGGCAGGGGTTGGGAGGTAAGGATAGGAAATTTAACTCAGTAAAAAAAAGCACATTTAGGATAGCTTTTCTTTCTTTATTTTTTGAGACAGAGTCTCACTCTGGTGCCCAGGCTGGAGTGCAGTGGTGCGATCTCGGCTCACTGCAACCTCCTTCTCCTGGGTTCAAGCTATTCTTCTGCCTCAGTCTCCCAAGTAGCTGAGACTACAGGCATCCACCACCATGCCCAGCTAATTTTTGTAGTTTTAGTAGAGACAGGTTTCACCATGTTGGCCAGGCTGGTCTCAAACTCCTGACTTCAGGTGATCCGCCCCCCTTGGCCTCCCAAAGTGGGATCAAGCTTTTCAATTGGAGTAGAACTTAGAATGGCCAATGAGTGATGATTTCAAACAGAAGAGACTAGTTACCAGAATATTAGTGGATCAACTTTTAATGCCGGGAATTGATAGAAAATGATGGAACCCAGCTCTTAAGGAGTGTGAACTAATCAGGGACTTTACCAGCTGAATCAAGTACAAACCCATCAGTCAACCATCCCCCGCCCGCTTTTTTGGGGGGAAAGAAACAAGTGGAAGCAAGCTCATTTTTGCTAGCTTGGTTAGTTTTGTTTGTCATTGCTAGAATATGTGACGTAGGTATGATGCTGGCCTGCCCAAGTTCACGGCCTCGGGCCAGGTGCGCCCATAGAGAAGTGAGAGCAGCCTCTCAAGTCTCAGGAGTTAACTTCACAGCAGCCGCAGCTGGTTTGTCCTGATCAATGATCACCGGTGATCTGCATATCAACAGATGGTGCTGGGAGCAGACACTGGGTCTCATTCAGTGATTCACGTCTATAATCCTCCTTGGGTGCTCTTTGCATAAAAGCTGTTGACAGATAATCTGCTTTAGGGATCAAAGAGCAACTCAAGGGGGCTGCATCCTTCTGATAGTTTCCCAGTCCAAACGTTAGACTCCACGGGAATAGGGGAGATTTTTTAGTTAAAAACAGAAGGAACAGGTAGGATGAGAACTGGCAGGAACTGAGGACCTATGAAAACCATGTGGCCTAAGTGGAAGGAATTTTGGAGCCCAGCAAACCAGAGTTCAAATCCCATCCCAGCCACCTCACACGACTCATTCCACTTTATTGAGCCTCAGTTTCCTCCTCTGAAAAATGGAGATAATCATACCTTTTTTCAGAGTTAAGTGGTTTCAGGTAGGGAAAGCTTTGGCACGATGTCTTCCGCACGACGTCTGGCGTGGAAAAGGCCAATCCTATCAAATGGGCCTTTTAAAAGGCCACTTTTTAAAATGGCACTTTGAAAAATCCTCTTCTAGGGAGGGATGGGGCCGGGCAGTCCATTTCTTACTTGATATCTACAGACCATTTGCAGAGGAAAAGTCTCAAATCCCCTTGACGAAAAGAAAAGCAGCACCACGTTGCATCTGCCTTGCACAGGAAGCTGGAAGCTTTGCACGGGGGTGAAAGTTACAGGCAGAAACTGCCCGCGGGGCTCCGGACAGCAAGGAGCGAGCCCTCTGAGCCTGGCCACGCTGGCCCGCCACTGCCCTCTGCTGGCGGCTGCGGTCATCACCACCGCCCGCAGCCGTCCCCGAAGTCCGCCGAGAGGCGCCAGGCTGGGCCAGCCTTGAATTCTGTGTTTGCTTTTCCCTGTTTGAAGGCCACCCCCAGGATTCGCAGGAATCTGACAGCTGCTTGTGACTGTGCTGAAGATGCCGAGAATGTAGGCAGAGCCCGGGCAGGGCCGGCGGGCAGGCGGCCACGCGCTGCAGCAAACGCCAGCCTCGGGGCGTTGAACCTGGAGCCGGGGCCTTGCCTGGGCTGTCCTGGCTGGGAGTCTCGTGCTGTGCCCCCCGCTTCCTCATTCCCCCACCCCACCCTCCTAACCCTTGTTGTGTTTCATTTTCCCTTTTAGGATGTGTGCTTCTTATTTGGGATTTTATTATTCTTGACCCCAGCCCTTTCTTTCCCTCCTTCTCTTAGTTCCTCTTTGGGTTAAGTTTATGATTTTTTTAAACCACAATTTGTAATGGTCACTGCAGGGGACGTTTAACTTTGAACACCCCTTTGTTCCTCCAAAGGCGAAATTCCTCCTGCGCCCTGCATGGCCCATTCAGGAGCGTCTGTGACCCAACCTCTCTGGCTCTGGGGAGAGGGCAAAGTGTGGCATCTAGCCCTAGCCAGGCCAGCGAGGAGCCGCATTCCTGCCACAGTGACCGTGGCTCCAGGATCCAGGCTGGGCGGGAGGATTTTTCATGCTGGAGGAATCCATTCCTCTCGGTGGCCGAGCTGGGAAGAAATGTCCCCATGTGAAGACACGGTCCCAGGAAGAGACGCTGGGGCTACAGCCAGGGCCGCGGGGAGGGCAGCAGGGGAGGGTGAGTTCCGCTCTCCTGGCTCCTGCCTCACCCCTGCTTCTTTTTGCAGGAGCCAGCAGCCCTCTCTCTGCCTGGAGTAGCAGGCCTGGGATTTCTGTCACTTGCTTCCTTTGCCTGTCCCTGGCTCCTCTCTCTGCCGTCATCACATTTCTGGCCACCTTGCCCTCCTCCCCTGAGCTCACAGCTCCTGGGCAGGGTCCTGGCTGTGGAGGGCACCAGTTTAGAGCCGCTATAGATGAAGGCTCCAGGCCACAGTTGAGGCTTCTGAGCACTGGGCCTTAGCTGCCTGACTTTGCCCCTTTCTCCAAGGCCAATCACCGGTGGCAAATCTCACAAGCGACTTTGTGTTAAAAGTGATGACTACCTACGTTTACCTCTCACGAAGAGCTTACATTTAGTTTAAAAATTATCTATTATGAAAATATTCGAATGCACAAAACAGTGTGATAACACGGGACAGTGCTCCGCCCTGGTTTCCTGTGTCTTCCTCCCCACACTGGAATATTTGTAAAGCAAATACCAGACATCCCATCTGAAGTCATAAAGACTTCTGTGCCTGTCTCTAGTACTGAGGGACTTTTAAAAAAACATACTCTTGCTATCACACCCAACAAAATGAATATAACTATTTAATATCATTCAATACCCAGTCCATGTTGAGTTTTCCATAATTATCTTTAAAATGCCTCTGTGAAATTCGTTTATTTGAATCAGCATTTAGGCTGGGAAAGGTGGCTCACGCCTGTAATCCCAGCACTTTGGGAGGCCAAGGCTGGCAGATCTCTGGAGCCCAGGAGTTTGAGACCAGCCTGGGCAACATGGTGAAACCCTGTCTCTACAAGAAATACAAAAATTAGCTGTGTGTGGTGGTGTGCACCTGTAGTACTAGCTGCTCAGGAGGCTGAGGCAGGAGAATCGCTTGAGCCAGGGAGTTGAAGGTTGTGGTGAGCCGAGATTGCACCACTGCACTCCAGCCTGAGTGACAGAGTGAGACTCTGTCTCAAAAAAGAAAAGAAGGAAAAAAAAAAAAAAAGAATCAGCATTCAAACAAAACCCATGCATTTTATTTATGTTTCTTGAGTGTCTTTTAACTGATAATGGTTCTCCTCCATTTTATTAATTCTTGTCTATTTATTTATGGAGGGAACTGGGTCATCTGTCTGAAAACATCCTATATTCTGGATTAGGCTGATTGTATCCTCATGGTACCATTAGCATGTTCCTTAGTCTCCTGTATTTCTTGCAGACTCCTAGTTTGATCTACAGGTCTTAGATTCAGGTTCCATGTGCCTTAGGCAAGAATCCACTGCACGTGGTGCATGTACTTGCTCTCGCATCACGCCATGTTGCTCGTGGTGTCTGTTAAAGTGGATTGGTGGGTTTAGATGGTGTCAGCCTACTCTATCCACTGTCAAGGTTCATATCAACCTGCATGTAATGGTTTTAGCAACCACCGATAATCATCACCTACATCTGTTCCTTTTAGTCACAAAATCCCTTCCCAGTAGAAGTGTTCTCTGAAACAGGCAGGTTCTTTTAGGCATGTCTCTTTGGACTGTATACCCCTTACACTGAAGTGAGGGGGTGGATCAGTTATCTGTTTTAGTGTAACTGACAACCTCGAACCTCAAGTGGCTTAAACAATAGTCATGTATTCAGCTCACAAATCTGCCGTCTGGATGGAGCATGGAAGGGAAAGCTCCTCTCTGCTGGATGCAGCACCAGCAAGGGCAGCTCAGAGGCTGGGGTAACCTGACACCAGAGGGCTGGAAGGATCTGCAGGCAGTTGATGCTGGCTGCTGGCTGAGACCTCAGCTGGGTTGTCAGCAGCTGCATCCACCTGTGGCCTCTCCATATGGCCACCTGGCATCCTTACAGCATGGTGACCATGCTCCAGGCATGAGCACCCCAAGAGAGCAAAGAGAACAGGCTTGGCATTGATTGTGACCCAGATCCAGAAGTTACATACCATCACTTCTCCTGCATCTGTTGGTCAAAGCTGTCACAAAGGTCCACTGAGGTTCAAAAAGAGGGGACACCACTTGATGGGGGAATGTCAATGTCACAATATGAGAAGAACAAGTAGAATGGGATTTGTTACGGCAGCTTTCTTGGAAAATATGATCTGCCACCATGAGAAAACAAATTCAAATAATTAAGCGGTAAGTGTCACGAGCCAGACACATCACAGTTGACATACATTTGTCACAGCTTTGTCTAAGCCATTTAAAGAAGAAACTATTCCAAGTCCATGGCTGTAGTTTAGCTCCACTTCTTGCCTTGATAGAATAAATAGACATACTGATATAGTTAGTTATTTAAAAACTTGTGTGTTCACATAATTTGTTAGTTACAAACACATTGATTTTTTTTTTTAAAACCCCAGTGTATCAGGCACGATTCGAGATGCTGAGATAGAGCAGAGAAGAAGACGGACAGAATCCCTGTCCTCAGGAATCTTGCTCGCAGGCGGGAGAAGACAGATCATGAACATGTAAGCTAAAAGACGGGACAGTCTCAGGAAGTGAGGTGCAGTCAGCAGTGGAAGTAAGTGGAGAGTGTGCGAGGGAGGTGCAGCATTGGCTAGGCGGCCGGGAGGGTTTGGAGGGGGTGGTGAGATGACGCTTGAGTGGTGGCGGAAATAATGACGAGGACACAGCCATGGGAAACCTGGTGTAACAAGAGCATCCAGGGCGAGAGGGTGGGAAGGAAGAAGTGTGGGCAATGGGGGAGCTGGTGTCGCAGAAAAAGGTAGAGCCCAGTGATGTGGCGCATTGTCGGGAGGATTTAGATTTTACTCGAGGCATAATGGAAAATGCAGGCGGGTCTTCCTTTTAGAAAGGTGCCTCTAGGGACTTCTCAGGATGGGAGGTGTTTGAAGGGGAAATCTTATTTCTCACCCTTAGTCTTCCACGCAGGAGAGAAATTCAGCCAACACCTGCCTCCTGAAGAGCCTCCACCCTCTAGCTAGCAGTCAAGCCTCCATCATCCCCCAGCACCCAGCTACGCTCCTCTCCCCCAGTGACTTCAGGTTGAGGTGACTTTGGCAGAAAACAGCTCCAGCCCCTCCCATGCGGTCTGAAGGGTAATGCTGGCAGCCATAGGGGATGAACTGAGCAGCTCAGGATGGAAGCAGGGCGACTTGGGAGGACATAAGGCGGCCTGGACGGAGTGAGCAGTGGGCGCAGTGAACGGTGGCTGGGTTCCAATTTGTAATGACTAATGTGGGTTTTTTTCTGCATCTTCTCCATTTCAGTTTAAGGCCCACAGAAGGCTTATAAAAAGTAATATGACTTTAAAGGGTTTGATGTAGTCAAAATGCTGAAAGTGGAAAGTAATGCAATCTCACTTTTTTTGGCTTTTTAAATTGTAATGTACAAAAATAAATAGTTCCTGAGTGGCGTGCATACCAGCGACAGGAAATGTACATTCGTTCACCATTTGTGGGAGGAGCAACAGAACGATATTTATCCAGTGTTTTTTGTTTGTTTGTGTGTGTGTTTTAATTGAGACGAAGTCTCTGTCTCCCAGGCTGGAGTGCAGTAGCGCCAACTACAACCTCCGCCACCAGGGTTCAAGCAATTCTCTGCCTCAGCCTCCTGAGTGGCTGGGTCTACAGGCGCCCGTCACCATGCCCAGCTAATTTTTTCGTATTTTTAGTAGAGACGGGGTTCCACCATGTTGGCCAGGCTGTCTCGAACTCCTGACCTCAAATGATCCATCCCCCTCAGCCTCCCAAAGTGCTGGGATTACAGCCATGGGCCACCGCGCCCGGCCTATCAAGGGTTTTAAAAGTGTTCATTGGAGCCTTGGACCCAGTAACTCCACTTCAAGAAGTCTAACAAAAGAAAGAAATCAAAGGTGGGATTCATGAATGTGGATGTTCAACACAATATTGGAAACAATCTGAACATAAAACCAAACACAAACGATGTATTAAATTCTGCCCCCTTCATTCCTGACCTATTATAAATGGTGCAAGTTTCCATTTTCCAATCTTCCTAAGGTAGTTCAGGTACAATTACTTGAGGCAGAAGGTTGAATTCGATGACCAAGAAGGTCTAAGGGCAATGTTTTTGTGAAATAAATTTTTTGCCTACATGTAGCTGGTGCCCAGAATTTTGCTCTGGGGTTTACTATTCTCCCAAAAGAGCCAAGTGGCTAAATTTGAAGTGTCTGAAAGTGTCTGAGAGAAGAGAAAATAGTCTTTCCATTTAGGTGTTGGCAGGGTCACTGTGGGAATCTTACTTTCAAATTACAGAGTCCAAGTTGAAAGGGTCGTACAGATATTCTGGTTAAAACACCCACCCACTTCTGGAGTATCTGTTGTTTTCCAGGCACAGGTTAGGTACGGAGAAGAGGAGGGCATGATTCTAGTGCATAAGGGCTTTACAATGCAGCCCTGGGCATAAGAGAAGAAGGAAACACGTCACCACAGGCTGAGTGTGGAAGTGCCAGGTCAGATCCACAGTGAGTGAGGAGGTGGGTGGGAGATCCATCCCGGGGGGACACCTGGTGGGTCACGTCTGGGAACACTGCAGATCGTAATTCCCACAACTCTGAAGAAAAGAGATGAGAGGGTCTCAGACTCTAGAGAAATGCTAACTGAGTTAGAAATGAGAAGAAATGAGGCCGGAAGAGGCACGATCTCATGCCACAGCTTTACTAAATAGTGAAAAAGCAAGCTCTTAGAAGAGGTCCCAAATCCTTTTTTTTTTTTTTTTGAGACGGAATCTCGCTCTGTCACCGAGGCTGGAGAGCAGTGGCGCGATCTCAGCTCACTGCAACCTCTGCCTCCCAGGTTCAAGTGATTTTCCTGCTTCAGCCTCCCAAGTAGCTGGGATTACAGGTGCCCGCCACCACGCCTGCCTAATTTTTGTATTTTTAGTAGTATAGTTTTTTTTGAAATAAGTGGGGGCATCAGTGAACCAACCAATCAATGACAGAAGGAGAGATGAGATCTTGGTGCTTTAATCCCATGCAGGCTAGTGAAATAGACATGATACTATCACCTGCAACATATGTAACAATAACCAATGACAGCCTTGTAAGAATGGAAACATCTACTCTCGGTGAGCACTGTGCTGTGAGGGTTCCAGAATGACCTCATGGTATCCTCCCATTGACCTTCTGAAGCAGATGTTTTACCTAAGGGAAAACCGAGACTCAGACAGGTGAAGTAAACTCTCCAAATGTACCCTGCCAGTATGTGTCAGAACCAGGATTGGAACTAATCTACGTCTAATTTGTACCCCAAAAGTATCTTACGATATTACTTCTAAATAAGGTCTGTGTACTTGAGTTTGACGGCCCATGTTCAGAGATGTTGCACGATTTAGCAAAGTGTGTAAATATACAAGCCTGAAAGTCAGTGGAAGCCCGCACCAAACTTCAATGACCCAATGGCCACCTTGGGGACTCCCAGTTTCTTTATCTTAAAATGTGGGAGATGGAATTCATGCATCTGCTAACCCTGCTTACTGTCTCTTGTTTTCACTCTGCAACAGCTTTGAAGCCGAAATTTTCACTTCTATTTACTGACTGGAAATAATTGACTCACACAAAAGCATCAGTGAGATTCCTAACAAGGCGCTGGGCTCAGCACTGACAGGAAGACCCCACTCGATGTAGTATCCCCGTCTCTCCTCTTGGATCCCAGGACCTGACCCCGCTCTCCCTCCTTGCCCAGTGCCTTACCTTGTGTCCTCACTCCCTCACCTCCGGGTCCATCTCCTCTCCTCCGCCCCCCGGAACTCTCGGTTTCTCTCTCTTCTCTGGCAGAGGCCTCAGCTCATTTCCAGTCCCAGTTTCCCAACCAGCAAGCCCATACACATCTCCCTGCTTCAGCAAGCCAAGATCCGCTCCCCTTAAAAATCAGTACGGGGCCATAAATCACATGGTTTTTTCCCTCTTAGAGGGATGATTAGACAGATAATTCATGTAACTGAATCACATAATAATCACTGAATGAAAGGCAGCCATTGTTTTCATTAATGCAGAGAGCATACCTTCCCTGCTCTCTTCTCTTCTACACCACTATGAGTTGATGTCATGGCAGATTCTATGGCAGAAAAGCTCTTCATCTGGGGCTACCACCGCAGAGTGGGGGCATTTTATCACCTTTGGGAAGAAGCACAGCCATCACTAGCACAGAAATCTATATGTTGTCAACCTGTGGGCCAGAAACTAGGCAGTCTCCCCAAATGGAAATACCATCAACAACTGGAAAGTTTGTGATGAGATCTTGTTCTGGAGTATTCAGAAACAGGAGTCCCACTTACACCAAGCGTGGTCTTTATTCCACCCCAAAGGTAGAGGGAAACAGCAGTGTGGCATATGAGAAGAGAGCCTGGCCATTAGAGGACCTGGCCAGATCTGCTATGAACCATCACCCCACATAACGTCTTGGCCTGCTAGGTGCACCGGGTCAGATGTCCACAAAAGTGGCACGTGTTTATGAAGGGAGAAGGAGGTTGGAGGAGAGAAAAGATGTTGTGTAAATAATAGTACAAAATAATCCTTTTTTTTTTCTTTGTACAGATGGAGGTCTCACTATGTTGCCCAGGCTGATCTCAAACTCCTGGCCTCAAGCAATCCTCCTGACTCAGCCTCCCCAAAATGCTGGGATTACAGGTGTGAGCTACCATGCCTAGCCCAAAATAATCTTAAAAGCTGTGTGTCATTATTATTGCCACTGAACGGAGAGTTGGAGTGGTTGAGTCAATATCCCAAGGTCATGTAGTTGGTAAGTGGTAGAGCTAGGAATCCAACTTCAGAAGCAGCACCTTTGGCCAAAAGATCAAGGCCTCTCCAAGTATCATCTTCATCATTACAGCTAACAGGTACCAAATACTAAGTCTATACCAAACAGGATGCAAGGTGCATTGCCAACATTATTTGCTTCATCCTCACACCATCCCTGTGAGGTTGGCACTATAATTACCCTCTTTTTAAATAGGAAAGCAGATGGAAACGGTGAGAAGTTAAGTGTTAAGTGGCTTGCTCACAGGGACTTGGGGAGGGCGGTGAGGTGTGAGTGTGGGCCATTCAACTCGGGGTAGGGCTTTTGAGCAGTGTGCCGTATTGCATCTCCAGTGGGCCGCAGTGAGCACACCTCCTGCGGCACTGAACTGCAGGAGGGAGAAGGCATTGCTAAGGATCGAGTCCTAAACACCAACTGAACGGGGCCACCGAGCTACGTTGGCTCCTCAGGCACTCTCATGCTGGTGGGGTCTGTAGAAGAACCTGCTAGAGTTGATTGAACTTTTATGAAAGTGACATAACAAGAATTTTAATCATGAGAATTAGCACAGGACCGTGAAAACATCAAAGCATAAGAGAGAACTATCAGCAAGTCATCTTGCAGCCCGGCCCTGAAGGCGCTCATACAGAGGAAAGGTGGACAGGAGGTGGGAACCTGGGCCTTGGCCTTGTGAGACTCTGTCTCTAACTACAACCTTCTGAAGCTCCGTTTTTTAATCTCTGAAATGGGCTGAAAGAATCTCACCTCGTGATTGAGCTACCCTGCGCGGGAAACCACTTGTTTTCCCTGGATCTGTACAACCTACAGCTCAGGAGATCCCCTTGTGAACGCATGCCACCAGGGCCTTGGGTCCCAAGCACAGAGCTGTGCAGATTCTCCGTGGCCACTCCGCTGGAGACACTGCCTAAGACTACTGAGTTCCCAGGGGGAGGGGTTGCCACCATCACTGTAGCCCCAGTCTGCCATTTCCCCCTGCTGGTGCCAGGGAATCTGGGTGGTTTGGACTCAGGAACAACTCCCCACAGCGCAGCACAGCGGCTGTGGCAGGTCATGGCCAGGCTACCTCTTTAGGCCAAACTTGGACCCATCCCTCCTCACCAGATGGGGCCTCCCTGCAGGAATTTCAGCAACTCCAGGCAGGGGTTTAGGGATAGAACTCTGATTTCCTTGGGATGGAGCCCCTAGGGCATGGAGTGGCCATAGTCTCCATGGATCAGCAGACTTGATCTTTCCCCCTGCTGGCTCTGTGGAATCTGGGCAGTCCAGACGAGTGGGATTCCTTCCAGCACAGTGTACCCCCTCCACCAAGGGGCAGCCAGAGTGCTTTGTTAAGCGGGTCTCTGATCCTATGACTCCTGAGCGGTTGAGACCTCCCAACAGGGGTCACCAGACACCTTATACAGGAGCATTCCCACTGGCGTCAGGTCAGTGCCTCTCTGGGATGGAGCTCCCAGAGGAAGGAGCTGGCAGTCATCTTTGCTGTTCTGCAGCCTCCACTGGTGACACCTCCAGGTGTGGGAGGAACCTAAGCAAATGGAGTCTGGAGTGGATGCCTAGCAAACCTTAGCAACCCTACAGAAGAGGGGCCTGACTGTTAAAAGAAAAACAGATAAACAGAAAGCAACAACAACAGCATCAACAAAAAAGTCCCCACAAAAACTCCATCCAAATGTCAGCAGCCTCAAAGACTGAAGGCAGATAAAGTCATGAAGATGAGAAAGAATCAATGAAAAAACACTGAAGACTCAAAAAGCCAGAGTGTCTTCTCCAAAAGATCACAACATATCTCCAGCAAGGGCACAGAACTGGGCTGAAGCTGAGATGGATGAACTGATAGAAGTAGGCTTCAGAAGGTGGGTAATAACAAACTTTGCTGAGCTAAAGGAGCATGTTCTAACCCAATGCAAAGAAGCTAAGAATCATAATAAAACACTACGGGAGCTGTTAACCAGAATAACCACTTTAGAGAGAAATATAAATGACCTGATGGAGCTAGAAAATACAACAAAAGAACTTCACAATGCAACCACAAGTATCAATAGCCAAACAGACCAAGCAGAAGAAAGAATTTCAGAGCATGAAGACTATCGTGCTGAAATAAGACAGGAAAACAAGATTAGAGAAAAAAGAATGAAAAGGAATGAACAAAACCTCTGAGAACTATGGGATTAGGTAAAAAGACCAAACCTATGACTGATTGGGGTACCTGAAAAAGACAAGGAGAATGGAACCAAGCTGGAAAACATACTTCAGTATATCATCCAGGAAAACTTCCCCAACCTAGCAAGTCAGGCCAGCATTCAAATTCAGGAAATCCAGGGAACCCCAGTAAGATACTCCATGAGAAGATCAACCAACCCTAAGACACATAATCATCATATTCTTCAAGGTCAAAATGAAGGAAAAAGTGTTAAGGGCAGCCAGAGAGAAAGTCCAGGTCACCTACAAAGGGAAGCCCATCAGACTAACAGCAGACCTCTCAGCAGAAATCCTACAAGCCAGAAGAGACTGGGAGCCAATATTTAACATTCTTAAAGAAAAGAATTTCAAACCCAGAATTTCATATCTGGCCAAACCAAGCTTCATAAGCGAAGAAGAAATAAAATTCTGTTTGGACAAACAAATGCTGAGGGAATTCATCACCACCAGGTCTGCGTTGCAAGAGCTCCTGAAGGAAGCACTAAATATGGAAAGGAAAAACCATTACCAGCCACTACAAAAACAGACTGAAGTACAAAGACCAATGACACTATGAAGCAACTACATCAACAAGTCTGCAAAATAACCAGCTAGCATCATGATAACAGGATCAAATTCACACATAACAATATTAACCTTAAATGTAAATGGGATAAACGTCCCAATTAAAAGACATAGAATGGTAAGCTGAATAAAGAGTCAAGACCCATTGGCATGTTGTGTTCAAGAGACTTATCTCACATGGAAAGATACACATAAGCTCAAAATAAAGAGATGGAGGAAAATTTACCAACCAAATGAAAAGCAGAAAAAAGCAGGGGTTGCAATCCTAGTTTCTGACAAAACAGGCTTTAAGCCAACAAAGTTCAAAAAAGACAAACAGGGGCATTATATAATGGTAAAGGTCTCAATTCAACGAGAAGAGCTAGCTATCCTAAATATATATGCACCCAATACAGTAGTACCCAGATTCATAAAACAAGTTTTTAGAGACCTATAAAGAGACTTAGACTCCCACACAATAATAGTGGGAGACTTTAACACCCCACTGTCAATATTGAGACAGAAAATTAACAAAGATATTCAGGACTTGAACTCAGCCCTGGATCGAGTGGACCTGATAGATATCTACAGAACTTTCCACTCAAAAACAACAGAATATACATTCTTCTCAACACCATGTTTGTCACTAACTGTAAAATCAATCACATAATTGGAAGTAAATCACTTTTCAGCAAATGCAAAAGAAATGAAATAACAAAAAAAAAAAACACAGTCTCTCAGACAACAGCACAATCAAATTAGAACTCAATATTAAGAAACTCGCTCAAAACCACACAACTATATGGAAATTGAGCAACCTGCTCCTGAATGACTCCTGGGTAAATCATGAAATTAAGGCAGAAATCAAGAAGTTCTTTGAAACCAATGAGAACAAAGAGACAATGTACCAGAATCTCTGGGATGCAGCTAAAGCAGTGTTAAGAGGGAAATTTATAGCGCTGAATGGCCACATTTAAAAGCTAGAAAGATCTCAAGTTAACAACCTAACATCACAACTAGAAGGACTAGAGAACCAAGAGTAAACAAACCCCAAAGCTAGCAGAAGACAAGAAATAACCAAGATCAGAGGAGAATGGAAGGAGATGGAGACATGAAAATCCCTTCAAAAAATCAACGAATCCAGGAGCTGTTTTTTTGACAAAATTAATAAAATAGATCACTAGCTAGACTAATAAAGAAGAAAAGAAAGAAGAATCAAATAGACACAATACAAAATTATAAAGGGGATATCACTACAGAAATACATACAACCATCAGAGAATACTATAAATACCCCCATGCAAATAAACTAGAAAATCTAGAAGAAATGGATAAATTCCTGGACACATACATCCTCCCAAGACTGAACCAGAAAGAAGGTGAATCCCTGAAGAGACCATTAAAAAGTTCTGAAATTGAGCCAGTAATAAATAATACACCAACCAAAAAAAAGCCCAGGACCAGACAGATTTACAGTTGAATTCTACCAGAGGAACAAGGAGGAGCTGGTACCATTTCTCATGAAACTATTCCAAACAATTGGAAAGGAGTGACTCCTCCCTAACTCATTTTATGAGGCCAGCATCATCCTGATACCAAAACCTGGCAGAGATACAAGAAAAAAAGAAAACTTCAGGCCAATATCCCTCATGAACATAGATGCAAATATCCTCAATAAAATACTGGCAAACTGAATTCAGCAGCACATCAAAAAGCTTATCCACCGTAGTGAAGTTGGCTTCATCCCTGGGATACAAGCCTGATTCAACATACACAAATCAATAAATATAATTCATCACATAAACAGAACTAATGACAAAAACCACATGATTATCTCAATAGACGCAGAAAAGGCCTTCGATAAAATTCAACATTCCTTCATGTTAAAAACTCTCGATAAACTAGGTATTGATAGAAAATACTCAGAATAATAAGAGCCATTTATGACAAATGCGCAGCCAATATCATACTGAATGGGCAAAAACTGGAAGCATTCCCCTTGAAAACTGGCACAAGACAAGGGTGTTCTCTCTCACCATTCCTAGTCAACATAGTATTGGAAGTTCTGGCCTGGGCAATCAGGCAAGAGAAAGAAATAAAGTGTATTCAAATAGGAAGAGAAGAAATCAATCTGTCTCTGCTTGCAGAAGACATGATCCTATATCTAGAAAACCCCATCATCTGAGCCCAAAAGCTTCTGAAGCTGTTAAGCAACTTCAGCAAAGTCTCAGGATACAAAATCAATGTGGAAAAATCACAAGCATTCTTATACATCAACAATAGACCAGCAGAGAGCCAAATCATGACTGAACTCCCATTCACAATTGCTACAAAGAGAATGAAATACTTAGGAATACAGCTAACAAGGCAAGTAAAGGACTTCTTCAAAGAGAACTACAAACCACTGCTCAAGGAAATCAGAGAGCACACAAACAAATGGGAAAACCTTCCATGCTCATGGATAGGAAGAACCAATATTGTGAAAATGGCCATACTGCCCGAAGTAATTTATAGATTCAATGGTATTCCCATTAAACTACCATTGACATTCTTCACAGAATTAGAAAAAAACTACTTTAAAATTCATATGGAACCAAAAAAGAGCCTGAAGAGCCAAGACAATCCTAAGCAAAAAGAACAAAGCTGGAGGCATCATGCTACCTGACTTCAAACTATACTACAAGGCTACAGTAACCAAAACAGCATGATATTGATACAAAACAGACACATAGGCAAATGGAACAGAATAGAAACCCAGAAATGAGACTGCACATTTACAACCATCTGTTCTTTGACAAACCTGACAAAAACAAGCAATGGGGAAAGGATTCCTGGTTTAATAAATGGTGCTGGGAGAACTGGCTAGCCATATGCAGGAAATTAAAAGTGGACCCCTTCCTTACACCTCATACAAAAATTAACTCAAGATGGATTAAAGACTTAAATGTAAAACCTAAAACTATAAAAACCCTAGAAGAAAATCTAGGCAATACCACCCAGGACATAGGCATGGGCAAAGATTTCATGATGAAAACGTCAAAAGCAATTGCAACAAATGCAAAAATCGACAAATGAGACCTAATTTAACTAAAGAGCTTTTGCACAGCAAAAGAATTTGTCATCAGAGTGAACAGACAAACTACAGAACAAGAGAAAATTTTTGCAATCTATCCATCAGACAAAGATCTAATATCCAGAATCTACAAGGAACTTAAACAAATCTACAAGAAAAAAAAAAAAACCCCATTAAAAAGTGGGCAAAGGACAAAAACAGACACTTCTCAAAAGAATACATACATGCAGCCAACAAACATAAGGGAAATAGCTCAACATCACTGATCATTAGAGAAATGCAAATCAAAACCACAATGAGATACCATCTCATGCCAGTCAGAACGGCGATTACTAGGAGTTAAGAAACAATAGATGCTGGGGAGGCTGTGGAGAAATAGGAATACTTTCACACTGTTGGTGGTAGTGTAAATTAGTTCAACCATCATGGAAGATAGTGTGGCGATTCTCCAAAGACCTAGAACCAGAAATAGCATTTGACCCAGGATTCCTATTACTGGGTATATATTCTAAAGAATACAAATCATTCTATTATAAAGAAACATGCATACAGATGTTCGTTGCATTATTCACAATAGCAAAGACATAGAATCAACCCAAATGACCATGAATGATAGACTGGATAAGAAAACATGGTACATATACACCATGGAATACTATGCAGCCATAAAAAAGAATGAGATTTTGTCTTTTGCAGGGACATGGATGAAGCTGGAAGCCATTATCCTCAGCAAACAAATGCAAGAACAGAAAACCAAACACCACATGTTCTCACTTACAAGTGGGAGCTGAACGAGGACCACACATGGACACAGGGAGGGGAACAACACACAATGGGGCCTGTTGGGGAATGTAGAGGGAGGGAGAGTATCAGGAAAAATAGCTAATGCATGCTAGGCTTAATACCTAGGTGATGGGTTGATAGACGCAGCAAACCACCATGGCGCACGTTTACCTGTGGAACAAACCTGCACATCCTGCACAAGTACCCTAGAATTTAATAAAATAAAATAAAATAGAATCTCATCTCTTTCCAACAAATTATGAAATCTGAAGGATAAATGAGTTTATAAATATGAAAATATTTGAGAGCTCTTTGGAAGAAAGGTGCTATGGAAACATAGTGCAATGTTTGCCTGCACGATGTGCATGCCGTATTTGTATATGCTATTGCACTGAAGGATTCATGCTTCCTATTAGTTCTAAGCCAGATAGTCAGATGAATAGAACATAATCAGATATCTGATTCTATTAGGCAGACACTGAGTATGTAGAAATATGTAAATAGCTTTTAATTTTAGATTGGCATCCTTTGCACCGCTGATGGAGTAGGTTAAACTTGAATATTGTAAGCGTAGACACTTCCCACCATTGACGGTATGTTAAGAACATGGATGTAGAGCCTAAGAGATTAGATATTCTGTAGGTAGAATTCTCCTTTTACAATTTAACTAGATCTTGGATAAAGCACACATGCACATGCATGTATACACACGCACACACTCACACACACACACAAGAGTTTTAAAAATATTGCCAAGCTCACAAGTGATCCCACTAGGTCAGTGGTGTTCCTTCTTTCTTGGAGAAGCAAATGAATATCTTCTTTTCAGGACAGTTTCAATTTAAGTCTCCAAGCTTCCCACAGACTAAGTTCAATCATATATGAGCTAAAGTTTTTTACCAAACATGCATATCAATAAGTCACATGGCAGAGGTGGCTAGCTCTCAACCAGTGTGTTCTGCTGTCCTTCCACTGTGAAGAGATGTTGCTGGGAAACACTCGGCAACTGCCTCACCAGCAGAAGCATTTTCTAGCCACATTTCCATCTAGGTGAAGCCCTGAACTGCACTCAGGCCAATGGGAAGAAGGCAGAAGTGAAATGCACCATTTCTAGCCCTGGCCCATGGATGCTTCCCCTGCGATTTGCCAGATACTTCCTTTCCCTGTCTACCAGCAGGATGTTGGTGCTCAGGGTGATCCTGGAAGTTGGACATGGTGCAGCCTTCATCCGTCAGCGTCTGTGAATGACTGCACGGAGCGAGCCCCACCTCCATGCACCAAGTGGACATCATGTGAGGGAGGAAACAGTTCTAGCATGTTAAACCACTGAGATTTTAGAGTGTAAGTGAACAGCCGTAAGTTTTATCTTAACTACTGCAGTCACTGTGAGAGTCAGCAGAAATGACAACCACAGATTTAGCACCAAGAGCTTTAAGTTTGGAATGATTATATTTAGAATAAAAGACAAGTTTTATGACGTGTTTAAAGAAATAAAAGATAGAATCAAAATTAGCAAGGAACAAGAGACTATAAGAAATAACCATGTAGAATTAAGAATCAAATAGATTTTTGGATATTAAGAATATAATAATGTTAAAACTTGGTAGTAAGCTAAATAGCAGAACCAATGCAGCCGAAAAAATAATGAACTGGAAGATGTAATTGAAAAAATAATGCAGAATTCAGTATATGTGGGAAAGAGATTAAAATATGAGGGAAAGCAAATCATGGCTCCACAACCTATGTCTACCCAGAACCTGCGGAAGTGACCTCATTTGGAAGAAGGGTCTTAGCAGATGTCACTAAGTTAAGGGTTTCAGGATGAGGTCGTCCTGGGTGATCCAATGGTCCTGCATCCAATGGCAAGAGGTCTTATAAGAAAGGGAGACGGTCACATGTCAATAGAGGCAGAGGTGGAAGTGATGGGTCCACATGCCCAAAAAGGCCAAGGAATTCTGGCGGCACCAGCAGCTGGAGGACAGTCATAGAACAGATTCTCCCTTGGAGCACCGAGAAGGCAAAACCCTTGATTTTGGACTTCTTGCCTCGAGAACCATGGCAGTCGATTCCTGTTGTCTGAGCCACCCAGCGTGTGGAGTGTGTGACAGCAGCCCTAGGGAGCTGACACAAAGGCTGCGAGACAGGAGGAATGGGAGGAGAGGAGCTGTGTCACATCTAATGAGACAGCTGGGAGGAAGACTGGAGACAACAGAGGTAGGACAATATTATGAGAGATACTCACGGAATTTTCTGAACCGATGAATTGTATGAATCCTGATATAAGTAAATATAGCATATTTTACAAATGCAGGTCAAATTGTATTAAATGTATACTAAACTGGATTGAGAACACAGAACATCCCTGTCTTCAGAGTAGCCAGGAGTAGAACTACAGGGTCATGGGTGGAGTTTGCCCAGGACAGTCCTGGTTTACACCGGTTGCTCCTGTCATGATTCTTACCTTCACTTTCATTCTCAAAAGCATCCTGATTTGCATAGGTTTTGAATGTCACTAAATTCACACCCTCCCATAAAGACAAACACCAGAAACAACATCCCATGGGCAACATCTACAACCAAATGAGGGACAACGCATCCCTGTGAACCTCAAAACACAAACCTGTGGGGACACCCCAGCCAGCGCTGTAGAGCCACATGGTCTCAGCCTCCGTGTGGGGTAGCAGGGAGGAGGAGCCGTGTCCTTTTGCGAGAATCATGCCCAGACCCCAAGGTCCTTTCACTCTCATCACCCTCTTTAACCTGCAGAACACCTTGTCCCTATTTAGATTAAAAAAAAAAAAGTTGTAGTATTCTTGACAAAAAAGGTTTAACTTGAATCTATTCATGAAGAAAAAAAATCAGACAAATCCAAAATGTGGCATATTGTACAAGACA
Organism: Pan troglodytes; assembly: GCF_028858775.2. NCBI lineage: Eukaryota > Metazoa > Chordata > Mammalia > Primates > Hominidae > Pan > Pan troglodytes. The sequence continues at coordinate 185,832,814 of NC_072401.2, forward strand.
ACTGACTGGGATTTTTAGGATTGCCAACATCATGAAGGACCAAAATACAAAACAAAAAGACAAAACAATTTCTCTTAATGCAGAGCAAAGGAACATGGCAACCAAACGTACTGCTTGAAACTTGATTAGATTTTAGATTTCAAATAATGTTCTAAGGGATTCTTTTTTGGCCATTGAGAAAACTTGAAAATATGGCAAATAGTCTAATTAATTGATTTGTTGAATCAATGTTAAATTTGTTGGGTAGCATTGTGGTTGGGTAGAGAATATCTTACCCTTACCCATGCTGAAGGATTTAGAGGTGAAGTGTCAGGTGTTAGCAATTTACCCTCAGCTGGTCCAGCAGAAACAAAAGAGAAACCTATATTTCTCAGTGATTAAATAAAGCAAATGTGCCAAACCTTAACAATTTGAGAAACTTGATAAAGGGTACATAGATATTCATAATACTATTTCAATGTTTTTGTACTTTGAAATTTTCTATTATAAAAACTTGAGGAGTAGCCATACAGTGGGATACTATTCTGCTGTAAACAAGAAAAAAACTATGGATACAAGTTACAATGTGAATGAAAATGAAACTCAAAAACAGTATGTTCAGTAAAAGAATCAAGACCCAAGAGACCACAGATTGAATGATTCTGTTTTGATAAAATATCTACAAAAGGCAAAGCTAAAAAGACGCAAAGTAGATTAGCAGTTTTCTGGGGGCAGGGGTGGTGGCAAATGGGAATTAACAATAAATGTGCATGAGACCGACAAGGTGAGAAGAGAGAACAAGAAAGAAAGAGAAATAAGGACCAGGCTCTGAGGAGCTCCAATATAAAGGGGCCAGCAAAAGAGAAGTCAGTGGGAGGTTCTAGAAGGTGAGGTTGAGAGGAAGGAGAAAACTTGGACCCCAATAAAGAGACAGTTTCTAGGAGGCAGGAATGGTCAAAAGGTTAAATACACAGAGAGATCTTGAGAGATGCCATTGGGTCTGGCCATTAGGAGGTTTTGAGTGAATTTAGGAAGAGCAGGAAGGGTAGAGGATGACATCAGTAGTGGAATCCCAGTTCATGCATTTGCCCCGCCGTGGCCTGGGCTGAAGTCTCCTACAGGCCTCTCTGCTTCCGCCCTCAGCCTCACTGGCTGTTGCTCTCCACGCCCCGGCGCTAGAGTGATCTTTCTAAAATGAAAGTCTTATCACACTACCCCCCCACTCAGAACCCTCCAAAGGCGAGCCCCACACTCAGAATAAGATCCAAAGTCTGCGCCACGACCTACAGGACCTGCCGCGGCCTCTTGTCCATTCAGGTTCTTCAAGAAGCAGACGCCAAGACAAGGTTAAACATAAGAGAAATGTGTTAAGAAAGCACTCGTTCCACACAGAGGGAGGGGAGGAAGCAGAAGCAGGCCGTAAAATCTCCCATTTGTAAGGTCTGGCATCTGTGAGAGGAGATGCGGAAGGAAAGGATTGGGTGGAAAGGGTGTCTGCAAATCTAAGGAGGTTTGACCAGATTGCTGGGAATCCTCAAGCTGAGCCAAGGTCACCTGTTAGAGGAAAAGGCCTGCACCAGGAGCCTGACCTTGCTTGGTCATTGGTCAGGGTCAGCTTGGGAGAAGTGAAACTTTGGCACCAAGGTGATGGACTTAAAGGAGCAGCAGCTGGGACCATCAGTTGACTCTGCTCCCTGCAGCAGATCTGGGCAGTACTGCATGAAGGCCACCACACCACTGCACACCACTCAGACCTCACTGCCACTCTCATTGCTCCTTTTTTGCTCTTGCTACACTGGCTCTTGGCTTCCTCCAATATCCCAAACATGCACCTGCCTCAGAGCTGTCGCTGTTCCCTGCCTGGAATGCTTTGTTCTCGGATATCTACAGGCCAGCTCCAGGGCCTTGCTCAGGTCTCCACTCAAATTTTATCTTATCAGAAAGACATTTGCAGACCACCCTAGGTAAAATGGCACTGTGGTCATTCTTGGTGCCTTGTCTAACTTTTTCCATAGAATTTATTACCACCTGACATTGTTTATATTTATGTGTTATTTGTCTGTAACATTTCACAAGAATGTAAATTTCAGGAGGGTAGAAACTTTGCCCTGTTTTGTTCATTTGTATCTCCAGGGCCTAGAAGAGTATCTCTGGCTCCATAGAAGGTAAGAGATACTTCTTGAATAAATGAATGAATAGACACCTATTATTTACACATAGCAAGCTCTGAAAATATTTTGTTGAATGAAGAATGAATGAATGAAGAATGAACCAGACTGTCCAGGAGCTGGGGATACAGCGCAGAACAAGACCAAGTCCTGCTCTTGGAGCATACATTCTTTAATTAAAATAAGGTTTAAGACTGGATGCTAGAGTCATGATAGATGACTGTATGGAAGCACAGGCCTCTTGGAGTCAGCTTCTGTGTGTTACCTTTATGGTAGCATGCTCTTACAGAAGACCATTCCAGGACAGAGTATAACATGGCCCATGGGTTGAACAAACCCAGGGGTGTTTTGTTTCCATCCTTATGTTTATGTTTCAATTCTAGAAGTCCTGTCAGTTTCCATTGTGCCTGAAGCCTTTCCCAGTCGTTTCTCTTTATGAAAAACATCAACGGAGGTTGGCGTCTGTGGGGTATATTCCAAGACCTACAATGTACGTTGTTAACCCAATTCCTTCAACCAAAGAAAATATTGTCCTAGGTTTTTGTTCCAAACAAAGAAGGTAATTTCTTCACCAACTGCCATTTTCACCCCCATCCCCCCAAATTGTCTGACGATCTGGGGTCCCATGCTCTGCTTGAGTCAAGGGTCGGCACACGACTCAAAGCTTCTGTCCTGAAGCTGTGTCACAGTCTTGCCACGCTGTGTTTGCAAATGGCTGCTAGGAATCAGCTCCATGAGACCACACACAGGCATCTCACATGAGGGGGAAAGCTGGTTCAGAAGCCACGTGGGGAGACGATGCCACATTGCTCCAGAGGGCTACAGATTTATGAACAGTTTAGCTGGAGAGAGAAGCAAGTCTTCTGAGAAAAGATTCAGGAAAATGTATTGCCAATTAAATGTGGGAGGCTTCATTCAAGATAAAGATGTCTCACGCTCACACATGAGAGACTGATTGTTAATCCCCTGGGCCTACTGGTAGGACCAGCTTTGCATTTTATGTGACGGAGGAGGTACTGATTTCCATAAAGAAGTCAAACCCTGGCCCTATTAACACTTAGACTTGAACCTGAATAGATCTAGAAAGATTCCTAGGAAGCAAAATGACAGATAAGGTGATTAAGCAAGTGGATGCATTTGCCATTCTTTGAAAATGTAATTTCCTGGACTTTCCACCTGTGACCCACCAGGGTGACCATTCAAGTCTGTCAAGTGCTTTGGGGCTGCGGCTTGGAGCCGAGTGGCTCTGCACACTAAGAGAGCTGGGCCGTGCTGGGAAAGTGGATTGGAGTTGATATAATAAATAGTTCCTCATGTTTATGCCAGGGGATTTCTCCTCTCAGCCGCCTTCCTTTCCTGGCCATGGCTCTGAGTCAGGGGTGCTGTGTTGAAACCAGAGGGGATGGTGTCCATTAGATAGTTCCCAAAAAGAATTAGACTTTGTCCCTCAGGGAAACTGGTAGTGAAAGATGTGATTTTCAACAGAAATTCCTGGCCTAGATTTCTAACCCCACAAATCCTACCTCAAATCAGGCCACTTTCCCTCTTTTTAAATCATAACTTTGAGTCTCATCTAGGGAAAGGGGTATATAAAGACTAAATTCACGCTTTAAAAAGTAAAGGTAAGCATGTACAGGCTTCCGGTGCTAAGCAATGCTGAAGCTCCGGTTTGAGTCCGCAGCACTGGCAGTGAACGGGGCTCATGACCAATGACAGTCCTGCCTTTCCATGGACAAAGTCAGGAAGCCTCATGAGGAAACAGACCAGAGGAGGCCAGAAGGGCAGAAGAAAGAGAGGACCCTGCAGGAATGTTCAAATAAACTCCGTGGAGTCCTTAATGTCCTCATTTTTAAAGAAAAGCAACTTGAACCCAAGGAGACTTTGTCTGAAGCCACAAGGTTTAGATCTCACCACAGCCCGGAGTAGAACCCGTGTCTCCCACTTCTGGTCCATCCTGACTCTCCTCCCATGAATATCTCCAAGAGATGGAGAGGAGCGAGCCAGCCAGAGCCCAGGATCATCATGTGAGCATGAAAAGGAAGGGAACTCGTGTGAGGAGACAAGTGGTTGGATTTGGCAAAGAACTGAGAAAATATAAAATATGGCTGAGTAAAATACAAGGTAATCTCATTTTGGCAGAAGCATTGCCTTTTTATTTCATGTTATTAAAAATCATATTCTCTTGCTGACCATGAAACCACCTGGAAGCAGGGGTGCTAAAATAGAAAAACTTCTACCACACACCATGTCGCCTCAGGGAACCGCCGTCTCTGAGAACTTTTCCAGACTCTCTGTTATAAGTGGCTTGAACTCTCAAACCTAATATCTCTTGGGTAATACAAAAGAAGTTGTTTAAACCACCAGAGTACTGGATTACTCACCGATCTGGAATTTAGTGAAAAGGTAAACCATAGAGTTTAAGTATGGTGCCTTCTTGCCCCTCACAATATTTGACAGAGTTTGCAAAATACTTAATTCCTTCCATTTATGCTTTGTGCTTCTAGAACTTATCCTGGTTTGTGTGTGGACTGTCACTGGGGAGAAGAGAGCAGAGAGAATCGGGGAGATATGTCTGAGCTGATCTCCCTCATTTTCATTTGGATGTTTCATCTGCTCTAAGACTAAAAATATCACCCTTGATAGATTGGCAGCAGGAATTTCTTTTCTGTTTGGAGTGGAAATGAGATGGGGAAGAGAACAGCTAAAAAGGAAAGCTGGCTAACTATTTAGGATACAGCAGCTTCAAGAAACTTTAAAACATATACAAGGAGGCATTTATAGAGTGCTTACTAAGTGTCAGGGAGCATGAGACACATTGAGTGGGATGTAGGGTGAGTCAGACCCTGCCCTCATTGGGACCACCATGCCCTCCCAGGTCCCCATAACCAAGTATAATCAGAAGCAACTTGTCCAGAGCTGCATCTTGGTGGTCTGGGGCACTATCCCAGATGTGACTTATCAAAAGAGGCCTGTTTAAGCCATTTTTCACAACTGTGCAGCCTTGACCATTTGAGATAAGTAGCTAAGTGTCTGATGTTGAATCCTCTCTTTTATACTCAACCCCAGAAGCGCTTATTGTTCACATTGTCCATTGAGACACACAAAGGAGGGTTTAAAAAATAGTTACCCATGAGGTTGCTTAGTCTGAAGGAAGCCTGGAAAGGCAGTGGCTCATGTACTATGGGTGTCTATGTGTGCAGGCGTATGCCATGTGCATAATGCAGCTACAAAATCACTGTCTAAGGGAGAGACACGTAGATGCCTATGCAGGATGGCTGCCCTGAGAGCTGCTTCCTTAGAAACCAGAAGGAAGAAGCAGCATGATGTTGTGGGGAGCACAGGATTTTGTACTCATAGTTCTTCCATTTATGGGCCCTGTAATCTTGAACAAGTAATTTAATATCTCAGAGCCTTGGTTTCCTCATTTGTAAAATGGAAACAATTGTGACTACTTTATAGGGTTTTATGAGGATTAATTGGAATAGTGTTTGAATGTGCCTAGCACTGAGCATAGCACAAAATACGGTAGACATTTGGGAAATGTACGTTCTGCTCCCTGCTTGACTGAATCTGGCTACTTGTAATAAAGGAAGACAATAGGAGTGCTACAGAGATAGGCCATCCATTGTCTTCTCAGATCCTGACTCTGCCAACTGGAGGCAGTGTGTTGAGAACGCAGAGCGATGGAGGGGGAAGCAGAAGCCCTCTGTTCTGGTCCTGATCCACTCACTTCCTGACTAGTTGACCTCAGGCAAGGCACTTAACTTCTCTAGATGAAAGTTCTCTCATCTGTAAAATGCCTGTACATAACTCCTAACGTGACTGTAAAGATCAATTGAAGGCATCAAGATTAGAAAGGAAGAAGTAACTGCCTTTATCTGCAGAAAATATGATCTTGTATATTCTTGTATGCAGAAAATCCTCAGGAATACACAAAAAACTTTTAACTAATAAACAAATTCAGTAAGGTAGGAAGACATTACAGTTTATATACTGCAAAAATAAAATTCTGAAGATAATTCCATTCACATTAACGTCAAAAAGAATAAAACATTTAGCAATATTTAGCAAAAGAAGTACCAAATGTACGCTGAAAGCTACAAAGCATTGCTGAAGGAAACTGCAACAACCCAAATACATGGAAGGACAGCCCATGTTCATGGATCAGAAGACTTAGTATTGTTAAGATGGCAATACTACCTAAGTTGGACTACAGATTCAACACAATCCTTATCCAAATTCCAGCTGGCTTTGGCAAAAGTTGACATGTTCTTCCCAAATTTAATATGAAAGTACAAGTGACTTGGAATAGCCAAAACAATCTTAAAAAGAACAAAATTAAAGGATTTATGTATACTGATTTTGAAACTTTCTACAAAGCGTGGCAATCATGATAGTCTGATCTCACCATAAGGATACACATAAACATCAAGAGATTATTGGAATAAAATTGAGAGCCCAAGAATAATCTCTAATATTTATGATCAATTGATTTTTGACAAAGCTGTCAGAAATAGTCAATGGAAAAGGAATAGTCTTTTTCACAAATAGTGTGGGGGCAACTACCTCACACTGTATATAAACATTAATTCAAAAGGGGTCACAAACTTAAATGTAAGAGCTAGAAATTTTCTTTGTCTTATAAGAAAACATAGGAGTAAATCATCACGATGTTGGGTTAGGCAATTATTTTGTAGTTATGACACAAAAAGTACAAGTCGTAAAAGGAAAAGTTGATAAATAGGACTTCATCAACACTAAATGCTTTTGTACAGCAAGACTTCCCATGAAGAAAGTGAAAAGACAACTCACAGCCTGGAAGAAAAATATATGCCAATCATATATCCCATAAGGAATTTATATCTAGAATATAGAAAGAACTCCTACAACTAAAAATAAAATGACAATCTAATTTTTAAAATGAGTAAAGGGATTTGTATAAACATTTCTCCGAAGAAATTATCACACAGTCCACAAGCACATGAAAAGAAAAGATGCTCAACATCATTAGTTTTTAGGGAAATGCAAATAAAACAACCATGAAATGCCACTTCATAACCCTGGAATGGCTTTGATAAAAAAGACAATAATGGCTCTTTTATCAGAGTGGCTCTAATTTTAAAAAGATAATAACAAGTGTTGGTGAGGTTGTGGAGATGTCAGAACCTCACACATTGCTGGTGAAAATGTAAAATGGTGCAGCCATTTTGAAAAATGGTTTGGCAATTTCTCAAAATGTTAAACACAGAATTATCCTATGATGCAACAATTTCACTCTTACGTGTCTATTCAGGAGAAATGACAACACATATTCACACATAGGCTTGTGCACAAATGTTCACAGCAGTATTATTCACAATGGCCACAAAGTGGAAACAACCCAAATGTTCATCGATTGGTGAATGAATAAGCAAAATGTGGCCTATCCACACAGTGCAATAGTTGGCAATAAAAGGAGAAACATACTAATGCAACATGAATGAACCTCAGAATCATTAGAGTTACTGAATGAAAGCAGCCAGACCCAACAGAACACATATTGTATGATTCCATGTGTATGAAATGTCCAGAAAAGGCAAATCTATAAAGGCAGAGTTGGAGATTGCTCAGGGCTGGAGGTGAGGATGGGAAGCAACTGCAGGGCACAAAGTTTCCTTTTGGGGTGATAAAAATATTCTAAATAAAAGTATACTGTGGCAGTGGTTGCACATCTCTGTAAATATACTAAAAATAACTGGGTTGTACTCTTAAAATGGCTAGATTTTGTAACATGTAAATTATACCTCAGTAAAGCTATTAGCAATCATTTTAAAAGATCAATTGAGATCACCACTATAGATCCATATGTGGGATCTAATTAGCATATGGAAATTAGGTTACATTCGCCAGATTCCCAGCTATGTAGGCAAATATCACCTCCAAAGCTCCAAATGCAGAATTTACCTACAAAGCATTTTTCCTCCTTTCCAGCTCCCTAGGGGTTTCGCAAACTCTGCTGCTAAGGTACAAATCCCCTAACCTAAGGGTGTTTTCATTTCTTATATTCTTTAATTGTTCAGTTTGATAGTACTGACTTTTTTCTATTAGAAGCTTTGTCTTTCCTCGATTGCTTTGGCCTTGCTGAGATCCTAATGCTATTTTTGGCCTTTGTTGCCACGGTCCCTGATAGCTCTTTGCCTCTTCCTTGTCCCCTTTGATACCTCTTCTTCCACACTATGCCCACTGAATGTGAGCATGGTCCCCGAGGTTCCTCTTTCTTACCATCATCTTCCCGCATCTACACAGATGATTTCCCACTCCTCGGTCAGCATCTCCAGGCCTTCACGGCTGCTAAGAAGTCACCACCTGAATGTCCTGCAAGCGTCGCAGTGCGAGAATATAAACGATTCACTGAGATGCTCTACTGAGATGTTTCACTGCACATTAATTAGCATGTTTCTCCCTGTGTGCTCCCCCTCATCTTCCTGTGTTTCTGGAGCAACGAACAGCCACGATGACTGCTGGATGCACCCCTCCTGAGTGCATTTGAGCACATCGTGACAACGTTTCTGGCAGGGAGGGAAGAAAGTCACATGCCTTTCAGAGAAGACAAGAAGACAAGAAGGCAAGATAGGCTACATAATTTGCAGGGCCTAGTGAAGAATGAAAATGTGAGATCCTTCATCCACAAATTATTAAGAATTTCAAAACAGTGACAACAGTGCATTAAACCAAGCACAGGGTCCTAATAAGCACAGAGCCCCTGTGGGACTGCACAGGTCACACCCGCGAGGGTGGCCCTGGTGAGAAGTCTTCTTCCCAGACCAGGGAGGAAAAAGAAGGAGTCAACCTGTCCCGGGAGTGTAGGAGACAATGCCCTGCTTGGTGGCAGAATCCACACCGGAGGACTGATGTCTGTGAGATACAATGGGGAAGGCTGGCGTCATGGCACAAGGTTGTCCAGCCCAAAGCCACAGAACCTGGTCTCTGGAGACACATGGACTGGCACATGGGCGTTTGGCAGGACCAAGTGTGGAGTAATGACCAGTGCTGCTGCCCCAACTCCGTGGGACTGCCTATGACCTAAGGACCTTTCCTAGACCTCAGCAGGAAAAAGACGCCCCGCACCTAACCAGCAGTGATCAAAACTGAAATGCTGATAAGCCCAGTGGCTTGGAAGTCAGAGTCAGATTTTTTTTTTATCATGGTAAAATATACGTAACACAAAAATGTACCATTTGAACCATTTTTAAAAATTTCTAATTTCTAATTTTTTATTTATTTTTGTATGTTGATTTTTTGTAACTTTTATTTTAAGTTCAAGGGTACAAGTGCAGGTTTGTTACCTAAGCAAACTTGTGTCACGAGGGTTTGTTGTATGGATTATTTCATCACCCTGGTATTAAGTCTAGTACCCAATAGTTATTTTTCCTATCCACCCTCCGCTGTCCGATAGGCCCCAGTGTGTGTTGTTTCCCTCTATGTGTCCATGTGTTCTCATCATTCAGCTCCCACTTATAAGTGACAACATGTGGTATTTGGTGTTCTGTTCTTGCATTAGTTTGCTAAGAATAATGGTCTCCAGCTTCATCCATGTCCCTGCAAAGGACATGATTAACCATTTTTAAGTGCACACTTCAGTGGCATGAAGTACATTCGCACTGCTGTATAATCATCACCACGTCTAGCTCCAGAATGTCTTATTATCCTAAACTGGAAACTCTGTACCCCTTAAAACTAACTCCCATTCCCCGTCCCCACAGCCCCTGGCAACTCGCCTTCTACGCTCTGTCTCTGTGAATTTGACCACTCTAGGTAACCTGATATAAGTGGAATCATACAATATTTGTCCTTTTGTTTCTGGCTGATTTCACTTAGATGAATGTGTTCAAGGATCATGGATAGATTTAGGTTTATTTAAATAAAAACTGAGAAATGCAGTATTTCTTACGCACCCAAGTCTGTGAACTTGAATTCACTGTACACACAGAGTAATTTATTAATCTTCCCCTAGGGTTAGCTTAGACTCTCATCTGACCCAAGACTTCTTTCTCTCTAATCCTCCACGTCCAGCTGGTCCCGCAGGTCCTTCTCCACAGAGCTGATCAACTGCTTGACCTGAGGTTCATTCTGGCCCTGGGAACTCAACCCCCAGGCTCCATCATTTTCAACTTAGACTTGAGTGGCCTCCCTTGGCCCTGAAACTTGCCCTGCTTAGAGATGTCACAGTCATCATCCCAAAGCCCAGCTCTGGTCTTCAAACGCTCCTTGTCACCCCATCTCTGCCCCTTGGCTTGTGCCATGCTGTTCACCCACGAGGCCCTTCCTCCAGGTTTCAAGCTGTCCGGATCCTTCAGGCTTTACTCAAATAACTGTCGCCTCAGCGAACCTTCCCTCTTCACAAACACTCTCAGAAATGAGCTGTGCTTCCCCTGTGCCTGTTCTATCCTGTACGATGATTATATTCATTTTGACACATATTTAATTGCTTCAACTTAATTCAAGCTCGTTCAGGACAGAGGCCATGTCCTGGCATCTTAAGAACTCTTACAAAGTAGAAATTCAGTATATCCTTGAATGGATATTATTCATGTATGAATGCAATGTATGACTATGTATGTCAATACTATATGTTGGTGTAATTACCAAAATCTGTGGTTCAGACAGTAAGTGGAAAAGGAGTTAGCAAGTGGATGAAAATAACAAGATCTCAAGGCACCATCCATCTCTGAAATGTTACAATCTACATGTCAAAGCCTTTTGGAAGGAGGGCATCTTATTTTGGCTTGAAAGAGAAAGACAGGTGGAGGAAAGCCAGGGCTTGGGCTGTGGGTGTGGGGGAGGATGGGAGTAAAGCTCTTACAGAAAGAATAGATGGTATCAACAAAGAGAAGGACTGAGAGTTCCCAGAGAGGCCTCCAACAAAAACCCGGAGGTGAAAAGGGAGAGGTGAAGAGATCATGGTTTAAATTCCATCCCAACAGGCGTCTCACAACTGGCTGCAAGAACCCTGATGGTCCTCTGGTTTGAAGGTTAGGGATCAGTCTGATGTCCCCTGAGGGAATCTCATGAGGTCAACTTTCAAGACCCCCCCACAGCTAGCCAGTCAGTTCAAAAGAACAGGCAAACAGGTGGTTGGGGATTGGGTAAAGTCTCTTTGTTTTTATTAGACTCTTTGAGCTTTTAGCTGGACGTTATAATACATGTTGACACAGGCTGAGAGTGAATTCCTTGGAATGTGCTTTTCTTATCTGTTCCATCAGAGCTTGATGGGATTATGTAAAGGGTGTAAGCAGCCAGTCTTCAGTTATTATTCACGGCACTAGAAAATAGAGAAGATGGCCAAGCTGAGTCCAGAAACCAGCCACAATCTTCTACGTGGCTCCACCTCCCCCTGGGCCAAATTGTTGATGAAATCTACACATGCACCACACTCTCTCTCTCTCTCACTGCTTTGAATCTCATCTCCATCTCAGATTGTACCTCCTGGGAGATGTTAATGAGGCTGAAGAAAGAAGCAAAAGCAACCCAGGGAAATTCAGCATTGAAAGAGTAGAGTACTCAGAATAAGGTCGAGAGCTCAGGCAAAAAGGGCAACTTGGGTACATGGCGAGAGGGGCTGGAAGAGAATGCCTGGGCTTCCGTCCCTGATCATCTAAGGGATGCCAGATGCTGGCCCCGGCTTGGAAACCTGCACTTGGTGTGGTTTTTCTCCCTTTATCTGGTTCCGGATCTGCATCTTTGACCTCTGTGTCCTGCACAATAACACAAATGCACTAGCATCTCTAAGTCATCCTCTGCTTTTGGCATTTTGTAATTCTGAATGCCTTTGGGGGAAATTTGGATTGGGGTGTAGTGGATTTTGTTACATATTCCCAAGCTCATTCATATAGTTTTAGTGTTATATCTTACACAGAAAGATGCATGCTAAAATGGACTATGAAAGTCACTCATAGAAATGTGCAAGGAGGGATGTCATGGTTTGGGACAAGGCCAGCCAGCTAAGCTGCAGGGGAATGGGCCAGACTGGGAGTAACTGGAACCTGGAATTAGATCCTCCCACAGAGACCAGTGAACACCAGGGATAGCTCTGGGTGCTGGGAAGTCCAGGACAACAGGATGAACACAGCAGTGGTGTTGCTGTCGGCCTTAAGGGTGAGAGAGGCATCCAGTATGAAGATGAGGGGAGGGGACTTAGAGGCCCATGGAGCTTGGCCAGAAGAATCCAGAAGCCAGTGAGATCAAAACAGGCATATGATGCACTGGGCAGTTTGTTAGAAAAGAGTGCAACCTCAGCCAACAGACGGGGCTTGGAAGCAAAACTCCAGAGCCTTGTAGAAAGATGGGGAACCCAAGGCTTCTGCCACAGAGCTGGGAAAAGCCCAGGCCCTGGCTCTGAGCCAGTGCAGTCCAACAAACACAAATCAATGTCTTCTCTGAGCAAGCACTGGGCCCCAACATGGAGACGGTCCACACTCCACTGCCCCTGAGGGAGTGTAGACCAACAGTAGTGGGGATTACTGCAAGGACAGGTCTTGCCTGCAGGGACTCACCTGCGAAATGGGAGCCCTTCCGAGGCTGCACACTAGGAGAGGTCTCATAGATGGCCTTTAGTCCTGCTTCTCAGAGGGGCAGTGGCAGCTCCCAGAGGTGGTGGCACTGAGAGAAGGATAGTGACAAAAACCTCAAGCTTGGGTGTCCTGAGCCCTGGCTGGTCACCGTTTGCAAGTCTGCAGTGCAGACTGAGAAAACCAAACCAAAGCACAAAACATTGCTTTAGGTCCACTAGATTGAGGAACATGTATTTCAAAACTCTTTGAATGTGAATGTATTTCCCTAAATCACAAGTGGGGATTTAATCAATAATGAACAAAATGTCTGCTTGTTCTACTAGAGTTGAGCAAGTCTCATTAGATCTGATACAAATTTTTCACTTAATATTGCAAATAGGTAAGTAATCCACATTGTTCAAAAACATAGGCAACAAGATGTCTGTGTCCCATCTTGTCTCTCATCTGTCCAGTTGCCATCCAGATAGGTACCATGATTCCTGGTTTCTTAGGCATCTTCAAAGGTATGTTTTCCCTCCAACTGGCAAGTACCCTATGCTGGGGCCCTGACGACCTGAATGGCTGTGTCTCCTTGCAGGGGCTCTGGGAAGAGTCTGGCTGAACAGAGAAGGAGAGAGGCCACCTCCATGCCACGAAGCATATGTGACCAGAGACCAAGGGAACACGCATGAATGGTTTTAACATAACTGGCTACTCAACACACAGATCACGCTGCTTGGAACGTCTCAGGCCAAGTGACATGGCAGCATTTTCCAGGGGCTGCTGGAGCTGAGGCGTCTTCTCTCAGGCTCCCTGATGCCTTGACGTGCTCCAGCCTCAAAGTTACCCATCTTCCCTCTTTGGTGGGCTCTGTGATGAGATATCTCACGGGCTGGGGGGCTGTTGTCAGGAGTCTGGGCTGCCAGGCAGGGGTTGAAGTGGGCTGGGGAGCAGGTTCCAGGCTAGGCCCATGGTCTGCTAGTGAGTGGCTGAAGAACACAATATTTGAGGTTTTCTCCCAAACATTTACGTTTCTGTACGGTGGCTGCTTTCAACCTTTAAAGAATAATGTTTTCTCAAGTCCACCTGTGAAAGCCAAATCCTTAGACACACAGAGGATCTTTCAGGGAAAGCTAGACATGCGGCAGAGCTGATGGGCTACTGTGATTGATTTGTGTTCAGAACCTGGAAGGAGAGCCCAAGGCTTGGGTGCCACTTAGGCAAATTCTGTGGGTGTCTCCACCGTGACATCCACAGACACAGGACTTCTGTCTGCTGCCGTCCACCCTTCCCTCAGGCCAGTCCTTGTTAGGGGCCATCAGTGTCCAGTGGGATTAACTATAGAGCACTTTCTTCATATGTACAAAACAGGTCGAATTGGAGCTACTGTGATCATAAAACAGGGCAAGGGACACAGCATCTCGCTGGGAGCCCACCCCAGTCCCCCCACTTTCCGTCTGCTCCCACTCAGTGGGCCCTAAGAACCTCTCTATGGTATTTCCAGCACCTAGAACACTCCCAGCACACATCCCTGATATCATAATTTGTGCTCCTAATGTCTCAAAATGGAGTCACTCATGCCAAATATCAGTAAGCCCACTGTGAAGCTGTCTCCCTCCTCAAAGCGATATACACATATGCAATGGACTGAAGTGATGACACCTGCTGCTGCCCAGTGCCACCCAACCCTGAAACAGACCAATAGAAAGTGAAAGGTGGCTTAGATGATGAGAGCAAACTCATCTGGGAGGACAATAAAAGCAGCCAAGAACTGGCCTCGTTCAAGACACCCTTAGAGCCTCTGCCCATGAGAGCTCTGAAGCCTTCTCCCAATTTTGGCATCTGATGCCAGAAGCAGTGAGGACCCCGTTGACCAGCGTCCCAAGGACGTCCAGACCCACTCGGCACATCTGTTGGTGTGCTGCTCTCCCGAGCCATCACCGCGTTTCCTTACCACACTGTTATTACTGCTTGTGTGTTGGTTAATTACATGATCCGTGGTGCGTGGAGGCCTCTCAACAAAAGGTGGATTCAAGCATATGTAATTGGCTATCGAGTCACTGTGAACCTTTCTGGCTTCGGTTGGGGTTAGCGCACCTAGGTGGCCAGAACCTAATTAACATCAATTGCGCACTCACTAAATGTACAACCAACCTCAGGGCTCCATTTGTCTGGTCTTCTCACGCTAAACAGCAAGAGTGCAGGCCCAGGAAGATGATGTAATGTATCCAAGTCCCTGCGGACTGTGGCAGTCAGGAGAAGCCGGCTCCTCTGCCCCCTTTCCCTGCCCTGTGGCCCACACTGCTTCGAAGCCTGCCCTGTGCAGATAATCGGCTGGGCAACCCAGGTTGAGTGGATGAGACTGCTCACCACCAAAGGTGACTCCCGGGGGACCTGGCCTCCTGGCACACCTGGAGCCCGCTCCTGGTCCCTAGCACTCAGCCCGGGGTGTTCTGCTGCAGACATGTACACACATTCTCCCATGCACGTGCTCTTGAAGGTGCCCTGGGTAGTTCCTTCATCAAGAAGTAAAGATCTTCAGTATCCTGGACCAAAGTTCCATTGCTCTCAGCCCCGACAGCCCTTTGTCTAAATAAGGTGGCCCACGCATCCTCCCATGATCTGCCTTCTGGATCTTCTCTCCTTGCTATCGAAAGGGCTGATGATGGGAGTCGGTTCAGACCAAGCAAAGTATCCAACAAGAGTCAAACACTGCACGCGGGCCCCCAGGACCCCCAGCTCTGCCCCAGGTCTCTGCCTGGTTATTGTGTGGACACAATGGGCCTATTCATGGAGAGGGGGCTCTGAAACTCGAGCAGGTGTTGCTGAAGGTGTCTCTGAAATGAATGTTAACCTGCTGAGTCAGGCTCCCTCCAAAGTAATCTGAAATGCTCTTTAACCCACTTTTGGCACAGCACTCACGCTGAGCAGGAACTGGAGCTGCAGGGGTCAAGCCATCCCCAAAGCCTTGGCAGGAGGCACATGATCCTATCAATCAACATTGGGGTGAGGGAGGTGGGGGGGCGGGGGTTGTGAGATCGCCATGGTATGTAGACCGCAGTGGCTCCACGTGGACAAGCCTTCTGGAAACGCCTTTGCTGTTATTACAATCAAAAGCTTTCACCACATTTTACAGCTTTGCCCCCTACTCTAACCACTCCCTTCTTCATGGAGCAAGTTTCCAGCAGCTGAATGCCATATAATCAGAACACCCTCTCATCACCATGGAAGCCAAAAGAAACATACTTTTTGAAAAGTGACACTTCAGTGCAGAGAGGTCTGTTGATAGGAGCTTAAATAATGATGTGCTGGGAGACATTATTTTAGTAAATTCTTAGAACACATTTTTTTTTTCCTCAGGGCATGGCTGGTTAGTAGTGCTCTTACCCACTTCTAGCTTCAGTTGCTGGACACCTCGCCTACCATGCCTGCTTCTTTAGGCAGCTTAATCGAGGCTCATTACAGAGAGTATAGTTTAAGTGGGAAAAATGTTGTTAGGTGTCTCTGGGAAGTATATGACAAAATGTTGACAAAAGTTAATTCAGGTGGGAAGACAGATTTTAACTGTGCATCTGTGAGAAATATTCTCTACCAGCTGGGTAGCAAGCAGTGAGATAGGAAGTCCATTTACTGGGGTCCACTAGGACCCACAGGATCAATTTCTCTCCTTTGCCTCAGTGGTATTCTGCATGCTTCTTGAACTCTCCTTTAAGACATGGTCTCTGATCCCCTAAAGGGCTAATGCCAAGTGAATATCTTACTCAAATTGAAATATAATTTGATGAAAATTACTTTTCCAAATAAATCTCACTGAGATTAATAGCCCTTCAAACTTTCCCATCTGTGCTAATGAGAGCCCCTTTACTCAGACTTCAGAAGATCTTGCAGCTGTGGCATCTGTTCAGGCTCTTCTTTCGTATTCACTCATCAGCCAATCAGCAAGTTCTGCCTCATGGGTGCCCTTCAAATTCAACTCTCCCCCTCACTTACAGCCCATCACAAAGGATAGATGCGGTAAAGTCTGGAGTGGAACAGGAGGGGAGGAGGAGCCTGTTGGACTATCCTTTGGTATGGCTTTCATAGACTTTCATCAATTGCACATTTTTTACACACTCTATTCTCTGTAACCCCCGACCCAAACCCAGATGGCAAATGGGCTCAGCACCCCTCCTTCTGACCTGACCACGCTCACTTCTCCTCCTTTGCCCAAACTATCCATGATCACAATGTTCTATTTTATCTTTTACCTCTGCCATGAGAGCAGCATGTCTCATTTAGAAGTTGCTTTTTTCAGCCTGGGTCCCAGAATGAAGAGGAAATCGGAGGGGAGGTCATTCCTCAAGGCCACGCACATGAGTGAGGAATAAACCTGAGCTATTCTAAGACAGACGTGGTGTGGAATTGCTTGTTGCAACAACACAACTCAGCCTCACCTTACTGATAAAGGGGGTAATATGTACACTCTTACTAATGGTGAGTTTACACATATATTTGCTCATTCTGTTCTCACAGCAAGCCTATTGGGTAACATTTACTTTCTACATTCTACTGATAAAATATTAACACTCACTGGACGCAATGGCTCATGCCTGTAATCCCAGCACTTTGGGAGGCCAAAGCAGGTGGATCACCTGAGGTCAGGAGTTTGAGACCAGCTTGGCCAACATGGTGAAACCCTATCTCTACTAAAAATACAAAAAAAAAAAAAAAATAGCCAAGTGTGGGGGCAGGTGCCTGTAATCCCAGCTACTCAGGAGGCTGAGGCAGGAGAATCGCTTGAACCAGGGAAGCGGAGGTTGCAGTGAGCTGAGATCGTGCCACTGCACTCCAGCCTGGATGATAGAGCGAGACTCTGTCTCTAAAACAAAACAAAACAAAATGTTAACACTCAAAAGAAGCTGTTCAAATTCTGAAAGTCAAAAAGTGACAGAATAGATTAAGTTTGATCTTTGACAGCTAAATCCATAACTTTCTCCACTGGACCATGCGTAATGGGTTGACTTGTGGCCCCCAAGAAGATATACTGAAGTTCCGAGCCTCAGGACCTGTGAATGTGACCTTATTAGAAATAAGCCCTTTGCAGACGTAATCAAGTTAAGATGATGTCATTAAGGTGGGCCCTAATTCAATATGGCTGGTGTCCTTACAAGAAGGAGAAGCACAGAGGAACACAGAGAATGCCCCGTGACAATGGAAGCAGAGGTTGGAGTGATGTATCTACCGGCCAAGGAATACCGAGGATTGCTGGCGACACCAGAAGGCGGGGGAAAGTGCAGAACGTGTTCTCCCCTCGAGACTTCAGAGAGAACACGGCCCTGCCCGCACCTGGATTTCAGACTTTGGGAATCCAAATTTGCTATAGCAGCTCTAGGAAGCTAACACACCATGACTGCCTCAATTTCAGGGCAGAAGTCACCAGAAACTCTCAGTGAGTAGGTTTGGTCATGGAAGTGGGCTGTGTAAAAAAACCCTGCATTTTTCCATTAGCAGCCTAGTGTCACGATCCCGTTTATATTGCTTTCCAATGGCTGTCAGGACAAAGTAACACAGGCTGGGTGGCTTAAACAAAAGAAATCTAGTTTCTTACAGTTCTGGAGCCTGGGAGTTTGAGATCAAGATGTCATCAGGGTTGATTTCTTCTGAGGCCTCTCTCCTTGGTCTGCAGGCAGCCGCCTTCTCCCTGTGTCTATATGTGGTCTTCCCTCTGTGCCCGTCTGGGTCCTAATCTCCCTCTCCTTATAAAGATACCAGCGATACTGGATTAGTGCCCACCCTAGTGACCTCGTTTTACCTTAATTACTTCTTTAAAGATCCTATCTTCAAATACAGTCACATTCGGAGATATTAGGGGGCAGGGCATGAACACATGGGTTTTGGGGGTGTACAAATTAGCTCATAACGTGGCCTGATATTTTTAAACATCTAAGTAGCTCCTTGCGATGCTGGCATACATAGCCTGGCCACCTAAGCAGCCTGGGACAGAGGCTGAAAACACAAGGTGGCCGTGCAAGTCCCTTTAAGCTGCCACATGCGTCCCTAGGTCCGACAGCCAGACCACTCGCACCTAGGCCTGAACCGTCCTCACAGTGTTCCACGCTGCTTCTGAATCATGTGCCTGCTTCCATGCGTGGCTGTCGGCTCCACTTTCTCGACTTCAGCGATCTTCACTACAAGGAGGCTCTCCCTTGGGCTGTGCTGACCACCGGTTCCTGGTTAAACTTTCTCCTGCCATCCCCAGTCTCTTTCATCTCCTACTTTGACACAGCTCTCCTTGGAGGTGACTCTCCTTCCAGGCCACTTTCTGACTCCAACCTTATAATCAAAATTTAAAACAAAACTGAAAGACACATTTTGAGATATGTAAGATTACTAGACGTAAAGGGTAATCAGTTCACTAAATGCAAATTGCTTTCATATGAGCAAAGCATGATTGTAGTTTTTTCTCCTCCTTATTAGTTTAGAAGTGTCGAACATCAAAGTGATCATTCATTTCCCTGAAACTCTGAATGTCTTAATCATCATTATAATGCTTTTTCGCTATAGTAATTTTTTTTTTTGAGATGAAGTTTCGCTCATGTTGCCCAGGCTGGAGTGCAGTGGCACCATCTTGGCTCACTGCAACCTCCTCCTCCTGGGTTCAAGCGATTCTCCTGCCTCAGCCTCCCAAGTAGCTGGGATTACGGCACCCACCACCACAACCAGCTAATTTTTTTTGTATTTTTAGTAGAGACAGGGTTTCACCATGTTAGACAGGCTGGTCTCGAACTCCTGACCTCAAATGATCCACCTGCCTCGGCCTCCCAAAGTGCTGGGATTATAGGTGTCAGCCACTGTGCCCGGCCCACTATAATAAATTTTATTTGGAGAAGATAGAAATAAATAATCTGGTGCCATGATGGAAAATAAAGAAAGTAAGAGGGAGAGAGAGCGCTGGTGGGATGGCTGGGGAAGACACATCCGCCACGGTGACCTTGTGGGGCTGATCTGAAGAATGCAGCAATGCCCAGCTTGGGCCTTTCTGGGGAACAAGCAGAAGGGAAGCAGCCAGGAGGAGCAGCGTGCTCAAGCACGCCCAGCGGGACACAAGCAAGCGAAGAGAAGGGTGGTGGGAGCGAGGCCCCGAAGGGGCTGGGTGACCTATAGGGCCAGGTCTGCAAGAGCGTTAGATTCCACTTGGGGTACAACAGAACCCGCTGGAGGGTTTGAACAGAGGAGTGGTGTCATCGGGACTGCTTTCCCAGGGCTGCTCTGGTTGTAGGGCAGGCACTGCTTTCAAAACAGGGCTGCTCTAGTTGTGGGGCAGGCAGCGAGAGGGAGCTGGAGTAGAGGAGGCTCCAGGCAGTCAGGGTGGTGGCTTCAGCCAGGGGTCAGCAACGGAGGTTGGGGGAGGAGAGGCTGAGGATCCACCTTGAAAGGTCAGCTGATTTCACTGTGAGACAAAGGAAGTTCAGGGAGATCAGGAGGAACCAAGGGAAGGGATGAAGGAGGAGGGAGTAAAGTAAAAGGAAACTGAGAGAGGACAGGGTCCTGGGACCTGTGAGCTGTCAGGCAGATGCAGCTCCCAGCCAGGGAACTAAGGCTGGGAATGACCAGGACGCCCGGGAGGACACTGTTCCAAACAGAAGCTTGGCTGGATTTGGTGCAAGAGAGAGTAGGAAGACAGGAAGAGGGCACGCCGAACAGAGATCATTTATTTCAGGAGGTACCTACATTGAAGGAGGCTCACAAGCTGGGGCAATGTCCCCATGTAAATGCTAATCCTGGGGGAAGGAGGGCGGAGGGGACCAGGGAGGCTGTCTCCACCCTACCTGGAGCTGTGCGTATGCAGAGTCTGTGAACAGCCCCTCAAAGGAAGCTTGAATTCTGCAGAAGGCTGAGGATGTGGGCTTTCTCGAAACACGATTGTTCAAGTACTTTCTGCATTGATTGCCTTCGGTCCAGTTTTAATTTAAATCAGATGTTTTCTTAAAAGGTGGGGTGGTAGGAAGTATACCTTACTCTGCTGTTTTACCCCAGAACATGATATCTAGTAAGAATTTGTGTCACAGGTAATTTCTAGGAGTGCGAGACAAAATGCCGTGGCACAAATAGTAATGCTGAGTAGTTAACATCCCTGTTGTTGCCTTGATTTCCACAGAGGAGCACGATGATTCAGTCTCTCGCTGCTTCCCGGACTGTCTTGGGGAGATCTCTATCCGTGGGTCTCAGGTCACTCGCACAACCTCCTGGCCACTCTAAGATGCAGGCCTAGGCCCCGGCCAGTTGCTGTGTGAGAACGGGACCTCTGATGCCTACTCGCCTAGGCGCTGGCCAGTTGCTGTGTGAGAACGGGGTCTCTGATGCCTGCTCCCCCATCTCAGCTCTGCCACGACGTCCTTTGGTGCCTGAAACAAAACATTGTATTTCCCTGCACTTTATTTACTAGTGTCTAAATGTTGAAATAATAATAATATACTGTGGAACAAACTTATTTCAGCATCTGTTCATCTCTTGGTAGTTTACTGGCAGTAAAGATAAAATTCTAGACTGGCTTCCCCGCTACTCAGAACGTTTCTGGGCCACTTTCCCCAGCTGCTTAACCGGAAGTGTTTGAGAATTGCAAACAAATGTTACCATTAGCCTTAGCAAAATGATGCTAAGTTACGCTGCCTCAAAACAGATGCAGCATTTCCCTCTTACCCATGACCTGGATTGAACAAATCACTGCTTTCTTTCCTTGACTTTATGTTAAACTCCACTTCAGTCAAATGTGAATTTACCCCAAAGGGAGAATAACTTTACGAAAAGATCCACGGTAAGATACACTAAAACAGAAAGCATTCCAAGGGCATTTAAAGTGTGGTTGTGTTTTCACTAGAAAGAAGTTGATCCACACACCGCTCTTCAGAGAGAGAGCTTATGCCTAAAGTAAGATGTAAAGACACACACCACGCCGGTGGCTGTTTCTTCCAGCTCAGATCTCTCCTCTTTAAAATGCCTTTTCACGCTACTCCAACTGGAAGGAACGCCGCCTCTCCCTGGTCCTCTGCAGCACGCTGGGGCGCTACTCCCTATTCTCTGTGTATTCATTCGCTTGGGCTGCCATTATAAAGTACCACAGATGGAGTGGCTCCAACAACAGCAACTTATTTGTTCACAGTTCATGAGCAAGGTGTTAGCAGCATTGGTGTCTCCTGGGCCCCTCTCCACCGCCTGCGAGGGCCGCCTTGCTGTGTCCTCAGATGGCCTTTTCTCTGCACGTGCGCATGCCTGTGTCTCTTCGCCTTCCTATACTGTCATATTGGAATAGCGCCCCGCTCTAATGGCCTTGTTTTAACTTGGTCACCTTTAAAGACCTTATCTCCAAATGTGGTTACATTCTGAGGTACTGGAAACCCAACTTGAACTGGGGGACAGGAGGATGAGGACACATTTGGGCTCACAACACCTTGCTACACACTTTAGAATATTAGTGGGCACCCATTCGCGAGTGTTCTTCCTTCCCTGCTTGAATGTAATCTCCCTGGTGAAAGGCCTGTTTTAAGATTCAGTGGGAGGAGCCAAGATGGCCGAATAGGAACAGCTCAGGTCTACAGCTCCCAGCGTGAGCGATGCAGAAGATGGGTGATTTCTGCATTTCCATCTGAGGTACCAGGTTCATCTCACTAGGGAGTGCCAGACAGTGGGCGCAGGTCAGTGGGTGCGCGCACCCTGCGCGAGCCGAAGCAGGGCGAGGCATTGCCTCACTTGGGAAGCGCAAGGGGTCAGGGAGTTCCCTTTCCGAGTCAAAGAAAGGGGTGACAGACGGCACCTGGAAAATCGAGTCACTCCCACCCGAATACTGCGCTTTTCTGACGGGCTTAAAAAACGGCGCACCACGAGATTATATCCCGCACCTGGCTCGGAGGGTCCTACTCCCATGGAGTCTCGCTGATTGCTAGCACAGCAGTCTGAGATCAAACTGCAAGGCGGCAGCGAGGCTGGGGGAGGGGCGACCGCCATTGCGCAGGCTTGCTTAGGTAAACAAAGCAGCTGGGAAGCTCGAACTGGGTGGAGCCCACCACAGCTCAAGGAGGCCTGCCTGCCTCTGTAGGCTCCACCTCTGGGGGCCGGGCACAGACAAACAAAAAGACAGCAGTAACCTCTGCAGACTTAAATGTCCCTGTCTGACAGCTTTGAAGACAGCAGTGGTTCTCCCAGCACGCAGCTGGAGATCTGAGAACGGGCAGACTGCCTCCTCAAGTGGGTCCCTGACCCCTGACCCCCGAGCAGCCTAACTGGGAGGCACCCCCCAGCAGGAGCACACTGACACCTCACACGGCAGGGTATTCCAACAGACCTGCAGCTGAGGGTCCTGTCTGTTAGAAGGAAAACTAACAAACAGAAAGGACATCCACACCAAAAACCCATCTGTACATCACCGTCATCAAAGACCAAAAGTAGATAAAACCACAAAGATGGGGAAAAAACAGAACAGAAAAACTGGAAACTCTAAAAAGCAGAGCACCTCTCCTCTTCCAAAGGAACGCAGCTCCTCACCAGCAACGGAACAAAGCTGGATGGAGAATGACTTTGACGAGCTGAGAGAAGAAGGCTTCAGACGATCAAATTACTCTGAGCTACGGGAGGACATTCAAACCAAAGGCAAAGAAGTTGAAAACTTTGAAAAAAATTTAGAAGAATGTATAACCAGAATAACCAATACAGAGAAGTGCTTAAAGGAGCTGATGGAGCTGAAAACCAAGGCTCGAGAACTATGTGAAGAATGCAGAAGCCTCAGGAGCCGATGCGATCAACTGGAAGAAAGGGTATCAGCAATGGAAGATGAAATGAATGAAATGAAGCCAGAAGGGAAGTTTAGAGAAAAAAGAATAAAACGAAATGAGCAAAGCCTCCAAGAAATATGGGACTATGTGAAAAGACCAAATCTACGTTCGATTGCTGTACCTGAAAGTGATGGGGAGAATGGAACCAAGTTGGAAAACACTCTGCAGGATATTATCCAGGAGAACTTCCCCAATCTAGCAAGGCAGGCCAACGTTCAGATTCAGGAAATACAGAGAACGCCACAAAGATACTCCTCGAGAAGAGCAACTCCAAGACACATAATTGTCAGATTCACCAAAGTTGAAATGAAGGAAAAAATGTTAAGGGCAGCCAGAGAGAAAGGTCGGGTTACCCTCAAAGGGAAGCCCATCAGACTAACAGCGAATCTCTCGACAGAAACCCTACAAGCCAGAATAGAGTGGGGGCCAATATTCAACATTCTTAAAGAAAAGAATTTTCAACCCAGAATTTCATATCCAGCCAAACTAAGCTTCATAAGTGAAGGAGAAATAAAATACTTTACAGACAAGCAAATGCTGAGAGATTTTGTCACCACCAGTCCTGCCCTAAAAGAGCTCCTGAAGGAAGCGCTAAACATGGAAAGGAACAACCGGTACCAGCCGCTGCAAAATCATGCCAAAATATAAAGACCATCGAGACTAGGAAGAAACTGCATCAACTAACGAGCAAAATCACCAGCTAACATCATAATGACAGGATCAAATTCACACATAACAATATTAACTTTAAATGTAAATGGACTAAATGCTCCAATTAAAAGACACAGACTGGCAAATTGGATAAAGAGTCAAGACCCATCAGTGTGCTGTATTCAGGAAACCCATCTCACGTGCAAAGACACACATAGGCTCAAAATAAAAGGATGGAGGAAGATCTACTAAGCAAATGGAAAACAAAAAAAGGCAGGGGTTGCAATCCTAGTCTCTGATAAAACAGACTTTAAACCAACAAAGATCAAAAGAGACAAAGAAGGCCATTACATAATGGTAAAGGGATCAATTCAACAAGAAGAGCTGACTATCCTAAATATATATGCACCCACTACAGGAGCACCCAGATTCATAAAGCAAGTCCTGAGTGACCTACAAAGAGACTTAGACTCCCACACATTAATAATGGGAGACTTTAACACCCCACTGTCAACATTAGACAGATCAGCGAGACAGAAAGTCAACAAGGATACCCAGGAATTGAACTCAGCTCTGCACCAAGCGGACCTAATAGGCATCTACGGAACTCTCCACCCCAAATCAACAGAATATACATTTTTTTCAGCACCACACCACACCTATTCCAAAATTGACCACATACTTGGAAGAAAAGCTCTCCTCAGCAAATGTAAAAGAACAGAAATTATAATAAACTATCTCTCAGACCACAGTGCAATCAAACTAGAACTCAGGATTAAGAATCTCACTCAAAACTGCTCAACTACATGGAAACTGAACAACCTGCTCCTGAATGACTACTGGGTACATAACGAAATGAAGGCAGAAATAAAGATGTTCTTTGAAACCAATGAGAACAAAGACACAACATACCAGAATCTCTGGGATGCATTCAAAGCAGTGTGTAGAGGGAAATTTATAGCACTAAATGCCCACAAGAGAAAGCAGGAAAAATCCAAAATTGACACCCTAACATCACAATTAAAAGAACTAGAAAAGCAAGAGCAAACACATTCAAAAGCTAGCAGAAGGCAAGAAATAACCAAAATCAGAGCAGAACTGAAGGAAATAGAGACACAAAAAACCCTTCAAAAAATCAATGAATCCAGGAGCTGGTTTTTTGAAAGGATCAACAAAATTGATAGACCACTAGCAAGACTAATAAAGAAAAAAAGAGAGAAGAATCAAATAGACGCAATAAAAAATGATAAGGGGGATATCACCACCAATCCCACAGAAATACAAACTACCATCAGAGAATACTACAAACACCTCTAAGCAAATAAACCAGAAAATCTAGAAGAAATGGATAAATTCCTCGACACATACACTCTCCCAAGACTAAACCAGGAAGAAATTGAATCTCTGAATAGACCAATAACAGGATCTGAAATTGTGGCAATAATCAATAGCTTACCAACTAAAAAGAGTCCAGGACCAGACGGATTCACAGCCGAATTCTACCAGAGGTACAAGGAGGAACTGGTACCATTCCTTCTGAAACTATTCCAATCAATAGAAAAAGAGGGAATCCTCCCTAACTCATTTTATGAGGCCAGCATCATTCTGATACCAAAGCCAGGCAGAGACACAACAAAAAAAGAGAATTTTAGACCAATATCCTTGATGAACATTGATGCAAAAATCCTCAATAAAATACTGGCAAAACGAATCCAGCAGGACCTCAAAAAGCTTGTCCACCATGATCAAGTGTGCTTCATCCCTGGGATGCAAGGCTGGTTCAATATACACAAATCAATAAATGTAATCCAGCATATAAACAGAGCCAAAGACAAAAACCACATGATTATCTCAATAGATGCAGAAAAAGCCTTTGACAAAATTCAACAATGCTTCATGCTAAAAACTCAATAAATTAGGTATTGATGGGATGTATTTCAAAATAATAAGAGCTATCAATGACAAACCCACAGCCAATATCATACTGAATGGGCAAAAACTGGAAGCATTCCCTTTGAAAACTGGCAGAAGACAGGGATGCCCTCTCTCACCACTCCTATTCAACACAGTGTTGGAAGTTCTGGCCAGGGCAATTAGGCAGGAGAAGGAAATAAAGAGTATTCAAATAGGAAAAGAGGAAGTCAAATTGTCCCTGTTTGCAGATGACATGATTGTATATCTAGAAAACCCCATTGTCCCAGCCCAAAATCTCCTTAAGCTGATAAGCAACTTCAGCAAAGTCTCAGGATACAAAATCAATGTACAAAAATCACAAGCATTCTTATACACCAACAACAGACAGAGAGCCAAATCATGAGTGAACTCCCATTCACAATTGCTTCAAAGAGAATAAAATACCGAGGAATCCCACTTACAAGGGATGTGAAGGACCTCTTCAAGGAGAACTACAAACCACTGGTCAAGGAAATAAAAGAGGATACAAACAAATGGAAGAACATTCCATGCTCATGGGTAGGAAGAATCAATATCGTGAAAATGGCCATACTGCCCAAGGTAATTTACAGATTCAATGCCATCCCCATCAAGCTACCAATGCCTTTCTTCACAGAATTGGAAAAAACTACTTTAAAGTTCATATGGAACCAAAAAAGAGCCCATATCGCCAAGTCAATCCTAAGCCAAAAGAACAAAGCTGGAGGCATCACACTACCTGACTTCAAACTATACTACAAGGCTACAGTAACCAAAACAGCATGGTACTGGTACCAAAACAGAGATATCGATCAATGGAACAAAACAGAGCCCTCAGAAATAACGCCGCATATCTACAACTATCTGATCTTTGACAAACCTGAGAAAAACAAGCAATGGGGAAAGGATTCCCTATTTAATAAATGGTGCTGGGAAAACTGGCTAGCCATATGTAGAAAGCTGAAACTGGATCCCTTCCTTACACCTTATACAAAAATCAATTCAAGATGGATTAAAGACTTAAATGTTAGACCTGAAACCATAAAAACCCTAGAAGAAAACCTAGGCATTACCATTCAGGACATAGGCATGGGCAAGGACTTCATGTCTAAAACACCAAAAGCAATGGCAACAAAAGCCAAAATTGACAAATGGGATCTAATTAAACTAAAGAGCTTCTGCACAGCAAAAGAAACTACCATCAGAGTGAACAGGCAACCTACAAAATGGGAGAAAATTTTCGCAACCTACTCATCTGACAAAGGGCTAATATCCAGAATCTACGATGAACTCAAACAAATTTACAAGAAAAAAACAAACAACCCCATCAAAAAGTGGGCGAAGGACATGAACAGACACTTCTCAAAAGAAGACATTTATGCGGCCAAAAAACACATGAAAAAATGCTCATCATCACTGGCCATCAGAGAAA
Organism: Pan troglodytes; assembly: GCF_028858775.2. Classification (NCBI taxonomy): domain Eukaryota; kingdom Metazoa; phylum Chordata; class Mammalia; order Primates; family Hominidae; genus Pan; species Pan troglodytes. The sequence goes on from NC_072401.2 coordinate 185,860,310, forward strand.
TGCAAATCAAAACCACAATGAGATACCATCTCACACCAGTTAGAATGGCAATCATTAAAAAGTCAGGAAACAACAGGTGCTGGAGAGGATGTGGAGAAATAGGAACACTTTTACACTGTTGGTGGGACTGTAAACTAGTTCAACCATTGTGGAAGTCAGTGTGGCAATTCCTCAGGGATCTAGAACTGGAAATACCATTTGACCCAGCCATCCCATTACTGGGTATATACCCAAAGGATTATAAATCATGCTGCTTTAAAGACACATGCACACGTATGTTTATTGCGGCATTATTCACAATAGCAAAGACTTGGAACCAACCCAAATGTCCACCAATGATAGACTGGATTAAGAAAATGTGGCACATATACACCATGGAATACTATGCAGCCATAAAAAAATGATGAGTTCATGTCCTTTGTAGGGACATGGATGAAATTGGAAATCATCATTCTCAGTAAACTATCGCAAGAACAAAAAACCAAACACCGCATATTCTCACTCATAGGTGGGAATTGAACAATGAGAACACATGGACACAGGAAGGGGAACATCACACTCTGGGGACTGTTGTGGGGTGGGGGGAGGCGGGAGGGATAGCATTGGGAGATATACCTAATGCTAGATGACGAGTTAGTGGGTGCAGCACACCAGCATGGCATATGTATACATATGAAACTAACCTGCACAATGTGCACATGTACCCTAAAACTTAAAGTATAATAATAAAAAAAAAAAAAAAAAAAAGAAAAAAGATTCAGTATTCCTGGCAATCAATTGTTTGATTCATCTTCATGATCATGATTGGCATTTTGGTTGCTTTTGTCCTGATATAAACATGTTTTGAGGCAAATAAATAATCAGCCATGGTGGCTTCATGGCAGCAACTGGGCTAGATGGTTTCAAGGTTGCTCACAAATAGGCCTGTTGATTCCCCATTCCCATCCACTGTGAAATTCTCTGTCTCAAGGGAGTTTCCGCTATTTGCATATTTTCTACACGAAGGCCTCCTAGGAGGGTCCAGCCCTAACTTTAAAATTACCTGTGCAAATAGCAAAGACTTTGAACCAACCCAAATGCCCATCAATGATAGACTGGATAAAGAAATGTGGCACATATACACCATGGAATACTATGCAGCCATAAAAAAGAATGTGTTCATGTCCTTTGCAGAGACATGGATGAAGCTAGAAGCCATCATTCTCAGCAAACTAACACAGGGACAGAAAATCAAACACCACATGTTCTCACTCATAAGTGGGAGTTGAACAATGAGAACACATGGACACAGGGAGGGGGACATCACACACTGGGCCCTGTTGGAGGGTCGGGGGCACAGGGAGGGAGAGCATTAGGACAAATACCTAACACATGCAGGGCTTAAAATCTAGATGACGAGTTGACAGGTGCAGCAAACCACCATGGCACATGTATGCCTCTGTAACAAAACTGCACGTTCTGCACATGTGTCCCAGAATTTAAAGTGAAATAAAATAAAATAAAATAAAATTCCCCATGCATTGCCTAGTTCTATGTCTGCATCCAGCAGCACCTGAAATCCCGGCCTGATGCAGCCCCGGCAGTTCATCTCATTTTATTTTGCCTGAAGTCTCCAAGCAAGTTCTCCCAGCTCAAGGGCCAGCATTCTTTCCAACAACTCATCACTCCTCGTTATGCAAAGGGAAGAACACCAAGGGCTTTCTGTCTTCTGAGCAATAATTCGGGTAATGAAGTGAGAGCTTAGCCTCTCTTGTGAATGCTGAGGAACCCTAAAACAGCATATCTTTTGCTTCCAAAAAGATCTAGCATAGCAATTTTGTTGGTTCATAAAATGCTCAAATGCTCAAACCATATGTTTAGCTACAATTCCCAATGGCTATATCCTTCTTTATATGAGTAAAAGAGGAGGTTTTCAGCATCAGGTGGAAAAATAAGTATGGGTATTGGGGAAAATAGTCTAAATTTAACTCTGAGTCAGTTCCAAGACAGTGGAGGTGATACCAGCTTCATGGCCTGGCATTTCCCAGCCTGCGAATCCTGCTTCAAGTCTGCAAGTCTGCCCAGTAGGTACAAGACAAATCATACCCAAGGACATTTGTACAGAAACATGAGCCTTGCTAGATACCTCCCTTGTGCAGGGTAGCTTCTATGAAACATATAGACCAAGCAGACTTCCACATCAGTGAATACATTTGGCCATCTGAAAATACAGAGACTTAACACATATGGAGACCTGTGGCTTCCTCGGGCCAGCCTCAGTTTGAAAGCAAGGGTGAGATCTTTGTCCGACACTCACGGGACCTGTGCTGCCCATAAAGGAAGGGGCTCTTCTCTCAGGACAGCACAAGGGAAAACACCCACAGCCGGAAAAGAAGGTGTGTCTCAGCATGACGGAGGCTGTGTGCAAATTATTCCTTGTGCCAATATCAGGAGTGTGGATCTGACAAACAAAAGGCCATGTCATTGGCTTAGTGTCTCTGTGGAGTCTGTAATGGTCCTTTTACTTACTTGAGTCCTTTCTAAGATGGATTTTGTTCATTTTCCACTGAGATTGCAGAAGCTGCACGTGGCGTGGCAGTTTATGAATTGGGTCCCCCGGCAAGGCTCTGAAAGACAGCTGGAGTGGGGGTGGGCTGTGTGTGTGAAGCCGCTGCACAGAGCTGGAGTCGGCTGTCCACACAATCACGTCTATGTGAGAGCCGGCAGCCTGCAAACCGCTTCCCTGCAAGGGGAGACACATGCCAGGGGAGGGCCAGAGACTTTTGTTAATTCTGTTTATCTTAGAGACTGTTTTTTTGTCTGCTGGGGGAAATAAAAAACAAATACATAACTTCCTTGCTTGTGTGCAGTCTGAATTTTTTTCTCTCTCTCATGCCCTCATTTTTATTTCTCCGAAGTATCTCTCCCCTTCAGTTTGGGGCATCAGTTTATGGCATTTTTACGTACATGTGTATATAGTATCTATGCACAAAGTCAGAGATATAAATGTGTGTTTTAGACTCTTTTGGCTTTAGCGTTCTGTGGAGGTCCATGAGATATCAGAGATCTCATTCTCTTTCTGTTAACATAATTAGCAGAGCTCTCTCTGTGCTCAGAGTGCATAGCTGAGTCCCGCATAACCAGCAATAACAGTGCATTCTTAGCAGCCTCCCTGGATAGTTTGCTAAATTCTTTCTGAGAGCCTCTCGCTGCCTTTACAAAGGTTATAGCTGAAAAACAAACCAGAAACTGGGAATCCAACTCTGTGAGCAGAGAGAGGGCTGCACATTCTATTATTGCACGGATAGAGGCTCAGGTTCGTGCAGTCGCGTTTGGAGTCCTGGCAATTTCGGATGAAGGCCATCCTTAGGAAAATCAGCTATCCCAAGCCCAGGCAGTCTGGGGTAGCCGAGGTTTTTGTTTGTTTTGTGGAGTTTTTGCTGGTTGGTCTTTTGTAGATGCTGCAAATCACAAATGGGGAACCTGAATGACACAAGCTTTTTCTTCTCCGTGTCATTTTACGTGGCCAAAAGGGCAAAAGAAGGGGAAGGTGGCATTGCTAAGTCACAGGGAAGGATATGACCTAAACATCCCCCCTTCCCCAAGTAATCCGGGAGCACCACTCCTCTCTGAGGACCCCACAGGTACTTTCACAGTCCAACACACTGAGAAACAAGCCCACAGGGTTCCAGGATGACATGACCACAGAGAAAAGGGACAGAAGGAGTTTGGGACACATGCACGGACACCTGTTGCTTTTGCAGACTTGAACTTAGAAAATACGAGGCTCATTAGAATTTCTCTTTCTAAAATAAACGACCACTTTTAATATCATCAAATATCATGTACTGCTATAGTTCTCTGTCCTCCGCACTGAGAATCCAAAACAGGTCCTTGGGATAACTTTTGGGAAACAATACCGCCGCGAAAACAAAAGTCTTCTCAGCCAAGAACACAGATTTCTTAATCTACCTTTGATGTCCCAAAGGACTAGAGAATCCAGAGCATTTAAATAAGACTCCAATGCCAGGAGCTCACTGTTCCCTGCTGGATGCCAGCCCTCCCCTCCCTGCCCAGAAGAGGACATGGTACTCACCAGTCATTAGGGTATAATAATTGGGATACGAGAGACTAGGGAAGTCTGGAGTCAAGTAATCCACTTTTACTCCCCTGCTCACAATCTCTTTGAAACCAGGCAATGACTCCAGCGCCTCATCACTGATGTAGTCTGAGCGAAAACCATCCAGCAGAAACACCAGCAGCTTCCGGCGGGCAGAGGCTGGCTGGGCCAGGCCCAGTGCAAGGGCCAGCAGGAGGGTCCCAAGCTTCACTGCCATGCTGCCAGGAGCCTGCCAGAGCCCGGCTGGCACAGCTGTCGCCTTGCAAAGACTGAGGATGGAGAATCTGTAGCTATTCTCTCTTCCAGGGGCTGGACCTTGAGCCGCTGGCCTTCCTGAGCCAAGTTCACTTTCAGAATTTAAAGGAACAGCACCCCCCTTTTCCACACATCTACGCTCACCCTTTACTAGAAAGTCCAGAGACCGACTCCTTCAGATAAACTGGGTTCCAAACAACCCAGAATTAACACCAGGGGAGAGAGTTCAAACTTATTATTTTTGGTGAACGTTCCAGAAATACAAGCACCCACAGAGGTGGAATTTTAGAAGATGACAAAGTCAACACTAACTTTGCAGTTGAGCTAACCAAAGGGAGGAACCAAGGAAAAGGGCAAGATTTTAATTTGCTGTTATCCCACATCATGGCCTCATTTAAACTCTTTTTCACTTAGAATTTAGTAACGCAAACCTCTGGACTCAGTGCATAAACAGGAAACAATACGTTTCGGTGGGCCCATTTGTAAACTTCCCAGCTGTGTCTCTGTAGACACAGCACTTAAAAAAGTTATTTGTCTATGTCTTGGCCACTTATGTTTTTATATGCAGTGTTATTATTTGTTATTATTTTATTTTTCAAATGTGATTTAGCTGCTGGTGCCCATAGGAGGAGGTGGTTCGTAGAAGAGCCCTAGAGCCAATGAGAAGCTTCCAGAGTTGGACAATGGGAAATCATTACTGGCAGAATGGTCTGAAGCAGCATTGCCCCAAGAGGATGGAAATGAAATAGAGAGCTGGAGATTGAGAGCTTGAGATGGAAAAGCAGAGCTAGAAATTACCATGCAGGCTTTGGGACCGAGAAGACTAGGCGGAGTGGAAAATAGGAGGAGGTTAGTGACAGGGAGGCAGATGTGAGCTGGGGAGCAGACAGAGTTAGCACAAAGTACCCAGAGTCCAGGGGTTCCCTAGAGTGGCTCCGTCATGCTACATAAAATTAAACAACACAATTCATGTGAAGGCTTATAAAACATGGCTGAGTGCAGTGGCCCACTTTGGGAGGCCAAGGTGGAAGGATTGCTTGAGGCCAGGAGTTTGAGACCAGCCTGGGCAACACAGCAAGACCCCGTCTCTATAAAAAATTAAAAAATTAGCTGGGCCTGGTGGCACGTGCCTGGTCCCAGCTACACAGGAGGCTGAGGTGGGAGGATTGTGTGAGCACAGGTGGTCATATCTGCAGTAAGCTGTGATTGTATCACTGCACTCCAGGCTGGGCAACAGAGTGAGGCCCTGCCTCAAAAAAAAAAAAGACATAAAACATGCATGGTCCATAGCAAGTGTTGAACAAATGTTAGATGTTATTCGCATTATAACATTGCTTGTCTCCTGAGGAAACTTGCAGGCTCTGGGCAAACTTTCCAGGGAAGGAAGATAGACACCAGCCACACAGCCACTCTCAGTCAACCCCAAAATCCCTCTTCCACCTCTGCCCTCTGCTTGTGTCTTTTCTCCTTCTCTTTTTCTGTTGTATTTGAGTCAAGCCCAAACACAGGATCACGATGTCACTTTTTAAATTATGCTGCAAAAGAGAAACACATTGGCCAAATTACCACTCCCCTCTCAGGGGACTTGGCCAAGGATCAGAATTCTTTTTTCCAATAAGAGTTAATGCTTTTTATAATTAAATTTAAATTTTTTTCTTATTAAAAAATAAGGAAAAGGGGAGTTTATCCTAAAAGGTCGTTACTTTGAAAACAATGTTATGCTTTTTTCTTTGAGCTGTGTGGTATTGTTGCTATAAACAGAGAAAAAGAAAAGAGAGAAGAAAGAGGAAAGGAAGGAAGAAAGAAAAGTAAACGAAGGGAGAAAAAGAAAGGGAAGGGAAGAAAAGGGAAGAAGGAAAGAGAACAGAAGGGAAGAGAAGAAAGGAAGAAAAGGGAGGAAGGGAAGGAAAGGGGAGGGGAAGGAAGGGGAGGAAAGGGAAGGGAGGGAAAGGAAGGGAAAGGGAAAGGGGAAGGGGAAGGGAAGGAAAAAAAAGAATAGAAGGGAAGAAGGGAAGGGAAGAGAAGAAGGGAAGAAAAGCGAAGAAGAGAAGGGAAGGAAAGGGGCGGGGAAGGGAGGGGAGGGGAGGGAAGGGAAGCGAAAGGAAGGGAAGAAGGGAAGAAGAGAAGGAAAGGGAAGGTGAGGGGAATGGAAGGGAGGGGAGGGAAGGGAAGGGAAAGGAAAGGAAAAAGGGAAGAAGGGAAGAAAAGGGAAGAAGGGAAGAGAAGAGACGGGAAGAAAGGAAAGGGAGGGATGGGAAGAAGGGAAGGGGAGGGAAGGGAAGAAGAGAAGAGAAGGGAAGGGAAAGGGAGGAGAGGGAAGGGAAGGGAAGGAGAAGGGAGGGGAGGGGAGGGGAAAAGGCAGATGCAGCCTGATGGGTTGATGGGCCTCCTAGACACTGAACATCACATGTGCTAGAAGGAGAACTTCTTCCCCTGGTGAGGGCCCATGGAGGTAGGAGGCCCAGATAGCTGTGCTCTGTGAGTTCCTGAGAGGCTCAGGGATTGTCTGGACTGCGAAGCTGGAGTCACAGAGCAAGTCCAAGTGATTTACTTTGGGATGGCCTCTGAGCTCACTTTGGGATGGCTTCTGAGCTCACTTTGGGAGAGGTTAAGCACTCCAAATGTTAAAGATGAATATAAGAGGGACTTCCACTTTTCTCCACTACTAACAAGGGTACACTCAAAATATGGCTCCCTGAGTGCCTCATTGAGCTGTTGTGGGTGTCAACTCAGAAGTAACTTGCTTCACATTAGCGTGTCCACAGGTCCCCAGAGGCTCCCAAGGCTCCACAAAGATTGTTGTGATGTATCTGGGGTGGGGTCATCATTGTTTTATGATAATGTTTATGATCATATTGTGTTATGACCATGTTTAGACAATGTCTCTAAAGCTTTGGATCAATAAATGATTGCCAATATGAATCTTTAATATACATACCAACATACGAAGAAAGAGATGTATTGGATGGAATTCAAGCCAAGGTAATTCTAGGGTTGCTCAAAGCCAGTCTCCAGGTCTTGAACCGTCTAACCTAGAAAAGATTGGAAATGAAAGCTAAAAAGCAATAGGTAAAAGCCATATGTCATACAGGTGGTTAACATTAAGTGCCCAAAGTCTTGTGATCCAAAACCTATGTGTCTATGATCTGGATGTCTTCACTTGGGAGTGGTTATCAGTACCTAATGCTTATAAGTGCTTATTGCAACTTGTTTTCAAGGGTTGGCAATACTGTAAAGTCATTGTCCACAGGGGTTTCACTTAGATAATGCAAAATATGAAAAATTTACTCCAGAAGTTGAAAGAACCTTTGTCCTAAAGCTGCTGCAAGTCTCTCTAGGGACATGCATGAGCTCTCAGGAAATGTGCTGTCCAGATTAGTCAGCACCCTGGTGCCTCCCCTTTATGGAGAGACAGGTGAGATGGAAGGGAAAGAGTCTCAGAAAAACAAAACAAAATAAACAAACAAAAAACACAAAAAAAACGTGATTCCAGAGTCAAGATCCTGGTATGATGCAATTGTGTGATTCTGAAGAAATTGCCTTTCTGGGCTTCAGTTTTCACCTCTGAAAAGTGACAAAGCTCTAGCTTCTACTTTCTAGCTGTAGAATCAATGCAATTTGAGAGTGAGGTCCCAAGTCAGCCCATGTCGGCCAACATCCACCCTTGTTGGTCCTATTAATTAATTCATCCCAGCTTTTGCAGCCCTGCTGGCCTTTTGTTGGTCCATGTCAACCCTCCTTGTATCTGGAAAAATATTATTTAAAATTTAAGACGACATAAGGACATTTTTAGATAAACAAAAGATGAGAGAATTAGTTACCAACAGGCTTGTACCACAAAAAAATACTAAAGAATGTCCTTTGAGAGGAAATAACACAAGATGAAAATTAATATACACAGGAAGGGAAAAAAATTCATAAATGATCAATATGTGAGTACATATAAAAGACTATGTTTTTCTTTTATAAATGTCCTTAAAAATAACTGCTTAAAGTAAAAAGAATAACACTATGCTGCAAGTGATGACTTACGAAGAATTAAAAGATATAAAAACAACAGCCTAAATGAAAGGGGTAGAATGTTTGAATGGAATTAAGCTGTTGTGAAGTTCCTTGAAATTTATGAAATGGGAAAAGTCAGATGTCTAGAGCAAAATGTAAAGTGATTGAATATTTATTCTAACTAGACTGTAATAAGGATGCATATTGTAATCCTCAGAGTAACTACTAAACAACAACAAAAAAATACAAAGAGTTTCGACTAAAAGGTCAGTAGCGAAAGAGGAAAATACCTCAACATAATAAAGGCTATATTTGAAAAGCCCACAGCTGACTTCACGCCCAGTGGTGGAAAGCTGAAAGCTTTTCCTCTAAGAGCAGTAATAAGATATGGATGCTTGATCTAAACACTTCTATTCAACATACTGGAAGTCCTAGCCAGACAATTAGGCAAGAGAATTATAAAGGAAAAAATAAAACCATCTCTGTTTGACAATGACATGATCTTACATGTACAAACTCCTAAAGATCACACACACACACACACACACACACACACATACACACAGAGCATATAAGTTGCAAGATATAAAATCATCCAAAAATCAGTTGTGTTTCTATAAAGTAACAATAAACAGTCCAAAAATAAAAATAAGAAAACAGTCTCATTTACAATAGCATCAAAGGGAACAAAATACTTGAAAATAGGCTGGGTGTGGTGGCTCACACCTGTAACCTCAGCACTTTGGGAGGCCAAGGCGGGCAGATCACTTGAGGTCAGGAGTTTGAGACCAGCCTGGCCAACATGGCAAAACCCGTCTCTACTAAAAATACAAAAATTAGCCAGGTGTGGTGGCAAGCACCTGTAATTCCAGCTACTCAGGAGGCTGAGGCAGGAGAATCACTTGAACCTGGGAGGTGGAGGTTGCATCGCGCCACTGCATTCTAGCCTGGGCGACAAAAGCAAATCTCTGTCTCAAAAAAACAAACAAACAAACAAACAAAAACTTGAAAATAAATCTAACCACAGAGGTAGAAGATCTGTGTGCCGAAACGACAATATACTGATGAGAGAAATTGAATAATACACAAATAAATGGAAAGATATTCCATGTTCATGGATTGGAATAATTAATATTGTTAAGATGTTCATATTACCCAAAGCGATCTACAGAGTCAATGCAATCTCTATCAAAACTCAAATGATATTTTTTCACAGAAATAGAAAAAAAAAATCCTAAAATGTGTATGGACCCAGAAAGAATTGTGAATAACTAAAGAAATCTTGAATAAAAAGAATGAAGCTGGAGGCATCATACTATCTGACTTTGTAACATACTACAAAGCTATAGCTATCAAAACAGCATGGTACTGGTATAAAAACAGACACATAGACCCAAGAAACAGAATAGAGAGGCCAGAAATAAGCCAACACATTTACACTCAATTGATATTCGACAAAGGTGGTGTAGGGGAGTGAAAAATGGCTTTCGTTCACACTTTTTGATTCTTTGGCTGGGCTAATAATTAAATTAGCATGAGACAGATTAATGAGAGAAAAATCATATTTAATTACATATGACACACAGGAGTCTTAAAAATATGAGACCTGAAGAAGGATCAGATGATTGAAGCTTATATAGCACCCTGAGCTACAGAAAGAAATGGGACTTAAGGCTTCTGGGGAAGGTGGTGACACACGTTATGGAAGAATGAATGGAGGAAACGTATGGTGAATAAAGATTATCTTGTTAAGCAGATAAAAAGTCTCTCAAGTAATAAATGTTGCCCCTGAGCAGCCCTCAGAAGAATAGGTTATAGTATCTCTGGACATGGTGTCAAGCTGCAGCCTCCTCTCCTTTGGTGCAAGTTAATCTTCCCTGGTGGTAAGATTTTGGGGGAGGAGATTTATGACAACTGAGTTCCCTTTGGAGGATTCATCTTTAGGCAGATAAGGGGAGCTCAAGAAAGCTTCTGCCTGCATCCACCCTTCCTCATGTCCTTAGTTCAAAATAATCAGCATACCAAAGCATTGTATTTTGGGATGGTATTTCCCAAACTCTTTCATTTCCTTTGTCTGAAACTTCCCTAGAAGTTTCACACACTAAAAGCTGAGTTGGTGGGTGTCGAGAGAAAAATGGATTAGTAGCTGAGTGGTAAGGGACCTGGGAATAGGTCAGTCCAATGAAAAAGTTGTGGCCTCATTTTAGGAGGTGGTGTTGCAGATGAGTTCCCATCGAAGTTAGGCACCTGTATGGTGCAAGGAAATAGGTATGAATACGATGCATTTCTAGGGAAACAAACAAATAAAGATTAATGTTTGAAGCAGTCTATAAACTAGTTTCTGAATCTGGAGGGCAGCCAATTGAGATTTCTAGATGCTGGGTTTGAAGCATCTTCAGTTGGAATTAAGCTGTTGTGACTGACATCTCCAGTGGAGACTGGCAATGGCAATCTGACAGGTTTTCCTGGTTTGCAGTTTGCATGATGTGTTTCAGGGAACTTTCTGAGTAATGCATACACCAACAGACATGAAGGTTGTTTATACATAAGTTATTATGGTGACTTATCTGAATTCTATAGTAAGTCATCCAGCTTCAGCTTTCAGGGCTTCAGGAAAGGCCAGTTTTAATTTCAGTAATTCCATGTCAGAAGAGCGGGAGGAAACTTGAAAATGTTAGTTTGGAAAGTCAGCGCCAGATTTTGGAGAAACCTAGAAGAATTCAGGATCCAGTTTACAGATGCTCAAAAACAATGAGCTAGAATTTAATAATGGGTGAACTATAGTTTTCTTCTGAAACATAAATTTCTCTCTTTGGTCACCCCCATTTCTACAAAAAATAATCACAGTAAGATCGGTTTATTTGTAAGAAAAATAGTTTCATTAAACTTGGCCTGTTTATTTATATAAGTGCAACAAGAATAGTGATAATTAAATAGGTGCTTTTAAGTCGGCTTTGCTGGAACTTTTAATAAGGAATCTCAGATGGGAGTTTTAAAAGGCTCCCAAGGCTAAGAAGCCAAGCTGAGAAGTCACCATCAAACTTTGCCTGAAATACCTGCAGATATATAGGTGAAGTTCTTTTTCCTCAAGGTCCCCAAAATATTCTGATGATCTTGGGCCTGCCAGGAAGTGAGATTCCTTTCTTATGTGTGAGACAACTATGTGAACTGTTTATTCAAGGTACCAGGCCAGTTTTTACCCCCCAAAGGATGTATTGGCTGCAGAAAGTCAACCCTAGTTCTTTAAAGATGGCTGCTCATGTCAGAAAACATGACGCTCCACTCATAGCCTTGATAGTATAACCAGTGTTTCCAATTGTGTACTGTTGCAAGAACAGATTCTTATTGAACTTATGCAAATAATTATACTGCCATACAAAATAAGAATATTCAACAATAGTTTCCAAATTCTAGAGGGATCAGGTCAGCAGAAAAAAATGTAAATATTATAATTTTATTTACAAAAGTATAATTTACCAAATTGTTGTAAACTATATATAGCTTTACAAAAAGTTCCCTTAAATCTGGAAAACAAAACATAAAAAAGAATCGTAATATTTCAGTAAAAACTATAATAATCCGTTATTAGTTCAGTTCCAGGTAATTAATTTTTTTTTTTTTTTTTTGAGATGGAGTCTCAATCTGCTGCCCAGGCTGGAGCACAGTGGTCCAATCTCGGCTCACTGCAACCTCCACCTCCAGGGTTCAAGCGATTGGCCTGCCGCGGAATCACTATAGAGGTTCCTCAGAAATTGAGAATAGAACTGCCATATGATACAATGATCCTACTCCTGGGTATATATCCAGAAGAATTGAAATTAGAATCTCAAAGAAGTATCTGCACTCCCAGGTATTTTGGGAGCATCGCGGTATTGCAGATTATTACAATGCCAAGCTATAGAAACAACTAAAATTTCCGTTGACGAATGGATAAAGAAAATGTGATATACACATACATGAAATATTATTCATCCTTAAAAAGAAAGAAATCATACGATTTCAACATGGATGAACCTTGAAGACATTACGTTAAGTGAAATACTCTAGTCACAAAAAGCCAGATAATGTATAATTACACATACATTCATTATCTAAAGTAGCCAAATGTATATAAACACAAAGTAGAATGGTAGCCACTAGGGGTTGGAGGAGGGAGCAGAAGAGATTTGTTTAATGTGTATAGAGAGTTTCAGATTTTCAAGATGAAAAATTTCTGGAGATCTTCTGTTTTACAACAATGTGAATATACCTAATATTATTGAACTGTACATTTAAAAATGGTTACGATGGTAAATTTCATATTACGTGTTGTTTATTAAAATAAAAAGCAACAAAAGCTAATAGAAAAAATACTAAAAATACTCAGTTAACCTCAAAGAAGGTAGGAAAAGATTAAACAAAAGAATAAAAACAGATAGGACTGGTAGGAAACAAATAACAAGATGGCAGACTTCAGCCAAACCATATTAACAATTACTAGATGTAGCACACTGAAAATTTCAATGAGCAAGGAAGTACGACCAAAAACACTTGGTCTTCCTAGATTGATAGGAAGATGGTGATAAGCAATCGTAATACTTTCTTCTAGAATACTAAGGGAGGCTTATGCCATGGAATAGACTGGCTTTGCTCAGGATCCAGGTAAATCATGAAGATACATTAATGAAGCCAATGGTTGAAAGAACCTTAACTCTGGGTTCTGCTGATGTAGTGGAGATTACTAGTTGCCCACCTAATATCCTTTCTCTCCCCTTTCTGCACTACACAAGCTTTAAAAATTATTGTTAAATAATTCCATTTATGTAAAGCCCAAACAAATAAGCAAACCTAAATCTTAATATTTAAAAATACATACATATTCAGGTAATAAAACTCTAAAGAAAAGTAAAGGTGTAATTCCAGTAAGAGTTAAGTTGATAGTTACCTTGGTGGAGGTGCGGAGAGAGGTGGTGACTTGGGAAGGGAAGGAAGCGGCCTCTGGAATGCTGGAAATGTTCTTTCTATCTGTTAACTTGAGTGGTGGTTCCCATGACTTTTTCTTGATGGCATGTGATATCCCTTCTTCCTTTAAAACAGGGTGGCCAATAAGATGTGAGCAGAAGTAACTGACTGTGGTTTCCAGGAAATCTGTTTTGAAAGGTTTTATTCTTCTTGGAGGTGTAACCAGTATGCTCTGCTCCTCTATTCTCCTTGACTGTGCAATTTTCAAATAATGGCTGGAACTACAGCTGTCTTCTTGGACCATAAGGCAACCTTGAAGCTAAAAACTGCATGCTAAAGACAATAGGATGAAAAACCAGAAGAACTCTAATTCCATGATGCCTATGGAGCCACACTCTAACCCTGGACTGCCCAGCTCAGAGTTTCTATTGCTTGAGAGAGACATAAACTTCTCTCCTACTTAAACTACTATTAGGTTTTCTCTTTTTTTTTCCTTCTTGAGACAGTCTTGCTCTGTCGCCCAGGCTGCAGTGCAGAGGCACAATCTCGGCTCACTGCAACCTCCACCTCCTGGGTTCAAGCAATTCTCTTGCATCAGCCTCCTGAGTAACTGGGACTACAGGCGCCCGCCACCATGCCCGGCTAATTTTTTGTAGTTTTAGTAGAGACATAATTTTACCATGTTGGCCAGGCTGATCTTGAACTCCTGACCTCAGATGACCCGCCCTCCTTGGCCTCCCACAGTGCTTGGATTACAGGTGGGAGCCACGGGTCCTGGCCAGGTTTTCTCTTAAATGCATCCAAATCCAGTTCTAATGGACACAGCCAGTTTAGAGGCTTAATATCCAAAGGAGTGCTTCCTTGAAGGAATGAAATTGAACTGAAAGTTGAGACGGCCTCTGGCCATGTCTAGCCAATTATGTATCTAATCACCCGGCAGAAAAATGTGTGAGGGAGGAGAGTTATATGCTGGATAAGTTAACTGACTATTTAAAACAAGAATCAGGTTCATGTCGCTACTCTGATCAAAACCTTCCAGTAGCTCCCAGTTCCCCTCAGAGTGGAACCCTTAAGTCTCCTCAGTTTGGTGTATTGGGCCCCTTGCTATCTGGCTTCCTAGATTTGTTTCCTGTGGTTTCCTTAACAAATTACCACAAATAGAGTGTCTTAAAACAATAGAAAGTTATTCTCTCAGAGTTCTGGAGGCTAGAAGTCCAAAATCAAAGTGCTGGCAGGGTTGATTACTTCTGGAGGCTCTAAAGGTGAATCCCTTCCACGCCTCTCTCCTGCCTCGTGGTGACTTCCAGCAATCCTTGGCACTCCTTGGCTCGTGGCCCCATTGCTCCAGTCTCTGCCTCCATCTTTACCGTGCCTTCTCCTCTGTGTGTCGTGTTTCCTCTCTGTCTGTCTCAAATCTCCCTCTGCCCTTCTCTTCTTATAAGGACACTTGTCACTGGACTTTGCCTGCCAGATGATCTAAGATGATGTCTTTATCTCAAGATCTTTAAGTTCATTCCATCTGCAAAGACCCTTTTCTCAACGAAGGTAACATTTACAGGTTCCAGGAATTAGGGTGTGGATATATCTTTTTGGAGGTGGGGGCAGCAAACACCATTCAACTCAATGCATGTCACTCCCCTGCTCGAAGCCTTCCAATAACTTCACATTCTACTCAGGGTAGAAACCAGGGTGTTTCAGCTGGGCTTGGTGGCACATGCCTGTAATCCCAGCTACTCGGGAGGCTGAGGCAGGAGAATCGCTTGAACCAAGGAGTCAGAGGTTGCCGTGAGCCAAGATTGCGCCACTGCACTCCAGCCTGGGCGACAGAGCGAGACTCCGTCTAAAAAAAAAAGAAAAGAAAAAAAACCAGAGTGTTCATTGTGGTCAACCAGCCCCATACTACCTTGCCTCCCATTACACTGACCTCCTTTCCTACTAATCTCAATCATGCGTGTGTCCCACTTGCAGTAACCTCCTTGTTAACAGTAGCTCAAGCCAGATATTCTCTGCCTCTGGGCCTTTGCACTGGCTATTTCCTCTACCTGGGAATACTCTTCCCCCCGCATCCACATAGCTCCCTCACTTTCTTCAAGTCCTTGTTTACATGTCATCTTCTCAATGAGGTCTAATCCCATCTAAAGTTGCAACCGCACATCCTGAAAAGCTTATAATGCTTTTTATGGTTTGTAATATTTAATAGGTTTATCACCTTTTAATACACTATATAGATGACTTCTTTATTATGGTTATTGTTTATGGTCTGTGTCCACTTACCTCTGGCTCTAATGTTAGCTCAGTGAGGGCAAAGATCTTTGTTTTATTCACTGTGTATTCCAAGAGCCTGGAACAAAATAAGGCTCCCTAAGCACTTGTTGAATAAATGAATCTGTTAAGTGGATCAGGGTCTCTGGTGCCCAGTGGAGAAAAGGAGTAGTATGGTGGGGTGGCCAACTTGTTCTGATCTGCCTAAGAGTTTCCTGGTAATAGCACTGAAAGTCCCATGTCCCAGGAAAGCCATCACTCCCGGGCACACTGGGATGGGGGATCACCTAGAATTTGGGGGGAAGTGGGGTGATTGTAAGGGCAGTCTGCTTGTTCTATCAATTGTTCTGTGAATTGCATGATAGATGGA
Source organism: Pan troglodytes (assembly GCF_028858775.2). Lineage (NCBI taxonomy): Eukaryota > Metazoa > Chordata > Mammalia > Primates > Hominidae > Pan > Pan troglodytes. Next base: position 185,876,239 of record NC_072401.2, read on the forward strand.
GAACCATTGGAGGACTAGTGAAACCCTCCCCTCAGTACTGAAGACAGCAAGCCACAAAGAACATTTTAAAAGCTTCCAGAGATAAAAAGCAGATAGTATACACAAGAACAAGAATTAAGCTAGCCTTAAAACTGTCATGAAAATTTGAGGGGTCTGATGAAAATGTTCTCAGGCCTTCAAGACCCCTTTACTCTCTTTGTCTCTCTCTCTCTCTCACACACACACACACACACACACATACACACACACACAATGAACATTCTCTTGGAAGACGTATTCGTCAGAAGGGAAACAAATTCACGAGTTGCTTCAAGTACGTATGATCAAAGGAAGAAAGGAGGAAAAGAGAGTCCCTAACAACCCAGTCTATGATCTCTGGATCGCACGGGGCAGCCTCTCTGTGGTGGCTTCAACCCTGTGGGACTCTTGCTTGGCTGGAAGCCAAGCCTCCAGCACCGTGGCTAGGACCAGGGAGCTACGCAATAACTCCGCTTCCATAACCACTGTTTCCTGGGGGCAGGAACTTAGCGAGTCTCAGACTGCTGAACGCTTCTTCATGTAACTAAGACCTGGAGCACAATTCGGGGCAGGAACGGGTGAGGTCCCCAGAAGATGCTGGGTTTGAGCACGAAACCGCAGAGCCCCTCTCTCCCTGCCAGCCCCCGGCCAGCCAGAAAGCCCAGAAAGCAGCATTGGATCTGAGAGATGTGGGCCCGTTGTCAGCTTCCACCTTCTCTCCCTGGGCTCTACCCGCCCAGATACTGGAGGGACTACATAGGCCCATTCATTGCAAAGAATGTCCCCTAGTCCTTCTCAGAGAGGGCAATGTGGGGCCATTTCACTGCAGCTCCTGGATGAGGAGACAGACCGCACTGCTCGGCACAGCAAATCACTAAACCCTGCCCTAAGTCCCCAGGAGGAGGTGAGGTTTCCAGATACACAAATGCTCAGCCCTCCTGCCTTCCATCCTGTGGGTCCCAAACCTGGGCATTTGTGAGAGAAAATAATTCCACCTCCGAGTATAAATTGCTTTTAAAAAACAAAAGTCCCAGCTGGGCATGGTGGCTCATGCCTGTAATCCCAGCACTTTGGGAGGCCAAGGCGGGTGGATCACCTGAGGTCAGGAGTTTGAGACCAGCCTGGTCAAGATGGTGAAACCTGGTTTCTACTAAAAAGAAAAAAATTAGCTGGATGTGGTGGCACGCACCTGTAGTCCCAGCTACTGGGGAGGCTGAGGCTGGAGAACCGCTTGAACCCAGGAGGCAGAGGTTGCAGTGAGCTGATATCATGCCACTGCATTCCAGCCTGGGTGACAGAGCAAGACTCCATCTTAAGAAAAAAAAAAAAAGGAAGTCTTTTTTATTCTAAGCATTGTTTCCAATATGCAAAAATAAGGAAATCTTTCCATTAGGGAAATCTTTCCATTAGAGAAATCATGTATATAGTTTTCAAAGCTCTTTCATTTTTTTTGAACCTCAATACAAATAGGTAGGGCCATTCTCACTTTTCTCTGTTTATAGATGAAAACATTGATATCTAGAATTAAATGTGCTTGCATTTATGCACTGTTATTTCCTTAAAATAGTGTCACAAAAATTATAATAAAATCACTGTATAAGCAAATTTTGAATTCAAATACCCCAGAAAAAATAAAACACTACATGATTCCAAAGCTGAAAGCCAGTGAATTGTAAAATGTTTTTATACTGTTGCCACAAGCTACCACCATATGAACAGGAAAACAGAAATACCAGCCCCCGCTTTCAGTGTCCTAGAAATCATGCTGCTATTTCAGGTGTTGGAACTTCCAGGAGGGATTTCTGTGGGTGGTTGTGAGGCTGGTCTAAGCAAATTTGTCCCTTTGCCAACTGTCAGGTTGTTGTGGTGGACACCGGTAGCCTCCCAGGTTAGAGCTAGGTATGGGCTATACAAGCCCAGCCTCAGACTACTAGTTGGTCTGTCAAAATGAAGTTAAGGCTATATTCTGCCAAGCGGACAACTATTTATTAGTAAGCAGGCTAAAGATAGTTTGGGTGTCCTGCAGTACAATTCTGACAATAACCATCTGGAGTTAATATCAGATTCCTCATGTTAGGAGCACTGTCCCCAGCAAGACTGTCCCCATTTCAGATGCCAGCTGTAATTCCAGGTCTCCAGACCACCTGTGCCTGACCAACTAACTAGCTACAAATCCTACAACCGCTCTCAGGCTTGACAATTCTCCATAACAATTCCTGGAACTCAGGAAGGTGCTAGACTTCTAATTACAGTTTTATTATAAAGGCTGCAAATCAGGACCAGCATAATGAAGAGATACATAGGACAAGATCTGAGAGGGTCCCAAACGCAGAGATCCCACGCTCTCTTTCCATGAAATCAGAGCGCATCACCCTCCTGACACGTCAATGTGTTTATCAAACAGAAAGTTCCTCTGAGCTTGTGTCCAGAGTTGTATTATAGTTTCCTGACATAGGCATGATTAGTCAGACCATTGACCAAGGATTAAACTCAGTCACCAGCCCCTTTCCCCTCCCTGGAGATCAGACTGGCTCAAAGTCCTAACCTCCTGAGATCACATGGTTGGTCTTTCTGGTGACCAAAGATGCCCCTATTATTCACGAAATTCCGAGGACTCAGAGTCTCTCTCCCAGGAACTAGGGACAAAGGCCAGTCCAGTGCTTTATTACACAAACAGTTGCATACCTGTTCTCCTTAGCTTCGTGAGATCTCCTCTTTCTGTCTTCAGGCAACAATCAAGTTCCCTGCATGAACTCTGAGATCAGCCAACCTTGAGATAGAACTTATGACAGAGTCCTCTGCAACATGGGGTGCCCAGAGGGCATGAGTTTTGGATGTGGGCCCCACCCCCACAGAATCTGGCCTGATTCTGATACTTCAACCAAGCAATGTGCTGGGATCCATTCAGTCTTTTCAGGTGACTGTATTTTTTGAACACCACTTATTTTATCTGTGGAAAATTATTTCTAAAATGCCTTATGCTAGCTAATGAAGACTTAGTATCTATAATAATAAAATAGAAAACATTTTCTTTAACCACCTCTGATTATAAATTTCTGTTCAAATGCTGAGTAATTACCCCTGGAGTATAGATGAAAGGTAATTCATGTACCCATATGTGACGGTTCATACTGAGTGTCGGCTTGATTGGACTGAAGGATGCAAAGTATTGTTCCTGGGTGTGTCTGTGAGGGTGTTGCCAAAGGAGATTAACGTTTATGTCAGTGGACTGGGAGAGGCAAACTCACTCTCAGTCTGGGTGAGCACCATCTAATCGGCTGCCAGCATGGCTAGAATAAAGCAGGCAGAAGAACATAGAAGGACTTGACTTGCTGAGTCTTCCAGCCTTCATCATTCTCCTGTGCTGGATGCTTCCTGCCCTAGAACATCAGAGTCCAAGTTCTTCAGCTTTTGGACTCTTGGACTTTTGGACTCAGTGGTTTGCCAGGGGCTCTTGGGCCTTCGGCCACAGGCTGAAGACAGAACCGTCGGCTTTCCTACTTTTGAGGTTTTGGGACTTGGACTGGCTTCCTTGTTCCTCATCTTGCCGATGGACTATTGTGGGTCTTCACCTTGTGATCGTGTGAGTCAGTACTCCTTAATAAAATCCCCTTTATATATACATTTATCCTATTAGTTCTGTCCCGCAAGAGAACCCTGACTAATATAACATAAGTTACACTTTCTATTCTGAAGTAGTTTAAGTAGTTTACCTCATAGACAATGGAACACTTTTGTACTAATATTTTAATACACTGTGACATTATAATTTAAAATTCTTTTTATATTAATAATGCCATCTATGTGTTTATTGGTGGGGCTCATGCTCCTGCTGAAAAGAAAGTGTACTCGGAAAGTCAACTTTGAAATAGAAATTCTGTGTGTTAAAGTGCTAAGAAGATGGGCATACATAAGTACCATGTTGTCCCAGACTGTTAATTAAGAGGACAGCATTCTGCAAAGTATCAGAGTTCAAGGTGAAACGAAGTAGTAAAGAAAGTGTTCACAACAGTCATTCTAGTGTTAAAAGAAAAACCTTAGCCAAATTAAGTTCAATAGTGTTTAATTGAACAGAGAATGATTTGCCAGTTGGGCAGCCTCCTGAGCCAGAGTAGGCTCGAGATTCTCCAGTGCATCTAGGTGGTGGAAGAAGACTTATGGGCAGAAAAAGAAAAGTGATGTACAGAAAACAGAAGTGAGGTACACAAACAGCCAAACTGGTTACAGATCAGCTTTTGATTTACTTGAACCCGTTTTGAACAGTTGATCCCTTTTGGCCAAAATTCAGTGATTGGCACAAGAGAAGTGTTAAATCAGGTTTAGCCTAAAGCTGCCTCATTACCTGCTTTAAGTTTGGCCTAAAGGTTTCTCTGTACATCATGAATTATAACCTAAATAGAGTTGTAAACAGACTGTAACCAACTCTTGTGGCAATCAGCAAGTTTTGGCCAAATATGGTCAATTGTTCAAACCATGTTCAAATAAGGCAAACACCGACCTGTAATCAATCGGCAGTTTCTGCACCTCACTTCTGTTTTCTCTGAGTCACTTTCCTTTTTCTGCCCATAAATCTTCTTCTGCCACGTGGCTGTGTTGGAATCTCTCTGAGCCTACTGTGGCTCAGGAGGCTGCCCGATTCATGGATTGTTCTTTGCTCAATTAAACTCTTTTAAATTTAATTTGACTAAGGTTTTTCTTTTAAAGGTAGGTTACAATCTGTTTACACCTCCATTTAGGTTATGGCTCCCTGCATACAGAGAAACTTTTAGGCCGAATTTAAAATATGTAAGGAGGCAGCTTTAGCCTAAACTTGATTTAACACTAGGTCTATGAATACACAGTTTATATTTATTCCTATTAGGATAATAGTCTTTATTTGTGCGTGTTTTAAATTGAACAAGGCTTCTAAGAACACATTCCTTATATAAAAGACAGCTACCTTCCAACTGACTAAATAGGAATGCACGGGCACTAAGTGGAATAGCTAGAAACAGTTCTTCAGACTCCTCATCTCACATTTGGGCATCATATTGGCTACCTCATGGTGGGAACCAAGGTCTTCTCTTTATTGCTGTGAGTCATCCCTGGGTGGGACCAGCTGTCAGCCTTTACAGGATTCCAGGCTCATTCCTGCTGCACAGACCCCTGCTCTCACCTCTCTCCTGGACAGATAAAGGCTGAGACCCACCCCATCAAAATTCAATAAGGTCTAGACTAAGACTGGGCATCTATCTATATATCTATCTGCCTATCTATCTATCTATCCATCTATCTACCTATCTATCTATCTATCTAAGCTCCTCATATGACTTCGATCAAAATTCAGGCTTAGGAACCATTGCTGACAATAACAGGCAGCAATGAGTTACTCTGAACAATACCGTGTCATCATCAGATTTGCATTTTAGAAAGCAGGCTCTGGAAGAAGTATGGAGGTGACAACAGTGCTGGTGGAAGCAATAATAATAATCATACAGCTCTCCCCTTCATCCTCAGGGGATACGTTCCAAGACCCCCAGTGGATGCCTAAAACCACAGATAGTACAGAACCCTATATATACCATGGTTTTTGATCTGGTAACTCAGATGCCTACTAAGTGACTAGAGGACAGATAGTGTATCAGTGCCAAAGGGATAATTCCCTTCCCAGGCTGGTGGAGTGGGACAGTGCAAGATTTTGTCCCCAGTTCCTGGCACAGAGCTCCTAAAAACTCTTGGACTTTCCTGGGTGAGAGGAGCTATTTTTGTTACCCTTAATAAGCTCCTTTCAACCATACCTGAGTTTATGCTAATGAGGTGACTCTTGGAGGGTGGGGCCGTTTGCCCCGGGAGCCAACCCTGTGATTGGAGGGTTGGAACTTTCAGCCCCACCTTCTGGACTGCCAGGTGGGGAGAGGACCTGGAGACTGGGTTAATCACCAGTGGCCAGTGACTTCATCAACTGTGCCTATGTAATGGAACTTCCATAAAACCTCTTAACAATGGAGTTCAGAGAGCTTCTGGGTGGGTAAACACTTGGAGTTGCTGGGAGAATGGTGCCCACAAAGGGGGCATCAAGCTCTGCACCCCTCTCCTTGCCCTGTGCATCTCTTCCATTTGGCTGTTTCTGAACTGCATCCTTTATAATAAACCAGTAATAGTAAGTGGAGTGTTTCCCTGAGTTCTGTGAGCTGTTATAGTAAATTACTGAAGGTGAGGAGGGGGTCATGGGAACCCTCAATTTACAACGTCAGCCATAAGTGCAAGAAGTAACCTGAGACTTTTGGTTGGTGTCTGAAGTAGCGGGAAGTCTTTTGGGACTGAGCCTGTGGGGTCTCCACTAACTCCCAGGAGTAAGTATCAAATTCATTAAATTATAGGATGTCCAATTTTGGTGTCCACAGAGAACTGGAAATTTGCTTGTTTGCGGGGAATGGATAAAACCCCCACACACTTGGTATCAGAAGTATTGTGAGTATAGAAACAATTTTACACTTTGCCTTCTAACACAAAGGAAATCAGGGTTCAGAGAACCCTAACAGCAGATAGCTTGGAGTGCTGGAACTGAAATTCAAACCCAAATCTCTCGGACAGTCTATATGTTAAATATCTTTAGTTATCTTGATGAAATTGAGAGGAAGAAATGGAAAAATCACCACTAGAACTCTACAGAAATAACTGCGCAGACAGCACCTACGGGTGGATGCTAAAAGTATTGGGAGAACCAGAAAGTAAGGAAGCGTTCAAAACTCCAAAGGATGGGGTGTGTCAAAGGGACCCAGGAGCCAAGCTAGGAGAGCACTCACTAACCAAAGCTGAAATCACTGGAACCACCACGTAGACCATAGAACATTGGACCATGACCCGAAGTATAAAATAAATATACAAGTCTATACTGGCACAATAAACCATGGAACGAATAAATAAATAAGCACACAAGCGAGAAGTGACAGACCTTCCTTACAAATGAACTTCAGACAATGTATGTAGATGCTCCCCAGCCAGGAGAAGGAGCTCAGTCCCCACTCCTCTCCACTGAGGGTGGGACAGAGCTAGAGACTCATTTCTGAAGAACAGAATAGGGAAAGGGAAAAATAGCAACTGTGCAGTGGAAAAACCTGGCAAACACGACATTAACCAGATGACGAAGGTTAATATCACCTGTGGTGTCATGTAGATGTCACATTCCTCTTCTTATAGTGAGGTGGGAGGGGCACTTTGTTCTGTGATGTTCTTTCCAAAAATTCCTAACTCCCACATAATCAAGGGGAAATGCCAGCAAAACCCAGGCTGGCAAATATTCCTTAAGATTGTCAAGGTCATAAAAAACAAGGGTAGACCAAGAAGCCAGAGGCAACTAGGGAGAAATGGCAACTAAATGTAATGTGGGGTCCTGGAGAGGGTGCTAGAACAGAAACAGGCAGTAAGGAAAACATCAGCGAATTCAAATAAAGTCTGTGGTTTAGTTAATAGTATTGTACCAATGTTAATTTCTTAGTTTTTGGTACTACGGTTATGTACGATGTTAACATTGGGGTTAGGTGGGTAAAAGGTTTATGGAGACTCTGCATTACTTTTGCAAATTTTCAGTACACCTAAAATATGTTCAAAATTAAAAGCTAAAAACGATTAAATTGAAACCAGAAGCCTAGTCATCAGTAACAGAAACCTTGAGAATACAGAACAATTGAGTAACAATTGCCCTTTGTTTAGAAGCTGGGAGAAAAGGTTGTTTCAAATGCAACGTACTATCACATTAAACCTGCGCTCACTCAGCGTCTTGCCATAGGAACGTTTCTACATCTCTTTACTAAAGCAGGCTAAAAGATTTTCTGCAGTATCAATCTATTTATTCCTGTGACAAATAGTTTATAGTCCTGTGACCAAAAACAAAAACAAAAAATCTTGTTAATGGAAACCATGAGTGCTGTAGAAAGCCGTTCACTTGCAGTACAAGCTATAATTTTCAGAGAAGTTTGGCCACACTCACCCTCCGTGGGAAGATGAGTCATTAACCTCTTCTGATGTCTGACACTGATGTCATTCTAATTCGCTCAGACAGTATATAAAAAGATGGTACAGATATTCTCAGAAATCGAACATGGCTTATAGGCATTTCTTCTTGTTAAAAAAGTAAATTTAAAATTAAAATAGTGTCTCATATATTATTTGAACTATAGCTCAGTACATCAGTTTTTCTTGACATCTGAGAGGAGACATATGCAAAAAAATAGAACACAGAGGCTTAGTAACCAGAATATGTAATACACTCACCAAAATCAATAAGGAAAAGGTAAGAGAAAGGGCAATGAATAGGAACCGTGAAGCAACAGAATCAGAAAATATGAACAGCCAAAGGCCTTCCAAAAAGATATTCAACCTCCTAGTAAATCAAGGAAAATCAAATGCAAACAACAAAGACACCATTTTCTCCTCCATCAGATTGGCACAAGAAGTTCTGACATAGTGCTGCTGGGACTGTAAATTAATAATGCCTTTCTGAAGAGCCATGTGGCATTATCTAGCAAAGTTGAGGCCACACTTACTCCTGTATCTAGCAATTTCATTCCCGGGCACTTACCTACAGAAGCACCGTGGTCTGCTTCTGACATTTACAAATGGCTTACTCTGGTCAAGTTATTTAATCGCTTCCTGTGCTTCAGCTTCCTTGTCTGTAAAATGGAGATAACATTCGCATCTTTCCCACAGGGTTATCATGGATATTGACTGAGTTAATTTATGTAAAGCAAGGTCCCTTACAGACGGTGTCTGACCCCCCATAGTAGACACTATAAAAATGGCAGACTCCACTCTGTATCTCTGGCCCCACCCACTGTCCCCATCAGTGGAGGAGATAAAAATCTTGGCACACCACAGTCCACTGTGCCCCAGAGAAGCTCTCATATATTCGCTTGCACAAGGAGACAGGCACATGGAGATTTATTGCAGCAGTGTTTGTAATAGCAAAAAACTAGAATTAATCCAAATGTCAATTAACAAGGGTATCAATAAATGACATCAGTATTTATATAATGGAACACTATACATCTGTTCAAGAGAATGAACTAGACTTAAGTGTCTAGTTCTTGAATAATCTCAAGACCAATGTTAAGTGAGCTAAAAAACAAGCTGCAGATGGATGCATGCACTATAAAATGTTAACATGTAAACACGCAGCCCAATACTCTCTATAATAGTAGTACAAACACCATGAAAATTATAAATACCAGAATTAGAATTGGGGGCTTCTCTATAATAATTGCACAAACATTATGAAAATAATAAACACCAAAATTAGAATTGGGGGCTTCAACTTTGTCTATAATGTTCTATTTACTTTAAAAAACAACTAAAGTGTGTGAGTATATATATATATATATATATATACACACACATATATATATTAAAAATGTTACCATTTCACAAACGTGAGGGCTGGTTCATTGATGTTGTTAATATTATGTGCTCTGATTTTCTATAGGCCAGAAACATATTATAATTTTATTTTTAAAAAATCAGCAGGCCTTGGAGATTAATTGAACATGTGGGTGGTAAGGGAGAGGAAATGGTATTGGGTGACTCCCAAGGTTCTGCCTTAAATGACAGAGTGGTACTATTTGTCAAGATCAGGACTCTAGAAGACCTGCCATCTTTAAGTAATCACTTCATCATATAAATCAGAAAAAGGAGGAACGTTAACCTAATTCAAACCATAATCCAAGGTAACAAAGGAACTTTATCTTCAAACTAGAACTGGGGAAGTGATCTCAGCACAGCCGTCAAGAATGAGCAATTCTGAGTCCTGGCTCAAAGTCTCTGGTACAAATGACCTAATATTCTTTCTTCATGTCTTTGGCGGATAAATAAAAATCATTAAGTATGTAGAGGGAAGTAAGATGGATTATTTAATAATTATAAGAGAGTTGAAATGTAAAAACTCATTTAAAACCAATAAAAACTGCTTAGTGATTTGTAAAGAAAACTGGAAAAAAATGGTTAGTCAAAGGAATATGTTTGAGTTGACATTAAAATGTGCAATGTGAAGGAACAATGTAGTAGCACGTAAACTGAAAATGCCTGGACAAAGAATTGCCGCATCTTGGTTGCTCCTGGACTGCAGTGAAGTCCCTTATTTCATTTCTGATAGTAATAATTTGTGCCCTCTTTCTTTTTTTTCATAGTTAACCTGGCTAGAGGCTTATTAATTTTGTTGATCTTTCCAAAGAACCAGTTTTTTTGCTTTATTGGTCTTCTCTATTATAAATTTCTTTTTTTCCATTTCATTGATTTCTGCCTTTAATTCTTATGATTTCTTTACTTCTGCTTACTTCGAATTTAATTTGCTCTTTTTCTTCCCTAATTTCCTAAAGTGAAAACTTAGACAATTGATTTTAGATCTTTCTTCTTTCCTAGTATATTCATTAAATTTCCCTCTAAGGACTGTTTTGCTGCATCCCACAAATTTTGATAAGTCATGTTCTCCTTTTCATTTAGTTCAAAACATTTTGAAATTTCTCTTGAGATATCTTCATTGACTCATGTGTTATTTAGAAGTGTGTTAATGTCCACATATTTGGAAATTTTCCAATTATCTGAATGTTATTGAGTTTTAGTTTAATTCCATTGGGTCTGAGAGCAGACATTGTATGATTTCTATTTGTTTAAATTTGTTAAGCTTTGTTTTAGGGCCCAGAACGTGACTTATCTTGCTGAATGTTCTATGTAACTTTGAGAAGAATGGACATTCTGCTGGTATTGGATGAAGTAGCCTATACATATATTCAATTGATTGATGATATCAAGTATGTCATCTTTATTGATTTTTTGCCTGTTGGATCTGTCCATTTATGATAGAGGGGTGTTAAAGTCTCCACCCATGATAGTGAATTTATCTATTTCTCCTTACAGTTCTATCAGCTTTTGTCTCGCATAGTTTGGTACCCTGTTGTTAGATGTATGTACGCTAAAGATTGTTATGTATTCTTTTAGAATTGACCCTATACAATGCCTTCTTTGTCTTTGATATAGCTACCCGGCTTTCTTTTGATTTGTTAGCATGATACACTTTTCTCCATTCACTTAATTTTAATTTATATATGTCTTTATCTTTAAAGTGGGTTTCTTGTGGACAATATAGAGGTGGTCTTGTTTACTAACACCACTCTGTCTCTGTCTTTTATTTGGTGGATTTGGATCATTGATATTTAAAGTGATATTTTTATAGAGTTGGATTAATGTCTACCATATTGGTTACTGTTTTCTGTTAATATTTGTTGCCCTTGTTCTTTGTTCCTATTTTTGTTGTTCACTCTTTTCCTGCCTTTTGTAGTTTTAGTTGAACATTTTATATGACTGTATTTACTCTCTTTTCTTAGCATATCATCTATACTTTTTTTTTACTTCTTTTAGTGGTTGCCCTAGACTTTACAATATACACTTGGGCTGAATCCAAGTCCACTTTCAAATAACAGTATTCCACTTCATGGGGCATGTGACTACCTTATTATAACAAAATAATCCAAATTCCTCATTCCTGTTTCTGGTTTCATTGCTTTTATTAATTCTACTTATATATAAATTGCATAATAATATATATGTATATGTACATATATAAGATATTCATAAGCATACATCATCAAATACATTATTGTTATTTTCAACAGTTTTCTGTTAGATCAATTGAATATAAATACAAATAAAAATTTGTGGGGGGGTTGTTTGTTTGTTTTGAGATGAAGTCTCATTCTGTTGCCCAGGCTGGAGTGCAATGGCACGATCTCGGCTCACTGCAACCTCCACCTCCTAGGTTCAAGTGATTCTCCTGTCTCAGCCTCCCAAGTAGCTGGGATTACAGACACGTGCCACCACACCTGGCTAAGTTTTTTGTATTTTTAGTAGAGATGGGATTTCACCATGTTGTTGTTCAGGGTAGTCTCAAACTCCTGACCTCAAGTGATCCACCAGCCTTGGCTTCCCAAAGTGCTGGGATTACAGGCTTGAGCCACAGCACCTGGCCACAAGTTTTTATTTTATCTCCACTTACTTTATCTTTGATGCTCTTCCTTTCTTTATGTGACTCCAAATTTCTGACATATTTTCTTTCCCTCTAAAGAACTTCTTTTAACAGTTTTGCAAAGCAGGTCTACTGGCAAAAAAACTTCTCAATTTTTGTTTGTCTGAGAAAGTCTTTATTACTCTTTCACTTTTGAAGGATAATTTCACAGGGTACAGAATTCTAGCTTTTTTTCTCTCTCTCTCTCAACACTAAATATTTCACTCCACTCTTTTTGCTTGCATGATTTCTGAGGAGAAGTCCAATGTCATTCTTATTTTTGTTTTTCTGTAGGTTAGGTGTATTTTTCCTCTGGCTTCTTTCAGACTGTTTTCTTTATGTTTAAATTTTTGTGGTTTGAAAATGATATGCCTATATATAGGGTGTTTTTTTGGCATTTTTACTGTTTGGTGTTCTCTGGGATTGCTAGGATTTGTTGTTTGGATATGACATTCATTTGGCGGAAATTTTCCATCATTACTGTTTCAAATATTTCTTCTGTTCCTTCTTTCTTATCTTTCTGATATGCTCATTACACACGTTAAAACTCTGGTAGTTGTTCCACGGTTCTGGGATACTTTATTCTGCTTTTTTCAGTCTTGATTCTCTTTGTTTTTCAGTTTTGGAGGTTTCTATCAAGTTATCCTCAAGCTCAGAAATTCTTTTCTCAGCCATGTTCAGTCTACCAATAAGCCCATCAAAGGGATTCTTCATTTCTGTTAGAGTGCTTGTGATCTCTATAATTTTTTTAAATCTTTCTTAGGATTTTCATCTCTCTGCTTACATCGCCCATCTGTTCTTGCATGCTGTCTACTTTATTCATTACGGTCCTTAGCAAATTCATCATATTGTTCTAAATTTTCAATCTGAGAATTCCAACATCCCTGCCATGCCTGGTTCTGATGCTTACTCTATCTTTTCAAGTTGTGTCTTTTGCCTTTTAGTAGGCCTTGTAATTTTTTCTTAATAGCCAGACATGGTAGCAGGTAAAAGAAGCTGCTGTAAACAGCCCTTTAGTAATGCTGTGGTGAGGTGTGTATGTGTGGAGGAAACGTTCTATAGATCTAAGATAAGGTCTCAGTCCTTTAGTAAGCCTATGCTTTGGACTGTGTTTCTCCACTTTTTTCTTCCCCCGTAGGTGGGACAGGATGGCTAGAGTAGGTTGGAGTTCAGTATTGTTTTCTCCTATGTGGAAAGCTAGAGCCGACTGAAGTTGATTGTTTCCCTTCCTCCAGGTCAGTTAGGCTCTGGTCATACCCCAGCAGGTGAGGGTCTGGTTAAGTAGTTTCCCCTGAGGCCAGGCCTTGTGAAGAAGAACAGAGTGCTCTGGCATATTTCAAAATGGTACCTTTTCCTTTCCTTCTGCCAAAGAACGAGAGGATTTTTCTCCATTATCTACTGTGAGAACTTGGTAGGGCTCTTGGAGGTAAAATTCATGAAAGTGGCTGGGGGCATGGTCACCTGATGACTGGGTCTGCTTGCGGTTTTTAACTCCTAGCTTGTCCACACTGAGTCTCCATCATTTGTCAGTTACAGTTCATATTTCCCTACCACAAAACCAGTTCCCAAGGTGGTCTCTGCTCATGAGTCTACTCTCGTAAGCTGTAACTCCCTGTATTTCCTATCTGTCTCTCCAATCTTGGGGGCAGCCATTTGCCCTGTGTCCTCAGCTAGCTTATGGATCCAAGAAGAGTTGCTGATTTTTTAGTCTGTTCAGGTTTTCAGTTGTTGTTAGGATAGAGTGGATACAGTCATGATTTCTTTTCTTTCTTCTTCTTTTTTGTTTGTTTGTTTGTTTTGGGACAGGGTCTCACTCTGTCACCCAGGCTGGAGTGCAGTACATGATCATAGCTCACTGCAGCCTCAGACTTCCAGTCTCCAGAACTCTTCTCACCTCAGCCTCCCAAGTAGCTAGGACTGTAGGCACAAACCATCATGCCAAGCTAACTTCTTTTCAATTTTTTGTAGAGATGAGGTCTCACCGTGTTGCCCAGACTGGTCTCAAACCCCAGAGCTCAAGCAATCCTCCCACCTCGGTCTCCCAAAGTGTTGGGATTACAGGCATGAGCCACTGCACCTGGTCAGAGTGGTGATTTCTAAGTTCTGTCCAAATTAAAATTTTTTTAAATGCAACTATATGCCACTTATAAGTATTGTTTAAAATGTAAGGCTATGGTAACATTGAAAATAAAACGGTAGAAAAAGCCACAGCATATAGATTCTAAACAAAAGTCAACAGGCATGGCTATATTAACATCTGGCAAAATAGAGTTTAAGGAAAAATCATAACTAGAGATGCCGTAATGAAAAGACGAGATTTCAGAACACCTCTCCAAGTAATTGACAGTTCAAAATCATTAAAGATGCATATTTTAACAGCATAATCAACAGGAATAATCTTATGGATAGATACTGAACATTGCACCAAATGCACAGATAATTCATATTTTTTCCAAGTATACATGGAATAGCTATGAAAAACAGACCATAAAATAACAAATTTCAAAATTGGTATCATACAACCAATATTCTCTGGTCATAGCTAATTAAGTTTTAAATCAACATTAAAAGGTAAGTATATAATTACTTTTCTAATAATAACATAAAGATCTGTCATACGCAGCATTAAACTAAAGTCATTCCACGTCATCCTTACTGAGTTCTCTCTGTGGTCCCTGTGTTCCTAAGTTGGCTATTTGGCATCGTGGCTGATTTTTGTGCATACAGCCTTAATTAGACGCACGTGATTACCATATTAGACATTTTACCTCATTGGAAGCAACCTCTTTAGTACAGAAGTCGCATATTGTACACTCTGAGGTGTCAGGAGCATATCTGGTGACCGGGAACCCAGAACTCTCTAACAGAGAAAATGAATCCTCATTCCCAGTTTGGAGCAATCTTAGATGACATTTGGTTTGAACACGCCTTGTCTAGGTAAGCAATGCCCACCGTTTTAGATCCTACATGCAGCACTTAGAGACTTCGAATTTTGGGGATTCTATGTTTTTACATAGTGTCAGTTCTGATAACTTATCGGCCTTTCTTTCCACAAAGTAGGCTTCAAAGATAGAGAAGATTGTTTAAAATGTTACAGCGTCGATGGCTAGGTTAAAAAAAAAAAAAAGACCTTGGTCTGAATGGCACTTGTTACTATGGAAGTATGAGCCCTGAAGATGCTGGGGAAAATTGTCCAATGAGGTCTGCACGTAGCACAAGGGCAGGCATGATCCCCTTCATTTTCGACCTGTTAGGTCAGCCCTGAATACCAATTTTTTTTTTTTTTTTTTTTTTTTTTTTTTTTTTTTGAGACGGAGTTTCACTCTTGTTGCCCAGGCTGGAGTGCAATGGCGCGATCTCGGCTCACCGCCACCTCTGCCTCCCGGGTTCAAGCAAATCTCCTGCCTCAGCCTCCCGAGTAGTGGGGATTACAGTCATGCGCCACCAAGCCCGGCTAATTTTTTGTATTTTTAATAGAGACAGGGTTTCTCCACGTTGGTCAGGCTGGTCTCGAACCCCTGACCTCAGGTGATCCACCCTCCTCGGCCTCCCAAAGTACTGGGATTACAGGCGTCAGCCACCGTGCCCGGCCTGGATGCTGTTTTTAAACACAGTGTTTTCCTCTATCTATACCCACAAACGTGCAAAATGGCCTCAGTTCTTCAAAGAGCTGTCTCCCTCTAGTGGCCAAAGATTAAAAAAAAAAAGAACCCTGCAAGGGACTGGAGTCACTAAGGACATAAAACCTTTACACCTTTGCAGGGAATATAGAAAGAGTCCTTGAATTTGGTATTACTGTAGCATATAATTTCATAAGTCCCCTCATTATGAATCTGGGAAGGATTATGTCAATTTCAAAGGGTTACTGTGAGAACTAATCTGAGTATCACTAAATGAGATCAGCAACGAGGTGTTGAGACGTTACAACTGGGAGGTTGGCAAGGTGTTGAGATGTCACAACTGGGAGGCTTACTCGCTAGTACCTTACTGGCTTTGGCACAAGCGTTTAGAAGTAAAACGGCGAGCAATGACAAATCATGCACCTTCATTGTCACTCCCAAATAGCTGAAGACATGGACTTCAGCTGTTGAGACCATAAATGTCAAAGGTATCCTGACAAACTGGAGCTGCCCCGTGGTAGACGTAACGATATGGCTCCCATGACTGGAAGAACACCAGGGTCCTTGGTATCGCGCCAGTTTGAATAAAACGACGCGGACACATGTGGAGTGGTTTTAAGGAGTGGAGAATTTAATAGGCAAGAAAGAAGGAAGAGGCTCCCCCTGTACAGAGACAGACGGAGGGATCTTCAAGCCGAAAGAGGGAACCCTGGGTGTGGTGGAAAACCCCCAGTTATATGAGGAGGCTGGAGGAGGCCGTGTCTGATTTGCATAGGGCTCAGGGATTGGTTTCACTAGGCATGTCATTCACATAGCCCAGTGGAAAAAACTGGCCTTCCCACCCTAGTCCTTTGATATGCAAATTCAGGGCCCCCTGATGTTCTACACACATAGGTATATGTGGGGGCGGCCATGTTGCCAGGCACACAGGGGGACAAGAAGAAGACAGTGGGAATTGCCATGTTTGGGTGGACCCAGTTTCTAACAGCTGGCATTTGTGTATCAAAGCTTGCCCCCCAACTCCCGTACTAAGAGTTGGGGCTTTCCTGCTGGACAAGAAATGTTTCTGGAGCTTCTTTAAAAGAAAAAACAAAACTTCCCAAGGACCCCTCTTCCTCTCTGCCTAAAATAATTTCTTAATAACTCCTATAACAATTATGGCCCCTCAAAAGTGTTCACGTCCTATCCCCAGAGCCTGTAGATGAAGTAGGTTCCATGAAAAGGGAGAATTAAAGTAGCAGATGGAATTAAAGTTGCCAGAGGATTATCCTGGATTATTGGGGTCCATCCAGGGGAATCACAAGGGCCCTGAATGTGGAAGAGGGAAGGAGAAGAGGAGGTCAGAGTAATGTGTCATGAAAAGAACTGGAAGAGCTTGCACAGCTGCTGCTGTCTGGTGCTGTCTGGTGGGAAAGGGAGAGGATCACAAGCCAAGGCACGTGGGCAGCTGGAGGGGTCAAGGAAAAGGATTCTCCCCTAGAGCCCCCGGAAAGAAACCCAGCCCTGCCAACACTTTTACTTCAGTCCTGGGAGACCCGTTTCAGACTTGTGACAACCCAGAGTGTAAGATAATACATTTGTGTTGTTTTGAGCTGCTCAATTTCTGATACATTTCTAAGAACAGCAATAGGAAACTTTATGCTGTATTTGCTCTTCTGGAGGAAACGGAAATACTGACAGATGTTGAAGTCACTCTTCCTAATCAGAAGTGACCTGCCAGTAAGCCTCGTTTGTACCATGAGCTCAGAAGTCTCACATCCAACTGAGATTCAGACTCTAGAACGTGGATCCCAGTGAGAGGTGACAAGGTGCTGGTGGCCCTCGCTCTCTCTCAGCGCCTCTTCGGCCTGGTAGTCTGCTCTGGCAACGCCTAAGGAGCCCTTCAGCCTGCCGCTGCACTGTGGGAGTCCCTCTCTGGGCTGGCCGAGGCTGGAGCCGGCTCCCTCTGCGGGCAGGGAGGTGTGGAGGGACAGGCACGGGCGGGAACCGGGGCTGCGCCGGCGACCGTGGGCCAGTGCAAGTTCCAGGTAGGCATGGGCTTGGCGGCCCCTTACTCAGAGTGACAGGCTGGCACTGCCAGCCCCAGCAGTGAGGGGCTTAGCACCTAGGCCAGCAGCTGCAGAGGGGGCACCAGGTTCCCTAGCACTGCCGGCCCGCCCGTGCCACACTCGAATTCTCACAGGGCCTCAGCCGCCTCCCTGCAGAGCAGGGCTTGGAACCTGCAGCCTGCCATGCCCGAGTGGCCCCCCCGGCCCCCCCCCACCCGCCGTGGTGGGCTCCTGCACCGCCCGAGCCTCCCTGACCGGCACCGCCCCCTGCTCAGGGGCACCCGGTCCCATTGACCACCCATGGGCTGAGGAGTACAGGCGCCCTGTGCGGGTCTGGTGGGCAGCTCCGCCCACGGCCCTGGCACGGGACCCACTAGGCGAAGCCAGCTGGGCTCCTGAGTGGGGTGGGGACTTGGAGAACTTTTATGTCTAGCTAAAGGTTTGTGAACACACCAATCAGCACTCTGTTTCTAGCTCAAGGTTTGTAAACACACCAATCAGCACCCTGTGTCTAGCTAAAGGTGTGTAAATGCACCAATCAGTGCTCTGTGTCTAGATAATCTGGTGAGGACTTGGAGAACTTTTATGTCTAGCTAGAGAATTGTAAATGCACCAATCAGCACTCTGTGTCTGGCTCAGGGATTGTAAACACACCAATCAGCACCCTGTCAAAAGGGACCAATCAGTTCTCTGTAAAACAGACCAATCAGCTCTCTGTAAAATGGACCAATCAGCAGGATGTGGGTGGGGCCGGATAAGGGAATAAAAGCTGGCTGCCCCAACCAGCAGTGGCAACCTGCTCAGGTCTTCTTCCAGTCTGTGGGAGCTTTGTTCTTTTGCTCTTTGCAATAAATTTTGCTGCTGTTTACTCATTGGGCCTGCACTGCAATAAATTTTGCTGCTGTTTACTCATTGGGCCTGCACCGCCATTATGAACTGTAACCCTCACTTCCTAGACCTGCAGCTTCACCCTTGAGGCCAGCAAGACCACAGACCCACTGGGAGGAATGAACGACTCCGGATGGGAGGAATGAATGACTACAGGCGCACCGTCTTAAGAGTTGTAACACTCACCATGAAGGTATATAGCTTCAGTCCTGAAGCAGTGAGACCACGAACCCACCAGAAGGAAGAAACTTTGAACATGTCCGAACAGCAGAAGGAACAAACTCCCAACACACCATCTTTAAGTAAACTGTAACACTCACCACGAGGATCTGTGGCTTCATTCTTGAAGTCAGTAAGACTAAGAACCCACCAATTCCGGACACACCAGGGTCTTGTTCCTCAGTACTCCTTCCCATATTGAGAGGAGCTGGCCCTGCCATTCTCCCTGAGACTGGCCAGGCATTAAGTATATTTGCAGGCTGAATATCTTTCTTGTGTTGTATGTCTGTCTCCTCCAGCACTGCACATTCTGTGAATCTATGTATTTGTAGCCTTTCAAGCAATTGATAAAACACTGATACTTTTGCCTCTGCCTCTGCATCTATTCCATAGTGAGTTGCATCAAAACAAGACCCAACGCTTTCCCGTGTTGCAAGATGATGAGTGAAAAATTGAGCAGCGGGAAGCTAAGGAAAGAAACCTGTAACCAAGAAGGCTCATGCCAGTGGCAAGATTAAGAAGGGTAATCTCAAACCCAAAGAGCCCAGGATGGGGAAGCCCCTCTGTAGCAGAAACCCTGTCCCGTCAGGGGAATGGGCAGATATTCCTGACCTGCTTGTAGTCCAGAAAAGCCATGTAGAAGAGGAAGCTTCAGCCGCTAAATCCAGATTTGGAAAAAAAAAAAAAAAAAAAAAAAAATTCTTGCTACTGTCACAAAACCAGCAGAGGATGATAAGAATGGAGGTGCCTGGATGGTAAAACTTCCGGAAATGCCTACCTATGCGCCTACTCAAGATGCGCCTTGGAATCATGGAGCCCTGGCAAACAAAACAAAACAAAACCCTTCAGTCAGCACGTGGGAAGGCTGCAGGCAGCCTCACTGCCCCCGGGACTGCTCCCATCATCCTCACTGGGCGCCACGGAGTCCAGAGGGTGGTTTTCCTGAGCTGAGCAGTAACCAGACCTCTGGTCCTCAACTGAGTTCCTCTGTGTAGAACATACTGGAAGTTTGTCATCACCACCTCCATCAAAGTTGCGATCAGTGTGAAAATCCCCCACATCTCGCTGCCGCACGCGCACAGACACCAGGAAGGTGAGCACTTCCACACAGAGAAAGAAATGCAGATTACACAGCAGCGCAAGACAGATCAGAAAGCTGTGGACTCACAAATGCTGCCCCGAACCAAAGTTGTCCCTCAGCTCTAGGGCTGCCTTCATTCTGTGTTCTTACTCACAAACGCAATGTGTTCTGACCAACTGCGGTTCTCAATTTCTTGCAAAGAACCTAATTAAATAATGGATACATTTCAAACCAACCAACCAACCAAACCTGGGTGCTTCTTGCAGAAAACTTCCAGCCCTTTTTGCTGGATGGGAGCCCAGTCCTCACTGCTGCGAGAGGAGCAGGGGCAGAAACAATGAGTGCTGTCCCCAGCTGCCCCCAGCCAGGCCTCCAGGCCCAACTCCTGCTGCACCTAGGGGGCCGCCACCATGGGCTCCCAGGGACACACGCTTGCTGCCCAAGGGCAGTGTGAGCAGAAGGGCCTACTCCCTGCAGGCTTCAGGAGAACAAAGGCCCTGATTCAGGGCTGTAGTTTCCTGCTGCTGCTAGCAGAAGGCTGCAGGCCGGGCTCTCCTACCCAGGCAACATCACACTTCTGGCTTTCTTCACTGAGTCACCAATAAATAGGAGGCTTTGAGCTGCAAAATGTGATGCTGTATTTCATGAAACCCCAGAGACCCCAAATGACTGCCTCTGTGCTTCTGAGGGGTTTCTTAAGGGTGGTGTGTTTCCAGGATGAGTTACAATACCTTTTGTCCCACAAGCGAGACTATTTTGCATATGTGCCACTCTGGTTCGGCCCGCGAGGCTGTAGCGGGGGCTCACACGTGGTATTTTTGTGGGGAGTCATTGCCATTTGCTTTGACTGAGACTTTTCGGAGGGCTTTGCTGTCAAATTTTCACTGCGCCTGCACGGTCAGTAAATACCCTCTTCCAGCCTCCTTCCAGGCTAAAAACCAGTGTGGAAAAGTTTAGTCGTGTGTTTGATGCAACTGCATCTCGTTGCTATGGAAACCCAGGCTGCTACATAAACCTAATTAATTCTATATTCCTCTGGCCTAGCCCACTTTTCACTACCAATTTTAAAGGAGATTTTCACCTTCCCTGGGTATTAACCTTTGACTTGGAGACACTAGAGTGGCTTTGTGGATTGTAGAATATCCGTATGCAAGAACTCATAAAACCACATCCAAAACAGCCATTTCATAGGCTGTGGTCTCTCGACACGGAGGCCCACTCAGCCAAGAAGACAAGCTCCGTTGAGTCCTTCTCCAAGAAGGACCAAGAGCACCAGAGAAGGGCCGGCCGGCAGCCCTGTGATGAGAAGCACTCTGCTGGCGCACCCAAGCTGCAAGGACCGTGTCATGATCGATGGGCAATGCCTGCCACAGACTTGGGGGCTGCAGAGGCACAGGTTCCCTCGAATCAGACACCATATGTCTACTTCAGAGCAAAGTGTATTCAGTCTGTTATTTACTTGGACTCCTAAAGCAAGATGGTAGTAGAAGTCCCTTCTGACCCTCCTAGAGCACAGGACCCTTCTAGAATCAGGTTCCTCCGGTCTTGGGCCTGGTGTCTCATTCCTTTTATTTGGGTCAAGACATGTGCTTCTCTTGAGCATTTGACACAGACCACTAAGAGCGAGCCCTGATATGAAATGGGGGCCTATTCTGCCTAGAGCAGGGGCAGAGCTTGTCTGATTTCCCTCTCCTGAAACTGGGGACTCTAGGAGGACTCATTAGGAATGTTTTTGTTGTTACCGTTAAGTGAAGGAAAGCTGACTTGAATTAGCTCAGGCAAAGG
Organism: Pan troglodytes; assembly: GCF_028858775.2. Taxonomy (NCBI): domain Eukaryota; kingdom Metazoa; phylum Chordata; class Mammalia; order Primates; family Hominidae; genus Pan; species Pan troglodytes. The sequence goes on from NC_072401.2 coordinate 185,897,929, forward strand.
TTGAGAGTAAATGGTAGTGATACCCCACCAAAAAAGTCCTGTGGAATCCCCTGCTACAGCCTCAGGGGCTGGACAACAAGCACACATGCAAAGTCGTCTTGCCTGGCACACAAAAGGTGTTATAAATCATTCTGGAAATACATCACCCTTAAGAAACCCTTCAAAAGCACAGGGGTAGTAATTTGGAGTCTTTGGGGCTTAAAGAAATACAGTGTCACACTTTTCAGGCTCAAAGCCTCCCATTCATTGGAGACTCAATGAAGAAAAACAGAGAGCCTGGCATGGTGGGTGCCTGTAGACCCAGCTACTCAGGAGGCTGGGGCGGGAGGCCCTCTTGAGCCCATGAGTTTGAGCCCAGCCTGGGCAACATAGTGAGACTTGAGAAAAAGGAGGAAGGAAAGAAGGAAGGCAGGCAGGCAGTGGGGAGGGAGGGAGGGAAGGAAGGAAGGAAGGAAGGAAAATGATCAGAGAATAGGGGTTTGACTGCTAACTTGAACATTTGAGTGAGTAAGCTATTCGATCTCTAAATTTCCATGTCCAAATTTTGGCTATGGAAGGAGGGAAGGAGGGAAGGAGTGGGAGTGGGGAGGGGAGTTGTGATGTTGCCTTGTGATGGGAGTGGAGATCTCAATGTGCCTGAAGAGAGGGTCAGGATGCAGTCAGGCCTCAGTGACCTCTGTCCTGGCAGGACTCTTCTGCCATCTGGAGTCTAGTTCACTCTGTCATTGGCTTCAGACACTCTGTCATTGGCTCTTCTAGATAGCCAACATATCTGCATCAGCTCCTGAACCTCCAGCTCCCAATCAGGGGCACTGACTCCGTCCCTTCATTCCAACTCAGAAAAGTGCAGGGAGGGGTTCTCATTGGCCCGTCTTGGACAAGGAGGCCCTCTGGACTGACCACCAAGGCAGCGCTGAAGTGGTCTGGTTGGCCTGACTTGGGTATTATGCGTACAGCTGGATCATGTAGCTAGGGCAAGGGGCAGGTTTGAGGACCCAGAGCTGCTTCTGGAGGCCCACCCCTAAGTATCAGGCCCTCTAGGAAAAGAGCAGAGTGACCACTGGTTACCCCTCACTGTGACCACCACCCCACAAGTCTGGACTGGGCACGGGAAGGGGTGGAGAAACCCTCAGCTTTAGAATGGGTAAAAGGAGTCAAAACCATCAAAGCCCCAGGGGCCCAAGTAATGGAGACCTGTCCAAAACTCGGAGCCTGAGGCAGGGAGACTCAAAGTAGCAGCAGGAGCAGTAATGATAGCAAAAATAGTGCCATTCATTGAGCACGTATCTTGTGCCAAGCACATAGAAAGCACTTTACACATGCTATTTCTAATCCTTGCAGCAGCCTTGCATGGTAGGTGCTATTGGTCCCATTTTGCAGTAAGAAAATTAAGACCCACAAACTTTATGAGATGCTTCTATAGCCTCAGAGCTCATAAATGCCAGAAATGGTGCTTCCATGAAGGGCCTGGGAAAGGGATGAAGCAGGATGAAGACAGTTGCTCAGGAGGTCACTTAATGCTCCTGCGACTCCCTGTGGCAAAGGGACTCAGCGAGAAAGAGGCTTTTTGGAGGGATTGTGCAGGGTCTCTGGTGGGGGAGGGAGCTGTAAGAAAAAGGCAGCCCAGAGGGAGACTGTGTGCTGGACTAGACCTGGAAATTTGGTGAGGACCACAGGTTCTTGGATTGCCTGTGACTGTCCTGATTTCACCCGGTATTTTGACATATGTGATAATGGCACCCCTTTCATTCACAAAAGCAGTGGTGTGCTGGTAAATGTATAAAATAGGGTTTCAAATACATATATACACACACATATGCATAATACAATAATACATATTGCATATACATAGACAATATGCAGTATATATTATTGTCTTATGCATATATGCATATACATGTAGTATGTATATACCACATATATACATACAGTGTGTGAATATATGTCTATGTATACATATATGCAATATGTATTGTATTATGCATATATGCATACACATATAGTATGTATATACTATATATACACTATATCTATACATATAGTATGTATGTGTGAATATATGTGAATATATGTGTATGTATATGCAATGAACCGAATGTTTCTGTCCCCCAAAATTCACATGTTGAAATCCTGACCCCCAAAGTTAGGAGATGAGGCCTTGGGGAGGTGATTAGGTCAATGAAGGTGGCTTTCAGGAATGAGATTAATGCCCTTAGAAAGGAGATCCCAGAGACCCCCTTGCCCCTTCTGCCATGTGAGGACACAGAGAAAAGACACCATGTATGCACCAGGGAACAGGCCCTCATGAGACAGAGAATCTGCTGGTGCCCTGATCTTCGGCTTGCTTCCCAGCCTCTCAAACCGTGAGAAACACGTTTCTGTTGTTTCCCGCCCATGCAGTTTATGGTATTTTGTAATAGCAGCCTAAAGGGACTATGACAATATATACACACATACATACACATATTTGAGATCAAGGCTGTGTAATACACGATTTACAATCAATAATAAAATATAGGCTTTTCTTTAATGTAAATTTCACATAGCCATTGATTCTCATAGAATACAATTCTGTGAGAATTTTTGGTTGATTTTTGCTAAAACCTTGTATTCTTAGTCAACTTGTGGTTGTAATTCAACCATGATTTGTCAAATGGAGATGCATTCCAATCTGCTAATTCTTTTCCCAATAAGTTTATTGTTGCTAAATCTGATATGTGCGCTGTTAAACAATTTCTCATCCTCATGAAAATCATTTTCATTAAACAGAAACCTCTTTCAGCTGCAGCGCTACTCACTGCAATCATGCTGCCTTCATAGAGCTGCAGGAATCAGAGTATCATCTCAGTGTGCATTATTTAATAATGGATGCGTTTAATAACTGGCTCCAAAAAATTGAGTGATCAGCTCATTGTGCATTGCCGTGAGCAGCCAGGACAACCACACTGCTGTAAGAGGGTCCCATTTCTGCCAATAAACCATTGTCTCACCCTACTTTTAGAAGCTCGAATCCACTCCCCGTAACTGCAGTGTTGGTGACTGTGACATTGTATTCTTAAGGCACCAGTCAAGGGGAGAGTGGGGGGAAGAAAAGGCTAAGAGGTGGGAGCCTGGCATCCTGTCTGTGACCTGGGCTCTGTGTAACCTGTGCTTGCAGACTTGTAAACCGCTCCTCATGGGTCAACAGACAGGGCCACTGAAGGACAGCATAGGAGGGGCTGCCCCTGGGAGCCACGTGGACTCTCTAAGGGCTGCAGCCTCTCACCTTCTTAAAGCCAGGGAGAAGACGTTCTTACAACTTCCTGTACTTGGAAAGAATCTGAAGAGTCTGGCTCTATGTATAAAACCAAGTTTATTTCACATTTTTAGAAACCTCATGGTGCAGGGAAAATGATCAGAGAATAGGGGTTTCGACTGCTAACTTGAACATCTGAGTGAGTAAGCTATTCAATCTCTAAATTTTCATGTCCAAGTTTTGGCTATAAAATGGAAATAACAAGGACACATATACTTAAAGCATGCAATTATGCATTAAGTGGCAATCAAGTTTTAGCTAATTAAAAATTGAATGAGAAAATATGCATGAGAGAATCCTTGTAAACAACAAATGCAATTTACACTGTTTAAATTTACCAGTGTTCAAAAGTGGTGGCATCAGTCAGGACAATCAACAGAACCGCTGCTGAAATTCCCACCAAAGCCACACACCAGAGCTGCAAGAATTGGGTCTTTGTTATGCTTTGAAATTTCCTGTTCGTGATTAGGACAAAGAAAAGATACAAACACTTGAGGCGGTTAAAAAAACAAATTCTCCAAAACTCCAGACAAAAAGCTTAATTTTCTCCAAGCTATTTTTTCCAGTTATTTTATTATTATTTTAGGAGGATGAGTAATGTCAACATAGGCCAGACACGGGGGCTCATGCCAGCCCTTTGGGAGGCCAAGGCAGGCAGTTCACTTGAGGTCAGGAGTTCGAGACCAGCTTGGCCAACATGGTGACACCCTGTCTCTACTAAAAATACAAAAATTAGCCGGGCGTGGTGGCACGTGTCTGCAAACCCAACTACTTGGGAGGCTGAGGGAAATAATTGCTTGAACCCGGGAGGCGGGGGTTGCAATGAGCTGAGATCACGCCACTGCACTACAGCCTGGGAGACAGAGTGAGCAACTAAATAAAAAAAAATAAAGTAAATAATAATAATCATGTCAATATAAACTATTTCCATAATGCTGGTCACCTTTACATTCCAAGATGATTTTTAATTCAGCAACTTTTTGTTGAGCACGCCCTTTGTGTCAGGCACGGTCCTAGGCTCGGGATGCCTGACCTTGTAAAGTTCCAAGTGAGTAGCTCTCGAAAAACCACAAATATGTAGATTTTTATGTAAATCAATACTCAGTGTCAGCATCTAATTTCTGAGTGCTCAGATGTAATAATACTCTCCTGCAAGTTGTAAAACAAACTGGTTGGTGAGGCAATAAGGAGGTGCCCCGGTGTGTAAGAGGAAAGGACCCAGCTCCATCTGCGCAGAGCTTCTGCTTGCACAAGTCCGCGTTCAATAACACAAAGCAACAGGAGAGGCAAGATTCTGAGGAGGATTCTGAAAACACCATGCATTACACAAAAATGTGAAGCAAAAGATTGCATACATTTGGGTGGATGGTGGGAAGGGGGCGTTTGCTTGCTTGCTTTTATCTTAATTCTCCTTCCAAAATGGAATGTTTTCAGTCTTTGCTTGACTACAGCTGCTCACAGAAAACTTAGGACCAGTTACTTTTTTTTTGAGATGGAGTCTTGCTCTGTCACCAGGGCTGGGTGCAGCGGCACCATCTCAGCTCACTGCAGCCTCTGCTTCCTGGGTTCAACTGATTCTCGTGCCTTGGCCTCCCAAGTAGCTGGGATTACAGGCATGCGCCACCACACCTGGCTAATTTTTGTATTTTTAGTAGAGATGGGGTTTCACCATGTTGGCCAGGCTGGTCTGGAACTCCTGTCCACAAGTGATCTGCCCGCCTCAGCCTCCCAAAGTGCTGGGATTACAGGCGTGAGCCACCACACCTAGCCCAGTTATTTCCTTTAATTAACAACATAATATTGATGGTCCATAACAAGCCAATAAAAGCAAAAAGACGCCTTGACATTCCACAGATCGTAGCTCAATTTGAAACAAATGAAAAACATTTAAATGTAAATTAATTTGGTATGTTTGTAATTATTGTCTAAATAGATGAACAAGCCATATTTTACATATATTTCTAATCAATCAAATGACTACAAGAGAAATGACTACAAGAAAGTCTCTTACCTACTTTTGGGGAGGTTTTTTTCAATACAGTAAGTCCTCACCTAACATCATGAATAGGTTCTTGGAAACTGCGACTGGCAAAAGTACGAATATAGACAAGATTTACGTACAGGTATGTTCATCCTGTGCTATCCGTTATAGAAGAAATATTGGTTATAAAATTATGTTTGTCAATAGATTTAAATATTAGGAAACCATTAAATGTCATGTTTTCAAATGGTAATATCTAGGGACTATACAATATAATGTTTACAAAAATAAACAGGACACAAAACTGTGTTTATAATACAATTAATAAAATGTGTTCTATGTAAGATATATAATGTATTTATTATATATAGTATTTGATTAATATATAGTATATTATTTATATATTATAAATACACATATATAGAAAAAAGCTGGAGGGAAATACACTCAAAATACTAACAGTAGTTTTCTCTAGGTGGCGGGATTATCAGTGATTTTTATATTCTTCCGATTGCTTTTTCTATTTTATCAGTTTTTCCACACGAGCCTGAAGATCTGCCAAAAAGGAAAGAATATGTTGTCCAGGCTGACCCAAGTTTTGTGGTTTCTGTGACAATTATACTTCTAATTCTAAAATAATAAACTGACATCATTTTTAACATCTTATTTTAGTGCAATAAGTAATATGTTCATAATGAAAAATTTGGCAAGTACAGAAAAGTCAGAAGAATTAGGGAGAGAGCTGTGCAAATTTCCACCAGTCAGAAGGAAAGGCTGATACTGACATCCCACAGTTGTCTGAGTCATGGGGTATGTTTGCCATGGAAGTGCCTCATGAGCTGCCACTGGGGAGCCTGAGGACTGCCTGGGTCATGCAGTCTGGGTGAGATGCTGCAACAGAAACCACCCCCCACTACCAACAAACTTGAATCAATCCCCTTGTACATCATTAGAGTTTCACATAACAGTGCACCTGAAGAAAGGCTCCATCCATGGCAAAACAACAACAAAAAAAGCAACCCTTGGTTACCACCATCTTAAGCCTCTTCCCTAAAGCTAAGCATTTAGGTTGCTTCCAGTTTTTCTAACCACAGACTGGAAGCCAGAATAAATGTCTCTGTATAGTCATCTTTGCTCACATTCTGCCTCTGTGATTGAAATTTCAAGAAAAAAGTAACCATCATTTTCAAAGCTCTTGATATTTTCAAACTGCCCACACAAAAATCAACCTGTTTACCTCCCATCAACTTGCCCATCTAACCAAGCCCTGCATGCATTGAGCACAATGTAAAACAATCTTTAATCTGATCGATTTAAAATGGAGTCCCTTGTTGTGCCTGTCACATTTTAAGGAATGTGTGTCCCTTGGGGATCTCTTCCAAGAACCCTTCCGCCAGTACAAGCTGCCATCCCGCCAGCCCCTATGTAGAGGACATGGCACCTTCCCACTAAAATGATGCTGGAGTTCTCCAAGTGGACTTGGGCTTGGATTTTCTTCTCACTAGGCTCCCAGGCAACCACATGATTGAACTCGCAGAAGGCCAGGCTGTGGAATAAGCTCCCAGGAAAAATGGCAGAAGCCAGGGTCTAACATACCCCGCTTCCCAAATACTCTAGAGCTAGACTCTGAGAATGGGAAGGCGTCCTGGAGAGCAATCATCTTTGAGGCCTTTGGCTACATAAATTACGGCTTTGACCCCTGGACCGGAAATAACTCCACCAGTTAATGATACAGCCGGGACCCAAACCTGGTGTCCTGGGAGTCTTAGCCCGGTGACTTCCCCACTACTGGCCTCCAACCCTGGCATGACGTCAAACGCAGCAGAAGTGAGTCCTGACCCATCACCCTTCTGCCTGATCACAGACCCTCCACGTAGGGTCTGTCAACATCATCGATATCTAATAACAATAAACAAGGCTTCTTGACCGAGGGGGCGAGCGGGGACTGAAATCTTCTTCAAAGACAGGGCCACAGTATAAAAGCAGAAAGAAAACAAACTGGGAGAGATGCTCCTCAAGCCGGAAGAGCTCTCAGAACTCAATTTTAGAAGTCAGCATGTAAATGGCCACAAGGAGGCGCGCTGTTTCCAAAATCTAGAAACTACGGTCCTAATCCCCGCGCCCCAACCGGCTTTCAGCTGAAATGGCTTCAGCTTTAGAACATCAGAGGGCTTGTTGCAAGGATTTGCTCACCAAATCCACTGGCTCCCACTCAGATTTTGTGCCAACCTACAGTCTACAGCTTGTAGTCACTAGGAGCTAAAGCTTTCAATTTTTGTCCCTAGATTATTGTTTTAAAAGTAAATACGGTACAATGGAGAAATACATACATGTGTGACATATATATACATATGATAATACATCATGTATATATGTATGTATACTTAAAACAAAAACACAAGTTAGAAAATGTGTATTATCAGCAACAGAATTTTAAATATATTTTAAACATATACAGTACATATTTAATATACACCATATAAATAGAATATAAAACATTTTTAATGTTTTAATATAAAATTATATATAGTACATATTTAAATATTTTTAGGTATATAAAATATATATTTATTGTATTTATATAGAATTGTTTACATTATATATTTAAAATTCTTTCTGTTGCGTGATAAACACATGCTTGAAAACTCAAATTATATTTAAAACACCTATTAAATATATTATTATATTTATATGTACAGTAATATAATAAATGTATTTTATATATAATAATGATTTAAAGTACTTGTTTAAAATTCTCTATTGCTGAGTGATAAACACATGCTTCGTAACTTCTCTGGTTCTGTTTTATTCATTATAATCCTCAAAAACCCTGAAAGACACAGAATAACCTTTGTATTGACCCACTCAAGTTATTTAATTTTTATGTTTCCCTAGCCCATGTCTGTTCACGTATAGCTGAAAATAAAAAAGAAACGGTGGATTGAAATTTAAGGGAAATAGACAATAGTTGTTGTTCCTAGCTTAATTGGGAGAGAAAGCCAGAGTAAAATAAGAGTCTATTGCAGCTAAGAGGAAGAAGTTCTTTAGTCTCAACCAAATATGTAAATATAACATCTCTCTTCTAATATTTTTAGTGCTAATTCCTAGTATAGAGCTGATTAAGGGTGGGGGAAGCACATATTTAATGGCCATTATTATGCTATTCTGAGGAAAATTCTCTCAGTGTCTAATATTTTAAAAATGGGTTTTAATTAGATCTTATCAGCAACCCTAAAATGCAACTTTTCTCACCCTCCAGAAAACAAAACAAAACAAAACAAAACTCACACCATCCCCAAAACTAGGCTTGATGAATAACCACATGGAAAATATGGAAAGATGTTTCATTAACCACACGGCAGATAGAACTAGGTGGGAGGAAAACCTACCGCAGCTTCTCTTAATGGCATATTCAGGCTTTACTTCAGAAAAGGGAAAGCATCTAAAAAAGATTGGAAGAATTTCTCACCACTCTGCAGGCAGCTGTCTCCTCCCAGCACCCAGGACCTGAACTCAGAAACTACCAGCAACACAGACGTGAGTCATTCTTGGTGCTATGCAGTTACCCTTAGTGCTGTCCACCCCTCGTCCTATCCCTCTTTTAATCTATATTCATTGAGAGAAAGGAGCTTAAAAAGCAACAAAGAAAAATCACCTGTGCGGAAAGTAGAAGAAACTGCTGCTGGCTCATCGCATTTTAGGAAAAACAATGCGCACGAGTAAAGCAGTCTTAGTAAGAGAAGAGTAGGAAAGAAACACGCTTAGCAGCATGTTAGAAACTAGTTTCTCGTGCCCTCCTTGGACTCAGAATACAATACCAGAGAACAATCAGATAAGTCAGGAAAAGTTAAAAGTTTGGGGAAATAGAGCTTCCGTAGGCAACTGTGAGGAATCAGGAACAGGCTGGGAGCAGGCACTGCCCACCTGTCCTACCCCGAGAGCACCAGGATAGGACTCCACACACGAGGACCGGACCTTGATGATGCTCACCCTCGCTCTTAACAAGCACTGGCTCTCTACAGATGTCACTTCCTTTAAGGATGAGTAAATAAGGGAGGAAAAACTCTATGGGGCGGGGCGGGGTCTGGGAGGTAGTTTTTTGTAAAGCTACAGAAAATAGGAAAGAGACTTCATCTCAATGATTTAGAAGACTTTAGAAGACTCTAAAAATAATCTACAGGAGGACCCAAGAGATCCAACACGCTGGAATCCTCTATAGGATATCAAAAGGTATAACCTATATTAAACAAACAAAAAATCATAAGGAATAAGTAAAAATGAAAATTACTAATATGTGATGAACCAATGCTTTTAACAAATGTTTATTAAGAACCCATTATGAAGGCCTGGCCCAGTGGCTCACACCTGTAATCCCAGCACTTTGGGAAGCCAAGGCAGGTGGATCACTTGAGGTCAGGAGTTCGAGACCAGCCTGGCCAACATGGTGAAATGCCGTCTCTACTAAAAATATAAAAATTAGCTGGGCGCGGTGGCACATGCCTGTAATCATAGCTATTTGGGAGGCTGAGCACAAGAATCACTTGAACCCAGGAGGTGGAGGTTGCAGTGAGCCGAGATCACACCACTGCACTCCAGCCTGGGCAACAGAACGAGACTCTGTCTCAAAAAAAAAAAAAAAAAAAAGAGAACCCATTATGAGGCACGCACTGGGCTGGGGTGGAGAATCCAGACATGGGTAGAATGGACAAGATGCCGCCTTTGAGGCAGCTTACACTTTGGTGAGGTTCACAGACGATGCACTAATAAATAATCCATAATGATAATTGCTATTAATGAATCAAACCAGGGGCTGATTGGGGGCAGGTAGTACCTACTCAGATAAAATAGGCAGGAAAGGCTTCTGTAGTATTTCATCTGAGCCAGATATGGAAAGCAAGTCATGTATATTCCTGGCAGAGGAAGCAAATTGCTTTAAGGTGAGAAAGAGCTCCACATGCCTGAAGAACTGAAAAAAGACCCATGTGCCTGGTAAATGGCACAGCTGAATTTGGGGACATAGGCAGTGTCAGCTCATGCAGAAGCTTCACAGCTGGGAAAAGTGCTTTGAATTCTTAGTACAAAAGAAAGCCACTGAGAGTGTGAGTGTGTGTGTATTCAGTATGTATATGTGTGTGTGTATGCACATGTGTACATCTGTACACACATACACATGCACACAGTTGGCCCTTGAACAGGTGCCAACCCCCACCCGGCAGTTGAAAATTCACCCATAATTTCTGACTTCCCTAAATGTAACTTGTTGACCAAAAGCCTCAGGTACTATTGAGCCTCTGTTGATTGAAAGCCTTACTGATAACATAAACAGTTGATGAACTCATAGTTTGTGTGTTATATGCATTATATGCTGTATTCTTACAACAAAGTAAGCCAAAGAAAAAGAAATGTTATGGAGAAAATTTAAGGAGGAGGAGGAGGAGAAGGAGGGCTGGGTCTTGGGGTCTCGGGGGTGGTAGAGGCAGAAGAATATCCATGTGTAGGTGGACCTGCGTAGTTCAAACCCATGTTGTTTGAGGGTCAGCTGTACATACACATGTTTAAATGTCTGCATAAACATCAATAACTCCAGCTACAGCATAGAGAACAGACTAGGAGGAGCAATGGGGGGGGGGGGGAGCAAAAAGAAGGGTGAGATGGTGGCCCCGTGAACTGAAGTGATGGCAGTAAAGATGGAGACAAAATGACCTTGAGAGAAATATTCTAGAGGTTGAAGCAACCTCAGCCGTGGATGGACGAGAGGAAGGCATAAGGAGCAGCAAGGCATCGGGCGTGATTTGGGTTTCTGGCTTGAGCGGCATGGCAGAGGACCACGAAAGATGGTCAGAGAGGCTCACGATGCCATAGCGAAACCGAAACCTCATTACAGGCAGCGAAGGCAGAACTGCAGGCGCAGAAAACAGAACTGCGATGCCGAGGGCAAACCAGAGAGTCCCCAGCACACCGGGAAACAGGAACAGAGATGACGGTGGTGAGAAAGAAGGCGGCAGAGAACGCAGAGCTGCCTTGTGAACCAGATTGGCATTTCTGAAAAAGAAACCAGAGTAACTGAAGAAAAACAACAGTCAGAAATTTACATGCAGTTCCCAGAAATGAGCACCTGCGTCTGAAAGTGTCCACCCTTTGCCAAGGAAAATTAGAATCCAAAGTATGACTATTTCCTCCAGAAACGCTTGAATTTCCTAAATGAATAATCAAAAAACAATTTTAACGTACTTGTAGAGAAAAATGCAAAGTCAGTGTGGCAATTACCAGGAGACAGTGGAACTGTGTCTGTATTTTGAAGCTTAACAAGTATGACTCATGAATTCTACAGCAAGCCGATCTTGTTATTCATGTGAGCAAGCAACAAAAAGATATTGTCACATCTACAAGAACTAAGAAAATGTACCATCTACATGTCCTTACCCAACTCTATCTAACAAGGGTGACTCCAGAACAAAGTTATGACATAAAAGGAGTCAGTAAGAATATCTTAGATTTAGTTATAGAAGTAAGTCAAAAAAGTTTTCTAAAGAGACTTTAAGCAAATGAAATGTAAATAATACCAAAAAAAAGTTATACAGTGTAAAAATATACTACTAATAAAAATTGTATCAAAAATCTGGAATACCTACAAAATTGGAAATATGAATGAAAAATTTTGATAGTAAGTGAAGATACTTGGTTTGTTTTGCATAACTGCGTAATTGCTATGGAGTAAATGAGTGGGGTGATGGTTTGAGAACAGCAGGGGGACCTACTTAAATAAAAAAGGTCTGAGAAGGTCTCTCTAAATAACTGCATGTTCCTGACTGTTTTGCAAGTGGAGCTGAGGTTCTCTGAAAGAAGGATAAAACATTTACACATTACTCCAAAAGTATTTAATTAGGTCCAGTACTGACGCAGTTGGACTGGATCGCATACCAATATTGATCCGAGAATTAAAAGCGGGTTATCCCTTTATTCAGCTTTAGGTGATATACAGGTAGCCGCAGAAGATAGAACAGGCAGCTCCTATGTCTCATAGTAAAATAGGGGAATGTTTAGTGACTATTTACAAAACTGTTAGCATATAACTCAAGCTAAGTTGATACTTACTCTGTTTCTTGTTCTCACAAAGCTGAACAAAATATCTGCCTACAAAGCAGGGCAAAGAGCTTTCCTGTATGTTGAAAAGTTTGTTTTCATAATTTCAAGGGCAGCTGGCCTATAGCCATTACACCAGGAGTATTTATTATAAGGAATTACATTAGTTAAAATTTTTTGTTGTAGAATGTTGTTTGTTCACCTAAACCCACTAACAATGGTAAGTGCAATATCCGCTTAGGTATGGAGTTGGGGAACTTTGTCTATAAAGGGTCAGATAATAAATATTTTTGGCATTGACACTGCCACTGTAGCATGGAAGCAATCATAGGAAATACACAAATGAGTGGGCATGTCTGTATTCTCTGTTATTTTCAAAACAGGTGGCAGGCTGGGTTTGGCCAGTGCGCCACAGTTTGCCAACCACTGATTTAGTTGATTCTTCCGAACCAGTCCCCTCAGTTTGTGAATTTATTTCTCTAGTGACCATGCCCCCTTCCCTGCCTTGGCCACTCTCACGCTCATATCCTGAGCTGTGATCAAACCATTATCAATAACTGCCACCCCCGACAACCTCAATTATATCTGCCCACTCTGGGGCCTCCACTCTTTATCTTTTTCATTCACTCCCTCTAGAACCCAGACTCACATAGTCCTTTGACCCTGTGAGGTCCTTCAATACACAGCTCCTGCCATCTCTACACTGTCCTCCACCTACCTGATGCCCTCTGCCCTCTGTCCTCTCCCACAGCTCTTAACCCCATGGGAATTCACTGTAACCTCGCCCCCCACCCGTACACCATCAACTCCCTTGCCCCCTGGCTTTGTCACACTCTAGACAAAACCACAACCCTCACTAAAGCCAACTCTCCACATACCCTGCAGCTGAATGGGACTGGAGGAAATCCCCAAGCCCTGTTGGCAGGCCACCCCTTAATTCATCATCATAAATCTCAGATGGGCACTTTTTGTACCCCTTCCCTAATCCAGTCACCCTCCCACTCTGATTTCACACCTTCTCTCTCTACAAACCACCAGCATCTCCACGAGCACAAAGCCCAGCCCCTGACAAGGGTTATCATTTCACCATCAATCAGAAGCTATCAGAAGAAAACTTCCACAAACACTGGCTGATCGGCCTTAACCACCCCTCCTTCCCTGAACACACACCTGCTGAAGGCTGCTGCTTCCCTTGTGTGCTAAATCCATGGCCTCTTACCACTCCAGCAATTCCTACATGCTCTCCAGGGTCTCTGCCGAGTTGTTATTATTATGAATATTCAAACAGCTACTATTTCTCTTATCTATCTAATCCATCCATTGCATCCATCAACCTATCTATCCATCCATCTATCAATTTTTCCATTGATCCATCTAGATATCCCTCTATCCACCTGTCTATCCATCCATCCATCTCTCCATCTATCCATTCATCTGTTTATCCATGTATTCATCTATCTATCTATCTATCTATCTATCTATCTATCTATCCATCCACTTATCCATCTATCCATCTATCCCTCTATCCACCTGTCTATCCATCCATTTATCATCTATCCATCCATCTGTTTATTCATCTATCTGTCTATATATCCCTCTATCCATCCATCTATCCATCCATCCATTTATCCATCTATCTGCACATCTATCCATCTATCTTTCCATCTGTCCCACTATCCATCTATATATCCATCCATCTGTTTATTATCTATCTATCTATCTATCTACCTATGTATTGATCTATCTATTTATCCATCAGTCCATCTGTTTATCCATCCATCCTTCCATCCATCCATCTCTCTGTCCATCATCCATCCATCCATCCATCCATCCATCTCTCCATCCATCCATCCATCCATCCATCCATCCATCCATCTATCTCTCATTCTGTGTGGGAGCGGGGTGCATGCCATAAGACACTGCTCTGAGGAGGACAAGAAGGTCAGGTAGAGTGCATTGTCTTCATCCAGTGGACAGAACCAGGGCAGGGGGATCAAAACTACCGCATAGCCAGAAAGCAGCAGGACGGCCTGGAAACGACCCCAATCCCATTCTTCTAACTTTCCAAGCAGGTTCTGAAAGAACGTGAAGTCCAATCGTGCCAACTAAATTTACTTTAAAAGGCAAAGAGCTTAGTCTGGTTTCCCACTACCTGGGGCCCATGCCCTGAGCCCAAGTCAGCCTGGAAGGAGAATTTAGATGCTTGTAAGAGAGACCTGTGTTTTGTAAGCTCATCCATGTCTAAGCTTTTGAATTTTTCTTCCCATTTCCTTCTTGCTCTACTGAGCAATCTTCTGAAAAATCTCAACTGCCTTGGCTGAAATCAGTGGAAAAGGATACTTTTCTTTTTCAATATTTATACTGAAATAGCTCAGATGAGGCAAGCCCTTGGTGAGGCCAGGCATGGTGGCTGCTGGATTTGGGAGAACTTGACACATATGCAGATAGAAATTGAGGTGAAATGCAGGTGGGGACAAGGGAGGGGCTAGGAGAGGGCGCCTGTATCAGCAGCAGCTTGAGTTGAGCTGCTTCCCAACCAGCCTGGCTTTCCCATGCTGGAAGGGGAAGGGCCTCTCCACTGCCCACAGAATTCCTGGAACGACTTTCCATGCTGGGAGAAATGAGGTGGGTGTTCACTCAGTGCCCTGTGCGTGGCATGGAGAGTGCTCTTGGAGGTCAGGTGGATACAGTTGGTCCCTAGGAAAATGGCAAAAGGGTAAGTTAACCTTTTTGGCACATAATCATGCTCTGCCCAAAACTGTGGCCATCCAGTGCCCACAGGCTCAAGGCTTCCTGCTGACTTGGGCGTCTTAGTATGGGAGCTCCCCTCCCCAAGGCCTGACCCAGCAATGCCCGTGTTCAGACTTTCCTAGGCCCTCAACCCTCTGGCTTCCCTCTTTTCCCACGTACATGGCTTGCTTTCTAATCTGCAACCATATTTTGATAAATGCATCACAGGGTCAAATGAAATCCCCACCACCCGTTGTGTAAAACATTTGAATTTTTTGTAGATATGCCCAGTCTTGGAGAAAAAAATCAAATGTTGAGAATTTCTGGGTCATTTCCTCAGCACTGGATGTTCACTAGCAGATTTTAGTCAACCCACACAGAGGCTTTGGAACTGTCATCTATGAATGTTACAGAAATAACAGAAATGGGCTTTCCGCTTCAGGGGTGGCCATCAGGGCCGGTAACCATGGTAATAACCAGAAGCACCCAAGCCACGTGGTGGATTCCTCTGGGCTCTGACCCGGGGGTCTTCATTTCTTGCACTCCCCTCCTGCTTTTATGTTTCTTTTATTGTCCTTTTTCCTCCTTCTTCTTGATTCCTTCCTGCACTCCGTACTCTGGAATTATTTCCAAAGGGCAGGAGCGTATCTGTGTCCCCTTGGTCCCCTAAGGCAGGCAGGCGTTTTTCTGCTTTGGTCCCTGCTGTGCCTGTAGTACTAGAACAGTGTCCAGCATACCACAGGAGCACGTTTGGTGAATGAATGAATGAATCAATCAATCAATGAATCAGTCAGTCAATCAATCAATAAGGAGGCTAGCTGCCTGTGTACATAGTCACCATCATCACATTTAATACTCGCCAGGGTTACGGGTCAAAACCCATGGGTTCTCCTGGCCTCACAGATGCATCAACAATGGGCAGTTTGGTTCTAGAATCTCATCCCTCCTCCAACAAAAAGCATTCATTGAGATGAAATAAAAATGTCCCTTGTGACTCTACAGTTTCGGCTACCCTTCACTTCTCAGTCACTGTGAGCCAAGACCAGAGTTCTGACTCCTAGGAAGCCTCAGAGCTTGATGCAGCTTCCCGTCTGGGTTTCCAGAAACAATTGGGAGGCCAGTTGTTTTCTAGAGTTCTGTTTCCTCTGGCTTCACACCTATTCAGTCTATAAAAGTTGCTCAGCAGAAACCCCACCATCCCATCCCTATCTGTGGCTGTCGTAAAGGAGGCTGTCTTGAAGGCTGGGGGAGTCCTGCTGCCCTCCCACCTTCTGTTCCTGAGCTCTGTGCCTCCAGGCGGGAGGCAGCCCATACACCAAGGCAGCACTTGAGATCAGGTCTCCAGACATTCCCTGAACACCACTTGTGCACAAGCTCTTCTTTCTTTCTTTCTTTTGAGGCAGGGTCTCCCTCTGTCGCCCAGGCTGGAGTGCAGTGGTGCAATCTATCTCAGCTCATTGCAACCTTGACCTCCCAGGCTCAAGCAATCCTCCTACCTCAGCCTCCTAAGTACCTGGGACTACAGGAGCACACCACTATGCCTGGCTAACTTTTGGATTGTTTGCAGAGATGCAGTTTCGCCATGTCGACCAGGCTAATCTTGAGCACCTGGGCTCAAGAAATTGGTCTGCCTCAGCCTCCCAAAATGCTAGGATTACAGGCATGAGCCACCACGCCAAGCCAGCAAGCTCTTGCAGCAGAGAGATGAACGCCCCAAGGGGACACTTGGCCTAGTGATTGGCCAGATACTCCACCATGCACTTTTCATGAGTTTTCTCATTTAACCCTCGAAAGAATCCTCTGAGGAGTGACTGTTCTTAGCCCATTTCACAGATGAGGAAACCGACGCTTAGATAGGTTAAATGACTTGCCCCATGCCACAGAATTACTCAGCAGGGGAGTCAAAATGTGAACTCAAAGCTGACACTAAGCTGTGTTCTCTTAACATTCACAGGAACTCCGGGTGAGGACGACAAGAGCTGAGCTCGGGTGCTTGCCTTCTGCACTCTCGGGAGGAGGCACCAGTATGGGCACCCTTCACAGTTCGGGCCCCTCACTCACAAACATCTGGCACATGGAAACAAGCTGGCAAAAAGATTGTTTTTTTCTTCTGTACTTTTTGTTATAAGCCTGTGGTGAAGTGTCCATATCTGGCATAAATGAGTGTTTATGAGTGGTCTTGGGAATCTAAATATAATACATTTCTAAATTACAACCAACCAACTTACAGGGGGCATTTTGGTCTTTAACCTGTTTATTAAATCAGACACTGCCTGAACTTTCCTCTGAAGGAAGAGAGGAATGAGTATTTACTGAATGCTAATTAAGTGCTACTCACATTACTGGAATGCTTCTCTCTGATCCACCAGCCCCAGGAGAAAGGCCCTGTCCTCATTTTGCAAGCGAGGAAATGGAGGCTCAGAGGAAAGGGTTTATCTTCCCCCTGGGCTCGGCAGAACCAACAGCCAGCCCCAACTCCACCCCAAAGCCTGGATGTGGCCGTGGCTCCAGAGTGGGCCGCCCCTGTCACCATCTGTGCATACTGGGTCGGAGCTGAAATCTGTGATCACCCTTCTGAGCCCTACCCCAAGGACACTGAATCATGTGGTCAGGCTCCCAGCTCAGCACAGCCCTGACTATCAGCTCCATGTGTTTAGCAGCCTGGCCCCAGAATCAAAGCCACTGTTGAGGACACTCAGTATGAAGGAGACCACTTCAGGCCAGTGACAGATTCTCTCCTGGACCAAACTCGACTGAGGCTCCCCTGAGCCCTCTTCTCAACTAGGCCTCAACCCTGGCCTAGAAAGACTGGGACAAACACTAGCATGGCTTCTCATAGCTCAAGGCCGCATCCCTAGGTGACCCCAGCCACCTTGGGTGTCCTTGGGAGGCAATCCCAAGGGCACACAAGACTGCCAAACAAGTTTGCCATTTGCTCCAGCCAACACCCAGAGATCGGGCCCCTGTGCCCCAGTCTGTGAGGGAGGCTGTTAACAAACCCAGGTGGGTTTCTCCTGGACCAAGCCCGCTCTGCTGTTTGTAGTTTTCCACTTCTCCGACCCCACTGAGCCCTGGTCACCCCTGCCCAATTCTCTCACTCTCCCTTTAAAACGCCCAGTCTCTACTGCACAAATCAAACTGGAGTTCAGTCTGGGCTGGGCCTTCTCCCTATTGCAATAGATATTACAATCCTTCTTTACCACTTAACTAGCATCTGGCTTGGTTTATTTTTGAGACCAACAGCTGGGGCAGGTGGAGCTGCCCCTCGGTGACAGTCCCTTTTAATACTCCACTGCCTACCCCACCCTCGCTGCTGTTCTGCTGCCCACACCTTAACACTGGCCCTCAGAACCACTTGACTCGCCCCCAGTTACCCGCAGCCTCCTGACTTCTGCCTCTTCCACAGCCCTTCCTGGATGTCCACTTCTCATTTCCAGGAGGAAAATAGGAGTTGCCTGAGTTGGGCTGAGGCATGAAATGGAAAAGTGTTTGGGCCTGTTAAGTGTTCCAGATTGCTGAAATAGCCCATCCAAGCCCCACTCTTTCCTGAGTTTATTAAAGGAAGTGGGGAAAGCTCTGTGCTTTTCAGTCTAAGAGCTGGGTGCTGCAGAGAAAGGAGATGTTACTGGGAACACCGACCACCACGTCAAAGGTGCTACTGGGTCCCAGAAGCTTGGGGCAGCTTCTGCAGGGGTCAGTGCCTACCAGTGCAGAAGAGGACTCCAGTCGGGAAGGAAACAGAGCAGCTGGGTTCTTGGTCATCCTTGCAGGGGAGGAATTCTTCTTCACTTAAGTCTTAGCTGCCCAGTCTTCAAAACCACTTCAGGTATCTGCAGTGTACGGGGAGCCAGCTGGGAATTTCCATGGGAGTTGGGGGATTTCCAGATAGCATTTCCTCTTGAGCTGTGCGTGACACTTGATAGGTCTAATGCTTTAAAAGTTTTCAGAAAAAGAGTCAGGTGTTCAGTTTTGTTAGGCATTATTTTACTTTGTGATGAATGTGTGGATGGCACACCCCAGCAACTGAGCCAAGCTTTTCCCTGTGGATTTGGGCAAGTACTTGTGAGTGTCAAGACTAAAGGGTGTTGATATAGTTTGTGTGTCTCTGTGTCCCCATCCAAATCTCACCTTGAATCTTGATAATCCCCACGTGTCAAGGGTGAGACAAGATGGAGATAATTGAATCATGGGGGCAGTTTCCCCCATGCCAATCTCATGACAGTGAGTTCTTACGAGATCTGATGCTTTTACAAAGGGCTTCCCTCTTCGCTGTACACTCATTCTCTCTCCTGCTGCCCTATGAAGAGGTGCCTTCTGCCATGATTGTAAGTTTCCTGTGGCCTCCCCAGTCATATGGAACTGTGAGTCAATTAAACCTCTTTTCATTATAAATTACCCAGTATCAGGTATTTCTTCATAGCAGTGTGAGAACAGACTTATACAGTAAATTGGTACCAAGAGTGGGGTGCTGCTATACTGGTACGCAAAAATGTGGAAGCAACTTTAGAACTCAGTAAGAGGCAGAGGTTGAAATAGCTTAGAGGGCTCAGAAGAAGACAGGAAGATGCGGGAAAGTTTGGAACTTCCTAGAGACTTGTAGAATGGCTTTGACCAAAATGCTGATAGTGATATGGACAGTGAAGTATAGGCTGAGGTGGTCTCAGATGGAGATGAGGAACTTGTTGGGAACTGGAATAAAGGTCACTCTTGCTATGCTTTAGCAAAGAGACTGGTGGCATTTTGTCCCTGCCCTAGAGATCTGTGGAACTTTGAACTTGAGAGAGATGATTTAGGATATCTGACAGAAGAAATTTCTAAGTGACAAAGTGTTCAAGAAAAACAGAGCATAAAAGTTTGGAAAATTTTCAGCCTGATGACGTGATAGAAAAGAAAAACCCATTTCCTGGGAAGAAATTCAAGCGGGCTGCAGAAATTTGCATAAGTAATGAGAAGCTGAATGTTAATCACCAAGACAATGGGGAAAATGTCTCCAGGACATGTCAGAGAACTTCACAGCAGCCCCCCCCATCACAAGCCTGGAGGCCTAGGAGGGGAAAATGGTTACCTGGGCCTGGCCCAGGGACCTGTTGCTCTGTGCAGCCTTGGGACTTGGTGCCCTGCATCCCAGCCATTCCAGTTTCAGCTGTGGCTACTAAAAGGGGTCGAGATCCAGCTTAGGCCATTGCTTCAAGCCTTGGCAGCTTCCATATGTTGTTGGACCTGCAGGTGCATAGAAGTCAAGAATTGAGGTTTGGGAACCTCCAACTAGATTTCCGAGGATGTATGGAAATGCCTGGATGTCCAGGGAGAAGTCTGCTTCAGGGGTGGAGCCCTCATGGAGAACCTCTGCTGGGGCAGTGTGAAAGGAAAATGTGGGGTTGGAGCCCCCACACACAGTCCCCAGTGGGGCGCTGCCTACCTGGCCACCATCCTTCAGGCCCCAGAATGGTAGATCCACCGACAGCTTGCACTGTGCTCCTGGAAAAGCTGCAGACTCTCAATGCCAGCCTGTGAAAGCAGGCAGGAGGGGGCTGTACCCTGCAAAGCCACAGGGTCAAAGCTGCCAAGACCATGGGAGCCCACCTCTTGCATCAGTGTGCCCTAGATGTGAGACATGGAGTCAAAGGAGATCATTTCAGAGCATTAAGATTTAATAACTGCCTTGCAGGATTTTGGACTTGCGTAGAGCCTGTAGCCCCTTTGTTTGGGCCAATTTGGAAGGGGACCATTTACCCAATGCCTGTACTCCCATTGTATCTTAGAAGTAACTAACCTGCCTCTGATTTTACAGGCTCATAGGCAGAAGAGAGTGGCCTTTTCTCAGGTGAGACTTTGGACTTGGACTTTTGAGTTAATACTGGAATGAGTTAAGACTTTGAGGGACTGTTGGGAGAGCATGATTGTGTTTTGAAATGTGAGGGCATGAGATTTGGGAGGGGCCAGGGGCAGAATGATATGGTTTGGCTCTGTGTCCCCACCCAAATATCACCTTGAATTGTAATAATACCCATGTGTCAAGGGCAGCACCAGGTGGAGATAATTGAATCATGGGGGCAATTTCCCCCATGCTGTTCTCACCATGAGTGAGTTCTCACAAGATCTGATGGTTTTATAAGGGGCTTCCCCCTTCACTCCAAACTCATTCTCTCTCTTGCTGCCTGTGAAGAGTGCCTTCCACCATGGTTATAAGTTTCCTGAGGCCTCCCCACCCATGTGAAACTGTGAGTCAATTAAACCTCTTTTATTTATAAATTACCCAGTCTCAGGTATTTCTTCATAGCAGCATGAGAATGGACTAATACAGGTATTCATCTGTAAGGTAATATTATTGGAGTCATGACATCCAAAGTATCTTTAAACTCTTAAACAATATTTGTTCATTTCACATTTTTATATCTTCCTGGCACTATGCAGGGCAGACAATTGTAGCATACAAAGTGAATTATAGAAAACCTTACATATGGGTCTTGAGGAATTCTTGCACTTTTTCTCCCACTTTATGACACACTTCCATGTGCCATTATATCTAAAAAATAAAATAAAATAAAATCAACTCCAAAAGCAGAGAGCAAAGTCATAACCCATCTCAGCAAAGGTTTATTAAATTTCATTCATCCCAGAAGCTGCTCTGCCAACATTTTTCATCTTTTTCCTTTCTTCCTTTCCAATTTTATGATTTTTTTCTTTTCCACCTAAGGAAACCTTCTAGCGTCTCTTTGCCTACACTAAGCATTTTATATCTACAGCTCTTCCCATTACCATTAAAAGGCAAGAGGAAGAGAAGAGGATCTTTGTATACTTGTCTCTATCGTACAGTATATGAATGTATGCCAGGTGTGGTGGCACATGCCTGTATTCCCAGCTACTCAGGAGGCTAAGGGAGGAAGGTTGGCTTGAGCCCAAGAGTTCTGGGCTGTAGTGTGCTATGTCCACTGGGTGTCTGCACTAAGTTCAGCATCAATATGGTGACCTTCTGGGAGTGGGGAACCACCAGGTAGCCTAAGGAGGGTTGAACCTGCCCAGGTTAAAATAGAACAGATAAGAATTCTGTGCTGATAAGTAGTGAGATCCAACCTGTAAATAGCCACCACACTCCAGCCTGGGCAACATAGTAAGAGACCTTGTCTCTAGAAAAATAAAATAAAATAAACCTTTTTAAAAAATGAATCTAAACTCACATGTAATGATACCTTTCTTGGAGATTGTTTTACTTGAGAGCTGGCAACATAAATTCTTGACTTTTCAACACAGAGTTCCTCTAGTTTCTTTTACAGTATTTTAGATCACTGCTTTTCAAATGTTAATGTACACTGGAATCTCCTACAGATTCTGATAAAATGCAGATTTTGATTCAGTAATTCTGGAGTAGGCCTAAGATTCTGTGTTCCTCAAAGACTCTCGGATGATGGCCAATGCCACGGGTTCTTAGACCTCACTTTGAATGGCAAGATTTATATCATTTCATTTTTTTCTAGCTGCCTGCAAAACACTTCAGTGCAGTTGTTAAAATTATTTTTGTTGTTGCAACTCTCATGTTACGTACAGGAAACTTCAGGAACCCTGCTTGGCTGATGATCTCAGCTCCTCTTAGCTTTGAAGATGGGGTTGGAGTTATCCAGCCAGTGCATGCTCTGTTGGAGACAGTGCCACATGAGGCCCTTTCTAAGACAGACAGGGGCATGGTGACAGGGAGACACTAGTGGGAACATTTCTATATGGGTCTTTAATGAATCAAGAATCTGGTTACTGTTTAAAAGAGTGTCTTGAATGGATTTGTCAGAAGAGCCAAGGAGCCTCTGTTTGGAACAATTCTCAAATGGCATGATTGTAGTATAAGGCAGGGAGCGTATGAATGGCTTCTTTTCAGGAGAAGAAAAAGAGCAAGGGGATTGAAGTAATGGGGAGCCTCTGGGCTCATCTTTCAGCTGAGTCTGCCCAGCTCTCATTAGCGTACCCTCCTTATAGGTATGAACTGAAAAGGGAAGTTGGAGGGTTGTGTCTATGGAAGGGACTAGGGGACCTGGGGAACTAAGGACCAGGAATTACAGTCTCATATTCAGTAAAGGACTCAAAAGTCAGTGATCCAAGTAATGACCAGAGAATATTAGAAAAGGAAAAACAGCCAGCTGCATTCTTAGATGTTATTAGAAATCAAGGCATGTATATAGCTGAGGGGTGCTCAGAGACTCTCTGGTTCTGACCCTGTGTTTGCCCATAAGGAAACTAACATTCAGGAAGTTGGATGACTTGCTCAAGGTCATAAGATTGGGTAGGGCTTTTAGCTGGCTTTTGAACTCGTGGTTCCGAGCTCTTTGCAGTTGAACATATTTGTTGTTTCTCGCATCAATTAACTCTAACACATTTAATTAGATATAAAAACTGTTCCCATGGATTAAATTCTGTTTTTGAAATTGCGCAGGCAGTGCCCTGGAAAAAAAAAATCAGCAATAAAGGCCATAGCTATGTCCCCAGAGCTCAGCTGTGGCACTTGTGGGCAGCTACATAGTTTGAAGTTTGAACACAAGTTTTCTGAAAAGGAATTTGGAGGAAAGACACTTTATTACAGTGAACAGTTTGCAAACTGGGGAGACACTGTCTTCCTGTATAAGGAAGGTGTGTATTTCAGAGAACAAAGAGAGGGTTTGGCTTTTGTAGGTTCTAAATCAGGTCTGTTTATGCAAATAAATGATTCAAACTTGCTTAGTTCTGATTGATCAATGCAGCTGAGTTTTGATTGGTTGACACAGCTAGGCCCTGATTGGCCAAGGTGGGGGAGCTCTGATTGGTTGGTTCAGGCAAGCGCTGAAAGTCCACAGCTAAACATAGGTGTAGGTTTCCCCAGAACTCAGAGTACATCTGTGACCTCCAGCCAGCAAAGGGCCACTTGCTTCTGTTACAAACGTAGGCCCAGTTAGCAGCTCAGGATCTATCTTGAAGGATTGGCTCTTTCAGGTGCACGTTTGTTCACAAAAGCATGGTTGGCTTCTTCACACAAGGACAGGTTTCTTCACAGAGAATCAGTTATACACTCCTGAGCATATTTAACTCCCACAGCCCATTAAGTAGATGATAATATTCTTATTTTACAAATAAGGAAACTGAGAGTCGGAATAAATAAATTGTTGCAGTTCACGCATTTGCACCGAGATTCAGCCCCAGGCCTGCCTTCTCCCACTCCTGTGCCCCTTCCGCCCACTGCCTGGCCCCCACCCTGCTGTTTCCTGCTGGGTGTGCCGGGAGCACTGACCTGGGGCTCTGGGGACAGGACTCGGTTTTATAAAGTGCTGGGAGAAGTAGGAGAATTCAGAGGGAAATGGGATCTGATGCTTGGATTATGGGAGAAGCAAGATAAAAGGATGCTAAAGGCAGGAGAAGCAATGGGAGAATGTCTGCCTGGTGTCCCGTGGTCCCTGTGCAGCTGCTCCTCTCTATTGTTTCTGTGAAGGGATCATGCAAGGTACTTTCCAGCCACTGTTTTAGACTTTTGTTTTTGATGAGCTGGAACAGCAGCAGGTAGGTAGGTGGTGGGGGCCCTCTTTTTCACTTTTCTTTCTCTCTTTCCTTGTCGTGAGCTCAGGGGCCATAAGCCACCCATTCAACAGCCAAAGGATGAAGCAGATCTTGGCAATGTTACCATTTCTGTAACTACTGGAGACTTGCTGCCCTTTGACAGACTGGAGTGGAGCGCTTCAGGGGAAAAGCAGTACCCACCATCACCGTGGCATCTCTGCTCAACGCTGACCATCACGTTGAATTTCTGTTTATGTCTGTAGTAAGATAATCAGCTGGAAAGCAGATTGCTATTGAGAGGGTTTTCTGGTTTTCTTAGTAGGTCAAAAACCAAATTAGATGACCCACATCATAGGCCCGGATCAGTTTGGAGAAATCCCTCCAGTCCTTCAGTGGCATCCTTAGCAGGAGGTTCTGACTTGGAGGAAATGGACAGCCTGCATTTTCTGGAACTGAGAGGTTGCAGGAGGAAGGGAAAGAGAGGGAGATCAAGGGTGACAAAATCTGGGATTTCGGTTTATCCCTTCTCTCAGGACAGAAACAGCTCTCAAGCAGGAAGAGAGAGGCTTTAGAAATACCCAGATCAGTGAGCCTGGGAACCTTGATTGTCCACTTTTCTGGGCAGAGGAAGGGGAAGTTTCTGGTCCTAGAGAATTCCAGCTCAGCACCACACCCAAAACGGTGCAAGTGGATGAGAGTTAAACCCAAGGCGGGGCTGTAGGGTGCAGGGGCCTGCATGTGGCACCCTGGAGTCCTGGCAGTTCCCCCGAGCCACATGAAGGGCACACAGCCATACTGAGATGCCTTGGCACACAGAGATCTCAGATGGCTTCAAACAAGCCTTAGTGTGAATCAGTCATCAAAACCAGAAAACAGTTTCCGAGTCCTCAGACTCCACCGTGGTCTGCAGTGCATCACCCCAAAAGGCCAGAGGAGGCCAGTCACACCTCAGAGGGCAACAGTGCAGGAAGCGGCCCAACCCAGCCGCTTTGTTGCACAGACTGGCATGTAAATACAGGATACAAACTGGGCCTCACTGTCTGCTCTGCCATGAGTTTGCCTAAGCCACACCTCTCCTCTCTAACTAGGGTGAACAAACATCACCTGCTCTACTGGCATAATTATTAATAGTGCCCTCTTTCTCTCTCAAACACATCTCGGATTGATCTGACATGAGTGGTTAAAAAATAAATATTATAGAATAAGATGCATGCTGTAATTCCAAGTAATAATGAGAAAAAGCTCACCTGTGTGTGCAAGGTGCCTCTATGCAGGGAGCATATTTGGAAGGACACTGCTAACTGCGGTTACCTGAGGATGGTTTGGGGACACGGACAGCACTGCATTATTTTTACATGCATTGCATTCTAAACCAGGCACTTGTTTCTAAAAATGAAAAAAGTGCCCGTTTTGGAAGATGATTTGTAATGGTCACTCTATCTAGAGCACAGGCATCACCTTGCCGTGGAGCCGGAGAGGGCAATCAAATCCGAACATCTGCACGTCTCTGCTAAGGGGCTGAGTGTTTGTTTTAAACTGGAGTAGTTTCTATCATTGCAAACAGACTAAGTTTACCAGCTCATGCTAAACACAGTTCGGTTTGTTTTTCCTATTACCCCAGTGGGCATGGGCTCATGAGGAAAATTAGAACAGCGAAGGAGATGCAGAGTCAACATCTGTGCCCATCTAGGGGCAGTGTGAGTGGTTTTGTGAACATGCTGTAGTTGAATTCTGACTTTTGAGAGGTTGATTACTCATTTCTTTCAGTAGACAGAAATCATAGTATTTGTTTGCTGGAGCATGAGCTGCTTTATTTCTATTTTCAGAGTTTCACTTTGGGTCCACAGTGGGGCCTACAACCAATGCTGGAGGTTCTCAGCCAAAGAGAGTGCAGCGGCGCATGGCTGTCCTGCAGATGGTGACAGGTGGGGACTCTGCCCCTTCACTCTTGGAGGTCAGGTAGGGCTAAATGGCTGCAGTCCCCTAAGCAGTCAGTCCTTTTTTTAAAAAGTAAGAACAATGGCCTGTATTTGTTAAACTTTTTTTTTTTTTTTTTTGGTAACACAAGAAAGGGTCATTGTGATGCTGAGCCTCCAGTGCCACCAGACTCAGGGTTCCAGGTAGGCAGGGTCACAGCTGGGCACCCCGTTGTGCTGCTCCAGGCACTGGCCCCGTGTCCTGGCCTTGGGGTTGAGTCTCGGGGTTGGCTGCATGCGTTGGTGTGATTTCAGGGCATACACACGGAACGTGCTGCCCAGGTGCTGGGCCCAGGGAAGCCGCGTGTCTCAGCCCTGAAGAGTTGTCCTGGCGTCGTGCACAACCTGGCTGGTGGCTTGGAGAGCAAACAGTACCCCCGACCCCACGGGTGTCTGCGGGCACTGGGCCCCACGTGCGGGTTCTCTGGCGTCTCCCAAGCTGAGCATCTCCGGACCCAGCCCCGTCACAGCCATGGCTGAGCTTACCCTTGAGTGACCTTCCCGAGGAAGGCATGGGGCTTTCTGGGGCAGGAAGCAGGGGAAGAGGCTCTCAGAACAGCAGGAGATGGGAGCGCGCTGTCCCGGAACTGTTCTCCGCCTCCCTCTGCCATCCAGGTGCCCGCTGCCAGGTCCCCTCTGCCAGGCTCCTGATGCTTCCCAGGCCGCGTAGACCAGGGGTGCCCAGCAGCTTGGCCAGATCAGCCTGCCGTTTTTCCTCAAACGTCACCCTTGCCAGGGATGTCCCCGCCCCTGCTCCTCCCCTTCTTGGGACAGACATCCTTCCTTAAGTCCAGTAATTCCGGTGCTTCCAATAAAAAACACCGCGAGTTTCTTCTCTGCCCTAAGCAGGAGCAGGGGGATTGCAGTGTGAGAGGCGTCCTCCTGCGGCCTAGGTAGGAGGATGGGTCTCCAGGAGCCTCCACGCTGACCCCTGTGGCTGGACTAATGTGTCATTTCTTGTATGTGCCTTGACATGGAGAAGGTTGGAAAGCTCTCCCCGGTACTATTTCACACGAAATGACATTGTGGACTGCAAGCTCAAAAGCACAGGCAACAAAACCGAAAACAGACAAATGGGACTTGTTAAACTAAAGAGCTTCTGCACAGCAAAAGAAATAATCAACAGAGTGAGCAGACAACTAACAGAATGGGAGATAATATTTGCAAACTATTCATCCAACAGGGAACTACTATCCAGACGATACAAGGAGCTCAAACACAACAATAAAGACAAATAATGCCCTCTTAATGTACTTTTAAAAGTATGCAAAAAAGAAAAAAAAAGGAATAGACCTTTTTCAAAAGAAGACAGACAGATGTCCTACAGGTATATGAAAAGATGCTCAACATCACTAATCATCAGAGAAATGCAAATCCAAACCACAATGAGATAGCATCTTACCCTGCCAGAATGGCTATTATTAAAAAGACAGAAAATCACAGATGTTGGCAAGGATATAGAGAAAAAAGAACTCATTCGCTGTTGGTGGAAATATAAATTAGTGCAACCTCCATGGAAAACAGTATGGAGATTCTTCAGACTAAAAATAGAGCTACCATTTGACCCAGCAACTCCACTACTGGGTATCTATGCAAAAGGAAAACAATCAATTTATCAAAAAGATACCTTCACTCATATATTTACTGTAGCACTAGTCACAATAGTAAAGCTATAGAACCAACCTAAATGTCCATCAATGGAAGAAGAAAATCCCCTGGATAAAGAAAATGTGTTATTTACACAATAGAATACTATCTGGCCGTCAAAAGAATGACTTCATGTCTTTTGCAGCAACATGGGTGAAACTGGTGGTCATTATCTTAAGTGAAACAAGCCAGACAGAAAGTCAAACAACTCATGTTTTCATTCATAAGTGGGTGCTAAAAATTGTGTCCACATGTATGTAGAGAGTGGAATGATAGGCAATAGGTCCTCAGAAGTGTGAGGGGGCACGAGAAGGGTAGATAACAAGAAATTGCCTAATGGATGCAATGTACATTATTTGGGTGATGGGTACCCTAAAGCCCTGACTTGGCCACTAGGCAATCTATGCATGTAACAAAATGGCGCTTGTACACCATACATTTATACACATTTCTTTAAAAAGAAATACATCCCCCAAAAAATGAGATAGTGTCAAGTGTTACTCTGTAGGTTAGGGCGTCACTAGAAGCAATATTATACCTAAACCTAATAGCATTCTGATTCACATGTTCATGACTTCATGGCAGCAGGTAGACCTCAGACCCTCCTCCAGCCGTGTCAGATAGACACCCACACAGGTAAGAATAAGGGAAGAACCAGGGTCTGTAGAAGCTGGCAGTTGGGGAACCTTTACAATTGTTGACTATTCCCCAATACTCTGCATTGCTTTTTGCAGGAGGAAGATGTACATTAGTCAAGTCACCTAAAGTTGAGTATTGGGAGAAGGAAAGGGGAATTAACATTTATGAAGAACCAAAAAATAGATGCTATGAGTGTTCTGTATGCTAGACTCTCAATTTAATCTTTCAGATATTCTGTGATGTCCCATATTTCATCAAATCTGAGACATGTTCCCCACCAACCCGCAATTTGGCATCTATGAAATTGAGGACATCTTAAAATCAGCAGACCCCTACAATCAATATTTGTCAACTAACTGTCATGAAACAGCTGTGACTGCCCGGAAATGCTAACATGATTATAAAAATGATTATATAATTAAGAATCTAATTACGTCCAAAAGAGACTTTAAGCAGAGTTAAAATAAAAATTCTAAGTAATAAGAAACCATTGTATTATAATTTAGTTGGCACTGGTACACAAGCAAGTCAAAGAAATGCAAATCCAAATTAAAAATCCAAGTAAAAGTGCCAGCAGCAAAACTTACAGTGACTAGATAGAAAGTCCTAGCAGTAATTACACAACACACTTTTAGGCCGTAGGAACCAAACGGCTGTGAAGAGGAGGCCAGGGAAGGGATGAACCAGATGTGCTCAGCAACATTTCTGAAGGGGGAGACAAAAGTTGGCTGATTTTCCATCATTGTTCTGCCAGTTTAAGAGCCAGAACCAGAAGTTTTGGTTTCTCAATGCATTATTTTTAAAAGGCTGCATCACCAATGTTTTTGATAACAATTTTAGGAAAAATTAGTCAAAACTTAGAATTAAGGCAGAGGGAGGGCAGCACCTCCTCTCAATGTTGGATAGACCACTTATTGCCTAATGGAGTGCACTGCTTTTGTTTAATTGTTTGTTTGTTTGTTTATGAGACGGATCCTCGCTCTGTTGCCCAGACTGGAGGGCAGCGGTGCGATCTCGGCTCATTGCAACCTCCGCCTCCCAGGTTTAAGCAGTTCTCCTGTCTCAGGCTCCCAAGTAGCTGGGATTACAGGCACACGCCACCACACCTGGCTAATTTTTGTATGTTTAGTAGAGACGGGGTTTCACCATGTTGGCCAGGCTGATCTTGAACTTCTGACCTCAGGTGATCCGCCCACCTCAGCCTCCCAAAGTGCTCTGGGAGTCTTATGAGTCTTATGATTCTAATGTTACATGTTTTTTAGTTATTTACATTTATAATATTAAATTGAAAGGATAAGTTTTTAAAATTTGAAAACAATATGTGGTCATTTCAGCAACTTAATACGCTGCTTTATTTTTACGTTTATTTTATATGATTTTTTAAAGTTATCTAAGTATTTGGGGAAGCTTCTCAGTCAGATACCCTTGAAAAAACCTGAATATAATAAATTTGTAAAGGAAATGTCAATATTTGAGGGGATCCCATAGCATATTTAATTAGCCCCCATAAATATTGTAAGTATACTTTTTCCATTTTTTATACTCAGGTTTCTTTTTGAATATTTTCATTTCTGATTGACAGACTTTCCCAAATACTAAACTAAGTGCATGTTGAGCATGCACTTTCCTAATAAATAAAAGTAAAAAGATTCAGAAGCTGAACGTTAAAAACTTAAGAACTAGCTTCAATAAGTTGAATATTAATTTTTAAAATCAAAATAGTCCCTGAATAATCTTTTCTACCTCAAAGAACTCCAAGAATTACAGACACCCACATTCACTTTTGGGTAGAGCAGGCAGAGGCCAGACCAGCTCATCAGCGCTGACCCTTTCAGAGCCTCCGTGGGTGAAATGAGTGCACCCTCATAATGAGAGCTGCTATGTTTGGGATCTCTCCTTGCTCCTCCATTCGTGATCTTACTTTCCTTTTAGTCCTAAAGATTCAAACACGTGGTGTCAGTGTTGCTCTGAAGCACAGACCGATTCCCAGGGTCAGGCTATAAATTC
The DNA here is from genome assembly GCF_028858775.2 of Pan troglodytes. NCBI lineage: Eukaryota > Metazoa > Chordata > Mammalia > Primates > Hominidae > Pan > Pan troglodytes. The sequence goes on from NC_072401.2 coordinate 185,928,797, forward strand.
TTTAACTAAATCCACTGACAAATCACCCAGAAAACCTTTTAATATGTTTGCAGGCTTAGCCACAGGAGCAAAGCAAATTGTTCTTGAGATCTTCAAAGCAGGTGTGCAGGTTTCACCAGTTCTTCCGCTTGCCCTGGGCAGGTCTGCAAGTCTGCTGGAACCTGGCACACAGCAGCCCTCCTGCCCAGCCACCCCATTCCTGAGCTTCCTCTCCATGCAAGAGTCCACTTGTAAAACAAACAACGGGCTGGGAGTTGTGTCTCCCCTTCACCACCAGTAAGTACTTCATGCAGGTAGAAAAGCCAGAGGAGGAAAAGATATTGAAACACAGTAGAAAAAACAAATGAACAAATGGAAATAATGAGTTGAACTCAGAGGCTCCCAGCTTCAGGAATCATTTCTGACACTTGGCATTTGCCTCCTGCAGCAGAAGCGCGTCTTCGTTGTTTCTCCCTGTTCAATTCTTCCACTTCTCGATCCTCAAACTCATGCAGGGATTTGAATGTGTTGGGTGGTTGGTTTCGTTGCTTATTTTAATTTTTTAAAACCATAACTGCCTTGTGCTTAGCAGCCCGATTATTTTTCAGCTGGATGTACAAATCTCGGCCTCTCCCCGGCCTCTCGTCTTTCTGATCTTCTACCCTCCACCGCATGGGAGGGCACAGATTCCCTTGTGTCCCTGCTGCAGCAGGTGGTTAGACAAAACCGCATTGTCATTTATAAATGCAGAAATCAAGCTCTCTCTCTCTCCTCGCCCTTTATCCACCCACCCCCTTTTTCTGTTCTCTCTCCTTTCTCTCTGTTCCTTTTCTGTAATGTCAAATCTATTCCACGAAGAGGTTGCTCTTTGACTAATTCTGCCACTTAATTTTCTAACATTCATTCTTGACTCTCAAGGAGGAAACTCCCATTTTGAGTGACATTTCTCGTGACTGAATGAATGTGGACCCGTTTCTCAATACGTCAAAGGAAAGGGTATTCACAACCTAGCCTTGCTCTCAGGAGGTGGAGCGGGGTTTTTCACTCCCTGGAGGAATGAAGAGTTGAGCCTGGAATGTACACCACTGTCCAGCAAACCAGAAGGCCTCTGCATTCTGCAGGTTCCGCTCTCTGGTCTGGAAAGATCTCCCAGCAGGTGGAGGCCATTGTCCTTGGCCTGCCCCAGTCCCTGCTGAAGCAGTTAGAGGGCGAGGCCCAGACCTCCTCCAGACTCGGGACAATCAGTGCCTGGGTTCAGACCCTGGGCACAGCCGGGCCTACTCCAGAAGGGTGTGGAAGGAGGAGAGGTGCCGACAGGATTTGTCTAAGGCAGCAGCCTTAGCACTTTGCCTCCATCCTTGATCCAGCCATCTGGCCTGGCTTTCTTCTCAATTTCTTTGGCCCTCAGTTTTCTGTTGTGTCTGCACTAGCATTGCTGACTTTGGTATTACCGAACCTTTAGCCTTTGGGCCAGCATGCTCTGATTTTGGAATCTGACATCTCTGCCCTGGACCCTGGGGTTGACACGTGTTTAATGAGGTGCACTCTGTTTCGTAATCTGCTTTTTTTTTTTGATCATTAATCTGAACATTTCCTCTCGGTTGTTTACTGGACTTCTAAATATTATTTTGATGGTTGTGTTGTAATGTATCATGAGATCTCCCATAATATATTTAACTAAATACCTTGTAGTTGGACAATTAGGCTATTTCCAAATTTTCACTCTACCAAATAATGCCTTGGTAAGTATTAGTGTAGTGAAATCTTCACAGTTATTTTTTAAAACATTTTAAAATTATGCATATTGTAAACAAACATGTTCTTGATGAAAACTTCCTTAAAACAGGTAAGACTAAAGTCCTCATTAACCAGCTTCAATCGAGTTGTTATAGCCATCATAGAGACAGCCACTATTATTTGTTAATGCGTACCCTTTTTTGAAATGTACGTACGTATATTTTCAGATACCTAAGTGAGATATAGACAGATAGATATGCTGAATCGTTTTTATTTGTGAGGTCGAGTGGTGCACAGATGTTAACATGCTGTACATTCACTTGGCAGTATGCCTTGGAGACATTTCCACGTCAACACATGAAGATCTGCAACTGCTGTGTGGGATTCCATAATAAGGATAAGCCGACGTTTATTGAGTTATTTTCTTATCCCTGGATATTTGGGTTGTGTTTAGCTTTTGCTAAGACAGACAATGCTGCATTCAATCTTCACCTTGTGCACATGTGCAGATGTCTCTCTGGGGAGATTCAGAACGTGGAATTGTTAGGTCGTAGAGGAGAAACATTTTGCCCACCAAAGTAGCTGGAAAATAACGCTCTCACTGCAGAGCAGCTGAGGGCACGTGTGCCACCACAACCTCGCCCACGCTTTATATGATCAAACTTTTGATTTTTGCCACTTTGATTAAAAATGGAACCTTGTATTTTATTTGCATTTCCTTGATTTCTAGTGAGGTTAAGCATCTTTTCAAGTATATTGGTCATACATCCTTTTTTCCTTTTTTTTTTTTTTTTTTGAGACAGAGTCTCGCGCTGTCGCCCAGACTGGAGTACAGTGGCACGATCTGAGCTCACTGCAACCTCCACCTTCCAGGTTCAAGCGATTCTCTTGCCTCAGCCTCCTGAGTAGCTGGGATTACAGGTGTGCACCACCACACCCGGATAATTTTTGTATTTTTACTAGAGACGGGGTTTTGCCATGTTAGCCAGACTGATCTCAAACTCCTGACCTCAGGTGATCTGCCAGCCTCGGCCTCCCAAAGTGCTGGGATTACAGGCATGAGCCACTGGGCCCAGCCGGGTCATACATTCTTAATCACCTCAGATTACATGCCTGAAAGTTGGGTTGCTGGGTCAAAGGACATGCAATATATACACAGTAGTCTCCCCTCACCTGCTGTAGGTACATTCCAAGCTCCCCAGTGGATGCTGAAACCACGCATTTCAGAACCTTCTGGAAACTGTCTTTTCCTATTGCATACATACTTATGATCAAGTTTAACGTATAAATTAGGCGCAGTAGAAGATTAACAACAATAACTAATAATAAAATAGAACAATTGTAGCAATACACTCTGATAAAAGTTGTGTGAATAGGGTTTTTCTCTCTCTCTCTGTCAAAATATCTTATTGTATGTAATATTTTTGGACCATAGTTGAACACAGTTATAATATTTTGGACAGCATGGTTTCAGGTAACTGAAAAGCAAAGCGGTGAAGAAGGGAGAACTACTGTATGTTTTTTACTCTGTGTGTGTGTGTGTGTGTGCACGCACGCCTACCTAGCCCTACCTATCTCATCTATCTAATCTATTGCTTTTAAGGTGGTATTTTTTCCAAGATGTCTTTCTATAATAATTAAACCAATTTATACTCTCACTACAGCATATATAAATGTTTTCTTATACTGTCTACAGAAGGGTTTTACTTTTGTTTTTTGTAGGGCAGATAAATAAATATAGTATCTTATTGATTTTACATTTCTTTCATTGAGAATAAGACTGGCTACTTTCATATCGTTTTTGACAGTTCATTTCTTTTCTTTTAACAGCTTATTTTTTATTTCTACTAATTCTGTGTGTGGTTGTTCACCTTTACTTTTGTTCTTACCAATCTAAAAACTCTCACACGGGTTAAGAATGTCAGCCTACATCTGAGTGTCAATAAGGTGCAGATAGTCAAGGAATAATGCCTCACAGTGTAGTGACATGCTGCCACAGAAGAGGCCCCCAGGAAAATGCACTTTGGGAGCCCCTTAAGCAAATATAACTTCATGGGAAGATTGTCCTTCTTTGGTCTCTGATATGGTTTGGATCTGTGTCTCCACCCAGATTCATTTGAATTGTAATTCCCAATGTAGGAGATGGGGCCTGGTGGGAGATGATTGGATCATGGGGGCAGTTTCTCATGCTTTTCATGGGGGCAGTTTCTCATGCTTTACCACCATCCCCCTTGGAGCTATCGTCCTGATAGTGAGTTCTCACATGATCTGGTTATTTAAAAGTCTGTGGCACCTCTCTGCTCTCTTGGTCCTGCTCCTGCTATGGAAGACACCTGCTCCCGCTTTGCCGTCCACCATGATTATGTGTTTCCTAAGGCCTCCCCCAGAAGCAGAAGCTGCTATGCTTCCTGTACAGCCTGCAGAACCATGAGCCAATTAAACCTGTCTTAAAATACATTCCTCAGTCTCAGGCATTTCTTTCTTTATAGCAGTGCAAGAATGGACTAACACACTCTCCATGTTGACACCTTGCTTGTAAAGCTGGCCGATGCAGCATTGCAATCAAGTGGTAGATTTTGAATGTCTGAGTGTGATTAGACTCAGCTGTTTGTTGTTAAATGATTGGTCTGAGTGTGATTAGACTCTAGCTGTTTGTTGTTAAATGATTGGTAGGTGAATGATGCCATCACAGGCCAGAATGTCCAGCCAGCCTCCATAGCAGGACCATCCCCGCTTATAGGAAATGGAAAGGCTCAGAGACTCCAGAGTGGCCCAGCACTGCCCCTGCCGTCCACCAGCTGGAATCAGGGCAGTGCACCTCCCAGTCTGTGTGTGTGTATGTGTGAGTGTGTGTGTGTGAGTATGTGTGAGTGTGTGTATGTGTGAGTGTGTGTACGTATGTGTGAGTGTGTGTTTATGTGTGAGTGTGTGTACGTATGTGTGAGTGTGTGTATGTGTGTGTGTGCGTGAGTATTGTGTGTGTATGTGTGAGTGTGTGTGTATGTATGAGTGTGTGTGTGAGAGAGTATGTGCGAGTGTGTGTGGAGGGGCGGGGGTCTTGCAGTTGGTCATAGCTGCCCTTTACTTTCTCACAGTGTGTGTATGTGTGAGTGTGTGTGTGTATGTGTGAGTGTGTATGTGTATGTGTGGAGGGGAGGGGATCTTGCATTTGGTCATAGCTGCCCTTTACTTTCTCACAGTGTGTGTGTGTGTGTGTGTGTGTGAATGCGTGTGTATGTGTGAGTGTGTGTATGTGTGAGTGTGTATGTGTGAGTGTGTGTATGTATGTGTGAGTGTGTATGTGTGAGTGTGTGTGTGTGTGTGGAGGGGAGGGATCTTGCAGTTAGTCATAGCTGCCCTTCACTTTCTCAGGTTTTTGTGTGTGTGTGTGTGTGAGTGTGAGTGTGTGTGACTGTGTGAGAGTGTGTGTGAGTGTGTGTGTGGAGGGGACGGGAGGGGTCTTGCAGTTGGTCATAGCTGCCCTTCACTTTCTCTTTTGGTCAAGAGTTCTCCCTTTCTCCTCGTTAGAGAAAGTTTGCCTTGGTTTTGCCAGTTTCCTGAAAGGCTGTATTTTCCGGGTATAAGCTCACTCATTGAGAAGAAGAGAGCCTGTCCTTTCACCTCTAGAACAAGAAAGCCAGTGGGTAGTAAAATACACATAATGAAAATGGTGTGTGCCCTAAACTTCAGGTGAACCAGTGAGAGTGTTTTACAGCACACACTCTAACCTAGAATCATCCACACGGGTCCAAATCCCAGCTTCACTCTCATCGCTGGACATCGGGCTCAATGTTCCAAATTTTAGCTCTTCTCATCTCTAAAATGGCAATTATATTAGTACCTATGTTTAAGGCAGTTGTGAGGATTAACCGAATTTTGGTCCACCTATGGATGCTGGCACAGCAGGTATTTTATGCGTAAAGTCTCTAATTATTATTTCTCCATCTCAGAATAGAGGAAGATCTCTGTGGGTGGAGGACCCTTACCAAAGTAGTTGGAGGGGACATCTTAGGTCATACGACTCTCTTCTCAAAGACTCTTGTTATATAGGAGTCCTATTTGGTTAAAAGGACTTCTCTTGTTTGTCCTGGATGTGACATCAGGTTTAAAAAAAATCTCACTCCCGTTCAGGAGCCTGGCAACCATGCATTACCCAACAACGGTTACCATGGCTGCAAGGAGGAAGCAGACAGCAAGCCCACAGAAGTGTTTATTGAAGAAAGGGAAGTCAATAGTTCCTGGAGTTAATGAGTGATTGTTATTTATGGAAGGAATGGTATTTGCAGATGGGAATGACTGCAAAATGCATAGAAGGACACAGCCATGCCCTTTCCACGGAAGTCACAGAGCACACCTCAACACACTGAGAGACGTCCACGACAGAGAAAGATGACGAAGGTCTCCTTTCTTCCACATCGTAGGAGATTTTCTGCCATAAACTCAATTTATTCTATAGTTGTTTATGTCCTCAGCATTTTGGAGACAGCTGTTCTCATGAAGTGAAGACTGGCTCAGATTGTTTGATTAATTGCAAGAATTGTGGAAACGGGAGGAAGAATTGATGAAGGATGCCTCCCTTACCTGTACAGAGTTGTTTTCATTGATAAAGGGTTGTGATCTGTAAAATGGGGATATCGACATTTATTTCAGGAGAATGAGCTTTATTTGGGCAGATTTGGCTTTGAATTCTGTTTCTACCTCTTAGAGATTGTGTGACAGTTGTTATTTAGTATCTGAGTCTCAAATTTCTCATCTGTAAACTGAATATAACACTTATACTGAATGTCATACTTATATTACAAGATGTCCATGTTATTCTAGTCATGCCTTTTTAGTTTCTGTGTTTTCTGATGTTTTGACTTCTGGGGTCTTGCTGATCCTGGAGAGACTCCCCCTCCCAGGACTGGTCAGTTCCTAGCAGTAGTAAGGGACTCACCTACAAGTGTGCCTTTTGTATGCAAGCCACCAATCCAAAGCCCATGCCCCCAGTGACCCCCTTTATCTAGCTCTCACTTGCAGAGCCACTATCCCCCTGCCCTAATCACCCCAGGGACAGATATTAAACAACTAGAAATAGCCACGATGCCCTAGAGCCCAGTGAAATTATTTAAAATGGGCAATACTACACCTGCCTGCCTGTCCTACATTTCCCCCTCACAACCCATAATAAAGTCTCTTGCCCACATTTTCTTCTCATTCCCTCTGCCTCCTGACCGATCCTGGTGCTTCCCCACGTGGCCCTGCATGGCATGGTGTGACCTCTGCTCTTGAATTGTGAGTAACACACGCTGTACGTAATGGCAGTCATCTCCTGACCCATTTCCTCACCATACCTGAATAATAATAAAACCTATTGTCTCAGCTTATTTGGGCTGCTATAACAAAATACTATAGACTGAGTGGCTTCAACAGTAAATATTTATTTCTCACACTTCTGGAGGTGGGGGAGTTCAAGGTCAAGGCACTGAAAGGCTCAGTATCTGATGAGAACCCGCTTCCTGGCTCATGGACATCCAGCTTTTCTCTGTGGCTGAAAGAAGCCGACACTCTCTGGGGTCTCTTTTATAATGGCACTAATCCATTCACAGGTCCTCCACCCTCGTGACATAGGTGGAGCCCCCATGAATAGCCTCACCTCCAAACGTCATCACATTGAGGGTTAGGATTGTGATACATGCACTTGGAGGAGGCACACACGTTCAGTCCACAACACTCATAATGTAAAAACACATGCCCCAATCTCTGGAACCTGTGAATGTTACCTTGTATGGCAAAAGGGACTTCACGGGTGTGAAGAAGACATGAATCTGGAGATGGGAGATTATCTTGGGTTAGCCAGGTGGGCCTGGTGTGATCATGAGGAACCTTAGAAGGGGGAGGCAGGAGATCAGCATGAGTAGCAGAGGAGGGTGAGGCCACGAGCCAAGGAATGCTGACAGCTTCTAGAAGCTGGAAGAGGCGAGGAATGAATTCTCCCCTGGAACTTTCAGAAGGAATCAACACTGCCAACACCCTAATGGTAGCCCTGTAAGGCCTATTTCTGACACTCTGACCTCCAGAACTGTAAGATAATCAATGTGTGTTGTTTTGAGCCACTAAATGTGTGATCATCTCTTACAGCAACAATAGGGAACTAGTATAAGTTTCAACAAATCATGATTATTTTCACTGTCAAGTACAATAATATTCAGAATGTGGAAACACTTTTGAAAAGTTAAAGTGTCATGTGAAGATTATTATCATCAAAGTTGTTATTTGTTCTGCTTCCATTTGATTCAAGTCCACTGCTTCCAAACTTTGTATTTCAATATTTTATTATTGTATCCATGAATACCAAAGCTACAATTGCATTCTTTTTACCATTTCCAAGAAGATGTATGTCTTAAGGGACAGTTGACTACAGTCCTTGCCCCATAGGGATGTAGGTCACTGGCCCCCTACCACTCATGGGTCTGTGTCACATAAGAGATCCAACTACTTGATCTTGACTCTTGATTGAAGATTGAATAGGATAATAAGAAGAGAGGAAAATGAGGTACCCAACAGCCAGTGGCAGAGACTGCAAGGAGTCTACTAGTATCTATCTTCCCCAAAGTCTATGAAGATTTTTACCTGGGCACATGGCCACTCAAATATGGACTACATTACTCAGACTGCCTTCCATGTCAGTGTGGTCACTTGACTAAGTTCCATGAAATGGAAAGAGAATTGATAAATGCAACTTCAAGGAAATGTCCTTAAAGAGAAATGCTGTGTCCTGCTCCAGTTCTTACCTCATTCCTGCTGGCCTGATTGCTGATGTGACAGTTGACCCCACCCACAACATGGAATTCAAATGACAAAGATGGCAAAGCAACAAAATAGAAGGATTTGGTTCCGAAAATTGTGGAGTCCACATACCAACAGTTCTGAATTGTCCATGGTTATGTGAAAATAAACATCTATCTTGCCTGAGTAGCTGTTTTTACTCATATGGTGGTGAGAAAGAACCAGTCATTTGCAGTCAAACCAAACTCTTACTACTACAAGACTTAGTACAGGAGTTCTCATGCAGGATAATTACTATTACAGATCCCTAGTAAAATAGAACTCTGGGAGAAAACATATAACATCTTTATCAAAAAGAGAGAAAGAGCATAAAAGAAATTTAATTGCAGTATAAATAAAAGTATGATTTTCAAATGTTAAGATGAGGATACATAAATTGAAGTCAATGATTATAAGAATGAGACTTTATTAGTAGCTGGAAAATTCAAGTGGATAAGAACACATAAACCTAGAGGGAAAATTCAGACTGGGGAATACTGAGAAAAAGCCTTGAGGATAGACCCGGGAGAGAAATATGTGATTACAGCCCTACAATGTCTTCTGTGAAACCACTGAAGCCAGAAGGGTTTTGGAATTTAGATTTTTTCCAATTTCTAGAAATTATATTGCATGTTATATACATTACATACTGTGTATACTATATAACATCCCAAGCAGGATGTAGGATAGATCCTGAAATCAAACATTTTAGCTTTTCAGCAGCAAAACATAGAGTCACACTAGTATTTTTATGGCTAAAAATAGCTTCACATAAGTAAAGAGTATGCTTTTCCATCAAATATGTTTGTAGGAAATTTATTTTTTAAAATAACAACAAAATAAAAACAAAAAACAAAATACTTGAGATAATGGATTATGAGCCTGTATTAGGATTTCCAGCAGAAGAAAAAAGATGCACTTACGGGAAAAGTAATGATGAAGGAAGTAAGGGGAAATTATACCTGTTTGAAGAAAAGCTTGTTTGAAAGAGTTTAATACGTGGCCGGGTGCGGTGGCTCATGCCTGTAATCCCAGCACTTTGGGAGGCTCAGGTGGGCGGATCACGAGGTCAGGAGATCAAGACCATCCTGGCTAACACGGTGAAACCCCTTCTCTACTAAAAATACAAAAAATTAGTCAGGTGTGGTGGCAGGGGCCTGTAGTCTCAGCTACTCTGGAGACTGAGGCAGGAGAATCACTTGAACCCGGGAGGCAGAGCTTGCAGTGAGCTGAGATCACGCCACTGCACTCCAGCCTGGGTGACAGAGAGAGACTCCCTCTCAAAAAAAAAAAAAAAAAAAAAAAAAGAAAACGTTTAATATGTTCCGTGCTGTGCTGGAGTGATCATATCCTAGATCATACCCAGTTTTTAAAAATTCTTAATTACAAGGACAAATTTTTTTAAAGAAAACTTCTTGACCTTTTGAACAAGTTGCGTACAAAGGGAAAAATTAGCTGACATTTGACTTCTTTTCTGCAACTCTAAGAATCAGAGGGAATACTAGGAAACATTATAGACTACTGAAAGAAAAGGACTACAATCTAAGAATCTTATATGTAGCCAAGTTATCATTCTCTGTGACAGTGAAATAAAGGTATTTGCAGATATGCAAGGATTCAGGGACTACAGCACATAGACATAGAACCTAGGGATGTAACTGGGAAATGACTTGACTAAATAAATCAATTTACCAAGACATCCACTTACGAACAGAATGAAGCAACAGGACCCAGATTTACCCTTCTGCCTGAAACCGCTAAAAAAAAAAAAGAAAAACTAGACAAAATGTATATGACAATGGTTTTCAGATATTTAATATCAAGCATCACAGCCTAGTGTTCCCTGAGAGAGTTGAGTCATATGATTCACCCAATTTAGTGCCAGGAGAGAGTATCCAAGGCATAACACAGGGAGGGGAATCAGCAGTTTCCATAAGTTAAGCAGACAGCTTGGGAATTGGAGGAGACCAAGACGGAGTTGGCAGGACAGAGTACTAGACAGGAGAGAGCTACACAAAGAGCACCAAAGATCTGCAGAGGGTCACCCTGGAGACTTCAGTAGAGTACTGATCACAGCATGCCTATGAGGAAACCATCCAGGGCTGAAAAGCAACTGCCTAAAAGGAACAAAGGGAGCCAGGGGCCAGAACAGTTTGTATTCCCACCAGCCAATGTTGGAAAACCTTATAATTCATAGGCTAATTAGAAGGTTTAGCTTTCATATTGGGGAAGGATTAGCCCTGGATTAAAAGCTGTTCTGTCCTCCCTAAAAAAGCTTAAATCAGGCCTCAAAACGAAGTGTTTCTTTTTTTTTTTTCAAGAGATCACTTTTTATTGTGATACACAGTTTACTGAAGAGAGGAACTGCTCTGATGATGAGCATCACAGAGTTTCAAGCACATACTGGCAACACCTGACTCACTAAAGCAGGAGGCAATTACACAATTACAGCAGTACAGTACATACTAGTTTATAGAGTTATGTTTTTTTGGGGGGGCTTTCACATTTGTTGATTTTTATTGGCAATCTCTTTTTCAATACAATTTATGCCCTCATCCTCATTTCCAGTCTGATTATACAAGTGCTAAGTGGCAGAAAGTTCTGGAATAAATACATAAAAAAAAAGAGGCAAAGCTGTGAAACTAAGTTGCATGCAACAGGTTCTATGAGGGTGGGGGAAGTGTGTGAGAAATAAAACAGAGTAAGACAATGTAATTGGAAGGTTTTAGCCAAAGTTCTTTTCAGTCATCTTTGTCTTTTACTCCATGTTTCAGGATGCTTGTGAATTCGATGTAATTGAAATTCCCCTTTTTGTCAATAGGTGCTTCTGTGTACAGCTCATCCACTTCCTCATCCGTAAACTGATCCCCCACGGTTGTCAGCAGCTCTCTCAGGTAATCTTCCTGAATGGTGCCTGTTGCTTCTTCATCAAAGCAAGCAAAAGCATTTCTGATGACATCTTCAGGATCTGTGCCATTTAACTTCTCACCAAACATGGCGAGCAACATGGTGAAATTAATGGGCCCTGGTGCCTCATTCATCACGGCATCAAGGCATGCATCAGTGGGATTCTTCCCTAGAGAAGCAAGCATACCATGCAAATCTTCCTTGTTGATGAAACCATCTCTGTTCTGATCAATCATGTTGAAGGCCTCTTTGAACTCCCGAATCTGTGACTGGTCAAACGTGGCAAACACCTTGGACGTTGCACACTGAGGGCGCTTCTTGATGGTCTTGGTCTTTGCCTTTTTGCTCAACATGGTGGTTGCTTAATTCCGGCGCCAAATACCAGAACCGGAACCACCCTGCACGCGATGACAAGTGACAGCGAGGAGCGCGGGGCTGTGGCCAGACAGTGGCGGCTATAGAGTTATGATTTAATACTGCATTTTAAATTTGCTTACATGTACAGTCTGTATGTTTTCATAAAATTTAACTTTTAATAGATTTGTGTATTTTGTGGTCGTGCTCACCGCAACCTCTGCCTCCCGGGCCCAAGCAATTCTCCTGCCTCGGCCTCCCAAGCAGCTGGGACCACAGGCATGTGCCCCCATTCCAGGGCAATTTTCTAATTCTACTAGAGACGGGGTTTCTCCATGTTGGTCAGCCTCGTCCCGAACTCCCAACCTCAGGTGATCTGCCCACCTCAGCCTCCCAAAGTGCTGGGACCACAGGCATGAGCCACCATGCCCAGCCTGTGAATTCTCCAAGTTGTCACAAAGCTCCAAACAAATTTCCAATATATTTATTGAAAAAAAAAATTATGGCCGGGCACAGTGGCTCACTCCTGCAATCCCAGCACCCTGGGAGGCCGAGGTGGGTGGATCACGAGGTCAAGAGATCGAGACCATCCTGGCCAACATGGTGAAACCCCGTCTCTACCAAAAACACAAAAATTAGCCCGGCATGGTGGCATGCGCCTGCAATCCCAGCCACTTGGGAGGCCGAGGTAGGAGAACCACCCAAACCCAGGAGGCGGAGTCCGCAGTGAGCTGAGACCACACCACTGCACTCCAGCCTGGCAACAGTGAGACTCTGTCTCAAAAAAAAAAAAAAAAAAAAAAAAAAATTGCATATACCTGTGCACTTCAAACTTATGTTGTTCAAGGGTCTGATGCATAATTTTTTCAGTAAACTCAATTAGTGGGTTCCCCAAATTGTGGGATAAATCTTTTATGTAAATTCATGTGTTTTACGGACATGTGAAGACATCCCACAATACACTAATTACAGTCTTATTCAAATCTCAACTCTATTACAGATTTTGCATGTCAAGAAATCTTTTAGGTTCTGCTATTCCTCAGACTATGTTCCTGACCTCATTGAGGGTTTCAGAGGATAAATCAGGGGTCAGACTGGTAGAGTCACATAGAGAAGGAAAGAAAATAAGAAAAATGCTAGGAAAACCAGGCAGTGTCTCAATTACTCCAGAATGGTCTTCACAAACTGACATCACTGTTATGCTGGCAATAAATTTGCAAATCTCACACACCTCTTCTAGTGTAAGTAGAAAACAGACATTCAGGCTAGGTGCAAGGGGTTCACACCTGTAATCCCAGCACTTTGGGAGGCCAAGATTGCTTGAACCCAGGAGTTCAAGACCAGCCTGGGCAACACGATAAGACCTCATCTCTACAAAAAAATTTAAAAATTAGCCGGGCGTGGTGGAGCGCAGTTGTAGTCTGAGCTACTTGGGAGGCTGAGGTGGGAGGATCCATTGAGCCTGGGAGGTTGAGAGTGCAGTGAGCTGTGATTGTGCCACTGCGCTCTGGCCTGGATGAGAGGAGTAAGACCATCTCAAAAAAAAAAAAAAAAAAAAAAAAAAAAGACACGCAGAGCTGATTTTTTGTTTTTAGGATCCACACATCTAAAAGTTGAATAATTAAAGAAAAATTAATCAGCAGTGATTGACTCTGGAAGAGTATTAAATTAGCTTTTCCCTTTAAAGTAGACCCCAGGCTTAACTTACCTCAAGCTCTTTTGATTCTGATAGCCTGTATGCCTATACTGTATAAGCTAAAGAGTGCATCAGTCTTTTCTATCACTTTAAATACAATAAAACTGTTTCTAAGCAACTTAATTGCATCCCAGAACAAAATGCAAGAATATCTATAAGAATATTAATCTATCCAGGACCTAAAAAGAAAAATTCATAATGTCTGGCACCCAACAAAAAATCACCAGATAGCCAAAGAAACAAGAAAATATAACTCATAAAGAGAAAAGTCAATGAAGAGAACTATACAGAAATTATAGTTATAACTGTATTCCATATATTTAAGAAGATAGAAGAAATATTGAACATATTAAGGAAGGGGAAAATATTTTTTAAAATGTAAATTAAGCTTTTTGGAATTTACAATTTCTGAAATAAAAAATATATTGGATAGGATTAATCACAGTTTAGACATCAAAGAAGAAAAGATTAGTAAACTTAAAGAAAAGCAATAGAAACTGCAAATAAACGCAGAGAGAAAAATGGCTGACAATAAAAATGAACAGAGCATCAGTGAGTTGTGGGACATCTTTGAGTAGTTTCGTACATGTGTAATCAGAGTCTATAAAGGATCAAAAAGGACAGAAAATATATTTGAAAAATTAATGGCCAAAAATTTTCAAACTTGATGAAAACTGTGAAACTACAGATCCAAGAAGCTCAGTAAACCCCAAGCACAAGAAATGTGAAGAAAACTACAAGTCACATCATATTCAAAATTGTTAAAAGCAATGATGAACAGGAAACCTTAAGTGCATCCTGGGAAATAAAAGACACCTTACATACAGAGGAATAAATATAAGAATAAATCAAACACCTTGTCAGAAAAAGTGCAAGCAGAAGATAGTGGGGCAACATCTTAAAAGCACTAAAAATAGAAATGTGTCAACCTAAAATTTTATATTTAGCTAAAATATACTACAAATTATAAAACATTTGTAGGTGAAATAAAAATATTTTCAGATACAGAAAAGCTAAAAGTATCATCACCAGCAGAGCTGTACTATAAGGAAAGTTACAGGATGTTTTTTCGGAAGAAATAAAAAGAGAAGAAAATCTGGATCTGTTCAAAGACATAAAATAAACCAGAAAGAGTAAATGTGTAATTAAATATAACATTGTTTCTTATTTTTAAAGACTCTTTAAGAGATAATTGATTGTTTATTATTATAACTAGTAGCAATGTATTGTGGGGTCTAAGCCATATATAGAAGTAAAATGTATGTCAACATTAGTACAAAATCAGGGAAGGAGGAAATGGAGGTGTACCGATGTAAGATTTTTATATTATTTATGAAGTAGTTATTATTTTAAGTTAGACTGTGATTGGTTAAATATGTAAATTATAAACCTTAGAGAAATACTAAAAGGACAAAAAAGAAAAAAGTAACAAAGAACAGATGAAATATATAGAAAACAGTTGAACATGTGGTAATTTAAAACCAATAATATAAATAATAAAATTAAATGTCAAGACCTAAATACCACAATTAAAGGTCAGAGATTGTCAGATTGAATAAAAAAGCAAGACCCAACTATGCTGCCTATAAGAAGCATGCTTTAAATATAAGGAAACAAGTAGGTGAAAAGAAAATACATGGGAAATTATATAACGTGATAATACTAATCAAAACTGGAATGACTATTACTACACAAGGCAAATTTCAGAACAAAGATTATTACTAGACATAAAGAGGATCATTTTATAATGATTAAGAGGTCAACTAATCAAGAGGTAATAACAATCATAGACATTTATGCATCTAACATCAGAACTTCAAAATACATGAAACAAAATGAAGAAAACAGCAAAGAGAAATCCACGAGTATTGTCAGAGATGTCTACAACTCTCTATCAACAATTGATAGAAGAACTGGAAAGAAAATCAGTAAAGATATAGAAGATTTAAATGACAGTATCAACCAATTGAAACTAATTGACATTTTTTGAACACTTCACCCAGCAACGACAGAATACATATCCTTTCCAAGTAAACACTGAACTGATACCAAGATAGATCATATTCTGGAACATAAAATAAATCTCAATAAATTTAAAATAATTAATGTCATACAAGTTATGTTCATTGAACTGAATGCAATGTAATTGAATTAGAGGTCGGTATTGGAAATATATCTAGAATATCTCCAAATTAATAGAAACTAAATAACATACTTCCAAATAACCTAGGTTCAAGGAAGAAATCAGAAGGAAAATTAAGAATATTTTAAACAGTATTTCAAACTGAATGAAAATGAAAAGATAACATGTTAAAATGTGCTGGATGCTGCAAAAGCAGTACTTAAAGGGAAATGTATAGCACTTAATGCCTATTACAGAATAGTAGAAGGATCTCAAATCAAGAACTTCACTATCTACCTTAAAAAACTAAACAAAGAAAAGCAAATGAAACCCAAAGCAGAAGAAAGGACACAATAAAGGTTAGAGTAGAAATCAATGAAATAGAAAAAGAAAAACAATAGAGAAAATCAATGAATCCAGTATCTGCTTCTTTAAAGAGATGAATGAAATTGATAAATCACTAGCAAGCCTGATCAGGAACAAAAGAAAAGAAATACAAATTACTGATAATAGGAATGATAATTAGATCACTACAGAGTCTACCAACATTAAAAGGGCAATTCAGAAATATTATGAACAACTTTGTGTCAATATGTTCAACAATTTGATAAAATTTTAAAATTTCTTGAAAGACACAAACTACCAGAGGTCATTCAATAAGTAATAGATAACATTAATAGCCTCTTATATACCAAAGGAAGTGAATTTGCAATTTAAAAATTTTCATAAAGAAAGATCCAGATCCATAAGGTTTCATGGCTTTAGTGGTGAATTCTATCAAATATTTAGGAAAATAAGAATACCAATTTTGTCCAAGCTCTTCCAAAAATTTACAGAGAATTAAATACTTTCCAGCTTAATTTCTGAGGCCAGCATTTCTCTGATGCTAAAACCAGAAAAAGACATTATAAGAGCACTACAAATATCTCCCATAAGGATTTGTTAAAATCCTTAATAAATTTTAGCTAACCTAATACAACAATTTATGAAAATGATAATACATTGTAACCAAGTGTGGTTCGTCCTAAGTTGGTTTAACAACTTGGGATAAGTTGGTTTAACAAACTTGAAAGGTTGGTTTAACATTCAAAAGTCAATCAGTGTAATTCATCACATAAGCAGACTTAAAAAGAAAATATATATGATTATTCAATAAGTGGAGCAAAAGCACTTGACAAAATCTAACATCTATTCCTGGTTTAAAAAAAAACCCTCAGCAAATTAGGAATAAAAGAGAAATTTCTCAACTTTATGGATGTCAATTTGAAGTGGACATTTTTGAATCACCTACAGCTCACATTTACTTAATGATGAACAACTGAATGTCTTTCATCTAAGTTTAGGAAAAGGAAAGCATGACCGCACTCACCATGTTTATGCAACATTGTACTAGAGGTCCTAACCGGTGCAATAAGGCAAGAAAAGGAAATAAAAGGCATACAGATTAGAATAGAAGAAATAAAATTGTCTTTACTCATAGATGACACAATTATCTCTGTTGAAAATCTTAAGGAAGCTACAAAAAAACCACTATACTGAATAAGTAAATTTAGCAAAGTTGCACGATAAGAAAACAATATTCAAAACAAATTGTATTTTTATGTACTAGCAATCAACTATCTGTAATTGAGTTTTTAAAATACCATTAAACAGCATCCAAAAATATGAAATACTTAGGGGAAAAATCTGACAAAGGACATGCAAGGCCTGTACCTGAAAACTACAGAACATCTCTGAAGGAAATTTAAAAACATGTAAATAAATGAAGGGCTGTATCATTTTTTTAGATCGAAGACTTGATTACATGTTTCCCCATACAGATCTATACATTAATACAATCCCACTTAAAATTGCAGCAGGCTTTTTCATAAAAATTGACAAGCTGATTCTAAAATTTACATGGAAATACAAAGTACTTCAAATATAATAGATACTTTGAAAAAGTACAAAGTTGGTGGACTGCATTACTTAATATCAAGATTTGTTTAAAATCTACCATAATGAAGAACATGTGGTATTGGCATAAAAATAGAAAAATAGATTCATGGAATAAAGTAGAAAGTCCATAAATAGTCTCTCATGTGGTCAGCCGATCTTTAAGAAAGGTGCAAAGGCAACTGACTGGGGAGAGGAAAATCTTTTCAGTGAATGGTAGTGGACAAATTAGCCACATGCAAAAAAGAAAAAAAAAGTGAATCTTCATTTTTACTCATCCCATACATAAAAATTAACTTGAATTGGATCATAGACTAGATAAGAAAACTAAAAATACAAATTTTCTATAATTTTACAACTAAAATTCTAGAAGACAGAAGAAAATCTTAGTGAGTTTAGGTTTGCAAAGATCTCTTAACTACAACACAAAAAGTATAGACCATAAGAGAACAGAAAAGCAGTAAATTGGAATTCATCAAAGTCCCCTACACACAACATGGATAAATCTCAAAATAATTATGTTGAGTGAAAAAGGCAGACACAAAAAGAGTACATACTGCATGTTTCCATTATATAAAATTCTATAAAAATGAAAACCATCAATAGCACAGAAAGCAGATGAGTAGTTGCTCAGGGATGGTGAGTGAATAGTGGCAAGGGAGGTTGTTGCAAAGGAGCACTGGGAAATTTTGGGGGTGATGGATATGTTTGTTTTCTTGATTGCAATGATGTTTTTTTGTTTGTTTGTTTTTTTGAGATGGAGTCTCACTCTGTTGCCCAGGCTGGAGTGCAGTGGCATGATTTTGGCTCACTGTAACCTCCGCCTCCCAGGTTCAAGCAATTCTCCTGCCTCAGCCTCCTGAGTAGCTGGGACTACAGGCATGTGCCACCACACCAGCTAACTTTTGTATTTTTTTAGTAGAGACAGAGTTTCACCATATTGGCCAGGCTGGTTTAGAACTCCTGCCCTTGTGATCCGCCCACCTCAGCTCCCAAAGTGCTGGGATTACAGGCGTGAGCCACCATGCCCAGCTGATGTTTTTGTTTTTGTTTTTGTTTTTACAGGTGACTATATAATATCAAATTGTATACTACCTCATGTGAGCTTATTTCCTTTAGAAGGGGGCAAATATAGAACCATGAAAAAAGAAATAAAGCTATTTCCATTGACTAGGGCAAAGATTGGCAAACTACAGCCCTCCAGCTAAAATCTGGCTTACCAGCTGTTTTTGTAAATCTAGTTTTATTGGAACACAGTCGCACCTATTTGGTTACCTATTGCCTATGGTTGCTTTTACAGTACAAGACAGAGTTGAGTAGTTAAGACAGAGACTGTGTGGTCCATGAAGCCTCAAATATTTACCTACTCTCTGGCTCTTCACAGAAAAAGGTTGCCGACCCCTAATCTAATAGATTAAAAAAAGAATATTTTGAATTGAAATACCTGGTTCTAATCCCTTCTTCATTACCATGTGACCTTGGGTAAATTATTTCACCTACGCTTCATCTTTTTCCACCTGTAAAAATGGAGATAATATGGACACACCTTCATACGTTCATACAGAAGGTCACATGATGTAAAACACTGAAAATGCTCTGAGCTCTAACTGGCAATACAGAAAGTACTAAAGAAAAAGGGGCTTGGGGTAGCTATTATTATTTAGAAGTGAACATTTCTCAGTTGCTTTGGGGAAAGTGCATGACGCTTACCATGAGTGGAGCTTGCAGGACTGGAAGTGGCTCTGGTGAGTCAGTCAGTGAGTGGTTTGTGAATGTGAAGGCCTAGGACGTTACTGTGCACTACTGCAGACTTCATAAAAACCCTGTACACTTGGGCTGCACTAAATTTACTTTAAACATTCTTTCTTCAATAGTACATTAACCTTACCTTATTGTGACTTTTTTACTTTATAATATTTTAAATTTAAAAAAATCTTTTTGACTCTGGTAATAACACAGCTTAAAGCACAAACATGTTGCACAGCTAGACAATGTTTTTTCTTTATATTCTTATTCTATAAGCTTTTTTCTATTTTTATATTTTTTTAAATTTTTTTACTTCTTAAACTTTTTTGTAAAATCTCAGACACGGCCAGGTGCGGTGGCTTACACCTGTAAACCCAGCACTTTGGAAGGCCAAGGCAGGTGGATCAACTGAGGTCAAGAGTTTGAGACCAGCCTGACCAACATGGAGAAATCCTGTCTCTCCTAAAAATACAAAATTAGCCGGGTGTGGTTGCACATGCCTGCAATCCCAGCTACTCGGGAGGCTGAGACAGGAGAATCACTTGAACCCTGTAGGCAGAGGTTGCGATGAGCCGAGATTACACCATTGCACTAAAGCCTGGGCAACAAGAGTGTAACTCCGTCTCAAAAAAAAAAACAACTCAGACACAACACAGGGTCAGGGTCAGGATCATCAACATCACTGTCTTCCATCTCCATATTTTGTCCAACTGGAAGGTCTTCAGGGCAGTAATACCCTTGGAGTTGTCATCTCCTATGATAGCAATGCCTTCTTCTAGATACCTCCTGATGGGCCTGCCTGAGGCTGGTTTACAGCAAACGTCTAAAAATATAAGTACAAGGAGTACACTCTAAAATAATATTATGTACATAAACCGGTACATCATTGTCCACTGTCATTATCAAGTATCATATACTGTACACAATTGTATGTGCTATACTTTTAGATGACTGGCAGCTCAGAGGCTTTGTTTACACCAACATCACCGCAAACATGTGAATAACGTGTTGCACTATGACATTACAAGAGCTCCAACATCACTAGGCTATAAGAATTTTTAAGCTCCATTAAAATCTTATGAGGCCGGGCACGGTGCCTCATGCCTGTAATCCCAGCACTTTGGGAGGCCGAGGCAGTTGGATCACTTGAAGTCAGGAATTTGAGACCAGCCTGGGCAACATGGTGAAACTCCGTCTCTACTAAAAATACAAAAATTAAGGAGGCCGAGGCGGGCGGATCACAAGGTCAGGAGATCGAGACCATCCTGGCTAACACGGTGAAACCCCATCTCTACTAAAAATACAAAAAATTAGCTGGGCGTGGTGGCGGGCGCCTGTAGTCCCAGCTACTCAGGAGGCTGAGGCAGGAGGATGGTGTGAACCCGGGAGGCGGAGCTTGCAGTGAGCCGAGATCACGCTGCTGCACTCCAGCCTGGGTGACAGAGCGAGACTCCGTCTCAAAAAAAAAAAAAAAAAATACAAAATTAGCCAGGCATGGTGTCATATGCCTATAATCCCAGCTACTCAGAAGGCTGAGGTGGGAGAATCACTTGAACCCAGGAGGCAGAGGTTGCAGTGAGCCGAGATCGTGTTACTGCACTCCAGCCTGGGTGACAGAGCAAGACTCTGTCTCAAAAAAAAAAAAAAAAAATACAAAATTAGCCAGGCATGGTGTCATATGCCTATAATCCCAGCTACTCAGAAGGCTGAGGTGGGAGAATCACTTGAACCCAGGAGGCAGAGGTTGCAGTGAGCCGAGATCGTGTTACTGCACTCCAGCCTGGGTGACAGAGCAAGACTCTGTCTCAAAAAAAAAAAAAAAAAAAATCATATGGGACCACTGTCGTATGTGTGGTGTGTCACTCACTGAAACGTCCTTATGCAGTGTGTGACTATTATATGCCATATCCTCCTAATAAAGTAAGCTAGAGATAAGAAAACAGTATTAAGAAAAGCATAAGGAAGAGAAAATGTATTTATATTCATTAAGTAGAAATGGATCATCGTAAAGGTCTTCATCTTCGTGGTCTTCATGTTGAGGAAGCTGAAGAGGAGGAAGAGGGGGTTGGTCTCGCTGTCTCAGGGGTGCAGAGGCAGAGAAAACCCTCGTGTACGTGGACCCATGCAGTTCAAACCCATGCTGATCTTAGGTCAACTCTACTATTTCTCTCTTACTCCTCCCTCATTGTGACTAAAAGAAATAGATCAAAATGGCATTTTTAGCGCTATTTTTGCAAGCTGTATGTATAGGCAAGCTCTAAAATCCAACTGTACAAAGTCCCTAATGCCTCACCCTTACGTGGATTAAAAACTTCTCTAGAAAGGAGATGATGTCTTTATCTCTTCTTCCCTTCCAGCACTAAGGGGAGTGTCTTACATTTAGGAATACTTGATATGTGTTTTTGTTAGATGGATGGATGGATGGATGGATGGATGGATAGATGGATGGATGGATGGATGGACGGACGGATGGATGGATAGATGGATGGATGGATGGATGGATGGATGGATGGATGGATGGATGTTATAAATCTTCATTAAGGCAGCATCAGGAGCTTCACTCTGTGAAGTGAATAAACAAAAGTAAAGCATCAGGGGTGCCTGCTTTGCCTTGCCACTTACTGTCAACAATGCCTAAGGCACACGATCCACATGATCTGCTGCTGTGTTTTCAGGGTGTTGTCTTGGTTTTTGTCTGTTCATTTGTTTGGAGTTTTGGTACCTCTGGCCGCAGAGGTGGAGGACGGACGTGTAGCCCTACCTCGATGGCACACAGTCACTATAGGGCTGGGCAAGGCCCTTCCCATGGTTTGTTTTTTATGGACTTTTACTCTCCTCACCTCCTCATGGGTAACCATTGGAATGTGTTTATGTATTTTTATTTGTGCCAATTCTTTAAAAATACAGTGACTTTATGTGTGTATTTTTAATTTTCCTAAGGAGTGTTGTGCCACGCGTCTCTTGCTGTTTCTTACCCTTTTCACTCAGCACTGAAATGTTCAGATCCACCCACACTGCTGTGTGCACAGGAGGCCCGTGGTTTCTAAGCATTCCTTTGGTGCAGCCACACCTGCGCCTATCTATTCTCCCCATTTTGGTTTTTTAAGGTACAACTGACAGTAACTTGCCAGGTTAACCAATCCTGTTTCCAGGGATTGGAAAAAGAGGAGGCACTGCATCTTCTTAGCCCTGAGCCCTGGGAAGAGAGGTAGAGGTCAAGGAGAGGTCAGCCCAGTCAGGCCAGCTCTGTCACCACTGGTCCCCTTGGGCAGCGGCAGCGCCCGGCTATGTTTTCTCACCTGCAGCATAGTCAACAATCCCTGCCCCACCGACCTCAGGGCTGATATGATGCTTCCAGGAAACAATAGGAGAGGAAATGGCTGTGAATGGTGGCCACGGCGGCACGTGGGCCCGCAGCCTGCCCCAGTCCCTTCCTCAGCTGCCCTGCAGCCACCCTGGGTGCTGGAAAGGAAGTGTGTCGTCCCTAGCCACAAGGAGGCACTCACTCTCAGGGTAATGCAGTGAATTGTTACATCCTGGGCACACCTCTGCCTCTCTGGTTACACTGTCCTGCTCCTCATTCAGGGGCTGTGACCTTCCTGGGGGCCATAGGGATGTGCATAGGCCCCTCAGGCACGAAACCCACCCCAGCTTCCTGTCGATCTTTGCCAGTGTCACCCTTTCCCTTCCTTATAACCCCCTGCCACCATTTCTATTCATGTGATAACTTTCTAACCTGGTGTTGGGGAGCAAATGCCCTTCCCCGAGTCCCACACTAGGGATATTAGGGATGTTCCAGAGAGACTGGTGGCGGGCTTTTAGGGTCATTCCAGCATGTGGTGTTGCTCAGTCCAGCCCCATATTCCCTCAACAATAACAACAGCAGCAACAGCGGCAACAAGCAGTGAGAACATGAACTCCATGTTTAAGCTAAAAGACATCAAAAATGCATGCAGCCCAGGTGTGCACTGGCCTCCCAGCTTCCTCCAGCAAAGATCCCCAGGAGCAGCATGCTGGGCCTCTCTGCTGTAGGCAGAAGGGCCTGAACTAAACTTCACAGCGTTGGCCGAGCCCTCCCAGGGACAGGCATTGCCCTGGCATCTGTGCTCACTGGGCCCAGGGAATGCTTCTAGTCGGCCTCACTGCCCAGCATTACTGATTTCTTCCCAGGCCTGTTTTTCCCAGGAGCCCATGAGCTTCTGGAAGGCTGCCACGAATCATGTTCTTCCACTGCTTAAAACCCTTCAGTAGTTCTCCCCTGCCCGCGGGACAAAGTCCAGTTTTCCTCATTATGACACAAAGGCGCTCCCTTTGAAACCAGGGCCTTCCTTTCCTTGCAGCTTCAGCCCTGCCAGTCCCCATTCTTGCTCTGTGCTGTGTCCATAGTTATGTTCTTGAGGTTTCTGAAAGGAACCACACTCTCTCTTGCCTCAGGACTTTCCCCCATGCCTTTTCTTCAGCTCCAAACATCCTTCCCCACCCCTTCCTTCCCACCACTTGGGTAATTCTGACTTGTCCCTCTGGTGTCAGAAGTCCCTCACAGTTCACAGGAAGCCTTGCCTTCTTACCAGGCACAGGCAAGTTGCGCTGCCCAGATGAGCACATGCAGTGTGCACCTGTGCGTCCTGGTGCAACACGGCCCCCATCCGGCTACACCACAAGCCTCAGGACAATGTGTCCCCTAAAAACTCATATCTTAAAGTCTTGTCCCCCAGAGTGTGAACTTCTTTGGACATAGAGTCATTACAGAGCAAATCAAGCCACAATTAGGTCATTAGAGTGGCCTCTAATCCAAAAACCTGGTGTCCTTCTAAAAGGGGTAAATGTGAAGAAAGACACTCAGGGAGAAGGCCATGTGAGGATGAAGACAGAGACTAAGGTGAGGCTTCTACAAGCCAAGAACCCTAGAGATCACCAGCAAACCACCAGCTGGGAGGAAGGCGCAGCTGTCAGAAGGAACCAACCCTGCCAATCCCTCCATCTGGGACCTCCAGCCTTCAGAACTGTGAAACTATCAATTACTGTGATTTCAGCTGCCCTATCTGTGGTGCTTTGGTACCCTAGAAAACTAACACAGGCAGCAATGATGTCTTTACTTCTTTATTTTTTTCCACTTCGTCTACAGAGCTTAGCACAGCCATTGGAACAAAATTGGAGCTCAGTGCATAGTTATTGAAAGAAAAATTTGTACTCTGGAGAACAAGGAGGAGACGTGGTTCCTGCACCCAAGGATCTCATGCAATGAGAACACAGAGCAGGAATAAGATAACTCAAAGTGTGTGCATAATGCCAGGTTAGACAGACAGACAGACAGCCAGGCCACTGTGAGTGCAAGTCCCTGTAAACCAAAAAGAAAATTCCAAGGCCCCCAACCATCTGAATGCATGGCCCCTCAGCCAAGGCATTCCAAAGTTAACCTATAAAACTAGCTCAGGTCATGAGGGGAAGGGGAAGCCAGATGTGCGTCTTGATACCCTCCTTCCTTTAGGAATTACTGATAGAACAGCCTCTTGATACCCTCCTTCCTTTAGGAATGACTGATAGAACAGCCTCTTTAAGTCTGAGTAGAAACATTTACGACCTATTCTCTCTGAAGCCTGTTACCTGGAGGCTTCATCGGCATGACAAAACCTTGATCTCTACAACCCCTTACCATCACCCAGACATTCCTTTCTCTTGATTCCAGGTCTTTAGATAATAACTCAATCAACTGCCAGTCAGGAAGTCTTTGAATCTGACTGTGACCTGGAAGCTCCCCCTTCCGGTTGTCCCAAGTTTCCAGACCAAAACAATGTACATGTTACATGTATTGATTGATGTCTTATGTCTCCCTAAAATGTATAAAACCAAGTTGTAGGCCCACTACCTTGGGCACATGTGGTCACGACCTCCCAAGGCTGTGTCCTGGGCATGTTCTTAACCTTGGCAATATACAATCCTAGATTAACTGAGACTTGTCTTAGATACTCTTGGGGTTTACACCCCTTACTCAGATGGGGGCAGGCAGTGCCTGGCAGCAATCCCGGGAATCTCCCAAAACCCAGATCTTCAAGTACAAGCTGGTCAAGCAGAAGAGAGAATGGGAAGAAACAGAGGAAACAAAGTACAGTGGACTATTTGTGTACCTTCAAGTAATGTGCTGGGAGAGAAGCTGGGACCAGTCGTGAGGGATCTGGTAAAACCTGCCGAGTCTGGGAACCAACGAATGAACTTATTAGGTGGGTCCTAGAAATTTTTCTCTGGCAAACTGAGGATACATTTCAGGGGGTTATGAATCACCACCAGCATGCTCTCTGCTCTTCATGGACATCAGAAGCTGGGGGAAATCTTTCTTTGTGAGCCCCCAGCCTCAAGGGCAGGCAGTTCCTGGGCTGAGCCTCACTGGTGAAGCCTTTATGTGTGATGTGGGAACTGCCCACACACCAACTCCTGTTTTGCCCTTTTAATGGGCAGCATATCTCCTCAGCAGATGTGCTGCATGACTATTTTTGAGCCCACACCATCTTCACCCTCCTAGAATCTGCCTCTGATTCTTGGAAGTTGGGGAAAACCACAGGTTTTTCATCATTTCTCAAAACTACTAGTTTGCAGCAGCAGTTCTGTGAAGGTGGGGAAGAAGCTGAGGACACCGGTGCCATGTTTCTGTTCTTATTCACATTTCTCTGTTCTCTGAAAGCAAAATAATGCAAAGCTATAAAGACCATCAGGGAGAATCAGAGCGCAGACAGGATTCCAAAGGATGGAGGCTGCCCCCGACAAAACCCCTCCCCAAAGTGGGGAGGGGGCAGAGAAGAGGCCGCAAGATCCCAGGTGCTTCCCTCTGCAGCACAAGACACACTATGGGGTCTGTGCAAAGACAAAACATCGATTTGGGTGCAGTCTTGTTGGTCTCATTATTTTTATCATCTCTCAGAGGATGTGTGGTTGTCCCGATTGCTGTGCTCAGGACAGGAAGGGAAAGCAGAGGCTACCATAACTCACCCGGTCTGCAGGACAGAGGAGGAGAGCAGGCTGAAGGCCTATCCACCTCTGCACGCATCAGGGGGCTTCTGCATCCTGAGACACCCTTCCTGAATCGACACTTGGGCCCAGCCTGGCACTGGGCCCCATAGACGCCAATTAGATGGACGTGGTCTCCACACTGCAGGTGTTCACAGTACTCACTTGCCCCTGCAGACCCCAAATGCCAGAGAACTCATTTGCTGACCTTTAGCTGATGACAGGGGCTGGAGTTGACATTTGTATCAACCCACTGCATGCCTCAATGGGTCACCCTTCTGTGAGCAGATGCTTCAGAGGCACAGCAGGACAGTCCTGGCGGCTCACCACAAAGCAGGGCCACCACACGCATGGGGAGAACTAGTAACCCATGACTTGGAATTTCCCTGCTGTTCTGGGTGGGCTTTGATGGGCTTTGCTCTGACTTCCTCTCTTAGACCTCTGGGCAGTTTTGCTACTGATGCAATAGAAATCAAGCATCCTGTTTCACTCCAGCAGAGGCTGCATTGCAGCAATGAGGGGTGTTTGCCCCATACCCAGAGAGGCGCTTCTGGGGAGCGAAGGCCCATAGCAAATGGGCAGCCAGCACATCAGGCCCAGGAGTCTGCTGCGTTGCAGAAGCTGCTGAAGTGTTGGCCCTGCCCACCTCCCAGGACACCTGTGGGAATGCGGGAATTCCACAAATTATGGATTCTAAGCCCCAGGAGATTTAAAAGGAAGGGAGAGGGAGAGAATGAGAATCGATGCTCTATTATTTGATGAGTTTGTAGGCGAGTGTGTGAGAGCAGAATGTTGAGACAAGACTTTCAACTTCGATGTCAGGAATATCTATTAAGCCCCTGCTGTGTGCCGGGGCTGTGTGTGATGTCTAAAGAACAATTGGCAACAGCCTCTCAAGGTGTGTGTGTGTGTGTGTGTGTGTGTGTGTTAGCGGCAGGTATATATCACAAGTTCAAAAGGGAGTGTCATAATTGTATTAAAGAGAAAAGCTACCACTGCTGGATTTAGAGTTATGAGATCTGGGTTTGAGTCCTGGTTCTACTTATCAGCTGCTTCCTTGAGTGTCCTCTCTATAGAATAGGGATCATAGCTCTTCCGAACATCACAGGGTTTGGGAAGGTAGAAAAAAGAAAAGGGATGCAAAAACACGTGGGGAAAAGGAACGTGGTTCCACAGCAAGAGTGGGCCCTCGTGTAAACTATGAGCTTTCGGTGATAATGGTGCATCAACATAGGCTCCTCGCTTGTAAGGGTCAGACCCCTCCGGTGCCAGATATCGACAGCGGGGAGGCTGTGTGTGTGGGAGCAGCGAGGAACTCCCCGGACTTTCTGCTCAATTTTGCTCCAAACAAAAAATGGCTCTTAAAAAAGAAGTAAATTCAAAAGAAAAAAGATATAAAAATACATAATCCATTTGAAAAAATTACAATCATTAAAAAAGAAAAAAAGGAAAATGGAAAACTACTATAGACATGGTTTAATTGAGTTGATATAAAGCTTTGACAGAAAGGCACAAAGAAAATGGCCTAAGAGTTTAAAGCCCAGTGAAATCACAGCTCACGAGGGGTACTTGAGAGAAACTAGGGGAGAAAGTTTTAAGACACAGTCTCCGGCCGGGCGCGGTGGCTCACGCCTGTAATCCCAGCACTTTGGGAGGCCGAGGCGGGCGGATCACAAGGTCAGGAGATCGAGACCATCCTGGCTAACACGGTGAAACCCCGTCTCTACTAAAAATACAAAAAATTAGCCGGGCGTGGTAGCGGGTGCCTGTAGTCCCAGCTACTCGGGAGGCTGAGGCAGGAGAATGGCGTGAACCCGGGAGGCGGAGCTTGCAGTGAGCCGAGATCGCGCCACTGCACTCCAGCCTGGGCGACTGAGCGAGACTCCGTCTCAAAAAAAAAAAAAAAAAAAAGACACAGTCTCCAGCAGAATGGGCTGTCATGAACCCATGGAGTAAGAATTGGGGTTAGGTCGGGAGGAGAACAGCTGCCTTTTCATATCATCCATCCCTCTGTCAGTCACCCTAGGCAAGAAGCCATCCAGAGAGACTCCGAGGCCAGGGACTGAGTGTGCTCGCACACCTTGCCCTGAACCTGCACTTGTGTCCCTATTTCTGCCTGTGCCGCCATAACAGATACCACAACAGGGTGGCTTAAACAACACTGGTGCATTCCCTCTCGACTCTGGAGGCTGGAAGTCTAAAATCAAGGTGTGAGCTGGACGGTGCTCCCTCCAAAGCCCTGAAGGGAGGACCCTTTCTCGCCTCCTCCAGTGTGTAGTAGCCCCAGGAGGTCCTTGGCTGTTAGCAGCATTGCCCTCATCTGTCTCACATCTTCTTCCCTCTGTGTCTGTCTCCACATGGCCTTCTTCTCCCTGTGAGCACCTGTGTCCAAATTTCCTCCTCCTCCTCCTCCTCCTTCTTCTTCTTCTTCTTTCTCTTCCTCCTTTTCCTCTTCCTCTTCTTCTTCCTTTTTCTTCTTCCTTTCTCCATTTCCTTCCCTTTCCCCTTCCCCTTCCCCTCCTTCTCCTTCTCCTTCTCCTTCTTCTTCTTCTTCTCCTTCTTCTTCATCTTCTTCTTTTTAGAGTGGGGTTCTCACTCTGTGGCCCAGGCTGAAGTACAATGGCACAATCATAGCTCACTGCAGCCTCAAACCCCTGGACTCCAGCAATCCTCCTGCTTCAGCCTCCTGAGTAGCTGGGACCACAGGCATAAGCCAGCCACCATACCCTGGTAATTAAAAAAAATTTTTTTTAATTGTAAAGATGCAGTCTCACTATGTTGCCTAAGCTGGTCTCAAACTCCTGACCTCAAGCAAACTTCCTGTCTTGGCCTCCCAAAATGTTAGGACTACAGGCATGAGCCATCATGCCTAGCCAAATTTCCCTTTTCTTACAAGGACAATAGTCTTTTGGATGAAGGCCCACCTTAATGACCTCATCTTAATTTGGTTACATCTGTAAAGACTCAATTTCCAAAAAGGTCACATCCATAGGTACTTCAACCTATCTTTTAGGGGGATAAAATTCAACCCATACCAGTGGACTAGAGTAGTTCATCCCCTCACCTTGTCTCCGAGTGCCAGGCAGAGAGGAAAACCCTGGGTTTAGAATTCTGAGACCTGCGTTTGTATCTGAGTCTTACTAGCTGCATGACCTCGGACAAGTTGCCCAAACAGTGAGCCCCAGATTCCACATCTATAACAGAGATCGTAATGCCTACAACACCTTCTCCCCACCGTTGATGTGAAGATTCCATGAGACGGTGTTAGTGGATCACTTTGTAGACGGTAAAACTCCAGGCAAACATCTATTGTCATTTCTTCAAAAGAAGGGCCCGGCTTCAACCACCTGTGTCTACAAAAAAAAGGGGGCAAGTTTCCATCAATACTCTAATTACAACCAATTGCATGCATTTCCCGTCTGCCCACATGGGAAGTTAAACCCCTCAAAGCACCTTTCTGTTATTTCTGGGGGTTCCCCTGGGCTGTGTCACACGTGTTCTGGAATAGGTTCCCACGTACCTGAGCGTCTGCTCTTCTTCCCCGCTCCTGAGCGACCAGGACTGCCTTCCCAGCTGTTGGCACTCCCAAGATGACCACTGTTCTGGTGCCACTGGGTCCCCTGACTTAGGCCTTGCAGAGGGAGCACGCGCTCCCCACCTTCTCCTCTGCTCCACCTCATTCCTCTCCGCACCCAGCTTAAGCTGGGCTATAACCTTTAACCAGGCATTGTTTGAAGTGTCAGCAGAAGGGACGCTCAAAACAGGGGGACTTGGGGCTGCTAATGCTGCTGCTCAGTCAGGCCCCCCGAGCTTGCCTCCCTGGAGCAGGGCCTGCCCCACCAGGGTGCTGTGAGCACACCTGCCCCCGACCATGCAGGGCAGCCCTCCAGAGACTCGGTGTGAGAAGGAGCTCTTCCACCCATGGGAGGCAAACTCTGCCTCCCTGTTCCTCAGTTCCTGTCCTAGGACAGGCCACTTTCCAGAAGGACTGGCAGTGGGAATTCCCACTCCATTCGGGCAAGTCCCCATCCCTTACCCAGAGGCCTGCAGCATTGCTTCCTGACCCCAAGCCACATGATTCCACTTGCACATAATAGTCCAGAGGCTGCAAATCAGGCACACAGACCTGTTTCATTTGGGTCATGCAGTTTAAAAAATATATATAAATTGTTATCAATATTCCCATTGAGATAGTTTACACTTAAAAATATCAGAATTTGGCAAGGCCCAGTGGCTCACGCCTGTAATCCCAGCACTTTGGGAGGCTGCGGTGGGCGGATCACAAGGTCAGGAGATCGAGACCATCCTGGCTAACACGGTGAAACCCCGTCTCTACTAAAAATACAAAAAATTAGCTGAGCGTGGTGGCGGGCGCCTGTAGTCCCAGCTACTCGGGAGGCTGAGGCAGGAGAATGGCGTGAACCCGGGAGGCAGAGCTTGCAGTGAGCCAAGATCGCGCCGCTGCACTCCAGCCTGGGTGACAGAGCGAGACTCTGCCTCAATAAAAAAATAAAAATTTCTGTCTTCTCTTGAAAACAACATTTAGCCTCTGGATTTGCATGTCAGTCACCAGCTCAAGCTCTGTAGCAGCTCGCTATAGTTGGAATGTGTGT
The DNA here is from genome assembly GCF_028858775.2 of Pan troglodytes. Lineage (NCBI taxonomy): Eukaryota > Metazoa > Chordata > Mammalia > Primates > Hominidae > Pan > Pan troglodytes. The sequence continues at coordinate 185,959,692 of NC_072401.2, forward strand.
CCCTCCACATCTCAGGTTGAAATGTGATCCCCGGTGTTGAAGGTGGGGCCTGGTGGGAGGTGTTTGGGTCATGGGGGTCCCGTGGGGGTCCCATGGGGGTCATGGGGATCCCTCATGAATGGCTTGGTGCCATCCTCATGGTAATGAATGCGTTCTTGCTCCATTAGTTCCCAAGAGAGCTGGTTGTTAAAATGACCCTGGCGCCTCCCCACACGCTTGCTTCCTCTTGCCATGCCATCTCTGCCGTCTCTGCTCACACGGCTCCCCTCCACCTTCCACCCTGAGTGGAAGCAGAGCAAGGCCCTCACTAGAAGCAGATGCCTGATCATGAACTTTCCAACCATCAGAATCGTGAGCCAAATAAACCATTATATATATATATGTGTGTATATATATATATATGTATATATATATATGTGTATATATATATATGTATATATATATGTGTATATATATATGTATATATATATATATGTGTATATATATATATATATATAAATTGCCCAGCCTCAGGTATTCCTTTATAGTAACACAAAATGGCTTAAGACACAGCTCCTTCCTCTAAATGGAGCCCGTGTTTTCCTATTTGCCAGATGCCCACGGTCTCTTTTAGTCCTGTGTATCGCCTTCCCGGCCCCTGCAGCCATCTGAATTGGTGGGACCATGCTCCTATAGTGGGCCTCATAGGTCCACTCCACAGAGCGCTGGGCCAGAGCTCGTTCTGGCGCCATTCTCTCCTCCAGCTTGGTGCGGCGATTCTGTCTCTGTGTCCTTCCTGCACAATGCTGTCGTGAGCTTTCCAGCTCCTTAGAAACACCTGCACAAAGAATACAGCCTCACAGCAAGAAGAACCGGCAGGTTAAGTGCAGGCTGCACGGCAGGTTGCAGCAGAACTCACCCTCAATCCATGTGGGGCCGGGAATCATTCCTTCCCCCTTTGTGCCACCTTCCATCAGCACCATAGAAAAACTGGTGGAGACAGGGTCCTTGCACAAGCAAGTTCAATTGCCATCTAGTTAATGGTGAGGACCCAGTCAAGCAGGAACAGTCTGCCCCAAAGGTAAATTTCAGTTTAATCTCTTTTAGGAAGCCCCTGGTTGCAATTTTTAAGGAGTCAATTTTCTAGAAATTTTTCCATAAAATTATTTTTTTAACCTTATAATTTGGGCACCTATTAACATCATGTCGCTGGTGTTTCGATAGACCCAAGGTGGAGCATGATAACAGATAGAAACCAAAACTTCACAGGCAGATAGTCATAAACGAAATGATGGTGGGAGGGCTGGGGAATTTCCATAGCACTAGAACCTCTGACACACTGTGGGCATAGAAGAGACCATGAAAGAAGTCACACACATTGAATTTCTCTTTGCATAGAGGCACAAATGCATCTCTCTTGTTTGACCTTGAAATATTAAAAGAACCACAAAAAGGTATCTGCTTTGGGAAATCCCTCATGCCCCAGTGCTGAGAAGGGCAGGTGGACTCAGTCACAGGGCTGTGTCCCTTTAGGTCTATTGACCTCAGCAGGGTTGTAGGGAGAGGTGCCTCTCCCTCATTTTTTTTTCTAATATCCTCCCCTCATTGCTTCCTCACTCAGCCTACCTCCCCAGTTACACAGCCAATGCAACCTTGGCCCATTTAACCAAAATGTTGCCAATGTTATGGGACAGCAAATGAACACAGAGAATTCCGAATTTTCTGCCTTAGAAGATACAGCTTTTGGCCAGGTGTGGTGGCTCACACCTGTAATCCCAGCACTTCGGGGGGCCGAGGTGGGCAGATCACCTGAGGTCAGGAGTTCGACACCAGCCTGGGCAACATGGTGAAACCCTGTCTCTACTAAAAATACAAAAACTAGCTGGGTGTGGTGACACGTGCCTGTAGTCCCAGCTACTCGGGAGGCTGAGGCAGGAGCACAGCTTTCCCGTCTTCTGTGTAGGTTCCCCACATTGCCTCCAAGATCCTGGGGCCATACTTAACTCCTACCACCTAGAATCCTCCTTTTCATTCCTGTCCCATTTGGGAGTTCTGGTCCTCATTCCTGTCTGAGGACATGTCATCTGATATAATTCCTAGCAGGGAAGTCCATCCATGTCAAAGAAGACCACACATGCACATATGGACCTAGGCCTTAATATTCAGCCTACGACAAGATGGTCAACTCCAGCAACAAAGCCCAGCTATTTGCAGCGAGAACACACACCTCCAACAATGTCAGACCTGCCCCGTGCACTAAAAAGGATAAATTCTGCCCAGGCGGATGGGCTAGTCTAAGCTTTCTCGTAAATGGGGGCCTGACGTGGCTACTGGCTTCCTAACATCTGAAGCACTTTTATCAGCTAATTCAACTAAACTTTGCAAAGCTCCTCTTAAAGCCATACTCCCCGGTGTCAATGGACTATTCAGAGAAGAAAACAGCAGCGTTTATGGGGTGAGGACTTGGGTTCAAGTTCTTCTCTGCAACTTAAATTCTCTACAGCTCACTTCCCTCTCTTGTCTGATCCATTAATACCTAGTCCTATAAATAGTCCTATAAATTTGCACACAAAATTAGTTATTAACCAGCACCGAGGCTGCATGGGGTTTTGTAAGATGACTTACAGTGATTACTTACATGTGAGTTGAGCATAAACATCCGCCTGGAACATTCAGTCCACGCCTCTGCAGCACGGCTGTCACCTCTAATAAATGTTTCCAGCATTAAAAAGCTGGTTTCTTATGGTGTCAAGAGAATAAGCCAATTGGTGGTGAATCAGAAATATCTAGGGGGAGGTCTTTTGGAGAATCATGAATAAATACGACAAAAAGAAATCCATTTTAATTTGTATTAATTACTGAATAATTTCCTGTAGCATAATTGTTAAATTATTAATGAATACCATGAATTGTTTATTTTATTATGAAATAATTCTTTTTAATATACTTATTAATCTATCAGTGATAATTATTAACTTACCATATGGATTAATTAATGCATAATGATGAAGTAGGTTGAGAAGGGCTGTAGCAAAAGATGGAACAAAACCAGGGGGATAAGCAAGAAAAGAACTCTGCTATGTCATGGGGCTTCCAGAAAATCAGATGAAAACATTCTGCAACTGGAAAAGTACATGTTCTCTTCTGTAGTATGTCCTCTGCATAAATGTTTTAAAACTTCAAGTCGCCTTACCTGATCTTTTTTTTTTTTTTTTTTTGAGACAGAGTCTCACTCTGTCACCCAGACTGGAGTGCAGTGGCACTATCTCAGCTCACTACAACCTCCACCTCCAAGGTTCAAGCGATTCTCCTGCCTCAGCCTCCCATAGTCAGCTGGGATTACAGGCATCTGCCACCACACTTGGCTAATTTTTGTATTTTTAGAAGATACAGGGTTTTGCCACGTTGGCTAGGCTGGTCTCAAACTCCTGACCTCAGGTGAGACACCCACCATGGCCCCCCAAAGTGCTGGGATTGCAGGCATAAGCCACCGCACCTGGCTGTCCTACCTGATTTTTAAGGAGTAAGTAATCATTTGTGTAGATTTTAGTTTTTTGTTTGTTTTTTTTTTTATTTTTTTAAAAAGTATAACATTTGGCCAGGTGCGGTGGCTCATGCCTGTAATCCCAGCACTTTGGGAAGCCGAGGTGGGTGGATCACAAGGTCAAGAGACCAAGACCACCCTGGCCAATATGGTGAAACCCTGTCACTACTAAAAATACAAAAATTAGCTGGGCGTGGTGGTGCACACCTGTAGCCCCAGCTACTTGGGAGGCTGAGGCAGGAGAATCACTTGAACCCAAGAGGCGGAGGTTGCAGTGAGCCGAGATCATGCCATTGCACTCCAGCCTGGTGACAGAGCGAGACAGCGTCTAAAAAAAATATATATATATATATATATGTATATACACACACACACACATAATATTTAATATGTCAACAAGTTTTTTAGATTTTTTTCTTTCTTTTAACTTTTATTTTAGGTTCAGGGGTGCATATGCAGGTTTGTTACGTAGGTAACTTATGTGTCACGGGAGTTTGGTGTACAGATTATTCCACAGCCCATGTCATAAGAATAGTACCTGACAGGTAGTTTTTCGATCCTCACCCTCCTCTCTCCCTCCACCCTCCAGAAGGCCCTGGTGTCTGCTGTTCTCTTCTTTGAGTCCTTGTGTACTCAATGTTTAGCTCTCACTTATAAGGGAGAATATGTGGTGTCTGGTTTTGTTTCTGTGTTAGTTGGTTCACGTAGGATAATGGTCTCCAGCTTCATCCATGTTGCTGCAGAGGACATAATCTCTTTCTTTTTTATGGCTGTATAGTGCTCCATGGTGTGTACATATCACATTTTAGATTTTTTATTTTAAAAAAATTCAATGCCCCCAAAATGTAATCACCTGCAAACATTTCACCAAGTGAAAACTTTCTCATCCCACAAACTTTACGCCATGGACAGTATGCTTTTCCAGAATCTAGGGAAAAGTTAAAGCCCTGGGCGCAAGGTAAATTCACTTAGAATGTCGGGTAGATACTGATTTTTATTAGGCTCTTGTGCCATTCACAGAAATGCCACATGCTCTTAGTCATCAGCCTCACACTAATACCTGTATACCACATCCTGTTCAACAGAAAGGAACACCCACTTTAATATCCATCAGGAAAAAAAAAATGCTCTTTTTAAAATAAATCAGTGACAATTTTCTCAAATAAAATGTCGGATCAAAAAATAAATGCAGGCCAGTCATGGTGGCTCATGCCTGTAATCCCAGCACTTTGGGAGGCCAAGACAGGTGAATCACAAGGTCAGGAGTTCAAGACCAGCCTGGCCAACATGGTGAAACCCCGTCTCTACTAAAAATACATAAATAAATACTAAAAATAATTTTAATACTAAAAATTAGCCAGGTGTGGTGGTAGGTGCCTGTAATCCCAGCTACTTGGGAGGCTGAGGCAAGAGAATCGCTTGAACCCGGGAGGTGGAGGTTGCAGTGAGCTGAGATCATGCCACTGCACTCCAGCCTGGGCAATAGAGCGAGACTCTGTCTAACCAAAAAAAAAGAAAGAAAGAAATGCATAAACAAATGTATCCCTACAATGGGATATTATTCAGCCATAAAAAGGAATGAAGGGCTGGGCACAGTGGCTCACACCTGTAATCCCAGCACTTTGGGAGCCCGAGGTGGGAGGATCCTGAGGTCAAGAGATTGAGACCATCCTGGCCAACATGGTGAAACCCCATCTCTACTAAAAATACAAAATTTAGCTGGGCGTGGTGGCACGCACCTGTAGTCCCAGCTACTCAGGAGACTGAGGCAGGAGAATCGCTTGAACCCAGGAGGCCGAGGTTGCAGTGAGCCAAGATAGCACCACTGCACTCCAGCTTGGTGACAGAGCAAGACTCCATCTCAAAAAACAAAAAACAAACAAACAAAAAAAGGAATGAAGTTCTGACACAGACCTACAACATGGATGAACATTGATTGGAAACATGCTGCTAAGTGAAAGAAGCCAGACCCAAAAAAGAAACACTGAATGATTCTGTTCATACAAGGAACCTAGAATTGGCAACTTCATAGAGGCAGAAGGTTGAAGAGAGGTTACCAGGGACTGAGGGGGAAGAGAGCTGCTGTTTACTGGATATGGAGTTTCTGTTTGGGATGATGAAAATAATGAAAACTTTTTTGGAAATAGATGGTGGCAATGGTTGCACAGCATTGTGAATGTAATCAGTGCCAGTGTACTGGCCTCCTAAAAGTGGTTCAAATGGCAAATTTTATGTCTATTTCATCACAATAAAAAGTACAAATATGAAAATAAATGACAACTTGGAACACCTTGAGCCATAGAGTTCCGCCTAGGGGTCTTTGGCTGCAAGGACAGAGTAGACTGTGTTCCCACGGCTTTTCCATCCCAGAGCACTCACAAGCCCATCTCCTCCATCTCCACGGCTCCTCCCCACCATTCTGCTGGCCTGACGGCTCTGCTTCCAATCTCAGCCCCACCAGGAAAAGCTTCCAGAATCACAGAAACACATTCTGGGAAATTAGTTTCCTTAAAGCTTTTGCTTTTGGTTTTAATAAAAAAAAAATAAATATCTTGAAAGCAAAACTGCCATCTAAAGCAGGCTAAAATATAACTGCAACTTTAGGAAAACTTAATTACACATGCTATCAATGTACTGGCCCATGATCAATCTATCTACATTTCCCTTTTCTCTCATTTCAGAAAGTAAGAATAAAGTGGCTTTGCTTAAATATAAAAAGCTAATCTCTCTTCTCTTCTCTTCTACTTCCTTGTATTAGATTGTCTTCCAGAACTAACCAAGAGGTCCCTAAGGCTGGCTCCAGAGACAGGATCCTTTGAGAATGTCTCTACTCTTTAAAAACACCCACTCACACCTGTAATCCCAGCACTTTGGGAGGCCGAGGTGGGCAGATCATGAAATCAGGAGATCGAGACCATCCTGGCTAACATGGCGAAACCCTGCCTCTACTAAAAATACAAAAAAAATTAGCTGGGCGTGGTGGCGGGTGCTTGTAGTCCCATCTACACGGGAGGCTGAGGCAGGAGAATGGCGTGAACCTGGAAAGCGGAGCTTGCAGTGAGCCGAGATCGCACCACTGCACTCCAGCCTGGGCAACAAAGCGAGACTCCGCTCAAAAACAAAACAAAACAAAACAAACGAAAAAAACACCCACATCAGGTTGGCCTTTTAAGTTTCCAGAGACAGAAAATCCCCTAGAAATTTTATCTGTAAACAAAGACCTGAAATTGGTGATTACACATTTCACATAAGATGGGGAGGGGGGGCTTTTGCTCCAGGTTAACATGCATGGCTTGAACTTGACTCAAGGTCACCAACTAACCTACGTTGAAAAGAACCTTAATGTGATAAAAAGAAGTGAGTGTGAAATTTCCTACCAGAAAATGTTGATGGTTAATTTTCTGTCCACTTGGCTGGGCCAGTGTGCCGATATGTGGCTTAACGTGAATCTGGACGTTTCTGCGAGGGTCTTTTGGATGAGATTAACCTTTAAACTGAGGGACTTGGAGCAAAGCAGATTGCCCTTCCCCATGTGGGGGGCCCCATCTAATCAGCTGAAGGTGTGAAAGGAAAATATCCTGGGCCATCAAAATCACTAAGCTAAAGGAAAATTCAAGCTGGGAACTGCTTAGGGCAAACCTCCCTCCCATTCTATTCAAAGTCATCCCTCTGCTCACTGAGATAAATGCAGATCTGATTGCTTCCTTTGGAAAGGCTAATCCGAAACTCAAAGGAATGGATTTTGTCTCTCACCTACCTGTGACCTGGAAGCCCCCTGCCTGCTCCGAGTTGTCCCGCCTTTCCGAATTGAACCAATAGTCATTTTACATATGTTGATTGATGTCTCATGTCCCCTAAAAATGTACAAAAGCAAGCTGTGCTCTGACCACCTTGGGCACATGTCATCAGGACCTCCTGAGGCTGTGTCATGGGCATGCGTTCTCAACCTTGGCAAAATAAACTTTCTTTCTTTTTTTCTTTTTTTTTTTTTTTGAGATGGAGTCTCGCTCTGTTGCCCAGGCTGGAGTGCAGTGGCACAATCTTGGCTCACTGCAACCTCTGCCTCCCAGGTTCAAGTGATTCTCCTGTTTCAGCCTCCTGAGTAGCTGGGATTACCAGCACCTGCCACCATGCCTGATTAATTTTTGTAGCAAAATAAACTTTCTAAATTAACTTAGACCTGTCTCAAACGTTGGGGGTTCACAAAGGCCTGTATAGAACAAAAGACTGACCTTCTCCTGAGCAAGAGGGACTTTGGTAGCAGGCAGTCTTCAGACTTGACTGCAGGATTGGCTCCTCCCTGAGTCTTCAGCCTGCTGGTTCACCCTGCAGATGTTGGACTTGCCAGCCTCCATAATCACATGAGCCAATTCCTTAAAATAAATCTCTCTATATACCTAAATACACATTCTATTGGTTCAGTTTCTCTGGAAGACGCTGACTAATACAAAGATCTAGGAACAAATCCTGAGTCCCCTGCGACATATTTGCAGAATGATTTCAGTAAACCAATTAATCTCTCTGAGGGTAAATGTCTTCATCTGTGAAATGGAGATTTTTATATTAACTGAAAGTGTTCTGGGGGTAATGTACATAAAGCACATGAGATATCATGGGTGCTAAATAAACAGTAGCTTTTAAGAGGGAATGCCACAGACACAAAACTAAAGAAACCTCTTCTCCTTAAGTAGCTTATAGCCTTGGAAAAGAGCTAAATAACCATGGAAGTAATGTGTACTAAAACAAAAAAGTAGGGCTTCAGATTCATGCATCTTGGGTATAATGGGAAATAGAATGTGCCATCCCCAAATATGCCATTTTGGCGTAAGAATCGTTTTGAGCTGAAGGCAATTCGCTGTCTGCCATCCCCTATTCTGTCTAAAAACAGGACATAAATTTCCATTTGTAAGGGTGTCTCCCTTTCCCATACCAGGAAGAGAAATACTCCAGAGACAACTTTTAGCACCTGAGGCGACTCTTATCTGCCTAACAAACGTTATTAAACAACACTTGTTTATTATACATTTTCTCCCTTCACCTTCCCATAACTTACCTCCCATCTCAGAAGCCCAAAATCCCCTTTCCTTTGTCCAGCCTAAGATGGTTTATATAAGCTCCAAATTCTAACTGCCTCTTCGAGTCACATTTCGTTGTGAATTCCTGTGCCAGCATACATAATTGTATCTGTCATTCTCTCTTGGTAGTCTGCCTTGTGTGAATTTAATTCCCAGGGCCCCCAACCACTGAACACAGGAGAGCAGAGAACAAATGTTTTTCCTCCCCTACAAGTATAATTAAAAATATAGGAGATCTTGCAATTAAGAATTGGCATCTGAACCAATATTCCCAATCTCTAATCTCAAACCTATTTTTTTCCTCCTGAACTGATGGTATGTTGACCTAGAGATGATAAAGACAAAGTTATTTAGGAAGGTAACGCTGGCAGCCAGTTGGGTGGAATAGCTGGAAAAGTTCCTTTAAGAGTGAAAGGATAGGCCAGGTGCAGTGGCTCACTCCTGTAATCCCAGCACTTTGGAAGGCCAAGGCAGGCAGATCACCTAAGGTCAGGAGTTTGAGACCAGCCTGGCCAAAGTGGCAAAACCCCATCTCTACTAAAAATACAAAAATTAGCTGGGTGTGGTAGCACATGCATGTAGTCCCAGTACTCAGGAGGCTGAGGCAGGAGAATTGCTCAAACCCAGGAGGCAGAGGTTGCAGTAAGCCGAGACCATACCACTCCACTCCAGGCTGGGCCACAGAGCAAGACTCTGCCTCAAAAATATTAAAATAAAAAAAGAATGAAAGTATCCATAATTACAGGTAGATTATCATCAGTTTTCTATTTTTGTTAGATGTTGAAATTAGGTGTATTGAATAAAATACATGGGACTTAAAGTCTGAGTAGCTTCTTTCAAATCCCAGCTCTGCTGCTTAGCAGCTGCCGTTGGAGAAGTGATTATCCTCTGAGCTTCATTTTGTTCATCTGTAAAACCCGGCGACCAGCACATAGGAAGAACACAGCAAATGCTGGTGTCATTGAACATGCAGATAAATGAATGATTAACAGTCATTGAATTGAAAACTGTTTACCAAACCTAGGCTTGGAAGATTCAAAGCAGAAACAGTGGTGTTGACAGAGCATTATATTTTAATGGATGACAGTAAATAGAAAAAGGGGGTTGATTCTGGAAAAGCGGAAAGAGCTTCAGAAATACTGGGAAGCTCCTGGCTTTTGGCGCTCTGTCTTGTTGCAATATTTAAGCCTCAACATACTTTCTCAACCTCATTGTTAGTGAAAGAAGGAAGTTCTATTAGAGAGAGCAAGAGAAAGACCATGCCTCAATAGCCAGAGTAAATCTAGTTTCCATCACACTCGGGGTGACCGGTTGGTCAAGGCAATGGATGCTCCTGATGTCAGGATTTTTCTGTCCTGACCTGAGATGCTTCTGGGTGAACCCATCAGACAAGGTGCTTTCTCAGACTCAAGTTCAACCACGTGGACCTCAGAGAACGTATAGCATAGTGTTTGTTGTTCCAGCTAGTACCCAGACAGGAGTCACCTGTGTGCACGTCTTTGCATGCATCGCCATGGGGGTTTTCCCAGCTCTGGTTCTCTAGTTCACTTGAATGAACACAGGAGGGATCACAAAGGCCTGAAGAATGTGTGTTCTTTTCTTCTGTTTTCCTGCACAGGTGTTAGTGTATTAAAAGCAAGAGCAAAGGGGCAGCCTGATGGCTGACGAGCTGATGAACAAGAGCAGCAGGTGTGCCCCCGCTGTTCCTAGAGAACAGTATGGAGAGTGGATCTCTCCATCACCCCCTCAATTCCCAATTACATCCCAGTTGTCCCATCCTCAGTCCTGAGGGGCTTTCTTAGTTGAGTCATAAGGGTAACCTCCAGGATGTCTCCAGAGCTAGGAGGAAGTTGCATAATATCAGTGTTTTTTAAGTACTTTTAGAAAGCAGTGACATTCATTTGACAAAAAAATTTAATGTACAGTGATTTCTTTCACTTACTGCTGTTGACTTTTCATAAAAAGATAATCTAAGGTCCCTTCCCTCTAGGATGTATTTACAACCTCCTTGGGGAGTCAAACATAAATATTAAATAAGAGCTATAGAAGGATTACACCGATATAATTAATTTTAAAATTAGATTGAGAGCAAAAACATTTATTGAGCATGTACTATGCTCCAGGTACCTGCATAGGCACTTTTATTTATTCCTCTGATTAAACTGTCCTGTAAGGCGTGGGATATTATCTGCATTTTACAAAAGACAGCTCTAGGCTCAGAATGGTTAAGTAATGACAGGGTTCAGGACATGCTACCCCAAACTGTGGTACCTTGACACACTGAATATCTTAAGCTGAAGGAATCTGAGAGATGGCACGTGCAAGAAGCTCCCTCTCACCTTTCCCCTCACCTTGCCTCCTGAATCAGGTCGTAAAACCTAGGAAGGATTTTCTGACCTTCTCCTGAAGCAGGTCATCGTAAGACCCTCCTGTGAGCGGTGCCCTCCCTAGACCCGGAGAAAGGGAACATCCTTATTTCTGAAGACAAAGAAGAAGCTGAACAAACAGGCCTTGCTCAGTTTCCCCCAGTTTATTCCCATCAGATCACACTCTTTCCCCAATCACGTTTCCGCACACCTGGCCACTTCTCGTCAAACCTGTTGTACAAAAGAAGCCAGGCTGAACTGTTTCTCTGGGTCATTTCCTTATGAAGGTTCCCGTGTCAAGTAAAACTTAGATTAACTAAATGTGTATACTTTTCTCTTCTTAATCTGTCTTTTCTTATATGGGCCTCAGCCCTGAACCTGAGATGGGCAAGGAAGATACATTTCCTCCCGTACCGTGACAAAATAAGTGTCTTCTCGTTCAGAGTTTCCGATTCCAAATCCAGGAGTCTTTCCACTACATCAAACCTAATGGTAAATATTCAAGCATGTACAAAAGAAGGATCCCTGTAGTTGAGTGCATCCAGAGAAGCGCCTTGGCTCTCCCAGTAGTACTGCTCTGACCTGAGGAAGAATAAGGCCTTTATAAGCACAACTTGGCTGCATTCCACTGGCATAAATCCCAATCAGACAGTCAACCCCCTTCCGCATCCCCATCCTCTGGCCTTTCGAGAAAAGGGATCTGCCCTCCTAAGGGAATGTTCATTTTGCCACGAACAGGGAGCTCTCTGAAAAACGCTGTTTGCTGTCCAGTCACACCTCTGTGGAATCTTTTAACACATGGCGATTCTGTGGCAGGATATCTGTGTTGGTTTTGTTTTCACAGAGTGGTCACAAAGCTGAGTTCAAGGTGAGAAGTGAAAAAAATTAAATGAATGGTAGGTTTTTCCACATGACTTTTCACTGCAGTGACCCAGCCCGGTCAGCCCCTGCGCCCGCTCGGTGGTGTGGCCCCCGCGCCTGCTCGGTGGTGTGCACTTCCCATGACACACACACTCATGGTATCCATGAGTGCGTGTCAGGAAAGCAGAAGTGTCACATGGACAAGCGAGTGTCAACAAGAGATGTGCCTCCTCTACACATCATGTGGTTAATGTCCAAACTCACTCATCCCACAGTCACGTTTGACTCTCAGTTGATCACTCTTTGTTCATGTTGAGATTCAACAGGAAATATTGTTTTTACAGGGTCTGGAATTTTAATGAGTCTAAGGATTCCTGATGGTTGTATTGACTTTATTTGTGGGGTTCTCAAAAGGAATCTCACAGTGTAGTCAACAGCAAGGAGTAAGCATTTTCTTACTTACAAAACCAAAGTTATATGTGTGGTACAAAGATGAGAGACTGGGGCCAGGCGAGGTGGCTCACGCCCATAATCCCAACATTTTGGGAGGCTGAGGCAGGCAGATCACCTGAAGTCAGGAGTTTGAGACCAGCTTGACCAACATGGTGAAACCCCATCTCTACTAAAAATGCAAAAATTAGCTGGGCGTGGTGGTGCACGCCTGTAATCCCTGCTACTCAGGAGGCTGAGGCAGGAGAATCACTTGAACCCAGGAGGTGGAGGCTGCAGTGAGCCAAGATCACACCACTGCACTCTAGCCTGGGTGACAAAGCAAAACTCTATCTCAAAAAAAAAAAAAAAAAAAAAAGTGAGACTGGGAGCAGAAAGCAAGCAGTACTCACGCCACACTGGGCAGTGGTGCTTAAAGAAAGCAAAAGAACAAACAAATGAAATACCAGCCTCAATGCAAAAATAAGCTGGAATGGAGGAGGTTTTCCATGCGTTTTGAAACAGGCTGGGTAGAAATTGTAGTCTTGGGGGTTTTGTTGACAGCAAGAATTTCAGCTTTGCCTTAAGTGTTACTCAGAAGGTGAAATGGATTCAGCCAAACGTTACCATATAAACACAAACAGGCACATTTTGAAAACAGTTCCTGGAGTTCCAGGGAGCTCCCCTTTAATTCATCCCTAGCTCAATGCCGTATAGTTAGTGTTCAACGTCCTTCTAAGAAAAGAACTGAGGCTGTTTATTATTAGTGGTGAAGAACCAATACACAGAAATACAAAGGGTCATAGAAAGACAGTAAGCAACATTTCTGCTACAACAAGAGTCCGTAACCATGCTTTACTCCAGCCTCGGGGCTTCTGAAACCTCCCTAAGCTAAGAAACACAAACACCTGTATGTGGGCCCATAATAGATGTAGGTGAGGGCTATAGGTCTCCTCAGCTTCATACCAGGTGGTATGTTACAATGAAAGCAAGTCTCAGACGGAATTCGGCCATAAAATAAACATTTAGAAGCCAGCAGGCTCAAAAACGTGGTACAACCAGTTCTGTAAACTCAACCAAGTACTGGTGCTTTGTTCTGCTGGCACACTGACAGGTGCCTTACATAACAGATTCACTTAAGGCAGATGTGACAGTACTCGAACAGCATGATTTAGCTTCATGTCTAGTCAGGGTCAGGTGCAGGAACCTTTCTATGAGCTGTGGATACAAGTCCTGATTCAAATCCCAAACCAGAGACAGCATTTGGAAGGGCATACATTATCCACTAGGCTTTCTAGGTCATAATACCCTGTTTATGCAAGGAGATGCAATCTGATACAGTGCTTCCAGTCAGCCCATAATATTTTGAACAACTCTTACTTCACCAATGAAAATGACTTCTAAAATCCATTATGCCAGAGAGCAAAGCTGTTGGTGTTCATTGAGGATAGAGGAAGTTCTTATAGCTGACTCTCTAGAGCAGGAGCTTCTTCTTCTTTTTTTTTTTTTTTTTTTTTTTTTTTTGAGACGGAGTCCAGCTCTGTCGCCCAGGCTGGAGTGCAGTGATGTGATCTCGGCTCACTGCAACCTCCGCCTCCCAGGTTCAAGCGATTCTCCTGCCTCAGTCTCCCGAGTAGCTGGGAATACAGGCGTGTGCCACCACACCAAGCTAATTCTTTGTATTTTTAGTAGAGATGGGTTTTCACCATGTTAGCCAGGATGGTCTCGATCTCCTGACCTCCTGATCTGCCTGCCTCGGCCTCCCAAAGGAGGAGCCTCTTAATAGTCTTTCAAATTCCAACAGACCACCCCTGGAGTGTGTATATTCATTCCTGAATAGGGCTCTTCAATATTAACTCGCTGCTCCTGGTTGTCAATTAAAAACCCAGAGATAAATACCACTACCTATGCCAACATTTTTAAACATGAATTGGAACAGTGTAATATTTTTGCTGGGATCTTTGATTGTCTCTTGCCAGAGCCCAGACTGGGGATCCAGGCATACACCTGGGCTCAAGACTTAGGAAAGCCCTCTCTCTTTCCTGGCCTTACAGTCTGGAGTCTTGGTCAGAATCTGCCCAACTTCAAACAGTTATGGCTTTCTCTTCTTACCTGTGCCTTCCATCAACCTTGTGAAGTAGGTGACGGTTACCAGGGTTAGAGTTCAATTATTTCAAGGGCTTATCAGAGGAATTAAGCAGCAATTTTTTTATTTTTTTGCTTCAAGCTATCAGTTCCAAGGTCAACATGATATCTCGGTACTCTTAAATGCTCTGATATTTTTTGATTTGCTGTGAAAGGCACACAATATTAACTCTATTAATGCCAGACAAAATACCGTCATAAATACCACATACGAAGGGCCCTTGACAAAGACAGTCTCAGTGACCAAACTTCAGAAGGCCCCTCTCAGCCCTCTTTTTAACAGGCCTCATCCCCGGACCCAGGCTTCAGCCTGCCTAGTCCAGTTTCAGCCGGGATCCTGCTAAGCCAATTTAGTGACAGTCCCCCAACCTTGACCTCTGACCACACTGGTCTGCCTTCAGCAAGAATCCTGTTAAAGTCCTTTTAGCAAGAATTCCCCTCCCCTTGATATTTTTCTTGGTAATTACTTCTCTTAATAATTTTCTACCCATCAACCTCCCCAGCCCCCATCTGATACTGACATGGCCTAAAAAACTTGAATATCATACTGCTGGACTGAGTGAGGGTTTTCCAAACTCTAGTTGAGTTCATGAAACTGCTAACCCATGATCAAGCAAAACAAGAATTAATTACATAGGACTGAATCAACTAAAGAAGGAGTATAATTTTTACGGCTTTTTGTTTGGAACATTGCTTGTTCTTAATGTTCTATTTTCTGGACATAAGGAACCCCTTTTCTTTTTCTCTTAAGTTAGCTATAATATGTAACAATTTAGTAGATACATTTCTATAACAAAAATGGAACATTTATCTTTTTTCCTAATCCTTCCATAATTCAGAAACTATTACTGAGTATTTTTATGTTCATGGTTGTATTAGTCTGTTCACACTTTGCCATAAAGAAATACCTGAGACTGGGTAATTTATAAAGAAAAGAGGTTTAATTGGCTCACGGCTCTGCAGGCTGCACAGGAAGCATGGCAGCTTCTGCTTCTACGGAGACCTCACGGAACTTCCGGTCATGTGGAAGGCAAAAGGGGAGCGAGGCGCGTCACATACTCAGAGCAGAAGGAAGAAAGAGAGAGTGGGAAGGTGCTACACACTTTCTTTTTTTTTTTTTTTTGAGACGGAGTTTCACTCTTGTTACCCAGGCTGGAATGCAGTGGCACGATCTCGGCTCACGGCAACCTCCGCCTCCCAGGTTCAAGCGATTCTCCGGCCTCAGCCTCCCGAGTAACTGGGACTACAGGCGCCCGCCACCATGCCCAGCTAACTTTGTATTTTTAGTGGAGATGGGGTTTCTCCATGTTGGTCAGGCTAGTCTCGAACTCCCGACCTCAGGTGATCTGCCCACCTTGGCCTCCCAAAGTGCTGGGATTACAGGTGTGAGCCACCATGTCCAGCCGCTACACACTTTTAAACAACCATATCTCACGATAACTCACTGACCATCACAAGAGCAGCACCAAGGGGACAGTGCTAAACCATTCATGAGAAAATGGCCCCATGATCCAATCACCTCCCTCTAGGCCTCACCTCTAACACTGGGAGATTACAATTGAACATCAGATTTGAGTGGGGACACAGATCCAAACCGTATCAGTGGTGATATACTATTTTATATGGGTTCAATAAGAATCTGTCCTTTTTGTAACAGAACATAATTTAAAAAATTGATTAGATAATCAAGGCTTTGACCAAAATGTTTTATTTGAGAATAAGACATGGGGGTCCGTTCCAAGATGGCCAAATAGGAACAGCTCCGGTCTGCAGCTCCCAGCCTGATCGACGCAGAAGACAGGTGATTTCTGCATTTCCAACTGAGAATAAGACATAAAATCACATATGAACAGACAGTTTTGAGGAACTGAGGTTAACTTTATGGAGCCAATGCGTATGAAGCCCTCCCGGAAAGTCTGCCTGGTACCTGGCTTATGGAGTTCCCAGCCTTACAGGTGAGTCAGGAAGGTGACTTTCCGGCAGGCCAAAGAAACTCAGGATGTTTTTAGGACCTCAAGAAGAGGAGAACCCATCTGAATCTCTAGGCATTGCAGATAAGGCCTGGTGGTGCTTGACTTGGCTTCATAGCTTCAAGAACTCTTGAAAGCATAATCTGAGATTACTTGTAAAAAGTTCCAGCAATGCAAACTTAAATAAGCCTACCTGGTCAGTTGCCATTCTTGCTGCAATTATGTAAATAAGTAAGTCAAATGTAATGAGACAAGACTTATTTTGTAAACAAGAATAATCTTACTTTGGTTAATCTGGATCAAAAAAGGGGGATGACTGTAGAAAGATATTTTATAAAAACTATAGCACCTTCTTATGGGTTATTATTCTGGTCCTGTACTTGTCTTTCAGGTTTTGTTATCTACTTGTAAATTGAACGGGATCCTGTCATCATGCGTAGTTTGTCAGTCCTTACCAAATTCTCAGTTCTTCTAGTTCCCTTTACTATCTGGCTACCACTCTCCAAACTGAGGTTTTTAATTTTTCTCCCACTGTCCTGATTTGGCATCATTGAGAACTAAAACCTAACTTCCCAGATCTTTATTGTGACTGTCTAAAGAAGCCCTTCAAGATGAAGTTGGACGCTTCTACACTCTGCTCGGAAAAATAACCATGACTGTGACACTGATGTCTATGCCATCACCAAGGACATTCAAACTGCAAACCAGAAAATCCATGATCTGGGATGGCCACTGCAGTCCTCACCCCATCATCTAAAGATGCTTTGACATCTAGAAATCTTCTCAACTGGCTGCCCTGCTACCAAGTTTCGGCAGGGGGCTCAGCTTGTCCTTAATGAAAAAAAGGCCACCAAATGAGAAATTGACTTATATTGTTCAAAGGAAAGAAGAATGTCTCTTTTTCCCTTGAACAAGAGGAGGGACCAAGAAAGACCCTCCCCTTGACCAAATTTTAGACGAGCTCCTCTGAGGCCTCTTTTCAACAAGCTTTGTCCTTGCATCCTGTCTTCAGCCTGCCTAGTCCAATTGTAACAAGAGTCCTGCTAAGTCAGTTTAGGGAAAATCCTCCCACCTTTGATTTCTCCTCTTAGTAATTTTCCATCCACTGACTCTTCTCCTCCCATTCTGCTCACTGGCTAAAAACCTCCAGTGGTTTTTGCTGTATTCAGAGTTGAGCTCAACCATTTCCTGTCTCCTATTGCAACAGTCTTGATACCTATTGCAATAATCTTGAATAAATCTTTCTTACTGCCTTAATAAGTGTCAGAAAATCTTTTTCTTTAATACCATTCTACCCTGATATGGTTTGGCTCTGTGTCCCCACCCAAATCTCATCTTGTAGCTCCCATAATTCCCACATGTTGTTGGAGGGACCCAGTGGGAGATGGTTGAATCATGGGGGCACGTCTTTCCCGTGCTGTTTCTTGTGCTGTTCTCGTGGGTCTCAGGAGATCTGATGGTTTTAAAATGTGAGTTTCTCTGCACAAACTCTTTGCCTACTGCCATCCACGTAAGATGTGACCTGCTCCTTCTTGCCTTCCGCCATGATTGTGAGGCCTCCCCAGCCATAAGGAACTATAAGTCTATTAAACCTCTTTCTTTTGTAAATTGCCCAGCCTCAGCTATGTCTTTATCAGCAGCATAAAAACTAATACATATGCTCATTCAAGATGGATTGGATTTACCCTCCTCCCTGAAAAAAAAAAAAAGCAAAATATATTAAATAGCAATTTTAAGGTACTGGACACCAGGCAATTAAGGATAATGATACTTTGATATTTAAGAGATGAGACATAAATAATGTCATCCATACAGTGGCCAAAATTTACTACTGTGAAAGAGTTTTGAGGCTAAGATATAGGGAGAGGGAACCCTGGTGGAGCCCCAAGGCCTCCCTGAGTTGGGGAGACAGAGCTGAAGGTTGGAAAAACCAGAGCAGTGAGAACTCACAAGCAGGTTCCCAGAGAGGAGAGATTTGTGCACACAGAGTTCTAGGGTTTTGCAGAGGGACCTCCTTAAGTATTCTTCTGAGTATTGATTTGTGCATGCATGACAGAAAATTACCCAAGGCCAAAAGAACCACCTGAGTGGATTAGAAGAAACAATGTCTGATACTCGGACACAGCTAGAAATAGTACCTATTCTTACCAGCCACATTTAAGACCATGATTCATGAAGCAATAAATAGAGTACACAGAAGGGTCTTAAGTTAGTAGTGGGGAATAATTATGCCTAAACTGAGCACTGCTGTAGTACCACCTAAAAAATCTTAAAAGCAAGACTTTAAGTATTCAAGTGTTGCCAAGTATCTTAACTGTATTGCAGAACAAAGCTGAAGAACACTTATAAGATTGCAAAGAACCCAAGACCCAACAAGATAAAATTATAGTGGCTGGCATCAAATAAAAAATTACTCATCATGAAAAGAAGGAGGTAAATACTAGCCATAATGAAGAGAATAATCAATAAACTGAAATCAAACCAGAACTGACACAGACAATAGAATAAACAGAAAAGGACATTAAAACAGTTACTATAGCTGTATTCTATATGTTTAAAAGGTCAAATAGAGACATGGAAGATTTAGAAAAGACTCAAATCATCTACAGATGGAAAGTTCAATATTGAGATTAAAAAAACACTATAGGATTAGTAGCAGATTAGCTATTGAAGAAGGGGAAAAAAGTGAAATTGAAATCATAGCAAAAGACGCTACCTAAAAGGAAACTCAGAGGGAAAAAATTTTTTTAATGAACAGAGCGTCAGTGAGCTATGTAGACTAGCCAATGGAATTCACATGAAAAAGCTACTAGAACTATTAGCAAAGTTATAGGCAAAATCAATTGCATTTCTATATATTAGCAATAACCCATTGGCAATTGAAACGGAAAGAAATAATACCTTTTACAATTAGGTCAAAAATATTAAATACTTAAGAATTAATCTGACAAAACTCTGAAAGATCTATATACTGAAAACCATAAAACATCGTTGAGAAAAATTAAAGAAGACCTAAACAAATAAAGAAATATACTTTGTTCATAGGAGGAAGACTCAATAGTGTTAAGATGTCAGTTCTCCCCAAAATGGTCTATAAATCCAGTGCAATCCCAATCAAAATCTCAGTAGGCTTTTTTTTTTTTTTTTGGAGAAATTGATAAGCTGATTCTAATACTTTTATGGAAATGCAAGGACCTAAAATAGCCAAAACAGTTTTCAAAAAGAAGAACAAAGTTGGAGGCCTAATATGACATTATTTCAAAGCTTATTATAAAGGAACAGTAATCAAACTAGTGCAATTTTGGCATAAAGTTAGAAAAACAGATCAATGAAGCAGAAGAGAGAGTCCAGAAACAGAACTGCACATTTATGTGTTGGTGAATGCCAGGGATTCAGCTTAGGTCTGATTGCTCACCACACAGAAAGCCAATCACTGAGACAACAAGTACTGCCAGGAAGAAAGGCTTTATTGCTGGTGATGCCAGCCAGGATATGGGAGACAAGTCTAAAATCTGTCTCTGTAACCAATAAAGTTAGGAGTTTATGTAGGAGTTGCTCAACAGGCAGTAGGTAGTTGAATCAGGGTTCTGGCACCTTGCTGTTAGGATGCAGTGATCTGGAAATCTTCAGCTTTCTGATACTATCTGGGAGGCCTGACAGCTGGTTTCCTGAGAAATAAACTCAGATAAGACAAATGTAAGTTTCTCAAGCTTTAAAACCTGGAGAGTCCACTTCAATGTTCATTAAAAACAAAAACAAAAACAAAAAACGACAACAAAACTGTAAACAGTTTTTCCCATCAGTTCTATGGGAAAATTGGGTCAGTTTCATTTGCATGACCAACTTTTTACAAAGATGCAAAAGCAAGTCAGTGGAGAAAAGACAGTGATTTCTATCATATCATCACAACAGTGATGTTGGCACAAGTGGTAATCTATATGCAAAAAGTAAAAACCTCAGTCCTTACCTTGCACAATGTATATAAACTAACTCAAAATGGATCATATACCTAAATGCAAAACCTAAAACTAAAACTTCTAAAAGAAAACTCTTGTGACCTTGGGTTAAGTATCTTAAATACTATGCTAAAAGCATGATTTATTAAAATCACAAATTGATACATCTGACTTCATCAAAATTTAAAACACCTGCTCTTCAAAAGACATTGTTAAGAGAGAAAAGTCACAGACTAGAAGAAAATATTTGCAAACCATATCTCTGATAAAGGGCTTGTGTCCAGAACATATAACACACTCTCAAAATTCAATAATAAGAAAACAAACCCAATTTTTAGATAGAAAAAATATTCTAACAGACACTCTACCAAAGAAGATATACAAGTTGCAAATAATTACATGAAAATATGCTCGATAATATTTGTTATTATGGTACTGTTACCAGAAAGGGCAGAAAGGGGTCCTGATGCAGACCCCAAGAGAAGGTTCTTGGACCTTGCACAAGAAAGAATTTAGGGCGAGTCCATAAAGTAAGCTGAAACCAAGTTTATTAAGATAGCAAAGGAGTAGGCCAGGCTCAGTGGTTCAAGCCTGTAATCCCAGCACATTGGGAGGCCAAAGCAGGCAGATCACTTAAGGTCAGGAGTTCAAGAACAGCCTGGCCAATACGGCAAAACCCCATTTCTACTAAAAATACAAAAATTAGCCAGGCATGGTGGCGCACACCTGTAGTCCCAGCTACTCAGAAGGCTGAGGCAGGAGAATCGTTTGAACCCGGGAAGCGGAGGTTTCAGTGAGCCAAGATTGTGCCATTGCAGTCCAAACTAGGTGTCACAGTGAGACTCTGTCTCAAAACAAACAAAAAAACAAAACACAAAACAAAAAACAAAGAAAGCGAAGGAATAAAGGAATGGCTGCTCCATAGACAGAGCAGCAGCATGGGCCGCTCAGCTGCTTATACTTATCGTTACTTCTTGATTTTATGCTAAACAAGGGGTGACTTATTCATGAGTTTTCCAGGAAAGAGGTGGGCAATTCCTGGACCTGAGGGTTCCTCCCCTTTTCAGGCCATATAGGGTAACTTCCTGACGTTGCCATGGCATTGGTAAACTGGCATGGCACTGGTGGGAGTGTCTTTTAGCATGCTAATGCATTATAATTAGCATATAATGAGCAGTAAGGACAACCAGAGGTCACTTTCATCACTATCTTAGTTTTGGTGGGTTTTGGCCAGCTTCTTTACTGCATCCGGTTTTATCAGCAAGGTCTTTGTGACCTGTAACTTGTGCCAACTTCCTATCTCATCTTGTGACTAAGAATGCCTAACCTCCTGGGAATGCAGCCCAGAAGGTCTCAGCTTTATTTTATCTAGCCCCTGCTCAAGATGGAGTCACTCTGGTTCCAATGCCTCTGACAGTAATGTGAGTTAAAACCACAATGGGATACCATTACATGTTTTTGTGTGTTTTTTTTTTCATTTTTGTTTTGTTTTTTTAGATAGAGTCTCGCTCTGTCACCCAGGCTGGAGTGCAGTGTCGCAATCTCAGCTCACTGCAAGCTCTGCCTCCTGGGTTCAGGCCATTCTCCTGCCTCAGCCTCCTGAGTAGCTGGGACTACAGGCGCCCGCCACCACGCCCGGCTAATTTTTTGTATTTTTTAGTAGAGATGGGGTTTCACCGTGTTAGCCAGGATGGTCTCGATCTCCTAACCTCGTGATCTGCCCGCCTCGGCCTCCCAAAGTGCTGGGATTACAGGTGTGAGCCACTGTGCCCGGCCCCATTACATGCTTTTAGAATGGTCAAAATTAAAAAGACTGAACACATCAAGTTTTGACAAGAATGTGAAGGAACTGACACTCTCATACATGGCTGGCAAGAAGGTAAAATAATACAACCATTTTGTAAAATAGTTTGGTAGTTTCTTCAAAATTTAGGTATATACTTATTTTATGACCCTAGATATTTACCTAAGAGAAATGGAAACTTATATCCACACAAAGACTTGTAGATAAATGTTCACAGAAGCTTTGTTTTATTAACCCAAAACAGAAAACAACCCTAATGTCTTTCAGTGGTTGAATGGATAAACAAACTATGGTATATACATACAATGGAATACCACTTGGCAATATAAAGAAGTAAATTATTGATCACAGGAAAACATGGCTAAATCTCAACATAATTATGCTAAGTGGGAGAAGCTGGAGAAAAAAAGTTCTTTTTTTTTTCTTTTTTGGGGATGGAGTCTCGCTCTGTTGTCCAGGCTGGAGTGCAGTGGCGTGATCTCAGCCCACTGCAACCTCTGTCTCCCAGGTTCAAGCGATTCTCCTGCCTCAGCCTCGCGAGTAGCTGGGATTACAGATGCCCACCACCATGCCTGGCTAATTTTTGTATGTTTAGTAGAGACGGCGTTTCACCATGTTGGCCAGGGTGGTCTCGAACTCCTGACCTCAGGTGATCTGCCCGCCTTGGCCACCCAAAGTGCTGGGATTACAGGCGTGAGCCACCATACTCGGCCAGAGAAAAAGAGTTCTTAATGTATGTTTTCAGTTATTTAAAATTCTAGGAAATGCAAACGAATTGATAGCGGCAGAAATCAGATCAGGAGTTGCCTGGGAAAAGGAGAGATGTGGGCAGGAGAGAGGGAGGAATTACCAAGGGGCACAAGGAAACTTTTGTGTGTGATAGCTATGCTCATTATCTTAATTGTGGTGATGGTTTCGTAGGTGTATATAATATAACCAAACTTGTCAAATCGTACACTTGAAATAAATGCACTTAAATATTGTATTTTTATTGTTATGTCAATTATATTTCAATAACTCTCAAAATACTCACCACTTTGTGCTCAGCACACTAATTCTCCAGTTTGAAAAGTCCCTTGTATGGTTACCAACCTGCCAACCTGGTTATTGGATGAGACACCCAGTATTCCAGCTCACAGCTTGATTATTGCCTCTTCTAAGTGCCTGTTACAAAAGATCAGGCATCTTCAAGATGCTAAAATGAGTGAGGAAACTAGACTGGAAGGGATTAGGGAGGGAGGCAGCAAGGACCTATGGAAAGTGAGTGGGCCAGACGTGGGTTAAAGATGAAGTGCTGCTACTTACCGCTGTGTGATCCGAGCAAGCTTCTTAAACCCTCAAAATCTATCACATAGGGGCATTTGGTCATAAGCATCAGAAACTGATTTGAGCTAACTTGAACCACAAAAGAACTTATAAAAGAGATGAGAGTATTCATGAGACAAAAGTTGAATGAATGCTATATATTGCTGCATAACAGACTTAGTGGCTTAAGACAATGATTTTTTATCTCTCATAATTCTGTGGGTTAGCTGGGCAGCTTCCCTTTCTAGTTTTGCCTGGCCTGCTCATGCATTGCATTCAGGGAAAGCAGTTGGGCTAGAAGGTCAAAGACGGTCACACTCACATCTCTGGAAGGTGGTACCGCGCTGCTGTCTGTGGCGTCTTCTTTCTTCTTCATGTGGCGTCTCATCCTCCAATGCAGGCGAGATCTGCTGCTTTCAGGGCCTTTAAAGGACAATGTTCCAAGTGGGTGAAGGCAGAATTTGCCAGACCCCTTGAGTCTGGCCTCTGGATCTCACATATCTCTTCTGGCTCATTTTGTAAGCCAGAGTAATTCACAAGACCATCTTAAATTCTGGGGAGTGAAGAAATAGATTGCGACACCGGATAGGAAGGATGGTTTAGTCACACGGCAAAAGGTATGCATGCTAAAAAGAGAGGGGTGCATAGCCACTGTTGAATAAAACTTGGGAGAGACCATTGTTTTGGACTGAATTCCTGCACTGGGCCCCAACAGGCCAACCCAAATGGAGTCACTCATGTTAAGTGCCACGTAATCAAACTAAAACTTTAAAAAACAGGAAAATCCCAAAACAGGCCAGGTTGCCAAAAAGAAAAAAAAAAAGGAGTCCAGTCAACCTGAGTGGCATGATAAAGGAAGTTCCCTCTGCTTTAATCCACACAATGAAAGCAACCTGAAGTAACCAAGATAACCAGAAGTAACGAAGTAAGTGGATATTAACCAATCTGCTTTTTGTACTATGCTGTTTCCTTGTTCCTGCTCAAACTACCTTACAGAATCTTACTGTTCTGCCATTCCCAGTGGAGCTCTTGTCTATTTTATCAACTAGGTGCTGCCCAGTTTATGAATTGCTAATAAAAGCCAATTAAGCTGGGTGTGGTGACTCATGCCTGAAATCCCAACACTTTAGGAGGCTGAGACAGGTGGATCGATTCTGCCTAGGAGTTCAAGATCAGCCTGGGCAATATGGCGAAACCCCATCTCTACAAAAAAATACAAAAATTAGCTGGGCATAGTGGTGGCACATGCCTGTAGTCCCAGCTACTCAGGAGGTTGAGGTAGGAGGATCACTTGGGCCTGGGGAGTCAAGGCTGCAGTGAGCCGAGATCTTGCCACTGCACTCCAGCCTGGGTGACACAGCAAGACCCTGTCTACAGATAGATAGATAGACAGATAGATAGATAATTATTATAACTGATAATTAAATGAAATAACGTATTTGAAATGCCTAATATATAAAAGACACTTATTGAACGGGTACTACTATTAATGTCATTATGGTTATGAACAGAGATCTCTCAAAAGAAAGTCTCTTGTTCAAGAATACTTGTCATGGTGACCTCTTTGGTGGAGGCTGCAGGGTATGTGACAAGGAACTGAGTTTTGTTGTCAAACTTTTGGGAGAAAGACTTGCTTACTCTTTCCTTTTGTAAGCCCACAAATGCAGCTGGGGTAAGGAATTAAAATGAGATTGTATTTGATTTGCCTTAAAATTCGCGTTTACCTTATAAATGTGTATACTGGACAGTGTCCAGTCAGCAGAACGGAAACTACCCTAGGAATTTCAAGTAGAAGAAAGTTAACCTAGGAAATGGGCTGCAAATGTGTTGAAGGGCTGGAGGAGAATAAAAGGGGAGAGCTGAGATCATTCAGAGACTAGTAACTGCAGGAAGCTACTACCGTCCTAAGGCTGGCTGAACAAAAGGAAATATGGTGTGATCCAGACAGAGTCGGTGATTGCTCGGTGGCTGAGGCTGCTGTGATACTTGCTGCTCCACGGCCGTTATTGGAAATCTTTCAGGAAGCCGGGAGACTAAACTCCCACCAAGGGCTGCCTGTCACGGACACTGATGCTGCCAGATCCAGAGCCCAGGAACGCCCTGCTGCAGAGGCTGCGAGAGCACTCCCTGCCCCCACTGCTGTTGAAACTCCACCTGAGCAGAAACTCAGTCACCTACTGCCGCTGCTACTGCTATTGCCGCAGCTGCTGCCACTGCTGCTACTGCTGCCACTGCCAGAGACTTCAACAGAAGGAGAAATAAAATCAGCTTCCTTCTCCCTTCTACCCTCCTTCCAAGCTCCCACCACCGTCTCCCATTGGCAGAGGCTACTGGGAAGCAAGCTGGCTGGGGATTCTGGGAAATGTAGTTTGCAGGCTTCCAGCTCCTGCAGAGAAGGGCAGGGAGAGTGGGGTGGCATTGAGAGCCGACAGGCAAATAGGCAGTACCATGTGAAACACAGACGTTTCGCAGAGCGCCGCTGCGTGTGTGCCTCTCTAGATGCTTTCCGTTTGGGTCTCGTTGAAGCAAAGTGAATGTATGTTGAATGTTTCAAAATTCTTAATGGAATACTGTCACACCACATTTAACCATCTGACAATCAAATCCCTCTTCCTTCTGGCCATTTACTCCTTTCCTCCTTAGGTTTGGCATTGGATGTGTAAATTCTGGGAAAAAAAAAAAAAAAACCTTTGCGTTTCACACTCCACTTTGCAGAACACCAGTGGAGTCTTTCCAGTCTCCTGCCTCTTATCCACTCGAAAGTGCTTCATTAAATACCCGAGGGGCTGGATATATTGCATGGGGCATCTTACGCAAAGGGATACATACATTCCTTGTATCCCCTTAAGTAATCTCAAAAGATGCTCCTGGTTTTTCTTCAAAATTGTCTACGATTTTTTATTTTATCTATGATTACACACCTAGTCTGCTACATCTGTGATAATGCAAAAGGCTATTCTATTAAACTAGCAATGGCTGTCCCTCATGAAATGAGGTCACTTCCTCTTTAGACCTGAACACTGAGAACATTAGATTATTCTTAGATTTTCTCTTAGGTTTATTGAGCCTGATTGTTCCTTCATGGGCTGAAATCATGCTGCTCTCTCCAAGAACAGCCCTGAGGAGGGGGCGAGTGGGAGGCTGTGATAGCTCAGAACCACTCCAACAAATAAATCAAAATCCAAAATAGAGCTGCTGTGAATTGGAAATCCTTCAGTATTTCGGATTTCCAACTCAGAGCATGGTCAGAGCTCAGGAGGAAACTTTGTTCCTAGCCCAGAATTGGATCCTCAGGTAAAATCAAGTGACAGAACAGCGAGGGTAGTCATAAAGACAGAAAGTGAAGGGAGGCTTGTTTTGCCAGGGACAGTCCCACAGCCTTGCCATGGAGCCTCGTGTCTGCCTCCGCACCTGGCTGAGTCGCCCAGTGCCTCGTAGGCCCCTCCTATGGCAGTGACAGTTGCATGAGGCAGAGGTAGGGGCAGATGCAGGGGTGGCCAGTGGTCCAGTACAGGGTTCAAGGGATGCAGCTGCCTGTGAGGCCATCACAGGGATGAGGGATGGCATATTTCAAAGAAGTTTAAAGACAGAAACCAACAGGTATCAAGTTCCTATGATGGGACAGGCATGCTCTATCACTTTTCATTTTAATCCTGACAGTAACCTTATGACATTATCTCCTTTTTAGAAACAGGAAAACAGATGATCTTGCATCTGGCAAGCCACTTAGCCAGGACGCAATGCCCTGTCTCTGACACCCACATGCCCCTAAGGCGAATCCCGGCACTAGCTCCTCCTAGGACAAGCAGGAGGGACAAATAACCTTCACTGATCAGCTGTCATGCGCCAGGCATCGTGCTATGTGTCTGACACATGTTACCTACTTTAGACTTCCCCAGCACCCTGAATCATAGGTCCTGGTGTTCCCATTTTACAGGGTAGGAACATAAAGTCGAATGTTATAAATGTGTACAGGGAGGGGATTTGAACCCGGGCTTACTTATTCCAAAGCCAGATCTTTCTGTGGCATCAGCAGCTTCCTGATCTATTTTGGGAGTGGAGATGTAAGCATTGAAGGTCAGGAAGAGGGCTGGGCAGAGCAGGCCAAGAACCGGATGATTAGTTTGGACACAGTGTGTGGAAACAGGAGAGCCTTGGGGCCCGGGGTGACTGTGCACTTGTCACAGCTGTCTTGCTCTTTGTGGCCTCTTCCCTGCCAGTGTCTCCCAGGGGTTAAGAAAGGCTTGAGCCGCTTTTATTTTTCCCCTAGAACAAAGTACAAGTTTGAATCTGAGGTCCCAGCCAAATGTTTCTGGGCCCACAGTGGGCCCTCTTGCTGCCGCTCCTCCTGCCTGCACCTAAACCTGTGGGACCCCATGTAGCAAAAGCTCCTTTCAGCACAAGCAAGGCCTCCCTTCTCAGGAGGCCTCCCTCCTCAATACAGAGGTCAGGGCCAGAGCCTACTCTTTAATTCATATCCCCGAAGACCCTTTACATCACTTACACCCAGGGGAGGGTCCATAATTATCTTCCCACTAACTGAAAAAAACACATTAACCTTTTAAAACAAAATCCCCAGGGTTTTAGGAAAAGTGTAATCACTGAGGTCAACTTCGTGGGCTTACACTGGGATTTGTGAGCAACATTTTAAATAACTACAAAGCATTAAGTAGTTAGTGACATCTAACAAAATATAAAAAGTAGACTATAAATATATGACCATTTTCTTTTTTATTTTATTATTATTATTATTTTTTGAGACATAGTCTTGCTGTGTCACCCAGGCTGGAGTGCAGTGGCGCAATCTCAATTCACTGCAACCTCAACTCACTGCAACCTCCGCCTCCCGGGTTCAAATGATTCTCCTGCCTCAGCCTTCCAAGTAGCTGGGATTACAGGTGTGCACCACCATGCCTGGCTAATTTTTTGTATTTTTAATAGAGACGAGGTTTCACCATGTCTCTGGTCTCAAACTCCTGACCTTAAGTGATCCTCCCACCTCGGCCTCCCAAAGTGCTGGGATCACAGGCATGAGCCACTGTGCCCGGCCAAAATATGACCATTTTCTAAAGTTTCTTTCTTTTAAAATTTGGTGTCATGAAACAGTGTTTCCTGCCTACAACTTGTAGTCATGTCCTCACTCCAGAATGCACCCTGCTCTCCTCTGAAGAAGAAAAAGAAGACAAAAAAGGAAATCATGTACTATTGGGAAATTGCTGGCTGAAAACTTCTCCTAACTCAATATTTTGTCCTCCTAGCCTAGTTCTGTGACAAAGCTCAGTGGTCAGATCATTACACATTTAAGCCAAACAGAACTCAGAAATGGGGGGAGAGACACACCAACACAGAGAAAATGTAAGATCATAAAATAAGCTATTCTAGCCACGTTCTCCATTCTAGGTGAATATTGCCTATAGAAAAATGTTTTTAAACACGATTTTGTGAAAAACTGCTACTGGGAAGCCGCTGACACGAAAAGGATGTCCTCTTGGTGGGGAATTTAATGCTGTTTTTGGTATTTCATGTCCATTACATTTTCAACAGGTGATCAGGAAAGCAGAGCTGGTGCTGGTGTGATTTCTCGACTTTACAACAGATGCATACAGGGCATCCAATGAGAGTTTGAAAACATGTATCCCCAGTGATCATTTCTTAGGAGATAGTTGAGGCTGTTTTGTAACTCTCAGTGGCTGCCATAGGCATTTTCACAATGTTGCTTTCCTGTCTTTAATTTTAGTTCCTCTTTGAGCTGTGGAACAGCTAACACTGCTGCAGAAATGACCTTCCGCCATGTTCTGGAGTCTTCAGCTCCAAATGGGATTGGTCAGGGCCAGTGCGTGACACCCTGCCTTGCGGCCGGAAAGCCTTTGTCAGTGACTTCTCAGTGGTGTCAGATTTCTGTTCACTCAAGAACACACCCAGAAACCTGGAGAAACAGCTCTTGCAGAGTAATACCGACTCTCCCTCCTCCTGCTTGTGCACTGGCCCAGGCAGAGAGGAAGGAAGTCACAATTTAAAAATAAAATTCACACATAAGCTTTCGGCCAACATTTACATCTTAATAACCTGAAGTCCCATGGGGTCCCACGCTGAGCTTCGTCCATGACATTCACAGTGTTCACACACCTCAGACCATCTCTTCTGGGATCTTCCTGGGAGGGCTGCCCCAGCAAAGCGAGCAGTGCTGCCCTTTGCTAAGAAAAGGTCTCCCCATGGCCGGGCTAGAGCCCCACGCGTGTGCTCTTATGTGCTGCTGCTGTGTCCATCTGCCTTGCAATAAATTCCCCAGGCTTTATCAAATGGCCTTGGTTTTAGAATTTGCCCTTCGGGACACTAATGGTAGAGGAAATAGCTTGTCATTAGATCAAAAAAATTGTCATGAAAGTCCCTGCTCTTCTGCAAAATTAACAAAGCCAAGGCCTCCTCCCTTGGAGCCCGCCTCACCTGACAGAGGTGTGTCTGGCAACGTCTGGACGCACCTGGGACCCAGAGCAGCCAGCGGGAGGCTTTCGGGCCCCCTCAGCGAGAGGAAGTGCATTTGAACGCCTGGAAACAAAATGCATGTCTCCCGACTGCCCTTCAGTAAAACATTGCTTCCAACTCCTGATATGCAGCTTTATTTTCATTTTTTAGATTATTTCTCGGTAATAGCCAGGACATAACTCATGGCTGACTCCTTTTCTAATTCTCCAACTTGCCTCAGTGCCTCCCAAAGCCTAGTCCCCGATGGTAAGGCTCTGTGACCCAGCGGTCAGGGTGAGGCCCATGGCAGTCGCCTGGGACTATTAAGAAACCTCTATCTGTAGTCCTGCGCTTCATTAGATAAACTGGTTTTCTGCATGTAGACTGCAAGTAATCACCGCATACAAACAAAATGAACTCTGCCGCCTAGCACTAGATAAGTAATGCTTCAAAAACTATTACTCTAGGCCTCTTCATAGACTCAGTCCCTTCCCAGCCGCCTCCCCACCCCACCCCCTGGCTAAAGTGAATGTGTACTTATTTGCTGGCTGAAATTCTGTCTATCCTGGTTTCACAATCCTCCCTGCCTCAGTGTCAGAAATCATATAGTTGCACAGACAAGCTTATCTTTTGGCAGCAATTTCTAAAACAAATGTAAGTCCTTTGCTTTTCTCTCCCCTGCCAACCCCCGACACTGTACTGCATCGCATAAGCTTCCAAGCTTGCTTTGAAAGCTTCGTCCTTGAGCACATGGGACATGGAAAAATACTGCCTGATAGGGTGGCTAATCTAGTGGGATGATTGGAGATCAGTGGATTAGGGAGATTGTGGCGTCAATTGAAGATCAAGGTCCACTGTGCTTCATGCCACTCCTTTAGAACACAAAGGCCAATATCATTCTTGCCACACCAGCTTAAAACCCGATACCTCGGAAGCAGGTTAGGCAAGGCAGCACAAGGACTTGCTGAACCCAGAGCAAGCAAATATTCCCACCTGCAAGCCTCCTTGGCAGAGCAGGGCTGACAGTGGGGCACAGAGAAAGTTACCTCAACCATTCTGTACTCTTGCCTTTAACGAGCCCCCATTTTAACCAAGTTTCATCCCTCCTCTTTTTAAAGCCTCTCAAAGGACCCATAATTGCCCTTGATAGAGCTCCTTCACGTGTAATTTGAATGTAATTCACTTACATAGTCAATCTGATCAGCACTTACTAATCCATTGCCTATAACTCATTTTTCATTATTATTTCTTGAATGAGTGATTTTAAAAATTGCATATGCATATCGTTCCCAAGTCTCTCTCTGAGCCTCTTTGTGACGGGGATGGAGTGAGCACCAGCTTGTATTTCCTTCCTAGTTCCCCTTCCTGCGGCGCTTCCCTCTTGGGGAGATTTTGGTGAATACTGAAGATACTTTCTTGGGCAGAAATGAAGGGGCTTTTCATCCTCTGTGGAAGAACCACATTGACAAGCCCCCCAGCACCCCACCTTCTTATTCCCAGTTGTGTGACCTCAGTTTCCCTGACCGTCTCTGTGGCTCTCCTCGCAGCCCTCTTGAGGACTTGTTTCTCCACCCCATGGCTGCTGTGCCAGGCATGATCTAGGCCTGGACATCAGCAGTCACCAGGTTTGCTTCCGAGGAGCAGCGGCGGCAGGAGGAAGTCTGAAGCTGTGGTGAATGTGCTCCTTTTGGAGCAGGGCCCAAGGCCAACCTGAGTCCAGGAGGAAGAGACGAAGCAGGACAGCTGCGGTGGAGGATGAGGACAGGGGGACGCAGAAGCACCTTCCTGCTGAAGCGTACAGTGAGGGGGCGTGGGGACCACACTTGGGGTTCTGCAGCGGCAGCTGGAGAAGAGGGTCACCTCGAATTGCAGAGGATGTGCTGGAAGGCAGAAGGGGGAAAGAGACTCAGAGAGAAACAGGGGGAGGGAGAGTAGGGAGAAACAGGGGGAGGGAGAGTAGGGAGAAGCAGGGGGAAAGGGTGAGGGGAGAGAAAAGAATTACCTGCACAAGATGGCCACTTGGATGGAGGATGAGGAATAGAGAGCCCGGAAGGCGAGAAATAGGTCTAAATTCATGGCACACATTCATACACAGGAGGCCTGGATCTCCGTGGGCGCTGGGGTGTGTGTGCACCGAAGGTCCACCTGGCCTGTAGTTGGTATGTCGATGAGGCCTTTTCCCTCTCAATGTCCTGTGATAGCCAGAAGCATTATAATTGCTTAAAGGATGGTGGCTAGAAAAGTTGAGAAAGTACATATTCCCTAGAGTGCTCTGCTATATTTTTCTACGTTTTTATTTCCTCCAAGAGTGACAATCCCTCAAAAGCTCAGGAGGCTGCTTTGAAGGGGGAATTAGGGGCCAAGAGGCTTGAACGCCAAGAGAGGGAGCTGCGCTATCTCTAGGTGTGAGCATAGGGCTGGCCCAGCCTCCTGAAGAGGGGCTTCTCCAGGCCCAAGCCCAGGACCAACAGCAGCTGTGGGTGTGGGAGAGCGGCTGCTCTGGCCAATAGGACTACACCAACTGGGGTGTCTGAGCCAAACAAAGCCCACCAGGGACACCCCATGTTGGATCGGGCACCATATTTTCCTCCTTCCACCTGGAAAGTGATGCTGTAAGCTCCCGTCTGACTCATTCTCCAGGCTCAGCTCGAGCCCACCTCCAGCAAGAGGCCTCCCCAACCTGCTCCCACCCTCATTTGAACCAACAGCCCTCATGGCATCTACCAATTACAGTTTGCTGTTCATCAGTTATTCCAAGCAGATTAATATTTTGAGGCCATGAGCAGTAGGGTTTTCAGAACTAAATAGAAAACTTTAGCACTGTTTGAAAACTTTAAGAAAAAAATCGGACTACCAGCAGAAGTGTCTTCCATGAGTGCAAGTAGGAGCCGGCTTTATACTTTTAAATTGGACTTTTTTTTTTTAATCTGGGAAAGTTGTAAATGAAGATGAAGAATCTGCAAAGATGTATCCCCCGGTGTTTAAAAAGAAATGCTTGGCCAAACAGGCTACCTTCAGGTTGTATTTTTTATTTTAATGAAGCAGGTCAGTCTCAGAAAGAAATGTCATAAAGAAAATGTGGCACATATACACCGTGGAATACTACGCAGCCATAAAAAAGAATGAGATCACATCCTTTGCAGCAACATGGATGCACTGGAGGCCATTATTCTAAGTTAATTAACTCAGAAACAGAAAACCAAATATCTCATGTTTTCACTTATAAGTGGGAGCTAAACATTGGGTACACATGGTCAAAAAATGGGAACAGTAGATACTGGGGAATACAAAAGGCAGGAGAAGGAGAGGGGGTTAAGGGTTAAAAACTACTATCTATTGGGTACTATGCTCACTACCTGGGTGACAGATTCATGTGTGCTCCAAACCTCAGCATCATGAAATTACAGCTTTGTAATAAACTTGCCCACATACCCCCTAATCCTAAAATAAAAGTTGAAAAAAAAAGAACACTTCATTTGCAAGGAGGAAATCAGAAGCCCAGGGTATAAAACTGCAAAGGATGTACGGTGGGAGGGAGATGTGATGCCAGTGGAGATTTAACTGTATGGATTATACTGATATTTCAACTAGCATCGTTACTGTTCTTGGTAACAGTAACAAGGCTCTGGTTATAAGTTCCGTTAAGTTTTGAATGGTCTGCCCACCTCTACTTTTCCCATGAGCTAATTATTTTTCACCCTTCGTTTTCCAGAAACGAGAGTTTTCGTGGGCGATGAGGCGGATGAACGTATGAGATTGCAGTAGAAACTCCAGTATGCGGCGATTTCTGGCTTATTGACCTATGACACTTTTTTTCTGGATTCTTATCTCATTTAACTTTGCTATTTGTATTAGTTTCCAAAAGCTACTATAGCAAATTTCCACAAGCTTAGTGGCTTAAAACAACCCAACTGTGTTATCCTACAGTCTGAAGGTCAGAAGTCCAAGTTAGGTCTCACTGGACTAAAATCAGGGTGTAGACAGGGCTGTGTTCCCTCCCGCCTTGGCCAGCTTCTAGAGATGCTCTCACTCCTTGGCTCAAGGCCCCTCTCGTCTTCCAAAGAGAGCCATGTCCGGTCTTAACTCGCATTAACTCCAACTATCTTGACTCTTTTTTCCACTTATCAGGACCCTAGTGACTACACTGGGCCCACCTGGATAATCTAGACTCATCTTCCCATCCCAGATCTTTAACTTAATCTCATCTGCAAAATCCCTTTTGTCATGTAAGGTAACGCTCACAGATTCGGGGATCAGGATGTGGACATTTTAGGGGTGTCATTATCCTGCCTGCCACACTGTGGTTATTCACCTTTCTATGTGTTCATGCTTTGGCACCCCCAGCAGATGGGAAGCTCCTTTGGGGAGTGGGGTACTGCTTCTTTGTCATTCTGTTCCCCATAGCAATTGCCCAATTCAGATACTCAGAAGGTATTTTTCAATTAGTTTTCCTTCCTGACTCCTGGTTTGAATAACACAGAAGTGTATTTCTAGGTAGAAGCTGTGTTGAGCCAGCCATGGTATCTTACCTTCTTGCTAGTCAGTGGGATACAAAGATGATTCAATATTGCCCCAATTTTCAATAAATTTGCCAGGTCGGGCACGGTGGCC
Organism: Pan troglodytes; assembly: GCF_028858775.2. Classification (NCBI taxonomy): domain Eukaryota; kingdom Metazoa; phylum Chordata; class Mammalia; order Primates; family Hominidae; genus Pan; species Pan troglodytes. The sequence goes on from NC_072401.2 coordinate 185,994,199, forward strand.
CTCGCCTGTAATCCCAGCATTTTAAGAGGCCAGAGCAAGAGGATTACTTGAGCCCAGAAGCCCAAGACCACCCTGGGCAGCATAGTGAGACCTCGTCTCTAGAAAAAAATTTAAAAACTTAGCTGGGCATGGCGGTGCCCGCCTGAAGTCCCGGCTACTTGGGAGGCTAAGGTGGGAGGATTGCTTGAGCCCAGAAGTTAGAGGCTGCAGTGAGCCATGATCACACCACTGCACTCCAGCCTGGGTGACACAGTGAGACCATGTCTCAAAATAAATAAATAAATAAATAAATTTGCCTTGCAAAATGTTCAAGGTGGCTGGACAGCACCCACAGGGTAAGCTCTTTGACACAGGAACGACACATACAACTAAAGATAAAAATAATGTGATACTTGATTGAGCATAATTTTATGGAGCAGAGGTAGCTAGAATGAGTGGAGAAAGCAACTAGGGAGAAGAGAGCCGAGTGGGTTATTCTCTCCAAATTTTGAATAAAGTCATGGGAAAATCAAAGTAGTAGGAAGGGGTCAAAATGAAGCGTGCAAAGATGTAAGAGTATTATCACGAGAACCCAAGACAGCAAAATACGTGTATGTCTAAATACACCAGAACAGCAAAGGAGAGCTTACCTTATTTAAAGTGACATAAATAAAATTGAAAAACGTAGGGATGCTACTGGAGGCTGAGGGTGGAGGAGACACTGATATAAGCAGCTTTCTTGGTCCTTTGCTTTTGTCGATCAGTTTTCCAGGATTAGCTAAAATGCAGCCAGATTTATCCCAGTAAGAAAAAACGTACCCCCTTTCTGGATGCCCAGAGCACTTTGTTTCCACAGTACAAAGCGCTGACCACATGTGGCTTCAAATTTTGCCATGGAAATCCCCTTACACCCCCTGAAAGCAGATTCAGGTGTGCTAGATGGTATTTTCCAAAGATGAAAACGTCACAGTATCTCCTACTCATGTGCTTCCAGAACTTCGCCACTACCTAGTCAAGACGTAGAGTCTAATTCCGTTTCCTTGAGTCAAGGCAGGTTTGGGACTCATTCACAATCCATAGAAGGCAGTACAATGGATGCTGCCTAGCTTCTAGGTCATCAAAGGCGGCTGAGCTTCTGTCTTGCTGGGGCATTTGCTCTCGGAGCCCTGGCCTTCCACGTGAAGTCCGAGTACCCAACGCAGCCATGCTGTGAGGGAGGCCACAGTGCCTGGGGAGGACCCGGATGGACGCTGCAGTCAGCGGACCTCATCCTCCAGTGCTCCAGGCCAGGGCTAGACATATAAGGACAGGAGCCGTTAGACCATAATACACCCCAGCTGCTGCGTTACCCACAGTGGTCAAGGCCCCAGCTGTCATGCAGCAGAGACAAGCCACTCCTGCTGTCTAAATTCCAAACCCTCCAGGTGTGGTGGCTCATGCCTGTAATCCCAGCACTTTGGGAGGCTGAGGCAGGCGGATCACGAGGTCAAGAGTGCAAGACCAGCCTGACCAATATGGTGAAACCCCGTCTCTACTAAAAATAGAAAAAAATTAGCCGGGCATGGTGGCACTTGCCTGTAATCTCAGCTACTCAAGAGGCTGAGGCAGGAAAATCGCTTGAACCCAGGAGGCAGAGGTTGCAGTGAGCGGAGATCATGCCACTGCACTCCAGCCTGGGTGACAGAGTGAGACTCCATCTTAAAAAATAAATAAATTAATTAATTAAATAAAATAAAATAAATTCCAAACCCACAGACTCTGAGAGCATAAATAAGATGATCATTTTAAACCACTAAATTAAGGGGTGACTTCTTATGCAGCAACAGTACCAGGGGAACCAGGTATGAGCAGTGCACATATTTTCACTGAATTTATATTGTTTGGGAAGTTTTCCTGGTTAAGAGCTCCGATTATAGCCATTATGTTAACAGGGAAACCAACACCTAGGACAATTAGAGGGTAATCAGTGGCTTCTCCAGGGCTTCAGCTACAGTGATGGGTGAGAGGAACATGACAGGATCAATTCTGAGAGTGCTGGCCGGGTGCAGTGGCTCACACCTGTAAGCCCTCATTTTGTGAGGTCGAGGTGGGTAGATCGCTTGAGTCCAGGAGTTTAAGACCAGCCTGGGCAACATGGCAAAACCCCATCTCTACAAAAAATACAAAAATTAACTGAGAGTGGTTGTGCTCACCTATAGCCCCAGCTACTCAGGAGGCTGAGAAAGGAGGATCACTTGAGCCTGAGGAGGCCAAGGCTGCAGTGAGCCGTGATGGTGCCACTACACTCCAGCCGGGGTGACACAGTGAGACCCTGTATTTAAAAAAAAAAAAAAAAAGCATTCTACTTGAAGCAAGAAAAAAATATTTTCTGGAAGGGAATCACTTCCCTAAAAAAGAAAAGTAGCAGAATTTTTGTGCCTAGGGACAACTGAGAATAGGCACCCCTCACCCATGCTGTGTCCTCCAGGATGAGCTGCCCACAGGTGAGGTGGGGGACCACCACCCAGCTTAGGCAGGAGTGGCCCCTGCAGGGGCAACACAGCGAAGAAGGCTTATCAAGCAGGATGGGGGTTTCCAAGCAGTGCTGCAAAAAGGCCTTTCTGTTGTTTTTTATGTAAGTCTGTTTCATGCCACATTTTGGGTGAAACACACACACACACACACACACACACACACACATACTGCACAGCTGACAGTGGACAGGACTTCCTGGTGACTCTGGGTAAAGTCATTGTTGCTGGAAGAGAAGGGAAATGCATGTTTCCGGTGAGTTTTGCCTTATGTGGCTAAAATGTGAGAAACTTGGCAAATTTCCCAGTGCAAGAAGTCTATGGGACAGTCTGAAAAAGGAAGGGAGGATAATCTCCACCAGTTACTGAAGTGAAAGTGAACTGTTCTTTTCTGGGGACCCTTCTTTACAGAGAAAGAGTTGAAATGAAAAACACAGCACAGCCAATTTTGTCATATTATCTGGCCAGTTTAGTAGCCTATAGGTATTGTTTAAGGCATTTAGAAATTCAAGTGGTTGTTATTAGGACTATTTTTTTCTTTGCTTAAGACATCTAACCAATTTTGCATAAACTAGGATGGGGAATATGAAGGCCTTGTGTTTCTTTTCCAGTTAAATAAATCTATCAATAAATAATTATGGAGCAGGTAACTCCCAAAATGTTTACTCGGATAATGAAATTCCAAGAAAGAGCCTTTAAAAATTTGTAGTAGGCTGGGCACGATGGCTCACGCCTGCAATCCTAGCACTTGGGGAAGCCAAGGTGGGTGGATCATTTGAGTCCAGGAGTTTGAGAGCAGCCTGGACAACGTGGTGAAAACCTGTCTCTACAAAAAGTTTAAAAATTAGCCAGCCTGTAGTCCCAGATACTCAGGAGGCTGAGGTGGGAGGATCATTTAAGGCAGGGAGGTCAAGCCTGCAGTGAGTCGTGATTATGCCACTGTACTCCAGCCTAGGTGACAAAAGGAGACCCTGTCTCAAAAGATAATAACAATAAGTAAATAATAAAAATTTGTAGTAAATAGATGTCTCTTTTTGGGGCTTATTCTGCATTATAAATCCACTCAGCATCAAGGCCCCAGGATTAACTTTTAAACGTCAAGCTTCCTTCTTGTCCTGAAATGTGTCAACAGGTACTGAGTGTTGGCTCAAAGTAACTTGGTCTTACCTGGGGTAATCCCCTACCAGATACCCTCAATTATCTAGTCACTACAGAGCCAAATCTCCAGCATGCCTGGGCTGACATTCTGGAGAAAGTGAATCACAAATCACCTTGAATTAAGGTAACGTGGCTTCTACCACACAAAAGCCCCCAAACCTCAGTGATGAAACACAATAGAAATTCACTTCCCACTCATGCAGGAATTGGCACAAGGCAAGAATGAGGGACGTGCCAGACAATCCTGTGGAGCCTATGCCGAGACAGGCTCTGCCACCCTACGGGCATGTCCCCAGCACTGCTGCCAACAGATAGGATCAGAGAGCAAAGGATGGGCGGGAGCATTTTGTGGGCCAGGTGTGGAAATGTCATACATCACTTCCTCCTAGCTTCCCATGGCCAGAACTGTCACCTGGCCCAAATTATTAAGTAGATGCAGGTGTCTCTTGAAAACATCATCTCTGGCTGAGCAGCCACTTCCCAGCAACAGAGAAGGGGAGCAGAGTTCCCTGATGAACATCCAACCTTTGGCCACCATGTCACTTACACTATGGATTCTACCCAGCCCCAGCCTGTGGGATAGCTCCACAGATGATCAAACCACTCCTAGTCCCAGCAGGTCCATAAGACCATGCTTTGCTGTCTTGATCTGTATCACATTCATTTGGAGCAGTACTTTGGAGCTGGGAGATGGTCCTTCCTGTGGGGATGCAGCAAAGATGGATGAGGCTAGGCCTGCCCAGCTCATCCTGTTTCCAGTGCTCATTCACCAAGGAGGCCAACCAACATGGGAGGTCCTTATGAAAGGAAAGCATGTTCCTCTGGTGCTCAGTGATGACGAACACCTCAGCATATGCAGTGCCCAGGGCAGGCTCAGGTGTCGAGAAGATTTGCTATGGAACTAGGCCCTGGCCAGGATTTCACTTAGTAATTAACTCTAGGTGTTCTTTTTCCTCTGTGAGTAGCTACTAATGATATAATGGCTGGATTCAATGCTGAAGGTAAGCAGACCTGCTCAGAGATCTGTTTATTTACATAATGAGTTAGCTTGCCCTGTGGCCCCATCACTCTCCCATGTAAATCTAGATTATTTTTAAGGAATGGCAAATATAAGCCATGATTTATTGTTAATTCATTATACTAGGCACTGTGCAAAATACAGTACAGTTTTTATTTATAATAGTAACAACAGCTCTGCAAGGTAGACATTATTGTTTTTATTTTAAAATGAGGTGCAAGGTTAGATAGCTCCTTCAAGGTAGCTGATGAGCAGCTGAGCTAAGACTGGAGTCCAGGCCTATGCAATTCTAAGCTGTGCTCTCCTTCCTACGTGCCATATGATGCATGCCCCACCACCATGCCGTGGGATGCTTGCCACCAGCCTCCTAGAGTAAATGCCTGGCACACACATGGCGAACACCCACCCACTCATCCCCACTGATGAGACTCACCGCAGTAAGCCTTCTCAGGACACTAACAGTAAGCATAGTACACTCACCTTGATAGAGTAACTCCCGTGGGCAAGAAGTCTGTAGAAAACATATTCATTGAAAAGTGAGTGTCCATTGCACATGACTGTGCATATCAACAACATATAATCTGGCCACACCCACCCCTCTTCAGCCATGCCAAGGGTGAGCTGCAGAGTTACAACAGCTGTTTTGGATTCTTGTAAGTGTTCATGTCATCATCAGTACAAGGTCCACTTCTCTTCACTTCTGCTTCTTCATAGTTAACAAACCAGGGAAGTGTGCCTTGTCTTTCTCCAGACAGGTTAAAAAGGCCGCAGGAATTCAGAGAGTAACCAACTCGTCACTAACACAGCCTTTTTGCCAGGCCACCAGAGCATTTGAAAAGATAGTTACTACTGCTAAGAGTCGTATCATTGAGCAGAACCTTGTACAGTGAAACATTTTTATGTGTGTCTTTGAATTCTTTAAGCAAAGGCAGAGCAGTTTGGTACTGGAAATCACAACAAAGAAAAACACATTGCACATTCCCTAACTGCCATTATTAAAATAATTACTTCATTTATTGGAGTGTTTCACATTGCCGGGCACTATCGTGGGTGCTTTACACTCATTGTCTTATTCAGTCCTCACATTGCTCCTACAAAGACTATAATTTTATTATTTCCCTTTTGCAGAAGAAAACAAAAACAAACTAAGAGTCAGATTAAGTAAGCACATAGCACACGACAGAAGAAGGTGAGCCCAGGTTTGTTTGAATGCTTCTAAAGCCCATGCTTTTTCCTTTGTACCAGATAGCTAGAGGCCCCAAAGCTGTTTGCAAAAAATGCCAGCCCAAAGGAAACTCCAGCATGAAGTGGGGAGCCCGTCCAGTGCCACATGGCCGTGTTGCTGTTGTGCCCTTACAAGAAAGGGAACACAGTGTTCCAAAACTGCACAGGGACTGTAAACAAAATAAATGGCAGCTCTCAGAATTGGTGCTAATCCCTTGCTGGAGGCTGATTTCAGAAGAAGCCTACTGTGCAGCATTTGACTAGGTAGCCTGGCCCCCAAAATATTAAAAGAAAGTGCTGAGAACAATGTCTGTTTTGTGAGTGTGTATGCATTTAAGGCAGATTATCTCTTCCTATGCCAGTGCTTTCCTGTGCGTATCAGATCTCAAATGCTTGCTTAGTTATTTAAGAATTCCAGGGAAGCCTGAAATGAGCTTTTATAAGGAGAATTCCAAAGCTGACATTTGTTGATGGAAATAATTTCATAAGGTTTGATAGAATGGAAGATTTGCAATTGCATTAGGAGGCAGCAGGGGGATGGAATTACAGGAAGGACCCCTGCCAGCATGTCCCTCATACATAATAAATAAATAGAGCACGGCCATGAACCAATGACTTCAGATGAAAATGCTCGCATGTAAACATACACGTATTTTATAATTTATTTGTAACAAAGGCCTTAGGAAGGTATAGGTGCAAATGAGTTCATAAGATATGCCGTCAGCCAGGCACAGTGGCTCACTGTGATAATCCCAGCACTTTTGGAGGCTGAAACGGGTGGATCGCCTGAGGTCAGGAGTTCGAGACCAGCCTGACCAACATGGTGAAACCCCATCTCTACTAAAAACACCAAAAAAATTAGCTGGGCATGGTGGTGGGTGCCTATAATCCCAGCTACTCGGAGACTAAGCCAGGAGAATCACTTGAACTCGGGAGACAGAGGTTGCAGTGAGCTGAGATCGTGACATTGCACTTCAGCCTGGGTGACAGAGGGAGACTCTGTCTCAAAAAAAAAAAAAAAAAAAAAAAAAAAAGATTGGTCATCTATTGACTGCAGTCTATCAAGTCCTAGATATGTTATCTTATTTAATCCTGACAACATCTTGTGAGTTTGTGGAGAAAAGGATTCTCATGGCCATGCTACAGATAAGAAAATTGAAATTCAGAGAGGTTAAGTCCACAGAGGGTAGTAAGCGGCTGAGCTTAGATTCAAACCCAGGTCCTGCTTCCAAAGACAGGCTCTTTCTCACTTCTCTGAATAACAGACTTCACATTTCCTCGTACAGCTGAGCATCACTTTGAAGTTCCTATTCCTCCCTCCGAGGCATCTGAGGAATCCTTGGGACTAGGAAAAAATAATGATATGTACGCAGAGGTTGTTTATTTGTTTACACACACAGCCCTTCCCTACCCTACGTTGTTGTTGTTGTTCACGTGCCAGAGTCCCCAGAGCCTGCTCTCCACAGTGTGAGATAGTACATACCCTCATCGGCCTGTAAGCTACCTCCTTTGAGCTTCGAGAATTTGCCCATAAATTCCCACACATCATAGGATCCTTAGCTTTTACTGAGTTCCTTCGCATTCTTTGTGACCTGGAAGCTTTCCATTTTTCAGACTTAAAGATACTGCTGTGAACAAGTAAACATGTAACAACATCTGTTCTCCATTTGAAGATCCATTCAATCACACTGGTTTCTTTCTCTGCTCCCCTAACTTCATGGGGGCAACTGGCACATGTCAGGAGCAGGGACTCATTGATTTTCTGTTTTAAGTGCTACCCCTTTTCTGTTTTCCTTGTCCTTCCCAATAATACCCACAGGCCTGTGTTAGGATTCCTTCCAGCGCATGTCTTTAGGGTATAACAAGAGTCACAGGTGAAATTATGTTAGAGGCAGGGTCTGAGCTGCTTGGCTGCTTTCCCTCATTCACCTAACTTCATATTGCAGGGCTAAGGGAATCCAACATCATTTTACCCATTCTTGGGATCTTGAAAGGTCTTTCTACAGTTTAACATCGTTATTCAATTAATGAAAGATTTTGATGACACTGTAGACTTGGAAAATTCACTGAACAATTCTATTCCACAGTTATTTCTGAAAATGTTACATAAAATCAACTTCTGGTGCTCCCAGTTCCCAAGAGGCCACATCTTCAATATTTCTTTGTCATGGATGCATGAAATTGTTTGAAAATAGAAAGGAAGTTTTATTTCCCTTGCTCCAAAACCCAGGATAACTTTCGATTTAATAGGCCTCTTTAAAGTCTGGGAACCCATGCTATTGCCTCCCCTGTTATCCACAAACCCACTCATCAGCCCTTTCCCCACTGAAGAATGAATGAGGCGTGACTCCCTGCCCAAGCAGCATTTCTGCCACTACATCAAAGCTCATTCATGCTTTGAGCTCCAAAAAAGTAAATCCAAAGAAAACCTAGCATAAACGTTTTGCCCTGGTCAACAACTATCTATCAAGTTAGATAACAGTGCAGGCTACCTTCTTCCCAGGTCAGGTCCTCAATATGGGAAAGTAGAGGAGGGAAAAATAGAAATTCCAGTCCGGTTTGGGTGGGTTAAAGAAGGAGACAGGGAGATTCAGGATTTGTGGGATCCCAAAGCTTATAAAATTTGAGGCATCCTGTTTAAGGAAAAAAAGTAAGATTATAAATATAAAATTAGATATGAGTGTTAATATTTAGAATAAGAAAAGAACACAAGACAATAAATAATTTTTTAAAAAATGGCAAATAACACAAACATGAAGTCCAAAAAATTAAGATTTTTCTTTAAATAACTGCTTAAAACATCTCTATCATACTTTTTCCATATGTTTATTAGCTGCCTATTTTATAATTTTGTAAATATAATTTACAAAAGAAATTATAAAAGAAATATAATTGCTTCTCAGACTTTTGGCTAAGACCAAGTATGGAGAATGGAAATATAACGCAGCCTTTTCTCCAGCATATTTGGTCAAAATTTGTTTTTTATTATCAAGAAGCTTGGAAAAGTTTCTTTTGGCTTCACAATTCATTCTTAATGATGTCATACACATATTTGGGTTGTTGTCAAGTTTCGGGAAATCCCTACGGCCTTTCATACAGGAGCTTTTGTAGACATGTTTATTATTTATAGTAATGCTACAGATTTCTGGCCAGTAAATATAGAAAGTCTGACAATTCTGGTTCATGCAATTCCTATCAAAAGCTAAAAATATAAATATGATGAACTTACAATTGTATACTCTGCATTACTAAGTATATTAGTCTGTTCTCACATTGCTATAAAGAAATAGCTGAGACTGGGTAATTTATAAGGGAAATAGATTTAACTGGCTCACAGTTCCATAGGCTATACAGGAAGCATGGTGCTGGCATCTGCTCAGTTTCTAGGGAGGCCGCAGGCGATTAACAATCATGGTGGAAGGCGAGTGGGGCGTAGGCATGTCACATGGCCAGAACGGGAGCAAGAGAGCAAGGGGGAGGTGATACATACTTTTAAATGACCAGAGCTCACAAGAACTCATTTGTTATCATGAGGACAGTACCAAGAGGGATGGTGCTAAACCATTCATGATCTGCCATCAGGATCCAATCACCTCCCACCAGGCCCCACCTCCAACATAGGAATTATATTTCAATATGCAATTTGGGTGAGGACATGTATCTAAACTATATCCCCAAGGTTATTCTGAACTGGGGAGAACTACACTTTTGAATAAGCATCATTAAGAATCAAGTCCTCTACCAACAGTTTTATCCTGTGATGGCTGGAAGAATTTTCCACAGACGAGGTGCTGGCTCCACATATTTCAAACATTGTTTTTCCTCCCCTTCCCCACACACTTCCAGGGCTGGTATCAATTGCCGTGCGTTCTCTGACGCTGCACATTTATGTCTTGACATCAGGAAAATCAGCCCAGTGGGCTCAGGGAGTATTCCTGGAAGTCATTCCTCATCAGGATGGTTATTCATAACTCAGCTATATGTGAAATTGTCAGAAAACCACATAAATAGGTCCCATTTAACCAAAACTAAATATATCTCTAACTTGAACTCCACTAAAGCAAATATGGAAAAACACCCCGGGCCACTCCCAGCACCCACGCAAGGAAAACAGAAACAGAGAGGAAGCAAGAATGGAAATAACCAGCAGTCTCCATTGCTTAAGTGTCTTACTTTTGCAAATTTTATAAACCTATGACCATTTGAACACATTCTAAGGTTCTTCCCAGGGTCTTACATTTTGTTATTTTAAGCCACCAAGTTTGTGGTAACTTCTTACAACAGCCCTGGGAAGCGAACAGGCCTGCAAAACTAGTTCCCACCGCAACTGAAATGAAAGAAGGAAAAATAAGCAGCATGACTTGTCCAGTCTTCTACTTGGAGAGCTAAGGATGTAGGATTTAATTCTTAAGGCTAAGGAAGTGATTGAGAAGAGGTTGCATGTTTCACTCACCTATTGTTGCATAAAAAACCATGAAACAACCATTTCATCCTTATGCTCCCAGATTCTGTAGGTCAGGAATTTGGAAAGAGAACAGAAGGCATGGCTCTTCTCCGTGATGTCTGGGGCCTCAGCTGTGTTGAGTCCCATGGCTGGGGCTAGGATGGATGGGGCTGGATGATCCATTGACCTGGCAACATCTTGGCTCCTATGTCCAGTCTTTGAGTTGGGCTGGCTGGCGGCTGGCTGAGTTGGGGCTGGTGACCAGAGCATCTACCTGTGGTCACTGCAGCATGGCGGCCTCAGGCTCCAGGGACCGCTCACAGGGAAGTTCAGGGCCCCAAGGGCAGATGTTACCAGGCAACAATGCAAGTCTAGATTGCCTTCCATGACTTGGCCTTGGGAGTCATACGGTACCACTTCTGCCATTCTCTATTGGTTAAAGCAGACCCAGAATCCAGGGGAGTGGACACAGCCCCTACCTCTTGATGGGAAAAGTGCCAAAGAATTTGTGACCATGTTGCAACTTGCCATATTGCACGTTGTTCTTTCACCTTCCTTACAACCCATCCTGAAGCTGCAGGAACAAGATCAGCTCTGCCCGAAAATCAGCACAGCGCCTCTAGCCCAGTCCACAGAGGTTCTACCAAGAAAGGCTGCTGTGACAGTACATTAGTAATTTAAATCCTAATTAATAATGCAATGAATTAATATATACTTCACAATCTAAGGCACTATTTCATTGAAATCTCTGTTAAGTAGATGGTCTCTAACTTACGATTTTTTGATGTTATGATGGTGTAAAAGTGACATGCGTTCAACAGAAGCCATACTTGGAATGAATTTTGCCATTTGCTCTTTTCCCAGGCTAGTGATGTGCAGTATGATACTCCCTCTCCATGCTGGGCAGTGGCAGTGAGCCGCAGCTCCCAGTCCGCCACAGTCGTGAGGGTGAATGACTGACACTCTACGTTGTCCTGTGTTGCTACGTGATTCTGCCCAGCAAAGTTGATGTATGTTCTGAGCATGTTTAAGGGAGTCGAGCTAAGCTGTGATATTTACAACAGGTTTGTCTGAATGGCACCCCATCGTAAGTCCAGGAGTATGTGTATTTGTCACAGCAAGCCCATGTGTAATGCTGCATCCCAAGACTTTTTGAAACCAGACTTTGGGAAATATATTGATACCATGTCTTTGTGAGGTTATCGTATAGCCAGAACACCCCTGTGTGGTTTTATATTCCTTCCTTTAGCCTTGACCTCTGATGAAACCCTGTTAAACATTACACTGTGGTCTCAGCCATGCTGTGAGGAATTAGTGAAAGCCAGGCCCATGTGGATGAGTTGAGACAGAGAAGAGAAGTGTGGTACCCTCTTGCCTCAGGCTTGTAGCAATGGTGGGGTCTGGAGGGGGCCAGGTGTGTTTAGTGAAGATGTGACCCTTGGGAGGGTCATTTGTGGTGTGACCAGAAAGTCAGGATGGGCGGCCCTGAGAGACCTTCCTTTGAGCTCAAGTCAGGGACACCTTTGGGAAACAGTCATAAAGATAAGGCAAATAGCTGTGAAGGTGTCTACTGCCTCACAATAATCCAGCCAGGGGCCATGCCTTCAGGACCTGGCTTGGCTGTGCCCTGATGAGGTAAGATTCAGCTGCAACCTAGGCTGTCCTCCAATGACCAGACCCTGCACACTGGTGGGGGGCTGTGTGCACCTGGCGGAAGCGGTTGCTCACTGCCACCTCTCAAAGGTGTTACATAAACTAGGGCAGCCTGAATATTTTTATATATTAACAAGTACAATTCTGAAGCATAGGAAACAAAATTAGTGCAAATTGGGGTGACAAGGACTCAAGCCCACTTGAGGTTACTGTTGGGGCAGATTTGAGTGGGGGATGGTCACAGAAGCTTGGGTAGAGGGCAGGACTAGGTGATAAGTCTCCTGTCACAGAAGTGGGAGTGGGGAGACAGATAGATAGATGATAGATAGATATTGTCTTGGTCTATTCCTGTCGCTATAAAGAAATACCTGAAAGTCAATAATTTATAAAGAAAAGAGGTTTATTTGGCTCAGAGTTCTACAGGCTGTACATGAAGCGTGGTGCTGGAGCAGTAGGTGAAGGGTAGCCGGTGTGTGCATATCACATGGTAAGAGAGGAGGAGAGGGAGCGGATGATGCTGCTAGACTCTTTTTAGCAACCAGATCGCTCAGGAACTAGTAGATAAAGAACTTGCTCATTACCACAAGGATGGCACCAAGATGGCCATAAGGGATCCAATCCCACAATCCAAACACCTCCCACCAGGCCCCACCTCCAACACTGGGAATCTAGTTTCAACATGAGATTTGGAGGGGTCAAACATCCAAACTATATCAGATATTCAGTGTCTTCAGCCAGTAATCAGCACTACACGGTGTCTTGGGTGAGTGTCTGCATCTGCATGCCACGGTACCCAAGAGAGCTGACCGCATGGGCATGGGCAAACAGCAAGGCCTGTGCTGCCTTCTGGAAGCCAAGAAGATCAAAGAACTTCATATACTGATGACCCTCAAAACTCCCAACTCCTATGCCTGGGAGTCAAAGCCATACAAATCTGTGACTACTCGTAGGCTCTTATTTCAACCCACCCTCCTTCCCTCCCCCACCATCACCACCAATAGCATAACCCAGGAAACATGATTTACATCTGGAATTCTGGTGGAAGTTCTTATCAGGACTATAAGTTTCTTGAGTCAAGATCATGCTAACTTCAGACCAGTATCCTCCAGGAACTCCTATAGTGCCTGATATATAATGGCTGCTCAATCTATATTTGTTGAAAGAACAAAGGACAGGGAGTTTCAGGACACAGTCACTGTAAAATTGGGTGCATCATATTCCCACTGACTGATTTCTGGCTCCATACTAGTGTGTGCCACCCAGTTTGATGCCGTTGCAGGGCTGAGGTGCTCCTGGGGGGCTGAGACATAGGAGAGCTGCCACCACTCTTGACAGTCATCCTGGGACACCTGAGCACTCTTGACTCAACCTCTGCCTGACCTAGCCAGTCCCTTTGGTTAAGGAGCTGGGTGTGGGAAGTTTGACAAAACATGGGAGAGAACCAAGGAGAGGAGAGAAGGGCACAGAAATTTGAATGCCATGGGCTCCATTTGTTTCTTCCAGCCTTGGGTGCAATTCAGCTTGGAGATAAGTGTGGACTGGGTGATCTCTCTAATTCCTTCATTTCATGAATGATGTGTCAAAGGAGAAGTAATGGTTTGGGGGTTTTGTTGGTAGGCTTGGCCATACACTTTTAATTTCATCTATAAGTTCCAAGAAAGCCAGCTGTGAGCTCCATAATTTCCAATTAAATGTCTTCTCCCCTTTTAGCCAGGAATTACAAAGTTCTCTTTTTGACATTTATTCTTGGTAGCTGGCTAAATGAAGAGCTAACGTTTAAGTGAGCTGACATAAATGCCTGTTGATTTACTGTGTACGAATTCAGTAAATGTTTGTAAGCAATAGCTATGCTCAGCTCAATGTATCAAGGGACTTTTTAAAAGGTCTAGGGTACTAGGGCCTTCCACTAACTATTTAGTTAGAAAAATGGAGCAGAACTCCTTTGGGAAAATATAGAAAAAAGCTAGTCAGGATCTGATCATGAGTCCCATGAGTGGCCCAGTCATGATACCGGTGGGCTGGGCAGGTCCCCAAACACAAGTGGGACCTTGACCCCAGCCAGTGCCCAGGTGCTTGATATCATCGGGAGAAGAAATTCAAGGATGAGTCAGAAAATAGTGAAAGTACAGAGATTTGTTGCAAAGTGAAAGTACACACTCAAGATAGGGGAGGGCAGGCGGACTCCAGAGAAAGTTGTGCGCAAGGGTGTTTGGAGCTGCTACTTTTATGAGTTTCTTTAACCAAGGGGTGGAATATTCATGAAAATTCCTCGAAAAAGGTGGAGATTTCTCAGAACTGTGGTGCCACCCACTTTTACACCAAATATGGGTGCTCCTGGAACTGTCATGGCACTGGTGGGTATGTGATTTGTATGTTAATGAATGAATAATGAGGGCCTAAGAGAAACCTGAGTCAAATCCAGCACCATGTTGGGTCTAGTCGGTCTTAGCCAGCTTGGCCTACACCCTAGTTTTTTCAGGGTCCTATCAGCCCCTAGCTCCTGTGGCTATTTCAACAGTTTCCTTTTGCTAGTCCTGTGAAATGCCTGCCTAGAATTTTCTATTCTTCTGCGACCACCCTGTATTATTCCTGCCTCATTTCTGACAGAAGAGGCAGGAGGAAGACTGGAAAGGCTGGGTAGATTAAGTGAGAAGAGGAAAAAGGGAAAGGCATTCCAAGCAGGTAGAATAGCATGAGCAAAGGCTTGAAGGTAGCATAGTTGATAACCCCAAAATGTTTCTGTTATGAAGGGAAATCAGAAGGAAGTAATATGAAATGAATTGCTTGGAAAGGGATGAAATGCTTTCTAGAAGAATATGTGCTTGATCACGTTAGGGAGGAAAAACTTTCTTCTGTCCCATAAGTTGAATGGCTGGAGCCTGTAAATTTCACTGACGCAAGACAGGTTAACAGGAGAAAAGGAATACAAATGTATTTATATTTTTACGTGCATAGGAGTTCACAGAAAAGTAGTGAAATGCCAAGTGATTAGGCTCAGGGACGTATATATCATCTTAACAAAGGAAAGGGATGATACATTGTGGGAAAGTGACTAGCAAATACATGGGGGAGATTAATGGAACAAACTTTAAAAAAAAAAAGTTTGTTTATGCAGACTCATCTCAATGCTGACTGTCCATCTTTGATGGTAAGAGTTGCTCTACACTTCCTGCTATGGGAGTCGAGGAACACCTTCCACAAAGGGAATGTTACGCCCTGTTTTCAGGTAGAAAAAGAGAGCAGAGGATTCATCCTGCATCTGCTCATTTTCAATCGCTTGCAGCCCAAAATAAACCGTATGTCAAAGTGGCATATTTTGGGGTGGCATATTCTGGACCCCTTCAATCATGTAGGTCAGTATTTGCCAAAATAGCTTCGCTGGAATTCTAGCCTTGTAATCTTTACTTGACCATAGAAAAAGAATTCCCAGCAATCTGCCCGTCAGGCAATTCAAAAAAGCTCTGAGTCCTGCTGCAGTAGAGAAATCTGTTTAACTTTGTTTCCACCCTATTAAACATGAAAAGATCAACATCATCAGTAATTAAGGAAGTGTAAGTTGAAAATACAAACACCTATGAGAATGGCTAACATTAAAAAGAAAGAACTGGCAATACCAGGTGTGAATGAGGATGCCGAGACCTCAGCTCTCCTGCATTGCTGGTTGGAGTGCTGTGGGGAGGTCACCAGGAAACTCAGGGTAGACAAGGGTAAGGTTTGTTTTGCAGAATTAAGTCAGCACCTGCTTCATTGACAAGAGTCTCCAGTGACTTCCACGCATCCTTCTTGCCCTGATACTGAGAGGGAGATACTCTTACAAGCAGAGACTTCCTTTATAGATATAGATTTCCCCTGCACAGGGATCTGTTTTCAGATTAGAACTCCTGTGTCTGCAGTTTCTCAAAATAATCAGCTCAAAATAATCCTTATGCCCAAGAAGCATATTTTGGGGTGGCATATTCTGGTCTTCCATAGTCATATTTTAAGGTGGCATATTCTGGTCTAAATGGTCAGAGAAGACCTCATTGACAAACTGAAATTTAAGCAAAAACTTGAAGGAGATGAGGAAGAAAGCCATGTGGCTATTTAGGGGAAGAATGATCTGGGCAAAGAGAAAAGAGGTGCAAAGGCCCTGAGG
Source organism: Pan troglodytes (assembly GCF_028858775.2). Taxonomy (NCBI): domain Eukaryota; kingdom Metazoa; phylum Chordata; class Mammalia; order Primates; family Hominidae; genus Pan; species Pan troglodytes. The sequence goes on from NC_072401.2 coordinate 186,010,320, forward strand.
CAGGTACATGACTGACTTCTCCAAATGAAAATCCGTAGAACAGGGGGCTGGACACCTAGGATCCTGTCCTAGCTCTACAGATTATTTCTGCCATATGAGCCCATTTTCCTCATCCATTCAATTGAGGCATTCAACAAGGAGGTGACCAAGATCTCTTCCAGCTTGAACCTTGGATTCTAAATGCCCTCTGCTTTTGAGACTGCCGCTTGCTTTTCTGCCCGTATGACCCACTGGTCATACTCACAAACCCAAGATTCACCATTTCTCCATCCATTCAAAATAAGTTGAGGGAACCTGGCCTTTGCTGATCTTTTTTATCTGCGCTTGACTCTGTTATGGTGATTCTATCTCATCAGCACCTTTTAAAAAGAAATCCAGTAATCTCGCTGATTTGAAATTACCTCCATCCCTTCAACCCTCAGCTGCTAAGTCAAGCAGCCTGACAAACACTCTATTTCCCCAATTCTAAGATACCATCAATTATAAGATACTCTATCAATTTAATAGCAGCATTTCAGTGGGAGAAAGAAAGAAAAGAAGGAAGGAAGAGAGATTAGAAACAAAGAAGGGAGGGGCCTGGCGCGGTGGCTCACGCCTGTAATCCCAGCACTTTGGGAGGCTGAGGCAGGTGGATCACCTGAGGTCAAGAGTTCAAGACCAGCCTGACCAACATGGAGAAACCCCGTCTCTACTAAAAATACAAAATTAGCCGGGCGTGGTGGCGCATGCCTGTAATCCCAGCTACTCGGGAGGCTGAGGCAGGAGAATCACTTGAATCCAGTAGGCAGAGGTTGCGGTGAGCCAAGATCGTGCCATTGAACTCCAGCCTGAGCAACAAGAATGAAACTCTGTCCCCCGCCAAAAAAAAAGAAAGAAAAAAGGGAGGAAAAGAAAGGAAGAGACAGAGAAAGAGAGAGAGAGAGAGAGAGAGGCACATCTTACTGTGTGTCTTCTTAAATGACTTTAGAATTCACTTATCCATGCCATTATATGCTGCTTTCATTACCAAAGTTTAACTCTGGCCTGTTTCATTATCAGAGACTAAATATTCTTCCACATGATTTTGGACACCCACAGTTACTCACAGCGGTATGGAGAATGCCAGTTTCCGGCCATGCTTATGAGCTTGGCCTCGTCAGCACACTTAAGATTGACAATGTAATTTGAGGGCATCATAGAGAATCCTAGTGGTTTATTGGCATTTCCTCTTCAGCTAAACTTATAATTCTGTTTTTCCTTATTTTAAAGATAAACATTAAGCAGCTTCTTTTGAAAATCACTAGAAGCTTTTAAAGATTTTGGAGCCTGAATAATAGTTTTTTGTTTTTAATGGTGCATGAAGTAGTCATACCAATTTCCCCTTGCTTTGAAAAGTGTGTCATTTACTCTGTGCAGTGGGGGCGATGCCTAATGCCTGGCATGTGCCAGGCAATCTTTTGCACGCATGGTGACTTTTGCTCCAATGCTGTAAAGCAGAGTTATCTTTGTGAAAGACACTTTCAGTGGCAATTAGGGGCATGAATCTAAGTTAACAGGGTGCTGTGCCACCAATGAAAATAACAAAACAAAATGACAAAATGGATGAACAGATACTTCCACGAAGCTGGCTAAGGAGGTGTGGCCACAGGCCAGGCAGGCCACGTTGGTGTGTCACTCCTCTAAATGGCTGCTGGAAAATTTTTTGACAGGGCATACATTACACATCCCAATTTCATAAATGTTAACATGTGAAAAAATATAAAACGAGTCTTCAACTAGAGGAAATATGGCAGTTTTCAAAAATCTCAAGGCCTTGGGAGTTTCAGTTAGCCTGCAAAGCTGGGGCCAAGTCCATCAGCTAAAAATGTGTGTATTCCTCTTCCCTTTCTGTCCTTACAACTCCATCTCCAACCCTAACCCTGGAGATAAGAGAGTTCAAATCCCAGCTTGGAGGGAAACCAACCTAAAAAGGAAGAAGACAACAGTTAAGCTTATTTTAAGCTTCCTGCCTGAACTGCCGTTAGGTTAATTTCTTCTAGCTCAGACGTCATTTTCTGAAGGCTTACAGGAAAATGCATATTTTCACGGCTGTGCTAAGAGATGGAGGCTTTCTTTCCCAAGGCCTTGAACTTCCTTTGAATTAGTAATGATGTGGCTATTGTGAAACACCAACTTGAATCTGATCAAGGAATTCGAAATTAATCCTATCCAAGAATTTTGCAGCTTTGTGTGCTCATGTGTGTTGTTATTTTGCTTTTTGGTGGGACGTTTTCCCCTTCTTTTTAATAGCTATAAAGCAAACAACCTTTTCATTGTGGTTAAAAGTCCCCACACAAATGCCCTTCCCTTTCTGTTTTACCAGTAAGAGCTGTGCCTTGCCGCCTCTGAAACAATTCCCACCCAGCCAGTCCTTTAAAATGAAGAGTAAATGCCCCACTCCGGAAATTCCGGAAATAAATAACAAGAACCTATACAGGAGGGCAAAGCCAAGCCGCGCCAAGATGCAGATGTCTCTGGAAGAAATTTACTCAAAGCTCTGGAAGAAAGAGTCACCGCATCTGGGCTCAGTATCACCCTCGCTCAGAGCCCCAGCGTGAGAGTGAGCATGACCCGTGTGTGCCTCGGGCAGCCAGATGCCCCTGCCAGCGCTCGCAGCCCTGCACACACACTGAAACCAGAAGATAAAGCAAGCAGGACTTCAGGCCTCTGCCCCTTAGCCCTCGCCCTCCCTTCTGGAGCCATTCTGCTTACTGGAGAGTGAAGAACGGCATCCCTGGCCAGGCGCAGGGGCTCACACCTATAATCTCAGCACTTTGGGAGGCCGAGGCAGGTGGACCGATTGAGCCCAGGAGTTCAAAATCAGTCTGGTCAACACGGTGAAACCCCGTATCTACAAAAAATACAAAAATTAGCCGGGCATGGTAGCGTGCATCTGTAATCCCAGCTACTCTGGAAGCTGAGGTCCAAGGATTGCTTGAGCTTGGGAGGCGAAGGTTGCAGTGAGTCGAGATGGCGCCACTGCACTCCAGCCTGGGTGACAGAGTGAGACCCTGTCCCCTCCAAAAGAAAACAAGAATACCACCCCCCACCCCCGCCTACTGGGTCAGCTAGAAACCCTTTCCTCTCATTTCTGGCCATGAAATCCTCCACATGTAACCCCTCTCTCGGCACAAAGCCTTTCAGATAAACCTGACTTACCTGGGTTGATTTCCTTTATAGGAAAAGGCCTCATTTTTTACATTGCTGAACATTGCTGCATGGCACACCGAAGGCCTGGGTTTTTCCACCCACCGTCAGGCCCATCAGTACCCCCAGCCCTTCCCTGGGAGCCACTATTGCAAGCAGAAAAAATGCACTTGGAAGAGCAGATGTCCGATTAAATAAGGAGCCAGCACTGCTTCACAGTGACACGGAAATGTACCTTTTGCATCTGTTTGTGTTAAATACCCGTCTTCCAGCACAGTCTTCTTAAAATAATGGCTAACTTTTGAAATAGATGCTGATACTTCTTTAGCAGATTTTGTCCGCAGGTTTTCTTGAGGTCAGCGATATAGCCACAGTCCCTGTTGGATGGCAAACATCTTCAAACGTTTTGTGCAAATTACATTATTTATTATGAACTACTTGAGTGCCAAAAGACAGTAATACTTTTTCATCGAGCATGCATGCATTTTTTTAAGAGCTCATTTTGCCAAAATTGTTTCTCATAAAAGAAAAAAGGAATTACTAAATAACAAAATAAATGGTGTAGGTATATACCATATTAGGGTTTTCTAGAGGGACAGAACTAATGGTGTGTATATATATATATAGGTATATATATATACACGTATATACATAGGTATATATATGTGTATATATATGTATATACATAGGTATATATAGGTATATATATAGGTATATACATACCTATATATATAGGTGTATATATAGGTATATATATACCTATATATAGGTATATATATAGGTATATACATAGGTATATATAGGTGTATATATATACGTGTATATATACATATATAGGTATATATATACGTGTATATATACATATATAGGTATATATATACGTGTATATATACATATATAGGTATATATATACGTGTATATAGGTATATATTATGTATAGGTATATATATAGGTATATATAGGTGTATATATACACACATATACCTATATATACACCTATATATACCTATATATACACACCTATATATACACCTATATATATACACATATATATACACCTATATATACACGTATATATATAGGTATATATATACCCGTATATATATACCTATATATATACATGTATATATATACCTATATATATACATGTATATATACAGGTATATATATACATGTATATATACAGGTATATATATACATGTATATATACAGGTATATATATACATGTATATATATAGGTATATATATACATGTATATATACAGGTATATATATACATGTATATATAGGTATATATATACATGTATATATATACCTATATATATACATGTATACATATATGTGTGTATATATACATATATACATATATATACATGTGTGTATATATATATATGAAGGGGAGTTTATTAAGGAGTATTCACTTACAGGATCACAAGGTCCCACAATATGCCGTCTGCAAGCTCAGGAACAAGGAAGCCAGCCTAAGTCCGAAAGCTGAAGAACTTGGAGTCTGATGTTCAAGGGCAGGAAGCATCCAGCACAGGAGAAAGATGTGGGCTGGGAGGCTAAGCCAGTCTAGTCTTTTCACATTTCTCTGCCTGCTTTTTATTTTGGCCGTGCTGGCAGCTGATTAGATTGTGCCCACCCAGATTAAGGGTGGGTCTGCCTTTCCAGCCCACTGACTCAAATGTTAGTCTCCTTTGGCAACACCCTCAACAGACACACCCAGGATCAATACTTCGTATCCTTCAATCCAATCAAGTTGACGCTCAGTATTAACCATAACATATACTTTATAATAAATGACATAACTGTTGTAGCACAAGCAGCAGTACTTTGTGCATGCTCTGTGGAAGGACTGCTCAGCTTTTCTTTTCTGCACATATTTCATATGCAACTAACTTATCATTTCTCATGTTTCCCACTGACCCTGCCGAATAGCCATGTGATGACATTGTACATCTCACAGGCCATAGCACGGAACACACAGCCCAGCTGACTGGCATACCAAATGGCTTGCAGGAGCAGAAGCATCAAATATTAATACTTCTCCAACTAGGCCTGCAGATGTGAAGGAGTTATCTATCCCTTGAAACTTGTGTCTGAAAGCACATTTTATTTGCAATCATCCCACATCCTGTGCTTAAAAAGGAGATACTTGTTATGCTGTGTCTGGAAAAGGTCAGAGAGAATAACTTGTCAACTTTTGGATTTAATCACACATTGAAGTGAGAACTGTTTTTCTTGTGCATGCAACTCAGACTATACTAGAAAAGACCATGGCAGAAGCTAGAGTAAAAGCAGAGGTCTACCAAGCCTATCCAGGTTAATTTAATGCAACCATAAATACAAATATATGATGAATTTTCTTTTTAAGATAGGGTCTCACTCTGTTGCCCAGGCTAATCATGCAATGCGTGATCACAGATCACTGCACTCTCAACCTCCTGGGCTCAAGCTATCCTCCTACCTCAGCCTCCCGAGTAGCTGGGACTGCAGATGCACCCACCACACCTGGCTAATTTTTGTATTTGTTTTGTAGAGACAAGGTCCCACTATATTGGCAATCTTGAACTCCTAGGCTTAAGTGATCCTCCCACTTTGGCCTCCCAAAGTGCTGGGATTACAGATGTTAGCCATCATACCTGGCCTTATATTGCCAATTTTTCAAAATGATCAATGTATATTTGAAAAGAAAATACATTCTCTATTACTAGGGCATAGTGTTGAATATGCATAAGGTCTACTTTATTATTAAGTTATTTAAACAACTTTATTTTCTTCCCATTCAATCTGTCTTGTACTGGCTGTGATGTTAAAGTCTCCTATTAATGTGTTTAATATTCTATTCCTATTCTCACTTTGTGTGATTTCTGTTTTATATTGGTGGTTGCTGTGTTATTTGGTGCATGGTCATAATTATTGTACATTAACTGTGAAACCTGGTTTTCAATATTGCATAGTGTATTTCATTGTCTCATTTAAGGCTTTTTGGCCTGAATTAACTCATCTGATATAATAATCACTATCCTACCTTCTTATTGTTTTTATTTTTCTGGTATATATTTGCCAGTTTTTTACATTTTTGGCCTTTTAAATCACCATGTTTGATGTATGTCTATTAAATATAGCATGAGGTCAGGTTTTGCCTTGTGGGTCAGTTTGAGAATTGGCTTATTCATCACTATAACAAGAAAAGAGAAGAAACCACTGAAGCCCAATCCATTTATTGGTATGACTCATATATTTGGTCTCAAGTATCATATTATTTTATAATTACTGCATGTGTCATACTTACCATATTTCCTTCTTTAATTGCCATATTGTATTTGCTATTTATTTTTTTTCATTTCTTTTGGCATTTCAGAATGTTTGTATGTTTGTTCCAGTGGTTGTATTTATTCCATTTTAATCCCTTCTAACTTCCTTTTCTTCTTACTGAACATTCTATTGTCTGGTATGACCATTTATACTCTTCTCCTTCACCCATTTTCTACCTAACTGTTAATTCTACTTCTCTGCTTTCTCCTTTCTTTCTCTCTTCCCCTCTCTTTTCTTTTTGATTGCATAATTTTTGCTTTTCAGAACATATAATATATATATATACTACTCTTTAATCCATGTCCTCACCCATGTTTTAACTATACAATTAAAAATATTAAATTTTCACCATGCAATATACTCCACTGTATTAGCTCATTTCATGCTGTTATGAAGAAATACTTGAGACTGGGTAATTTATAAAGGAAAGAGGTCAAATTGACTCACTGTTCCACGTGGCTGGGGAGGCCTCAGGAAACTTACAATCATGGCAGAAGGGGAAGTGAACATGTCCTTCCTGACATGGTGGCAGGAGAGAGAAGTGCCAAGCAAAGTGGGAAAAGCCCCTTATAAAAGCATCAGATCTCATGAGAACTCACTCACTATCATGAGACCAGCATGGGGGAAACTGTCCCCATGACCTAATCACCTGCCAGGAGGTCCGTCCCCAAACTGTGGGGATTACAATTCAAGATGAGATTTGGGTGGGACACAGAACCAGACCATATCAACCACAAAATATATTTTCACCACCAGTCCTTTTGCTAAATTTTTTCTAGTTTTGCTCAAAGCTCAACCTCTAGGAGAGTCCTCCTGTACATGTGTACAGTGTCCCTGAGTTATTGCATGTTGAAACTGTTTTACTTTAATCTTGATACTTGAAAGAGCCTGGCTGGATATAAAAACATTGGCTCACACTCTGTTCGTAAGTCCTTTAAAAGGCTGTTCCATTATTGACTTGCTTTGTCTGTTGCTTATGAGAAGTCTGATGCCAGTTTAGTATTCTTACCCTTATAAGTAATTTGAGCTCTTTGCCTGGAGGCCCTGTAGTGGATTGAATAATGGCCTCAAAAAGATATGTTTATGTCTAAGTCCCTGCAACATGTGAATCTTACCTTATTTGATAAACCAGTCTCTGCAGATGTCATTAAGTTAAGGATCTTGAGATGAGATCATCATGGATTAGCCAGGTGGGCCCTAATTTCAATGACAAGTATTCCTATAAGAGAAAGGCGCAGGGGGGATTTGAGAGAGACAGTAGAGGAAAGAGACAGGGATAAAGAGGAAAAGTGCATGTGAAGACAGAGGTGGAGTTTGGAGTCATGCACTCACAAGCCAAAAGAACACCTGGAGCCACTGGAAGCTGGAAAAGGCAAGGAGGGATCCTCCCCTGGAGGCTTTGGAGGGGACATAGCCCTGCTGACAATTTGATTTTGGACTTCTGGCCAAAAGTGAAATAACACATTTCTGTTCTTTTAAGCCACCAAGTTTGTGGGCATTTGTTACAGCAGCCACAGGAAAATAACATAGGCCCTGAGGATTATGTGTGTGTGTGTGTGTGTGTGTGTGTGTTTACCTTTAAAGCCTCATAGTTTACTAAAAATATCTCAGTTATTCTCTCTAGGTCAGTTTTTCTAGATATAGAGTGGGCCTCTTCAATACATACATTATATTTTCTCTTCTTTCTGGAAAGTTTTCTTGAATTACAGTTCCATTCCATTGCTTTGTTTTTCTTCTCCAGGAGCTCCTATCATATGTATGTTGGATCTTATTTGCCCATCCTCCATTCCAATCACTTGTGTTTAACCCTGTTTACATCCTTCTTTATTCCCTTCCTTATTTTACTGCCCCTTTTCAATGTTGAAATTGTTCAATGTTCAAATCTATTATCCTTCACTACCTTGTAATCTATTCTTCATTTTTGAAATGATTTTGTATTTTTCTTGAATTTCATTCCATAGCTCAATCAACTCATTGCATGTCTTCCTATTTTGTGCCCATTATGGGCCTTAGTTATCAAATTTCTGTTTCTGGGTTTTTTTTTTTTTTTTTTTTTCTAAATACATCCCATTGTTTGAAGATAACTACTTCAGTTTGGAATGTTGGGTTACAGTTTTTTTCTGCTCTTTGGTTGGTTTTGGTTAAGAATTCTCATCAGTTAAACTGTAATGATTCTCATTTGTGTGTGTATGTGTTCTTCTAATAGTAGCTCTTTTTGGAATTAGGTTGCTTTTTAAAATTTATTTTAAATTTTTTTGGACAGGTTCTTAATTCAGGAATATCCTCTCCTGTCAGTGCAGTGCAGAAATGGGTAGTAATGGGATAGTGGGCCATTATGTCTTATTTCTCTCTAATTTCTGCAAGATCCTCCATTTTTCCCTCTTAGCTCCTTCTTTCTCATCACTATCAAGTCTCTAAGGAGCACTACTGTTTCTTAGTTTATGTGATTCTCCCCAAGAAGCAATGCTCCTTTGAAGCTGCTACTTCTGGTTCTGCTTATTTTCAATCCCCTTCCCTTTAACTGTGCTGTGAATGTGTCACTTAGCAGTGAAACTTTTACTTTCTGGAGGTGATTTTGTTTATGCTATGTCTAAGTTTTCTCTGCCTCTTTCCTCTTTTTCCTGGGGATTTTAAGTCTTCTTTCTCCCACTCTCTGCACACAGCTTACAGTGGGTATAAGTGATGGGAGTTCATTTGGAATATGGTGTTTGTTTCTCTACTTATTGGTCACTTAACATTTGTGGTATCCTCCATCTTCCACTAACGCTGAAGGCATGGACCATGGGTGATTATCTTGTGCTCCTGTTGAATTTAAGGGTTCTGTGAGGAGGTTCAAATTCAGATGGCCACAATTATTCTGGAGGCTCCCTGGGATTAGTGTTTCTTAACCTTTTTGAATCCATTTTCTCTTCATCAGCATAAAAATCACATACATTACTGTTATTTTTATAAAATTCAAAATAGATGAAATATTATAACTAAAAACAAATCAAACCAATGAGACAAAATACCATTTTCTTTCCAGACACACATTCTCCCCTCCACAGATTCTGATGTGTAAACATTTCTTTACCCTCTTCTCCAAATCACTGAACGGAATAATTTTCATAGGCATAATACTGAATCAGTAAAATTTTGCCATAGTTGTTTTGATGCATAAGTATTTCGATACTTTTGAATTTATATCTTTTATGATAACTTTGTCCTTTTTTCTTACTTCACTTTTTACTGTCTGTTCTGTTCATTTTAAGTGGTATAATTTAACTCACACCCAATACCTATAAAATTGTAAACAATATTATTTTACTTTCCCTCTTCTTCTATATTAGTTAGTTGCATTCTTTCTACTTTGTGAGAACATATCATATTTACTTAGTATAATTCCAACCATGTTCCCTGTTTCAGTCTTAGGTATACAATCAAATACAGCACATTTTCATCAACAGTCCTTTTGCTGAAGTTTCCCCAGTTATCTTTTGCTGGATGAAGCTCGTCCATTAGGGGAGTCTCTGGAAGGGCATGTAAGGATGGTATTTATTCGGTGTGGGGGCTTTGATGTGAGCAAAGGTGAAAGCCTCAGAGAAGCATTGCTTCTTGGAGGAGAATCAGATTCAAAGAAAAGGGGTGGTACTTCTTACAGAGTTGGCAATGAAGGGAAAGATGAAAGCAAGCTGGGGGAGAACTTTAAGAATTTCTTGATGAAATGAAGGAGATACAGCTTTACATCACAGTGGTCACGTCACAAGGAAAAAACTCTGTTTTTATCATCCAGTTGTAACTTCAATGTCCCAGGGCTTCCCAACCTGTAGGTACACATGATGTCATATTACTACTACATGAGCTGTCCTAAACATTCAAGTCCTAACCTTGAGACCCCAGCCTATGAAACCTCAGGAATTCAATAGCAGCACCCCCTGCTGCTACCTTTTTTTTTTTTTTTTGAGATGGAGCCTCACTCTATTGCCCAGGCTGGAGTGCAATGGCGCAATCTCGGCTCACTGCAACATTTGCCTGCTGGGTTCAAGCGAGTCTTCTGCCTCAGCCTCTCAAGTAGCTGGGATTGCAGGAACCTGCCACCATGCCCGGCTAATTTTTGTATTTTTAGTAGAGACGGGGTTTCACCATGTTGACCAGGCTGGTCTCAAACTCCTGACCTCAGGTGATCTGCCCACCTTGGCCTCTCAAAGTGCTGGGATTACAGGCGTGAGCCACTGCGCCCAGCCTCCACTACCATTTTTGAGGTCCCTTCCACCTTTAGTATCCAGGGTTCTCTGCTTTTGTGTGCCAATCCACTAAGTACACTTCTGCCATCCCTAGCCCTGGAGCTGCCACTGCTTGGGCCAACGGCCTACCTACTACCTTTCTGCCTTTAGGCAATTTTCATTCCTTAGCTAAGACTTCTGCTTTCCCTACTGTCTTAGTCACTTTGGGATGCTATAACAAAATACCTCAGACTTGGTAATTTATAAACAATAGAAAATTATTTCTCACAGTTCTGGTGGCTGGGAAGTCCAAGATGAAGGCGTAAGCAAATTCAGTGTCTGGGGAGGACCTGTTCCTCATAAATGGCACCTTCTGTCTGTCCTCACATGGTGAAAGGGGCAAACAAGCTTCCTTAGGCCTTTTTAATAAGGGCATCAACCCATTCATAAGGGCGGAGTCCTCATGACCTAATCATCTCTCAAAGTCCCCACCTCTTAATACTATTGCACTGGAGATTGTGTTTCAATATATGAATTTCGAGGGGACATAAACATTCAGACCATAGCATCTACTGATGCAGTCCTATTCCAGAATGTCTAGGAACTTTTACCGGGCCATATGCCTCTGTCATTACTGGGGAAGTTCTCATCTTCTACTTGATCTGCCACCCAGTCTCAGGCCACTAAGAAATAGCTAGGGAAAACTCTGCTTAATATAGGTGATATGGTTTGGCTCTGTGCCTCCACCCAAATCTCATCTCATATTGTAATCCCCATAATCCCCACTGTTGAGGAAGGGACCTGGTGGGAGGTGATTAGATCATGGGGGTGGTTTCTGCATGTTGTTCTCGAGATAATGAGTGAGTTCTCACAAGATCTAATGGTTTTGTAAGTGTTTGACAGTTCTGCCTTCACGGGCTTCTCTCACCTGCCGCCATGTAAGACATGCCTGCTTCCTCTTCTGCCATGATTGTAAGTTTCCTGAGGCCTCCCCAGCCATGTGGAACTATGAGTCAATTAAACCTCTTTCCTTTATAAATTACCCAGTCTTGGGTATTTCTTTATAGTAGTATGAAAACGGGCTAATACAAGGGGTGACTGGGACCTGAAGTGGCAGTTTTACACTCCCAGCCATTCTCTCTTCAAGGTACACACACCCCTTGAAGCAGGCAGGTGTCTTCACGGGTTCAGGCAGCCGTCAAGACACTGTACCAAGAACACCTCCTACCACCTTCAGAGCCTAATTGGCCCCATCCTCAGGCTAGATTCTTTTCCTGGGATCCCTTCTCTACAAGCTCTTCTAGCTCTTTTCCCAGGAGCCTCCTCAGCCCCTACGTTAATCTGTTTATGCAAACAGATAACACAGAAGGCCTGGCCCTGCCCTCATGCCTGGCACAAGTTAGGTTCTGACAAAGCACCTGCCATGTAAGCTCCCTCATCCTGTCCTGAGTGTGAGATTCTAGCATAGGGTAGAAAGATACCAAGAAAGCACAAAAGCTTAATGTTTGTAGCTCTGTTTTATGAATATGTTGAAATATTCCCAATTTCAAAATTGCTGAGTCAAAATGTCATGAATCCCAGGATCTAGTGGGAATTATAATGCAAACTGGTCACAAGGGAAACTGTATCAATGGCCAGAATGAAGCAAATTAGAATCACTTCAATAATCAAAAGTTAATGTAATTCTACTGGGTGGCTTTATAAAGCTTAAAAAGTTTGTTTGAATCTATGTTGTTTAAAAAACAAAATTGGCCAGCCACGGTGGCTCACACCTATAATCCCAGCACTTTGTGAGACTGAGGCGGGTGGATCACTTGAGCTCAGGAGTTTGAGATAAGCCTGGGCAACATGGTGAAACTCTGTCTCTACAAAAAACATACAAAAAAATTAGCTGGGCATGGTGGCATGCACCTGTATTCCCAGCTACTACTCAGGAGGCTGAGGTGGGAGGATGGCTTGAGCCCAGGAGGCAGAGGTTGCAGTGAGCCTTCACTCCAGCCTGGGTGACAGAACAAGACCCTGTCTTAAAAAACAAAAATCAAATTAAATTAACTGCCAGCAGGTTTATATCCCCTTCAACTTCTACCAGAAAGGAATAAATTCTCAGCTCCTTTTATGCCACTTGACAACAGAATGAGGCTTGCTCAAAAAAGGGATAGCTCAGAGAAGGAAAGACTACTTTTAGCTATATAGAAACTGGGGTCACATGTCTGAGCTCTGAGATCCTCAGTGGTCAAATCTTGAATTCATGGAAGTCTGGGAGAAGATGGGTAGTTTGGAATCAGTGCTCCAAAATATGGATCTTAGCTATTTTATATGCAGATGGTGTGGCTGATATAATTGAGTGCTTGCAATGTACTTCATACTTTACATTATCTTATCTAATTCTCACCTTGCAAGTAAGGTGTCAATACCTCCATTTTATATGTTAAGAAACTTCTTCTCATAGATACAAAGAGATGTGCCCAAAGTCGTCAGCAAATAAGAGCAGAGTGAACCCAGGTTTATCTGATTTCAAAAAACGTATTCTCTTCCCACTACATATGTTGCTTTCCCATCTACACTGGAAGGTATGGGATGCAGATTTTATTCTCTGGATATTCTTACCTTGGATTTTTCACTCCCTTTGGTATTCCTGGCAGGTTTCCTGAGGTGTGACAGACATCCTGAAGAGGCACTCAGCACCCATTCTCAACTCCTTCTGGAGTGTCTTCCTCTACTGCAGAGGTGGGAACTCTGAGAGCCATTTTTCCAGTCTCACTTGCAGCTGGGGTTCTAACTGTGAATTAGGTTCAACCAATTATATGCATTTGCAAGAGATTTGGGAGTCAGAATGGAGGCAGAAGCCACCTCCTACTGATTGGCTGTAAACACTGGCAAGCACGATCGTGGTAACACCGGGGCTTTCTGAAGCCATGTCTCAAAGTTCAGCCACTGATTGCATGGGTGTCGAGAGACATTAAAGTGGTGGTGACAGAACTTTCTAATGAACAGATTTCAGCTAAAACAATGTGTCTTCGGAGTCACTATTCCCAGTGACAGGCTCCTGATTTCCTCCCTTTACGGTGGTGGCAGATGTGGAAGCACCCGCAAGCCGGCTCCTCCAGCCTTCCCAACAACGTTGTAAACACCTGCTTCTCTCTAGACAATGACTTTCTGCTTAAAATAGCTGGCGTGGTTTTTGCTTCCTGCAACTAAGCCCCATTGATATATGCTGTTTTCCTTCTTTCCCTCTAACTGCTGGTTTTCACAACAGCCAACCCTGCAATCGATCCTTTAAGCTCTAAAATGAAAGCCTTGAATATCTTCATCACTCCATATCCTGCTTTGTTTTTCTCCATAGCAGTGATTGTCACCCAAAGATTATTTTTATTATTTGTTGATTGTCCACCTTACTAGGATTTAAGCTCCATTAGAACAAATACTTTGTTTTGTTCACTTCTGTAACAACTCTCTGACATTTAGAAGAGTACTAGAAAATAGCAGGAATTCAGTACATAGGGTTGAATGAACGAAATCTACCTTTCTTAACCAAACACCACATTAAATTCATGCATTAATAGGGTCATCGACAAGATATCCTCAATAACACCTCCTCATGAAACATTTACCTGGGTTTTAAAAATCCTCCAAAAACACAAAATGTCCTTCGTGCTATGTAACTCAGCATTACATTTAGGTGACATCCCCTCCCAGTTTGCGTGAGACGTTCCTGGTTTTAGCACTAAAAGCCCCATGTCCTGAGAATCCCCTCAGTTCTGGGCAAAAAGATGATTGGTTACCCTAATTAAATATGTTAGTTGCTGAGAAAGGCACTGTAATTACATTACTTTAGATCAATTTTGCAAATAAAAGTTTGAAGACACAAATCCACCTGTGCTCTCCTTCCCATATCAGCTGTGTTGCACAGCATCCCCGGGACCATCAGGTAAAATCCAAGCAATGGCTTTGGGTTGTATTTTATGTTTTTCACTAAAATTTCTATTGCTTGTACCCTGAATATTTCAGAGCTGAGCCTGTGACATCTTTTCTGCATCTCAGTTACATTCAAAACATGAGCTTCCCAGAGAAAAGATACTGCAGCATAAACATGTGCTCTTGAGTCACAGCACCGGGGAAGTCCCCTTGGGATTCAGCAGAGTGAACTCTGCAGAAAATATGGATCAATGTTAATTCTGGGGATGAATAAAGGCTTAGTCATCACCTTCCCCCGATTAAGGAACGCACTCCCATCTCGCTGCTAACATTATCCTGAAACTTCAGGCAGTGAGTTCCGGTGCAATGTGTGGATTCGAAATGTCAACGCTTCTGAACTGGCACATTAGAGAAAATTTGGAGAATAAGAGTATTCTCAGACACACAACCCAAGCTGCCAGAACATCTTGGATATCCTCTCCCTGATGATTCATGTGGAGAGATGTTTGGGTGTTTAGATTTTAAAATATGCTTCCCAACCAAAAGTGAAACTTAAAGATGCTATCACTCTGGAGTTTTTTTGCACCTGCAAAAAAAAAAAAAAGTTGTGTTTTTAAAATTAACTGTTTTCGCGACACAGGCTGTTGCATGTGATATTGGTGTTTCTCCAGCCATGCATGTAAGGGGTTAACTGGGCAGCGGTTGCACAATCCCAGCACACTACATTCCACAGCACCAGCAATCTCTGTCTGAACGTGTTTATAAAGCAGATATGGGGAAACTGACCAAACCTCCAAAGGGCAGTGTGCTTACAGGAACAGAAGCACACACACTGCTTGTCTTCTGAAGAAACTTGGTCAGACTCCAGAGCAGGCTGTTTTCAGACTATGTGAACTCTGAAATGTGCTACATCTTGATCCTTCCACGGCACAACCCGGGTTCTTGGACAGACTTAACATTTTTGCTAAAACCAGCTATTAGGCCTGACCACTTCCTTCCTTCCAGGCACTATTTTCGGAAGCAGAGACACAGTGCCTCTGCACCTGTTGTTCGTGTGGCCACAGAAGCAAACCTCTACAAAACCCTCATTTGTCTGCACAGCAGGACCAGTGATGCCCAAGCCCAGACAGGGAATGGGGGTGGTACCAGTGTCCCATGGGGCCAGTGGGGACCCAGAGTCCAGACAGCCTCACGAAAAAGCATCTCCCCCTGACTCCTGCCAGCTTCCTGCATCTCCTGACCTGAAGCTTCGCACGGCCGGGCTCTCCTCTCCAGGCCTGTGGTTGGACACATTCCTAAGGGGGTGAAGCCAAGAGTCCCAGCCCTGTTCTGTTGACACCGGGATGGTGGGGCTCAGGGGAAGAGGAGATCCCGGGGATGACAGCCTAGTAGTACCCAACCTCGATTCACATGTTGGGGTGCAAATGAGTGAGAAGCAGCCTCAAGAAGCTGATGGTGTCACCCAACTGCCCTTGGGAGGGGTCCACTGCAGCCTGGGGACAGAGGGAGGTCAGAGTCATGTCCTACCAGCTCTGATAACTCTGGCCCCAGGCACGTCATTGTACTGCGGGATGGAGTTTCAGGGTGAGGTAGGCGGCTGAACAGCACCATGTAAAAACGAGTTTGTGCCTCCAAACCAAACTGGCACTCAGACATTAGCTGTTTGACCCCTGAATGCCAATGAACTCATCTTGGCTACCTGTGTGTAAACCTTTCCCTAGCTTTTGTCTTTTATCAGGAGAAATCTGGCAGAATAGTGGGGGTTCTTTTTTTTTTTTTAACCTTTTTCTGGGCTTATTTGTCCAAAACTACAATAGCAGGGGGCCTTTAAAGCCTAATGAACGCAGGTTACAGAGTGGCCTCAAGCAGAAGGAACGTCTCATGTTCCATCTCTCTGAATTAGGGGCAGGAGGCCAGTTGGGGCTTACCATCTTTCCATTCACATGCAAAGCACTTCCAAAAGCACAAGTTTGAAAACTCAGACTCCTGAAATCAAATCACTCATCTCCTTCACTTCTAAAATCTCTGTCTCAGTAGTGGTTACATGATAGTACGGTACACTTGGGATTTGGGTGGGGAAAGGGTATTGTTTTAGGGTTTTGATGTCCAAAGAATTTGTATTCCATAGCCATGTGTATTTCTTCTTTTTTACAAATCCTTTGAAATAGACTAAATACCACCTTTGGCAGTGGTTCATCAAAACACGGACAAAACAGTACGGTTGAGGGTGGATTTATTTAGATATGCAAATGGCAATCCAGAAGCCCCTTTCATCGAGGTGTGTGGATGTGCTGGGTGCTTGCAACCTCAAGGCTGGGCAGAAATACATGTCCCTGAATTCACAGTTCACAGCTGTACAGTGAGCCCATTATCAAGGGAGTGACCCAGGTACTGGCTGCAGAGAATGGAAACTATTGTTCCAAAGGCAGTTACACTGAACTTGAACTTGCTATTAAATGCACACGTGCACACACACACCCAAGCCCATCATAAAGCCTATCAGCTCACACAAATACCAACCAGAAGCATGCGTCCCTGGCACTTCCTCTAAGTGACGACAAGGTCTGAGGCTTGGGTCCATGAGCTGCCCCAATGCCTTTGTTTTCCTTCCCCATGTCAACCCTAGGCATCCTGAGACTAGCTTGTTTTCCTGCGTTGCTGGCAAGTATCACTTAGAAACAACACAGGCTTTCTCAGAAGGATTTTAAACATGATTCTGTTTTTCATGGCCTTATTGGCAATGGAGTATCATCTCTGGAACTTAAATGGTGCATTTCCAAGTCCTGAATTTTCTTCCACTTGATGGGGCTTGGGAAGTCTAGTTACACTACAGAAGCAGGGGGAGGGCAGCAGGAATGGCATTCGGGACCGAGATGCAGGAAGAAGCCCTGAGTCTTTGTTGGGAAGAAGGAAGGGGGAGGAGACCTGAGCTACCTTAAACCCTTTGATAACCAGGCCACGTGACTCAGGGCAACCTTCTGTTGCTGTTTTGTTAATTTATTTAAAACAGGATGACTCAGTAAAACGTTTTAGATGTAAGTCTCAAAGAACTGAACTTCTCCATTCAGGACCTGGGGGAAGAGCAGGTCTTAACTGAAAAGCCGGGTGCCAAGTAGCCAGGGAGCATCCGTTTCTTCCTGATAACTCCCCTTCCACTAAGAAACTGAGACAGTCAACGAAGGTGCTCCTTCCAGAAGCAGCCCCACCTCTGTGTGTGGCATTTCAACTACAACACATCCGCCAGGAAAATGCTCCAGTTGATTTCCATTCAGGGCTGGATAACTTTATGACCGCTAATTATATCTGCAGCCACACATGGAGATAGGCATAAAAATAGCCTTTTGTCCTTTCATTAAAGGAACCTCTTCAAATACTAACTTAGCAATCTCCTCCACAACCCCCCAGAGGTAGTAGGCGGGTAGCGAAGTTTTCATATTCTGATTTTACAAAGTAAGATACTGGGGATGCAGGGGAGGCTGGTGCTGTGGCTTTCTCCAGGCCAAGACTATACCTTCAAACACAAGTGGCTGATAAAGACTGGTGTTCTTGAAGTCACCCCTTTTATTCCACAAGACAGACCCCAAGTTTTGAGGGCAGGGTCTATGTTTAAGGCCTCAGGTCCCAGAAAGACGAGTGACGGACATGGTGTTAGAGCCCAATACATATTTCCTGTTGTGGAAAATGTCTTATCCATGCACCCCTCTAAGTGACATAAACACGGGACGTTCGTCGTACGTGTAAGCCTAAGGATGAAAACAGGAAAGACACAGAGGTGGGTGAACCTTGCTCAGAGCAGAGAAGGAAACCAGTGGCGTGGCTAAAATACTCCCCCTCCACAGGGAATGCTCCCAACACAGAGGAAGACAGACATTTGAGATAACGGATACGCTTACAAGAAAAAAGACCCCCTTCATAGCACAGAGAATTGGGCTCAACTTGTGCCCAACTTGTGCCCTTGCCTCTTAGTGCCACTATGAGCCAAGTAAAGGCATCTTCACATTCAGGCTTCATTTCCTCCACATGAAATGGAGATGAATGCCTATTCTACAGCACAAGTGTGATGAATGAAGACGGGAAGTCATGCAAAACGCTCAGCACGGGCCCCTGCTCAGGCGAGCACTCAAGAGAAGAAGTCAACTGAAGCCTCACAGTAAGAACCTCCACGGTTTCTTGTGGTCAACAAGGGAAAACATTTTGGTCCCCAAAAAGAAACAATCCTTTGTCAGTCCTGTTCCGTGATTATGCTCTTTTAAAGCAGACACAGACAAAGCCAGGAGTGATGCCCCTTAAAAATTTAACTATATATCATATTCATTTATTATCAATCCACAGGATAATCTGATTGCTACATGAGCTCATAAAAGCTTTTTTCACCTTTACAAAATTAAAAAAAAAAAATGTGCCACAAGGATGTAATAACAACTGCTGATAAACAAGAAAAGGAATCTTAAAATTATAAATTTGCTGTAGAAAAGATAAAAAACAATTATATTTTATTTAGAATTTTACCTTGAATAAAATATTCCCCTGTATAAAAAATAAAAAAGCTTGCTCTGGTTAGAATTAGAGTATTTTTGTCTTCAAATCTGGGAATTTGCATAATATTTCCATGATACTTTTTCCTTTGTACCGCGTGGCATTCAAGCATAGCAGATTAGAAGGATTTTTTTTAAAGCAGTCTGAAAATGGGACATCTGTAGAGAAATTCATTTCCTTCTTCTCCTCCGGATGTGGAATGGAAGCTTTGAGGGAAGGAAAAGTAGGAAAAGAGCGGGATGGGATGGGATGGGATGGGATGGGATGGGATAGGAAGAGAGGCTGGGGAATGGGCAGAGAAGGGGGTGCTGAGTGTGCTGTGAGATAGAGCAAGATCACAAGAAGGCCTATCTGTAAGTGCTTTAAGATAAGGTGCAGAAGCAGACTGCAATGTCGCTAGTGCTGCCTATGTACATATTCACAAGAATAAAAAATTCCAGCTAGTTCACATTATCTTGTCCGTTCTGAGGCATCCACTCCACCTTGCTGGCCTTGACCGCAGGCAATGCAGCACCTCCACTGCCCTTGTTGGTCCTTGAACTTGAGCGAGTAGCCCTGGGAGATCCAGCAGGCTCTAGAAACACACGTCTACCAATGGGCTGGAGTCCTGAGTTAAAGAGAAGCTCCAGTACTGGAGTTGGACACAGCAATCAATGTTCTATTGTCAAGGCTTTTTCCCTTAGATTTGTCTAAAATAGGTGTCAGAGAGAAAAAAATAAAATACAAACAAACAACAAAACAAAGCCAAGAAGCCCCAACAACCACCGGGGAGAGTCAGAGGCTTAACAGCTCTTGACGCGGGCCTGGGTGATATCCGATGTTTTCTTGATGACACTGGCCCGGGTCTCCCGGTCTGGCCGACTGCTGCTGGATGCTGGGGTCATGGAGGAAGACAGGGGGAGGTCTTGAAAAGGGGGCCAGGAGCTGTTGTAAGGCACCGGATTGCTCTCCTCTTTGATGGTGACCTGGAGGTCCGGTTTGTTGGAAGTGACGAAGGACGCCATGCCGGGCAGCAGGTAGGAGCCTCGAGTCCCCATGTTGCTGAGGTACTGTTTGCCTTCAATATTCCTCTTCCGCCAGTGTGGCCGCCCCTTTCAAGAAAGTAATTAAGATATGTATTTCCTTCTCCTTCTATTGGATGGCTTTTTAAAGATGCATCACTGGCCAGGTGTGGTGGCTCATGCCTGTCATCCCAGCACTTTGGGAGGCTGAGGCTGGAGGATCACTTAACCTCAGGAGTTTGAGACCAGCCTGGGCAATGCAGTGAGTCCTCATCTCTACAAAACGTAAGAATTAGCTAGGCGTGGTGGTGCACACCTTTAGCCCCAGCAACTCGGGAGGCTGAGGCGGGAGGATCACTGGAGCACAGTAAGTCAAGGCCTCAGTCAGCTATGATTGCGCCACTGCACTCCAGCCAGGGCAACAGAATGAGACCTTGTCTCAAAACAACAACCCACAAAAAAAATTTTTTAATGAAAAATGTGTCGTTCCCATGTGTTGGTGCTTTAGCTGAGTTTTTTAAGAACTGCAGAATGAACAAAGGCTTAGCACCTCTACATCCCTCAACTGAAATCTATTGCACCCAGCTATTCATATGCCAAGTAATGGTTTTTCTTCCCTTTTCTTTTTTTTTTAAAAATCAATTCCCATTTGCTACCTCCCAGAAATACTTTCCAGACTACTCTATGAAGGCAGGAAAAGAAGGCAGCAGCTTGGTTTCTGGTTCCCTTGTGCTCTGCGGCTCGGCCCGATTATTCGATAGGTTTCAGGTCACCATGGCCAGTGTGGCACAGCGACTCAGTCCCTCAGTGCTGGCCCAGTCAACCTGAGCCAACCTGCATTTTCAGAGAAAAGGCAGTGAGGAACTTAGTGACAGGCAATGAATGCCCCTTGATTGCTTTCAAATGGGGGCGGCTTAGAGCTCCATGGTGTACAGCAAGCAGCGGCCTCAGGGCTGGCTTCATTCAGAGAAGGGGCTAGAGCTGCAACCTTGAAGAAATCAGGCCAGGGTGTATGGGAGCGTGTACATCTGTCTTTTCAGAATCCCTGCACTTTTTCTGAAGGTGTTTAGTACATGGGAAACCACTAATTCAAACAACCATGAGCTTCCCTCTCTCCTGCTCCCTCCCTCTCTCTCTCTCATTCACTCAAGCGCAGACCCCCAGCAAGTGGCCAGCAGGAATGCTTTCCATCTCCATTCCAGCCACTTTCTGCCATTGTGCACACCCCATCTATGGGAGGGAGAGGGGACGGGACCCACTCGGAATCGAGATGGGGCACACAACCAGCTCTGGGCACGGGTCACAGGGGGAGGGAACCCACGCACACGTGGAAGAGGCTTTTGCTTAGCATTTTGTGACGTGTACTGGTCGCTGCTTTTGGCTGGGAAGGCTGTTCTATTTTTGCCGGTGAAGTAGGATGTTTAAGTGGTAAGAGCATCAGCACTTCCAGCCTCCACTTCAATTCCCTTTTCCTGCTATCACAGCTTCTCTACCTGATGGTAACATTTAACTCCCTTTCCTCCTTTCAGTTCCAACGCCGAATTTTATAACCCCAAACCCAAAAGTATGGTAAATTCTGGTGATGCATATTTCACCACACAAGAAAATCCCAAAGTGAAGCTTGTGATCTAAAGGAAAGGTGCGTAACCAGCAGCAAGGAAAGCCCGGAGCTGGTCGGGAGGCTTTTCCTTGGCAGCATCGTGGGCAGGCTGGGCGGTGGCTTACCTCGGCACTCTCTTCATCGCTGGGCACACTATCAGTCGTTTCGCTTTCTGTTCACAGAGAGAAAAACACAGGGCCATCATTCCTGTCCCTCAAGCTGTCCCCAGGCTCGGGCAGTGTTTATAAAAAGGAGACTGAGTAACTAAACGCATCACCTCCCTCCCTTTGTAAAGTGAAACATTCTACACGGGAGAAGCTAGAGTGAATTTCAACTCTGTAATCTTCGGAGAAACCCGGCTTGAGAGCTCTGAGGAGGCTCCCTTGGCCAGGGCCGGGCTGTGTCTACACTGGGCACTACCTCCCAGGAAGGGGCGCTGGTCCCTGGGGCCCTCCTCACTGCAGCTCTGTCCACAATGCCCACATGGGTCCTGTCTTTCAATCCATGCCAACCAATTCATTTAATTCCCAGTGCAGAGTTGACCGTTTCCAAAAGGTCTTCCTACATTATCCCCATCCCACTCAGATCCTTCCTTTGCCTCTCACCCCTTTAGGACTTAGATCCTGGATTTCTAGAGTTGCATCTGCCATGTGGGTTACTGTAGGTGGACAGATCTGGGGTGCTCCCCATGATCCTCACCTCCTTGGATTCACTTTCTTTGGGATTGCCTCCCTTGAGTGTGGATGGAATGTGTCTGCTTCTAACAAATAAGATACAGCAAAGGGGATGAAATGGATGTGATCCTGTGTCCATGATCATGTTACATAACTCAGAAACCTGCTGGGAGAGGAAACACTCTGCCTTGCTGGCCTTGCTAAAGCAAACAACCGTGTTGGGAAGGCTCTTATGGCAAAGAACTAAGGACTGCTTCCAGCCAACAGCCAGCAAGAGACTGAGGCCCTTAGTCCAACAACCTGCAAGAAACTTAATTTTGCCAAAACCACATGAGCTTGGAAATGGACCCTTCCCCAGTTGAGCCTCAGATGAGACAGCAGCTGTAGCCAACACCTCCATGGCAGGTTTGCAAGACTCTGCAGCAGAGGACCCAGCTAAGCCATGCCTGGATTCCTGACTCAAAGAAACTGTAAGATCCAAATGTGTGTTGCTTCAAGCCACTAAGTTTGTGGCTGCATGGTTATGGCAGCCAATCAGTTGCCATCCCCATTTGGCCTGCCAGCTGTGAGACACTGGGCAAGTTTCTCACCTTTACTGAGCTGCAGTTTTCTCCTCTGTAAAATGAGGGCACTGCCACCATCTAAGAGGATTACATGGAGAGTGAGTGAGAGGGTACATGGGAAAGGCCTAGCAAGGGCCTGGCACACAGCACACACTCCATACATCAGCACTGCTTAACACTGGGTTTGCACAACAGGCTGGATTAATGGAATCGAAGTCTAGTGATTACACATGACCTATGCTTATAAAAAGCTTTTTAAACGTAAAAACATTTTGATTTTGTAAAATAAAATATCAATGGTGTGCGATTATTCCAGTGTCCATAACCATTGAGAAATAAAATCACAGAGGGCAGAGCCTGTGCAATATTTAGGCATTTAGAGATCACTTAGCCTGAGCCATTCGTTTTACAGACAAGGCCTAAAGAGTAACTGCAATAGCTTCTCTTCCTGATGGCAACCTTTAACTGCCTTTCCTCCTATTTAGTTCCAATGCTGAATTTAATAACCCCATACCCAAAAGTATGGTAAATTTTAGGTGACGTATATTTCACAACACAAGAAAATCCAAAAGTGAAGCTCGTGTTCTAAAAGAAGCAAACATTTAGGGAGCCCTATGGGTCAGTGCCATGCCAGAGGCTTTGCATGCAGGTCTCACAGGGGTCCTACGTCAGGAAGCAGCTGCTCTCATCCCCCGTTACGCAGAAGAGCTCTTATGCTCCAGTGCCTTCCAGCTTTCCACCCGGTCCCTGCTGAGGGGCTGGCCTCTGTCTCACATCTTCCTGGTGGCAGAGCTGGGATGAGATGGCTCCAGCCCAGACAGAGCCCTTTCTTCCACTGAGAGCATTAGCCCAGACCAGGCTCTCTATCAATTAAAGGCAAAAGAACAAATGGACAAACTGTGCCACAGGTGCATTCCTTAAACAAGGAAAGTAAGAATGTGGACTCCACTGGTCCCAGCCTGGAGTCTCTGGGCCTGTTTCTCAGCCACTGTTCTCCAGTAACTTCACACAAACCTGAGTGATCGCGGTGGGCTGGCCATGAGCATGCAGAAGACAGATCTCTCCACTCCTCGGACTGGGCATGTTTCCCCAAAACACCCCATGCTGGGAGCCACAGAGGCCCAGAGAAGCCCTCAGCCTCAGCTGACGACGATCCCAGCTATGAAGATGAGCTGACGTTGCCAAGCACAAGAATTGTTTCCACGCAGAAACACATGAAAACCAACAGAAAAAGAAAATTCCCCTCCTCAGAGAACCCTCGTGCTGGCTCAGTATCCTGAGGAGGCAGGAATCGGAACAGCCACTCCCAAGAAGAAAAATGAGGAACAGAGATGTTGAGACACTTGCCAAAGTTGCCAACTGAGACAGCACAGAGGAGAGAAAACAAAACTGTACTTCTGATTCCAGGGCCTGTGCACTGCACACAGCAGCCCTGCTTCCCTGCTGTTCTGGTCTCTGACAACATTTCAAGATCCGCTTTCCATTTTATGCTTAGCTTTCTTTGTGCTCCAAAGCCAAGCTTTCTCTTCCTTTCATACGGGTTCAGATGCTCTTCACTCCTAATGACTCTCCATAAATATCACTGTCTTCTTTTCCTTTCCCCTCCAAATACAAACAAAGATACGCCACCAAGCATGCTTTGGGGGCTGGGATTCCAGCACAGCCCCAGTCGCAGGTGCAGGAGGGGCTGGAAGTCAGATCCTGGGGTAAGGCTCCTGGGTAAGACCTTGCACCGCCCATGAATGTGACCGGGATGCTAACTTCCTTTAAGTACCCAGTTTCCAGCTTCGGGGAAATAGCGGCAGATAAGAAAAGATACACACGCTCCGAACTTATGTTTTCAGCTGACACAAATGCGAGTTAAAGAGCGTCGTGTCTAGATTAAGTTCCACAGCATCTGAAGTCATCAGGAAGATGCGCCCTATTAGGACACTGACAGTTTTAAAAAGGGGCCTTCAGTACCTTAGCTTAGGAGCAGAGAACCCTGAACCTCCCCCTGAGGGGAGCAGTTCTCTCTGTGACCCCAGAATCGGTGGCTCCAAGTGCTTTGTTGGATGCACCGCGCCCCGTGTCCTCTGTTTCCTTGGTTTGACCACCATTGCCACTTCCACGCTGACTTCTTACACAAGGGAGCTGACTGCAGCTGGGCCTCCAGATCAGTGTTACTATCGAACTATCAACATACGTTGTCATTTCATTTTCCCTTTTGATTAGTTTGGATTTGTTTTTGCTTTTTGTTTATTACTTACTTCGAATACATGGAATAAAGAAGTCTGGAGTTGCTTCTCCAGCAACTCCAAACAAGCTGAAGAAGCTGAAGGTGTTCGTACAGTACCAACAGGCACATGAGTAATTCACTTAACCTTTCTGGTCTCAGTTTTCCTGAAAGCATCTAGGGTGGGAAGGAAGGGGAGGATTTGGATTAGATGATCTCAAAAGCTCTTCCAGTTCTAGGGTGACACTGGCTGTAGGTTCACTCTCTACCCAGTCCAGTTTTTAACACCTCCCTGAGAATATACATATTGTCTAAGCAGGAACACTGCTGGAAGGGAGAGGATGCACTTTCACCTGAAAGGCTTTTTGCACTCTGACATTCTGCTACACCTTCTGGAAGGCTCTTGTTCAGCAAGTTTGATTTGAATTTCTTTCTATTGATCATATTCTCAATTACTTTCACCAGGAGTAAGTTATTTTCAAATCAGAGTCCTCTTAATCTCAAAGCAATTGTGTCTTTGCTCCGCCCAACAAAATGCAAGCCTGGTGTGGTTTCCCGAAGGATTCAAAGCCTTTACTGATGGCTGCTGGTCAGCAGGCGATCTCCACTCTCTCATTATAGCCAGTGAGTCCTTCAGACGATGTTTTCTTCTCGAGTCTACTCTCCAGCCCCTCTTACCCATCCTCCCCCATTATTCTACTGTGGTTTTCTTCTACTAAACCATCAACCACCTAATAAAATTCTGATGCCACAGATCAGGCAAGGGGTCACTTTGTAATGGACCTTTAAACATGACATGTCTCTCCGCCAGAGTTTCCCAAAGTGGCACTTTGAAATGTCCCTCCCTAGTATGAAAGTTTCACAAATCACACTAGAATTTTATGTTGTCTTAAAACATCCAACGCAAGTACTATCTCTTCTGTTTCTCACCATAATATTTAGACCATAGAGGAGAAGACAGACTTGCAAAACTGAATGTGGTTTTGTAATATACTACTGGGATTATAATTCAATGATCAGTAGGGGGAAAAACTAGCAAACAGCAGCCTCCAAATACCAGTTTCCCAAACAGATGAATAAAGGTGGTCAGAGCATGCCGGGCGCGGTGGCTCACGCCTGGAATCCCAGCACTTTGGGAGGCCGAGGCGGGTGGATCACGAGGTCAGGAGATCGAGACCATCCTGGCTAACACGGTGAAACCCCGTCTCTACTAAAAATACAAAAAAAATTAGCCGGGCTTGGTGGCGGGCGCCTGTAGTCCCAGCTACTCCGGAGGCTGAGGCAGGAGAATGGCGTGAACCCGGGAGGCGGAGCTTGCAGTGAGTCGAGATCGCGCCACTGCACTCCAGCCTGGGCGACAGAGCGAGACTCCGTCTCAAAAAAAAAAAAAAAAAAAAAGGTGGTCAGAGGAGGTTGAAATTCAGATGAACAGCCCAAACAAAGGAACTCCATCATGAAAAACAGGCAAATGGCCGACTCTACTGGAGAACATAAAGCAAGAAAGGTGAATACACGCAGAAAGCTGCCTTTCCTGACAGCATGTTATACAATTTCTGACGGAGGAACTAAAATTAGCTACAGTCAGTAGCAGGGAAATGTTTTACATCACTGTGAGCTCTAGAACAGCAGCAGCGACGAACATTTTGCCTCCAACCAGTAAGCCTCCCTCCACGAGGTTCTGGAGAATCCAGACAATGAAAACAACGGAAAGAACCAAAGGCCAGGCTGAAAAGCCAGGCTCCAGCAAAACCTCCTGTTGACTGCCATCCTGGCACTGAAATCCTTCCTTTCAAACCTATGCAAATGTCCTGAAGAGAGTAATGAAATGTTTATTTCTCTCTGCATGGATCTGCTGTTCTCCGGAATCTTTTGCTTGAGCAAATGCCACTGCTGGCAGAACAGCAAGAAGAGGTCTTTCCAGAATCCCCAAGAAGACCTCAGAAAAGTCTTACTCAACAGATAAACATAGAAGTCTATTCTAAAGCTCCAACCCCCTAAAAAAGAAGAGAGAAAGCAAACCACATGGAGTGTAACGATGCCTGCAGCAGCAGGCTATAGAAGAAAGTCATGGGTTTTTAGCCATAACTATGTAAATATAAGCAAAGTGGCTGAGTGTTTCACGCTTCGGTTAGCTCTACTGTAAAATTAAGGCATAAACATTCTGCTCTGCCTCCTTTGGTGGGTCCTTGTGAAAATCAAATGAGATCACGGGATGTGGCTGTGTTCTGAACGGCAGAGCCCGTGCGCTGTCCAGGGCAGCAACACAGGGCGGGGGTTAAGGACCGGCCTTTGGCATCAATGGCTCATGGGTTCTAGCTGTGCTCCCAATCATTCCTCCCTCAGACACACTGCTCTACCCACGCCAGCCGCAGATCCATATATATATATATTTTTTTTTTTCTTTTTTTTTTTTTTAAGACAGGATCTCGCTCTGTCACCCAGGCTGGAGTGCAATGGTGCAACCAGGGCTCAATGAAGCCTTGAACTCCTGGGCTCAACGGGGTGCTCCTGCCTCAGCCTTCCAAGTGGCTGGGACTACAGGCACATGCCACCACACCCAGTTAACTTTTTTTATTTTTTGTAGAAATGGGGTCTCACTATGTTGCCCAGGCTGGTCTCCAATTTCCGGGCTCAAGTGATCCTCTCACTTCAGCCTTCCAGTGCAGGGATTACAGACGTGAGCCACCACACCCAGCCAGATTCATCACTTTTAAAAACGGGATGATGACGATGCCCAGGCTGACAGGGTTACTCTAATCATAATTAAACAAGTCAACTGTATCATACCAGGCGTGGCAGCTCATGCCTGTAATCCCAGCACTTTGGGAGGCTGAGGCGAGCAGATCACTTGAGCCCAGGAGTTCTAGACCAGCCTGGGCAGCAAGGCAGAACCCTATTTCTATTAACAACAACAACAAACAACAACAACAACAGTCAACTGTACCCAAGCACTGAGCATGGTTCCCAGGGCACAATAAACTTGCAAAACATAGTAGTTCTTGTGACTGCACACTGGCAAGGACCAAACAGGGACAGGCACGTATAAGAGTCCAAAACGCATTTGCTGAATAAATCACTGATGACAAGCTCATCCTGTTTGACAGATTATAATCTTCCTGTGGCCAAGGTCTATTCTCACATTCCACTTACGCTCCTAGCATAAATGCACACTAGGACCTATGCTAAGTGAAATAAGCCAGTCACAAAACAACAAGCACTATGATTCCACTCATAGGAGGTACCTAGAATAGCCAAATTCATTGAGATAGAAAATAGGCAGGAGGTTGCCAGGGGCTGGGGTGGAGGAGGGAAAAGAGGACTTAGTGTTTAATGCAGACAGAGTTTCAGTTTTGCAAGATGAAAAACGTTCTGGAGGTGGATGCTGGTGATGGCTGCACAACATTAATGCACTTAATGCTACTAAACTGTGCACCTAAAAATGGCTAAAATGGTAAATTTTATGTTAATGTATTTTACCACAGTTTTTAAAAGTGAAAAAAAAAAAAGAAAGTTGGCATTCAGGGAAAATGAGATTAGATTTAGTGGCTGATAATTCACAAACAACAGTCCTTTGAGTCAACTCTAATTCCAATGCTGGTCGGAGCCAGTGTTGGGGGTGGCACCTACTGGAGGACACCCCATTTGGCAGCGTGTAAAGAGCACAGGGAAGAATCCCTGAACTATTTACTAGAGCTGAACTGCAGTTTCCCAGGATGGGGACTCTGCTTTTTATTTTTAATATCTGCAAGCAGTAACACTGACTCAGAATTTATATTTCCTAATTACGACTGATTTCCACAAAATTCAATGGAGATCATCAGGAAGAGAGGAGATGAAGTAATGCTGGTGAACAAGAGGAGCCATCCTTTTACTCTGGAAGAATGGAAGAACCAACTGGATCTGTTCCTCCCCCTGTGACTCTGCCTGGGCCAACTCCTGTCATTATGCAGCCAAGTCCCTGGAGAATTGGAAATGGGCTCAGTCATCTGGCCTAATTAGAACCTGTACTAGATATAAAAAGAAAGAGAAAATATGTGGAAAGGACAAGTACGCTTGGTGGATGGAATGGATCTAGCAATGAGCTTGGGGTCTGAAGGCTGAGGTCAAGTCCTGGCCCAAACTCTTGCTGACTGTACGACCCTGAGCAAGCCCCTTCCCTTTCAGAAATGAAGGAACAGGAAGAGATCATCTCTAAGGTCCTATCCAGCCTGCTCAAACTGAGAATCCATTAAAACACTCTGCCAAATTTCTAATAACTTGGGCTAATAAATTAGACTCTGATGAACTACTGCCCTAAAGAAATCTTATCTGTAACCATATATAAAAATGTTATGGGAGGCCAGGCACTGTGGGTCACACCTGTAATTCCAGCACTTTGGGAGGCCAAGGTGGGCGGATCACCTGACGTTAGGAGCTCGAGACCAGCCTGGCCAACATGGTGAATCCCCGTCTCTACTAAAAATACAAAAATTAGCTGGCATGGTGGTGTGCGCCTGTAATCCCAGCTACTCAGGAGGCTCAGGCAGAAGAATCTCTTGAACCTGGGAGGCGGAGGTTACAGTGAGCCGAGATCATCCCACTGCACTCCAGCCTGGGAGACAGAGCGAGACTCTGTCTCAAAAAAAAAAAATAAATAAATAAAAAATGTCATGGCCAGCTGAGTAAAGAAATGCTGTGATCCTGTCCTCTACCTGAGAACAAAAGTGTCCAAGAAGATGTTGATCAAGATAATTAAAGTATGAAAAACTCCAGGAAGAACAACTCCTAGGACAGAGGAGGGATGCTCCGTGGGGTGGTGAGATGGGTGACCCTAGACCAAAGGACTGCGCGGCCGGTTCCCACGCCTCCCGGAGCCTCCCGCTGACGCTTACCTGCATAGGAAGACACGGGGGAGATCTGCAGAGGGTAGAGCTCGCTCATGCTGACCGGCTGCTCGTCGCTCTCAGTGGTCACCTCTACAACTTGGCAAATGTCTGGCGGATTGGTGACAATCTCTTGATTCTCAATGTTGCTGTCCAGATGGGACTGTCCTACAACTTCAAAGAAAAGACAGCCATCATGCAAAGTCTGCTGACCTCACAATTCTAGCACACTTTCTCAAGAAAGAAAGTCTTCCCCAAAAGAGCCAGGTCGCCAGGCTCCCATCACCATCTGTCCCCTGCCATGGGGCTGAAGAACACGCCTGAGCTCTGTAGCTCTGGAGTGATGTCTCCCAGGGAGCAGCCGGCCAGCACTTGGCTCCCCAGGTCTGTCTCCAGCATGCCTGCCAATGGCACGCACGGTAGCCATGTCCTATCCAGCTCAGCAGAATTCCACAGTCAACCCCGTCACAGCCAAGGCCACAGGACCAGAGGCGGCATCCAGCCCCAGCCCCAGGGCCAGACATGACAGTACTTTGAACCTGACCGACTTCTGCTCCCTGCTCTTGCTCCAAAAGAAGGCGCTGTGCTTATTTTCTGGGTTCTACAATCCAGGGAGACATTATCAAACCTTACTAAAGAGGAAGGGCCATGAAAATCTACCCAATTGTGTCACATCTAGCTGTGTGAATGTTTGTGTTCAGGTTTTGTATGAACATAAGTTTCCATTTCTCTGGGATAAATGCCCAAGGTCCCCATCTAGCTGGGGGGCGCTCTGCTTACGCTCCCAGCTCTCTTCCTGCTCTACAGGCAACATGTCCAACTGGCTGAAATATCAGCACAATGGAATAGAGTCAGATCTCCAATTCTGGCAAACATTAGTAGCATCAGCTCCGCGGAACACTGATAAGATGGATTCTGACCACCCTGGCTCTGAAAACTGCCTCAAATATTTTTCTTATATTGTTTATTTTGAGATCATTGTAAACTCACATACAGTTGTAAGAAATAATACAGAGAGATCCTGTGTGCCTTTTACTCAATTTCTTCCAATGGTTATATGCTACAAAGCTAGAATACAATATCGCAACCAGAGTATTGACATAAATAACAATCCACCCATCTTGTTCCGATTTCCTCAGTTTTACTTGCACTCTTTTGTGTGAGCGTGTACCTGCACCAGGACTAAGTGCAATTTTATCACACATAAAGGTTCATGTACCTACCACCACTGTCAAAACACCAAACAGTTCCATCACGACCAATCTCTCTCACGTTACTCTTTGTAACCATAGCCACCTTCCTTCAGTACCTCCCCATCCATCTCTTTGTCCATGACCCCTGGGCAACTATTAATCTGTTCCCCATTTCATTAATTTGTTCATTTCAAGGATGTTATATTAATGGACTCATACAGTAGACTTTTGGGGCTGGCTTTTTTTTTACTCAGCATAATTCACTGCAGAGTCACCCAAGTTGTTGTGTGTATCAGTCATCGGTTCCTTTTCAATTGCCGAGTAGTATTCCACGGTATAGGTGTACCAGTGTGTTTATTCTCCCCTCTGAAGGATGTCTGAGTTGCTACAAGCCTTTGACTATTACAAATAATGCTGCTATGGATGTTTGTGTTCAGGTTTTGTATGAATATAAGTTTCCATTTCTCTGGGATAAATGCCCAAGAATGCAATTGCTGAGTCATATGGTAATTTCATGTTTAATTTTACAAGAAAATTGCCAAACTGCTTCCCGGAGTGACCGTGCCATTTTACATTCCCACCAGCAGTGTCTGAGTGATCAAATTTCTCCACAGCCTCGGCAGCATTTCGTGTCGTCACTGTTTATTTATTTTGGCCATTCTCATAGGTAAGTAATGATGTTTCATGGCCATTTTAATTTGAAGGTCCCTAAGGTCCTGCCCTCATTTTGAATGAAACTGACCTCATACCACTGTTAGTTGGATGAAATGTCCCTGAAAATTAGCTTCAATAAATAAAGGTGAAGAAATAATTCCCAAGGTCCTCAAAGCACTTTGCCACCATCATCAACGTTTTACTCATACCTGTATCTGTTATTTTAACATTTTAACCCATAAGGATGACAGAGAAAGCATCGTTATCCTGTTATAGATGAAGAAACTCAGGCACAGAGAGGGAGAGTGACTTGTCCAAACTCGCACAGCTTGGAGTATATGTGGTGCTCTATGTTGCAGTCATTTTCTCACCAATCGGCAAAGTATTCAGGTTAGAACGCATTCCAGTCTCCTTGAGACGCCAGGCGTCATGGAGAGGCTCGTTTTAATCACTCCAAGTATTTTATTTTCTGAAGTATTTTTGTTTATAAACAGGTTCCTGTTTTAATTGCTTTCTGTGGAGTGACAAGCACATTATCTGATTTCTACGCAGGGAAGGTTTTAGAGGGCAGTGGCAATTCATAGGTCCTTTAATAAAGAAAGGAAAGGCACAAAAGAGGCTCAGAAAGGGGATTTGGGGCTGTGATACAAGAGTCCAAAAGCCACAGCATACAGAATGGAAGGGAAACCGGATCCTGCTTAGGTTTTCCTGGTGGGGATAAAATTAAAGAAAAGGCAGGCAGGCTATATATGGCAGGCAGACTCCCAAGCCCATTTATTCCATCCTTTGGATCATCCTATGTGAGGGTGAGGACATCAGTTATGCAGGTCACCAGACACAGACTGACGCTGACCTACACCAACCTCTCTCTAGTTTCCTCTGCCTCTTCCCGCCAAGTAAAATAAAATGACAGGAAAACAAGGTAATGTCCTGCCCTATCCTAAGTCCTAAGAAGCAGCTGGTGGGTGGAGGTAGCAACTAAATGGGGTGTGAGAGTTTGAGGAGGGAGGGCGCAGCGATACCTTGCATACTAAGGCAGTGAAGGTCTTAGATAAATGTGACTTAAGTCGAAGCCATTTTAACTTCCAATATTTCAAAACTCATCTCTCCTTTGCATGTTGCTCCTAACAGAAAGACAGCAAAGCCAGCTGGGACTACAAACAATGGCAGCAGCTCAAGTATCCCCCTAGTCAGATCCCTTTGTTCCAACCAGGAATTCTTTCTCACACTGCTTCTCCCCATGACGTCCTAGTCGGTTATTCAACTAACAGAGATTTATGGAACACCTGCTTGCACCTCCCAGCCTCCCAGGGCTAGAAGGAGCAGCGGAAGATCGACGCAGTCAAGGATCCGGTTTGTAAGAAGTTCATATACATGGCTATAGGCCAGCGACTAACCATCTAGAGAGTCAGTTTAAGGCCGTAAACACTGAGAAGAAAGAAAAGAAAAAGAAGGGGGCCATACAATGGAAGCGAGAGAAGTGGGGTGTTTTTTCCAGTTTGAGGAATCAAAGGCTTCAAGGAGGTAGTGGCACAGGAGTGGGGGTTGAGCAACAGGCAGCATTCACCATGCCCCTGACTTCTGGAGCCCCTTCCTGACCCGCCAGCACAGACTGGCCTCTCTCCCCTGGGTGCCTCTCACTCACTGTCCCCGTCACTCGGCTGAAACTACGATGGGCCGCGACCTTGTGACACTTCTGACCTGAAGTTGCTGGTTAACTCTATATACCTGTATGGAGCTTTGAGTTGGTCAATGGCATCTCTCCTCAACCAAAGTATGAACTTTTTGTGTCCAGTCATGACACATGCTCACAACTCCCACCGGAGAGGCGCTCAGGGACTCTCCCCTGAATAAATGGACATGTGATGGGGCTGAGGCTCACTGACTGGAGCCAGAGTGGAGTCCTGCAGGGGATTGTGACAATCTGCAAATACGGGACGTGACAATTAATGTTTTCTAGAAAAATGTCAAGACTTCTGGCAAGTGGACTCTTGAAACCTTTGGGAAGTGATAAAGACAGCCGACTGTGGGTGCGAGGGCTGGGGCCAGGGAGGAAACGTGT
The DNA here is from genome assembly GCF_028858775.2 of Pan troglodytes. NCBI lineage: Eukaryota > Metazoa > Chordata > Mammalia > Primates > Hominidae > Pan > Pan troglodytes. Next base: position 186,044,282 of record NC_072401.2, read on the forward strand.
TGGGGTGATGAAAATGTTCTGTCTTGACTATGGTGGTAGTTACATCACTGAGTGCGTCTGTCAACATTTATAGGACCGTATGCCTTAAAAGGGGTGAATTTTACCGTATTTCACTTAATATACATGACTTGGGGAAAAAAGTAGATAAGCACGTCCATGCAGATTTTAGGTGTATCCTGAATGCGGCTGACCAGGACAGAAAAGTCATTCTGTTTTCTGGGCTATGATCTGGATACCAAGTTAATATAATTACGTTATCTCTCAGGCCAAATTCCCCCATAGGAGTGTGTTGCTTTATGCCCTGGTAAGGGACAATGGCTTCTCTCCATCCAAACATCGTGGGTACTTTAGAAACTTTCCAGCTCTCGAGTGAAAGCCCATGAGAGAAGCAGGGAAATCCCAATATCGAAATGCTCTCAGATGAGCATCAACACTCTCACTAACCAGTCTCTATCTGTTTCTCTCTCTCTCTCTCTCGACATGTGAACTGATTTCCCTGGACCACCAAGCGGCAAAACAGACAGCAACACTGACTCCTGACAGGTGAAAAGACACAGGAATAACAAACTTACCTGCTACAGTAAACAGTCAGAAGTGGCACTCCTCTGGGTACCAAAGAGTGTCCTGACTGAATAATGACAAAACCTGACTTTCTGAGCACTGATCTTTGCTTCTCCCTACCACCTCCCAAGACCTCACAACCCATGAGGAAGGCACAATAGTGATCCCTATTCTAGACATGCTGAAACAACCATACAAGACAGAACTACATGACTAATTCAAGGTCAGACAGACAATCAGCAGCAGAACCGGGATTCAATGTTAGCCTTACCCAACTCCAAATTTCAACTCTTTATAATATGCTCTCCCTAACAGAGAGAGTTAATGAAGTCCAAACTGAGCTACTGAGGGCTTTCTTAGCCCCTCTCAGGATAAAAACTTTTGAATCTCACCTTAGTGAGTCTCCAGGCTCATAACTAACAGTGACATTTCTTTTCAACAGTTATCTATTGTGTGCCAGGGAAATTCTCAAACAGAAGAACTAGAAATCCACTAAGTTTCTCCAGTTTATTAAAGTCAGCACATCTGAAAAGAGTCACCCACAGGAATGCAATTTTATCTGAATCTAGTTGCTGAGAATTATAACAATATTATTTATGGCTGGTTACTGATGAACCGGTTTGCTTCTTTAAAAGGTCATTCTCACTTTATTAGCAATTGTTGACTTAATGTAGGTCTCCACCTGAGAAAGCAACTTGCTCCCATGCCTCAGAGAAAGTGCTTAAAAGCAGATTATTAGAAACAGAGGGGTCCTTGGAGGTGGTTTGGTCCTACCATTTTACAGTTGAAAAAAGCTGAAACCCAGAGCTCAGGTAAATTGCTAAGGTCACCCAGGTAGCTGCAGAGTCAAGAATGAAACTTACTAGCAGGCATAAAAAATCAGGCCATCAGCAGAGCATCATGCAGGGAAATTTCCCCCGACCCCTCTGAAAGTTTCAGGAGTTAAACTTCACACCAGCCTTGATGACACGGCACAGATGGAGGCTACTTTTCTTAATCAAATATATTTTAATATGATTTTGGTAATATGATAATCGTATCATTTTACCCCCTTCTAGCCCCAGAGTGATTTATCTGTACATTTCACTTCATCCTCACAATAACTCTGCGAGATGGGCAGGATCAGTACGATTATTTCCATTTTCTATATAATTTTAAATATTTCCATTTTATAAATAATTATATATTGTTTCCAATCTATATAGAAATTGAATTTCAAAAGATTAAGGAGTTTGCCCAAAATCACATGGTAAATAAAAAACTTCAGAAGCAGGTCTAGAACCCACGTCTTTTGACTTCTAATCTCGTGCTCTTTCGGTATAAAATACAGCCATGATTTGGTTTAGGCACTCGAGAGCCATGGTGGGAGAGAAGGTCACCGCGGGGCCGGTGACTCCGAGACAGGGATCTGTAGGTGCCTGGGCCAGGCTGTCCCTGACTACAGGCTGCATACACCTCACCAGGGTGACAGAGTGCAGGAGGAGGCAAGAGTGGGACAGGGCAGCGTGCACCTTGCACCCCGTGAGAAAACAGTATCTCAGGCTACTACATGAAGGGAAGCACAGGATACATCCCAGTAAAAACTCAGTAGAGGCCAGGCGCGGTGGCTCACACCTGTAATCCTAGCACTTTGGGAGACCGAGGTAGGTGGATCATTTGAGGTCAGCAGTTCAAGACCAGCCTGACCAACATGGTGAAACTCCATCTCTACTAAATACAAAAAAAATTACCCAGGCGTGGTGGCGCATCCCTGTAATCCCAGCTACTTGGGAGGCTGAGGCAGGAGAATCGCTTGAACCCAGGAGGCGGAGGTTGCAGTGAGCCGAGATTGCGCCACTGCACTCCAGCCTGGGCAACAGAGTGAAACTCGGTCTCAAAAAAAAAAAAAAACAAAACAAAACTCAGTAGAGGTAACCAGTGTCTTAAGGGTCAATGATCTGGGAGCGGAAGTGTGGATGAGACGTGTTGGGCTGGAGCTATACCTCCTGCTGGAACTGCCACATGTCCACCCCTCACTGTGCCCTGTGGACAAAGCCTTTGCAGCTGCTCCACCATAAGGAGACCCACCACCAACCTCACTGTCTCTATGAGCAGCCACAGGGAGCTTAACTTGTTCAGAGTAATTCAAGTTCAAAGACAGGTATGAAAGCGGTGGGCAGGGCCTAGATCATGCCAGACCCCGGGGACCTGGGGGAACTCAGCTCCTTCTCTTAGGGGCAGTGGTGACATGATGACACTGGCATTCTTTATTTTGTGAGAAGAATAAATGGGGAGCAGAATGGAAGCAGAGCCCAGGTGACAGCCAAGGCAGGCCCACACACAGTGTCAGAAACAAGGGGATGGACTTGAGAAGTACGGTGAGGGAAGATAGGAGGAGCTGACAGCTAATTATAAACGAGGCAGCGGCAGCCAGGGAGAGAGGGAAGGAGAAAATAATATATAGCCTCACAAAAAGATGACAGCTTTCTTGAGTAAATAAAAACTTCTTAAGGCTGAAAACACAGCAGCCCAACTCCACTGCCCAGGTCTCTCGGTTGGCACCTGGTGACTGAGGAGTGGCCCCACAGTCTCACCTCAGTGCCCAGGTGCTCCAGGTCCAATACAGCCAAGAATAAAGTATGTTGTTGTGGGTTCTGTGTCTGGGCATATTGCGATGTAAGAGTTCACATCTCATATGGAGTTTCATCTTGCTAAGAGCATTCTAGGGGTGTGGATAAAATCGAATGCCTTGTCTCAGGCCCCTTCTCCTAAGGGGTGAACAACTCAGCTTCCAGGAAGAAGGCATGGGCACGGCTGACAGCATGGGTGACCTCCTAAGAGGTGGTGCCTTCCATCTAAAGACTCACCCAGAGCTACTTTTTATCTTTTTTTTTTTTTTTTTTTTTTTTGAGGCAGTCTCCCTCTGTCACCCAGGCTGGAGCGCAGTGGTGCCATCTTGGCTCACTGCAACCTCCGCCTCCTGGGTTCAATCGATTCTCCTGCCTCAGCCTCCTGAGTAGCTGGGACTACAGGCACCTGCCACCACGCCCAGCTAATTTTTGTATTTTTAGTAGAGACAGGGTTTCACCATATTGGCCAGGATGGTCTTGATCTGCTGAGCTCGTGAACCACCCACCTCGGCCTCCCAAAGTGCTGGGATTACAGGCATGAGCCACCGCGCCCAGCCTCAGAGCTACTTTTTATCTTATAAATAAAAGTTCTATCTGAAGCACAATAAAATATGGCAAAAAGAAGGGGAAACAAAGGATATGGGAAGAGATGAAGACCCAGGGTTCCATAGCCCTGTGTCACCTCTGGCCATCCTGAAACCACGGCAAGTGCTGGGGCCAGAGTCTGCCAACCTTGAGTTCAAATGGGTGGCCCTCGTGGGGACCCTAACACTGGTCAGTAAGCTGTGAATCTGCTCTCCTGTGCCTTCAGGAGCCCATGTTGATACTTGGGTTTGCAGGCTTGCCTTAAAAAGTGGCTTGAGTTTCACCATAGATAAAGACAGGCAAGTTTGGAAACAATTCCCGAAAAAAGAATATCCTACAGGGGGCACTTGGAGCAGCCAAAATTAAGACAAAAATCCCAACTCCATGACTTCCTAATTGCCGTATGTCTAGTCACTACAGACTGCTCTAGTTACTCCACAGTAATGAATAGACTCTCTGGTTTCATAGCAATCTTTGCTTTATTAAAGGGTGGGGCTGTGTTTTATCAAGAAACACAACAGGGTTATAGAGCACTGCCGAGACCAGTCAGACAGAATGTCCGCACCTGCAAACTTTTTACACTGCCCGGGAGATGGTTTAAATACAAAAAAAGCACTGCTAACCTCGGCAAGAGGCCAGCGGAGGCCTGTCAGGACAATTCAGCATGCTGCTGGCTTCTTCCGTTTCCCAAAAACAGAAGTCACCACACACACAACAAAAATTCAATGCTGAAAGAAAGTAAAAATAAAAAGGAGATTTTTCTTCTCCTTCCCCTTAAAGGGAAAGCAGGCTGAGGTCTTTTGGGCACTATACCTGTGCATCTGGCCATACAGGAGAGAAGGAACATCAGAAGATGTGTCTTCATTGTAAAGACCCTGCTCTCCTCGGGGGGGGGCGCAGCTAGCTACATCTGGAAGTTGTTCAACTGTTACGAAGGAGGGAAAACACTGCTCCTCTGAGACCTGCAATCTAAATTTGGTGCCTTGATTTTTCTCTCCCCTTTCTTTTTTTTTTGCAGTATTTACCACACATGGTAACACTGCAGTTATCGGGGGGTGTCTTTGTTTACTATCTCTGTCCCTCCATGAAAAAAGAAATTGGGCCTCCTCCATCTATTTCCTGCTCCTAGTACTGAGTCTGATATACAGAAGGTGCTCAAAAATATCTGCTGAATCAGAGTGGGCCCTTTGGCAACATGTCTCTGTGCCTCAGTTTCTCTGTCTGCCAGGAAGCAGTTGCTGAGAGGACTCGCGAGGACCATCTTCCCTCTCCTTGGTTCCCAAGTTAAATAAATACTCTTTTGTCCACGTGAACCAAATAGTGAAAGACTGGGATCGCTAGCCACGAGCCGCCGGGAAACAAACATTTTTCCTGGGAGGTCACCCCAGCCTTCTTCCACGGAGGCTGACCCGTCTAAGTTCCTTTATCTGATCCTCAAAAGCCTTCGTTTCTCAGCCTTGAAATCTGGGGGCTGGAACTTGCATTCTGAGATGATTCCAAGACCTCCTCCCACTGACTATGTTATTTGAAGTTCACTGTTTTACAAATTTTAGACCCCAGGGGGCTGCTGGTATGTATAAAAAATGAGACGTCAAAACAGTTTACCTATGATGTTCACCGTACTATCCACTTCATTTTTTATAGTTGAAGTCAGGACCGCATACTCAGGAGAAAGATCACTTACTCCATTACTAAGCCCCAGAGATGACTCAACTGGTTCTTGCTAGGAAGAAGAAAAGAAAAAAGAATTGAGAACACTTCCTTTCCCCTCCCTTCTCTTAGCTGAAATTCTACCCTCTGCCTACTTTCTTTAATGCTAGGGTCATTCATGTTCAGCTGCCGAATACATTCATTCCCTGCTTCTTTAAACTGGCCTGTTTTAAAGCACATTTCTGCCCAGGGAACTGCTGGGTATTCAGCCCCTTCCATTTTCCTTCAAGGAAACAGTACCGGCCCATCTGGCTTGCCTTTAGGAAATGCTTCCACCTGCAGACAATAGCTTTGGGGCTACGCAGAGCTGCATCATTGTCTCTGTAAAATGCTGCACTGCGTGGATTCTACACTCTCCTCCGCTGAGGGGGTGCTCAAAAGAATCAATGCCTGGCTTTCTCCTAAGGGAGGAATCATGCTACCTCTTTCATAATTATTTCTTAGGAAAAGCTCTGCCTCAGTGACTGGCCCAAGAACAGGAGCCCAGAGGACGTTGTAGATGAATTCTCTGCAGATAAGTTTTGCCATGGCCTCTGGCCACCTGAGGCCCTGCACTGGATGGCTGGATGATCACCCTGGCCTGAGTCCAGCCGGGCAACCCCACACCATGGGCTTTACATAAATGCCCTTCAGGTGGCTGAATATCTCATCCAGCCCAAGAATTCTGCACGTGCACACTAATGAAATAATGAGAACAAATTCCTTTCCCTTATTGGAGCTCTAAATGTGTGCTTTTTCTTCAAGTGCACCAGAACCCTCCACTCCCTTGTACTAAACAGCTCTGCAAAAGCCAGCCCTGAGGTGCCTGTGGACGTTCAGCTCTCAAGGTAAGTTTGCATCTGCTGCTACGATAGCAATCAAGTCAGACAAAAGCCACACAGGACAACACCCAAGGAATCCCAAGCGGAAGAGGGTAGAGAGCAGAAGGAACACAGGACTGGAAGCAGAGGATCATGCAAGTAGACGTGACTGTGCTTGGAAAAGTCAACAGTGGTCGGCTCTGAAACATGGTGGGTGTTCTCATCAGCTTATTTATACACTACTTGGAATCAATCCCCCCAAAATCCTCAAAAAGTCACTAACGGAAGGAGGGGAAATAACCTCCTCCTTCATAATCCCACCTGGCAAACTCCCACCTTAATAACATGACTTCAAAGGCATCACTCCACTGTATAGCTCGGTTTTTAAACAAACTATACACTGCCTGGTTTACCAGACGTCCCGAAGGTCCAACATAAGGGCAGGCCCAGAATATCCATCCCTACCAGGCACGATTTTTACTCCTTTCTCCACCAGCATCTTGCACTCTTCTCTCTTACAGGTTCTAAATAAGAAGTCTGCCTTTTCTTGGGCCAAGCACAGTGGCTCACCCTGGAATCTCAGCACTTTGGGAGGCTGAGGCTGAGGCTGCAGGATCGTTTCAGCCCAGGAGTTCGAGACCGGCCTGGGCAACATAGCAAGACCCTGTCTCTACAAAAAATGAAAGCATTAGCCGGGTGTGGTGGTGCACGCCTCTTGTCCTGGATACTTGGGAGGCTGTGGTATTGGGAGGCTCTCTTGAGCCCAGGAGTTCAAGGATGCAATGAGCTATGATCATGTCACTGCACTCCAGCCTGGGTGACAGAGTGAGAGCCTGATTCTTAAAGACAAAAAAAAAAAGTCTGCCCTTTCTGAAACAAAAAACAAAAAACAAAAAACAAAACCACTTGCCTGTGACCTGGGCGAGTCGGCAGGTTTTCCCTTCCTTCACAACCAAACTTCCGACCCGCTGTCTGCCTTTCCGGACTTCGCCTCTCCACCTGGGCCCCCATTAGTTCCTGTGGTCTCGCTTCCTCTCCACCTGCAGAATCAAGCTCCCAGAAGGGTCTTGAGAGCTCGGGCTTTGGAATCAGAAGGGCCTGGAGCAAAGCCTGGCACCTCCACTCCTCATTGGTTGCAGCTCCTTATTTAACCTCTGTAAGCCACCCTAGGGCACTGCGGACAGTTGTAAACTGAGGACAATAATAGGACCCACGTCATAGGGATAAGGTGAAGATTAAATGAGCTAACTACGTACACGGCACTTACTAGTAAATAAGTACTCACCATTACCAAAGGTCACCAACAAAACTGTGCTCTCCCAAATCCAATGGCCTTTTCTCAAATCCCTTCCCCCAGCCCCATATTCTGACCTCTGATGGACCATGCTGTCCCTCCATGGCGGCCTGAACTGTCTGACACTGCTGCAATTCTCCACCTCTCCAACAGCAGCCTCCTTTCTCAATGGCGTCCTCAATGACCCCTGGTCAGTTTCCCCACCCCGAGTCATGACCCACCTTTCACTATTCCACCTCCATTTCTTCAACTCCCTCAAAAAGAACTAAGCACAGGCCTCTGAAGAAGTTACAAGAGAACTGCTCATTTGTATGGGCTTCCTTTGCTGTCTGACCTTATTTTTTTAGTCATTCTGTTTCTAGGTTTCTTATAAAAGTAATGAGGCAGTCAGGCTTGCATATATTTAAAAAGCTAAATTAATTCTGATTTCTCCATTGAAGACCTCTAAGTGTTACACATGATCTACAGTTTAATTAGTGACAAGTGATACTTTTATCACTTGAGAAAACGATGACTCAGAGACTAAATTAATTTTCCAAGATCACGCTACTTTTAGCCTGCGGAGACACCGGAACTGAACTCTGTCTTTGGTCACGAAATATGGTTCAATTCCAGGAGCTTTCTGTCTTAAGAAGCCCTTGTATCCTGCCCTAATTCCAGTGGAGACTGAGACACTCTTTTGAACACTGTTCTACTCTCTCTCCATACTTTTTTTTTTTTTGACATGGGGTGTCACACTATCACCCAGGCTAGAGTGCAATGGCGTGATCTTGGCTCACTGCAACCTCCGCCTCCCGGGTTCAAGAGATTCTCCTGTCTCAGCCTCCCAAGTAGCTGGGATTACAGGTGCCTGCCACCATGCCTGGCTAATTTTTTGTATTTTTAGTAGAGACGGGGTTTCACCATGTTGGCCAGGCTGGTCTCGAACCCCTGACCTCAGGTGATCTGCCCACCTCGGCCTCCCAAAGTGCTGGGATTACAGGCATGAGCCACCATGCCCAGCCTTCTACTCTCTCCATTCTTACCCTGTATCCTGCACTGACCACTTCTATAATGGCATCATATATTCCACCGATGGAGGCTGGGAGAGACTATTCCAAACACTGTATTACTCCTCTCACCCCACTTCAAAAGAAACCCTGCCATTTCAGAGCCATCAGTGCCAACCATCTCACTGACACCGTCACTCTGGACAGACAGGACAGTCAATGGCACAGTAAAATGGAGCCAGCACCTCCCGAAACGCCTCCATCCAGGGTGCAGAGCAGGCCCAGGAGAGAAGGATCTTCACTAAACTGGGTCAAAAGTTTTGAAATGATTAGAAGTAGGAATATCTAAATCTAAGGTATATTAAAAATCCAAGGATCTCAAATGAAGAAAAGGGGCATGGAGTTCTCTATGTAAAATAAACACAGAGATCCTGCAGACCCTGAACACTCTTCGCCCGAAGCCTCTCCTGGACCCCCGATGCCCCACTCCTGCCCTGGCTCAACTCCTGCTTTGCTGCACCATAACCTGGCCCGGTTAATCCTGGCCAGGATTCACATCCCCTCTGTCTGCTCCCTTTCTCACTTTAGATAGAGGCTCTTCTGTAAATCAAGTAACCCATAGCTTTCTTGGCTTTTAATTTTCTCCCCTTGCTCCAAAGATTAAAAAAAAAAAAAGACTCTGCTTGAGTCCAGACTCCTCCACGGTGCATGAACTCCACCAAACATTTATGTTCAAAAATCTTTGCTCTAATTGTAGAATCCAAGGATTGGTCTACGTGGGTGCACGAACTCCGCCAAACATTGATGCTCAAGAACCTTTGCTATAATTACAGAATCCAAGGTTTGGTCTCTGGTTTAAGGGATTTTAAGCAAAAGCAAACTGGCACAAGAGAGAGTTCAGGGACAGGAGCACACTTCTTTAGACCTGTAAAATAATACACCTTTAGCTGGTCTTGAAGCTACACTTGCTGAATGGGCTTGGGGACAGACCAGAGTTAGAGGACAGCAGAGGGACTCCCCTCTGCTCCAAGCCCATGCTGTCTCAACCCTGTGCTAATGCCCCTTGTCCCTGAAGTCCCATTTAATGGGCCTCCAGCCCACCTCCCACCTTCCAAAATGCTCTAACTCATCTATGCAAAGCCAGTCTCTTTGAAGCCAGATTTAAGGACATCAAATTTAAGGACATCTCTAGGTCTCTGCTAACAGAACGTGTAGGCTGACAGCTGGACTTCACAAGCAGGTCAGGGAACTGGACCTTGGCGAGTGCACACACCCAGCACAGAGGCGCAATGCCACTGAGAACAGAAGCTCTCGTAAGACAGGCTGGGGCCTCCTGCCCGGTCCCAGAACCACCTTCCTTCTGCTCCTTGCTTGGAATGAGGCCGTCGTCATTCTCTTCCTCCCTTCTCTCACTGCAGCTTCCCTCTTGACTTTTTCCCTTAGCTCACTTTTCTCTGTATCTTCTCTGCGGGCCTTTGTCTGCATCTCTTAGAGAAGGCATCAGTTTCCAAAGCTACCAACGCCATTCTCAAGTAAATGACCACACATCTGCCCGTTGGGCACTCACTCGAGTGCTGTACCCTCCAACTTTCTAGCTGGCATTTACCTTCAGGGCTCTCTGTCACTTCAAAGGCAGCATGTCCAAAGCGAAACACCCTCTCCACAAAACGACCTCCATTCCCAACACTCCCTTCTGAAGGTGCAAAACGCCGGGGCCTCCTCTTTAGGCCGCTCTTATCTGCATCCTCCGTACCCTCTTCCACTTTCTGGAGAAACGTCTCCTCCCTCCATGCCAGTGGCACCAGCTACCGCCTTTCCACAGCAGTCTCTCCTGCCTCCCACTCCTTCCCATCCGGGTGAGAAAGGCCTCCCTTACATATCAATTCCCGCCTGCTCTAAGGGTGCTCCAAGGAGTTCAACTGTGTCTCATTCCGTAAAACTGTCCCTCAAGCTCTTCAAACTGGGTTCGGAGCTCCCGTTCTGAGCCACCACATGGGAAGGGAGGATCCCGGGCAGGCAGAATAAGCCTGATAACCTGCTTCACCCAGGGCATCTCTCATCTTATCTGTTTTTCAAGTGAGTTGCTGGTGTGTGCTTTCATTTGATTGAAGTTTAAAAGCTGAAGACCTCTTCCAACTGGTGAAGGGATCACTCCAGTAGCAGCCCTGCCAGGGAGTGTGCTGTGTTAATCCAGCTCAGGTCACTGTTAGAGCCAACAGCTCTATGAGAAAGAGCAGCCGAACCCCTATCTGCTTTTCTGTAACTTCTACCCATAGGTCTGTGCTCAGAACGAATACAGACCAGGCCTAATCTTTTCCAAGCGGCTTTGGCAGCCCTTCCCAATTCTGTCTCCTTCATAACACTAACGCTTTGATCCGGAAGCACTTTACAGTTTCAAGGCATGTATGTTTCAGCTGCAAACAACCCTGCGAAGCAGGAAGTACCCATTTCTATTCGCCCCACCTACATGCCTGTATTTCCCATTGCCCTCTCACACAAACTGCTGCTCTAATTAAGCCAGTTTCCTGTCTCATCCAGGAAAGACAAACCAACTGTCATCTCCAGGCCTTCATTCCTGATGCCCCTAGTGCTGGGGAAGGACCAGTTTGACCCTGTCCACCCCTCAAGGCCTGGCTTAGGCCCCAAAGGCTACGAGGCACCCGGTGGACAAACTTGGATTCAAATCTCAGCTCTGTAAAGCAATGCAGCCTTGGGAAAATGAATCCGCTTCTCTGTGCACCCATTTCCTAAATGTATAAAAGGGAAACGACCTGCCCATCACAGGGAGAACTCAGTGAGACAAAAATCATAGCTGGGAACTTGGAATCAGCTCAAAAATATCAACAACTAGCACCTCTCTGTTTTAACTACTTCTATTCTTACTGTTCTTGGCCTTGTCTGAAGTCTCAGAGCAAACCGTTCCATGATATTTTCTGAAACATATACATGCACTGATGATGTAGAATCCATTATTGTTTTTCTTTCTTTTTTGAGGTGGGGAAGGGGTCCTGCTCTGTTGCCCAGGCTGGAGCGCAGTGGTGCAATCACGGCTCACTGCAGCCTCAAACTCCTGGGCTCAAGCCATCCTCCTACACCTCAGCCTCCTGAGTAGCTGGGACAGGCATGTACCACTGTACCCAGCTGTTTTTCTTGTTCTTATTTCCTTAGATATCCAGTTACTGCCGCACAGGTGGGGCTTAGCTCAAGGAAAACATGGCTGACTGAGTTTGCAGGGATATGCTCACAAAGCGAAATGTCAGAGGATGCTGAGGCCGTTTCTGCACCTGCCACATGGCCAATGGGCCTTGGGTGTTCCAGTCTCGGGGAGACTATTTGTTGGGGGACATATAGCATGGAGATAAATCATGAGTGACCCCAAGAAAATTCTAACACTTGGCCTACATGTTGTAAACATTGTTTGCTAATTAAAACTTCAACTTGAAGATTGGGAAAAGCTTGCTTCAACAGCAAATTTTCATACCTAGTTACCATATGAAAGACAAATTTCCTCAGTAGAAGAAACCTACGTAGTGTATCCAGTTACATATTTGGATAGACTAAGTAGGTTTAGTATATTTGCACAGGATATATTAACTCAGTGCTTGGGTGTTTTGATATACAATTAAAAAGTAATATATTAATAGCTAGTAATTGTCCTCTGACTTTCCAATTCCAGACGCCCTAGGGAGTTCACTTTTCAAACACTCTACAGAGACACTGAGTCCACACAATAGCTTGAACAGCCAGGAAGCACAGAACTCGGGAAGCCCACTGGCCTCTTCTGAGCTTCCCTGCTACACTGGAAAGCACAATGCAAGTAGATCTAAATTCAAAAGTAAGGCTGTGTTTAGGCCTAATGAATCACCTGCCTTCCGCTGAAGGAATCAGGTCCTTTCAAGAAAAAAGTTTCAGGTATGAATCATATCTTCACGGCACAAGGATTTCATAAAACACACTTGGCTGAGGTGGCTCTTGACCCACACGGCTGCACCTAACGGGATCTCTCACTTACTTCCCTGGGCCAGGATGGTCAAGCCCACCCAGGACCGTGCCTTCCACAACTTGCTCATTTCAGGGCCATGTGAAGACACCACCAGTGCCGATGTGGCTGTAGAGATCCCGGACAAACGGGACCACCACATGGCATGAACGACTGAGATGTACATTTCCTCGCATTGCCACATCCCTGAAAGAGGACATGCCTTTCAATCCATTACATGTCATGGTTTCATTGGAAGCAGTTTTTCTAAGAGATACATAAAATAACGGTGCATCTTAGCATCATTGGCATCTGGCGTTCGATGGAATACAGTGGGTACATGTGAGCAAAGTGTGCTGAAAAGGCAACATCTGTTACTCCATTCTTATTTCTCCATTAACTGCAATTATGAAATTAAATCTGCATCCTAATGGAAAACCCCTCACTCCCACCCCACATATCCTACTTATTTATACATCTATTTAGTCAACAAATGCGGATGCATCTATTCAGTTATCAAATACGTATTAGTGATATGTTCTGGGCCAGGCACTGAGCTACATAATGGGAGAAGAGTAGTAAATACGATTCAGTCACACTTGAAATTGTAGCAAATTCTCACACATGTGTGAGAAAGCTGTGCTTTTCTGACTAAATAACATGAATCAAAACGTAGGCCCTAAAAATACAAACTCAGCCAGGCTCACACTTGTAATTCCAACATTTTGGGAAGCCGAGGCAAGAGGATTACTTGAGGCCAGGAGTTTGAGACCAGCCTGGGCAACAGAATGAAACCTCACCTCTATAAAAGAAAAATTTTTTAAATTATCCATGCTTGGTGGCACACACCTGTAGACCCAACTACTAGAGGGAGGCTGAGGCGGGAGGATCACCTGAGCCCGGGAGGTTGGGGCTGCAGTGAGCCATGATCGCATCACTTCACTCCAGCCTGGGTGACAGAGTAAGACCTTGTCTCAAAAAAAAAAACAAAAAAACAAAAACAAAAACAAAAACTGTGAGAAATGATATGGCTAACAACTAGGTTTGTTCAATTGTAAAAAAAAAAAATGTTTTAAGAGGTAATATAGGAGAAACATATATACTTAAAAAATACTTAAAAGACATTCAAAAATCACATGTGGATTTTATATGGGTCTTAATTTAAGTAACAAACTACACGAATGTTATAACATGTATGAAACAACTGAAACTCTGACCACTGGCTGGATATTCACTGATATTGAGAAATTACTGTGAACTTTTTCAGGTACAGTAATGACATCATGGTATTTTTACAGAGCACTTATCTTTTAAATATATATACTGAACTATTATGGAAGAAATGCTATGAGGTTTGGAATTTGCTTCAAATTCCAAAAAATAGTTCAAAAAAAAGCTGAACTATAAAAAACTGTTTTGGGGCCAAGTGCCGTGGCTCACGCCTGTATTCCCAGCACTTTGGGAGACTGAGGTGGGCGAATCACTTAAGGTCAGGAGTTCAAGACCAGCCTGTCCAACATGGTGAAACCCCATCTCTACTAAAAATACAAAAATTAGCTGGGCATGGTGGCACGTGTTTGTAGTCTCAGCTACTCGGGAGGTTGAGGCAGGAGAATCGCTTGAACCCAGGAGGCGGAGGTTGCAATGAGCCAAGATCGCGCCATTGCACTCCAGCCTGTGCCAATAGAGCAAAACTCCATCTCAGTTTAAAAAAAATTAAATAAATAAATTACTTTTGTAAGTCAAAAATGGTTGAAGGGCTGCAATTTCATGTTAGAAGTCAGGAAATGGGAGGGGCTATTGATGAAGCAAAACTGGCCAGGAGCTGATTAAGGTTAAAATTAATCTGAATGATAGCCTATGGGGTAAATTTTACTCAACTGTCTCCTTCCTATGTGCATAAAATCTTTCCACAATGAAAAGTTAAAACAAAATTAGGCCTTTAATACAGTACAATATTTAAATTTAGTTAAAAATAAAAACTAGTAAAAGTGAAACTGAAAGCATCACTGCAAAAACACCCTCCGCCTAAATTTCTTCATCTGCAAAGGGACGCCAGGGAGCTCGACAATCTGTCTGAGATCCCTGGGTCTGTGACCGCAGTGTATGCTCTCTGCTCAGCCACTGAAGCTCGTCCCCAGTTTTGCAGGGCATATTCGGCTCTTCTCTTACTATTTAACAAGGGCCACCTAATCTGTGCATAAAGATCCTCAGACTGTAAGGGGACTTCAGACGACACAGCCTAGTGAGAAGCTGACACACACATGCACATCCCATGGAAAACCTTTGTGGGGTGTGAGAGATGATTCTACAGTGGACAGAAGGCAGCCACTGAGAGCTGTGCTGATAGAGTGCTGACACTGACCACTCTGTCCCCCACCGAAGGGCCTGTGACGGACTGTCTGTAACATAGAGTTCATACATTGTATAGAGGTCTATAACATTTAATACATATTAAAGTATACTTAATAGCCTGAAAATATACTTAATAGTATGAGACATAAGCTGTTGTGGAGTTTAGCTGGCACAAAATGACCGCTGGCAACGGCGGTGGTGGCCAGATGGAGGCCTCAGCCTGCCGAGCACAGTGAGAATCTGTGACTTCATTCATAAATTTCCCAGAGAAACGGGATGAGGCAGGGCCCTGTGTACCTATGTCTGCAAGTGGATACATGCTGAAGAGCAAACATGTAAAGCACAGAAGACACAA
This sequence comes from Pan troglodytes, assembly GCF_028858775.2. Classification (NCBI taxonomy): domain Eukaryota; kingdom Metazoa; phylum Chordata; class Mammalia; order Primates; family Hominidae; genus Pan; species Pan troglodytes. Next base: position 186,059,519 of record NC_072401.2, read on the forward strand.
GCAAAGGAAGAAAGAGGACACACTGAGGTCCTGTGACTCGTCTTTACAAGGCAGAATATGAGTCATTAATAGGATCCCAACTTTGGCTTTCTCTCTGAATCACCCAAGATTACCTTGATGTGCTTAACTTTGTCTTCTTTTTCTGTCTTTGGTTTCTTTCCTGTGGCAACAAAAATGTAGTTTTGGATTAATTCATGAAGGGCCTCCAGAGAAACATTTCCCTCAAATTAAATTCTTTCTGAAACTCTCAATGAACCTGTTGCTTTAATCTGTACATGGTCAAAATTCCACATGTATCTTTCACTGCCTTTGGTGAATCGAAAGTCTTGTTTCCAAGCCAGGTAGGGGCGGAATGATCCCCTACAGCATGAACAGGCTATTCTACCTGCAAAGTGACTGCAGATGTAGAAATGAAGAGATCACGAAGGCACGATGACACAAATTGATTTATCTTATTTTAGTCTGTAAATGCCTTTACCTTTCTTAGAAGGCCGTTCAGATAGGGGCAGCATTCGGTAGACCCTGAAGGCATTGTTTCCTTTCTTTATGCTTTTATCCTTGACTTCTTCAATATCAGGCAAGGAATTCATGGCGCATCTGAAATTCGCCTTCCATGTTTTGGGATCAGGTTTATCTATTCCTGGTTGATGCTTTCCTAACAAAAGAGACAAAGATTAAGAAAAAGAGAGAAAACATTAGATACAGAGGAAGGAATTTCTGGAAACACAGTATTGCTGGTCAGGCAGTATAAGGAAACCTTTTCACTCCATGCTATACCTCCAGTGACCAATCGTCCTGGTGTACCTGGGGGTGAGAAAGTTCTTGGGATGTGGGAATTTTGTTTTTAAAACCTGAACAGTTCCAGGCAAACTGGGACAAGTTGGTCACCCTGGTTCTACTGAACAGCTTGAGGAAACTATAAATGCTGGAAGAATGGAGCATCAGTGTAAGAAAAATACAGAAGACTGAGAGGCTGCAAAGTCAACAGGCAGAGGGAACCTGAGTGCCTCTTTTTCATCTGACGCTCCAACAAAGTCCATTCCTGTAAACAGCTCCCTACGTAAAGGTTGTAATAAATACAGGTATTTCTGACTACCTTTTGGGGGGGAGATAAATTTGACCAAAGTTTATACCATCAGAACAACTGAGTTTCTATTCCCCTGGTAACACCTAGGGAACTTATTAGAATACCACATTTATAGGAAATTGAAGGACTAAGAGTGTATAGGATGAGGGGAGCATTACTTCTGAGGGCTGCAGTTTGTACCCCATGTGTCCTGGATGTGCCTAGGGACAAGTCACAGGTTTTTCAGAGCCATCTTCAGGAGGTCATAAGCCAGGCTATTTTATGTGTAATAAAAACAAAACTAAGCAAGAGTGCCTTCCTCTATAAACGCCGCAGGGAGTTTTAGTACCTGTATGGATTGCCCAGTTTCTAAAGAGTGGTGCATCTTTTTCCACATCCCACCCATGTCTAGCCGCATGCATCCAGGGGATCTGAAAAATCTTCTTTTCCTGAAAAAAAAAAAAGGTAAAGAAGAACTGCAGTCATGGGTTTTGGCCCACCATTGCAAAAGGTTGTGAAGGTCTAGCCAGCAAGATTCCCCAGCAAGCATCGCTGAATGTGTTGACTGCTGACAAGAAAATCTACTGTAAACCAAACCCACTTTCCCCGCTGGATCCCAAATCTTGATAGACTACCCCGAGTGACAGTCAGTCTCGTGAAGTCTTGCAGAGCAGGAATGTTTTCCAAGGTCAAAGGTGATGATTTGGGATATGCCAGTGTGTTCCATTATTTGTGCCTCTTTTCTATTTTTCAATATATTTTTTTGGAGACAGAGTCTCGCTCTGTTGCCCAGGCTGCAGTGTAGTGGTGCGATATCAGCTCACTACAACCTCCATCTCCTGGGTTCAAGAGATTCTCCCACCTCAGCCTCCTGAGTAGCTAGGATTACTGGCATGTGCCACCACGCCTGGCCAAGTTTTGTATTTTTGGTAGAGATGGGGTTTTGCCATGCTGGCCAGGCTGGTCTCGAACTCCTGACCTCAAGTGATCTGCCCGCCTCAGGCTTCCAAACTGCTGGGATTACAGGTGTGAGCCACCACACCCGGCCCTGTGCCTCTTTTTTTAATAAAACCACAGAAAAATGGCCACCTACCGAAACTTCTAATGCTTACTCTTATAATTTATTCTCATTGTTTGGTAAATAGTAACTCCAGCTATCTTAGGTAAATTAAAAATTAGACAACTTTCCAAAACCCTTGATGCTACTAAAGAAAAGTCGGGTACATCTGAGGCCACTGTCACAGAAACCAAATATCTCCATTTGCTTGTGCATCCAACAGAAATAGAAAGTAATGTTCGAATCCCTGTGGGTCTACTGCCTGCAAGAAATAGCAAGAAGTGCAAACAAAGAGGTAGAGGTTATGAAATGACACATTTTTCTGGAGAAACATCCCTCAATACAATCCTTATATCAGACTATCTCTACATCTCTCTCAGTGTTGAGGTCTGTAACTCAAAACCGCCTCAAGCAACTCTGAAAAACACATGATTGGAAACCCATGGTTTAGTAACAAAGCCGTACTCTTAGTAAAGCTACAGATGAGGAACCTGGCCCAAGCAGCTCTTGCAGCGGTACCGGCAGGTACTAAGGTCCCATTGGCACTGCGCATCTGACTACCCACATCCACAGGAACCTCAGTTTTGTCTTCCTCCCACAGCCTCCTGAGTGAGGTATATGTTACGATTTCCATTTTATAGCTGAGGAAACCGAGAAGCAGATTTTAACTATTTAGTCAAGGAACTTGCAGGATAATAAGTGTCTAAGTTCAAAACCCAGGTCATGGGACTCCATATACTATTACTTAATCACCCACTCACTGTCTCCCAGCTTTTAGATTTGGAAGAGTCCCTGTCCTATGACAGACCAGTTGAGACCTGGATTCTGTGGAGATTAAAGCCCAGGAGGTTGTGCTCTTTCAAAGCTCTCAAGGCAGTTCTGGTAATTGCTAGGTATGCAGATCCCTGCACTAGACACTGAGGAAGGAGAGGAAATGTCAGCAGGGAGTTTCCACCACTTCAGTCTCACATAGTGAAGCACAGAAAGGGTCCCAGCTGTCCCCAAAGAGATTCAGCGCCTCTCCACAGAACCAATCACAAAGCCAGAACAAAGACTATTTCAGAACATTGGAGAGTTTCCCAAAACCTGTTAAAAGGAAAATTCTACCATCTTCTAAAAAGTCAGTTATTAAAGGAGAACTGAAAGTGAGAGACTTTTTCATAAATTCCTCGGTGTTCATTCTGCATCATCCACAGAGAGGGCTTCGGGTTAGCCAATTTCAAAAGGACAGTGATCAGAAAGGGGCTGAGTGACATTTTATGCTTTAATGTAGATGAAAATCGACAGCAAAATCACTTAATGCTATTTATTGATGTTCACATGAAAATGAATACAAGTGAAAATTCATTTCGTGAAAGAGCTTTTCCTGAAGTGCACGCCCAGAATCTAAAGCTTTATGCTTAAACACCGAGATTCTTAAGAATTTGCTGTTGCACTTTTTTCTAGATCAAAGGAGTTCTAGGGTGACACAATCTGAAATCTAACTTGCAAGATACAAAATTGATACAGATAAAGTAGATCTTTTTAAGCATCTGCACGCATGCATGCATACACATACACACACACAACCAAACCTAGTCCCACAGAAACCGCAAAAGTCATGCAACTACAAAAGCGCTGACCGAACCCAGCAACATACACTATGGACCCTCTTGAAATGTGCAACAGGCCTGAGTAGACTAGAATAGTTCAGGTGTTTGTCCCCTCAAAATCTCGTGTTAAAATGTGATCGCTAGTGTTGCAGGTGGGGTCTGGTGGACAGTGTTTGGGTCATGGGGCAGGATCCCTCATGAATGGCTTGGTGTCGTTCTCGTGGTAATGAGTAAGCTCTCACTCCATTAGCTCCGGTGAGAGCTGATTATTCAAAACAGCCTGTCGCCTGCACCATTCTCTCTTCCTCCCTCTCTTGCCATGTAATGCCCTTTGCCTCCCATCCTGAGGCCTTATCAGAGGCAGATGCCAAGGTCATGCTTCTTGTACAGCCTAGAACCCTGACCCAAAGAAACCTCGTTTTTTTATAAATTACCCAGCCCCAGGTAGTCCTTTGTAGCAACATGAAACAGACTAACCCACAGACATGTCTCCAAAAAAAGATACACAAATAACAAACGTTGGTGAGGATGTGGAGAAACTGGAATCCTCACACATCGCTGTGGAAGTGCAAAATGGTACAGCCACTCTGGAGAAAAAGTCTGGCCATTCCTCAAGAAAGTGAAACACAAAATTACCTGATGATCCAGGAATTTTACACCTGGATATATACCCAAAGAATTCTAAGCCAACATTCAAACCAAAACATAAATGTTCATAGCAGCACTACTTACAAAAGCCAAAAGATAGAAACAACCCGAGTGTCCATCAGCTGATGAATGGGTAAACAAAATGTGGTATATCCATACAATGGAATATTATTCAGCCACAAAAAGGAATAGAGTATTGACACATGCTACCACGTGGACGAACCTTGAAAACATTATGCTGGATGAAAGAAGCCAGACACAAAAGGCCAAATATTGAATGATTCCATTTACATGAAATATCCAGAAAAGGCAAATCCATAGAGACAGAGAGCAGATTACTGGTTGCCACAAGCTAGCGGGGAGGGAAATGGGAAGTGACTGATTAATGGGTACAGCATTTCCTTTTGGAGGGATAAAAAGTTCTGGAACTGGACAGTGGTGATGGCTGCATGACATCATGAATGTCACTTTAAAATGGTAAATATTTTTTAAACTACATGTCACCTTTACCTAGTTTTTCATACTTCAGGGAAAAAAAAGAAAAGACTAATAAACTTATCAGAAATATCTTTAAAATTGTATCACAGATTCTTTTTTTGAAGAAGACCATATGAAAAGGTAAGAGAAAGCAAGATTCATTTTAAAACTGAAAGAGATTCTGACCAGTAAACATTCTGGTCACAAGTTGTGTGTTCCATGGGACATGACGGTGTTGCTATGTGTGTGTAGACCCCGTGACGTCAGTATGTGCCAGGTGTCTCATCCCCGAGTGACCAGTCCTGCACACGTGGTGGTGGTACATGCTGTGTATAGATAGACACCCCGTGCCAGGGCCCACCATTTGTACGTGTGTGCACAACTCTGCCCATCTGAAGGAAGGCAGGAGAGATGAGTGCTGCTTGACTTCAGAAAAGTATCTGACATTATTTTGAGCAATGTAGAACAATGTTCCTTGGCCCCACATGGAAACTAGTTCTGTTATCTCCTCTGCCTCTTCTTCCCCCCAACATTTGCAAGATGTTCCAATTAGTGTGCTATTTTCGTCTGGACTCCTTACCCTGGTCAGAGATAGCCTGATGTTTACACAAACACAAGTCTACTCTCAAAGTGAATAAAAGGGAAAGATCTGATGATTCCCCTGCCTTAGTGCATGGATCCAGGAGGAAATAAGGACATCAATAACCCCACCAGAGTTGGGGGTCACACGGAGCTACGAGAGAAACCAGGACCCCGGATGTGACTGCCTCCTTCCTTCCTCAAGAAATGGCCCAGGGAACCACAAGCAAGCACGTGGACAAACCCAAAACTAACCTGGTCTCAACAAGTCAATGGCAAGAAGGAAAAAAACAGAGGCCCACAGTCAGCAGAGACTTAGAGTCATAAACACCAAACACAACCTGTGGACAGCCTTTGAATTCTGATTTGAACAAATCAACTGTAAAAAGATTATTTGGGAATACTCAAGGCATTCTTAATCTGAATGGAGCAGTGATGATATTAAACAGTATTAATTTTGTCCAATTAACAATGGCATACTGTGGATATATAAGAAAATGCCCTAATGTCTTACAATGTATGCTGTCAGGGAGCTGCTTTAATATATCAGATACACACAGATCACACACACACACACACAAAGATAAGGCAAAATATTCATACATCTAGATACAGGCATATGAAAATTTGCTATCCTATTTCTTTTTGTCATTGGGCTACTCAAACATGCTATGCACATTTGCAAATACCCATAACCAAAGGTAAATTGCCCCAGCCAAGGTCTCATTCATGAGCTGGTTATAATGCACTTTTCCAAACTTCCTCGCTGTTCCTTCAGAGGAATCCAAGGGACCCGTTCCATTCCCACCCTCCTTCAAACTTATTAGAAGTAGGTGCTATTGTTTGAATATTTGCCCCCTATGAAACTTATATTGACATTTAATCCCCAATGTGGCAGTACTGAGAGGTGGGGCCTTTAAGAGGTGATTGAGTCATGAGGGCCCTGCCCTCATGAGTGGATTAATCCATTCAGGGATTAATGGATTAATGAGTTGTCATGGGGGTAGGATTGTGGCTTTTTAAGAGGAAGAGAGACCTGTGCTAGCACGTAAGCATGCTCGTTCCCCGCACCAGGTGATACCCTGCACTGCCTCAGGACTCTGCAGAGGGTCCCCACCAGCAAGAAGGCCCTCACCAGATGCAGCCCCTCAACCTTGGACTTCTCAGCCTCCATAACTGTAAGAAATAAATTCCTCTTCTTTACAAATTATCCAGAGTCAGGTATTCTGTTATAAGCAACAGGGAACAGACTAAGACAATAGAGGATGGAAACAAATTTAAGGGATTAATTAACCAACTCTTTCTCTCTTACTAAGAATGGAGTAGGTTGAATGGACTTTCTGAGAGCCATGTGACAACTGCCAAGCCAGTGTCCATAAATCTGATTATCTTAACAGAATAAAAACACCACCAATGTTGCTCCCCTTCAAGTCCATGACATTCATCTGTGTATTCCCAGAACAATTTTGACAGAGGGCCTCCCACTTACCAGGCACTAGGCCCGGCCCTGAGCATGCAGACATGAAGAAGATAGCCAAGGCACCGGTGCATGGGGCTCCCAGCCTGGAGCACTTCACGATAAACATGAACACATCCTGAATGCCGACTGAAGCAGAAGTGAGTCCCACAGCCCCGTGGACAGTGTATTCTAAGAGTTACAACAATCTTCAGTGGCAAAAGAGATTTTGGAATGACCTCAAACCACTCAAAATATAAACAAGGATTCCCAGGCAGAATGCTTGTGAATGGGAGGGAAGAACATTAGGTTCTCAGTTAAGTATTTATACGGACAGATGAATGCCAACAAGCCTAAGTTAGCGGAAACCTATAAAAAGATGCCCTGTGGGAGTGTAGGTATGGAGAGAAGAGATCCTGACCCCAGCCGAGGCCTGCAGTGACGGTGATGGCAGTGCCCATGTGCACGAGCAGCGCCACGTGCCCACTCTGGCTAGGCCTCAGCAGGATGCAGCTTGACAGGGCCTCGGGGCCACAGTGCAGGCCTTGGCCTCTGTGCCAGGGCGGTGCTGAGAGGCGGCACGGGCCGGCAGCCACGGGCATGCTCTTCTTCATCAGCCTGGCTCAGGTCCAGCTGTAGCGGAGGAGCCCTGTGAGATGACACAGAGGTCTCCTTTCCTTCCATGCCTCGGGAAGAGAACTCTCGAGCCAAGAGCCAGATGAGTGATGCTCAGCAGGTAAGGACTGCCTGAAAGGGGCCAAGTGTTCATTTGCACAAAGGGAAATCCATTTGCCTTCTGGTTCTGTATCAGAAAAACATGGACAAAATAGATGGAAGAAAAGGCATCTCAACCGAGAGTCCCAGTAAGGAGGTGACCCTTAGAGGGTGCATCAATCTCCCAAGACTGTCGTGAAAAATTACACGAACTGGGTGGCTCACAGCAACAGAAACGTATTCCATCACAGTCCTGAAGGCCAGAAGTCCAAAATCAAGGTGTCTGCAGGGCTCACTCCGGTTTTTTTGTTTGTTTGTTTGTTTGTTTTTGAGATGGAGTCTTGCTCTGTCGCCCAGGCTGGAGTGCAGTGGCGCAATCTCAGCTCACTGCAACCTCCACCACTGCAACCTCCACCTCCCAGGTTCAAGTGATTCACTTGCCTCAGCCTCCCAAGTAGCTGGGATTACAGGCACCTGCCACCACACCAAGCTAATTTTTGTGTTTTTAGTAGAGATGGAGTTTCACCATGTTGGCCAGGCTGGTCTCAAACTCCTGACCTCAGGTGATCTGCCCAACTCAGCCTCCCAAAGTGCGGGGATTACAGGCGTGAGCCACTGCGCCCAGCCAGGGCTCACTCCTTTCCAAGGCTCTGGGAAGGATCCTTCCTCGCCTCTTCTTGGAGTCCCTCGGCTGTGGCTGCCTATTTACAGTCTCTGCCTCAGTCCCCACACGCCCCTCTCCTCTGTGTGTGCCTTCTCCTCTTCTGTCTCTTATAAAGACACTCCTCATTGGCATCAGGGCCCACCCAGAAAATCCAGGATGATTTCATCTCAAGGTCCTTCACTATATCTGCAAAAACCCTTTTTCCAAATGAGGTGACATCCACAGGTTCTGGGGGTTAGGATGTGGACATATCTTCTCCGGGAGCCACAGTTCCATCTGCTACAGCACCAAGAAGGGACTAATGGTTAGTCTAAACCAATCACAGCGGTCAACATATCAGGCACCTGCTCAACAGGAGAGGTGTGAGACACTGTCTGTTCTCCACTGCATCCTGCCAACCAAAACTAGTGGAGGTATTTTTAAAAAAGGAAAAGCAGAAGCAGACCACTTGCTTCTCTTTAGAACACAGGAGCATTTGCTTTCCTCTCCCACTCCACATCAAACAGTAACGCTACCTTGTTCCTCAAAACAGAATCTTACTTAACCTCTCTGTGCCTTGGTTTCCTTGTCTGTAAAATGGAAAATATTAACTGTACCTACCCCATGGTGGCGGAACGTGAGCTAATGCACGTACCTTGCTTAGAAGGGTGCCTGGCACACAGTAAGTGCTGAGTACACGTCAGCTTTCATTCAGTGTCATTTGCTACCCTGGCTGTCCAGCTCCCCTTTACTCTGGACCCCCCTTCCTTATACCTCCACGGCACCCCTGCTAACTGAGCTGACCAAGGAGCAACTCCATTTCTTGTTTGTTTCTTTGGAAGAAGCTGATTACATATGTAAATCTAAAACACTATAGATAGAGCAACCCTAGAAAAATACATTGTGGTAAGACCTTGAGATATGGGACAGGTCACAGGAAATAAGCAGATGGTTTCTTCATTTCTATTTACTTAGTGCCTCACCTTGTTTCAGAAAGGCTCAGACAGACATATTCAACACAGTAACATTAAATTCAAAATCAGGCTGGGCACTGCGGCTCATGCCTGTAATCCCAGCACTTTGGAAGGCCAAGGCGGGCAGCACTTGAGTCCTGAAGTTCCAGACCAGTCTGGGCAACATAGTGAAACCCCATCTCTACAAAAAATATAAAAATTATCCAGGAGCGCACCTGTGGTCCCAGCTACTTGGGAGACAAAGGTGGGAGGCTCGCTTGAGCACAGAGGCAGAGGTGACAGTGAGCTGAGGTCGCGCCACTGCACTCCAGCCTGGGTGACAGAGGGAGACCTTGTCTAAAGAAAAAAAAAATCAAAATAAGTGGATAAAAGGAAAATAGTAAAAAGAAATAAGATTTGAAAGATATCTGAAAAGACCCAATAAGGCCAGGAATGATATTAGTTAAAAAAAATTATACTGCAATATCCTGTTCCCTTGTTGGAAGCAGACTATAATCTGCAATCTGGCTCTAAGCTCTTGTACCTGATACAAAGATAAAGCCTGGCCAGCTGAATTATTCATTGTGTCCTTAAGATTAAAAAAGAAAAGGGGAGGGAGTGGAGAAGAGGAAAAAGGCATTTACTCAGAACTGTTCTGGTAGGAGAGGAACTTCTCTCCTGAGCCTCCTTAAAGAAGGCATGATATATATTTAGTTGCTTTTCTAGATTATATAGTTCCAGAAGTTTTTCATTTTTGCCGACATTATCTCTTTCTGATTCACCCCAAATAGCTAGGATCAATTAAATTAAAAGTTTTAAGGTTAACAATGTAAGGGAGTGTTTGTGCCTGGAAGGGGCAGGTTGTAAATGACTGGCTGCTTTCTTAGGAAAGGTGGACACACAGTTAGGGCTTCATTACAGAGGTAAAAAGAAGGCTTTTTTTAAAGACAAAAGCAAGCTTTCTTTAAACAGAGAACATGGAAAAGGAAATGCTCCATTCCTAATATAAAACCCTGGAGTTTCCATGTCCTCTAGTCCTAAAAGGCCAGGAGAAGCAAAAAAAAGGAATTTGGAGAAGGAAGAGGGTAAGAATCCTCAAAGAAGCAAGGAGCTTTCCAAAAAAAGCAAGGAGCTTTCGAGAGGCAGTCAGCCAAAACACCAAAGGTGAGCAGACATTGGAGACTCCAGGCTGAGGCTACAGTCGTACAGGATACAAATCCTTTTGTGACCGGGTTCAGTGGCTCATGCCTGTAATCCCCACACTTTGGGAGGCTGAGGTGGGAGGATCACTTCAGCCCAGGAGTTCAAGACCAGCCTGGGCAACATGGCGAGATCCCAGCTCTACAAAAAAATACAAAAATTAGCCAGGTGTGGTGACGTTTACCTGTAGTTCCAGCTACTCTGGAGGCTGAGGTGGGAGGATCACTTGAACCCAAGAGGTCGAGGCTGCAGTGAGTCATGATTGCACCACTGCACTCCAGCGTGGGCCATATAGTGAGACCCTGTCTCTAAAAGAAAAAAAGCCTTTGAGATGATAACTTGATGTTTTATGATCATTTTGGGTTGGCTGGTTTTTGTCATGAATAAGCCTAAGATTTTGAATACAAACGATTTTACTTTCAGCAGTCCGCATGGGCGTGTTTCAGCCAGGACCTCTCTCACACATACACCCACCCTGACCCACTCACCTTGTTAAGCCACTTGAGCCCTGGGATCGTGTTGGAGTTTATCTGCTCCTCCAGCCACGGGCGCATGCGCATCCTTTCCACCGGCATGGTGCCCTTGAGGGAGAGAAACACGGCGTCAGGCGTTGGTGCCACTCAGTGTGGTGTCTGCACTGCAGAGTTCTACACCCCGCCTGACCCTTTCCTTCTCTCCTTTCCTGGGGCTGGGAACCAGGGGGCTGGGGGGTTGGTGTACTCAGGGGCTGTGCCACCTGTGCAAGCCCAGCCCTCGCACCAGCCAGGGGGCTATGTGGGGACACAGGATGGTCCAGGCCTGCCCTCTGCTGGGAGGGTCCTATGGACATTGGAGACCAGGACCCACACTCCTCTCCAGGAATTTGCCTAGAGGGAGGCTTTATCCCCACTACACTGGCCGTGTTTTGAGGCTTCCATTGCTCAGAGGCCCCAACGCCTTTGGGGATGATCCTTCCAAGAGCCAAGGGGTGGGCAGAGCAAAGCAGTTGTGGGAAAAAATTATGATAGCCAAGCCATTCCTTTTGAGAATCTGGGTTATACAAACGCTTTCAACCCCCAATATTAACATTTAAAGCTCAAAAGGAATCAGTTAATTTGGCTTTCCCAAAGTTTTCCACCAACTACCCGTCCCTCCTGACTTTACTTCCAGAGCCCCTGGAACCCTGCAGAGGTATCTCCTTTGCTTTTGCTTTTACCCGAATGCAGTCTCTCACCCAAGTGTCTTTCTTCAATGCCAGCCTCCCCGCTGACCTGACACCACCCCCTTTTCCTTTAACTTACTTTCCCTTTGAAAATCATTTTCATAGTCTGACCACCCTTCCTCCGCCAGTCCACACAATGCCTCCCTGCTGCTTCCAGATTCCTTTCTAAGATAGACTTCTCCTGGTCCATCGGAATAGATCCAGAGGGGAATCACTAACAAAGTACCTTCCACACTGTCCCCCACTCATCTTCACCCTATCTATGCCTGCATTTACATCTAATCTGGGCTCCAAAAGCAAAGATGGGTCAGGTGCAAGCCTCCATTCTATAGGACCTCACAGACAGTGTGACACTGTAATCCTCTTCTCAATCCTGATTGGTCCCTTTCTTCTTTTGTTCATTTCCTCCAAAATTGAGCTCTGAAAATTCTATTCATTGGCATTTGGGCTGATGTCTCAATAACTCTCCTTCCCAGCTTGCCATGGACTTCCTCTCTCCTCTATTCCCTGCGCCCAGAACATGCCAGAGTTACAAGCATCCTTCCATGACCCCCACCCCCTGGGCCTCACCCTGGGCCCGTATGCCTCCTGCAGTCTGGCCCAGCCTTTTCCTTGTATGCCTCCTGCAGTCTGGCCCACTGACTGCTGCAGACACCTCCTGCTCCGTGCTCATCCCGTGCCCTCTGCTCTTCATTCCCTGGCCTTGCAGGTCCTTATCCGCCCTCTAAGACTCAGCCTCCTCCTCCACAAGGGCTTCCCAGACCACTCCCGCCTAAAGTAGTCCCTCTGCCTCCAGCTCCTATGTTACTCACTGATCTTACACTGCTCCTTTGAAAAACCAAACATTGCTTTAGGGCAGTTGTTTTAAGTAAAGTCTTTCATCTTATCCCTTGCCTTACCTATACACCTCTCCGCTGTGTATAGTCCACTCTCTTTTCCTAACCAAATTTAAGTTCTACCATAGGAAGAGCATCACCTTTTTTTTCTGGAGGCAGGGTCTCACTCTGTCACCCAGACGGGAGTGCAGTGACATGATCACAGCTCACTGCAGCCTCAACCTCCTGGGCTCAAGCGATTTTCCCACCTCAGCCTCCCAGTAGCTGGGACCACAGGTGTGAGCCACCACGCCCAGCTAATTTTTTTTATTTTTTGTAGAGCTGGGGTCTCCCTATGCTGCCCAGGCTGGTCTCAAATTCCTGGGCTCAAGCAGTCCTCCCACCTTGACCTCCCAAAGTGCAGAGATTACAGACATGAGCTCCCATGCTCCGCCCTCTTCTAGGTCTTTTGCTAGTCCTACAAAGCGCAAATGTTGCCTTCCACATAGGAAACACTCACTGCCAGGCCCAGGCCAGCTCTGAAGGTGGCTCTGATGGCCTAGGTGGGGTGCTGCCAGAGGTTGGCCTCCTCCACTCATATGGAGGCTCCAGCCACCATTCTTTGAGACACAAACGGGAACCTTAGAGATATTTCACAAGAACACGGAATGGCCACAAGGAGTTGCAGATACTGCTGCTCTTGGTCTCATTCATTCATTTGTTCCATTCATTCATTTGTTCATCCACCCATTCAAAGGTCATGTATTGAGAATGATGCTCCAGGAACAGGGAAAGATGACATTCCCTGCCATCTAGGAACTCCCAAACTAACAGGACACTGGAAAGAAGGGAGGTACCATGCCCCATGAAGATGATAAAGAGTTTCAGAAAAGACTAGGGAGTGCTGGGGAAAGCTGTGCACAGAGAAGTGCACTGGTGACCCCTCAAAGGCTCACCCTGCAAGAGCTCTGCCCCCCAGGGTAGTGACCACCAGCCCGGCCTGATCTTCCCTCTGGAAAAGACCTCAAGACACAGATTGGAGACCACTAAATCCAGAGCGGTCAAGAAAATAGAGGGAAGAGCGAGGGAAGAGTAGTTACAGGATAGGGGTAGGTATAGTGGTCACGAGTAGAGAGCAACAGACGCCAGTTCTCCTGACAGCCTGACGTGCAGAAGTGCTGTGCATGGTCCCTGGCGCTGCAGCTGAGCCTGAGCCTAGCAATATGGAAACACGAGAGGCGTGTGGAAGTGGCCCTGCCTCCAGCTAGTACTCAGAATATCATATTTCCTCCATTATGTTTCTCACAAATAACCAGTTGGGGGAAAAAAAAAAACAATGGTCACATCCAAAATAGTTCAAAAAGCCATATGGTATGGTTCCTATCAGGTGGCCCCCTCCAGCCCATGGTGGTTCCCGTTCTTATATTAGTGATGGCTTTTAAAGTTCACACAGACGGGCATCTCTCTGAAAGACAGTGAAGATCAGTTTTAAATGGAAACAGTAGTCGAAAAAGTCAATCGTCAGGTAAAGCAAAGCACCAAGACAAAAAACCCAACTTTCTGTCTTTAAAACTAAAGCCTGTGTGTGAAGACACATTCGATCCACACTGTTCGCAGATTCTGTATCTGTGAATTTGCCTACTCACTGAAACATATCCACAACCCCCAAATCAATACTCAGATGCGTTGGTGGTCACTCGCGGACGTGTGCTGAATTCAAGTCATCTGATGCACGTGTTCCCAGCTGAGGCTGGACAAGGCCACACTCTGCCTTCCCGCTCTTGCTCTCCTATGGCAAACAAGTGTCCTTTTCACAGGCTACGGAGTGCGACATTTTTCACATCGTTGTGCTTTTTTTGGTGACTTTGCTGTTTAAAATGGCCCCCAGGCATTGTGCTGAAGTGCCTTCCCGGGTTCCTAAGAACCAGAAGGCTATGATGCGCCTTACAGGGAAAATACGTATATTAGATAAGCTTTGCTCAGGCATGCATTATAGTGCTGTGAGTTCAATGCTAATCAATCAACAATAAATATTACAGAGGGTGTCTTCAAACAGAAACACATAAGACAAGGTTATACAATGATCAGCTGACAAAATATTGTGACCAGTAGCTCGCAGGAACCCGATGTCCTTATAAGAGGAGGGAAGTGTGGACACAGACACACAGAAGAATGCCGCGTGAAGACACAGACACAGAGGGAGGATGGGCATGTGAAGCCAAAGGCAGAGACTGCGGTGAGGCTGCTGCAGCCAACGATGCCTGGAGCCACCAGAAGCTGGAAGAGGCAAGGAAGGATTCTCCCCAAGACCCTTGAGGCAGAGCAGGGCCCTACTGATTCCTTGATCTGAGACTTCTGGCCTCCAGAATTGTGATGGAATACATTTCTGTTGTGTGAAAGCCGTCTGTTATGGCAGCCCTGAACAACTAACAGAGAAGGGAGAGCTGCAAAGGCCCTGAGGCAAGGTGGCCCCTGTGGACGGCAGTCAGTGACAGGGAGGGCCCAGAGACCCGGCTCACCCAGAAGACCATGCCTAGGATTTTGGTCATGACCACGATCTAAGACTGAAGAGGAAACCGAAGGATTTTAGCAAAAGAATGATAGGGTCAGTTTGGCCAACGTAAAGGGAAGAGCTGACTGTGAAATCCTGAAATCCAGCGCTTCGCCAACTTGAACGTGCACAGGAATCCCAAGTCAGTGGATTCCAGGCGACCGCTGTGGTCTGCATCTCTGACAAGCCCCTAGGTCCTTGGGTCACACTCTGAGAAGCAAAGCTCTAGAGCCCCTTATTGTTCATGCTCAATGGCCTGGCTCTCCCATGCTCCTGCTGTGTGGTCATTTTGGCCATTCTGATAGACTCCTCCGCTGGTCGGCGTGCCGGGCTTGTCATCCACCAGCTGGGTGCATTCCTCACTTACGCAATGTGCCTGTCTAGTAAGGATGCAGCTCAGCCAAACCGCAAACTTATTAGAAAAGTTCATAATCTTCAATCAGGACTGTTACTAATTATAGGTAACTTTTAGAAAAAGCAAAAAATCGAACAAGTATTTCATCAGAGTAAAAAATAAACTTAAAAAGGGCTACACTTATTTCAGGTTTTGTTTGTTTGGGTTGGTTGGTTGGTTTGTTTGTAGCTAGGACATCTCCAATGAGACTCAATGAAAAGCTAACCCAGTTACATGAAGGCCCTTCTCCTTTGTGACTTGATTTTTCTCCCCTGACCCATCTCCCACGCCCTGGGCAGGTAGTGCATAACCAGTGCGCTTGCCACGCGACACGGTACAAAGTTTGCCATTTTACATAGGTGTCTCATGACTAGCCGAGGGTGAGCATACATCTTTACTTCTGTGAAAAACAGCAAAGGCAGAATCTACCTCAAGCCTAGCACCAGAAATGGATCATTTAGTTGGACACTAAAAATAGATTAATTATGGTTCCGGAGATTAAAAGACTGAGATGACAGGCACAGAGGGTCAAAGGACTGAGGACTGGAAAGAAAGATGCTTACTCGGTATGTATCGTCTAGCTTCCATTATCGAAAGTCAAGGTGACACGCTGGTCTTTCTGTAAGGCAAGCCTCCCACAGGCGCTAACAGCCAGGCCACATGAACCTCGAACAGAGTTAGAGAAGGCAGGTAACTCAGTGGAGATGACACAGAGTGGCTATGTTTAATGCACAGAAATCAGGACAGTTCTGTCGCAGCCTTGACTCTGCCATTGCTGGTGTGTGTCCTTGGGCTAATCCCTCCATCTTCCTGGTCCACACTTTGATCATCTAGAAAAATGGGACGTTTTAAACAGATGATTCCTGGGGTTATCCATGATACGATGAATCATAATCTGAGGGTTTTTTTTCTGTAAGCTTCTCTTCTTGCACATCAGGTTGTTTTTAGAAGTAAAATGCTAACATTTTATGGTTCTGCAAACCTAATATATGAGCAACCTGTACTTCAAAGTAAGTAAAAGAGTTGAAGCATCTACCCTGGAGCCTGACGAAAGGCACTTTGTAAAATCATCTACCTTTACACCTTTGAGATTTGAGGCTGGGACTGGCTTCAAAACTGTGGCATCTGGCCATAAGTCAATTCAGCCCATGGTGGGTACTGAGAATATCACTGGTGCCAAGCCTGCTATATAAGGCATGCAAGCTATTCATTGTGATTCGTAAGTCACGAATGATCCCCCATGAAGTTGACAGTACTATCCATGATTAGTGCTATTAACAGTGAGGTTGAATTTTCACCCAAATAACTGAATTTTGGTTCTTGGAATAGTAAGAGCAACGGTTACCATTTACAGAGCACCTACTATGTGCTGGGCATTAAAACTAGGGTTTTCTTGCTAGGTGTGGTGGGACACACCTGTCTTTTCAGCTCCTTGGGAGGCTGAGGTGGGACAATCACTTGAAGCCAGGAGTTCGAGGCTGCAGTGAGCCATGATCACACCACTGCATTCCAGCCTGGGTGGCAGAAAGACAGCCCCTCTCTAAAAATAAAAAATAAAAAACCTAGGGTTTTCTACAAGTTTTGCCATTTAACCCTTACAAGCCTAGGACATAGGGACTTTATTATCCTTTATTACCTGCTAGTAAGTGGAGAGCCAAGACTCTCATTTAAATTCAGGCCTATCTAACGTGAAACACCCAGGCTTATCCACTCTAACCTCTGCCTTCATCGTACTTTAGAAAGCACTGACTTATGAAGACCTCTCAATTGTTCTACTTACTGAGACTTTCCAAACTCCTCTCCGTCTTGCAAACCACTGACAGTCATCTTCCTAAAATACCATTCAATCATGTTAATTCTCTGTTCCAGAGACTTCTAAATGTGCCTGCTGGATTTAAGGTAATAAATTCCTTAGCTGAGAGGGGGGTGGTGCTTCTGGTAATGGTACAGTAGGTAATTCAGACCTGACTCTCAGGCTGAATAACTAAGAAACATGGGCAAAATATATTTTTAAAATCCATTTAAATGCATCAGAGAGCTAACAAGGTAGTTAAAAATTAGGGGGGCAAGATCTAGGAGAAAAAGAAACCCAGGAAGGTGAACCTGACATTTAGGGCTGCTGTCATCCTAGTGCAGGGACAGCTGCTCCTTTCTGAAGAGGAGGCTGTGGGGCTTTGAAAGCAGAGCTTTTGACACACTCAGGTGACTGAGGAGACAAAAATTGAAGATCAGGACCCAGCTAGGAAAAGGGGTTCCTGGAAACACCCTCACAAGCTTTGTAAGTAATACAACTAAGTAGAAATAAACTAATATCAAAGGCTGAAGCCCAGCTTTGAATCATCTCAATCCCTGATCAAATGAAAATGACCTGGAACTACCAAAAGTAAATATAAATCAAATCTTGAGGAACATAACATTACCCTAGGATTCATATTATCTCTGGAGCTTTTCTTTTTTCTTTTTCTTTTTCTTTTTTCTTTTTTTTTTTGAGACAGAGTCTCGCTCTGTCGTTGGGCTGGAGTGCAGTGGCTCGAACTCGACTCACTGCAACCTCTGCCTCCCAGGTTCAAGCAATTCTCCTGCCTCAGCCTCCAGAGTAGCTGGGACTACAGGTGCCCGCCACCATGCCCAGCTAATTTTTGTATTTTCAGTAGAGACAGGGTTTCATCATGTTGGCCAGGATGATCTCAATCTCTTGACCTCGTGATCTGCCCACTTTGGCCTCCCAAAGTGCTGGGATTACAGGCGTGAGCCACTGTGCCCGGCCATGGAACGCCTTTTCTTATTACCCAGTCACCCAATGGATCAGCAAAAATTCATTAAACACACATTGTTACAAGGAACTGTGCTGAGTGCTGTGGGGGATTCAAAGACGGTAAGACATGATCACTACCCTCAAGGAACAAATAAGTTAACTGAGGATGTGAAAGATAAATCACATAAAGCTAACTAATAATCCTATAATTATAATAATAAAAGACTATGCAATAAAGATCAGAAGGTAGTGTATTATTAATTGCCAACTAAGTTAGGTAGTTCATAAGGAATACATAAATCATTGTTAAATGGGCTTGTAAGAGAAAGCTTTATGGCAAAGGAAAGCTTTATGGTAAAGGAAGACCTTAATGGATGGGGAGGTGCTGTCTAGGCAGGGAGAAGGTGGCAGGCAAGCCAGGGGAGGTAAAAGGTTGGTATCGGCGGCCAAAGCAGGACTGAAGATGTGTTTGCTGATGTGAGCAGAGCAACTGTCTTATGCACCAACATGGGTGTCTTCATAAGAGTCACTGGTGTGTGAGAAGCAAGCACTGGGTATTTCACATCAATCATCTTTAACTCTCATAACAGCTCTAACCAGTTAAATACTAGTATCCCCATTTTATTTTTTCATTTTATTTTTGAGACAGGTCTCACTCTGTCACCCAGACTAGAGTGCAGTGGTGCAATCCTAGCTCACTACAGTCCTGACTTCCTGGGTTCAAGAGAGCCTCTCACCTCAGCCTCTCAAGTACCCAGGACTACAGGTGCATCCACTACACCCAGCTAATTTTTTGTTTTTCGGTTTTTTTGAGATGGAGTCTCGCTCTGTCACCCAGGCTAGAGTATAGTCGTGCAATCTCGGCTCACTGCAACCTCTGCCTCCCGGGTTCAAGCAATTCTCCTGCCTCAGTCTCCTGAGTAGCTGAGATTACAGGCATGCGCCACCACGCCCAGCTAATTTTTTTGTATTTTTAGTCGAGACGGGGTTTCACCATGTTGGTCAGGCTGGTCTTGAACTCTTGACCTGATGATCCACCTGCTTTGGCCTCCCAAAGTCCTGGGATTACAGGCATGAGCCACCGCGCCTGGCCTAATTTTTAAAAATATTTTTGTAGAAACAGGGGTTTCACTACCTATGTTGCCTGGGTTGGTTTGAACTCCTGGCCTCAAGCGATCCTCCTACTTCAACCTCCCAAACTGCTAAGGTTAGAGGCATAAGTCACCGTGCCCAGCCTATTATCATCATTTTAGAGATAGGAAAAGCATAGCCAAAAAGGCAGCCCCCACAAAAAATAAGAAGAAGAAATAAGAAAGAAAAGAAAATGTCTAAGTCATCCACGCCTCTAGATGAGGAGGCAGGACTTGAACCTCAGGAGGGTCTCAGATGCCCAGCTAGAGTCTGAGCTTGTTTACGCAGGCTGCTATAATGACTTCTGAGTGCACGACTTGGGAAAAGCCATGCTTCAGTTTCACGAGTCATGCAGCACTCTATACAGAGCCAAATGGAGGGAAGGAGGTGAGCTAGAACTACTGCTCTGGGTCAGGACAGTGGCTATTGGAATGTACAAAAAAAAAAAAACACACACACACACACGATGACACGCGTATAGGAATCTAACAGCAGTGTTTAGTAGTAATTTTTCCTGGGCACACAATAGTCTTTTCCCAAATGCATGTTCCTCTTGCAAGTTCCTCACAACGACTTCTGTGTGCTTTTTCAGCAAAAGTAAGAATTTCCATGAAAGTTATGTAAATTGAAAGCTGGAGTTAGAAGTTGAACATCATCATCATCATCCCCATCAATACCATTCCAGCCCTAACTAGAGCCTGACCCTCAGCCCAAATGCCTTTCATGCGTTATTTCACTTAATCTTCCAACAAGCCACATGAGGCAGAGTAGCTACTCTCCGTTCTACAGATGAGGAAATGAAGCTACTTACAAAGCTCCACTTACAGCCATTAAGTGGTAAAGCAAACATTCAAATCTACATCCGACTCCAAAGAATATGCCAGAAACCTCTAGACCTGTGTTTTGCAAGTCTCTGCTAACAACCCACCAGAGGGTCGTGGGATCATTTGTTGCATTAAGATCAGCACTTTTAACTTAATTTTAATTTACAATGATGGAATGGAAAATGAGGGAGCACCCCGAACAAAGTGAGGTAAGCATTGTTTTATGAAACGTTTGCTTCCATTTAATGTCACATTATATTATACTGGTCCTGGGGTTGAAGGGGTATAAAAACATTGCACTAGGCTGGACTGCCTCCCGACGGTGTGTGTGCGGGTGTGTGCAAGCATGTGGACGGCAGAGAGAGGGAGGGGGCACTGTGAGAAGTAGAGTGCAGAAGACGATATGTGACTCGCCTGCCTTGGCCTCCCAGAGTCCTGGGATTACAGGCGTGAGCCCCGCGCCTGGCCTAATATTTTTAACATTTTTGTAGAAACAGGGAAACAAGGAGAAGCAGATCCTAAGAGCTGTACTGACTGCTAAGAGGTAGAAATAAAATGTACAAGAACTTCATGGCATGAAAATAGTATGTTCGGAGCAAAGATAACAGGACCCCCTATATGAGAGAGGTGGCCTGAGACCTTCCTATGCGGCCATGCTTCCTCCTGCTCTGCCTGCGACATTCAAATCACTCTCCAGACTCTCATGGGACCCTGACGGCTGAAGTCAGCCATTGCCAGTCCTGAAATCAGAAAGACGTTTAACGTTTGGATGGAGGGCTAGATACGGAAAAAACCATGCCTCTCAGTGTACATATTATCTGCACCAATGCAAAACTGATTTTTATAAGTTTTGTTGAACTTTAGAAAGTCATAGGTTCATTTAAGAATGGGAGTCTCCAGCCAGTCTTCCTCATAAGGTTTTAAGCAATTCAACCACCAATTCTCCTACTACGTAGATTTTTCAGGATGAATGATGAGGCAGGACTGCTACTCCAAATACATCATAACCCACCTTTATTCTTTTCTGTTCTGTTCATGCCACTATCCCAAAACTGCCTTACAATGCTATTACCTTAAAACTTAAAAAAAAAAAAAAAAAAAAAAAAGCGGGGCGGAGCGGGGGTACTTAAAAAAAAAAAAGGTCCCTGGCCCCACTCTAATAAGAACCGGGAATTTTTTTTTTATCCTAGAATAATTTTGATAAGCAATTAAGTATGAAAATCACTGTTATTTAGTATCCATTAACCCAATGGACTTCCAGATTCTAGATGTTTAATAAACATCTCCAGTTGAGTCATGGGAAAACAGGAGGCCAGTGGTGAATAGATTTCATCATTAATGGAATAGAAACGTATATGAAATCAAAAGTCTAAAATGCTTTTAAATACCACAAAACTAGTTTTCCAGGCTGAAAATCATCCAGATTACAGTTTTACATACTTGCCATTCTATGCACAATTTTCCTATTAGGCACATTTTCTATATCCTTTCGGAAGCTATTCCCACAGCTGCTTTATAAAATTTACCTTGTCTCTGACCACAGACTCCTCTGGTACCTGAAATGTGTGCTGCATCAGAACCATAATCGAGCAAACTGACTTGGGGCCCCTATGTGTGTGTGCACAAAAGTCACCTGTCTATCACTGGTTCTTGGTTCTGCAGATGACCCAGCGGTCACTCTAGAAAACAGTTCTCAATGCAGCCTAACAAGAACAGCAGATCTTCATCCAGAGATGAAGCCTTAAAAATACATGCAGTGTGTTAACATTCACCCAGATGTGTACTTTTCTGAGAAAGGTCCCCACAAACTCTCAAAGGGCAGTTCCCTAGGCAGATGTAAGAAACACAGTGCAAGAACACGAATGGGAAAGCAGCTAGACCTCTCTGCTGACACTTTCTTGACTTTCCCTGGCTCAGTAGCCACTTCCCTGGCCCTCCCACCCATTGCCGTGTCAGCCACCAAGGGGTGCAGTCTCCATCCGTCGGACCATCCCCATTACCCACGGCCTCCTTCCATGCTCCCGCTGCAGCCTGTTCAGGGGCTCTCCGCTCTGCCCCGAGCTGCTGCAGCGTCCCTGTCCTGGCCACCCTCCCTTCAATCCACTTCCACATTCCACACAGTGGAGGCCTATACTTACTGCGTGTCTGCTGGGTGAGAGTACAAGACTATGTAGGCTTATATATTAACATGGGCAGCAACGTTAACATGGGATTCCAGCTCCAGAGGCCTCCTGCCCTTCTCCCTAGAATGCCCATTCCCCGGCCCCATTCTCCTTCCCACACAGTGGCCTGGCCACTTTCCCACTACAAATGGGCCTTCATGCCTCCGTCTTGTTTGCTCACACTGCAAACATTTGTGAGAGGCTGGAGAACCTCGCAGCAGATGGGCGGCTGATTGCCTCATCTGAGCTCTCAGAGTCTCTGCCTCTGCAGATCTTTTTTGCTTTCTTCTCCCCAGGTCCTGTTCCCATTTTCCACAGGTGCAATTTCAGATCCCTCCCTGCCTCCAGCTTCACAGAGAAAAGAGATCTGCGAGGCTCTTCTTTCTGAATGTCTACCTCGCCTCCCTCTTCATACTCACTTGGGTGTGACCTTTTTCCCTTTCTTAGACTAGATGGGTGGGAGTGCCACTCTGCAACAGAAGATGTGGGATGTTTGAGGAGAGATACTGAGAGTGGTTTGGGGCCTACAGGGTTGGAGATCTTTGGGATACCCAAAAAGAGGTGATGGCTGGGCTATGAGCTGTGCGAGGCTGGAGCTCAGGAGAAAGGCCCAGCCTGGAAACGTCTCGCCATACCTTGAAAGACTGTTCAAATGTCTCTTTTCCACAATACTTGGCCTGGCCAACACAAGACACATACATGCCCCCTTCCCTTGAAGTCATAAAACTCACTGCCTCTAACAGTGAGTTAGCACGCATCTTACACTGCCCTAAGGTCACCGGTTCATTGTGATGTGCTATAATCCACTGAGACCAATGCTCCTTAGGCCTAAATAGGCCTGGTACTCTGCACCCAGCAAACACCCAATGAATGTAGACCAGCACTATCCAGTAGACGTTTTGCAACAATTAACTTGTTATTTATCAGGGCAGTCAACAAGGTGGCTCCTGAATACCTGAAATGTGGCTACCATGAATGAGGAAAGCTTTGTCATCAAAGATGGAAACATCGTTTCCAGGCCGGTTCTAATCTTTCCAAATCACAGTGAGTGGTCAGGTGTCTGGTGGAAAGAAAATACCTGCTCGTGACACCCCTGTAGTGTTCCTGCTACTGAAACAGCTTTGTTTTGGGAAAAGCTTAGTTTTAAAAAGCCTGATGCACACTCTGCAAACTTAATCACCTTTGGAACACAGCCTGTTGGTAAGCAAGGGAGCTTTTCTGTGAGTAACTGCCTGATCCAGATCTAGACCTGCAAACCCTTGAAAATGATACCAGCTGGTCAGCAGGGAGTGTCCCACTTATCAGGATGTTGTCAATATCCTCCACCATGAGGGTATTAACAATTGCTAGGAGTATTAAGCGCTTAGCAGTGTTAGGCAAGTTCTAAGCACCTTAAGAGGATAAGCTCACCTGATTCACAGCATCCCAAGAACGTGGGTACTACTGTGGTCCCCATTTTACAGATGAAGAAACTGAGGCATGTAAGGTTAAGTAACTTCCCAAGGTCACAGAGCTGCTGAGTGGTAAAACTCATATTTGAACTGGAGTCTTAGGCCCTTACTTAGCCTTTGGATATGAGGCTCGCACAGGCAGGCCAAACTGGGGTTCACATCAAGAGGTAGAGAGGGCCCCACACCTCCATCTGACCTGGCATCTGCACTGGGAGCCTGTGTGGAAGGGGACACAGCCAGGGCAGCAAGATCCCCACAGCCTGCCAAGCATCGTTCCAGCTCCTGAGCTGGCCCGGGTGCACAGGAAGCAGTTTCCCAGCCTCCTTTTTGCAACCCCTTCCAAAGTCACACTTCCTGCCCCATTTAATACTTTCCCAGCGAGTGGGCATCAACAAAACATGCTGCGTTTCCTGGCCAACCCGAGCTTTCCTTTTGTAGTCCGGACTAGGAAAACACTCCCATACTCCAAAATAAAGATACTCACCCTCTCTCCACCCCTTCACCTCCATGCTCTCTTTAAGGAAACAAGAGAGAACCAGAGGGGCTTTTTCCTGGCTTTGCATCACCTGGATGCAGATGAATCAGTTGTTTCATTTTAGTTGCTGCTTCTGCCATAAAGCAGGGCCACCTGGGTGCTTCCAGGGTCTTTTGAAGGCAGAAGGGGAGGAAAGTGTGCCCTGCCCAGCCCATAACTGATTAACCTGAAGAACTATTTCAGAAGCACAAGTAAGTCCCATAGAAGGCAAACGCGCTACTATCTTAATGTTAATTTCACATTAACATTTATTTAAGGTGCTGAAAACCAGTGAAGTAGTAAGAATCCTCAATATTTGTCAATTTCCACCTCCTGCCATTTCAGCGCATATGAAGAGCAAACACTTCGTTATGGGGCCGTTTTGCTTCCCACTCTAAAAATGACCTCATTTTTAGTATCAGGACCTCTAAGAAGTACAAAAACCCTGTGCCCCAAAACTCCTTTCTCCAACCTACTTAAATCTCTCAGCCCTGTTTGTTTTTTACCACTTGATACCAAGTACTTCTCTCTTGGTCTTCAGAAGATAACTTTGTGGGGGTGGGGGTGGGGGTGGGGGTGGTGGGGGCAGCGGGGTGGGAGGGGTTGTTTTGTTTTGCTTGAGACAGAGTCTCACTCTTGTCACCCAGGCTGGAGTGCAATGGCACGATCTCTGCTCACTGCACCCTCCGCCTCCCAGGTTCAAGCGATTCTCCTGCCTCAGCCTCCTGTGTAGCTGGGATTACAGGCACGTGCCACCTTGCCCAGTGAATTTTTGCATTTTCAGTAGAGATGGGGTTTCACCATGTTGGCCAGGCTGGTCTCAAACTCCTGACCTCAGCTGATCCACCCACCTCAGCTTCTCAAAGTGCTGGGATTACAGGTTGTTTTTGTTTTTGCTTTCAGTTTTAAATTCAGGGGGTACCTGTGCAGGTTTGTTACATGGGTATATTGCAATGATACTGGGGTTTGGGCTCCTAATGATCCTGCTGTCCAAGTAGTGAACATAGTACCCAATAGGTAGTTTTTCAACCCTTGCCCTACTTCCTCTCTCTCCCCTTCTGGAATCCTCACTGTTTCTTGTTCCCATCCTCATGTCCATGTGTACTCAGTGTTTAGCTCCGTCTTATAAGTGAGAACATGTGGTAGTATTTGGTTTTCTGATTCTGTGTTAATTCATTTAAGATAATGACCTCCAGCTCCATGCTTCTTATTGTGAATGATTTCATTGTTTTTATGGCTGCATAGTATTCCATAGTGTATATATACCATATTTTCTTTATCCAGTCCACTGCTGATGAGGACCTAGGTTAAGTCCATATCTTTGCTATTGTGAATAATGTTGCAATAAACATAAAAGTACAGGTATCTTTTGCTAGAATGATTTCTTTTCCTTTCAGTATATACCCAGTAATGGAATTGCTGGGTTGAATAGCAGTTCTATTTTTAGTTCTTTGAGAAATCCAGGAGACAGTTTTAAATCCACCCATCCCAGAAAGCTTTCCCTAGCCAGTGTAAGCTCATCTATGACCACAACTTCTGCTGAGATGACAGCCCTAGGAAATGGTTTGGGTATTAATGGTGATCAATCATGTCTGACCCTTAGCTCATTAATTTGGCAACATGCAAATTCCTAATAAGTGATTAGGCCCTTCATAGGCCTACCCTTATTCATCATGGAGTAGGATGGCAGCTGCAATGCAGGACTCAGGATGACACCCGAGGTCTGACAGCCACATGACTCCAGGACAGCACAGCCCCCTAAGGGCAGGGCAGAGACCAGGGAAGACCTCGGCGACTCCCATATCCATGACAAGTGGGCAGGAGCCAGCCCTGGCTAGTGACGCTTTTTTATCACTATACTGTATATGAGATGAGGAGAGGGACCTTATCTCATATACAGTATAGTGACAAAAATGAGACCTTAAATGAGAAATCAACAAGCCATCGCCCCAAAAATTCAGAAATCCCCTGGTGCTG
The DNA here is from genome assembly GCF_028858775.2 of Pan troglodytes. Classification (NCBI taxonomy): domain Eukaryota; kingdom Metazoa; phylum Chordata; class Mammalia; order Primates; family Hominidae; genus Pan; species Pan troglodytes. The sequence continues at coordinate 186,085,679 of NC_072401.2, forward strand.
GTCACCATCTCCACAACTGTAGAAGCCATTCAGGTCTCCATCCGGCAACTATAGCCACTTCCCAGGGCACTGCTTCAGGAACCAAACGCAGAAGGTAACAGAACCCAAGACCCTATGCCTCAGTTTTCTCCTCTGTAAAATGGGATAACTTCCGCACGGTTTGCGGTAAGGATTAAATAAGATGTGTAACATGCCTAGCCTAGTACCTGATCCATCAATAGTTGATATTTAACAAATAATAGTTTCTGCAGACACAAATTTATGGTCAATATTGTTCAAAGAGCATTATTTATATAGCAAAACTAACCCAAATACCAGACAGTGGGAAGATGTTTAAAGAAAATGTAATAGAGTCAAATAATAGAGTATTGGGACTACAGCAGATTCCCTCATCTCAACAAAGGGATGATTTATGTCCTGGGCAGGAAGAGGTGGGATGTTACATTCCATCATGCTACTTGCAACAGTGCACAATTTAAAACTTATGAATTGTTTATTTCTGGAATTTCCCATTTAATATTTTCAGACCTCAGTTGACCATGGATAACTGTAACCACTAAAAGCAAAACCACAGATAAGGGAGAACTACTGTCTAGAATATTTAATTTGTGCAGGAATGCACAGAGCATAATGTGAAAAAAGTCGGGGAGCAGGCGGTTTTAACCATCAGGGCAATCAAGGACCACGCGCAAACTTCCAGGCCCTGCCGTACCGTGGTGGCTTCCCCATGAGTCCCCAGCTGAGTCCACGTGCTGACACGCTGCTCTCTTCCCCCACAGCACCAATGACAGTCAGAGTTCCCCGTTCACTCACCCTTACAGAACTCAGAGCATGCGCCGGGCTGACAACATGCACCAAGAGACAGTTGTTTGACCTGGAACTGGGCCTCTGGGGGGCGGGGGTGTGCCCCAACCCCGGGTTGGCACAGAACAGAAGGTGAACGTGTTTCCTGAACAGCCCAGTGTCATCACAGTAAGTGCCATCCTGTGCTCACTCTTAAGTCCTGAGTTTTCCAAGACTGTCCTGATGTCAGCAGGGTGCCCTAATTTTAGATGAGAAAATAAGAACAATAGGCCAGGCACAGTGGCTCACACCTGTAATCCCAGCGCTTTGGGAGGCCAAGGCAGGCGGATTACGTGAGCTCAAGAGATCGACACCAGCCTCGTCAACATGGTGAAAGCCCATCTCTACTAAAATATATATAAATTAGCTGGGCATGGTGGTGCGTGCCTGTAATCTCAGCTACTCAAGAGGCTGAGTCAGGAGAATCGCTTGAACCCTGGAGGCAGAGGTTACAGTGAATTGAGATCATGCCACTGCACTCCAGCCTGGGCGACAGAGTGAGACTCCATCACAAAAAAAAAAAAGAAGAAGAAGAAGAACAATACAGTAATAGAGAACATTCTTCTCAAAACAACTGAGTTTCCTTCTTCCCTTCCTTCCTCCACCCTTCCTTTATGAATGATTTACTCCAAAAGCCCATTTGGTGCAACGCAGCAAAGAAGATGTACTGGGTTGAACAGTGGCCCCCCAACATTCGTGTCCACCTGGAGCCTGTGAATGTGACCTTTTCTGCATATGGAGTGTGCGCAGATATAATCAAGTTAAACGAGGTCATACCAGATTAGAATGGGCCCTAAATCCAATATGACTGGTGTCCTTTTAAGAAGAGGGAAACTTGGACACAGACACACATAGAAGAAAGGAGAATGTTGTATGAAGACAGAGGCAGGCATTAGAGTGACTCCTCCATAAGCCAAAGAAAGCCAAGGATTGCTAGCAGCCACCAGAAGGTAGGAGAGAGGCATGGTGCAGATTCCCGCTCAGGGTCCCCAATAGGAACCAACCCTGTCCATACCTTAATTGCCAACTTTTGGCCTTCAAAACTGTGAGGGAATAAATTTCTGTTGTTTCATGCTTCCCAGTTTGTGGTAATTTGTTATGGCAGCCAGAGGAAACTAATAGAGTAGACACTAGGGGTAGAGGGGCAGGTGCAGCCAGGGTAGGTATTGGCAGAAAGAGAGCACCTGTTAGGGTGGCTGGGGCAGCAGCCACCTGGCACACAGAATACAAAAGCCCATGTGGGCAGTGAGGATAGACACAGAAGGGAGACCACAGCCCTGTGCAGGGGCTGGGAGCCAGAGCAGGGAGGTGAGGAGGGCATCGTCATTGTGGTGGGGCAACCGTGGGGACACAAGACCACATACACACAGGCAACTGAGTAAATTATATTATATACCAGGGTAATGGAAGTGAGGCTTTTGACTACTGGAGAAGGAAGTTACAGATACAGAAAGAAAGAAAACTACAATAACCCAGGCTGTGGCACTAGAATAGGAGGACTTGATTTGAATTTGTGCTTTTTCATATATCTCGATAAACACAGAAATAAATACAGAGGTAAAAAAGCATGCATAGGAGGCGGACGGATCACGAGGTCAGGAGATCGAGACCACCCCGGCTAACACGGTGAAACCCCGTCTCTACTAAAAATAAAAAAAAAAATTAGCCAGGCGTGGTGATGGGCACCTGTAGTCCCAGCTACTCGGGAGGCTGAGGCAGGGAGAATTGCTTGAACCCAGGAAGTGGAGCTTGCAGTGAGCCAAGATCGCGCCATTGCACTCCAGCCTGGGCGACAGAGCAAGACTCCGTCTCAAAACAAACAAAAAAAGCATGCATATGTGTAAGTATATATGCAACTAATACAGATATTCTCTAACCTTGACACTAAAAGGGCCTGGGAACAGCAAGACCCCAACAGCAATGAGCACAGGCAGTGCCCAAATCTTGGTTTCCAAACACCATCCTCCACCAAAAGGAATCAGGGCTCCTTGGAGAAATGGCTGACTCCAGAGCTGGGGCAGGGAAAGCAAAAGATAAGCCTGGGCCAGAAAATAAGGAAGGGCTCAAAAGATAATAGCAACATGTCAAAAAAAAGTCACAGAACCCAACCTGATGGAGCTCCCACTGGCCACATCTAAGACAATCTGAGCACCCAAATACATGACTGAAATGTATTTCTGTCATTGAACAAAATTGGAATCTACGAATAAATAAATAGGGGAATGAAAAAGCTTTCCCAAAATGTAGAATGCAAACAAATAAATGTAGGAAGAATGATGGACTTAGAAGATCGACATTTGGTAGCTATCAAAGTAGTACTCAGCCAAGAAATACCAATGGATGCTAACCAGTGGGTAAAAGGCTGGTGAAAAATGGGATACTTACATAGCCTCAAAAATACCTCCCACAAAATATTTTTTATGACAAAGGGAAAAAGACTAACTTTATCATGGAGAAGGCTGACTGACGGCTCCTTAATTAAAAGATCAAATGAACGTTACGAATTAAGGGGCAAATCAAAAGCACGTATCACCTGTAAGGATGCAAGAAGAAGAAAGTCTCACCGCCGTGATATTCTTGTAAGAAATGCATAACCAGAAACGTCAACAAGCCCAAACGGATACACATTCTCTAAGAAAATTGCCTTGTCATTGTCAAAAGTGCCAAGTTCATGGAAGTCAAGGAATAATGAAGGAGGCAGGGCACCAAAATTCAACACCTAGCCCTGCATCAGATTCTCCTGCTGCAAGGGACATGACTGAGACATTCCAACAGGAACGGGGTCTGCGGGTGGGAGGCGACTCACACAGCAGTGCCAGTTTCCTGATTCTGATGGCCGTGCCAGGGTCTCAATGGAGACTGTCTTCGTTACAGCAAAGACACATTCGAGTACTCAGGAGTGATGGGATATCAGTATTGGCAAGTTACTCTCCAAAGGTGTAGAAAAATAATTCTTTGTACTATTGTTAAACTGTGGTGGAAGTCTGAAATTAGCTCAAAAGAAAACGACTTGGCCAGAAAGACAATACCAAGTAGGTAAGTAATTTCCAGTACAGAGGGAAAGACGACGACAGCCTTTCTGCAAATACAACAAACTCTAGGAAACCCCCTTTGTGGTGCTTAAATGAAGCTGCTGGCGGTTTATTCGTCCTCCGTGCACCGGGATGGTATTAATAAGCACATGCATCAATCACTTTATCTATCCATCCATAAGGGGCAGCTTAATCAAGCAACAATTAGCTGAACAAGGAGGCTCTAAGCTTCATTTCCTGGGGGAGATGAGGAGTGATGGTCCATAATTCACTTAAATTGTTCGGTTGTGTAGAAGAGGAGAAATAAGACGGCCAAAGAGCTCTCGTGCGTATTTGAGAGAAAAGCGCTCAGATTCAGGCGCCAAAGATTTACCTCCAGCCAAACTTCTGTGCTAATTCAATAGAAGTTATTTATGTTTTATATTTTAAAGCACAGAATTGGTTTCCAAGTCACTCTGCCTCACCTCAAAGTTAAGGTGGAAGAAAAACCGCCAGAAGTGCCATCGCTGGGTCACTGATAGATTTGCAAATCGTAGATGTTTGTCCTCCAGAGGCCCGTCCACCACCAGTTCTCTGCAGGACACTTCAGGGTTCCCAGCGCCCCAAAGCTGGCGTTCCCAGAATAGTTTCATTTTCGATCATGACAACAGTTCCCACTCCCACAGCTTTTCAAGCACTTGGCTCAGGGAGGACCCACTAGGAGTAAGGGCTTTGCTTTTTGTTTCTTGTTTACAACGTTTCCTCGACGTGTGCAAGACGGAAGCCTGAACAGCCGTCAGTTCCACTTGCTCGTACTTGGCTGAACACTGCAGTCACTCCCCTGGCCTCGGCCTCCGGAGAAGAGCACACAGCACTGTCCAAAAACAGCTCCCACACTCAGAACAGAAACCGAAACCAGGGGTGAAGAACCGATCCTTCCTTCCACAAAGCCTGGACCAGGCAGCCACTCAGACTGCTCTCCTCGGCCCCCAACCCCAACCCAGCTCTGCCCTACAGCCAGAACACCCTTCCAAAAGCACAAACAGACTCTCATCATTCCACTGCCTAAAGCCTGTCCTTACCCCACAAGCCTCCAGCGAGGGGTCCGTCCCAAGTCTCTGCGTCTGTCGCCCCTCGGCCTCAAGAGCATCCCCTCTCACAAGCTAACTCTTACTCATTTTTCAGATTTGGCTTCAAAGTCACTTGACAGCAAGCCTTCTCCACTTCGCCAGGCCAGGCCCCCAAATCTGTAGACAAGAATCTCCATGAGGACCAAAGTCAATTCTGTTTTGTTCAGCATGCTATTCCCAGGGCCCAGAGTACGGCAGAGGCCAACGCTCAATAAATATTAGTTGACTAAATAATGAACTTGCTATATACGCCCAGCATAGTGATACGCAATGACGGAAGGAGCTTGCAGCCTAGAAAGAGAAAACAGGGACACAGGCAATCACGGTGAGGAGAAGGATGAACTGCCATCAAAAGAAACGTGCACCAATGCGTGGGAAATGCCATCTAGACAGGCAGTCGGGGATACCTTACCAATAATGCTTTAAATGACTTTAGGTTTTCAAGATACAATCTGGAATGTTGTTTATGTAGATCTTGTTTATTTTATACATGGGAAATCACTAGAAATGTACTGATGTTCACCAACACTGCGCTGGCCGTTACCAAGAACTATGGTATGTGGTCAGTATGGTGACCAAGCCAAAATGGAGCACTTCTGAATGTGAATGGGGTCTCATTAATACTGACACCTGAAACAGATATAAAGAGCGACTGTTCCTGGAAACACCAGGATGTGAGAAGCCTGGTGTTTGTAGGTGGTTGTAGGGGCTAGGTATACTGATGCAGGCTCACCATCTTCTATTCAAAATCTTGGGGCCAGATAAAGTCTTCAGAATTCAAAAGTGTGTGGATGTTAGCAAGATAATGCGGTACACATACCATATACCACAAGGAACAAAACACCCCGGAAAGTAATTAGGGCAGAACCCCTTAATCCAACACAGTTAATATTTCTGCAGTGAAACACGAACATTCACACTGATTGGGATAAATAAAAGCTATGAATAGCTTCATGTCAATTCAGGGCAGACTATCCTGCCAAATGAGTCATGATAATAACTTTCAGTTTCAGAGCATTTTGGATTGCAAATAAGGGATTTGGGGCTTGCAGTAGATTTCAAGTTATTTCAATCTTTGGAATATATTATTATTATCACGCTATACAGAAAAATCAGCATCATTTTCCTTAAACTGTATTTATATTACACATTAATCTGGCACACACTAGGCTTAATGTAGTGAATAATAGCACTGTTTAGTTCTGAAATGAAAAAATGTAATGCAAACTATTTCTGCTTATTAGAAAGTGGAAAAATACTTTTCCTAAATATTTTTATAAAATTTGAAATCTTAAGTAGCCATTTAAAAGTATTATTTCCTTTAAGTTGAGTTTACCTAACAATATGTATGTGCTTTACCTTACCAATCAAATACATAAAATACTTATAAAATAAGAAAAGCTTTAAATATTTAGATTCAAAATTTCTTTAAAATAGTCTCCCTAAGGTTCCTTTATGATGGCATTTGTAATATCATTGTTCTTTCTCCATGACATTCTAAATATTTGATTTAAAAACTAAAGTTATTATAAAAATACCTTTCCAAGGATCACGTTAAATGGCATTTGTTTGTTTGTTTGTTTGTTGCTGTGCATGCCCTATGAATGACATCCACACCGTCCACTGAGACGAGTACGTAAGCAACTGCTCCATTTCACATGCCCTCCTCCTCCGCGGAAGCCCTGGTGCAAACCGAAAAGACTAAATACCCAGAGGCACAAATGCAAAAACAGACACAGGAATTGTCTGGCAAGTTTACCTCCTCCATTTCTTTTATCACGTAATTTTGAATCAAATGGCAAATATCATGCAACGTGAGAAGTTGAAAAGCACTGAACTGTTTAGATTCCATGGTACTTGGGTAGAAATTCAGTTCAAAGAGGCACATACTTCCTCACGAAAGTGTGAAGAAAGAAGAAACTCTAAAGGTAAAGAGGGTCAAGGTGAAGGGGCCCCAGAGACCTTCCTACCATAAGGGCCAAGGTACTTAAATCAGCTTCTACATTTGCAGGCACTGAATTGTTTATAAATATATACATGCAAAAGTCCAAAGTTGCTTCACAAAATTGTTCTCCTGATGTCTAGGGAGATAATAGTGGTGGTGGGGATCGTGAGAGCAATGACTATTCACTGGGCACCCACGATGCACTCAGCATTAAACTCTATACATTATCTCATTTAACCCTCACAGTAACCCCATGGGGTCGCTCTCATTACTATCCTCATTTTAAAAGGGTGCTCTGGCTTAGCCCATGCCAAAGCTGACTCTAGGTCATCAAACTCCATTATCATGAGAACTGAGGATCCAAAAATGGGCTTCATCTTCAGGGGTATTCTTGGTAATATAGAACCCCTGGGATATAGTATTTTTCTGCATGTGCCATTGATCCTGAAACATAAATGCTAGGAAACTGGTTTGCTTCCCCAGCTGGCACTGGACACCACACTAGTTCCTATGGTTGTCTCCTCCTGTCAGGAAAGTGAACATTGAAGTCCCCCAGGCCCACAGATCAGAAAGAAAACACAAGCCAGAATGTTCCCTGGGGCCCTTCCCAACACTTTCTGCTTGCTCAGTCTTTGTTCAGAGTGAAAGACAATTAAAAATACAAATCCCCCACAAACAGGGACGGAACAAGAAGATAAGTTAGCAGCTGTCTGGGACTCTTCCTAAAAGAGGAAGCCTTTTGACCCTATATGACCCTAGGGTTGCACCGATGAAAACATACACATTTTTTTTGCAATCTCTCACACCAAATGCAGCAGCAAAGACAAGCAAGGGTTTAAAGCCTGAAATCCCTACACAAACTCTGTAAAACCTTCACACCTCTATTTGGAGACCTTCCTCAGGTGATATAGGGACCCAGGCCAGGCCCAAGTCCCCCCAGCACTGCAGTCATGGGAAATGATGCTGGCAGAGGTGACAGGGGCAACGACAGCAGCACAGGGGCACAGGAGAGCTGAGCAAAGGGGCTGGCTCTCCAAAGTGACCATTGCTTCTTTCCAAATTATACCGCTGCATAAAGAATGCGAAGACCATAGGCTTTGGCCCAGGAAAAGCATTCTGCACCTGTCCTACCTGATGAATCAAGAAGGAGAGTGAAAGACGAGGCCATAGCCATATCCAGAGGCTCCCAGAAGGAAGGAGTCTCATCACAGCCTCTCTTTGCTCATGTTCTCATGCCGGCTGCCATGGAAGTGCAGACCGGGCGCAGCAACAACATGGACCGTGGAGCTCTGCAGCACTGCCTGCTTTCGCCCCCAGCTCTATCATTTAGCTGTGACTTTGGGCAGGTTACTGACCTTCTCTGTTCTCATCAGGCTTTGTGAGGATTAAATGAAGAAGCATGTAAAATAAGGCAATGCGGTGGCTCACACCTGTAATCCCAGCACTTTGGGAGGCCGAAGCAGGAGGTTCACTTGAGCCCAGGAGGTAGAGGCTGCAGTGAGCTATGATCATGCCACTACACTCCAGCATGAGCAACAGAGCAGGACCCTGTCTCAAAAAAAAAAAAAAAAAAAAAAAAAAAGGGAAAGAAAGAAAGAAGAAATAGAGAGAGAGAGAAGAAAAAAGCAAATAAACATGTAAAATATCTAGAATAGTGTTTTGCATCTTACATGCATTATGGGTGGGAGTATAAAATAGGTACAAAATTTCCAAACAGCAGCTTGGCCAAGGTATTAAAAATGTTAAAAATACACCCTTGGACCCAGCCATGTCACTTCTAGGAATGCTTCCCAAGTAATCTAATCATGTGTGAAACATGCTGTCTTAAAATTAAAAAAAGAAAAAACTACAATGATCTTTAAATTTGTTGCAGATACACATGTAATATTCTTTTCTGTAAAAAACAGACAACATGAGAAAACTGTGAATTGCAGATAAATTACCTTCCAGATACATTTAAATTATGAAAATCTAAGAGTATTTTTTACTCCATCATGTTTTTTAAAGAGCATTTTCTAGAAAAATTTATGCAAGGCCATTAAGACCTAAAAGGGTAGACTGACTTTTAAAAGTATTTTATAAATTTAAACTCATGCTGGGACCCTTAGGTGTGTTTGGCCCTGGGTCGCAGCATCTAGATGGCATCAGCCTCTGCAATTCAGCAAAGCAAGAATCATGCACAGATTTCGAAGCATATGGACTCGAGCACATACTGCATTTTCAAAGCTTCTTTCCATATGGAAAATGGGAAAAGAAGTGATCCTATATTTCCCTTAATCAGCACGTCCTCTGAGCACTGCCTTTGCAGTACAGGAGAAGTAACGTGACCTCGAGAAGGCACAGCTCCTCCTCCTCAGAGTGCAGTGGGAAGTTCCTTTAAGACTGTGTCAGCCTGCAGTATGCAAGCCGGAAAAGACCTCTCAGTCCTCTGGTGCAGACACTGGAGAGGTAACAGTATAGAGAACAAGTTCAATAAGAGGAGGCACGTGGGAAAAGGGTAGACATCAAAGTGGATAACTGAGCCATGCTGGCTTGAGGAGGAGGAGCGTGGCAGAAACGGCAGGACCTGAATTACCTGAGCTGTTTGTGTCACCCAGTCACCTTTGACTTCATTTTTGAGCTCCACAGACCTCAAAAGGTGTGTTTTGCCCCTTCAGGAACACAGAAAAGAAAAGGGGACAAGATAGAGGAGATGTCAATGTGGTCAGTATTTGTGAAAAGTCAAATAACAGAAACTCAAAGAGCCAGCATACTGGAACTGGAACCTAAGAAAACCTATTTGCATAGAGCAACAAAATTGCTGCTTTCTGACTTCAATCACATCACTAGCAGACTACCTTGAAAACCAACGCCTTCCCAAAAACCAGTTGCCTGAAAATAACTTGTTCTGAAAGGTTGATTTGAAGGGCACGATCTTTTCCCCTGGATGAGAATAAATGATTTCCTCCCACACTCCACATCCACAGGCTGGCCCTCAGGGTCTGCTTCTTGCTGCCACTTTTCCTCTGAGGATTTCCTTTAAGCTGTCCCCTCTGCCAGGGAGCTCTCCATAAAGGTTACCAGCTATTCTTGGTGTTATTATTATTATTAATTATTATAGAGACACCCAATTTAACTCTTTATGTTCAAATCTGGTCAAGCTCCAGCACACAAACTATAAACTTACGCACTACAGTTTCCGCTAGTTTGATTCTATTCCTGGGATAAACCATCCCAATTACCAATGAATTCCAACTGGAAAAAGAGCCAAAATTGCTACCACTCTAAGTATAGGAATACCTCCAAAGCAAGAATCCATGTCTCCTCTGCGAGCTGCAGAACTGTCTTCAAATATTTTTGGAAGATACCTACTGCCTCTCACCAGTTTCTGAATGGTAGCCAGAGGTGGGAGGGTCGGATCTGGCAGCCATTGGATGGTCACTATTTCCCCTCTCTGCCAACCCCTCCCAGGACCACAATGATTTCTTTTCTTTCCCTCTCCTTGTTAAAGCATAATATGGTAGTGGGAGCTCAGATGTGGCGTCAAGCACACCTGAATTGGAACCTCACCACTCACAACCTTTAACTTCTCCAAGCCATAGTTTCCTCATCACTAAACAGAGCTCTTAATAGCAACTTAGCAGAGCTACCGTGAGAAGAAATAGATAAAGGCTAGTTTATGTTAGGAGGAAAAGTATGAGGTGAGACTTCCTTGGTCTCCCCTAAGACTTCCCCAAAGAAATTCCAAACAGTAGGGCCCGTGCTCCACCTAACTGCAGTGACTAAGTCAGTGTTCCACAAGGAGCAAGACGATGTCCAGGGTCCACCTTCTGTAATAGAAGCATATTCTCCACCCTGCACATTCTTGGCCAGATTAATCTCCCCAAATGGCTCCTGACCTTGCAGAAAATCCTTCCACGGTTCCACAACGCCCATTGAATAAAATCTGGACTCCTGGCCACCATAATTCATCCCCATCCCACCTTTCTAACCTCTTGTTCCCACTGATTCCCTCCACCTTCTTCTTCTAACCTCTTATCCCACTGATTGCTTTCTTCTTCCTCCCCCCTCCCCCTCCCCTCCCCCTCCCCTCCCCCTCCCCTCCCCCTCCCCTCCCTCTCCCCTCCCCTCCCCCTCCCCTCCCCCTTCCCTCCCTCTCCCCTCTCCCTCCCCTCCCCCTCCCTTCCTCCTTCTTCTTCTTCTTCTTTTTTTTTTTTTTTTGTAGAGAAAGGCGTCTCCCCACGTTGCCCAGGCTGGTCTCAACCTCCTGGCCTCAAGTGATCCTCCCATCTCAGCCTCCCAAAGCGCTGGGATTACAGGCATGAGCCACCGCACTCAGCCTCCTTCCACCTTCTGATGCAACCAAAGCTTACAGCTTCAGGTACTTGGCAACGGGCTTATCTCTGTATAAAGTCCTGTGAGGAGGAGTCCCATCTCACTCATCCCAAAATATGGAGCACAGTAGCTTGCACATAATGACATGTAGTAATCACTCATTGATAAGAAAGTGGATGAATCCCTCCTGGAAAACTCACTGAGGGCAAGGGCTGAGGAGGATAAGGCAGATGATATTAACTATACGTTGTGATGGATAAACTTATGAACAAATGATAAGCAAAGGAAATAAAATGACTACAAAAAGCATGCAACCTAAAAAAAAATTTTACTATTTACATGCCATTTTCTGGGTGAATCCGGCTAAGGATGTTAATACACTTTTGAATTACGTTGGTTCAACTTTTCATTCCAAAAACCTTACCCCGAGCCAACCACATGAAAATCGCTGTGTGCCAAGCATTATCTAAAGCTCTGTGGAGTATACAAAGATAATGAAGACATGATCTCTGGCCTCAAAGGGCTTACCCTGCAAAGACGAAGGCGGGCACGTCAGTGTTAAAGCAGGCTTTCAAGCAAGACGTGGTGTCCCGGAGGTGAGACTCGAAGCCTGCCAGGAAGAGCACACCGGAGTGGGTGCCTGCCCTGCGGCCGCACACCCACCATCACTGATCACACTGATCATGGGCGTCTGACACACTGGGTTTGAGTTCCCTCTCTGCATCAGACTCACCCCCATTAGTTCATTCGCCTCACAAAAATGTGACTCTGCACTTCAAATAGATGAATTTTTTTCAAAGGCCTATGGGGAAGTTTTAATATTTTATGTAAAAACCCAGAAGAGAGGACTCTGGAAGGCTTCCTAGAAGAGGGGGCATCTGAACTGGGCCTGGAAGCCGAGGGATCCTCAGTTGGAAGGGAAGAAACAACATTCCCAACAAAAGGAAGAACAACGACAAGGGCAAGACAGGGGTGACGACCGCATGTTTGAGCCATTGGTGATACCAAGAAGCTGCGCCACAGGGAACGTGAGAGCCGCGGTGGAGAATCTGCTGGAAGGTTTCCCTGAAGCTGCTAGTTCAGAGTCAGCCACGTGTCCTTGCACCTTAGCGAGGGTCCCTGACGACTGAGCGGAGGAAAGCCCTCGGTCCAGCCAGGGCACACACCCGGCTGACGCGCTTTCCTGCGGCCCGGTCCGCCTTCCCCACCGGGAAACGGGGTGCCTGAGCCCAGGGGCACCAATGTCCTGCAGGCGCCTCTGTGTCTGGACAGGAAATAACAATTGGAGGACCAAGTCAGTCACTGCAACTAATTCAGCCAACACGTACTGAGGGTACCGAGTCTACGCGAGTCATGTGGCTCGGCGTCCACAACATATAACCGGTTCAAAAAAGGCAGTTAGTGATAATACAGTGGAGACGGTGAAATACTGAAATAAACCACAGGAATATCTAGGCCTTTGAATAACACCTTCCAATTTATCGCCCCAGGGAAGTGAAGAGTCCGGCAAACATCCAGTCAATGCCATCAAGGCAGCCGGTCACCCCAGCTGTGAGGGCCTCGGCACCTGATGGCCACATCTCCCCGATCACTCTGTAGCTGCGTCGGATGAAGAGCGTGAGGTGGTTTGGTTAAAACATGATACAGGTGGAATCATGCCTCCCAAGTATCCCACACGCTAGCCTCTGCGACCTGTGAATAGACTGTGTTATGTGACAAATGGGAATTAAGGAGGCAGGTGATTTAAAGGTTGTCTGTTGACCTTGACAGAGGGGAATTTTCCTGGATCATCCATGTGGTCCCAATGCAGGGAAGAAGCCTCAATATGCACGGGCAGCTCTGGGGCTCCCTCCAGTTCCTGAGTCCCACTGGCTAAGGTTTGCACCTGAGGTGTTCGCCCAGCCCTTCTGTGGCCTGGCGTGGCGTCACTCGGAGGACCTGGGGACACTCTGGGCAGATAGGAAGCCCTGTCCTAACTTCTGCCCTATGAAGGCATTGTTTCTGGGGGGTCTTGCCATTATCCTTGATTCTCTAACTTGGGTTTCTTACCTGAATTTGAGCCAACTGTCTTTAATTCCTCCTCACTTGAGGATTATAAACTTATTATAATCACTCTCTTTACAAACCGATTCAAAACAAACAAAAGAAAGTACAAAAAATATTTTTGTACCTATTCATCATTTCCTCTTAGAAACTTATATAAAAGCACCTCAAAGACAGGCCTGGCTATTATCAAAGGCACAACCCAGTCCTTCCCGCAATGGACCGCAGACTACAAATGCACACGCCTCAGAGCTCCTCTCCAATGCTGCAGGTGCACAGCTGCGACACGCCCTGCTGCTAACAGTCATTAGCTATCATTTTCTGAAATGCACAGGGGAAAATGTTCCAAATCCTCAATAACGTTCCAAAAAAAAAAAGAAAAAAGCTGGCTGTATCCTCGGAACAAAACCCTTCCTTACTGGGAAACAGGAACACATGCACTGAGTGAGATATTTGTGGCCACCAGGAACTGGCTCTGACACTCCCTCCTTCATCTGTTTGTTCCAGCCACCCTGGAGAGTGGTCCATGCACCAGGAACGGAAGAAACTGTCAACCCTTCATGTCTTTGCTCTTGCTGTTCTTTCAACCAAAAATGCCCTGCTCACCCACTGGCCACCAGATGACATTGCCTCCCTCCTTCCGGCCAGTCAGAAGTCAGTGGTGAGGCACGCCCCAGTTTCTCTGGTCAAAGACATAATTCTTAGTTCATCATGGGTAGCTCCAGTAAATTAAAAAGAATAGAAAGAAGATGCTGCTTCTTCCTCTTCTCTCCCTTAGCCTTTGGGTTGCTGTGCTTCCATGAAGCCCATCTTTCGTTCTTTTCATGACCAGGAATGGTTATTTACCTGCTTGTCTCTCTAACCAAATGATAAGCTCTTTGAGAGCATGGATCCGAAATTTTCAACTTTACATCTTCGCAGCATAGGGCTTCACACACAGCTGTTCAAAATTGTCTGCTGAAGGAATGACTTCCTCTGAGGGTTTTATTTAAGATATTTGTTTGTAGAAGAGAGTCTTCAATTTAATTTCATCATTATCATGTTTGTTTTCACAGTACTTAAAACTAGTTTTAAGGATTTTTAAAGTCGTTGCCCCAAGCCTAAAGAGAATAAAATTTTTTGCAACTCCTCTTACCACTCTGCTTCACACCACATATATTATTTCTCTGTTTCTCACATATATTATGCATCTTCTTCCAATTATTTACAACTCAGTTATAATCCACATATATTATTTCTCTGTTTCTCACATATATTATGCATCTTCTTCCAATTATTTACAACTCAGTTATAATCCACACATGACCTTGCCAGGCTATAGTATTCAATAAAGTTCAACTCTTCAAAAGGATTGAGCAAAACGAAAAATTTCTGCAGGACATAAAACTAAACCAACAATGAATTTGCTTCCATACAGTTGTGTTATTTCACTGAATTTCTTTATCTACTATGGCTCTTGTAAGAACAAATGAATGGCTTCTCATGCTGTCAACAATTCACAATAAATACACAAATGCTTTTATCCATTTTACTTAACAGATCTGTTATTACGGCAATATTTTTTTTTTCATCCACTCAGTAATACTATTGAACCATAATTGAATGGATTATATTTAAATTCTTAAGTCCCCAAATGTTACTCTGAGGCTGTTTTTACTAATGTTTATCCTGAAATACCACAGAAGTGAAGAACTCTAAGGCTTTTTTCATGAGTCCCAAGCAGACAGGGCAGCCGCAACGATAAATTCACTACCATATCCGAGTCCCAAGCAGAGAGGCTACCACAAGGGCAGCCGCGAGGATAAATCCACTACCATATTCAAGCACTGCTATTTCTCCTCTCACAAGACATTTCCGGATTCAAAATACAACAGAAAAAAAATAATTATTTACTGCACAGTTCAACAAAACATACTAAGTACTTAACCTGGCCACAATACACTGAGCAGGTTACTTGATTTCTCCAGCTGAAAAAATGAAGGGAAGGGGCAGGCAATCGTTGCTACAGAAACTCCCAATTCCAGCATGGCGCGAGATTCTATCTGATTCTCACTTACCCATGCACTCTGATTTACTTCACTCCAGCCTAAGTTAATTCCTCAAAGTGTGCTTCATCAGCTTCACAGCATCTCGAAATTCTAAAACAGAACTTTTTGCCACATGCTACATATACTGTAATGGGGAGAAGCTTAGTTTTTCAGACTTACTAGTGTGTCATTTTCAAAACCACAAAATGAATGACTCGAACCTACAGCTCAACAACAACAAAATCAAAAATGAAGAAAGCCCTTGAATAGACATTCCTCCTAAGAAGATATACAAATGGCTAGGAGCACATGAAGAGATGCTCAGCATCATTAATTACCGGGGAAATGCAAATCAAAACCATCGTGAGCTACCACTTCATACCTATTAGGGTGGCCCTATAAAAAAAAAAAGGATAACGATAACAAATGTTGGTAAAAGGTGTGGAAAACCTGGAACCGGTGTGCATTGCTGATGGGGATGCAAAATGGTACAGCTATGGAAAACAATTCGGTGGTTCTTCAAATGTTAAACATAGGATTACCGTATGACCCAGCCATTCTACAGAATTGAAATAACTGGAAGCAGGGACTCAAACAGATACTTTTATACCAGTGATTACAGCAGCCTTATTCACAGTAGCCAAATTAATAAGAATCCCAGTATCTACCAACAGATGAATGGACGAACACAATCGAGGAATATTACTCAGTCTTACGGAGGAATGAAGCTCTGATGCATGCTACAACATGGGTGGACCTGGAAAACATTCTGCTAAGCAAAATAAGCCAGACACAAAAAGACAAAGACTGTATGATTCCACTTACATGAGACATCTCGAGTGGCCAGATTCACAGACAGAAAGTAGAATGCTGGCTGCCAGGGGCTGCGGGAAGCAGAGTTATGGTTTAATGGGTATAGAGATTCTGATCCAGATACTGAAAAAGTTCTGGAGATGGATGGTGGTGATGCTTAGGCAACCTTGTGAATGTAATTAACGTCACCAAATTATACACTTTAAGATGATTATGATGGTAAATTTTGTTTTGTAAATTTTACCACAGTTTTAAAAAGAATGCTTCAACATGCATTTATGAATTCCCTACTTGCTGCCACTGTTTCCTTCAGTGCTTTTATGGATGATAATTATTCCTTAATTTCAGGCAACTTAAAGTATTCACTATAGCCAAACACACACACACACACGCATGCACGTGCACACACACACATGCACGCACACACACACACACACGTGTGAAGAGAGAAAAGGAGGCATTTTCAAAATGAAGTAAGGACCAGTTTCCCCTTCAAGGCAATGTCTTCTCAAGCCCTGTGAGGAGAGGGTACTAAATGATACCTAAAGTAGGACCTACGTAGAAAAAGAGCTACATAAAATCCCTTTTAGATCGACGTGGGCAATGTCTTCTCAAGCCGTGTGAGGAGAGGGTACTAAATGATACCTAAAGTAGGACCTACATAGAAAAAGAGCTACATAAAATCCCTTTTAGATCGACGTGGGGAAGCAAACAAAGGAACTTACAAATATACTCTATTAGGCTGTTATTTTAAATAAGCAACAGTAACTCTAGAGCACTAATGGGAAGCCTTAAAAAAACCTTTTTATTTTGAAATTATTTCCAATCCACATAAAAATTTCAAAAATAGTGCCAAGAGTTCCTGGATATCTTTCATCAGCTTCCTTCACTTTACCGTGGGGGCAGGAGTACTGATTCTGCAGCTCTGCTGGTTACAGTGTCTCCCCACAAGGGAAGGGGAAGTAGAGAGGGGAGATAATTATCAGGATTTAACCCCATCAGTTTTCCTTAATGACACCAGACCATAGTTCCATGTTCCAAACTAAATGTGGGAGAATTGTGGCAAAACAGAAAGAACAACAAAACAATACGTTGTTCTATGCCTATTTTACAATCTATTAAGAGTCTGTTTTAAAAAAAATAAAATAAAATGTATACACTTGGCAAAAAAATCTGTCACATTAGCACTGCGGCTTCCCCTACAATCTGAAACAACCCCACAGGGCCCATGAAAGAACTATAAAAGGGACTCACAGATAAGTAAAATCGTTTCTGGAACTGTCATCTTACTTGCCTAATTGCGTTTTCTCTAACTGGATGAATTAGGCTCCTAACTGTAAGGAATGCAGACCATCTACCTACCTGGCTACCTCAAATCCAAGATAATTTTCTTTCGTTTTATACCTCCCTCTACATATCGTTAGCACTGAATCAACACCTGCTAAATAAATGACTGAATGGATGAATGATCAAAATAGTCAACGGTTTCAGCTGAGCACTCTCCTCTACCCCACCCCCCCCAACCCCCATCTCCCAAACTGTGAGGACTTTCAAGAAAAAAAAATCGCAATGCATTAAAAGCACCTGTAAGTTAAGTAAATCCTCTCCTGTAACATTTTCAGTTCACCCTGACTTCACCAGTCGTCAGGATGACCACACCCAAAAGTGGAAAAAACGGGTCACCTACATTCCCTACAGGGACCTTCCTCTCAGGCTTCCCAAGTTTCCACCTGCCTACAATGGAGAGAAGAAAGAGGAGCAGCAGTTCTGCCCCACATCCCCAGGTGTCCAGCCTCCGTCTGCCTTCTAGGGCCTTACCTTCAAAGGTCAGCTAAACAGTGCATATGAGTTAAGTTTTCCCATATGAACAAAAATCCCAGCATCCCAAGAAAGAGCCAATAGAGATTTACCTTCAGGACTATTATTTTAAAGTGAGATTACACTTTGCTGTTCTTCTGTCAGTTGCAAATCCCCAAACCTACTAGAATTCACTTAAAACTAATCTACAGTGTTTTCATTGGAAGAAAGCAATCAGGAAAGCTCTGAGCCACTGAGCAGCTGGGAATTTCGCTGCTGAAGGTTTGGTTTAGTCTTTATTTTTCTAGCTGCTGGCCCTGCTAACATGATTCCATGAAGGTCGCATTTAATCTTGCAGAGAAAAGCTACCTAAGCAGTTCTTAGGTAGTCTTCAGTAAAAATAAATTGCCTTGGCTCTCTGGATAAGTCTGTTGCTTCAACCCAACAATTACAGTCAAAGAGAACAAATGAAGGCAACTATAAAATACTATACTTGATTTCAAAAGAATTTCATCGCCTAGATGTTGTGGGCTGTGTTTGTTAATAACAAAGTTATTGTTAACAAAGAACCCATGGAAAAAGTACCAGCTTCCAAATGTTTATCTCCAGGTCATCACCAAATATAGCTTATTTATCCCTACAAGAAGGTATTAGGATCATCATTGGAACTTAAACATCAAAAGAAGGAACTGATAAGATTTTTTAAAGGTCTGGATACAAAGGAGGAAAATCCGAACAATTTTTCACCTTCTGGGTGTGGAAGCCCTAATACAAAGTAACAAATCCTAATGCAAAGTGACAAATCCTAATGTTTATGTGTTCAATTCATATATCATTAGGTTTCTAGTACAAACTAGATCTGTGCCACCCTTCCTGAGCTGGAATTCAGCCTTTCAAGCTAACCTTTGCTTTATTGCTGAAAATCAAATAAACTAATATTTATCTAGGTCTTAAAGGTGTCAAACACCGGTGAGGAATGCAAATAAATCAGACTGGATCCTGGCTCTCAAATAACTTACCACATAGGTGATACAAATGGAAAAATTCAAATAATCTAAGATTTTCATAACAGTTCAAGAGTCTAGAAAACATTCATCTCATCAAGATGCAGATAGCTAACTACCCTAGGAATGGGATGTAGAGTATGCTGCTTCTATAGAAATTCAGAGCATTTCATTGTTTTAGGCTGAAGAGATCAGGTATGGTTTGTGGGGAGAGCCACAGGGAGAGTCATACAGTTATGACCAAAACAACCACTCCAACTCTACTTTCCTTCAGTCCTTTCAGGACTGTACTACAACTTTCCCCTGTATTGTCTTCACACCTTGATTTCCTTATGCTGCACCAACCAAGATGGTAGCCACCAGCCACATGGGTCTACCATGCCCTTGGAATGTGGCTGGGCTGAATTAAGATGTGCTATAGGTGTAAAGGACACATTGGATTTTAAATACTCAGTATGAAAAATGGATACAAAATATCTCATTAGTATTTTTACATTAACGACATACTGAAATATTTTAGATAAAATTAGTTAAATGAGATATATTATTACAATTAATTTTACCTAGTTCTTTTTACTTTTCTAAGTGGCTACTAGAAAATTAAAACTATACATGTGGCTCACTTTATATTTGTATTGGACAATATCGTGTATATATATATATATATATATATTTTTTTTTTTTTTTGATGGGCTGTGGTACGGCATTCAGCCTCTGAACTCATAATGGTCACGCCCAATCCTACTTCCGTAGCAATCCAAAAACGTCTCCATGTTCATAAAGAGAGTGAAACTATTCTAATATTTTTTCAGATAAAAATTGGAGATTTGAGGTCTTCAGTTTGAAAAGTCAGAGGTCACACTCTGATTAAGTTCTACTGTCATTCTCCAACAGCGGTCTTGTAAAGGCAGGTGTGAGGGGAAAATACAACTTCTCAGGCTTCTTTCCAGACTCCTATAAAATGCGTTCACCTCCTAATATACAGAAATGAATATAATATAAAGGGAAAAAATGTATAGGACACGAAGATAGGGAATGCATATGATATGAAGATAGGGACCGTTTATGACATGAAGATAGGGACCGTATAGGACATGAAGATAGGAAATGTATTGGACATGAAGATAGAGAATGTGCAGGATATGAAGACAGCGACCATTTAGGACATGATGATAGGGAATGTATAGGATATGAAGATAGGGAATGTACAAGACATGAAGATGGGGACTATATAGGATATGAAGATGGGGACTGTTAAGAAATGAAGATAGGGAATGTATAGGATATGAAGACGGAGACTGTTTAGGACATGAAGATAAGGAATGTATAGGGTATGAAGATGGGGACCATAAAAGGTCTGAAGATAGGACCATATATGACATGAAGGTAGGGAATGTATAGGATAGGGAATGTATGGGATATGAATATAGGAGCCATATAGGATATGAAAATAGCGACTGTATAGCATATGAAGATAGGGAATGTACAGGACATGAAGATAGGGACTATATAGGACATGAAGACAGGGAATGTTCACTCTCACTTCCCCTACAAACATTTTATACTTCACTTACTATGAGAATTAGATCTGTAGCCATTTGTGTACATTAAATGCTCTTTTCCAAAAGGATAATAAAACCTCTAATCTCCTCAAGAGGACCAAATAATTTCACCTTGGTTCCCAAGGTGCTGGGAAGACATATCTCCCTAGGCATGTGTATTTCAAAAAGCATGAAAAACAGACCTTGGAGACATCCCCAGGTTACAAGTGTCTCACATTCTGAAAGGTTAGGATAAGACCCCTGGAACCTTTTCATCCCATGTCAGGGGAGCTAAGGTGTTTGTTTGTTTGGTTTTCCTTTTTCTTCTTTTTTTTTCTCTCTCTCTCTCTCCTTTTGGGATGGGAGAGGGACAGCTGCTCTGTCCCTGTCAACAAAGTGTAGCCCACATGTACATTCCATTAGTTTTCAGTGTCACCTAAGGGTCAAGGTTTAGGGGCCTGACATAATAGTGTCACTCAGGCTGTTGCCCCAGTTGTAAATATCAACAAGGAACTCTTTTCTCCTACCCAGGGGTTTTGTGTTTCTGCAGTATTCATATGTATAAAGAATGTTAACTGTGAAGTGAAATCATATCTCAAGCCCTTCGCAGTTACTGACAAAACATTATGTCCCAACCTCACCAAAAAGCCACCAATCTAAGTGTCTCCAAGTAGCCACAGCTGTCTGAGGACAAAGGCTTCCAAGAGCCTGGCCAGGAAAGCCCTGGCTCTAGAGCCTGCTCCACACATGGAGGCAGAAAGGCTCGAGAATGGCCCCGTCCATGCACAGCCTCCTCCTCAGCAGCACCCAGTGTGTTTTTCCTAACCTTACGTGGACCAGAGGTGAGGGAAGAGATGACATATTAGCACTCTCTTGAGAATATTTTTCTGGTTAAAAGGGTAATTGGTAATTGTGCTTGCTGTTTTAAATTTGGAAAATACAAAAATGTTTCAAGAAGGAAAAAAAAAGCCAAACACCCACAGTTCCACCATCAAAAAGATATGTTTTCTTCCAGGTTTTTAAAAATACCCCAATATACACATATGTTTTAAAAATAAAATTAGAAGCACAATTTCATATCCTTTTTTCCCCACCCAATCAGCATAGATCATAAATATTTTCCCATCACCAAACGCTGCTCGAAAACACGAGCTTTATAAGCTACCTATAGTCTGTCTGGATGTGCCGTAATTCGTTCAAATGTGTCTCTATTGTTGGATATTTAGCTTGTTTCCAAGTTTTTACATAACAAAAGCTAATTCAATAAACATCCGTGTACATACATCTTTGTTCCCATCTCTGGTTACTTCACGTAAGTAGGTTCCAAGAAGCAGAATTACTGGAACAGAGAGCTTAACATTTTTAAGACTTTAAGTATATAGCACCAAGGTAAATTCCAGAAAGTTTATTTCAATGTAGAATCCTGACTACAGTCACTGTGGAGTACTCAGTGCCCCACTCAGTGACCCACACTACCCACTTATGGAATTCATAGTTCAGTTTTAACTTGTCCCATCTGGTTGTTTTTTGTTTTTTGTTTTTTTTTTGAGATGAAGTCTCACTCTTGTCACCCAAGCTGGAGTGCAATGGTGCGATCTCGGCTCCCTGCAACCTCCGCCGCCTGGGTTCAAGCGATTCTCCTGCCTCAGCCTCCCGAGTAGCTGGGACTACAGGTGCCCGCCACCATGCCCAGCTAATTTTTGTATTTTTAGTAGAGATGGGGTTTCACCATGTTGGCCAGGCTGGTCTTGAACTCCTGACCTCAGGCAATCCGCCCGCCTCGGCCTCCCAAAGTCCTGGGATTACAGGCGTGAGCCAACGCGCACAGCCAGTCCCATCTGTTCTTTAGGAAAACACATTATCAGCCCATTCTATTTCCCTGATTCCATATTTACCTCCCACAATCTCAATAGCACAATTACATTGATTTATCATTACAAATTACAAATATGAATGCACTAAATTATTACATGTGCCCTGAAAATACTTACATCTATTATGTATTATTTCAAGAGTTTAAAAATAAAATAAAACAGTACCAAGAAAGATCAGTACGGGGGAAGAAGGGCCTAAGAGAGCTATTACCGTATTTCCGTGGTTGCCTCCAAAGGCAGTTTTAGATTGAGTTTGGGGCCTCACATAGTATCAGTTTCCCCATCCCCAAACAATGCATCAACATCAGCACACTTATACATTCTGAGAAATGCACCATTAAGCAATTTTGTCATTGTGTGAACATCACAGAGCGTACTTACACAAACCTACATGGTATAACCTCCTACACACCCAGGTTTATGGTATGGCCTATGGCTTCCAGGCTGCAAACATGTACTGCAGGTTACTGTACTGAGGACTGTAGGCCACTGTAGCACAATGGCAAGTATCTGTGTATCTAAACATAGCAAAAGGTAAAAGTATGATATTATCATCTTATGGGGCCACAGTCATGTGTATGGCCCATTGATGACCTAAACATTGTGATGCAGCAATATCACTGTACCCTAAGGTGACTTCAGCCATGTCCAAGTGACAACTACTCACAACTTCATGTTTCCTGGTGGTATAATGTCAGCAGCTGCCTAGCAGTTTTCCCATCAGCCTTTCTCATCCCCAGGATAAAAGGATCTGATCCCACAGTCAGCAGTGGAGGGTCCTCCAGTCTTTCAACTGGTCCTTGAGTTATCACTAATTGCCTAACCAACTTCACCTCACCCCTCCGATCTCTAAAACTCTTTCAGTGACATTTGTGCAAAGACAGAAAATCTCCCTGCCTGATTGTCTCTTCACTCTCTCCCATTCAAGAATCCAGGAGGCACTAGTCGCCTATTTCCTTCTCATCACCCCATCCCCCAACTCTCACTTTCCACCAGCCTCCCATTCCTATCCTATCACCCAACACACCCATCATATCTAGGTGTTAAGACGCTCTCTTATCACCACTGTAATTTTTCTCATCTTCTCCAATAGATCTAGGGTAAAAAGGACAAAAGAATTCTTTCAAAAATAACATGGTAGATATTACTTGAAATAAAGCAATTTGTATGCAGTTCCTCCTCATCTGAAAGGTCAATCTCATGAAATGGGAAAATTGGCAGGATTCTAAGCTTGGGGGGCCAGGACAGCGTATTCTGTCTACAGAGTACTTCTTTGGATCTTCCCAAAATCTGACATTCATAAGAACAATTAAAATGTACACTCAATAAGAACAAATTAAAGTGTATGCTCATCTCTCCTTTGATGGCATTAGGTGTGCGAGTATCAAATGCCTTCAGCAGATAGCAACAGAGTGTTAAGTATGCCCAAATGAAATTATTTATGAAAATTACACAGCAAGTAGTTAATTCTCAAAAATCGTCATTTAATGAAAACAGGACAGGCTTTTATCACACAAAATCCTAAATTAAGGTATTTGCTGAACTAAATTAGTCTTGCCTTTGGGATAAAAATACTTAGAATCCATCATCAGAAGGAACCTCACACACCTGCTTCTCATCTGCAGACATTCTTTGTCAACTCCGCTCTTTCTTGCTTATCAGAAGGGAATACTAAACTGATAAAGGAGCTATAAACCAAAATAGAAACAAAACAAAACCAAATGCCTAATTCTCCATGGCCTTCCTGGACAAAGAGACAAATACATAAAATAAAATGAAGTCCTTCTTGCCTCTTCAAAATGGAAAACTCGGCTGGGCGCGGTGGCTCACACCTGTAATCCGAATACTTGGGGAGGCCGAGGCGGGCAGATCACCTGAGGTCAGGAGTTCGAGACCAGCCGGCCAACATGGCGAAACCTCATCTCTACTAAAAATACAAAAATTAGCCCGGCGTGGTGGCATGTGCCTGTAATCCCAGCTACTCGGGAGGCTGAGGCAGGAGAATCACTTTAACCCAGGAGGCGGAGGTTGCAGTGAGCCAAGATCACACCACTGCCCTCCAGCCCAGGAGACAAGATCGAGACTCTTTCTCAAAAAAGAAAAAAAAGGAAAATTCAATGTATCACAAACTTAACATGAGTCCCATTTCTGTATGGCAAGCAAGGGCAAGTGGGCAGAGCCAACAGAGTGACCACAGGCCCCTGTCCAAAGTGCTTTTTAAAATGTGGAAAGAGGTTTCATCTGAGCCAAGGAAAGGATCAACTATTTGGCCCTGGGAAGAGATCCTTGATTCAGTGGCTTTCCATTTCTGCTCTGGCCACACACCTGAGGGAGGCTGGGGAGCAGGGATCCAATGGTGAATAAGAGGCTCACTATCAAGGCAGGAAGGGGAAGGAAGGGAAAGGGGGCCACAGATAGTCTCAAATCTAAAAGGTCCCGTGTAATTTCTAAAAGTCCCCTCCCCAGGTGATTTTCATAACACACACAGGTTCTGTCTCCTGAGGATGACAGAATTATCCAGCCACATTTTACAGTGAAAACTTCCAAAGGGGGAAGTCATTGGAGAACTAAAAGGCCACTCTAGGCATCTGAGTTCATGCACCTTCCACCGCAGAGCCTTGTACACAGCTGGCTGTCAAGAAATACTTAATAAACAAATGAAATAATAACACAATGTGTGCATTTAAGAAAACCATTGCATGTGTTACTACATTTAACAAAATCATTTATTCATTTAAAATAATTGCATGGGGTTCCTGGATCCCCAAGCAGACCAAGTTATTGATGGAGGGTCCCGGCTAGTTTCAATGCCTCAGAAAGCCTAACGGGATGGTGAGTTTCTCTCACACGGAGCTGGCCAGCCTGTCCAACACACCACGGGTCTCTACCTTTGGCTATAATGAGATCAACGAGATTTGATGATACCAGTTTTCTCAAGGCAATCAGGAGTTCTGACTGGAAGTCATATGTGTTTCTGAGGAATAAAAATGGGCACTAGGGCCGGGTGCAGTGGCTCACGCCTATAATCCCAGCACTTTGGGATGCTGAGGAGGGAGGATCATTTGAGGCCAAGGGTTTGAGACCAGTCTGGGCAACATATCGAGACCCCGTCTCTACACAAAAATGTATGTTGGGCTTTGGGGTGGCACATGCCTGTTGTCCCAGCTACTCAGGAGACTGAGGCAGGAGGATCACTTGTGCCCAGGAGTTTGAGCCTGCAGTGAGCTATGATCGAGCCACCGCACTCCAGCCTGGTGGACAGAGTGAGACTTTGACTCTAATAAAAGAAAAAGGATACATGAAGTCTACTTAAATAAACACAATTTGTTTCAGAGACAGTTTGTCATAAGATGGAGCTTCTGAGGGGGAAAATTATTTTTAGGGGACCTTTGAAGGTCAATGCCAAGACTTCAGGCCTGCTGCTTGCTCTGAATCCAACGAGCCTCAGACGGAGTCCCAGGGACAAAGGGGACCTGTGAGCTGCGTTTCCTGCTTGTGTGTTTTCCTTGGTACTCTATAAAAAATACCGTCTTCATGTTCAAATCTGGACCCTATATGTTATTCATCATTCTTTGTTCTTTGTTGATAAAGTTTGATGGAACTTCCTCACCCACTTTTCCATCAGTCACTCCCGCCACCAGAGCCACTCCTCAATTCAGCACACTGGGCATGAAGCTGGCATCGTGCACCGACCACTGATTACACTCAGGCCAAACACAGGGGGCCGATGGGGCAGGCAGAGACGGAAGGTCCTGACCTCCTACCCCTGTGCAGGAAGGAACATCATGTCTCATACAGATGAAAAGAAGAACTAATTTTTACTAATAATAACTGACATTTCACCGCAGTTTCATTTATTTGCATATATTATGTATTTTAATATATGTTATAAATATATGCTATCAGTTAATATTTACTTTCATGTATCTTGTCACATATACAGTGTTGGGCACACAGTAAGCATTCAATAAATGCACATGAGCCAAGATGGTAAAGCAGGCCGGCGCAGTGGCTCATGCCTGTAATCCCAGAACTTCAGAAGGCTGAGGTGGGCAGATCACCTGAGGTCAGGAGTTCGAGACAAGCCTGGCCAGCATGCTGAAACCCCGTCTCTACTAAAAATACAAAAATTAGCCAGGCATGGTAGCGCACGCCTGCGCACGCCTGTAGTCCCAACTACTCGGGAAGCTGAAGCACAGGAATTGCTTGAACCTGGAAGCAGAGGTTGCAGTGAGCTGAAATTGTGCCACTGTACACCAGTCTGGGCGACAGAGCAAGACTCTGCCTCAAAAAACAAAAAAAAAAAAAAAGAAAAAAAGGTGGTAAAAGCAAAATACTACAATCAGCCCAGTGCACACCTGCAATGACAGATAATGAAGAAGCTGACACGAGAGTGAAGAAGATTCAGACTAAAGCACAGAGAGGCTTGGGAAGATTTTCTTATCTGACATAAAGAGGGAAAATACATTGGTCCAATCACTGTTATTTCCATATCATTTGGTCTCCATGGATACCACCTAACTTTCCTTCTGACAGGAAAAAATTCACTGACAATATCGGATTCCACTGTGAAATTTTTTTGATACTTTACATAAAACAGTTATTCCATGTTAATCTTTTATCATTATTTATATACGCTCAGAAGTAAAATCCCTCCTTGCTGGAAATTCTATGAGAAAGATAGTGTCTAATCCAGTCATGATTATCTGGCCCTTTTACACTAAGAATAATCTGATATAATTTTGAAAGTTAATGCCTTACACATTTGTAGACTGCCATAATTTATGCAATGTTCTTTCATATACAGTATCTCAATTGTTCATGAAAGCAACACTTACGAGATATAGTTAAGAATTATTATTATCCTCCTTACAGCTAACCCCAAAAGGTAATAACTGTATTTTTCGTTGTTAATGGTCAGCTCACTCACCAGAACACAACCTAGTGTAAAGACGCTGTCTTTCTCGCTGTCAGTTGAGTATACAGAGGCTAGCACTGTGTCTGGCTTATAATAGATGTTCTAAGGATATTTATTGAGTGTGTACATAAATTCTCTTGTCTGCGTTAAGCCCTTTTTGGTATAAGGCAGATAAGGGAACTATAACCCAGATACTCCATTTAGATAGAGTACAGTGGTTTTTCACTATCAAAAGGATATTATGTGAAAATGCTCTAAAAACAACAGTTTTGTACGAGATGATGTTAAGAATAAAAATATAACATCGTTGGTAACATGAGAAAATTGATGCACATCAAATGTGGAGCATCCAAAGTTTCTATTTTTCCAGTAAGTTTAAACATCTTTTGCTCTGGTGCACTATTTGCCTAATAAAGTGTTTCAGAAAGTGGGATAAAAGTGGGACCATTGTTCATAAGGCTGTCAGAACTTCACGGCACGCATGTGTTTGCCATAATTTGCTTCCAGTTTGACTACAAATCCTTACTTTTGATTATGCTGACATTTTTACAGGTAAGTAAATCTGAAATAACTGGAACTTTCTCTAACAAAAAAATGACAACTCACTGAGAATGAAATATGTAAATGTTTAATTTTAACAAGCAGTTACAAATCGTAACAGACAAGAACTCTTGGATCTAAGAGACCAAAATGTGATTTCTTACACAACAGACAAAGTTACAAGTTATAATCGTTCACTAATTACAGTGAAATTCCGGACTTTGACACATCAATCAATAGATGTTCCAACGTTCCCCCTAGAGATCCCAGTTCAAGTCTTAAATATTTCATCTGCTGAAGTTTCCTCAGAAAAGGCTCCTTTTCCCAGGATTTTTTAGGTTTCTATTTTTGCCCCTTCTCCCACTAAAAGAAGAATAAAGGAAAGTTGGGGAAATCAGAGAATCCTGAATCTGCGTGCGTGGTGAAGTTAAACAGAGTCACCCTCTGGGCCTGGTAGGGATAACTGCATCTGCCTGGCATCAAGACTATCCACCGCCTGGTCTAACCCCAGACCCCGTTGTGCACCTGCCCTTAAGCACCAAAAACTGAACTGCTCAAAGAGAACCTGCAGTCGATATGAAAACTAGGAAATGACTGCAGGCTTGACAGCAGTCTCGGTGATTCCTGAAAATCCACAACAGGAAATCTAACTATCCTCCATACCTCCTGGCCATTCATTAAAAGCAGACCGAGTCACAGCCATAAGGAGGCCGGTGGCTGAAGACGAATGCCAGCACCACTTTTCCTCATTTAGAACAACTGAGTTTTTTCCTTCCATAACCAAGGACAAGGAGCAACCGGAGGGAGGAGGTTGAAGAGGGAGGGGGCGGGCAATATGTCCCCAAGTTTCAGACAGTAGCGGGTTAGAAACGAGCGAAAGCCACCTCGCTCTTCTGAGCTACCTCGGCTGCCAGTCCCATGGATCACATCCGCAGCCGAGCGCCAAGGGTCCGGCCTACACAGACTGACCCGGGCGTTTCACCTGGTGCCCGACCACGGCCCTGGCGCCCTGCCCAGGCTGCCCGCCTCCTTCCCCTCCCCCGCTTCTTAGGGAACAAGGAGGAGAGGGTGGCAAACGCACCCAGACCGGGGGCCAAGGGGAGACGCCGGCGCGTGCTGGGAGGGGCATGAGTTACACCCGCGACCCTTGGAACTTGGAACGGCTTCCCCAGCCCCGGCGGACGCCGGCCCCCAGGCCGTGCCACTGGGAGCAGGCGGGCGCCGCGATTGGCCGCGGCCGGCTTCACTCGGTGGGCGAGCCCTACCGGCGAGGCGGAAAGGAAGTGGCGGCCGCCGCGGCTTTGCACCAACCATGTTCGGCCAGCGGGCGAATGTCACCCGGCGCCCGGAGCCGGGTCGGAGGGCACGGGGCGGGCACTCGCGTCCCCACCCCGCCGCGGCCCGCGCCCCGGGACCCCGAGGGGACGCCGGCCCCCACTGCGCCGCTCGGTCCCCGGAGGCTCCCCGCCCCCACCTCGCCCGCTCCGTAGCCGAGGCGGGTCAGGCCCAGCGCGCGAGGCCGGCCGGGGGCGCCTGCGGGGACCCGGGGGCGCACGGCGCTAGGCCGCGGCCCGGGCGGCTGACCCCTCGGCACGGTGCCTTCCTGGGACGCGCCGCCCGAGCCCCTGGCGCGCTGGGACAAGTGCAATGACAAAGCCCCAGGGCCCGACCGGGCGCTGGCCGGCGGGAAGGAGGACGCGGCGTCCCTTCTGAGCGGCGGCGGCGGCGGCCCAGCCCCCAGGAAGCAGGGCGCGTCGGCCAGGCCCGGCGCCCGGCCCGGCTCCGAGCCCGCCCTCCCGCCCCGGCCGCTGGCATCCGACGCCCGCGACCCGACCCCGAGCCCGGCAGGCAGGCGAGCCCCTGGACCGCCGCGGGGCGCCCCAGCAAGTTTCCTCTGGCCGTGGCTGGAGGCGCTCCTCCCGGCCGGGGAGCGGGCGCGGGCAGCCGGGCGGGCGGCGGTGCCTGCTTATTTACGCTGGAGGCAGCCTGGAGAGGCGCCGCCGCGGGCACCGAGAAGGACCCGCTCCCCTCCTTCGGATCCGGTGGCGGCGGTGGCTGCACACACACACGCGCGCACACACAAACACGCACATACACACAATTTTGTTTTAAATGAGGCCCGACTCCAGCTGACCTGCACCCCCACACACAACACCTGGGGCGCAGAAGCACACACAGCAGGTCTGTGTCCATGGAGCCCTCTCCGCATCTGCAAATCCAAAAGTGAAATTAAACCTCCACCAACCTCCTCCTCCTCCTCCCTCTCTACCTCCTCCTCCTCCTCCTCGCAGCCTCAGCAGCCCCAGTAGCAGCAGCAACAGCAGCAGAACCTGCTTCCCCTAAAATCAGATGATCCATAACTGCGCCGACTGTTCCTCCAAAAATCAGTATTAATATTTATGAACCCCGGCATTTTCCGTCTGCAAAACATCGTGTCAAGGCATCAGGACACGCATACACACACGGCCCCCCACAGTCCCCAGAAACATGCCCTCGAGAGAAACACACACAGTCACAACTATTATTTGAAAAATGTTACCTCTCAGTGTGCTTTTTTCACGCTACCAATACAATTCCGCAAGGTATAAGTGTTGCTAGGGTGTGTGAAATGGAAATGAAAGCCCGTCAGTTGAATAATCGCAGGAGCAAAACTAAAAGTTACTCCCCGGCTTGCCTGAGAACAGTCCAGATCGAAAGCAAAACAAGGAGAGGAAACTGCGAAGAGCCGCGGCTGGAAATCCCCCCACCCCCCGCCCTCCTCCGGCCGCGCTCCCTCCCTCGCCTCCCCTCTCCGCCCTCCTCCCTCCGCCCTTCCTCCCCAGTGTTTGTTTCAAGCTTGTGCAACCGGGAGGTGGAGGCGGAGGGAGGGCGCGAGCGGCCCGGCCGGGAGGTGCGGAAGTTCGCCGCAGCAGCTCATTGGCGGGCAGCGCCGCTTTCATCATTTCTCGGAAAAGTCAATTTCATTTTCGCTTCCCCAGGTCGCGGCGGCGGGAGCAACAAGCGGCGGCTCGTGAGTCCGTGGCGCGCACCCAGGGGCGCCCGCACGTGCGGCTAGAACGTCCGAGTCGGGGTCCGGGGCGGGGGGCGCAGGCCCGCGGCGGTAGGGGAGGAGAGCGGGCACCCGAGTCTCCATCCTCAGGGTGGCCTGAAGGTTCCAGGAGGGCGTCCGGCGAAGGCACGGGGCTGCGACCATCCAGTTAGCGGGCTGGTGTGACCGTTTAGAGTAAATGAAAATTCGTTTTGTGACACTGACCACCTCCAAGGAATGAAAGGAGCAGTCAGCCGAAACGACAGCATTACTTGCGTCCTTACCTAATTGGAACCTTATCCGTGGCTGAGGGTGCCACCATTGGAGGGGCCGCCGCCCCCTCTGACACCACCTGGCGCTCCGCTCCATTTAGGAGCTAGAACGAAAAGGAGGCCCATCCCCCAGTAAGTCACAGCCCACGCCAAGATGAGTTCTGGAGCCTGTGCGACCGAAGTTTCTTCACCGCAGGGCCAGGTGGACGAGGGTGTGAGTTACTTTGACTTCAAGACGTCTCAGTGGCGGCTGATTCTGGAGAGAGGCTTTATGCTGGAGCACTTCCAGCAAAGTTCGTCTGGGGCCTCCTTAACTCACTGGCTGGTCACCCTTGGCCTCGGTTTTCAACCAAAGCCTAAGGCCTCAGTTTTCAACGCTGTAAATGGAAATAAATGAGAGAAGAAGGTACAGCCCGTATGACAAGTGCAGCAAGCAATGCAACTTCCTTGGGACCTACCCTTTGAGGTCCCTTGCTTTAAAAGTATAGATTCACATTTAGTTAGACCTGTTTCTTCCTCGCATGCAATTTCACCAGTCTTTTCCCAGACTTCTGTACTCGACAGAGGAAGTTCCTTCCTGGGAGACCATAGCTGTTTGTATGTAAAGAGTTGCCAAAAAACAAAAACAAAACAAAAAACTCCAACACCTCTCTGTCACAGAAGTATTGAATTATATAGACTGGAAAAATGGAAGTATCCAAGAAAACGCGTGTGGTAAGAAAATGGCTAAGGTGCAGGATTCTGTTTTGTGGCTCTGGTCTCAGAAATAGACCTCACATACACATTATTCCTTATCCCCTCTATTATAATACTCACTCTTTTTTTTTAAGAGACAGGGTAGGCCGGGCGCGGTGGCTCATGCCTGTAATCCCAGCATTTTGGGAGGCCAAGGCAGGAGGATCACCTGAGGTCGGGAGTTTGTGACCAGCCTGACCAACATGGAGAAACCCCATCTCTACTAAAAATACAAAATTAGCCAGGTGTGGTGGTGCATGCCTCTAATCCCAGCTACTTGGGAGGCTGAGGCAGGAGAATTGCTTGAACCCAGGAGGCGCAGGTTGTGGTGAGCCGAGATTGTGCCATTGCACTCCAGCCTGGGCAACAAGAGCGAAACTCTGTCTCAAAAAAAAAAAAAAAAAGAGAGGGTCTTGCTCTGTCACTCAGGTTGTGCTATCATAGCTTACTGTAACCTTGAACTCCTGGCCTTAAGCGATCCTCCTGCTTCAACCTCCCAAGTAGCTGGGACTACAGGCCTGTGACAGTGCCTGGCCCAGGCACTGACTTTCTTATGTCATATAGCAATGACCACTAAGGGAAAGTCTATACAAACTATAGAATAGTTGTCATTCTTTACCCAACCCGGGGACACAAGTTAAAAACCTAGTATTCATTTTTTTTTTTTTTCCCTGTACCAAAACAATCATCTTCCTTTATTTTTCCTGGAGCGGGAAGAGGAGAGTGGAGAAGAAGGGAAGAATGCAAAGTGTCACTTTGAACTTCTCATTCACCACACACGTGGGAGTCCACTCATGTCAGCAGCCTCCGTGCACAGGCCCCAGGTGAAAGAAATAATGAGGCCTAGTTGTACCAGCTAACACTGCCTGCCTTGTGTTTACGAAAGGCAGCTGCCTCTGTGGTGTGATTTCAGGGGAGCCAGACAGGGCTGGGGCCACGAACCTGCATCCTGCATCCTAACCACCTATTGCCATGCGTGAGGCTAACTGGAAACTCACTTGCTGGGTGCAGATAGCTTCCAAACTATTGTGATGCTCATGCTTGACTTCCCAAGGAACGTGTTTCAGGAAAGGCCATTGCCCTAATTATGGTCTTTGATAAGCAGGAAGAAGTTTGTTGTTCCTTTTTTTTCTTAATGCCCTACTTCGTGCAACATACATCCAATCAGTCATATCCTATTGACACTACCCCTAAATATCTCTGGGCCTGGCCCGTGCTCAGGGCACTGCCTTCATTCAGTTACTGCACTTGCCTGCTGCCTGTGCTCTTGGTCTCCTGCTTGGACTCCCCCAGGCCAGCAGCCACACTACTGCCAAAATCCAGTCGAAAATTAACTTCAGGTAAAGCACAATTCCAAACCTAACACTGCCCCCCTCAAAAGCCTCTCTGTAGTCTTCAGAATAAAGACCATATTATTTGACAAGACACATAAAGTCCATTGTAATCTGGCACCAAACGACCTTTCCAGCCTCATCTCCTGCCATTGTGTCCCACAAGCCCTACATCCCTCCCTTGCCAAACCAGCCTCCGTTCCTTTTTGTCAAACAACAGAGCCGTCCTCTTGTTCATTGTTTTATCTTTAGCATGGTGCCCAGCACACAGGCACTGAAATACTCGTGAATTAATAATTACTTGCTCTTTTCATCAGGCTCTCATAAAATATTTTAGACTTGATCAGAGCCTTGTTTTATATTTTAATAGCTTTTTATATAAATGTAATTAATGTTTCTTGTACAGAATTTGGAAGATGCAAGAATGGTGAGAGAAGAACATAAGCCACCTGACATCTCACTAGTCAGGAATAGACCTGTGGATATTTTTATGTATTTCCTTCTAGTGATCTTTCTAAGGGACCGTTTCCAATCCGCATCTCCTCTGTCTCTGTGTAGGATTTAAGAATGCTGACTGTGCAGGCTGCTCTCCGCGATGCCCATGTGACAGCCTGCTGTCCTATTCTAGTTCTTGGCCGGTTCCTCGTCTGCTGCCAGCCCCCTAAATTGTGGTGTTTCCAGGCATTCTATCCTCAACCCTCTTATTTTCTCATTCTACATGCTTTATCTTTGGGTGTTCTCCTCCACGCCCAGGGCTTCAGATATCACTATTTGCTGATGACTCCAAAATCTGTAACTTCTGAGCTCTGAACACATTAGCTCCTACACATGCCTCAGGTGCAACAAATTATACATGTCCCAAGTCAGAGAGAACATCTTTTCCACAACCTTGCACTGTTCACTTCATTGATTAGCTGGGAAACTGGGAGGACTCACAGACTGCCCCCTTTCCTGAGTCCTGGGGCCTCCCTGAAGCATGGGTGTTGCTTGCAATTTTCCAGGCCCCTAAACTCATAAAACATAGACAGAATGAATTTCTGTTCTTAGGCCCTTGATGACATGTCACTGCAAACCAAAAATGTACAAATGAACCAAAACAGCCACATGGTACTGATATACACAGTCAAGAAGTATCTTAGCCCTTTGATGAGATGCATATAGTAATAAATCTCTGTGGAAACTCCAGCCTTTTTGGAAGCCTGGGTAAGAAAGTAGGCTCAGTGGCTCACGCCTGTAATCCCAGCACTTTGGGAGGCCGAAGCGGGTGGATCATGAGGTCAGGAGATCGAGAACATCCTGGCTAACACGGTGAAACCCCGTCTCTACTAAAAATACAAAAATTAGCCGGGCGTGGTGGTGGGCGCCTGTAGTCCCAGCTACTCGGGAAACTGAGGCAGGAGAATGACATGAACCCGGGAGGTGGAGCTTGCAGTGAGCCGAGATCACACCACTGCACTCCAGCCTGGGCGACAGAGCCAGAGCGAGACTCCATCTCAAAAAAAAAAAGAAAAGAAAAAAAAAAAAAGAGTAACCTTTGTCATACTGAGGAAATCTGACCAAACACTTCAGTCTAACGTGAAAAAAGTTGAAGGGTCTTGTATAGTGAAACTAGAGTCATCTCCTGGATGAAGCATGTTTGTATTTCACCTGTGGGATGGAATATCCTAAAAGATCTGCCTGGCTGCCTCAGGACTCATTTCTTTTCAGGGGAGTCGGGTGCGGACAATATTACTTCAGCACAATAGTGCCGGATCTCTCCTTGAGTGGATCTTAACTAAGGAAGAAATGTAAAGGCACATTCAAAGTTGACCCCTTTCAAATGGGTTTTTAACTTAGTTTCCTAAAATTGAAACAAAGTTTCATAAAATGATCATTCAAATAACATCTGTTGAGTGCTCAGGAACATTTCCCAGCACTAGGGATACAGCAGTGAACCAAATGAATGAAAGTCCCAGCCTTCTAAGACGTTTTCTTACAGTCTTGTAGGTTGACATGTTGATTTCCACTGTGGCATCCCAGTAATGGCACCGACATCATCTCCACCTGTAATCACAGCCTTTAGAACTGTACATGCAACTTAGGAATGTGTAACATGAAGGCATATAAATGAAAACCTAAGTATTTATAGCTATGATTAAATCAGGAGCCCCAGGTCTGCAAGCAGATGCTCAGTTTTCTCCCCAGAATCACTGGGACCACTTCTGTCTTGGCCACTGGAGTTCCCCTCCAAGGTGCTGCAATTCAGGAGGTTAGAAAGTCATGGAAAACGAGGGTTCCACCCTTGCCAGAACAGTTGCCAATACAAAAGCCACAGATTAACAGTCCTGCGTTGCAAAGAACATTATTGTGAAGTCCAAGTTGAATAAACACACAGCCAAGTTAAATTTTTTGCGACAATAGAACAGCGATGGGATTGAAAAAACCATCAGTCAAAGTTCAAAGGTCATTGGCCTCAAGTTGAAAAATTCTTGAGCATGTTTGACTGTTACTTTATGTAATGGTTCCTTCCATTTTACAAGAAACTAGGAAGTGGGGGTCATTTTGTTGCAACTATTTTCTGAAAATCATGAGTTTACATTGAGTAATATATTGCTCAGTTTTGGGTGATACTCATTCTGCCCTGTTCTGAAGGGAAAACACATTCTCTAAAATTGCCTGGATTTCTGTGTGTGTCTGTGTGTGTGTGTGTGTGTGTCTATGTCTGTATGTGTGTGCATCTCCGTGTGTGTGTCTGTGTGCGTGTGTGTGTGCGCGCGTGCGTGTGTTTTTCCTTTCCCAAAGGAAGGCTTTCAACTTGGAAAACTTCATGAAGTGTTTTTTGGCATAATTTCCCAAATGGCTGTGGAATATGTGAAATATTCCTTATTTCTCTGTGGTGACAAACTATAAAGTAGTCCTTTTACCTTTAAAGACAGAGGGACATGGTGTCTATAGCTTTGCCTTGACATTCTGCAGAGCAATTACTATAATAGTTTCAGGTATTGAAGATATTTTAAAGAATAAATTTCAAATTTGTAACCTAAATTTAGGAGACTACTTGGTTCACTGGTCATCTGTATATTTGAAGAAATGTTTAATAGTGTTTATATTTGTTTTCTTATTTTAAAATATTTAATTGTCAGCCAGGCATAGTGGCTCATTCCTGTAATCTCAGAGCTTTGGAAGGTCAAGGCAGGAGGATCACTTGAGGACAGGATTTCAAAACCAGCCTGGGAAATATAGCGAGACTGTCTACACACACACACACACAAAAAAAAAAAAAAAAAAAATTAAGAGGGTGTGGTAGCGTGCACCTATAGTCCTAGCTACTTGAAAGGCTGAGGCAGGAGGTTCCCTTGAGACCAGGTGTTCAAGTCTGCAGTGAGCTATAATCATGCCACTGAACTCCAGACTGGGTGACAGAAGTAAGTAAAAATAAAATATGTAATTGTCAAATAAAGATTGAACATATTCAAAGTAAACAACATGATTATTTGATATACATATATTGTGTAACAATTACCACAAATGAATTAAAACATCCGCCACTCGCCCTGCTATGATCAGCTCCCAGAACATATTGATATTATACATAACTAAACGTTTTGTATCTTTTGACTAACATCTCTCCATTCCACTTCCAGTCCCTGGCAACCACCATTTTACTTTCTGCTTCTATGAGTTTAACATTTATAGATTCCACATGTAAGTGAAACCACACAATATTTGTCTTTCTGTGTCTGGCTTATTTTACTTAGCATAATGTCTCCCAGGTTCATCCATGTTGCAAATGAGATAGGATTTCTTTCTCTTTTTATGGTTGAATAATATTCCATTGTATATATGAACCACAGTTTCTTTATCTGTTCATCTATTGGTGGACACTTGGGCTGTTTCCACGT
The DNA here is from genome assembly GCF_028858775.2 of Pan troglodytes. NCBI lineage: Eukaryota > Metazoa > Chordata > Mammalia > Primates > Hominidae > Pan > Pan troglodytes. The sequence goes on from NC_072401.2 coordinate 186,122,726, forward strand.
CTTGGCTATTGGAAATAACACCGCAGTGAATATAAGGGAGCAGACATCTCCTCAGGATATTGGTTTTATTTCCTTTTGATATGTACCCAGAAGTGGGATTGCTGGATCGCATGGTGGTTCCATTTGGTAGTCTCATTCAAATGGTAATTCCATTTCAATTTTTGGAGGCACCTCCATACTGTTTTCCATAATGGCTGCAACAGTCTATATTCCCACCAAGTGTGCAAAGGTTCCCTTTTATAGCCCTTCTAACAGGAGGGAGATATATCTCATTGTGATTTTGATTTGCATTTCTCTGATGATTCATGATGTTGAGCACTTTTGCATACACCTGTTGGCCATTTGTATGTCTTGTATGGAAAATGTCTATTCAGGTTCTTTGCTCATTTGCTGCAACTTTCACCATTTCTCTGTAAGCCTTTGGTCTCAGCGTATGAAGCATGATGATGTTCAGTGTGTTCTCTTCCTTCCCAAACTTCATAGCATTCTGAATAATACACCTTTATTCTATTTGAAAATGTTTGGAAATTCGCCAATCAGAAAGACAGCAGAGTGTGATAAAACAAAGGATTGAGAACATTTAGAAATGTTCTCACTTCCTTAAAAAACTTTATCTCTGCTAAATACCAAATGTGCATGGCAATTCACGTACACAGCTCTTGGCGCATTCTCCTTAACCTTTGATGCATCTTGGCGTCATTTACCCTCCGTGTTTATTGAGCACTGGGATGCTCCAGGCACTCTGAGAGCTGCTGTGAAGAGAGCAAGAGCCAGACAAGACCCCTGCGCCCATGCCCCTGATGCTCTAGTGAAGGTGAAGGCAACAGACAAATAAGCAAACCAACACAATAGTCACGGGTTTGTCTCAGTGCTCTGAAGGAAATCAACAGGCGCTTTGGTAGAAAATGCTGTGTCAACTAGGTGGTCAAGAAGCTTGCTCTGAGGAAATGAGATTTAAGCCAAGACGTGAAGAATGATGTGGTCCTGCATTCGTTTGTCAAGGCTGCCATAAGAAAGTCCCACAACTGAGTGGCCTAAATAACCAAAATTTATTGTCTTATAGTTATGGAGGCTGGAAGTCTGAGAACAAGGCATCTACAGAGTTGGTTCCTTCTCAAGGCTGTGGGGGAGACTTCCACACCTCCTGGCTTCTGGTGGTTTGCCAGCAAGCTTGGGCATTCTTTGGCTTGTAAATGCATCACCCCAATCTCTGTCTTGATGGTTATGTGGTGTTCTCCCTGCACATGTGTCTGTGTCCACATTTCCTTTTTTTTTTTTTGAGACTGAATCTTGCTCTGTCGCCCAGGCTGGAATGCAGTGGCCCGATCTTGGCTCACTGCAAGCTCTGCCTCCCAGGTTCACGCCATTCTCCTGCCTCAGCCTCCCAAGTAGCTGGGACTACAGGAGCCCGCCACCACGTCCAGCTAATTTTTTATATTTTTAGTAGAGACGGGGTTTCACCGTGTTAGCAAGGATGGTCTCGATCCCCTGACCTCATGATCCCTCCACCTCGGCCTCCCAGAGTGCCGGAATTATAGGCGTGAGCCACCGTGCCCGGCCCACATTTCCTTTTTTGATAAGGACACTTACATTGATCGTATTGGATAAGGAGCCCACCCTATCCCCATAGCACCTCATTTTAACTAATCATATCTCCAACTACCCTATGTCCAAATAAGGCCACGTTCTGAGGTACTGGGAGTTAGGACTTCAGCATATGAATTTGCAGGAGGAGAACACAATTCGACCCTCCACAGGTACCAACTTCACCCAAGCAGAGGAAAGAGTGGGGCCAGAGGTCTGGGAAGCAAGAGGGTCTGGCAATATTCTGGGAACAGACAGGAAATGACTGATTTCAGAGTTGTGTGACAGAAAGAGGACAGGGATGTGGTGAACAGGTGGAAGACACCAGAATAAGGGGTTTGCATTTTATTTTAAGAGCAATAGGAAGACTTTAAAGGGTTCTAAATAAGATCGACTTGTGGTTTTAAAAACTGACACTATACATTTCCCAATTGTCTCTGCAACATCAATGAAATGCAAGAATTTCTTCAGTTGTTGATTTTTTTAAAAGTTTTTTAGAGTCAGGGTCTTTCCCTGTCACCCAGGCTGGAGTGCAATGGCACAATCACAGCTCACTGCAGCCTTTAACTCCTGGGTTCAAGCAATCCTCCTGCCTCAACCACCTGAGTAGCTGGAACCAGAGGTGTGCACCACCATGCCTGGATAATTTTCTTATTTTTTGTAAGGACAGAGTCTCACTATGTCGTCCAGGCTGGTTTCAGACTTCTGGCCTTAAATGATCCTCCTACCTCAGCCTCCCAAGATGTTGGGATTACAGGTGTGAGCCACTGCACCTGCCAAGTCATTGATTTCTTAGAGGAATTTTCAACTGTTCTTTATTGCCCTCTCAGTCTATTGCATGACACATTTGTAACACTCTAAAACAATTCAGTCTTTTTAATTCTATTTTTGAATTCCTAAGTCAAAATATTTATTCCCCTTTAACTTTCTCTCCAATTTCCATTTCCACAAATAAATAAAATTAATTAATGTTCTTTTACCAAACACGCCCACACAAATACACAACAACTTTAAAAAGAAAAAAAAAATAAGCTAGGCTAGGCCAGGTGTGTGTGGTGGTTCGCGTGTATAATCCCAGCACTTGGGAGGCCAAGGCAAGAGGATTGCTTGAGACCAGGAGTTCGAGACCAGCCTGAGCAACACAGATAGACCCTGTCTCTACAAAAAAATTACAAAAATCAGCTGGGCGTGGTGGCTCGAGCCTGTGGTCTCAGCTACGTGGGAGGCTTAGATGGGAGGATTTATTGAGCCCAGGAGTTCAAAGCTGCAGTGAGCCGTGACCATGTCCCCAAAATGCCAGGGGTTCAGTCTAGGTCCCGCTGCTCACCTCACAGAAAGCCAATCACCAATCACTAAGCAACAATTATTGCCAAGGAAGAAGGCTTTCATCGGGTGTTGCAGCCAAGGAGATGGGAGATCAGTCTTAAATCCATCTCCCTGGCCACTAAAATTAGGGGTTTATGTAGCAGGGAAGATGTGTAATAATGTGTAAGAAAGCAGGAACTAGGGAGGGGCAAGGAAGCAATCATGATGAATGAGGGCCTGGCATCTCATTGTCTGGATATGATTAGCTGGTAAGTTTCAGTTCTTGGGTACTTTTTGCCAGACCTGGAGGTCCTTTCCTGAGGAAGAAGCTCAGATAAAACAAATGTAAATTTCAAGCTTTAAGACCAGAAGGATCAATTGATACAGTTTTCCAAGAAAAAAACTGTCTATGGAACTATTGGGTCGGTTTCAGTGGTGTCACAGTACTCTAGCCTGGGCAACAGAGCAAGACCTTGTCTCAAAAAAAAGAAGAAGAAGTATATTCAACTGTGGATTTCAGGCACACACTATTTTCCTCATTCCATCTTGAATGAACAGTAATAATTTTCAGAGATTGTGTCACCACAAAACCAACATTCATTTCAAACTTGTAATGGTTTCAAATGTATTCACTTTTTTTTTTTTTTTTGAGACGGAGTCTCGCTCTGTTGCCCAGGCTGGAGTGCAGTGGCACTATCTCGGCTCACTGCAAGCTCCGCCTGCCAGGTTCATGCCATTCTTCTGCCTCAGCCTCCTGAGTAGCTGGGACTACAGGCACATGCCACCATGCCCGGCTAATTTTTTGTATTTTTAATAGAGACAGGGTTTCACCATGGTCTTGATCTCCTGACCTCGTGATCCGCCCACCTCTGCCTCCCAAAGTGCTGGGATTACAGGCGTGAGCCACTGCGCCTGGCCAGCACTTTTTTGATTTCTAAAAATTTTCAGATTTTTCCATCAGAAACTCCTTATGTGATAAATGGTTTCTGCAAAACTGAATTTTTGTTGGCAAAACAATCAGCATAAGTAAAATCTGAATGTGCTGTAATTTGAAAGAAAATACTGGTTTCAACAGCCCGTCATATATTTTCTCAACCTGAAACTGTGGATTCTGGCTTTAGGCACCGCTCCTTTCCAAACAAAGAAGGTCTGCTTTTTTCTGTCTTACATATTGAAGTTCTGGGTAGGATGTCATTTAGGAAAAAGATTATGTTGCTTAAAAATATAGGAAAAAAAATCAAAGTCATTAATATCAACTATTAGTTTCACTTCATTTCAGATAATTGGAGAGAAGAAAGAAAATGCAGCCAAACATGACTGAAATGCTGTAAGACTGAAGGAGAGAAGAAACAGTACTGCAAACAGGAGAAGGCTTGGCCAGCATCACCTTAGTTAGCAAGATTGTGTTGGGCAGCCAGGCAGAGCCAGCCACTTATGAGATACCCACATTACAGGGCCATCATCATCAAATTATGCTCAAAATGCCTCCACTTTTCTTTAGTTGTATTTCCTATCTTGATAAGATCTTTTGGTCTTTCCAATGATGTAGAATGTGCCATGGGTGCTACTAGCCAGGGCAGTCTTCACAGTTGGTAAAGGATTTACCAGGATAGTTGTAGGTAAAAAAAAAAAAAAAAAAAAAAAAAGGCAGATTTTTAGAGAAAGTATGAAAAAAGTATGAAAATATGTTGCAAGGTTACAACAGGCAGCACAGCAGAGAAGGGGCTGTCTGCAAAGAAACAGGCTGGAGGGAAGTCTAATAGGGTCATGCTGGAAGGGCTACCTGCAAAACAGATGTCGTTGTGCCCACAGATGTTTGTGATTAGCCATCTCTCCCAACTGTTCATTGTTCTTCTCCACTTGGGGCCCTCCCCAACATGGGGCCCCTTCCTCCTTGTTACTTACTTATCCAGACTCCACACAACCAACAGCATTATGGCCGCTTGTTTCACAATGTGTGCAGTGGATGTCACACTGTTATGACAGTTTCTGACAAACCTTTTTTGCTGATGGAGAAATTGGAGGAATGTTATCCCTCATTCTATCATCTCTCACAATGCTTAGAAATATCTTACCACACAGATATCTTTTCATTTGTTGATACTTTTGCCGATTATGAACTTAAGCATGTTCGTTGGAAATATTTCTGCTATACATTGAGAGTAAAAGGAAAAGAGTATGACCACCGTAAAGATGGGCACATACATGAAACCACAGGGAAGTACATCAAAACTTTAACAGTGGGTGTCTCTGAGTGATGGGCTATGGGTGATTCTTTTTCCTATTGGAAAGTTAACATTGTTGAGAACAGATTTGACTTTTATTAAGACAAAATGCTGGCCGGGCGCAGTGGCTCATGCCTGTAGTCCCAGCACTTTGGGAGGCCAAAGAGGGCAGATCACGAGGTCAGGAGTTTGAGACCAGCCTGGCCAACAGTGAAAGCCTGTCTCGGCCAGGCGTGGTGGCTCACTCCTATAATCCCAGCACTCTGGGAGGCCGAGGGGGGCGGATCATGAGGTCAGGAGATCGAGACCACGGTGAAATCCTGTCTCTACTAAAAATACAAAAAAAAATTAGCCAGGCGTGGTGGCGGGCGCCTGTAGTCCCAGCTACTTGGGAGGCTGAGGCAGGAGAATGGCATGAACCCGGGAGGCAGAGCTTGCAGTGAGCCGAGATAATGCTACTGCACTCTAGCCTGGGCGACAGAGCGAGATTCCGTCTCAAAAAAAAAAAGAAAAAAAAAAAAAAGAAACCCCGTCTCTACTAAAAACACAAAAATACAAAAAATCAGCTGGGCATAGTGGTGAGTGCCTGTAATCCCAGCTACTTGGAGGCTGAGGCAGGAGAATCACTTGAACCTGGGAGGTGGAGGTTGCAGTGAGCCAAGATCGCACCACTGCACTCCAGCCTGGGCAACAGTGCAAGAATCGTCTCCAAAAAAAAAAAAGACAAAATATTACATAATTTTATAGGTGATTTCAGAACCTATTTCCTGATATGCTTATGATTTTTTATATTCACTGGCTGTAATGCCTAGCTGTTTTTTCTACCATGCTTCAAAACAGAAAGCACTGATTAACACGTCTTTTAAGAATTTTTAAATCTAGATAGATGATAATTTTTTCCTACAAATGCTGTATAGTTTCTCCCAGTCTTTCATTTCATCAAAATACTTCCTTTTTAGAAGTATTTGTTTTTACCTTAGCAGTTCAAATATTGACTCTCCAAAGGAACTTATAATAACATATAAGAACAAACTTTCTGGGATTCAGTGCTCCCAAAGTATAAAAATAATGTATCAATTAATGTGTGACCAGCTCAATAGCTATTAATAAATCATACATCCCATGCTCATCGTAAGTATCTAAATAACATTTTGTTTTGATGAATATCATGTTTTAAATATGCTTAAGAATTCTGAGAAATGTGTAACAACTAAAGTGTCTTCTCTAATTGTAAATTTCATTTCACTTACATTAAATTTCAATTACTGTATTCTTAGCAATCAAATTCAAATTCTTAAATCTCAAAAATGAATGAGGACTCAAAGAACAACATCAGACATCTATGTTAAATTTGTTCTTCGGCTTTCTTTCTGGCACTTTCATATTTACTTATCATATTGCCTACTTCACTTGCTCAATGTCCATACCCAGCCAGATCGGCAGAAGAGGAAAGACAAGAACATCTTGTTTGAGGGCAATGACGGAAAGGATCTCTCCCCTTCTCTGTTTCTCACACACACGCAGACACACACACACACAGACACACACGAGACACACACATGCAGACACACACGCAGACACACACGCACACAGAGTAGAGGAGGGCTCCTTTGCCCAGATCCTCATTTGGAATTCAGAACATTTTTTCCCACAGAAATAATAAGAAACTGTAATATTATAAGTACATAGTTCAGCTTCATTATGGGTTAAAAGAAGGGTTTGTGGGCTGGCATGAGAATACACCAGTTTATAATATTGTATACTTGGGAAAATTTCATTCTGAAGTCTAAACTGCTATTTTTTAGTAGAAACTGTTAGAGCACCCTGGGATGTGTGGGCCTGGGACTGTTTGCCTTTGGCACGGCTATGCTCAGAGCTTTGGAGGAGCCAAGGAAGAAAGGCCTAGTTCCTGATCTTAAGGCCTTTGCAGTGTGCATTGGGAGACATAGACTGCAATGAAAAGATCATTATCGCAAGAGACAAATGGCATGGAGCCACATTCCCAGGTAACATTTTAGGACATTCATCTATGTATTCATTCAAAATCATTGACTGTATAGTATCATATAGTATAGGGCTTCCCAGCTTCATAGTATAATTATCTTTCTTTTAATCTCTTTCATTAATATATTTTAAATGTTTTTCTAAAATAAATAATACATAATTATAGTAGAACATTAGAGCACTACAGACTTATTTGTAGTGACAAAATCACTAGAAAAAACTTGAATGTCTGTTTATAACTAAGTGATTGAATTAACTGTGGTTGATCCATTCTCTGGAATGTTATGCACCAACAAAAATGAACAAATTGAGAATATCTGTTGACTGGGTGCGGTGGCTCACACCTGTAATCCCAGCACTTTGGGAGGCCAAGCTGGGTGGATGGCTTGAGCTCAGGAGTTTGAGACCAGCCTGGGCAACTTGGTGAAATCCCATCTCTACAAAAATACAAAAAAAAAAAAAAAAAAAAAAAAAATTAGCTGTGTTGATGGCATGCACCTGTAGTCCCAACTATTTAGGAGGCTGAATTGGGGGGATCACTTGAACCCGGGAAACAGAGGTTGCAGTAAGCCAAGAGTGCACCAATGCACTTCGGCTTATGCGACAGAGTGAGATCTTGTCTCAAAAAGAAAAAAAAAATCTGTCGATCTAGAAAGAGGACAGGATGTATTGTAAAGAATGAAAGTCAAGGTGCAAAGAAATGTTCCTATTATAATCTCCTTTTTGCAAAGGCAACAGTGACACCCCCCAAAAAGTTTGAATTAAAAAAAGATAGAAAGGTGGACATGCCAAGCTATTAATATTGGTTACCTTGACGACAGGTCGGTTATTAATTCTTTTTATATTGAAAAAAGTAAAATTTTTAAAACAAAATGAAAATGTGAAAATGAAAAAAATTAAAGAGAAAATAAAATCATTAGTTTCTGATTTCTGTTTTATTAGGTTGTGTGTGTGTGTGTGTGTGTGTGAGACCTGCCCTGGGCAATTAATTATAAATTTTTTTTTACTGCCAACTATGTTTATATCACTTCAAGGGCCTTCTGGCAGAGGTCCCTTTTTTTGTTTGTTTTTTCGAGACAGAGCCTGGCTCTGTTGCTCAGGCTGGAGTTCAGTGGTGCAGTCGGAGGTCACTGCAGCCTCGACTTCCCAGGCTCAAGTGATCCTCCCACTTCAGCCTCCCGAGCAGCTGAGACCACAGGCGTGTGCCACCACACCTGGCTAATTTTTTGTATTTTTTGTAGAGACAGAGTTTCACCATGTTGCCCAGGCTGGTCTCAAACTCCTGAGCTCAAGCCATCACCCACCTCGGCTTCCCAAAGTGCTGGGATTACAGGCGTGAGCCACCACATCTGGCCGCGGGAGTCCTTTTACCCAAAGCCACCCAACAGACCCACGCAGAGACTTTTAACCAGCAATCGTCTCAGTTCCCTCTGAGGCTGCCGGCTCTCCCTGTGACAGCGGCCCATCTTAGCCCTTCCTGTGTATCTCTGCTGCCTAAAGGATGAGAGTTTCCTGAAGTGTAGAACTGTGAGGGGTGGAGGGACATTCCTCTCATGCTGGCCTGAATCCTGCACCTACTCTGGAGGTCTTCTGCCTTGTACCATGGAGTTCGCCTACATCACCTTGGAGAACCGACCCAGCACCTTCCAGGCTGGCTGGATGCATCCCCAGGAAGGAAGCCGCTGGTGGGGCCGGTCGCACTGAGTGCGCTTGGAGAATAAAGTGCTGTGTACATTTCTGCTCAACACTACTCTAAGCCCACAGCGCCAGTTCAGAGGTTTTGGGAAGAGCAGGTGCCTTCATCCAGTTTCCACTGTACCTCTTCTGAGGTACGGGAGATAGAGGTCCCTCATTTCAAGGTGACACTGGCATCAGTCAAGCACAGAGCTAACCAACTGCCAATCGTAAACAAGGAAGCCAGCGAGGACGCCCAAGGAAAGGCTCAGAAAGCTTCCGCCAGGGAGTGGGATTTGAGCTCTACCTTACAGAACAGGTTGAAAATAAAGAGCAGAGTAATCAAAAGGAGATTTATGTGTGTATATGTATCTGTTGCTAATATCCAGCCTTAAAAATCCTTGACAGTGGCCTTCAGACTTAAACATCTTCTCACTCCACCGAGAGCACCAATCTGACAAACGCATTCGGTCCTCTAGTCCAATCCAGCTCAGTTTTCAAGCCAAGGGGATTTTGCTGAATTATATATTCAAGATATCAGTAGAGTTATAAAAGAAGGGTTGTTTCCCAGTTAAATTAGGGATGGTAGGAGGAATCCTAGATCCAACATGTGGAAGAAATATGTGCATTTAATCAAATCTCTAAGGCAGCTCTTCAGCCTCTGAAAGCATAGATGGAAAACTATCTCCTTGTGATACTTTAACAGATTCCTTAGGAACGAAAGAGAAAAGTTACAGTCAGTAACTTTTCATGTCAGTGCCCGCAGACATGAATTCCTTGGCCCCTCTTATAGCATTCATCAGTGGATGGGCTGACGTAATGACAGGCTCACTCATTCATGGTCACACGCAGGATGTACGGAAGAGTAGCTTCAAGTTATTTGTTTTGTTTTTGTTGTTTTTTTTTTTTTTTTTTTTGAGACAGAGTCTCACTCTGTCGCCCAGGCTGGAGTGCAATGGCACCATTTTGGCTCACCGCAAGCTCCATCTCCCGGGTTCATGCCATTCTCCTGCCTCAGCCTCCCGAGTAGCTGGGACTACAGGCTCCCGCCACCACGACTGGCTAATTTTTTGTATCTTTAGCAGAGACGGGGTTTCACCGTGTTAGCCAGGATGGTCTCGATCTCCTGACCTCGTGATCCGCCCGCCTCAGCCTCCCGAAGTGCTGGGATTCCAGGCGTGAGCCACCGCGCCCGGTTATTTGTTAACTCAGTGTTTCACGTGCGAGTTAATTTACTTACATGGCTATGCCTATTCCATAACACCAAACATCTGGTGAAAACTAACGAAGACAATGTCTAATATCCAGATGTTTACCTTGTGGTCACACAGGCAGAACACCTGTGCACTAAAGTAGGATTCTACCCAGACGCTTGGTGGTATGTGTCCATAGCCCTTTTTCTATAGAATTCATCTCTTCCAGTTAGCCAATGTAAAGCCCAAAGTAGATTAAAAGTTTGTTTATCTCTAACTTTAGGTTTTAAACTTTAAAAAACAAAGGAACTACAGAAATCCATGATATGGTGAGCCATGTTTTCTGCTATAAAAGTGTAAGAGACCTGGTTTCAGAATGGCAGAGTAAAGACATACTCACCGGCTGCCCTCTCTCAAAAATAACTCAGAAACAGCAAGGAGAACAAGTCACAGAAATACACCCCATCCTTAGGAAACTAAGAAATATCTGCAAACATGAAATGAGAAGACACAATTTTGGAAGAAGGATAAATATTTAAGGTCATGGATATCCCAGTTACCCTGATTTGATCTTTACACAATGTATGAACGCAACAAATTATCACATGTACCCCCCAAAATATGTACATCTATTATGTGTCAATGAGGAAAAAAGAATTTGGAAAAAGGAATGACAAATGACTTAGCAGAGAGAAAGAAAGTCAAACCTCATTCCCCACAAAGGGAGTTGAGGGGCTTTCTATGGGAAGTGAGCTAATTTCCACATAGAATCTTCAAAGGCAAGGCACAGGAACAGGGGAAACTGAACAGAAGGACAGCAGGATTAAGCTAATAGGGAACAGTTAGGTCTCTCCAATTCTCAACCTCCATCCAGTTCTCAAGTGGCTGGTTGACTCCTCTCCCTGCAGATACTGAAGAGGACAAAAATGGAGTTTTTTCCAGGCAAAAGAATTGAGGAACACTCAGCTTAGTAAATAGTGAGATATCTCCATCCCCCTCCCACTGCTGAGACCCAGAAAAGCAACCAGAGTAAAATCCTCAGAAAAGAAATTGCAGGATGCTATGCCAGAGAAAATACTTGCAAACTCATGATATTTGGAGACCCTCAATTTTCCTCAGTGGAGCTGGTCCCTCAATTTTCCTCAACGAAGGCCACCAGTGTCATAAGCCCAACACATGTACACAGAGCTTTCTGGTCAGCCTTTTTGATTTCTTCTTCTTTTTCTTATTATTATTACTGAGACAGGGTCTTACTCTGTCACCCAGGCTAGAGTGCAGTGGCATGACCACAGCTCACTACAGCCCCAACCTCCTGGGCTCCGGCGATCCTCCCACCTCAGCCTCCCAAATTGCTGAGATTACAGGCATGAGCCACTGCACTGGCCCTTGGTGCCTTACTTTTAAAAAGTGACCCCTCCACTCCCCGGGTGAAGAGACACTCAAGGAAAAACTCTTACATGACCAAGATGAAAACAAACAGAATAGAAGAACCAGAAAAAAGCAAGATGATACAAGGAAAAAGACTGCAAAAAAACTTTAATTAACCTCATTAGTGATATGAGAGAACATATCGCATCTGTGAAATAAGAGCAAAGTAATATAAAAATGAATAAGTAGAGAACAAAGAAAAGCTCTTAGAAATAAAAATATGATAGAAATTTAAAATTCAATAGAATAATTGGAAGATGATATGATTTGACTCTGTGTCCCCACCCATATCTCATCTCAAATTGTAATCCCCATGTGTTGAGGGAGGGACCTGGTGGGAGGTGATTAGATCATGGGGGTGGTTTCCCACATGCTGTACTTGTGTTAGTGACGGAGTTCTCACAAGATCTGATGGTTTAAAAGGGTGGCACTTCTCCCTTTGTTCTCTCTCTCTCCTGCTGCCATGTAAGGCCTGCCTTGCTTTCCCTTCACCTTCCGCCATAATTGTAAGTTTCCTGAGGTCTCCCCAGCCATGCATAACTGTGAGTCAAATAAACCTCTTTCATTCATAAATTACCCAGTCTCAGGTAGTTATTTATGGCAATGTGAAAGTGGACTCATACAGAAGGTAAGGTCAAGTAAATCTCATATAAGATATAAGGAAATAATAAAGAAATGGGCAGTATCCAAAACAAACAAATGAAAGAAAGAACCAAGGAAAATGGAGGCTCAATCCAAGGGATCCAATATCCAACGGAAATTCCAGAAAATGAAAATTTAGATGACAATAGACAGGAAGTTAGCAAAGACATAAGAACGTTTCCTAAAAAATTTCCAACAGCATGATTTTCCAAATTTAAAAGGCATCCCAATGTATAGCACAACATTAGAATGAAGATCAGATGTAGAGATTAAGACCATCATCACGATAAAAACTAAAGGGACCATTGGCCATGAGAGAGTAAAAGCACTGGACTTGAAATCCTGGAGAAAACAACTAGAAAACTGGACAAAACATATAAAGCAATTATTTTCAGGCATTAAGTAATAAGCAGCACAAGACTATGATCCTTGAGAAGAAAGAAACAAACGAAGTAAGCCCTGTGATCATCTATGACAGAGGCAATTTTCGTACTGCAGTTGCAATGATGGGAGGACTCAAAAACAGCCAGGAAAGGGAGTTGAGAAAACAAACATCAGAGATCAGATAGGCTGAGGCAGCTGGAAGTTGTGAAGCAGAGTTCTGGAAGGGAAGTGATTATATAGAATATGTCTACTTGAGCATTTGCTGAGTATTGGGCCGTGATTATACAGAGTATGTCTACTTGAGCGTTTGCTGAGTATTGGGCCATGTATGTGGACAACAATATTCCACTCTGCTGGACAAAGAATGACTAAAACATGCTAAACTAAATATTCCCAGAGCTCGCATGGGCCTTAGAATTGATAGAGCTCCTGAGAGCCAGAATGGAGAGAGCTTACTGATTATCCAAGGTATTCATGTCTCTCTGGTAAGGCTGAACAATCTTTGGACCGAAAGCTATTTTAGCCTTGCCTGAGCAAAACTAAAAAACAGGTCTCAAGGGATGACTGATCTGCAAGTATAACTGCCTGCCTAAACAAAACCAAAATATTATGAAAGTAAAATTTAAAAAAAGTAAACAAAAATCCAGACACACAACAATGTAAATTCACAATGTCTAAAATCCAATAAAAAAAATACCAAACATGTCAAAAAGTAAGAAAATATGACCCATAATCGAGAGAAAAAATCAATCAATAAAGACAATCACGGATAAAAGCCAGAGATGATAGAACTAGTAGATAAGAATATTTTTAAAGAGCTACTATGATTGTGAATGCATATCTCAAGGAAAATATGAAGCTAATGAGGAAATAAATGGAATATTTTCAAAAAAGAACCAAATGAAATTTCTAAGATAAAAGTACACCATCTGGGCCAGGCGCGGTGGCTCATGCCTACAATCCCAGCACTTTGGGAGGCAGAGGTGGGTGGATCATGAGGTCAGGAGTTCAAGACCAGCTTGACCAACATAGTGAAACCCCGTCTCTACTAAAAAAAAAAAAATAGAAAAATTAGCCGGGTGTGGTGGCAGGCGCCTGTAATCCCAGCTACTCAGGAGGCTGAGGCAGGAGAATGGTGTGAACCTGGGAGGTGGAGCTTGCAGTGAGCCGAGATCACACCACTACACTCCAGCCTGGGCAACAGAGCGAGACTCCATCTCAAAAAAAAAAAAAAAAAAAAAGTACACCATCTGAAATGAAAATTTCACTTAGTAGAGCCAGTGCTCAGATCTTGGTTTCTAAAACCATTCTCCAACAAAAGGAACAAGGCCTCCTTGGAGAAATGACTGATTTTAGGACTGGGGCAGGAAATATACAAGATGAGCCTGGAGCATCTTATAGTGCCAGAAGTTAAAAAGTGCTAATAAAAAATGGTAGTATGTAAGAAAGTGCTAAAAAGTAAAATGTCAGAGGAACACAGTAGCAAACTAAGGATAGTCAATGCTGTAAAATTTTGAGCATTAAAATAAATAAAGTATAGTCATCCCTCAGTATCTAAGGGCAATTAGTTTGAGGACCCCATGGATGAGGAAATTCACAGATACTCAAGTCCCTTACATAAAACAGAGCAGTATTTGTATATAACTTATGTGCATCCTCCTGTATACAGTAAATCATCTCTAGATTACTTATAGTACCTAATGCCATGTAAATTCTACGTAAATAGTTGTTATACGGTATTTTTATTTGTGTTATTTTATTGTTATTTTTTATTTTTATCTTTTTAAAAAAATACATTCAATCTGCAAAAATCACAAGCATTCTTTTTACCAACAACAGGCAAGCAGAGAGGCAAATCATGAATGAACTCCCATTCACAATTGCCACAAAAAGAATAAAATTCCTAGGAATACAGCTAACAAGGGAAGTGAAGGACCTCTTCAAGGAGAACTACAAACCACTGCTCAAAGAAATCAGGGAGGACACAAACAAATGGAAAAAATTCCATGCTCATGGATAAGAAGAATCAGTATTGTGAAAATGGCCATACTGCCCAAAGCAATTTATAGATTCATTGCTATCCCCATTAAACTACCATTGACATTGTTCACATAATTAGAAAAAAACTATTTTAAAATTCACATGGAACCAAAAAAGAGCCTGTATAGCCAAGACAATCCTAAGCAAAAAGAACAAAGCTGGAGGCATCACACTACCTGACTTCAAACCATGCCACAAGGCTACAGTAACCAAAACAGCATGGTACTGGTATAAAAACAAGACACATAGACCGATGGAACAGAATAGAGATCTCAGAACTAAGACTGCATATCTACAACCATCTGATCTTCAACAAACCTGACAAAAACAAGCAATGGGGAAAGGATTCCCTATTTAATAAATGGCACTGGGAAAACTGGCTGGCCGTATGCAGAAAATTGAAACTGGGTTGGGGTGATATGGTTTGGATCTGTGTTCCCACCCAAATCTCATTTTGAATTGTAATCCCCAAAGTTGGAGGTGGGGCTTAGTAGGAGATGATTGGCTCATGGGGGTGGCTTCTCCTGGCTTAACACATCCCCCTTGGTGTTGTCCTAGCAATAGTGGGTGAGTGAGTTATTGTGAGATCTGGTCATTTAAAAATGTGTAGAACCTTTCCCCTCTCTCTCTTCCTCCTACTCCGGCCATGTAAGATGTACTGCCTGCTTCCTCATTGCCTTCCACCACGATTGAAAGTTTCCTGAGACCTCCCTAGAAGCCAAACAGATGCCAGATTCATGCTTCTTGTACAGCTTACAGAACCGTAAGCCAATTAAACCTCTCTTCTTTATAAATTACCCAGTCTCTGGCATTTCTTTATAGCAAAGCGGATATACAGAGTATATCTTCACAATTTTTCTATAAATCGATGACTATTCTAAAATAAAACTTTATTCTTCATGATTCACTGGATAGGATTAGCAGAAAATTAGACAGAAAAGACACAGGGACAGAAACTCATAGTAATCAATTGTATCCAAAATAAAGCACAGAACTTTTTTTTAAAAGACTGAAAGAAAAAATGCACAGAGACTGAGTGACTCTCGGGACAATGCAAAGCTGTCTGAAAAATATATATAACTGAAGTCTCAGAATGAGAAACAGAGGCCAGAGAAAAATATTTGAAGAAATAATGAACAAAATTTTTCCAAGTCTGATGAAAGTAATAAGATCACAGATCCAAGAAACTCAACACACCATAAGCAAGGTAATCAAACAAATAAAAAACACAATAAGGCAAATCGTAATCAAATTTCTGAAAACTCATGATAAAGAGAAAAATTTTTAAAGCAGCCAGAGAAGAAAATAACATATTATATACAAGGAACAAAAATAAAGTTAACAGCAAACTTATCGGAATCTTGCAAGTCAAGACAATGGGATGACACTAGTTCATAATTAGATCGAGGAATTCAATTTTAAAAGCCCTGGACATACAACTTAGAACTTAATCCAAGAGGTAAGATTCGCATACTGGAAGCAATTAGGAAATGATTCCAGGGCAATGCATCAACTTGCATCTTATACGTAGACAAATTATGCCACTGATTTCCTAAAGTAACCTTTTGTCCAAGACAGAGTCCATAGTTGTAGCAGGTTGAATGGTGACCCCCCCCAAAATATATGTCCATGTCCTAACACCCAAAACCTGTGAATGCAATCTTCTATGGAAAAAAAAGAGTCTTTGCAGATATAATTCAATTAAGGATGTTAAGATGAGAAGACCATCCTGGATTACATGGGTGGGGGCCCTAAATCTAAGGACATTATGAGATAGAAGAGAAGACGCATACCCAGAGGAGAAGTCCATGTAAAGATGGAGGCAGGGATTGGAGTGATGCAGCCACAAGCCAAGGAACTGCAAGAGCCACCAGAAGCTGGACGAGGCAAGAAAGGATCCTCCCTAGAACCTTTGCAAGGATTAGGGCCTTTTACTGGCACCGTGATTTCAGATTTCTGGTCTCCAGAACAGTGAGAGAATAAATTCCTGTTTGCTTGTTTTTTTTAACCACCAAATTTGTGGTAATCTTTTACAGCAGCCCTAGAAAACAAATACGATCAGTCATTCACCCTGAATCTCCCTGAATCTATGACCCCATAAGAAATTCAGCAAGTTAGATCAGGTTTGAAGCCAAGAATGAAGGTCATATTTATGCTTTTGCTGTGTACTTAACATTAATAACTAATGATTAAATGCTTTTATCTTTGTAAATACACAAAATGAAGTAGGTATAGAACCTATAGAGGGGTAAAGAACTCACACCACAAGTCCCAGAGTCTGACGAGCGAGCAGGCCAGGCCTCTCTGCAGGGTGTTCACTCTGCTCGGACTTAGGACATGTCACTTTCCCCTCTTGACCTCCATATTCAGATCTGGGCATAAGAGGAAGTGGGTAAAGGCCCCTCTAGCTTTAACACTCCTCCAATACAGAGAGAACTCTGAAACTGGAACCAGAAGCTGAGGAATGGTGAATGGAGCATTCTCACTGGCATGATGGAGGGACCTGCAGATCTGGCTATTAGGATGGTGTCTCGCCATGTCAATGCCTCTGCAGAATGGGATCCTAGCTTTCAAATCAGACTCAAAACTGATCTTTAGTGTTGGTGGGTTTGTGGGGTTTTTGTTGTTGTTGTTGTTTGATTTTTTTTTTATTTTTTGAGACTGTTACTGACACAACAGCTTCTGGTGGAACTCTTTCACGGAGAGTATGGGGGCTTCTTTGGCCAAATTGGCCGAGTGCAGGTTCCATCTGCTTGGCAGCCTCTGTCTGGGCCACAGCACGTCCACAGCATCCTGCTCTTCTACAGAGGTTTCTTCAGACATTGCAGTGTGTCTGGCCATGTCATTTGTCACCGGTGTAAAAACAACAGAGCCTGCAGCTGCTGGCTGAGTGCCTGCAGCGGAATCCTGCTCCTCACAGGCGCAGCTACAAGGCACCCCTGCTCCTTCCAAGAAGACAGGTACAGGGACGGCCAGGATCCTACTCTCTCGGCCACGGCAGTCTGTGTGGGCAGCAGGCCCGAGGTCTACCCCAGGACCTTCTTCTCGACTTCCCTTCCCCCAATTCCCACCAGGCAGCAGCACAGCTTCTCTGGCACGACTGGGGACTGGCCGCAGGGAGGGGAGGGGTGGCCAAGGGCCTGAGGCAGGTGGGCAGCCTGTGGCCCCCGAAGGACACCTGCTTTGGCTAAGACGCCTCCTAGGGCTGCCCCAGCCTGGCTCCAGGCCTCAGCCTCTGCTGCCTTCAGGAGCCCCAAAAAGTTGTTTCAAGAAGGGATGAGACAATGCTGAAGATGAAGCTCACAGCAGCAGACCATTCACATCAATTCGCAAGGAAAAAAAAAAAATCTTGTTCATGCCCCCAATTAAAGGGGACTGACAATTAACAGCAGAAACAATAGCTAACACTACAGACATCACAATTGGTTCAGCTTACACAATTCTGACTAAAAAATTAAGTTGAGCGAACTTTCCCCTTAATGGGTGCCAAAACTGTTGCTCCAAGATCAGCTGCAAAGAAGAGCAGAGTTTTCTATGGAAATTTTAAACAAGAGGGATCAATAATCTGAAGCGTTTGTTCAAAGAATTGTAACAGGAGAGGAAACATGGCTTTACCGGTACAATCCTGAAGACAAAGCACAATCAAAGCCATGGCTACCAAGAGGTGGAAGTGGTCCAGTCAGAGCAAAAGAGGACTGGTCAAGAGCAAAGGTGACCATTCTGGGGAGTGCGCTAGGCATTTTGCTTGTTGACCTTCTGGATTCCCAAAGAACAATAACATCTGCTTATTATGATGAGAGTATCTTGAGAAAGCCAGCCAGAGCCTTAGCAGAAAATTGCCCAGGAAAGCTTCACCAGAGACTCCTTCTCCACCCGGACAATGCTCCTGCTCATTCTGCTCATCAAACAAGGGCATTTTTGCAAGAGTTTTAAAGGGAATCATCAGGCATCCACCTTACAGTCCTGATTTGACTCCTTCTGACTTATTTTTGTTCCATAATCTTAAAAAATCATTAAAAGGCCACATTTTTCTTCAGTTAATAATGTAAAAATGCCTCCATTGACATGCTTAGATTCCCATTACGCTCAGGGGTATTTAGACTATTGGTTCTATTTCTGTAGAGAACCCTAATACCATATATCAATAGGTATGTGTGTCTGTGTACACACGCACACACACACACACACATATATATATATACCACAGAAAGAGAGAGAGAGCAATTTATTACAGGAATTGGCCCATGTGTTTATGGAGGCCAAGAGGTCCCACCACCATGTGTAAGCTGGAGAAGTAGGCAAGCAGTGGTATAATTCAGTTCAAGTCTGAAGGCCTGACAACCAGGAGAGCTGATGATGTAAGTCCTGGTTCAAGTCTGAAGGTCCAAGGACCAGGAGCACTGATGGCTAAGGGCAGGAGAAGATGGCTGTTCTCATTCAAACAGAGAATGTTTGACCACCCTTCCTTTGGCTTTATGTTCTATTCTGGCACTTCCTCAACAGAGTGGATGATGCCTGCCCACATGGATGAGAGAAAATCTTCTTTATTCAGCCTACAGACTCTAATGCTAACTTCTTCCTAAAATACAGTCACAGACACACCCAAAAATAATGTTTTACCAGCTACCTGGGTATCCTTTAGCCTAGTCACTGACACCTAAAGTTAACATATATATATGTGTGTGTGTGTGTGCGTGTGTGCCTGTATTCTGTCACAGAGTCATTAACAGAACTTAAACATATGTCTACTTGCTTTTAATGACATTATCTCACCTGCTTTAAGTAGAACGACCCATTTTAGAGATTTGGACAAAGCCAAGTATCCTTAGCTTTTTCCACCAAAGAAAGAAAAAAAAGCACATGGCACTAACATTCTGAGTATAAAGTATGTTCTGGGCACTCTTGGATACTTAAACACTCTCTCATCCTGAGAGGTCATCCCTTTTGAGGCTGGGGATGGAATTCCCAGTGTCGTGTTTTATCATCTTTGCCTGGTGGGCTGGAGCAGGCTCCTCACCGGTATCTCTGCTTCTACTTTTTTTTTCCCCAATAGTTCAGTCTGCTCAGAGGCACCAGAGTGTGATTCAAATATATCATGTCACTTTCCTGCCTAAAGTTCTTCACACATTTCCCATAGCAATTAGAATAAAATTCACACTCCCTTCAATGGCTTAAAACCTCTCTCTGCATATGGTCTGGCCTTTGCCTAACTTTCTAATTTCATCTGCAACTATTCTTTTCCCTGCTCACTATGCTTAGCATAGAGGTCTCCACACGACAGCCCACAGGCAAAAGCCAGCCTACTGCCTGTTTTTGTACAGCCTCTGAACCAAGAATGATTTTTACATTTTTAAATGGCTAGAAAAAAGAAAAAAGAAAAGCAATATTTTGTGACACATGAAAATGAGATGCAATTCAAATTTCAGTGTTGATAAATAAAGTTTCATTGCAACATAGCCATGCCCATTCATTTACTTATTGTCCAGGGTTGCTTTTAGGCTAAAGAAGCAGCTCTTATTTTTTAGAGCTCAGCTGTTGCAACCAAGGCTAAATGGCCCACAAAGC
The DNA here is from genome assembly GCF_028858775.2 of Pan troglodytes. NCBI lineage: Eukaryota > Metazoa > Chordata > Mammalia > Primates > Hominidae > Pan > Pan troglodytes. The sequence continues at coordinate 186,142,770 of NC_072401.2, forward strand.
TTGAAATATTTGCTAGCTGGCCCACTACAAAAGAAGTTTGCCAATTTTGCTTTAGCCACACTGAAGCCCTTTCTGTTGCTGAAACTCACTCTGTGCATTCCTTCCTCAGGGCTCCCTGTTTCCTAGTCTCTATTCCTGGTATGTTCTTCTCTAGCTTTTCACGTGGCTGGTTTGTTCTCATAAAGTCTGGCTTAACTTGGACAAAACCAGCAGAAGGTCATACACTGTCAGACTGTATCTGCTGCCATAGTGACCAGTTTCCAAACCCTGCATAGACAGATTTGGTTTCAGATTCTACATTTTTATCTGGCAGTAGCGAGGGAATGAGAGCTTTCTTGAGGCCACGATTGGTTCTGAACTCCATCAACCTAGTGATTTCTCCTGCAATTGGCGTAAATCAAGCTTGTCCAACCTCACAGCCCATGGGCTGCAAGAGGCCCAGGACAGCTTTGAATGTGGCCCAACACAAATTCGTAAACTTTCTTAAAACATCATGAGACTTTTTGTGTGTCTGTGATTGTTTTTTAGCTCGTCGTTAGTGTGTTTTATGTGTGACCCAAGACAATTCTTCTTCTTCCCAGGGAAGAAGCCAAAAGATTGGACACCCCTGATATAAATGGATGTTCCTCCCCTCTCCCACCCAGGAGATTAAGAAGCTGAAGGAAGAGACTATGTGTTCCATATCCCAGACTCAGGGGAAAAAACGAGATGTCACTGAAACTCTCCCCGTGGTCGTTTCAACCACATCTCCATCACATTATAGCCAGCAAGGGCACAAGCACAGGCCAGAATTCTTAACGGAATTGTGGACATGGGACTTCCAACAGAGGATAAGGTTTGCTTTTATTGCAGGGCACTGGTCCACCAAACAGGGCGTCAGTAGGCCCTCTGGATAAAAGCTACATTTATCCATGATGTGGAGAGAGGGCTTCTGAGCTAAAGTCAGTGCACATTGTCTACACCACGTGTAGTGCGGTGTGGTGTAGACAATGTGCACAGACCTTGGCTCAGAAGACCTCCCTCCACATCAGCTGCGGGGTGCTCCAAGTCACCCACCCACTCTGAGCCTGTTTCCTCGTCTGTAAAATACCAACCAGCCTAATCCTCTTAGAGATTGTTTAAGGATCTGGTGAGAAAATATTTTTACAACGCTTTTTAAACTAAGTCTTAAAGAAATACAAAATATTTTACTAGCCCTTTCTCGATGGCATGAACACAAAATTCTGCTTAAGAAGTGCACCACGGGGCTGGGTGTGGCGGCTCATGCCTGTAATCCCAGCGCTTTTGGAGGCCAAGGCAGGTGGATCACCTGAGGTCAGGAGCTCCAGACCAGCCTGGCCAACATGGTGAAAACCCATCTCTACTAAAAATACAAAAATTAGCCAGGCATGGTTCTGGGCACCTGTAATCCCAGCTACTCGGGAGGCTGAGGTAAGAGAATCACCTGAACCCAGGAGGCAGAGGTTGCAGTGAGCCGAGATCACACCACTGTGACAGAGCTAGACTCCATCTCAAGAAAAAAAGAAGAAATGCCACCATGGACAACTCCCATGATTTTGTGAGTATCTCAAGAGTATTTAATTAAGTTGGCACGTCCTTAAATGTATTACTTTTAAATATATATAGGAGAAAAAGACATGTGTGAGGTTTGAAGGGATGTTGCTTAGAATGCAAATACATTCTGTGAGGTGTGGGGTGGGGACCGACTGTGGAGGCAGAGACGAGAGAGGGAGATTCTGAAAAGGGAAGCCGCAAGGATAACAGATCAAGGCCAAACCAGGAGAGAAACGCGTCCAGACCTCCTGGGTAAGCATAACTCTCACACTGATGTGACAGCTTTAATTTAGAAAGTGTACGTTTCCCAAAGCAATTCAGTGAATGGGGTTCACTGTAGGAATTGTTTCAGGGTTATCAAGTGCAGTGAATACCAAGGGGAGTATTATGACAGAGCCTACTGAGGGACTTTTTTTTTTTTTTTTTTTTTTTGGGACAGAGTCTTGCTCTGTCGCCCAGGCTGGAGTGCAGTGGTACGGCCACAGCTCACTGCAGCCTTGACCTCCTAGACTCAAGCAATTCTCCTGCCTCAGCCTCCCAAGGAGCTGGGACTGCAGGTATGTGCAACCCTGCTCAGCTAATTTTTTATTTCTTTTGTTTTTTAGAGACAGGGTCTCTCTCTGTCACCCAGGCTGGAGTGCTATGGTACAATCATGACTTACTGCAGCCTCGAACTCCTGGGCTTAAGTAATTCTCCCGCCTCAGACTTTGGAGTAGCTGGGACTACAAGGGTGCACCTTCACGCCCAGCTAATTTTTCATTCATTTTATTTTTTACACATGGGGTCTCGCTTTGTTACCCAGGCTGGTCTCAAATTCCTGGCTTCAAGCAGTCCCCCCACTTCGGCCTCCCACTGGGATTATAGGCACGAACCACCATGCTATATGGAACTTTTGAATTGGGGTTTAGAAGAAAATGCAGTAAGTTCTGAGAGACTGAGGATGATGCTTGGCCAAAGGGCTGGTTTGAACATGAAATGTATCTCTATTAATGCCCGTGTGAGGGCCCGGAGGTGCCTTGGCCCTGGAGTCAGGAGATGTGGGTCCCAGGCAGTGCTCTGACATGCCCTAGCTGAGCAGAGCTGCTCTCTGCGAGCCAGTTTTCTGCTTGGTAAAATTAGGACGATATGCTCTATCTTTCGGGTTGGGGAGGGTGGTGCGAGGAGCAGAAATAATGCGTGGAAAGCAATCTGCACCGTACCCTGCAGGAGAGGAAGCTGCTGTTGCTGTTCGCATGTGCCAGGCCAGTTACTGTAGAGATGCACGCTTCATTAAAACACCGTCATCTTCACCAGGCTGCAGAGATACCAGGGTTACAGCATAGCTGAGACGAGGAGCTGCCTGATCCTGTTGGAAGGACCTGGAGATGATTCATGGTAAGAGCACTACAGGAAGAGAGAGAAGCATCTGCTTCCTTGAGTGCCAGGGTGGCAGAGAGGCCACCGGAAGTCTTCACTTGACTGAAGACTTGCAGTGAGTCTGGGGTTTAATTCAGAGGATTGAGAGAAGGCCAGCACCATGGGAATTGTTCAGCATGGGGGTCCAGGGCCAACAGAGAGAATTCTGATTGTATTCAAGAAGAAAGGCGGAACTCTGAGCTAGGATAGCTGAGCTGAGCAGGAGGTCAGAGAAGTAGGAGTAGCATGCAGAAAGTGGGCCAGCAGCCGGGAGAGGCCTGCGAGGTGGGATGTGCACACGGCTGATGCTGGACACCTGGAGCCAGGGCGTGACGGGGGCACTGGCTGACTGCCCAGGGCCCATGCCTTATCCCCCGCCCCCACCCACCACGCCTGCCCACACCTTTCTGTGTGGGTCCTCACCCAGCCTGGCCACGCTCCAGTGGCATCCGCAGCTCTGCTCTTTTCCTCACCCGCAAAGAGCAAAACAAAGAGGGCAGCAAGGTTAGGCCAGGTGAGAGGCCACTCACCCTGGCCAGCAAGTATGGGTGAGGCAGGACATGCCAGGCCCCTGGCAATCCAGAAGTCCCCTTGGAAGAGATGGAAGACGCAATTACATCCAGCAAGAGCCAACCCTCTTGCCCACTTACCAATCCCATTCTCTCCACGTAGCCCTCCAAAGCAACTCCCTGAGCATCTTCAAAGCCGGAGGCCTGGAAGTGATGAGAGGCCAACATGCGCTCTAATGAGATACAGCCCGGGGTTCCACTTCGTCTCCTTGAGACTCCAGCTTTTGCTTGCTCTCTCCATGTCCACCTTCCCTTCCTGACTGCCAGCGGCAGCCGGCAGATCGTATTTCCACGCGGCAGCTCAATGCACTCAGCCAATGCATAAAGGAAGCCAGTGGAAGGTTATCAATAAATAATGGATCAAACAGGGAGAGTGTGAAAGATGAATACTGGATGTTTTCCAGGACTTTGCACAGTCATTCATATGCATATATACTTTGCAAATTTCCAAGAAGAAAATATAGCATGTGGCATGTCTCAAACTTGATTGTTCTATAGAAAATGTTATGAGCTCAACTGTGTCTCCCTAAAACTCATATATTGAAGCTCTAACCCCCAGTACCTTAGAATGTGATGGTATTTGAAGATAAGCCTTTTAAAATGGGAATTAAGGTAAAAGGGGGTCAGGAAAGTGGGCCCTAATCCAGTTTGACTGGTGTTCTTATAAGAAGAGGAGGCTAGGACACAGACACAGACACTACACGTGTGCACACACAGATGAATGACCATGTGAACACACAGCAAGAAAGCAGCCACCTGCAAGCTGCCGGGTGTGGTGGCTCACACCTGTAATCCCAGCACTTTGGGAGGCTGAAGCAGGTGGATCACGAAGTCCTGAGTTTGAGATCAGCCTGATCAACATGGTGAAACCCCATCTCTACTAAAAATACAAAAATTAGCTGGGCGTGGTGGCAGGCACCTGTAATCCCAGCTATTCAGGAGGCTGAGGCAAGAGAATCGCTTGAACCTAGGAGGCAGAGGTTGCAGTGAGCTGAGATTGCACCACTGCGCTCCAGCCTGGGTGACAGAGTGAGACTCCATCTCAAAGAAAAAAAAAAGAAAAAAGAAAAGAAAACAGCCACCTGCAAGCCAAGGAGAGAGGATTCAGAGAAACCAAGCCTGCCAATATCTTGGTCCTGAACACCCTGCCTCCAGAACTGTGAGAAATCAATTTCTGTTGTTAAAGCTCCCATCCATGGTATTTTGTTACGGCAGCCCTAGCAAACTCATGCAGAAAACCTCTTACTATCTGCATGATCTGTTTAGGATGTGCTGAAATAGTATTATTCACCATTTCAATACTATTTTATTTATTCATTTATTTATTTTGAGATAGAATCTTGTTCTGTCACCCAGGCTGGGGTGCAATGGCACGATCTTGGCTCACTGCACCCTCCACCTCCTGGGTTCAAGCGATTCTCCTGCCTCAGCTTCCTGAGGAGCTAGGATTACAGGCACATACCACCACGCCCAGCTAATTTTTGTGGTTTTTTTAGTACAGATTGGGTTTCACCATGTTGGCCAGGCTGGTCTGGAACTCCTGACCTCAGGTGATCCGCCCACCTCAGTCTCCCAAAGTGCTAGGATTACAGGCATGAGCCACTGCACCCGGCCCAATACTATTTTATTAAAGCTTTTCTATTTTCTTATTTTCTAAAAATAAGTTTATTTTTATTTATTGGTTATCTAGTATCACTGATTTCTAAGTACTAACTTTCCCCACCTTTGTGTGAGTTCTTTGCACCTGATTCACATAAATCCTTGAATGGTACCTACTCTATAAATAGACAAACGCTTCCCGTGCATTCTCAGCCTGCATTCATAATCCCTCCCTAACCAGCCACTGCGGTGGCTTTGTACTGTGTCAATGTACCTAAGCTGAACTATGTTTCTCAGAAAATCTGAGCAAAATTTGGAAGGCAGAAGTGAAACAGCAGTCATATTTACAGTCAAAGTCTGTGTAGGGCCAGGCGCTGTGGTGGCTCACACACAATGCCAGGCAGCCACTGGCTCAATGTATTGGTACAGGGCAGCAGCTGTGCCTGCAGTTCCTCCAGCTCCCACCGGAACTGTTTCTTCAGCTTCACTGAATCTTGGGTTTATGAGCAATTCCATGGTGAAGGGCACCAGCTCCTCTGCAGGTCATCTTCATCATCAGAGCTGGAGTGTTGGAGGCCTGAGAGGCTGACGTGGAAGACATCAGTTTCAGTCCATCCACAGGAGTTCCATCTCCTCCCTGCAGGATGGGTGCACACGCCTACCCTCTCCCACTGCACATCCATTTGCCAGCCCTGCTGACTTCAGGCCCACTTCTGGACACAGGGGCAGCAGGTTGCAGCTTTCATAACAATGTGTATCCTAATCTCTTTAATAAATTCCTTGTTTTGCTCAAGGTGGTTTTGCTTCTCTGATCAAACTTTAATGATACAGATTTTGGAAACATCATAGGTGCTGCTGCAGTTAAAAACCTAAAATGTGCGGCACTGGCTTTGGGGCCAGGCAGCAAATAGAAGGTAGAGGGGCCTTGAGAAGTCTGTCAGTGAGGGCTTCAATAAATATGATGAAAATATTGTTGAAACCTGGAAGAAGGAAGACAGGTTTGTGTAGTGGTGGGAAGTTTAGCAACATTGAAACCCAGGATAACTTGGAAAATAGAAAATGTATCAATGAGCTGTATGACTGAGTGGAGGGAATTGACAGGCACACGGGCCACCTAACTTCTAGCTGCCACAATAAAATAAGAGAGAATGGGCCAGGCGCGGTGGCTCACACTTGTAATCCCAGCACTTTGGGAGGCTGAGGCGAGCAAATCACGAGGTCAGGAGTTCAAGACCAACCTGGCCAACATGGAGAAACCCCGTTTCTACTAAAAATACAAAAATTATCAGGGCCTAGTGGCAGACGCCTGTAATCCCAGCTACGTGGGAGGCTGAGGCAGGAGAACTGCTTGAATCCGGGAGTCAGAGGTTGAAGTGAGCCGAGATTGTACCGCTGCACTCCAGCCTGGGCAACAGAGTAAGACTCCATCTCGAAAAAAAAAAAAGAAATGAAAATAAAAAATAAAAATAAATAGGCTGGGCGCGGTGGCTCACGCCTGTAATCCCAGCTACTTGGGAGGCTGAGGCAGGAGAACTGCTTGAATCCGGGAGTCAGAGGTTGAAGTGAGCTGAGATCGTACCACTGCACTGCAGCCTGGGCGACAGAGTAAGACTCCGTCTCGAAAAAAAATAAAAAGAAATGAAAATAAAAATAAAAATGAGTAGGCCGGGCGTGGTGGCTCACGCCTGTAATGCCAGCACTTTGGGAGGCCGAGGCGGGCAGATCAGGAGGTCAGGAGATCGAGACCATCCTGACTAACACGTTGAAACCCCATCTCTACTAAAAATACAAAAAAAATTAGCCGGCCGTGGTGGCGGGCACCTGTAATCCCAGCTACTCAGGAGACTGAGGCAGGAGAATGGCGTGAACCCGGGAGGCGGAGCTCGCAGTGAGCCGAGATCGTGCCGCTGCACTCCAGCCTGGGCAACAGAGAGAGACTCTATCTCAAAAAAATAAATAAGTAAAATTAAAAATAAATAAAAAATAAGAGAGAATGGATATGAGCTAAGGAACCCATGGCGAAATATAAAGGTGGCAGGACTTGCAGGATTTGAAAAAAGGGAAAAAAAAAAAATGGTTTGCCATTCCCAGCCTCTCCAAATGGCAAACATCTCAAAAATTAAGAAATGGCTTGTGGATCTGGTTCCAGTTAAAATGGAGTGAGCCGATGCCATGGTAGCTCCCCAACAGGTTACTTCTAAGAACCCCAGAGTGGATACATAAAGCAACTTAAAAGGGACTCTGCAAGGAAAAAACAGCAGGTGGGTTGGAGAGGGAGAGCCGAACTCCAAGAAAGATGAATAAGGTGGTAAGTTTCCTCTTCTTCCCCTTCCATGTCTCTTGACATAGATTCAGGGCAGCCAAACCCAGAACTGCTTAAGTGGCAGGGACAGGAAACATTTCAAGAGAAATTCTCTCTTTCCAATCAATGGAATAGGAACAGGCATCCCTGCATGGCAGAGCAAGTGAGGGAAACCTGGCTTTATTCCATCCTGACCTGTCCCGATGCCATAAAAGAGTAAGACTTAGGGGTCTTTGGTGGGAGATGAGTGTATTTTGCATGTGGGAAGGGTGTGAGTTATTTGCCAGAGGACAGGCTGGTGGACTAACGTGATCCAAAGATGGTGCGAGAGCACCCCTTGGCCCACATGCTGTTTTCATAATGTGATCTTGTCACCTCCCATCAAGAGGTGAAGTCTATGTCCCTTCCCCTTGAACCTGGGTGGGCTTTTGTGCCTGCTTTAACCAATAGAGGATAGGAAAAGTGACACTCTGTGACTCTAAGACTAGATTATAAAAGGCAATGCCATATCCTACTGGCTTTTTCTCGGGATACTCACTCTTGGAAACCAGTGGCCGTGCTGTCAGGAAGCCCACACCACACGATGAAGCCCCAGCTGAAGTCCTGTTAGTCCCAGTAATCCTCAGACTGTAGGAGATAATAAGAATGAATGAATTTTTTTATTTTATGCCACTAAAGTTGTGATTGTTTGTTATAAAGGAATAGCTATATAACTCTCCCCAAAGACCTGAACTGTAAAGCAGGAAGCCAATTTATTACTTTATAAGAAAGATTAGGTCTTTCCAAAGACTACTTACTCCATCCTCGGCAGCCCCTTCCAGGTATCCAGGTCCCTTCAAGGCTACCGGATGAATAAGAAAACAGAGCACAGAGACCCACAGGCCTGGTGACACCTACTGAAGCTCCTGCCCCAAGCTGTGTCCACCAGTGACTGTCATTTCCTTTTCCCACCCTACCCCCAATGCTGGCTGTCTCATTTGTTCTGGAGAGGGTTTATGTCCACCCATCTCCTGCTATTAATAGTCATTCTTTCCTAGATAAAGCAAGCACAACAGATTCATGTTCTTCCAGGTCAGTACACTTATTATGTTCAGTCTCACAGACGTTCCTGTAGATGTCCCGATACAACACACTGATTCATCAGGAGCATCACTCCTCAGTCAGTAGTTTACTGTTTATTCATTAGTCTGACTTCACTCATTACCTTTTTATTCTTCTTCATTGCAGTCTGAGAGGTTAACTTATCTCTGAGTTGTGACTGTCTTAGTGTCATCCCATGAACTGATATACATGGTCAGTCCCACCTATCAGCCAAAAGCAATGCCTAGTGACTTGTTTGGGTGCCGAACCAAGGGTGTTCATGTATCATATCTTGAGAAAACATGAAGCTTCGCACATGTAGTTGTCCACCTAATATTTTCATTCTGAGGCACATGGGGCTGATTGGCTGCACTGAGCCACACGTTAGCATAACCCCTCTGGTTACTCTCAGTCCCTTGTTATAGGACCAACAGGCTCACGTGTTCACTGTGCAGTAACAGACCCATAACACAGAGACAGCAGGGTTTGCAGCAGAGAAAGTTTAAGAATCTCAGGGTGCCGAGCAAGGAGACAGGAGGAGACCCTCAAATCCATCTCCCCAAGGAGTTCTTGGCTGGGGCTTTTAAGGGGATCATGAAGGGGAAGGGGCTGGATAACTGGGGTCCTTGATTGCTCATAGGGGGATGAAATCATCAGGATGTGAAAACTGCATTCTTTGGTAAGCCAGCCTCTTGTGGGGTCCTTTGGACCAGCTGAGTCAGTAGTTTTCATCAATATGCGGGAACTGAAGGAGTAGCTCAAAGGGAAAACTTAATGTTTCATAATTCTCAAGTTGTTTTCTATAGAGCAGTTAAGGGGAAGTATAATCTCATAACAGGGTCTACATGATCCTAGGACAACAATAGTTGTTCCTCAAACAACTCTGAGGAAGCAGGTCTGAGCTGGCTGACCTCAAGGTCAATGCTGAAGGTGATGCAAGCTGGGTTTATTTTCATGTCTCCCCCTTTCATATTTTCTGATCAATTTTATAAAGTTTATAGAGTCAGGCCGGGCGCGGTGGCTCATGCTTGTAATCCCAGCACTTTGGGAGGCTTAGGCGGGCGGATCACGAGGTCAAGAGATCGAGACCATCCTGGCTAACATGGTGAAACCCCGTCTCTACTAAAAATTCAAAAAATTAGCTGGGCGTGGTGGCAGGTGCCTGTAGTCCCAGCTACTCGGGAGGCTGAGGCAGGAGAATCGCTTGAACCCAGGAGGCAGAGGTTGCAGTGAGCCAAGATCGCACCACTGCACTCCAGCCTGGGTGACAGAGCGTGACTCCATCTCAAAATAAATAAACAAAATAAAATAAAAATAAAGTTTATAGCGTCAGTTTCACCCTTTTATTTCAATTTTCTGTTCCTTTTTCTACTTTTTAAATCTTTCTACTCCCTTTCCCCTCAAGCTTATACCATGGCACTCTCACACAAGTATGAGCTGTGCTGACAAACTGCTTCAATTCTTTTCGGGACGCAGCAATGGTTAAATCCTTACTTTTGCTGCAGAGCTTACTGTCAGTTCTCAGACGTGTGACCTCTTGGAGCCTCAGTCTCCTCATCTGCAAAATGGCGACAGCAGCTATTGTCACCTGTTTTCTTCCCAAAATTACCATAAGGTTCAAATAAGATCATGTGGGTGAGAACACTGTGAAAGGCTTGGCAAGCCATACAAATGTCTGGAAAACATGTGGATAATTTCCTACAAAAATAATTAGGCATTCACTTTCATTCATTTGAATGCAGCCTTTGTTTCTTTCTTGCATCTAATTAAATCAAGAGAAATGTCAGGTGTAGAATTCTTAGGGATCAGGGTTTTGTTTTTGCTGGGCAAGAAAAATACGCCCTCAAGTGCCTTGGGCATATAGTTACTTTGGTTTTCCTGTGCTCTACAATTAAAGCCTTATCTGGAATTGTTATGGCTTTGTATCCTTTCAGCTATTTTGATGCTAATGAAGAAAAGTTCAGCAAGGATGAAATTCTAAATATCTAGTATTTTATTTCATGAGCATCTTCATTAATAGTTATGGCTCATCACATGACCGGCCTTCTCAAAAGCAAGAGGATGTGGATGTCATGGAAGCCCCTGGAGAAGGAAATTTGGAAACCCAAATAAGTAAATTTAATTAGCGATCTCACATGAAATGATTGTGAGATGCAGGCAAATTTTCCCCTTCCTTCCAGCAGGAGGGCTTTGTCCTGGTGTGTAACATTTCAAAGGCCCTAGCTCATGAGAGCCACTTTTCTCCAAAGCAAGGATGCTTTTGCAGCTGCTGTAAGGTGTAGGGATTTCATTTTAAATGCAAAATGTGTTCCATCTTCTGTAAGAACCTGCAGCTGTTTGGCCACTCTGTGCAAGAGGTTGAATGTTGTGCATTGTCCCTGGAGCTGCTTTAGACCAAAAGCAAAATATTTTCTGCTTCCAAGAATTGGTGAAGGGCCACCTATCAGAGGAATTTAAAATATTTCTCCAATTAAGCTCCCTACCTACAGAGTCCACTTTGAATATGAGAAGAAAGGGGCAGCAAGTTAGCAGAGCTGCTCTTTGAAAAAGCTGTTCTTGAGAAGACAAAGCTCTCTTCAGAGCAGCCTTCGGTCCTCTTTCTGAACAAGAAAACACCTGCATTCAGGAGGACTGCAAAGCCCTCATTCCCTCTAGGCAAAAGGAGAGAGAAAAGTTTGGATTTTTCAGTGTTGTTATCCAATGTTGAACATCTAGAAGTGAATGCCCAACTCACAAGTAGTGTACGCGGTCAGTAGGCAATAAATGTTATTGAAGGAATGAGTTAACGAATACCACAAAATGATAACACTTTAGCTTTAAAGGAGATTTTCTTTACAAAACTCCATCAGCCTGAGTTCAAGCTGTTCTTTATGATTCTAAAACCACACAGCTGCAAAGTTGTAGCACAACTCACACCTGTAGATGGATGGAGGGAGAAGGGGTAGGCTCACCTGGAAGTCCACCTGGCAGGTTAGCTGCACCAAACCTGGCACTTACTGGGATGAGACTTGGCATTTAATGGGATGAGGGGTCCTGGCAGGCTTTCCTTAGATCCCGTGACCTCTTCTATTCATGCACTTCAGGAACAGCTACTGGCCAAACGCTGGGTTATCGCCCAGCTATCACTTTTTCTTCCTTTCAAATTATTTGGAGTTGACCACACCAAGTTAGCCACATCCCAAATACTTGCACCAATTATCTGTAACACCACATGTCAAATCATGGTATTTAGTTGTGTTCCAGAGGAATATTTGAGTTGTGATTCTAGATTCTATGGAAATCTATAGAAAAAGTAGTCGTATCATGATTGCCATTGTCTTCTGTTACATATTCAACCTCTTCTGTCTTGCTTTTGTTTCTGTCAGAGATGGCATAGAAGCAAAATGTCAAGGTCTTGCTTTATGCCATTTGGCTGTCATATATAGCCATTTAATTTTTCCCTTCCCAGATGGGACTCAGGTGGCAAGGTGACAACTTTCAGCAAAATACTTTCCACAGAACCAAGAGGTCCTTGACAGGGTGACCTTTGGGGTCTAGGACACAAGGTTATACAAGAGGGTTTGGTGCACAGAGGTGCTGCATCTGATTCCCTTCCTCTCTTTGTTCCAAACCTGAGGTTCTGTGGTTTGTCATAGTGGAATTTCTACAGGTAACACGCTGTATGCCTGACAAAGCCAACTGTCACGTAAGTGTTCGATGGCATCTCTTTTTGGTGTGTGGAGCAGCTTAGAGACAAGGTGGGACTGAAGCCTGCAGTTTCCCAGAGTTGGTCACCAGGACCCCAATAGTAAATGTCTTAATTCAGAGCTGTAACTCGGAGGCATCTGTAGGGAATCCTCATCGCGCTTCATTTGCCCGAGAGCTGAAGGGACTTTTACAATAAAGCCCTTCGAACAGGAAGGGAGTGATCATTTAAGATCCTTGTAAGGTACACTAAGAAGATAAAGGAAGGATGAAGAGCCATGGAGAAGGGGAAGAGAACATTCCTCCATGCACTCTCCTCCTTTGAACGTAACCAGACAGCCTCACCCAGATCACAGACCAGAGAGTCCTTCAGGCAGCTGTGACATCCAGGAGTCTCTCGGGACAATTTCTGCCTAAAGATGTCCTTGACATACTGAATGGTTGCTCCAGTCTGACACTACTTCTCTTCTCTCCTCTTCTCTTCTCTTCTTTATATCTCTGACATCTCTGAGTTTCTTTCCAGTGACATCACTCATCTTAGGGTGGTACGGATGAAACCCAACCACATGGCTTATGCCTCTTTTTTTAGCTTCTTTTTATTATGAACTCTTTCCTCCTAACACATTTAAGGGGGTGGTGCAAACGTGTACATGTGAACTTTTGCTTGTTTGAGTTGAGAAAATGACGAAGCATCAGGAATGTCCTAGTTTTGAATATGCAATATCAGCAGATCCTTCTGTGCAACTCTCCCAAAAAAGGGTGAGATTCTGTGTATGCATATGCCTACACCATCCTGGCAGCTCCTCCCCCAGGTCCCCCCTGTGAGCTCAGCCTAATGACTAGTCCTCAAAGATTGTCCCTGAGTGGAACTGAGATATTAAGGTACATTTTCTAAATGTGGAATTTCCTATTCAGGACTTCCCAACTCATTCCTGTACCACCCCACTAGAAGGAGGATGGACAGATCCGCTTGCTGAAATGGCGAAGCAAGTGCCCGCAGCTGGCCAGGCTGAGCTGTTTCTGAAGCTCAGAGCAGCTGTGACTCATCCCTCCTGCAGTCCGTTAACTTCCCACTCCTGTCACCAGACCAGCTACTCCTCTTGCTCTGACTCCTACAAACCCACTTATTTTCAAATTTGCTCAATAACCATGACATTCAAACCCAACATCCTCCGTGCACAGGATGCTGTGAAAACACACAGTGAGAATTAAGGGTCCACAGAAGAAATAATGGCCAGAGTGAGAATTGTTTTCTTGGATGCTGGGTGATGAGGAATAACTGCTAATAAGAGACAACAGCAAGTATTAGGACATGTGCCATCAGGCCCAATTCAGTTAAGGGAATGCAGTCATCCTAACTGGTGGTTTTCAGAAAGCCACACAACATTTTAATTGAATGCACAGGCTTCTGCATGATTAGGAACATAATACTGTGGTGCCCAGGCCGGATTGAGCTGGTAACAATGAGCTGAAATGGCTTCCTGCCATGAAGCAGAGAAGCTCAAGCTTATTCTCCCTGTGACACTTCCAGGCCCTGTTGCAAAGTCACAAAAGAAACTCAAGAAACCAATTTTCAGAGACGGTTTAGAGCTTTCCTGCATGGTTCCAACTACTCGTGTGATATAAAAATGCAATGACTGCAGAAGGAGGACTACAGCTGGATTTCGGAGAAACTTTCTGAAGAATGGACAAGAGGAACCAGCAGCCTGGTGCAAAGTCACTGAAGCAAGTAGCAAGTAGCACCAACTCCTCCCATCAGACAGCATGAATTTAAAGTGGTCTCCAGTCACGCAGCCATTTCACAGAGTTTGCATCTTAAGCCCACCTAAGATATTGTCAATAAGATATTGTCTTGAATTCCCAGCCAGAGTCCAGGGAATCCAGAAGTTTCCAAAACTTTGAAAATAGGAAATATTCAACAGTTATTCAGCAAATATTTGTTCAGTGCCTACCACATTCCAGTCACTAATAATTGGCATGGATATCAGCCCAACAAAATTAACCATTGGACTATCATTGGGAACCCCCGAGAGACATATTCAACACGAGCCTGAATTAAAAATACAACTAAATTTCTACATTGTGATTTTTAAAATGTGTTTGCTTTAAAAGTTCAATCAAAATGGGCCTTTCACTTTAAACTCAGCTCTGGACATCTCTATGCAACTGTCTGTGGAAGGTTCACCGAGATGTCCCTCAGAGCAGCTCTTTCATCTCAGCATGTTTACACATGAACTCATTGTCTTTCCTCCAAATTTGTATGTCAGTTGGTGGCACTCAATCACCCAAGTCAGGACCTGTGAATCACCCTTGCCCCCTTCTACTCCCTTACACTCAAGATCCAATCAATCACCACATCCTAGCACTTTTACCTCATAGACACAACTCCAACAATATAATAGCCTCTTCTGTAGACACTGTAGTAGGCGCACCACAGATGGGCACTATTGTTATCATGTGCATTTTACGGATAAATAAACATGGCTGCAGGGGTTAAATAACTTCCCTAAGATCACACAATCAGTATATGGCAAAGCTAAAAATCAAGCTTGGCCGGGCACGGTGGCTCATGCCTGTAATCTCAGCACTTTGGGAAGCTGAGATGGGTAGATCACGTGAGGTCAGGAGTTCAAGACCAGCCTGACCAACATAGTGAAACCCCATCTCTACTAAAAATACAAAAATTAGCCAGGCGTGGTGGTGCATGCCTATAATCCCAGCTACTAGGGAGGCTGAGGCAGAAGAATCACTTGAACCAGGGAGGCAGAGGTTGCAGTGAGCCGAGATTGCACCACTACACTCCAGCCTGGGCAACAAGAGGGAAACTCCATCTCAAAATAAATAAATAAATAATAATAAATAAATAATAAATAAAAATCAAGCTCCAGTCCTTCTGAATTTAAAGAGGAGGATTTTGAAGCTCTGTGTCTCTAATTCAGCAATCTCTGCCCTAATGTAAACCTCATTCTTTCTTCAGTCTCCTTACTGGTTCCTCTGCCCGCTGCCTTCACTTTTTTTAGTGGCTTTTCTACATTTATAATGTTTTGTTTTTGTTTCTGTTTTTGTTTTGAGCCAGAGTCTCACTCTGTCACCAGGCTGGAGTGCAGCGGCACAATCTCGGCTCACTGTAACCTCCGCCTCCCAGGTTCAAGGGATTCCCCTGCCTCAGTCTCCCGAGTAGCTGGGACTACAGGCACGTGCCACTATGCCCAGCTACTATTTTGTATTTTAGTAGAGATGGGGTTTCACTATATTGGCCAGGACAGTCTCCATCTCCTGATGTCATGATCCGCCCACCTCAGCCTCCCAAAGTGCTGGGATTACAGGCATGAGCCACCTCGCCCGGCCCATTTGTTATGTTTTTTAAAGTCGAGTTTATATGGGTATAATATACAAAAGTAAAATTCACTCCTTTTAAGTATAGTTTGACAAGTTTTGACAAATGCATATGGCTGTGTAACTACCATGATGATCAAGATATAGAACTTTTCTATCACCCCAAAAAGTGCTTCATGATCCTTTTACAGTCAATCCCCTTCCCTGGTTCCTGACTGTGGTAATCACTCATCTTATTTTCTTTCCCTAGTTTTTCCTTTCAGATAATGAAATGTAAATGAATCATACAATACAGAACCTTTGGTGTCTGGTTACTTTCCCTTAGGAGGGAGCTTTTGATTTTGCCCATATTGTTATGAGTGTCCATAGTCGAGTCCTTTTTATTGCTGAGTAGTATTCCTTTGCAGGCATGCATCACCATTTGTTTAACCATCCATCACATGAAGGACATTTGAGTTATTTCCAGTTTGGGGCTACTATGAATAAAGCTACTAGAAACATTCACATACAAGTCTTCATGTAAATATGTTTCTTTCTTTCGGGTAAATAAATACATAGGAATGGGGCATAGGTTGTATAGAAAATGTATGTGTATGCTTAACTTTATAAGAATCTGTCAAACTGTTTTCCAAGTGGCTATATAATTTTGCATACCAACCAGCAATGAAAGAGAGTTCTAGTTGCTCTACATCCTTACCAGTATTGAGAGCCTTTTTAATTTTAGCCAGGTTAACATATATATAGTAGTATCTCCTTATGATTCCTATTTGCATTTCCCTAATGACTAATCATGTGGAGCATCTATTTCATGTGCTTATTTGCTATCCATTTGTCTTTTTTTTTTTGAGACAGAGTCTCGCTCTGTCACCCAGGCTGGAATGCAGGGGCACGATCTCGGCTCACTGCAAGCTCCACCTCCCAGGTTCACGCCATTCTCCTGCCTCAGCCTCCCCGTAGCTGGGATTACAAGCGCCTGCCACCACACCCGGCTAATTTTTTGTATTTTTAGTAGAGACGGGGTTTCACCGTGTTAGCCAGGATGGTCTCGATCTCCTGACCTCGTGATCCGCCCGCCTCGGCCTCCCAAAGTGCTGGGATTACAGGCGTGAGCCACCATGCCCAGCCCTTCTTTTGGATGTTTTATAGCTTGGGCTGTTATATTTATTTTAGGTCTATGATCTATTTTGAGTTAAGCTGCATATGGTGCAAGGTAAAGGCCAAGACTTATTCCCTTGCCTATGGATGTCTAACACTGATACTGACCCAATAGTCCCACAGATAGTTTTTTGGATAAACACAGAAATTGACGCTTCTTACCTTAAAGCTTGAACCTCACATTTATTTTATCTGAGTTCCTTCCTCAGGAAATGACCTTCAAGCCTATTATAAAAGGTATCAAAGTACTGAAACTCACCAAATCCCACATCCAGGCAATGAAATGCCAGACCCCTCATTCATCATGATGGCTTCCTTGCTCCTCCCTAGCTCCTGTTTCCTTATACATTGTTATATTTCTTCCCTGCTATATAAACCCCTAGTTTTAGTTGGTCAGGGAGATGAATTTGAGACTGAGCTCCCATCTCCTTGGCTGCACCCAATTAAAGCCTTCTTCCTTGGCAATACTGGTCATCTCAGTGATTGGCTTTCTGTTTGGTGAGCAGTAGGACCCAGACAGAACCCCGGTCTTTCGGTAATGACACCATTTATTGGAAAGACTATCTTTTCCCCATGAAATTATGTTGGTACCTTTACCAAAATCAATTGACCATATATGTGTGGGTCTATTTCAGTTCTCGTTATTCTGTTCAATTGATCTATACATGTTATCTTTATGTCAATAAGATATTATCTAGAATACTGTAACTTTATCATAAGTCTTGAATCGAGTTAGTAAAACTTCAAAAACATTTTGGCTGTATAAGGTCCTTTGCATTTGACATAAATGATAAGATCAGCTTGTTAATTTTGACAAAAAGCTTGCTGGCATTTGGATTGAGATTACACTGAATATATTAATTTGGAGAGATTGACACTTAACAATTGAGTTTTCTAATCCATGAACACGATTTAAGTCTTCTTTAATTTCAGTTATGTTTTGTAGTTTTCTATCTACAAGTCTTGCTTTTTTGTTAAATTTATCCCTAAGTATTTCATTTTTATGATATTGTAAATTATTTTTAATATTCTATTGTTTCTATTGACCATGTAACCTGTAACTTTATAATCTCACTTATTCTACTAGCTTTATGTGTAGATTATTGGGATTTTATATGCAAATGATCATGCAATCCATGACTAAAAAGAGTATTATTTCTTCCTTTTGAATCTATATGCATTTTGTATAATTTTCTTGCCTTAGTACACTGGGCAGAACCCCTAGTACAATATTGAGTAGAAGTGTTAAGAACTGACATAATTGCCTTGCCCTCATTCTTAGGGGTAAAACATTCATTCTTTCACCAATAAGTGTAAAGTTACCTGTAGGTTATTCACAGATGTCCCTTATCAAAATAAGTAGATCTATTCCTCATTTCCTGAGAACGATTTTTTTGTTTTATCATGATTCAACATAAAATTTTGTAAAATGTCTTTTCTCCATCTATTGATGCATAGAGTTAATATTTTATATTCTGTTAGTATGATGAATTTTTCAAATATCTAAATTCAAACATCTAAAGAAACTTGCATTCCTCAGATGAACCTCACTTGGTCCTTTTACATGTTGGATTTGTTTGTTTGTTTGTTTGTTTGTTTGTTTTGAGATGGAGTCTCGCCCTGTTGCCCAGGCTGGAGTGCAATGGCATGATCTCAGCTCACTGCAACCTCCGCCTCCCGGGTTCAAGTGATTCTCCTGCCTCAGCCTCCCGAGTAGCTGGGATTACAGGTGCATGCCACCGCGCCCAACTAGTTTTTTGTATCTTCAGTAGAGACGGGGTTTCACCATGTTGGCCAGGCTGGTCTACAACTCCTGACCTCGTGGTCCGCCTGCCTCGGCCTCCCAAAGCGTTGGGATTACAGGCATGAGCCACAGCACCTGGCCTGGATTTTATTTTTTAACATTTTATTAGGGATCTTTGCATCTGTGTTCATGAGGAATATTAATCTGTAGGTTTTTTGCCCTATAATGTTTTTGCCTTATTTGGGTATCAGGGTAATGTTGTCCCATATTTCAGAAAAATTTGTGAAGCATAGATGGTATTTTTTCTTAACTGTTTGGTAAAATTCACCATTGAAGTTTCCTGGGTCAGGATTTTCTTCATAGAAAAGTTTTTAACTATGAATTCAATTTATTTAATAGAAGACTGTTCAGGCTATCTATTTCTTCTTGAGTGAGCTTTGGCAGTTTGTGTCTTTCAAGAAATTTGTCAATTTTATCTAAAGTTTCAAAATTATTGGCAAAAAAATTTACTACAATATTCCCTATTATCGTTTTAATATCTGTAAGAATCTGTAGTGATAGCCCTTTCTCATTCCTAATATTGGTCATTTGTGTCTTTTTTGTTGTTCATCAGTCTGGAGAGAAGTTTATTGATTTTGTTGATCTTTTCAAAGATTTAGATTTTTGGTTTATTGTTTTATTCATTTTCTCTATTTTTCCTGTCATTGATTTCTGCCTTTAGTTTTATTACCTCCTTCCTTCTGCAAGCTTTAGTTTTAATTTGCTTTGTTTTTCAGGTTTCTTAAGGTGAAACTTGGATTAATAATTTGAAAACTTTCTTCTTTTCCAACATGAGCTTTTACTACCATAAATTTCTCTGGAAACGCTGTTTTAGCTGTGTCCCACAAATTTGACATGTGTTGTCAGTTTCCTTTAAATCATAGTGTTTTCTAATATTCTTTGTGATTTCTCCTTTACTCATGGGTTATTTAGAAGTGTGTTGATTAATATTCAAATATTTAGAATTCTTTCCAGATATATTTCTGTTACTACTTTCTTGTTTAATTCAATGTGGTCAGAAAACTTACTTTATATGAATTTCTGCACACCATGTTTTTCTCCTCAAAAATACCCTTTAAATAAAGAGTATCTTCATACATTTCTATGGTATAATCTCCAGAATATAGTGTGACTAAAGCAAGGTAGAAATATATCTTATATATGTTTCTAAATGGAAGAATAAACTACACAATTATAAACAAAATTATTACCCTACAGGAGCAACTGAAAAACCAGGTAGAGGTGAGTGATAGAAACTAGACTCCTCTGAATACACCTTGTTTTGTACACTTTATTTTGGAACCATGATTATAAAACAAAGTTGAGTAAAAGTAAGAAAAAAAAAGGCAAACTCTAGAAATAAAAAACAATATGATACCAAAATCATACAGACTAGCAAAATGGTTTTTCCACAATGCTTTGCATATGCTTATAAAAGCAAACAGATGCTTCATTTGGACCTTCTCAAGAGAAGTATTGTGGCTTAACTTGGCAGAGTTGTGTTTGTTCAAGATGCAGAGAATAGAGAGGGAGCTATAAACCCTCAATCTTCAAAAGGACATTTTGTAATGATAAATGCCTGTTTGCATTATTTAAATTTTAGAAATTTAAGTAAAATGTTTAAATTGATATTTTTTGTAAAGAAAGTAAAGTGTCGGGATAATCTAATCAAGTGCAATGTAAAATTTAAAGACAACATGCATTCATTGTTTCCATGTGTTATCATTGTATGGTAAAATAAAGTAGTCAAGAACACAAGAGCAGGAACAAGACCATCTGGATTAGAATCCCGGCTCTGCCAGGACATATCTGTATGACCTTAGGAAAGTTACTCAGCCTATGATGGCTCTTTTTCATTTTATCTCTCTCATTTCACCTGCAAAATTTTTTCACTTTCTTTCTCCAAGTAACATTCTGCTCCCTCCACTGTAAAGCATACTAGTCTAACCTCCTCCCACCTCCTTAGCTTTACCATGATCTGCTGAGCAAGTCCCGGTTAGTAAGATGGCGAAGACAGACTTACCCTCAGAAGAGGAGACCCTATGCATATGTTACCTTTTCTTTCCACATCTCATTAAGTTAATCTCCCAGAATCACATACACATACATAGCAGGGAAGGAGGGAGTATTTCTTTCCAACTCCAAAGCTCATATTTTTGTTTCTTCCAACTTTTAAGATCAGGGGTACATGTGCAGGATGTGCAGGTTTGTTACATAGGTAAACATGTGCCACGGTGATCACCTGCACAGATCATCCCATCACCTAGGTATTATGCGAAGCATCCATTAGTTATTCTTCCTGATTAGCCCCAGTGTGTGTTGTTCCCCCCACCCCATGTGTCCATGTATTCTCATCATTCAGCTCCCACTTATAAGTGAGAACATGTAGTATTTGGTTTTCTGTTCCTGTGTTAGTTTGCTGAGGATAATGGCTTCCAGCTCCATCCATGTCCCTGCAAAGGACATGATCTCATTCCTCTTTATGGCTGCATAGTATTCCATGGTGTATATGTACCACATTTTCTTTATCCAGTCTATCACTGATGGGAATTTAGGTTGATTCCATGTCTTTGCTCTTGTGAATAGTGCTACAATGAACATACACATGCATGTATCTTTATAATGGAATGATTTATATTTATTTGAGTACATACTCAGTAATGAGATTGCTGGGTCAATTGCTGGGTATTTCTGCCTTTAGGTCTTTGAGGAATCACCACACTGTCTTCCACAATGGTTGAACTATTTTACACTCCCACTAACAGTGTAAAAAGCGTTCTTTTTTCTCCACAACCTTACCAGCATCTGTTGTGGGTTTTGTTTTTGGTTTTGTTTTTTACTTTTTAATGAGAGCCATTCTGACTGGTGTGAGATGGTATCTCACACCAGTGAGAATTTTGATTTGATTTTTTGGTTTTGATTTACATTTCTCTAACAATCAGTGATGTTGGGCTTTTTTTCATACGTTTGTTGGCTGCATGTATGTCTTCTTTTGAGAAATGTCTGTTCATGTCCTTTGCTCACTTTTTAATTGAGCTGTTTGTTTGTTTCTTGTAAATTTGTTTAAGTACCTTGTATATGTTGGATGTTAGACCTTTGTCAGATGGATAGATTTCAAAAATGTTCTCCCATTCCAAAGGTTATCTGTTGACTCTGATGATAGTTTCTTTTGCTATGCAGAAACTCTTTAGTTTAATTAGATCCCATTTGTCAAGTTTTGCTTTTGTTACAATTGCTTTTAGCATCCTCATCATGAAATCTTTGCTTGCGCCTATGTGCTGAATGGTATTACCTAGATTTTTTTCCAGGGTTTTTAGTTTTGGGATTTTACATTTAAGTCTTTAATCCATCTTGAGTGGATTTTTGTAAATGGTGTAAGGAAGGGGTCCAGTTTCAATTTTCTGCATATGGCTAGCCAGTTCTCCCAGCACCATTTATTAAATAGGGATTCCTTTCCCCATTGCTTGTTTTGGTCAGGTTTGCTGGAGATCAGATGATTGTAGGTGTGCAGTTTTATTTCTGGGTTCTCAATTCTGTTCCATTGGTCTATGTATCTATTCTTATACCAATACCATTCTGTTTTGGTTACTGTAGTCTTTAGCATAGTTTGGAGTCAGGTAGCATGATGCCTCCAGCTTCGTTCTTTTTGCTTAGGATTGTCTTGGCTATTCAGGCTCTTTTTTGGTTCCATGTGAATTTTAAAACAGTTTTTTTCTAATTCTGTGAAGAATGTCAATGGTAGTTTAATGGGGATAGCAATGAATCTATAAATTGCTTTGGACAGTATGGCCATTTTCATGATACTGATTCTTCTTATCCATGAGCATGGAATTTTTTCCATTTGTTTGTGTCCTCCCTGATTTCTTTGAGCCGTGGTTTATAGCTCTCCTTGAAGAGGTCCTTCACTTCCCTTGTTAGCTGTATTCCTAGGAATTTTATTCTTTTTGTGGCAATTGTGAATGGGAGTTCATTCATGATTTGCCTCTCTGCTTTCCTGTTGTTGGCATATAGGAATGCTAGTGATTTTTGCACATAGATTTTGTATCCTGAGAGTTTGCTGAAGTTGCGTATCAGCTTAAGAAGGTTTTGGGCTGAGACAAAGGGGTTTTCTAAATACACAATCTTGTCATCTGCAAACAGAGATAGTTTGACTTCCGCTCTTCCTATTTGAATATGTTTTATTTCTTTCTCTTGCCTGAATGCCTTATCCAGAACTTCCAATACTATATTGAATAGGAGTGGTGAGAAAGGGCATCCTTATGTCAACTTTCAAGGGGAATGCATCCAGTTTTTGCCCATTCAGCATGACATTGGCTGTGGTTTTGTCATATATGGCTCTTATTATTTTGAGGTATGTTCCTTCAATACCTAGTTTATTAAGAGTTTTTAACATGAGGAGATGTTGAATTTTATCAAAGGCCTTTTCTGCATCTATTGAGATAATCATGTGGTTTTTGCCTTTAGTTCTGTTTATGTGATGAATCGCAGTTATTGATTTGCATATGTTGAATCAACCTTGCATTCCAGGGATGAAGCCTACTTGATTGTGGTGGATAAACCTTTTTACATGCTGCTGGATTCGGTTTGCCAGTATTTTATTGAGGATTTTTGCATCGATGTTCATCAAGGATATTGCCCTGAAGTATTCTTTTTGTGTTATATCTCTGCCAGGTTTTGGTATCAGGATGATGCTGGTCTCATAGAATGAGCCAAGGAGGAATCCTTCCTTTTTAATTTTTTGGAATAGTTTCAGTAGAAATGGTGCCAGCTCTTCTTTGTACCTCTGGGAGAATTCTCAGCTGTGAATCTGTCTGGTCCTAGGCTTTTCTTGGTTGGTAGGCTATTTATTACTGCCTCAATTTCAGAACTTGTTATTGGACTATTCGGGGATTCAATTTCTTCCTGGTTGAGTCTTGAGCGGGTGTATGTGTCCAGGAATTGATCCATTTCTTCTAGACTGTCTAGTTTACATGCATAAAGGTGTTTATGGTATTCTCTGACAATTGTATTTCTGTGGAATAAGTGGTGATATCCCCCTTATCATTTCTGATTATGTGTATTTGAATCTTATCTCTTTTCTTCTTTATTAGTCTAGCTAGTGGCCTATTAATTTTTTCAAAAAACCAGATCCTGGATTTGTTAATTTTTGAAGGGATTTTTGTGTCTCTATCTCCTTCAGTTCAGCTTTGATCTTGGTTATTTCTTGTCTTCTGCTAGCTTTGGGGTTCGTTTGCTCTTGTTTCTCTAGTCCTTTTAGTTGTAATGTTAGGTTGTTAACTTGAGATCTTTCTAGCTTTTTAATATAGGCATTTAGTACTATAAATTTGCCTCTTAACACTGCTTTAGCTGCATCCCAGAGATTCTGGTATGTTCTATCTTTATTCTCACTAGTTTCAAAGAACTTCTTGATTTCTGTCTTGATTTCATCATTTACCCAAGAGTCATTCAGGAGCAGGTTGTTCAGTTTCCATGTAGTTGTGTACTGTTGAGTGAATTTCTTAATATTGAGTTCTAATCTGATGGTGCTATGGTCTGACAGACTATTTGTTATGATTGCAGTTCTTTTGCATTTGCTGAGGAGTGTTTTACTTCCAATTATATGATCAATTTTAGAGTAAGTGCCATGTGACAATGAGAATAATGTATATTCTGTTGTTTGGGGACAAAGCCCACATTTTTTTGCAAACTCCATCAAGATAAAAGGCAAGATTATTAAAAGCAGAGCTGTCTTGAGCTGTAGTGTTAGAGAAGAGATCCATGGTTATGAAAGCTTAGTGTGTCCACAAGGATAGGGAACAGGGAATTTTTTCTAGTAGTGGAATTGTTCTGTATCCTGTTTGTGGGGATGGTTTGTAGGGATGAACTTATACATGTATTAAAATTCATAGAAATCTCACCCCCCATGAAAAGTCCATTTTGTGGTATAATTTTTTAAAAAACAGCTGCTTCCACAGAAAAATTTTCTACTCTCCAATGTGGATGACATTGAAATTGACCCAAAAACTTAAAAGTAAAAATCTAGGCTATCTTTCCTTCTCTAGAACTGTATTTGGTCATCCCTAGGCACATGCTCTGTTCTTTGTGACAGCCAGGCCCACTGCTCCGAATCCCTGCACTAGGCAGCTCCTCCCATTCTAGAACCCTAATCTATTTATCAAAACTCACTTCCTCAACTTGAGGTTCTGCTCTCAGTTAATTGTGACAGTAGGCAGGGTTCAATAAACCCATCCTCACCATGTAAAGCTGTTAATAACCAAGAATCATTGAATGAGACAGAAATATCTGTTAGGAATAGGCAGATCATGGAGAATTGGAGGCAGGGAAGCTTTCACAACATCATTCACCTCGCTCCTTGTAGGTCCTGGCAATTCTGGCCTCAACATACACATAAGCCATCTCAGAGAGCTGTCATTCCTTTTCTTAAAAGTCTTCAGAAGAGTGAAGGAGGCTGTGCATGTATGGGAGCAAGGGCTCAATTTTGCTGTGAACTTAAAACTGCTTCAAAAAATAAAGTCTTTTTTTTTTAAGTCTTCACAGACTTCTCAGTATATATGCTGCATGGTAATTCTTTAGCATAGACTGGGCAAAGCTGACTATATTATTCAGTAGAGTAATAATAAAGTAACAACAGCAGGCTGGGTGCGGTGGCTCATGCCTGTAATCCCAGCACTTTGGGAGGCTGAGGTGGGCGGATCACAAGGTCAGGAGTTCGAGACAGCCTGGCCAATATGGTGAAACCCCATCTCTACTAAAAATACAAAAATTAGCCAGGCACAGTGGCAGGCGCCTGTAGTCCCAGCTACTTGGGCAGTTGAGGCAGGAGAATCGCTTGAACCTGGGAGGAGGAGGTTGCAATGAGCCAAGATCATGCCACTGCACTCCAGCCTGGGTGACAGAGCAAGACTCTATCTCAAAATAAATAAATAAATAAATAAAGTAAAATAACAATAGCTAGCATGTTTTGAACATTTATTATATGACAGGCACTGCTCTAAGTACTTCATATGTGTTATTGCATTTAATTTTCTAGCAATCTTAAGTGGTAGATACTGTTATCATCTCAATTTTGCAGGTGAGGAAACACAGGCAAAAGCAGTGAAAGCAACTTGCTATGGTAGACACAAAGAAGTGCCACCCAGACCCCTGGTCAGACCTGGCCTTGTTGCCCGGCTGTGGGGAGGTGACCAATGCAGTGGGCCTTCTGCTGCCAGCTGTTCAGGTCAGCCCTAGATACAGAGCCCCTCATTAATGCCTTCCTGGGCCGCACCACAGCACACTTCGGAGCCAGGCCAGTGTGTAAAGGTCTGGCCGTTTCAGTCCAGTGCAGGAGCACTGACTGTCTGGAGCTCCTGCAGGGCCGGCACAGCTGCGTCGGGCCTGCATCTCATTTCCACCCCTTTCTCTGCCCAGTCCTGCTTCCGCCATTGGCCTGTCCTGTGTTGATCCTTAACAAACACCCTGCACCCCAAACTCTGTCTCAGCACTGGCTTTGGGAGGACCCAACCTATAGCACTTGCCAAGGGCCACAGAGCAGATAAGTCATGACGCTACAATTCAAACTCTGATGGTTTTATGCTCTTAAACACTATTGATATGCTGCCTCCACATATAAAAACAAATCAAGAATTCTCCTATAGCAATGGTTAAAACTATTACTAGGAGTGTCTGAAATGTTTTCTTTAATTTTTAATAACAGCTTTATTGAGATATAATTCACATACCACAAAATCCATCCTTTTAAAGTATACATACAATTCAGTGTTCTTAGCACATTGGCAAAGTCGTGCAACCATGACTGCTATCGTATTCCAGAACATTTCATCACCTCAAAAAGAAACCCTGTCCCCATTAGCAGTCACTCCCCATTTGTCTTTAATTTTGGTCCACCTAAACGATAATTCATGTAGTTAATCTGTTCTTGCCAGCTGTGAAATTTATCCACTGTGATGTAAGATACAAACTCTCCCAATTTCACTTCCTTTTAAAGTATTAAATCCATAAACATGTTCAAATTCTTGTTCCGTAATCTCACTCTTGGGAATTTATTCTAAGAAAAAAATGACAAAAGATGGGAGGAAAACGAAATGGTTTGTTGCAGCATAGTTTAAAAACTAAGAAACTGGAAACAAATTGCTGTCCATCGTGGGTGATTGTTTAAACTGTGGCACATTAACAACATGGAATATTGTGCATCTATCAAAGACTAAATAGCAAAAAGAAAAATGTTTGGTATAACATTAAGCATAAAAGCAGAAAATAAAATTGCATTTACAACTATGTAAATTATGTATGTATGGATACGGGTCAAAAGGAAATGGAGAAAAATGAAAACAGTTGCTGCAAGAGGATGTTGGAACTGTGAATTATTTTCATTCTTCTGAGTTCCTTTATTATTGTCAAAATGTGGTCTTTACAATAAACGAGAATTGGAGGGAAAACATGCATATATCTACTCTTGCCAGGAAAAATTCTCACTCATAAAGGGAGGTGGTATGACAGAAAATTATTGTTAAGGGCAAGGACTTTGGAGTCACCTGGACTTGGATTTCAATTCTGGCTCTGATGCTTCTGAGATGTGACAATAGGCGGTAGCCTAATTCTGTAAGCCTAACTTTCCACAAATGTTAACAGGGGCTGATACAGTCATACATGACCCCATGTGGCTGTTGTGAAGAGAAGTGAGATGGCGGAGCCCAGCCCTCCTTTTTTTTTTTTTTTTTGAGACAGGGTCACCCAGCTGGAGTGCTGTGGTGAATCCTGGCTCACTGCAGCCTCGACCTCCTGACTTCCTGGCCTCAGAGAGCACCACTTATTAAATGGTAGTTACCGCTATTTTTGTTGCATAGGTAATGGTGATTAGAGTGATGGTGGTGGTACCGACAAGGGGACAGGGAATGGAAGCTTTTATGAGAATACCATTAACACTGAAAAAAAAATAGAATGACAGTATAATTTTCTACTGAATACACAGGCGGAGGACTTTCTATCATCTCTACCAATTGATCAATTCAGACCAAGTAAGCATTGCTTCAAAGGAGAGTTGGGTTGGGGGTGCATCACTCCTTAGCTGGAGATACAGAGAAATCTACACCTACAAGATCCTCAAGGTGTCCTTGTTGAAAACTTCATCCAAGGAACTCAACTACTGCAGGATTTGTGTGACTCATCTTATGAACGAATACAAAGGCCTATTAACTATTCTATGGTTGTAGTCATTGATATATTAACAAAGAGTCTGTGTGGGATACTAAGAAAACCCTGTTCATGTCTTTGTCTTTCCTGCTGGTCTGGATGAGCTGTCCTCTCCCCCAAGGCCCTTCCTGCCTTTGCACACAGGACACCATCCCTGCTGGTCGTGCCCACACAAAGACTCAGGAAGCTCCTCTTACTCTTGCATCAATTTGTGCTCACCCCTCCCCAGCATAAAGATGTGCTGTCGTGTCTCCCACCTTAATAAAAAACAAAAATTCTTATGTGATTCCACATCTCTTTCTAGATACAGACCATCTCTCCTTTCCCCTTTACAGAAAAACTCCTTGAAAGAGAATAGCAGGATGCTGAAAAGTACTGAAGCTGGGTGAAGGGAATACGTATATTATTCTTGCTACATTTTTTAATTTAGAAAGACTATTGAGCTGTAATTGACAAACAATAAACTGTATATACAATTGGCCCTCCATATCCATGGGTTCTGTATCCATGGATTCAACCAATTCAGATCAATAGTATTATTTGGAAAAAAAATGGATGGTTGCCTCTATACTGATCATGTGCAGATTTTTTTCCCTTGTCGTTATTCCCAAAACAATACAGTATAGTAATGTAGCATTTACACTGTATTTGGTACTATAAGTAATTGATACGGTTTGGCTGTGTCCCCACCCACCCAAATCTCATCTTGAATTGTAGCTCCCATAATTCCCGCATATTGTGGGAGGGACCTGGTGGGAGATAATTGAATCATGGGGGCAGCTTCCCCCATGCTGTTCTTGTGGTAGTGAATAAGTCTCACGAGATCTGATGATTTTATAAGGGGTTTCTTCTTTCGCTTGATTCTGATTCTCTCTTTCCCGCCACCATGTAAGACGTGCCTTTCACCTTCCACCATGATTGTGAGGCCTCCACAGCCACGTGGAACTGTGAGTCCGTTCTTTTTCTTTATAAATTACCCAGTCTCGGGTATGTCTTTATCAGTAGCATGAAAACGGACTAATACAGTAATCTTGAGATGATTTAAAGTATATGGGAGGATGTGTGTAGGTTATATGCAAATGGAATTTGGTATCTATGAGGGTCCTGAAATCAGTACCCCTTGGGTACTGAGGGATGACAGTATTTTGTATGTACAATGTAATAAGTATTGGCACATGAATATGCTTGTAAAACCATCATCACATTCAAAATAATGAACATATCTATCACCCTTGGAAACTTTCTAGGGCCCCTTTGAAATCCCTCCCTCTTGCCCCTCCTTCCCAGACCACCTTTCTGTTGTTATACGTGCATTTGCATTTTGTAGAATTTTTATAAGTGAAAATCATACAATATGTACGTTTTTATTTGCCTTGCTTGTCTCACACAGCATAATAATTTTGAGATTCATCCATGTTGCAGCATGCCCCAATAGTTCCCTCCCTGTTATTGCTGAGTACTATTTAAATATACCACAGTTTGTTTATCCATTCACCTGCTGATAGACATTTGGGTTATTTCCAGCTTGGGTCTATTACAAGTAAAGCTTCCACGAACATTCAAATACACGTCTTTGTAGAGACATATGCTTTCATTTGTCCAGGCTAAATATGAGAATGGAATAGCCAGATCAGATGACAGGTGTACATTTAAATTTTTAAGAAACTGCAAAACTGTTTTGCAGAGTATTTGCACTATTTTATATTCCCACCAGCAGTGTATAAGAGTTCCAGATCCTCCACATCCAAACAACACTTGGCATATAGTCAGATTTTTTTTATTTTTATCATTCCAGTAGGTGTGGTTTCTCGTTGTGGTTTTAATTTGCATTTCCCTGAGAAATTACTTAATGGGTACAGTACACATTATTTGGGGATGGATATTGTAAAAGCTTTTACTTCACTGCTATGTAATGAATGCATATAACAAAATTGCACTTGTGCCTGTAAATTTATACACATAAAAAATTTTGCATTTCTCTACTGACTAATGAAGTTGAGCATCTTTTCATGTGCTTATTTGCCATCCACAGGCTTTCTTTGAACAAGTGTCATTCAAATCTTTTGCTCATTTTTTAATTGAGTTGTTTGCTTTCTTATTGTTGGCTTTTGAGAGTTTTTTTTAATATCGTAGATACCAATCCTTTAACAGATATGATTTTCAAATATTATCTCCCAGTCTCTTTATTCTCTTGAGAGCGTCTCTTTGAGATATATATATATACAATAGAATATTATTTAGTCCCAAAATACTGTTTATGGCAAAATAGATTAATCTGAAGGACATTATGCTAAGTGAAATTAACAAGCACAGAAAGACAAATATTGAATAATCTTACTTATATGTGGATCTAATAAGTTAAATTCATAGACATAGAGAATAGAATGATGGTTACCAGAGGTTGAGGTGGTAGGGTGGTGAGGATGCAGGGAATGAGGAGCTGTTGATCAAAGGGCACAAGTTTCAGACAGACAAGGGGAATAGACTTTGAGATCTATTGCACAGCAAAGTAACCAGAGTCATAATAATGTGTTATATATTTCAGAATAACACGGTAAATTTCAAATGTCTCACCCTAAAAAATGACAGTAAGCAAGGTGATGGACATGTTTAATTAGCTTGATTTAATCATGTCATATTGTATACCTATATCAAGGCATCACATTGTACCCAATAAATGTATAAAATTAAGATCTGTCCATCAAAAATAATATTAGTAATAAAATTTTAACAAAAAAATTAAAAGCAGAATTTTTAATTTGGGTGAGTCCAATTTATCAATATTCTTTTTATGCCTAGTGCTTTTGATGTCCTATTGAAGAAATTTTTACCAGAGAAATTAAAGAGCTAAATGAATGGAGAAATACACCTTATTCATGGGCATGCACGTATATGACTCAATATTGTTGATATGTCAATTAAATCTATTGATCTACAGATTTAAGAGAATCCCAATTACAATTTTAGCAAAGTTTTTAATATAAATTGAAAAGCTAATTCTAAAATTCACAGGGAAATTAAAGGACTTGGAACAGCCCAAACAACTTTTAAAATGGAGAATGAAGTTGAAGGGCTAACACTACCTGATTTGAAGGTTTATTATAAAGGTACAGTAATCAGGACAGTGTTATCTTGGCATAGAGATAGACAAATAGGCTAATGAAACAGAATAGAGAGAACAGAATTATTTCCACAAACGTGGATGATTAATTTTTGACAAAGGTAAAGGAAATTCTGTGGAAAAACAATAGTCTTTTCAGCCAATGATACTGAAACAATTAGATATCCATTTGCTGAAAGAAAAAAAAGAACTTCAATCTATACCTGTATCTATGAGCGCCATGGCTCATGCCTGTAATCCCAGCACTCTGGGAGGTCGAAGCAGGCAGATCACCTGAGCTC
This sequence comes from Pan troglodytes, assembly GCF_028858775.2. Taxonomy (NCBI): domain Eukaryota; kingdom Metazoa; phylum Chordata; class Mammalia; order Primates; family Hominidae; genus Pan; species Pan troglodytes. Next base: position 186,173,822 of record NC_072401.2, read on the forward strand.
AGGAGTTTGAGACCAGCCTGGGCAACATGGTGAAACCCCATCTCTACTGAAAATACAAAAATTAGCCAAGCGTGGTGTCGCACGCCTGTAGTCCCAGCTACTTGGGGGGCCGAGGCAGAAGAATCCCTGGTACCCAGGAGGCGGAGTTTGTAGTGAGCCGAGATCGCGCCACTGCACTCCAGCCTGGGCAAGAGTGAGACCATGCCTCAAAAAAAAGAAAAACAAAAAGTCCGGGTGCGGTGGCTCACGCCTTTAATCCCAGCACTTTGGGAGGCCGAGGCGGGCGGATCACGAGGTCAGGAGATCGAGACCATCCTGGCTAACGCGGTGAAACCCCGTCTCTACTAAAAAGACAAAAAATTAGCCGGGCGTGGTGGCGGGCGCCTGTAGTCCCAGCTACTCGGGAGGCTGAGGCAGGAGAATGGTGTGAACCCAGGAAGCAGAGCTTGCAGTGAGCCAAGATCGCACCACTGCACTCCAGCCTGGGCGACAAGAGAGAGACTCCATCTCAAAAAAAGAAAAAAAAAATCAGGGCTCCAGATGAGTTGGGAAAAAATGGGGAAACTAAGCAATGTGGGAGGAGGCTAGAGTTGGAGAAAAAGATACCTGTTAAGGATCTGGTGAGGTAAGGTTCTGTCCTCTGGAAGCTGAGATACTGAATTGGGTGAGAACAAGAACTGAGCCAGTGTCCTTGGGAAGTGGCCAGAATCTTGGGAACACAATCTCAATTTTCCTTACAAAGTGACCTCAGCTGACATACCTCAGGAACAAAAAGAGCAATGTTTAAATAGAACCTGAATTATCCCCCTCTCCTATTAAGAACCTGATGAGAATACATACTCATGGCCTCCTCCTCGAAAAAATCACAATTTGATGTGTAGGCCCCCCTGGGGCTGTGCAGTGACTGATCTGAGGCTGTGAAACAATGTTAACAACAGAAGATAAGGCTTCCATCTCTGCCAGATGCATTCATTATCAGAAAGAACGTAGACTCGGACATGCTACCTTCAAAACAAAAAGAGTGAGGGGCAGAGTCATACCCAATTTTATCCTGGGCTATTCCTATTAGGAAAGGATTTATCAAGATATTTTAATGCTTTGGACAGGACATCAATTAGGTACATCTTTAATTTGAAAATAATAAATTTGGGCTGAGCACAGTGGCCCATGTCTGTACTCCCAGCACTTTGGGAGGCCAAGGTGGGAGGATCACTTGAGGCCAGGCCAAGACTAGCCTGGACAACACAGCAAGACTCCACCTCTACAAAAGATAAAAATAAAAAATTAGCTAGGCATGGTGGCACACACCTGTGGGTCCCAGCTACTTGGGAGGCTGAAACAGAAGGATTACTTAAGCCCAGAGGTCAAGGCTGAAGTGAGCCATGATTGCACCACTGCACTCCAGCCTGGGTGACAAAGTGAGACTCTGCCTCAAAAAAAAATAAATAAATAAATAATAAATTGGAAAGTATTGTTTTAATTCTTTATTATAAGCATGCCTAATAAATACACAGAAGAACAAGGACTAATTCAATTTAAATCAGTATTTTTTCCATTCGGGAAACAGAGCACAGAACAGTGGTACTTTCATGATTCCATCTCTAACATTTAGGTAAGAAAATATCTTGTAATCCTGAAGTAAGTTCACAGTGACTGCTGTTCTCCACAAAGTCCATCCATCCTGAATTGAATGACACTCTGAAGAATGTTACTACACATTCCACAGCCCTCTGTGAGGAAATGGCCTTGAGTCAAAAAAGAACTGCTGGAAGAATCTATCATTCTTAAACTATGGCTCTCCCTCCCATTTATTTCTCATAACAACAGAGCAAAACAGAAACCAAGAAACAAGATCATAACTCAGAACACTGCAGCTATTTTTTCACAATCTGCCCACTTCTTAAATAAACATGAAATATTGTAACTAGCTATATTCAGATACTACAGGAAACAGAAAGACCAGAAGAAAAACCTCAAACATCCGGCCTTCATCTTTCCTCTACATTAAATCTACTTTTCTTCCTAACTACAAATGTCTCCTCTCAAGAAGTTAAAACTGGGCATAATGCCATGGAGAATGACCAGGTTCACACTTTTCCAGAATTAGCATTTTTCAAATAAACACACAACCCACATATCAGGAAAATTACCATTTATCAGAGGGGACCAATCCTAAAAGTTCTGTTAGAACACCAGAAATGATATTGATATGCAAGCAACGCGACATATCGAGGGTTCTGTGAGTGTATATTTCTTTGGATCTTTCAGGAAACCTTTCAGCTATACTTATGGTGATAAGGTATATACTATAGTATACAGTATATATATATATAGTATGGTGATAAGGTGTATCCTTTCAGTTTTACTTATGGTGACAGGTTATACTTCTGGTGGAGTTGAGTCAGTGTCTTTGTGGAGCTTTGCTGGAACCTAACATCTCTCTTGTTGTCCAAAGCAACAACCTCAGGAGATAACAAAAGAATCCTGGTGAGCAGAACATCAGCAGTGAAGACTGCACTTTTTGTCTCATGTATCAGTTGAAAATAAATGAATGGCACCTCTGACCTGGAACCAACTAACTCTGCACTTTAAGTGGCAGCTTGGGGCAAACTGAAGGATTTGATGTCAATTACTGTGTTTTATGGGCTATATATGCTGAAAAGATTTTCATTCTGTTTTGAAACAAAATAAAAGGACCTGGCACAAAAGTGACTATGCCCTGACACTCTGTACAAACCAAACTTGTGTATTAACATTGTTTCAGATTTTAACATCCCAACTTCACAGGCTAGACTGAAATCCTCAAAATTTTACTTTTAGTACACTTCAATGATTTCTTATAAATTTCCCCACTTTGATACTGAATAATGATGATGATGATGGTGATGGCAACAGCCACCTCTTAATAAACACTCACTGTGGGCCAGGCCCTATGCTAAGCCCATTAAACGCATCAACTTGTCACCCCTGGTACAACCCTACATGATAAGTATTACTATTTCCAGTTTACAGACGAAGAAACTGAGGTTCAAGGAGATTAGACAACCTGTCCAAAGTTACACAGCTAAGGGGTAAAGGGAACTTAACACCCAAGTCTGTGCTCCTTCTTCACTAAATCTTCGACTTCTTAGATGTCAAACTCTGAAAATTTTCTCTTTTTTCCTATAATCTGCCATCCTTCTACCCTTTTCCTACTTCTCTCCTACTGAGGCTGTTCAGGAATATCTCATGATGAACTCCAGCTCTAAATTCATTTGAAAAAATATTTACTGAGTGCTCACATTAATGCTTCATTCGGTGATTTGCAAAGGTTTCTTAGGAGCCCACTGTGTGCTAGATGCTGTGCTGGGTGCTGACCCACTGTGTGCTAGATGCTGTGCTGGGTGCTGAGGATTCATCGGTTCACAACATTGACAAAAATGCCCCGCCCACGTGGAGCTAACATTCCAGAGAAGGCAAAAAGACAATAAACATAGAGATAAGAAATACAGGGATGGCTCAAAGATAATAAATGCTAAAGGAAAACAGGCTAGGGGAACGGGGAGAGAGAATATTAGGGAAGATGTACACGTGTGTAGGACTGCAATTTTAAATGTTAGGAAAACATAATATTTGAGCAAAGACTTTCTGGGGTATGAGGGTTAGTTTTATGTGTCAACTTGGCTAGGCTATTATTAATTATTATTATTTAATTCAATTATTTAATCAAACACTAATCTAGCTGTTACTGTGAAGGTATTTTGTAGATGCGGTCTGCTTTGAACGGCATTTCTAGCGGCCCTGGCCCTGTATTACACTGGACACTCTACTGATTACCAACTCACTCACTTTTGGGAGACTGTGGGGTTTAGGAACTATGTTGACATACTTTATTTTGAACTGCCTTCACAGAAACTGACAAGCAGGGAGGACCGGTAATATCACCCTTATTTTACAGACAAGAAACTAAGACTCAAAGAGGGAAACTAACCTGTAAGAGATAACAGAATAAATAGCAGAGCTGGGTGTCAGGCCACCATCCTATCCTTCTTGACAATATACTGGAAAGGAATTTGCAATCACTTCTAACTGCTCACCTTCCAGCCACCATTCACTCTTCAACCATTTCAATCGGACACACCCCTAACTCAGATGTTTTGCTTTTTTAGGGGGGTGAGGTGGGGACTGTAGTTTTCCATGAATTACATACATTAAGGGTGTCTGTCAGTCAAGCGGCGCCTTAAGGAGATGTCTCATTCCCCCAGGATACTGTCTTCAGAACAAACACATTAACAAAAACCAGTGAAAAGAACATGATAAGAATCCCGGGCCCAAGGATTACAAAGTACACAGCTCAGAACAATCTCTAAAGGAAGCACGCAGGGTAAAATACCCAACAGCCTCCTCTACGTTCCTCTAAATTTCCCACTGAAATCCCTTAAAGAGAAAACATTCACCACTACAATAATATCCAAGATTGTCAGCCTATCCCACAGTCTGGGAGGGATTCCTACAACTCCAAGGACGATGTGACCAAGGACAAGAGCCAGCAGGAACCACCTGTGCTGGGCCCCCGCAGTGAGGGGCAAACACCTCTCTCCCGGTTCAGAGAAGCAAGGTCTGTGCCCAACAGAAAACTAGACAGCCGTCTCTCTCTGTGGTGCCTGCTGCTTTTTTGTGAAAGAAAAACATAAGCTGTTCCCAATACCTTCCCAAGCAGCCGACAAACGAGGGCCCTTCCGCCTTAAACTTTCCCCATACTGGGCGGAGCCCCAAGCCACAGGAAACGCCCAGCAGGAAGTCGGGCTGCCAGGGCGGTGGCGGGCGCGGTGCATCCTGGGAGTTGTAGTCCGTTCTCGGAGGCGCAGGCGCAGTGGTGAAGGCGGGGAGCTGGGGGCAGCACCGCAGAGGATTGTACTTTTTCCTGAATGACACAGTCCTCCTTCCACATCCTTGGGGAATTGGTTCCAGGACCTGTGCTGATACCAAATCCGGAATGCTCAAGTCCCTGATATAAAATGGCGTAATATTTGCATATCGCCTACGCACATCCTCCGTGTACTTTAAATCTTCTCTGGATTATTTCTAATACCTAATGCAATGTAAATAATTGTTATACTGTGTTGTTTAGGGAATAATGGTAAGGAAAAAAGTCTGTACGTGTTCAGTACAGATGCAATTTATTAAAGGATATTTTCGATTTCTGGTTGATTGAATCCACCGGTGGGGAATACTGTGGATACCGAGGGCCAAATGTATGAGGGTGTCAGAAAGTCAGGGGGTGCCGTTAGGAGACCTCGTTTCACAGAGGGAGGGTGATCTGATGAATGTCGGCCGCACAGGAAGACTTGGCTTGGAAACGGGTGTCGGCCTCTGTCCAGTCTCAGATCTGAAATGGACTGAGATAGCCCCCAAGTGGACAGAGTGGGGTGAAGAATAACCCACACGATCTACAAACGGGACTGTGGAACTGTGACAAAACGTCGTAGAATCAAGGAAGGCGAGCCGACGCAGACTCAGAGAAAGAACAAACCTCAGAGTCATCTACCTTATAAATAGAACTTTTTAAAAATTTTTTGGCTTCTTCAAAAACTATCCCCCCCAAAAAAACAACAACAAAAAGCACCAACGCATATTATATATTAGGACTTGCAGGCAAATGAAAGTATGGCACAGTCTGGACTCATACACATCAAAATGTTAAAATTAATCTTCTTTGGATGAGAGTGTTGCATTTTATAAAACTTATGTGTATTTTCCTCATTGTTTACAAGGACGAAATAATTTTTTGGTTTGAAATAAGTATAAAGAAAAACACATAGAGCAATTTTTAAACACCTTGGTATCTACTACAAAGTTTTATCATATTTACTTCAGATCCTTCCTCTCTTCCTTCCTTCCTTCCTCCCTGTTTCTTTCTAGAAAAGAAAAGAAAACCAAAAAAATTATGGCCGTGCACGATGGCTCATACCTGTAACCCCAGCACTTTGGGAGGCCGTGCCGGGCGGATCACAAGGTCAAGAGTTCAAGACCATCCTGGCCAACATGGTGAAACCCCGTCTCTACTAAAAATACAAAAATTAGCTGGGCGTGGTGGTGCGCACCTGTAGTCCCAGCTACTCGGGAGAATAAGGCGGAAGAATCGCTTGAGCCTGAGAGGCAGAGGTTGCAGTGAGCTGAAATTGTGCCACTGCACACCAGCCTGGGTGACAGAGCGAGACTCTGTCTAAAAAAAAAAAAAATTGAATTTGACTAATGACTAATGAAATGGGTTGTGTGGAAGACCTGGGTGACCAAATAAAATGCGTAACTGTGCAAGTCAAATGCCTGCCACCCAATCTTCATTCTTGTGGAATTTTGAAATTGGCCAGATAGCCAGTCTCAAAAAATCTCCATCCCAAAAAAACACACACACACAAAACAAAAACTTTACAAGTAGTGTCCCTTATGTAGCCCTTTGTCCTCTGCAGGGAAATGCATACATACATAACATAGATTCTGCAGAGTATTTATGTATATGTCTCTGTGTTTTTGTTTTTTGAGACAGGGTCTCACTCTGTCTCTCAGAACTGGAGTGCAGTAGCACTCATGGCTCATTGCAGCCTCAACCTCACCCTGTTAAGGTGATCCTCCCATCTCAGTCTCCCAAATAGCTGGGACTACAGGCACACACCACCATGCCTGGCTAATTTTTTGTAGTTTTGTAGAGATGGGGTTTCACCATGTTGCCCAGGCTGTTCTCCAACTTCTGGGCTCAAGCAATCTGCCTGCCTCAGCTTCCCAAATTGATGGGATTACAGGCATGAGTCACCATGCCCAGCTCAACAAATTTTTTAAATAAAAATCATATCAAGTATCTTATCAGACTACAATGGAGTCAAACTAGAAATCAATAAAAAGAGAAACTTCAGAAACTGTACAGATACATGGAGCTCGAACAGCCTGCTTCGGAACAACCATTAAGAAAAAAATTCAAAAATTTCTTGAAAGAAATGAAAATATAAACAACATACAAAAACCTGTGGGATACAGCAAAAGCAATGCTAAGAGGGAAGTTTATAGCAATAAATGCCTGCATCCAAAAAATAGAAAAGTATGTCAAATATACAACTTCATGATGCACCTCAAGGAACTAGAACAGCAAGAATAAATCACACCCAAAATTAGAAGAAGGAAAGAAATAATACATATCAGAGCAGAACTAGGAGGTTGAAGATTATATGGTATATTTAAAGTCTTGATAAATTTTGACAAGAAGGCCTTTTTTCTTTACATTAAATAGCAGGATCTCACAAGAGAGAAAGCCTGCTACTTAAATAGAACATAGTTAAATTAGTTATTGGGACTGTGCTTTCACCTAATTAATCAGCTCCTTTTAGGGGAGGGGAGGAGTGGATTCTAGTGAGACAACCACCTGGGAATTTAAATCTACAATCAAGGAATATATAGTTGGAGCCAAAAGATGAGGTTCTTAATCAGAGAACTTAGATAAAACCCAGGAAATTCAGAGAAGGGGAAGCTGGAATTTTCTAAAAGTTAGGTATAAACAACCAAATATGGAGTCCAGCATAAAACATCTTTTTTGTGATTTTTATTTCTTCAATTACTTAAGATTTGGCTGTTAGTAGTATTTATATTATTGATACTATATTTATACTATTATTTGGTTATTTGGATTTATTGGAGTATTATATTGATTAAGATAATAATACTACATAATAAATAATATAATAAATAACAAATAATACTACATAAAAGATAACAAAGAAATAAAACAGTAACAGTCAATTCTCAATTATCTGTACTAAGGGAGGGGAAGGCCGAGTACAAATCATTAAGAATTATTAATCCCTCTAGTCGGGTGAAAGTTATGGCCCTTGCTTTTAGTGGCAATGGCACCTGAATCCTGACCCAGCTGTCAGCCAGGCATCCGAACTGCTGAGATAGCTTCCATCACAAATAAAATATCTAGTGAAACGCCAGGTGTGGTGGCTCACGCCTCTAATCCCAGCACTTTGGGAAGCCGAGGGGGGTGAATCACGAGGTCTGGAGTTCAAGACCAGCCTGGCTAATATGGTGAAACCCCGTCACTACTAAAATTACAAAAATTAGCCGTGTGTAGTGGCATGCACCTGTAGTCCCAGCTACTTGGGAGGCTGAGGCAGGAGAATCACTTGAACCCGGGAGGCAGAGGTTGCAGTGAGCCAAGATTGTGCCACTGCACACTCCAGCCTGGGAGATAGAGTGAGACTCCATCTCAAAAAAAAAAATATCTATATCTATATATATAGTGAAAAAGAGACTTAAAACAGTTCTGTTTTGACTATATCAACAGCAAAGTTTAAGTCTAATATAAATATTACTACTATAGCCAGGCATGGTGGCTCATGTCTGTAATCCCAGCACTTTGGGAGGCTGAGGCAGGCTGCTTGAGGCCAGGAGTGCGAGACCAGCCTGGCCAACATGACGAACCTCCATCTCTACTAAAAATACAAAAATTAGCCAAGGATGGTGGCGCAGGCCTGTAATCCCAGCTTCTTAGAAGGCCGAGGCCCAAGAATTGCTTGAACCTGGGAGGTGGAGGTTGCAGTGAGCGGACATCATGCCACTGCACTCCAGCCTGGGTGAGAGAGCAAGACTCTGTCTCAAAAAAAAAAAAAAGAAAAAGAAAAAGAAAAAGAAAAAATTACTGCTGCTATGGTGACTTTGCCTTTGAAAGTTCAGCAAACACTTGTGAAACGTGCACTATGGAAATGGGTCGTGTGCTGAGTGCCAAAAAATGCAACTCCCAACCAGTGCAGCTCACACCTCGTGGGTGAGGCAACACTGCAGGGGGCCCTGAGAACCCTCCTATGCATGGGTTGATTTTCCCAGCCAGTGGATACTTAGAAGACAAGTATTATCTTGTTCACATTTTATTTTTAAAGGGGTCGTCTCCACACAAATGCCACGGATCACAAAAAATGAACAGGGCGTGGTCTCTGCCTTTGGGAGCATGTCATCCACTAATATATATTCTGATTATCATAATGATGCTATTTCGTAAATTAGGAATGATTTTTCAAATTTAACAAGAGGAAACCGAGGCACAAAGAGGTTAAATAATTTTATTATTTCCAGCGTAACTAAATAATCTCCCAATAACATACTAAGGCTCAGTTCTACTAACTTAAGTCCAGTTTTCCTTTCTCCCGCTGAACTATTCAATGTCTTACCTCGTGGTATCTTTTTTACCCAAGAAATCAAAGCACTTTGACCACATTACCCAATCTGTTTTTCTGTGCCTAGTTAAATTTTATCTTTTCTCAGTTCGAGTGTTTCAAAACTAATTTTGCACCGAGACATTTACTTTAGTGTGTTTTATAACAGAGTGAACTCTGCTAAAAAGATTTCCATTTAATGGACTCTCCCAGTTGACCTATTCTACCCATAACCTCAATAATATATCTGACTAGTGCCACTGGCGCATGGAGGCTTTTCTCCAATATGCCAACTTCCTTTTTCTTCCATCGGTTGAGATGTTAGTTTTCCAGAGTTAGTTGTTGTCTTAAAACCCACTGGCACCATTTGTACTTACTGTTAACATGTAATTTAATTAAGCTGTATGCAAGACAAGGAACTATGAGTTCAAAACAAGAGACTTGCTGTTTCAATGATAATCATTGAGTGCTTTGAGGAAAGGCAAGAAAGCTAAGTGGCTGAGAAATGCTGTTTAATTAGACTATACAAAGAATGCTTTTCAAATACATTAAAGTTTTCAATCCATTTTAAAGAAACAGACACTGGAAAATTGGAGATGATACATATGGGGGTGATTTATGCAAGAAAGACTTCATAGGGCCAGGTGTGGTGGCTCATGCCTGTAATCCAGCACTTTGAGAAGCCGAAGGGGGCGGATCACCTGAGGCCAGGAGTTCGAGATCAGCCTGGCCAACATGGTGAAACTCCATCTCTGCTAAAAATACCAAAAAAAAATTAGCTGGACACACACACACACAAATTAGCTGGGTGTCGTGGCACATGCCTGTAATCCCAGCTACTCGGGAAGCTGAGGCAGGAGAATCACTTGAACCCGGGTGGCAGAGGTTGGGGTGAGCCGAGATCACACCACTGCACTCTAGCCTGGGCAACAAGAGCGAAACTCCGTCTCAAAAAAAAAAAAAAAAAAAAAAAAAAGACTACATAGAAATGAGGTCAGCAGATCTATACAAAGAGAAAACACCTTGGCTCTACCTATAAAAGATTGATAAATGAGTGTATTTTTATTTTCAGTTACAATGTTTAACATTTGTTTCTATTTCTCAACTCTCCATTTTTACTAACTTTTGTAATTATACAACTACCTACTAATGTAAATCACATCAGTTAAGAGAGCTTCTGCTGTATTCTTTGACATAACTGAAAATAATCTTCAGGAATTTAGAAATTAGGATTGAAGTTCCCCCTGGATTAGGCAGTGAAGCTGATTACTCTATTGGATGATTTGCTTAGTTTTTGATTCTGTAGTTGACTTTGCAGAATTTTTTTCAACGGTAAATTCTAAGTTAACAAATTTTTTAAAAATCCAATCCTACTTTTTCAAATCCTGAGACACTATCACACCTCCTTAAAAGAGCATCAGTGATAGAAATGGATTCATTAATAAACTGAGAGACCATCTGAATTCAGATGAAACACTAGCTTTATTTCCATAATGCACCAATTATTAAATACATGAAGTTTCATTTCAAGGGCCTGAGCTTTAAACCTACTGCAGATTAGGCCATTAAGAGGGGCTGATGGGTTCCATATGCATGAAGACCCACTGAAATTGACCAAACTGAGACAGATATTAAGCAGCCAGTAAACCTCACCAGCAGTCTCTTAAAAATGCAAACCAAAACGGCAGCAGAAAAATGCCATGTTTTTCCTATCAGATGAACAAACTTTTAAAAGAATATAATGTTTGTATTGGTTAGGATGTGGAGAAATGGATAGAGTAGAAAGGTGTATTGGTATTACTTTAAAGGGGATTTGGCATGATATTAAAATTATAAATACTCTTCAAGTTAAAAATTCTTCTTCTTGTTATTTATCCTAGAGAAACGCTTGTACGTGGGCACAAAGAGTCATGTAAAAGGACATTCATTGCTTCGTAATTGCAATCATGAAAGATCAAAACCAATCTAAAAATCAGCAACAGGAGAACAATGACATAAATTGTGACTTATTTATAGCATGAAATATGTTGCAGCAGTTAAAGAGAACAAGTTAAATCTAATATGAAAGGCTGTCAAGGACATACAATTTAGTGAGTGGGGGAGGAGTAAACTACGGCATAGAAATACATCATATGATATGGTTTATGTATGAACAAAAATATTAATGCATAAAATGCACTGAAAAGGGTCTGGAAGGATCTACCTGAAACTAGTAACAGTGTCTACCTCCAGAGGGAAAGACTGGGATTGAGGCGGTGGTCAAGATGGATTTTGCTTATCTTACTGTTTTAACTGAAAGTGTGTTCATGTATTACTCATACATTTAAAAATATATATATAATAAAAAGCATTAGGAAAAAAAGCCAAAGTTCTCAAACAGGTTAAACACAAAAGAAAAAATATAAATGGCAAAAGAAAAAGTGAGAAAAAGTTCCAAAAATATTTTTGAAGAAAATTTTTCAAGGATTATTAATAGCTCTCTCCTTGGATGATGAAACTATGAATGATTTTTTTTAACTTCTCTTTCTACTCTTCCATATTTTTTAAGTTTTCTATAGTGGAAACACATATAAGAAATGTTTAAAAGGCTAAGAAATGGCTGGTAAATCCTAACTAGCATGTTGTCACCTTTAAATCTTACTCTGACAGAGAGCATATAGTCCATTTGGAGTATGTGGAAATTTCTGATGAAAAATTCCCGTGGAAAAGTGATATTTGAGGTGAGTGGCCCTGTCCTGATGTCATATGACAGACAAACACACTGATGTGTTGGAAACCAATTCTAAAAAATTCTACATTTTAATTATTTTTCTTAAAGCCCTGATTTGTAGTGTTTGCTGATTTCCATAGTGTTATAATTTGAATTGTGTCCTCAAAAAGATATGTTGAAATCTTAACTCCCAGAAGCTCAGAATGTGGCCTTATTTGGAAATAGGGTAATTGCAGATATAATTAGTTAAAATGAGGTCATACTGGAGTGGGATGGGCTCTTAATACAACTAGTGTCCTCATAAGAGGAGGAGAAGAGACACAGACAGACACACCCACCAAGAATGCCACGTGACTCTGGAGGTGGAGATTAGAGCAACGTGTCTGCAAACCAAGGAGTGGCAGGGATTGACGCCGCCATCAGAAGCTAGGAAGAGGTAAAGAAGACTTCTACCCAGGATCTCAGAGGAAACATAGCCCTGCTGACCCCAGTTCCAGATTTCTGGCCTCCAGAACTAGAAGAGAATACATTTCTATTGTTTAAAGCCACACACTTTGTGGTACTTTGCCATGGTAGCCTAGGAAACTAATACACATGGTGTAAATAGAGGTTGAGTATCTCTAATCCAAACATCCAAAATCCAAAATGTTCCAGAATCTGAAACTTTTTGAGTGCCAACATGATACAAGTGGAAAATTTCACACCCACCCTCATGGGATGGGTCGCAGTCAAAATGCAATCAATGCACAATAGCAAACATAGAGAATCAACCTAAGTGTTCATCAGTGGAGGATTGAGTGAAGAAAATGTGGTGTATACTCCATGGAATACTAGTCAGCCATAAAAAAGAATGAAATCATGTCTCTTGCAGCAGCATGGATAGAACTGGAGGCTGCTATCTTAAGTGAAATATAACAGAAACAGAAAGTCAAGTATCACATGTTCTCACTTCTAAGTGTGAGCTAAATAACATGTACACGTGGACATAGAGAGTGGGATAATAGACATCGGAGACTCAAAAAGGTAGGAGGGTGGGCGGGGTGAGAGACAAAGAATCACCTATTAGGGACAACATGCACTCTTCTAGTGAGGGTTTCTCTAAAAGCCCACACTTCACCACTATGCTATATAGCCATGTAAGGTAACTACAGTTGTAGCTCCCAAATCTATAAAAGTAAAAATAATTTTTAAAAAACTTGGTTTCAGGCATGAAATTACTAAAAATATTGCATAAAATGATGCTTGAGTCTCTGTTTAGAAGGTGTACATGAAACATAAAGGAATTTGTGTTTAGACATGGGTACCATCCCAAGATCTCTCATTATGCATAGGCAAATGTTCCAAAGTCCAAAATCCAAGACACTTCTGGTCCCAAGCATCTCAGATAGGGGATGCTCAACCCATCCATCCTGGCCAAGTAACGCGACTCCCCTGAATGCAGGGCTGGGATCCTGCGTCCTCCTGTTCTCATGAGCCAGGGTGTTCCAGCACAGGGCGGAACGGAAGGCTGCTAATCTAAGGCATGGAGAGTTCTGAGTTTGTCCAGAGAAGAATCTGACATAGGTTTGACTGAAAATCTTTGGTGTAGAATTATCATCAATGGACATTGTCCTATTTTGTATGCATTTTACCTTTTAAAGTCTCCATGTTGGGTTCCAGGAATACATTAACCTAATTCAGTTCCAGAGACACAAATGAGATCATGAATGCAAACCTGCCGGATGACTATTCAAATATCAATGACAACATGCAGAAATACAGTTCCAGTTGCACTGTTGAGACGAATTCCCATGTGTATGTACATGGTTTCAGCTGGGAGTTTTAAAGCCACTCAGCATTGAAATAGCCTGGATCAAGACAGACAAACACACAATGAAACTGCACACAAATAGTAGTGTCAGGACACTGTGGTCTTTCTGCTGAACCTCTCATCTGTTTTTTTTTTTTTTTTTTTTTTTTTTTTTTTGAGACGGAGTCTTGCTCTGTTGCCCAGGCTGGAGTGCAATGGCACGATCTCAGCTCACTGCAACCTCCACCTCCCGGGTTCAAGCAATTCTCCTGCCTCAGCCTCCTGAGTAGCTGGGACTACAGGTGTGTGCCACCACGCCCGGCTAATTTTTGTATTTTTAGTAGAAACGGGGTTTCACCGCATTAGCCAGGATGGTCTTGATCTCCTGACCTCATGATCTGCCTGCCTTGGCCTCCCAAAGCGCTGGGATTACAGGCATGAGCCACCACGCTCAGCCAATGAACCTCTCCTCTTGTTTCCATCCACCAGATAGGTATTGGGCTTTGAAGTCAGTCAGACCTGGGTTCAAATTCTAGTTCTGCCACTTACAGTCTATGTAGCTTGGGACAAACTGCTTAAACTCTAAAGCCTCAGTTTCCCCATCTGTGTAAAGGTGTTAAGAAGACTTAACTCAAAGGGCAATTATGAGGATTGACAGCGTTGACACAATACCTGGCATATGATGAACACTCAATAGACAGTAATCAAGCTATGCTGGCCACTCCCTATGTGGAGTTTTGAATCAGGAGGCTGAGTGCAGAGTGCAGAGTGCAGAGTCCAGTAGCAGAGTCCTCTTGGCCAGGTCCGACTGCGGAGACGGCAGAGGAGCGAAGGAGGTGCTGTGTACCCCAGGTCCCAGCTGTGTGCACCTTGAACTGGGGGAACTCCCGCCTCCTTTCTGTCTGGCATGAACTCTGCTTCCTCCCAAGGAGTTTGAGGCCTGAATTCAACCATGGTTTATTCACCCCTGGCCAAAGCAAACGTTCAGTGTTGAGAGGAAGCAACAAATGTGAAAGATCAAGACAGAATACAGAGCATTTCTGAGGAAGTCTGTCGCGCCCACTGTTTTGACAGGCTCTGGAAGCCCAGCTTTGCCTAGCCCAGGGCAAGTACAGTACTCTAGGAAGTAGTACTCGGGTGGGGCTGTTGGTAGCCGGGGGTGGTCATCTGATTACCAGGGAAATGCAGAGTTTATTTTATCTAATTACCAGGGAACTGCCTGAGAGATTTCATCTGTCATAATTCTAAACGATGCTGAGAAGACTTTATCTTTACAGTTTCCAGTGTAAAGGCCAGAGGATGCTGGTTGTTGGGAGTGGTGAGGGGGACATAAGCGTACATTATTCAGTTCTATCTGATTTTGTATACACTTGAAAATCCCCTTAATAAAAAGCAGCACCAAAGCCAGGAGCAATGGTGTGCACCTGTGGTCCCAGCTACTCGGGTGTCTGAGTGGGGAGGATGGCTTGAGCCCAGGAATTCCAGACCAGCCTGGGCAACATAATGAGACCCACCTCTAAAAAACCAGCAACGAACAAAAAACAGAAAAACCAAAACAAAATTTTTTTTTTTTTTTTTTTTTTTTGAGACGGAGTCTGGCTCTGTCGCCCAGGCTGGAGTGCAGTGGCGCGATCTCGGCTCACTGCAAGCTCCGCCTCCCGGGCTCGCGCCATTCTCCTGCCTCAGCCTCCCGAGTAGCTGGGATTACAGGTGCCCGCCACCATGCCCGGCTAATTTTTTGTATTTTTAGTAGGGACCGGGTTTCACCGTGTTAGCCAGGATGGTCTCGATCTCCTGACCTCATGATCCGCCCGCCTCGGCCTCCCAAAGTGCTGGGATTACAGGCGTGAGCCACCGCGCCCGGCCCCAAAACAAATAATTTTAAAAGAAACAAAAATTTAAAAAACAACTAACAACCAGGAATAACCCTCTCCTTTGAGAACCCCAATACCACCTCACAATACACATAATCATGAGAATCTGTATTAAGGGTGTTTCTCACCCTTAATACAGGAAGTTGCCATACAAAAGGAAGTATGCAGACGTCGCTCTGTGTCTCTTAAAGTTCCAACGTTTCCTTACTCATAAATGACAAAGAGTGCTCTTCAGATTGACACATCAGGTTGCAGCTCTTCTCTGCTTGAAATCCCTCTGTAGCTTTTCAAGGTAGTGTCCCCTCCTTCGAAGGGAACAGCAGCTCCTTTGTGACCAGGATCCAGCACACGTTTCGTCTCCCATTTGTACTCTCCGCCTCTTGTGTGCTGGTCTTCTCCCTCCAGCTCCAGGGAATGATGTGCGTTTTCCGGGCATTTGCCTTCTGCCTCTCTTTCCTGGATCCAGGCTGTTTCCACTTCCTCCCCTCCCCACTCCCACGCCCCTGCCCATCACCTACTCATCCTGCAAGTCTGACCTGAAGCCCTGCCTCTTGTGCAAGATCTCCGGACCCGCAGCAGAGACCTCCCTCCATGCTCCTGTTGCAGGACTTTCCCTTAGTTCAGCTGCAAGATCTCCGGACCCTCAGCAGACCTCCTTCCCTGTTCCTGTTACAGGACTTTCCCTTAGTTCAGCCAACCACGGGGTCCTTGTCCGTCCCACGGCCACGAAAATGTAGGCTTGCAGACGGTTTGAAGGGTGAGTAAAGCAGGGTTTTACTGGGTGAAAAGGAAAAAAGGGAGGAAAAGGGACCCTCTGCGAAGCCAGAGTCCCTGCTCGTGCCCTTCCTGTCTGCCAATTTGAATCCTAGATTCCACCCAGAAAGAGGTGGGGCCGGGCTCCTCCCCAGTGAAAGGGCGTGAACTTGCCAGAGGGTCCACCCCGGTGCACAGGCCGGTTGGAGATTGCTGTCTCACTCCCATTGTACATAGTCATTACCTCTCATTGTTTCTATTTTTTCCCTCCGAGAGAGGTGAGCCTCTTAAATGCAGGAGTGATTTTATCTTTTTGTCTTCCCAGTGCATGGCACATAGTTGATTTTTTTTGTTTGTTTTTTTGTTTTCTTGGGTTTTTTTTTCTGAGACAGGGTCCAGCTCTGTCGCCCAGGCTGGAGTGCAGTGGCGCAATCTCGGTTCACTGCAGCCTTCACCTCCAGGCTCAAGCGATCCTCCCACCTCAGCCTCCCAAGTAGCTGGGACTACAGGCATGCACCACCGCACTTGGCTAATTTTTGTATTTTTAGTAGAGATGGCTTTAGTAGAGATGGGCTTTCGCCATGTTGCTCAGGCTGGTCTTGAACTCCTGAGCTTGAGTGATCCACCTGTCTCAGACTCCAAAACTGCTGAGATTACAGATGTGAGCCACCGCACCCAGCCAAAAACACAAATAAGTGTATTAATAGTGTGAGGCATTGCAAAATATTGCTGAGAATACAGTTCACTAGTATCATCATCATAGAGCACAAAACAAATTCTGATATTATTAAGAATATCAGCCAGGTGCAGTGGCTCACGCCTGTAATCCCAGTACTTTGGGAGGCTGAGGCAGGCAGATCACCATGTCGAGAGAGAGACCATCCTGGCCAACATGGTGAAACCCCGTCTCCACTAAAAATACAAAAATTAGCTGGGTGTGGTGGCACACACCTGTAATTCCAGCTACTCGGGAGGCTGAGGCAAGAGAATTACAGCCGGGCACGGTGGCTCACGCCTGTAATCACAACACTTTGGGAGGCTGAGGCAGGCAAATCACGAGGTCAGGAGTTCGAGACCAGCCTGGCCAACATGGTGAAACTCTGTCTCTACTAAAAATACACAAATTAAATGGGTGTGGTGGCGGGAGCCTGTAATCCCAGCTACTTGGGAGGCTGAGCAAGGGGAACCATTTGAGCCCAGGAGGTAGAGGTTGCATTGAGCCGAGGTGACAGGGTGAGACTCCATCTCAAAAAAAAAAAAAAAAAAAGAATAGTAGCTCTAACACATACATAGAAAACTCATTCTATTAGAAAGTAAATTATACTAATATTATTGACAATCACTTTTATAGCTGTCATTGTAAACTCAAAGACAAGAAATAAATTCATCACCAGAAAACATAAAACAAGTACTTAGCCTTATTGTTGAGTTGCCTTTTACTGAATGGTACCTCAGTTCTTGGGATAAAGTTTGAAACAGCAACTGGAAGGACAGCTTTAACTTGAAAACGGTTTTATTTTTAGAGTTGTCATGTTACAAAAGCTCTTCTCACATAGCTAAGCTGTTGGAGAGAGACCAGGTTTTGTGAAAGTTTTTCATTAAGTGTTTCATGTTATCCTCACTGTAACCCCAAACAATGGCAAATGCTTCATAAGCCACTGTAATGCCGATTCAGCTGATAAATTAATAAAATTCTCCTTCTTTAAAGTCCTAAGCCAGAAAACACTTGTTAACATTTTTAACAGGAATGAATGAAGATGGATGGACCACCCAAAGATTCTCCTATCCCAGGGTAATCTTCAAAGACAAAACATCAATTTCACTGTGTTTTTTGCTTACCCAGGTCAAGAGTTACCAATACCAAGACATCAAACTGCACAGAGATTGGACCTAGAGCAGCAGGAGGTAGTATATAAAACACCAATACTAGAGGGAATTAGGAGAGGGAGCAGAAAAATGATTCATCTGTATCACGTGTGGTCTGCAAGTTGCAGGGTGTAGAATGTAGCTTGTGGATAGAGGAAGAGTATTAGAAAAAATTAATGCTCATTCAAGTTTATTTTATGAACTAGCCAAAAAGTCACACATGGATACTCACAGTAGGTAGAATAATCAGAGCAGAAATAGCACTTTTGGCACATAGTTATTGGGATTGAGGGAGAATTCATTTTAGCTTTAATTTTAAAATAGCTTTAATTACTTTTATTTTAATTCTTCTAAAGCTTTTAATTTTAAAAAAGCTTTTAATTTTTTTTGTGGCAAAACATACATAGCATAAAATTTGCCATTTTAACCATTTCTAGGTGCATAGTTCAGCGTCACTAAATACAATCACCTGATTGTACAACCGTCACCACCATCCATCATCTCTAGAGCTTTTTCCTTTTCAACTTCCCAAACTGAAACTCTGTACCCATTAAACAATAGCTCTTCGTTACTCTATCCTCCCAGTACCTGGGAACCATCATTCTACTTCTGGTTTCTATGAAAATGACATTCTAGATATCTCATATAAGTGGAATCATGCAGTGTTTTTTGTATCCAGCTTCTTTCACTTAGCCTTATGTCAAGGCTCATCCATATCGTAGCACGTGTCAGAATGTCTCTTTTTAAGGCTAAGTAATATTCCACTGTATGTCTGTACCACATTTTGTTTATCCATTCCTCTGTCAATGAATGCTTCCACGTTTTGGCTATCATGAACAATGCTGCTATGCAAACAAATTTGCAAATATCTGTTGAAGTCCCTGCTTTCAATTCTTATGGGTTTAAACCCAGAAGTGGACTTGATGACTCACAGGGTAATTCTATGTTCCAATTTTTTTAGGAGCCACTGTGCTCTTTTCCACCATCACTATACCACTGTAGAGTCCACCAGCAGTGCACAGGAGTTCCGATTTGGCTACATCCTCACCAAAATGTATATTTCCTGGTTTTTTGATAATTGCCATCTTAATGGGTATGAAGTGGCATCTTATTGTGGTTTTGATTTCCTTAGTAATCAGTGATGTTGAGCATCTTTTATGTGCTTGATGGCCATTTGTATATCTTCTTTGGGAAAATGTCTATGTAAGTCCTTTGAATATTTTTTAATTGGTTGTTTATTTATTGTTAAGTTGTAGGAATTCTTTATATATTCTGGATATTGATCCCTTATCAAATATATTATTTGAAATATTTCCTTCCATTCTGCAGGTTGTCCTTTGATTGCACAAAAGTTTTAAATTTTGATGAAGTCCAGTTTACTTATCTTTTTCTTTTGTTGCCCATGCTTTTGGTGTCAGAAAGCTTTTAGCTTATAATTTTAAATATATCATGTTTCCTGCCTCATATGTACCACTGGACAACGTCCCTTTTATGTGCTCAGCTTCTGTCAGAGGTCCATGTATTTTGAAGTGGAGAACAAAGATAATTGCAAAATTGGCATGGAGAACTAAGGTAATTATGAAAGTTCCAGACACAAAGAGAGAAGGTTCAGTATGCCAGCAGTTCTCTACCAATCCATCCTGGAAGTCTTCTTTTAGGACTGCCTAAATAATGCAGGGGATGAGTGCAAGACACACAAGTGTTCCAGAAGCATGTAAACAAGATACCGAGAAGAGGATACAATAAAATAAGACGAGATAGGAATATTAGGAAAGCCCTTGTTCAGAAGGTTGCCTACAGAGGCAAAAGGGAGAGTTTCATTTTGCTGAGGGAAACAGGGTGGTAAGAACCCTCACGGGGAAGACCTCTGTTTACCCTGACACAGAGAGAAGGTGTAAAATAACTTAATGGAAGACCATTAGGCTGAGATAGCTCCTATGGCCTGGGTTCCTACACAGACAAAATGAAACAAGCTTAGCCCATCACAAGTGTCCGGCTGAATATTACCTGTGTAATGAGAGGCCTTCCACCAGGATGGTTCAAATAATGCAACTGCCCAAATTTTCACCAAATAGTTTCTCTACTCCTACATTCACCCTATAAAAGCCTTCCCTACAAACACCACCAGTGCATCCTCCAACCAATTTCAGTTTGGCGCTGCCTGATCCATGAATCTCTGTCTGTTCAAATAAACTCTTTAAAATTCTAATATGCTTAAGTTTATCCTTTAAAAAAAAATGAGATGGGATCTTCCTATGTTGCCCAGTCTGGTCTTGAACCCCTGAGCTTGAGGGATCATCCCATCTCAGCCTCCTGAGTAGCTGGGACTACAGAAATGTGCCCCCACACTCAGATTACATTTATCTTTAAACAAGAGTTTGACCCCTTTCTGAAATTTATTTATGTTAAGACATGAACCCTAGTGATATTGCAGGCTCATTTTAGACCATCAGACAGTTTGGTCTCTGGACCACTATTTGCCCTTTGTGACCTGATCTCCTAAGAAATTCAAGTGTAATTCAACTTAGTTTACCCTCTGCTGATCAGGGGAGGTTGCTCTGGGTGCAAGTTCAAGACAGGCACTCATGCCTTCCTACCAACTCCTCTGGAGATTCAACAGGGCAAATCTTGCTCTCTTGGGGCCTAGGACAGAGCAAGGCCTCCTCCTGGGGCTGAATCACTGAATTTCTTCCCAGCCCTGTGCCCTCCCTATATGAAGACACGGATGCTGGGTAGACAGTCACCAAAGACATGTCTCCCCTAGTGTCTGGACCCTTCACTGTATATCTCCTGGTCATTTCTGCTGACCAGACTACCCCCTCCCTGTGCTGACCTTGGAGAAGTGAAGCCTGCTCCCAAGGTACCTAGACTTTTTGCTGCTTTACAATCACACAGTTTCACCTGGGATAGGAGATGGCAGGAAAATCATCAGTGATTTCTGTTCCCCTCCGAGGGTCTCTAGATAATTTGATCATTGCCTCCCAAGGCTTTATTACCTGGCCAGTCTCCTGGAGAGATGAGAAATATTTCCACTGAGGACAGGATGCACTGCCTGACATGAGCTTATTGCAAGTTAAGTCTCCAACGTGGTTCAGAAGGGCCATCTGCCTTCTGCTCAGATCTGCTGCTCATGGCTTGAGTGCTCCTGACAGGTACACAAGTCTTCCACTCCAAAGCCCAGACCAGGAGAGGGGTGGCTTCACCAGTGGAGGGCGCCAGGCTCTGTGATGAGCCGGAAACTGGAATGCGGCCACCTGGGCAGAAGTGGAGGTGATGGAGATACTGAGTGGCAGGGAGAGTGAGACCCTTGGTATGAAGAGCATTCATCATGGTACTTAAGTGACGACACCTGGAAGCCATGAAATTCACTAAAATCAATCTGTTGTAGATCACCAGTGATTTAAAATTGTGTAATTTGATTTTTGTTTTTTCCTTCTAGCAAAACTTCCTTGTAGCCAGCATGGTGGGAACTGAGGGAGGTGGTACCAGCCTAGTAAACCATGCAAGTTTCTAGTTGAGAGTTTTGGCCAAATTTCCATAAATTAGCCACATGAGCCTTTACAGAGGGCCAAAATCCAAACCTCTGACCTGTCGTCTCCTGACCCTGCTTTTAACCCCATATCTCTCCCACCTGTTTCTTTCCCACAGCTCCTCTATTCTATAAAAATTCAACTGGGGTCTGTTTTTCTTTAATCAGAGTCAAGCCCTCCGGAGAAGGCAAAAATAAAGCATGAGAAGGGAGAAGAGCATGAAGGTTAGCTGTATGGTTACGACAAAAAGCAAACAAACAACAACAAAAATAATAAATCACATTGCCTGCAAGTGAGTCTACCAGGAATTTTTGCTGCATTTACAATATTTTTAGGAAGGAAAAAAATAAGTACAGTACTATGATTTTTATTTTACAGATAGAAAACCTAAGATGTATAAGTTTTTCCCCAAAGTCACACTGTTAAAAACAAATCGAACAGTATAATATTAGGTATTTTGGGCAAGAATGTGGAGAATAAACAAACTGTTCATGGAACTTGAGTCTTCTGACTTCCAGATCAGATTCCGTTAAAAACACTATTACATAGTCCTCAGTCTTTGTGTCAAAATGGAGATGCACTGGCCTGGGCAACATAAGAAGACTCTGTCTCTACAAAAAAACAGTTTTTTTAATTAGCCAGACGTGGTGGTGGCCAGGCTGGTCTTAAACTCCTGAGCTCAAGGGATCCTCCTGCCTCAGCCTCCTGAGTAGCTGGGACTACAGACATGTGCCTCCACATCCAGCTTACATTTATCTTTAAACAAGGGTTTGACCCCTTTCTGAAATTTACTTGAGTTAAGACATGAACCGTAAGTGATACTGCAGGCTCATTTTAGACCGTCGGGCACTCTGGTCTCAGAAGCCTGGGAGGTCAAGGTTGCAGTGAGCCATGATCATGCCACTACACTCCAGCCTGGGCAACAGAGTGAGACCCTGTCTCAAAAAAAAAAAAAAAAAAGTAGATGAGTCTGAATACACTAATTGCTAATCTGTGCTGTAGGCAGGTTTCTGACTGATTCATCTTTGAAAATCTTATCTACTTGTTTAAGTCAGTTGGTTTCCCCGAAACATGATACTGGTTGCCTAATACCTACAGTTGCTATTCAATATCTTTTTCTTTTTTTTTTCTCAAGAGATAGCAGAGAAAATGACCTTAGCATTTTAGGGTGGGTTTTATTTGCTCATACGTAAACATCTATATCACACATAGTTTGATGTAAAAAATGTTTGCCAAATGAAAAAGCATGCCATGCTCATGGATTGGAAGGATCAATATCGTTAAAATGGCCATACTGCCCAAAGCAATTTACAAATTCAATGCTATTCCTATCAAACTACCAATGTCATTTTTCACAGAGTTAGCAGAAGCTATTTTAAAATTCATATGGAACCAAAAAAGAGCCCAGCTAGCCAAAGCAATCCTAAGCAAAAAGAACAAAGCTGGAAGCATGACATTACTCGACTTCAAACTATACTATAAGCCTACAGTACACAAAACAGCATGGTTCTGGTGCAAACAGAGACCAGTGTAACAGCATAAAGAGCCCAGAAATAAATCCACACACCTACAGCCCTCTGATGTTTGACAAAGTCAACAAAAATAAGCATTGAGGAAAGGACCCCCTATTCAATAAATGGTGCTGGGATAACTGGCCAGTCATATGCAGAAGAATGAAATAGGACCCCTACCTTTCACTATATTAAAAAATTAACTCAAAATGGATTAATTATTTAAATGTAAACCTCAAACTATAAGAATTCAAGAAAACCTAGGAAATACCATTCTGGACATCAGCCTTGCGGAAGAATTTATGACTAAGTCCTCCAAAGCAATTGCCACAAAAACAAAAGTTGGTAAGTGGGACCTAATTAAAACTTTTTAGGGCGGGGTGGAGTCTCATGCTGTCTCCCAGGCTGATGAAGTGCAGTGGCACAATCTCAGCTCACTGCAACCTCCGCCTCCCGGGCTCAAGTGATTTGCCCCCCTACAGGTGCACACCACCATGCCTGGCTAATTTTTTTTTCTTTTTAGAGATGAGGTTTCACCACGTTGCCTAGGCAGGTCCCAGACTCCTGGGCTCAAACATTCCCCTCACCTCTGCCTTCCAAAGTGCTGGGATTACAGGCATGAGCCACCATGCCCAGCCAGGACCTGACTAAAGAGCTTCTGCACAGCAAAAGAAACTATCAACAAAGTAAACAGACAACCTACAGAGTGGGAGAAAATATTCACAAACTATGCATCTGATGAAGGTCTAATATCCAAATCTATAGGGAACTAAATTCAACAAGCAAAAAGCAACCCCATTAAAAAGGAGGCGAAAGACATGCAGAGACACTTCTCAAAAGAAAATATACAAGAAGTCAACAAACATGGAAATGCTCAATATCACTAGCCATCAGAAATATGCAAATCCAAACTACAGTGAGATACCATCTCACACCAGTCACAATGACTATTATTAAAAAGTCAAAAAATAGGCCTGGTGCAGTGGCTCACGCCTGTAATCCCAGCACTTTGGGAGGCGGAGGCGGGCGGATCCTGAGGTCAGGAGATTGAGACCATCCTGGCTAACACAGTGAAACCACGTCTCTACTAAAAATACAAAATATTAGCCAGGCGTGGTGGCACGCACCTGTAGTCCCAGCTACTTGGGAGGCTGATGCAGGAGAATCGCTTGAACCCGGGAGGCGGAGGTTGCAGTGAGCCAAGATCGTGCCACTGCACTCCAGCCTGGGCGACAGAGCAAGACTCCGTCTCAAAAAAAAAAAAAAAAAAAAAAAAAAAAGTCTAAAAATAACAGAGGCTGGTGAGGCTGAGGAGAAAGGGGAACACTTATGCACTGCTGGCAGGAATGGTAAATTAGTTCAGCCACTGTGGAAAGCTGTTTTCAGACTTTCCAAAGAACTCAAAACAGAACTACCATTTGCCTCAGCAATCCCATTACTGCATAAATATATCCAAAGGAAAATAAACTATTCTGCCAAAAAGACACATGCACTGGTATATTCATCGCAGCACTATTCACAATAGCAAAGACATGAAATCAACCTAAATGCCCATCAACAGTGGACTGGGAAAAGAAAATGTGGCACATATACACCATGGAATACTATGCAACCATAAAAAGAAAGAATCATGTCCTCTGTAGCAACGTGGGTGCAGCTAGAAGACACCACCCTAAGTGAACTAACACAGGGAGAGAAAACCAAATACTGCATGTTCTCACTTATGCGTGGGTACTCATGGACATAAAGTTAGCAACAATAGACACCAGGGACTACTAGAGGGGAAGGGAGGGAGAGGGGGACAGGGGTTAAAAAACTATCGGTTGCTATGCCCACTACCTGGGCGATGGGATCACTCATACCCCAACTCTCAGCATCACACAATACACCAGTGTAATAAATCTGCATAGGTACCCTCCCGAATCTAAAATAAACATTGAAATTAATTAATTTTTTTTTTCTTTTTGAGACGGAGTCTTGCTCTTGTCGCCCAGGCTAGAGTGCAATGGCATGATCTCGGCTCACTGCAACCTCTACCTCCCAGATTCAAGCGATTCTCCTGCCTCACCCTCCTGAGCAGCTGAGATTACAGGTGCCTGCCACCACGCCCGGCTAATTTTTGTATTTTTAGTAGAGACGGGGTATGCCATATTGGCCAGGCTGGTCTTGAACTCCTGACCTCGTGATCTGCCTGCTTCAGCCTCCCAAAGTGCTGGGATTACAGGTGTGAGCCACTGGGCCCAGCCAAAATTAATTAAAATTTTAATTTCATCTTATTAAAAAACAAAGATAAATTTACTCCTTTCCATTTTCAATATGCATTATACTGACATACATACTGTATTCTATGGTGAATTATATTGATTGAATTTCACATCTTAAACTAACACTGAGTTACCGTGAAAAACTCCATTGGATCATAATGTAGTATGTTTTTAATATATTTTAATACAATTTGCAAAAATTCTGTTTTAAAATTACAACTATGTTCCATAAATAAATATGTAAAAAATAAAAAATGTTTGTATTATTCAAGTGAAGATTATAGAGATCTTTTTTTAAAGGGAATAAAACACTTTATTTTAAAAATTCAGGCCCGGTGCAGTGGCTCACGCCTGTAATCCCAGCAATTTGGGAGGCCGAGGCGGGTGGATCACGAGGTCAGGGGTTTGAGACCAGCCTGACCAACATGGTGAAACCCCGTCTCTACTAAAAATATAAAAATTAGCTGGGCGTGGTGGCGGGTGCCTGTAATCCCAGCTACTCAGGAGGCTGAGGCAGGAGAATTGCTTGAACCCGGGAGGCGGAAGTTGCAGTGAGCTGAGATCGCGCCACTGCACTCCAGCCTGGGAGACAGAGCGAGACCTTGTCTCAAAAAATAACAAAATAAATAAAAAATAAAAATATAATAAATAAAAATTCAAATATGCTTCTAATGAAAACTCCCGTCCATTCATTAAGCACCCACAGAGTGCCGGGCACTGTACAAAACATTAGAAAGACCTGTTCAGGCTCTTTAGAGCAAAATTCACTATTCCGTGGCACTTGGCATGATGCTGACATTTTAGATCCATTGTCATAAAATGACCAAGATCTTCAAGACTTGCTCGAGAAACAAGTTTCCAATCCATAGTAGAAAGAGATCATGCAGGTTAATGCAGAAGGCAACTGGTGATGTCTGTCAACTGTCACTTAACGTCCTCTCCCTCTGAAGCTCCCACCTCCTCTTCCTCCTCTGAAACCACCACCTCTGCCACCTCCCCTGCCACCACCTCTGCCACCACCTCTGCCACCACCTCTGCCACCTCCCGTGCCACCACCTCTGCCACCACCTCTGCCACCACCTCTGCCACCTCCCCTTCTTCCTCCTCGGCCTCCCCTGCCACCACGTCTTGGAGGTCCTTTCTCACCTGGAGGCCGAGGTAAAAACCTCTGCAGTGGCAGCAGCTCATATGGGTCTATATAAAACTTCTAGAGTTTTTTATAGGATGAAGCCTTCCCGTTTTCTGACATTTTAACGGAAAAATAAAAATCTCTAAGTTGTCCAAATATTTCATCCGCTTTTCCAATTTGTTCTTTGTTTTCTAAGTAAACAGGAGCATTGAAATAAGACACCTTATTTTCGTCTGCAGTACGTTTACAAACTATGTCCTCTTCACAGGGATGCGGGAACTCTCCTAATAAGACGACACATTCCAGAGGTCCTTGGCCTCGGCCTGTGTTAAAGCCTCCGTGGCCACCCCCTCGTCCAAATCCTCCCTGTCGCCACCTCTGATATTTCCACCGCCTCCACCTCAGAAGCGGTTGCTGCTGCTGCCGCGGTTGAAACCGCCACCTCCACCACCTCGGTCAAAGCCTCCACGACCCCCGCCCGGAAAAGACATTCTCTGTCTTCCCAGCGCCATGTGCACCTCTGGCCCTGCTCTTGAACACACACCCCTGGAGATCTTTTTGAACATATACTTAGTCTCAACTAGCTTTAAATTCAGAAGTAGCAACTCCATAGCAATTCAACTTATTTCTACCTTATTAATCATACTGGTCACCTCGAAGAAGCTTCATTGCTATCATCCAGTTTAGACTGGAATGTCATAAATCTCTAGACTGAGTAGCATAATACTCACTATTCAAATAAAATCAAATTTTGTAATGTTATGACACCTCCAAATACAAAAAGCAAACCCATGGATGTTAGGTTAAGGTATAGAGACAAGTATTCCTACTTACTATTTTTTAGGGCAGACATATCCCAGCCAGGATGATTGCAAAATGAAATGGAAATCACATGGTGTAAGGGGACTTGGGACTCACACAGACTGAATTTTCATTCCAACTCTTACATATACGAGCTGCGTGACTCTGGGTAGATTGCATATTCTCCTAGAGTTTCAGTTTCCTCGTTTGTACAACGGATGTTAACACTTACGTGTAAGGCCGGGCGCGGTGGCTCACGCCTGTAATCCCAGCACTTAGGGAGGCCGAGGCGGGTGGATCACGAGGTCAGGAGATCGAGACCATGGTGAAACCCCGTCTCTACTAAAACCACAAAAAAAAATTAGCTGGGCGTGGTGGCGGGCGCCTGTAGTCCCAGCTACTCAGGAGGCTGAGGCAGGAGAATGGCGTGAACCCGGGAGGCGGAGCTTGCAGTGAGCCGAGATCGCGCCACTGCACAACAGCCTGGGCAACAGAGCAGGACTCCATCTCATAAAAAAAAAAAAAAAAACACCCTTACGTGTTATGGCTGACGTGGGGATAAAAGAGAACCAATACGGATGCATGGGCACGGCCCAGTCCACAGAGCAGCTGGCATCAACAAATGGAAGCCCCCTTCCCATCTTGTCTTTACTTGCACTACAAAACTGTGAATATGTGGGTATAAAAAGTAGTCTTATAAGAGACAGAATTGGAAAATTTTGCAAAAAGAGGTTGAGAGAGTGTCACATCTTGTGGCATGAGTTGTTGGCATACACTTGAGCTTTGTGCTGTGAGATATTCGTGGAACTTCAATAGCTTTAAGAGAACAGTTTAGATGTCATCTTATTAACCTACCATAAAACTTCCTCTTGTTTTCAGAGATTTCTGGACAATACCTTTTACAGCTCTAATAGTGCACTTCTCTCCCTATTGTGTGGACTATTCTAATAGATACAAAGTGGTATTTCACCAGCAGATGCTACTGCAGTTTATATGATGATTTCAAACTGAGAATCCCTTTAAGGTTATGCAGTAGGTTTTTTTGGAAATAGGATGAAAGCCCTTAAGTCTAAAATCCTATGAAATAGGTTTACAGCATATAATTCTTTGTTGCAATGTCTATCATACTATCTTACATCCACATACGTATTGATTTCCTAATACATATGTATGAGAGTGAAAGTTATTGAGGGCAGAGACTGTGCCATATATTCCCTGCACCCCTGGTGCCTATCTCAGCACATGATATACAGTAGATGCTCAATAAATACTTTAACTTAAAAAATGCACGGGCTGGACACAGTAGCTCAGGCCTGTAATCCAAGCACTTTGGGAGGCTGAGGCAGGTGGATCATGAGGTCAGGAGATCGAGACCATCCTGGCTAACATGGTGAAACCCCATCTGTATTAAAAATACAAAAAATTAGCCAGGCATGGTGGCAGGTGCCTGTAATCCCAGCTACTTGTGGGCTGAGGCAGGAGAATTGCTTGAACCCAGGAGGCGGAGGTTGCAGTGAACCGAGATCGCACCACTGCACTCCAGCCTAGGTGATAGAACGAGACTCCATCTCAAAAAAAAAAATGCACTAAGAATAAATCAGTAGACATAAAAATACATACGAATACAATTTACAGACATGGTCAGGAGCTCAAAATCCAGTCTTCAACATTTAAAACCATATCCATCTTTCAAGACCCTTAGTGAAATGCAACTTTTTCCCTGAAACTCCTCTGATCCTTCCACAACCCCAGGATATAATCTTCCCCACGTTAGAGTTCCCACAGCACTTTGTACCTCTTCTCTTAAAATACTCTCCACTTTCTGCCTTACGTTATAATCTGTCCAGTGACTTAGATATACATAAACTCCTGCCTGTTGCTTGTGTTGTCCTTAGGTGTCCCCCAGTGCTGTGGGTCTTCACCAAATGCTTGCTGAATTCTCTCACCCCTTATTCAACAGCTAAGCTCTGAAATCTTAAAAGTAAACAAAAAGTTTATTGTTTATTTATTTATTTATTTAGAGAAAAGTCTCGCTCTGTCACCCAGGCTGGAGTGCAGTGACGCAATCTTGGCTCACCGCAACCTTCCTCTCCCGGGTTCAAGCGATTCTCCTGCCTCAGCCTCCTGAGTAGCTGCGATTACAGGTGCATGCCACCACGCCTGGCTAATTTTCTGTGTTTTTAGTAGAGACAGGGTTTCACCATGTTGGCCAGGATGGTGTCAAACTCCTGAGCTCAGGCGGTCCGCCCACCTCGGCCTCCTAAAATGCTGGGATTACAGGCGTCAGCCATGGCGCCTGGCTACAAAAAGCTTTAAAGTAGCTTCAAAACCCATTTGCAAATAGGTGTATGCAGAACAAGATGAAAACAAGAAAACATTGAGCTTCATATAATAGAAGGGTTCTGCCTGGATTTGCATGTGGCCCCATCATTTGTTTGCTGTTGGGCCGTGGTCAGGTTACTTAGCTGCTCTCTGCCTCCACATAGGCTTGCTGCCTGTGCATCCCTCATCTACAAAATGGGAATAATAAGAATATCTAACAATGAGAAGTGGAGAAAACATATGTAAAGGCCTTTGAAGAGAGCTTGTCAAAGCTCAATAATTGTACTCAATAATTGTCAACTACCATTCAATAATAATAATCATAATCATAAAAATATATGACTCAAAGAAAGAGTCCTACTTCATATCCAGCTTCTCAAAAGAATATCAGATATTGGACCTGTGAAAGGAATGACAATGAGATGTAGTTTCACATTGCTAAGTTGTTTTTTTCTTTTAGCCATTCAATTTCTGTAGTCCCCGCTCTAAGCCCATGGTCAACCTTTTTTTTTTCCTTCTAAAATTTCTTCCCTTCTGGTAAGATTATCTTTGCCTTAAAAAGGGCCCTTTTCATCCCCCTACCCCCTTACCCTTCCCAGAAGTTGGTTAGTGGGCACAAAAATACAGTTAGATGGAAGGAACAGAAGAAGTTCTAGTGTTCAACAGCACAGCAGGGTGACGATCGTTAACAATAACTTATATTTCAAAATGGCTAGAAGAAAGATTCGGAATGTTCCCAACACAAATAAATGATAAATATTTGAGGTAATGGATATGCAAATTATCCTGATTTGATCACTACCCATTTTATGCATGTATCAAAATATCACATGTACCCTACAAATATGTACAATTGTCATGTATCAATAAAAACAAAAAAGGGCCTGTTTCTCTTTGCCTTCCTCCCTGAATTCCCTCCTGTCCCAGATATGTGTTGTTCCTGGCACTCTCCGGCCCCACGTTCAGCCAGCACTGAGTCAGCAGGAAGGATCTCACAGCTTATATCCTGAGGTTCAACCCTCCACCCCTTGAGGTAATAATCCTCCCGCTTTTAGTCATTCATATCCTTTGGCTCATAGATATTTTGAGTCTAATGCCTTCTCACTGCTGACCTAAATAATATCCCTTGGTTTTTAGAGATAATACAAAGTTGATTTTAGTAACAACCTTGAGTCATCACAGAAGCTAATGAAGTTGGGGATTCTATGCAGCCATCCAAGCATATAAAGCCCATTTCCCTGGGTCCCTTTTCCTTAGCTCAAGGCCACAAAAATCAGAACATGAATTCCAGCCCACATTTGCATTATGTCTAATAATTATGAGTTATAAATCAAGCCAACAAAGAGCTAAATATGTTCTATTCTCCTACTTTGATAAATATACCTCCATAATAATCCACAAGGTCAAAGTCGAGTGTAGAATTCTCAGACTCCTTGGTGCTCTGCCCAGGAATGTGGTAGCAGAGGGAGAGCTGATCCTCAGCCCCAGGCGACACTTTTCCCTTTCATTGTAGATAGCCCTGTCCTCACTTGAGAAGCCTGGCGTACCCCTGTGTGGACTTCCTAGGCCCCATGCAAGCTCCATGCACAAGTCTCACCCCTTCAGACAGCAGAGCCTTGGGCACCATTTGGACAAGCACAGTTTGCCCTTTGAAATGGACCCAGGGAAGAGGCGGTGCAGGCTCAGGCACATTTGGCCAGGGGCCTGAGTGCCCGGAGTGTGGCCTAGAAACGAGGGTGAGAGCTCTGGGTGGACCGGGCGATAGTCCGTGGAGGGCCAGAGAGGCACCTTCTCAAGCACAGGATTCAGGGCAGGGGTCCTCTTGCTGAGATGGACGGCTCCGTTTGCTCAGTGCAGTGGTGCCTGCCTCATGTCTTCTCAGTGCACCTTTCATTCAGCCTCAGCCACCATGGGGAGCTCCTTGGAAGCGCAGGCTTCCCTTGTGCTGCCAGCAAACTCAAGCTACACTTTCTGCCCCAGGGCAAATCCATTATTGTAGGATTTTTGCCTGAGCACAAATACAGCCCAGGAACACTTACTTGCATGTTAACAGCCTCAGGGGAAGACCTCAACCGGTGTGGATAAGTGGGCAAATGCTCGAGGCTCCCCTTTCAGGTGGACCGTTCTGGATAACTTTCCTGAGCCTCTCAGAAGATCCTGCACAAAACAGTCCATGGCAGCAGCCTCAATAGCGTGCCATTATTTTGGCTTTTCCTTCTCGCCTGCCTCACTCTCCCCCACTTCTCACTCTTGCTTCTTGGGATCACTTCCCAAGTAAACCACCCACACCTAAGTCCGTACTCCAGCTCTGCTTTTAGGGGTAAAGGCATACCTTGGAGATATTACAGGTTTGGTTCTAGGTCATCACAATAGAGCAAGTCACATGACATTTTTTGCTTTCTGGTTCATATAAAAGTTATGTTGCTGGGCGCGGTGGTGCACGCCTGTAATCCCAGCGCTTTGGGAGGCTGAGGCAGGTGGATCACCTGAGGTCAGAAGTTCGAGACCAGCCTGGCCAACATGGTGAAACTCCATCTCTACTAAAAATACAAAAATAGTGGTGCGCACCTGTAGTCCCAGCTACTCCGAAGGTTGAGGCAGGAGAATTGTTTGAACCCGGGAGGCAGAGGTTGCAGTGAGCCAAGATCATGCCACTGCACTCCAACCTGGGCGACAAGAGTAAGACTCCGTCTCAAAAAAAAAAAAAAAAAAAGTTATGTTTACACCATTGTAGTCAATTGAGTGCAATAGTCTAAAATATAATGTACATACCTTACTTTGAAAATACTTGATGGCCAAAAAATGCTAACCATCATCTGGGCCTTCAGCAAGTCATAATCGTTTTGCTGGTGGGCAGTCTTGCCTCAGTGTTGATGGCTACTGACTGATCAGGGTGATGGTTGCTGAAGGCTGGAGTGAATGTGGCAATTTATTAAAATAAGATGACAATGAAGTTTGCCGTATTGATTGACTCTTCCTTTCACAAAAGATTTCACTGTAGCATGCTGTGCTGTTTGATAGCACCTTACCCACAGTAGAATTTATATCAAAATTGGAATCAATCCTCTCAAACCCTGCCACTGCTCTATCAACTAAGTTTATGGAATGTTCTAAGTCCTTTGTTGTTCTTTCAACAATGTTCACAGCATCTCCACCAGGAGTAGAGTCCATCTCAAGAAACCACTTTCTTTGCTCATGCACAATAAGCAACTCCTCATCCATTAAGATTGCAGCAATTTGGCCAGGCGCTGTGGCTCACGCCTATAATCCCAGCACTTTGGGAGGCCGAGGCAGGCAGATCATCTGAGGTCGGGAGTTTGAGACCAGCCTGATCAACATGGAGAAACCCTGTCTCTACTAAAAATACAAAATTAGCCAGGCGTGGTGGTGCATGCCTGTAATCCCAGCTACTCAGGAGGCTGAGACAGGAGAATCACTTGAACCCAGGAGGCAGAGGCTGTGGTGCGCCAAGATTGCGCCATTGCACTCCAACCTGGGCAACAAGAGTGAAACTCCGTCTCAAAAAAAAAAAAAAAAAAAAAAAAAGATTGCAGCAATTCACTCACATCTTCAGGCTCCACTGGTAATTCTAGTTCTCTTGCTATCTCCACCACAACTGTGGTTACTTCCTCTGCTAAGGTCTTGAACCCCTCAAAGTCATTTGTGAGGGTTGGAATCAACTTCTTCCAAACTCTTATTAATGCTGCAATTTTTACCTCCCCTCGTGAACCATGAATGTTCCTAATGGCATCTACAATAGTGAATCCTTTCCAGAAGGTTTCTAATTTACTTTGCCCAGATCCATCAAAAGAATCATGATCTATGGGAGCAACGGCCCTATAAAATATATTTCTCAAATAATAAGACTTGAAAGTCAAAATGACACCTCAATCCATGGGCTACAGAATAGATGTTGTGTTAGCAGGCATGAAAACAGCATTCATTTCCCTGTCCATCTCCATTAGAGCTCTTCAGTGACCAGGTACAATGTCAATAAGCTAAAGTATTTGAAAGGAATCTTTTTTTCTGAGCAGTAGGTCTCAACAATGGGATTAAAATACTCGGTAACCCATGTGGTCAACAGCTGTGATGTCATCCAAGTGTTGTTGTTCCATTTGTAGAGCACAGGCAGAGTAGATTTAGCATAATTCTTAAAAGGTGCCCTAGGATTTATGGAATGGCAAATGAGCATTGGCTTCTAACAAGAGTGTCAGCCTGTCCTTTGAATTTTTTTTTTTTTAGATAGGGTCTTACTCTGTTGCCCAGGCTGGATTGCAGTGGCATGATCTTGGCCCACTGAAGTCTTGACCTCCTGGGCTCAAGCGATCC
Source organism: Pan troglodytes (assembly GCF_028858775.2). Classification (NCBI taxonomy): domain Eukaryota; kingdom Metazoa; phylum Chordata; class Mammalia; order Primates; family Hominidae; genus Pan; species Pan troglodytes. The sequence continues at coordinate 186,207,879 of NC_072401.2, forward strand.
TCCCACCTCAGCCTCCTGAGTAGCTGAGACTAGAGGCACACACCACCATACCTGGCTAATTTTTTTTTTTTTTTTTTGGTAGAGGCAGGGTTTCACCATGTTGCCCAGGCTGGTCTCAAACTCCTAAGCTCAAGCAATTCTCCCGTCTCAGCCTCTCAGCCTTCCAGAGTGCTGGGATTACAGGCATGAGCCACTGTGACTGGCTCCTTTGAAGCTTTGAAGCCAGGCATGGACTTATCCTCTCTATCCAAAGTCCCAGATGGCATCTTCTTCCAATAGAAGGCCGTTTCACCTACACTGACAATCCATTGTTCAGCATAGCCACTTTCATCAATGATCTTAGCCAGATCTTCTGGATAACTTGCTGAAGCTTCTACATCAGAACTTGCAGCTTCATCTTGTGCTATTATATCATAGAGATGTCTTCCTTTCTTAAACCTCATGAACCAACCTATGCTAACTTCAGACTTTTCTTCTGTAGCTTCCTTATCTCTCTCGGCCTTCATAAAATTGAAGAGAATTAGGGCTTTGCTATGGATTAGGCTTTGGCTTAAGGGAATGTTGTGGTTGGCTTCGTCTTCTGTCCAGACCACTTAAACTTTCTCCATACCAGCAATAAGGCTTTGTTTTCTTTCTTTTTTATTTTTAATATTATAGACTTGGTTTATTGTAAAAGTAATTCAAGAATACCCAGTTAAAATCTTATCCCAGTGCTACCCAATACAAGGAAGAAGCAGTTAAGCACTTTTACATTAGGAACAAGGACATAAAAGAGAGACCACATCAAGGCTATGATTCAAACTCAAAAAGAGAAAGGACTCTTAGGTCTCCTTCAGGTCAGTACAGAGGGTATCATGAGATTAAAGCACTGTGCCAGGTATCACAGCACTGTTACAACACTGAGGTATAACTGGGCAAATTAAAGTCGAGGGGAAAAGAAGATTGGAGGGAAAAGAAGATCTCCATATTCTTGTTTTGTGGGTGTACTTAAGTGATTGAAATTCTAGAAACAGCTGCCTTTAATGACAGCAAGATGTAAGACAAGTCTTTATTAAAGAGAAAGAAGCTTATAAAGTTCTCCATCAAGGTCCCCCTAAATCTTCAAAGCCCCCCAACCTTCCCACCCTCCCCCTAAGCTAAAGCTACTCTGCTGGTATATAAGATGCAATCTTAATTTGTGGCTTATGGGCAAATTATAGGCACTCCTTCCAAGTAGCTTTGATCTTCTGCACATAAAAAAAAAAAAATCCTGGGTGGGCACAGTGGCTCACGTCTGTAATCCCAGCACTTTGGGAGGCTGAGGCAGGAGGATCACCTGAGGTCAGGAGTTCGAGACCAGCCTAACCAACGTGGAGAAACCCCATCTCTACTAAAAATACAAAATTAGCCAGGCATGGTGGTGCATGCCTGTAATCCCAGCTACTTGGGAGGCTGAGGCAGGAGCATCACTTGAACCCAGGAGATGGAAGTTGTGGTGAGCCGAGATCACGCCATTGCACTCCAGCCTGGGCAGCAAGAGTGAAACTCTGTCTCAAAAACAAAACAAAACAAGACAAAAAACTCTATAGGCCAGGTGCAGTGGCTCATGCCTGTAATCCCAGCACTTTGAGAGGCTAAGGCGGGAAGATCACAAGGTCAGGAGTTCGAGACCAGCCTGGCCAATATGGTGAAACCTCGTCTCTACTAAAAAATACAAAAAAATTAGCCAGGCGTGGTGGCAGGCACCTGTAGTCCCAGCTACTTGTGAAGCTGAGGCAGGAGAATGGCGTGAACCCGGGAGGCGGAACTTGCAGTGAGCCGAGATCACACCACTGCACTCCAGCCTGGGCGACAGAGCTAGACTCCATCTCAAAAAAAACAAAAAACAAAACAAACAAACAAAAAACTACAAGAATTAGCTTGGGCATGGTGGCACATGCCTGTAATCCCAGCTGCTCAGGAGGCTGAGGCAGGAGAATTGCTTGAACCCGGGAGGCAGAGGTTGCAATGAGCCGAGATCGCACCACTGCACTCCAGCCTGGGCAACAGAGCAAAACTCCATCTCAAAAAAAAAAAAAAATTAATAAATAAATACTCTTTGGAAACCATTATTACTCCTGTAGACACATACTCTAGTTACATCATCTCTTCCTGTAAAAATAAAGGTATAATCATGATTATCTCTATTTCTTTGCTAAATTCAACTATCAATATACATTTATTAATCTGATCATTTTCCAGCTAACTCTTTAACTCTTGACCTTACAATATTCTCTCCAGGGTCAATTTTCAGCATATAGAAGTAGGGGCAAGTCTTAAAAGTAAGAACAATCTTGAAGGCAATTTTTTAATCTAGTCTGGAATGTGTTCATCACAAATGAGAACTACAAACTAGAAGTTACTTCCAAAACTAAGGCAAAGGTAAACTTCCAAAACTAAATGAAGGTAAACCACTATAAAGCTTATTTCTGTCCCGCACATTATGAACCTACTCAGTGATTTCCAACCAAGGCTTAAAAATTAGTCCAAGAGAGTCCATGGGGGAAAATAAAGCCACTTCTGGTTTGCTTCTTTCCAATTCATCAGATAATATCTATCGTGTGTCCAGAGGGCATGGAGTACTCCCCTAGGCACTCTCCGTAGTAATTAGGGCTTTGTTTTCTTATCATATATTTTCACTGGAGTAGCACTTCCGATTTCCTCTGAGAACTTTTTCTCTGCATTTACAACTTGGCTAACTTTGGCACAAGAAGTATAGCTTTCAGCCAGTTTCGGTTTTCAACATGGACTTCCTCATTAAGCCTAATCATCTCTTGCTTTTGACTGAAAATGAAAAACATGTATCTCATCCTTTAATTTGAACACTAAAAGGCCATTGTAGGACTATTCATTGACATGATTTTAATATTGTTGAGTCTCAATAAATAGGGAGGGCCAAGGAGAGAGAGATGGAGAAACGGCTGGTCAGGGGAGCAGTCGGAACACACACAACGTTTATCAATTCACTTTGCCATCATATAGGGGCCTGGTTCATGGCACCCCAAAATAATTACAACAGTTACATCAGAGGTCACCTATCACAGATAACCAAAACAGAGATAATAGTAATGGAAAAGTTTGAAGTATTGTAAGAATTACCAAAATGTGACAGAGTCACAAAGTGAGCACGTGATGATAGAAATATGGCACAGATAGATGCTCCATGCATGGTTGCCAAACCTTCAATCTGTGAAAAGCACAATATCTGCAAAGTGTAATAACATGACTTATGCCTGCACTCAACAGAATAAAGGGACAAATCCAGGAAATGGAAGGACCAGTCCATTCCAAGTATAACAATATCATCAGCACAATCTCGCTGGAGTCCTTCATCAACGAAGGCAAAAAGTATCCTCCACACATTTATATTATTACCTAAACTCCTGTTAAAGAGGTTTGGGGGATTTTTTAAGGGACTGGCCCCTTTGTTCTCTCCTCTATTTTAATGTCTCAATTCCTTTTTTTTTGAGATGGAGTTTTGCTCTTGTTGTCTAGGCTGGAGTGCAGTGGCCCCATCTCAGCTCACTGCAACCTCCACCTCCCGGGTTCAAGTGATTCTCCTGCCTCAGCCTCCCAAGTAGCTGGGATTACCGGTGCCCACCACCATGCCCAGATAATTTCATATTTTTAGTAGAGACGGGGTTTCACCATGTTGGTCAGGCTGGTCTCTAATTCCTGACCTCAGGTGATCTGCCCGCCTTGGCCTCCCAAAGTGCTGGGATTATAGGCGTGAGCTACTGTGCCCGGCGGCTTCGGCCTCTAAATTCTTTTTATGGAGCCTCATTTTCACAGTTAAATGTCCTCAATTGACTGTGGCCTGTTGGGAGGTAGGATGGAGGAAGCTTCTTATGGAAAATGAACGTGGAAGGGAAGCACACCAGAAGCAAGAAAGTGTCATCAATTTTTCCATCAAAGACTCCGTGAAAAAGAGGAAGCACAAGTAGCCTGTTTTTGTGGCTGACCGTTGGACTGCGGACTGCACCTGCAGCTACCAGGTTCTTCTGGATAGTCCCAGTTTTAAATTTTTGACCTGATATTCATGAACACAGTGCTACTGGGCAGACCTTTGTCCAGGTTTAAGCTTCAGAAAATAAGGTCTTCATGCAGTGGGAGGCTTAGTTAGGGTCATGATGCTGCCCTGGGGCATCTGTCACTTCTGACCTGGAGGAAACTTGGCATCTACTATTTACCTCCACACTTGAACAGCCAAGAATGGGCTGAGCACAGTGGCTCACATCTGTAACTCCAGCACTTTGGGAGGCCAAGGCAGGAGGATCGCTTGAGGCCAGGAGATCAAGACCAGCCGGGGCAACATAGTGAGATCTTGTCTCTGTAAAAAACAAACAAACAAACAAAACCGAGGATGGGTGGGTGGCAGAGAGCGGATCAGTCTGGGAAACCACGAATCTAAGAGCTGGAAGAAACCTTAGACCAGCCCCTCATTAACAGATGAGACTCTCCCCTGGGACTATAGCCTAGGGTAATGCATTGAGCTTTTCCAGAGATTTGAAAATAATCAATCCTAAAACCCCCAAGTATACTGCTACTGTTTGCTATTTAATAATGTTTGCTAGGCCGGGTATGGTGGCTCACGCCTATAATCCCAGCACTCTGGGAGGCTGAGGTGAGTGGATCACCTGAGGTCAGGAGTTCGAGACCAGCCTAGCCAACATGGCGAAATCCCGTCTCTACTAAAAATACAAAAAATTAGCTGGGCGTGGTGGTGTGCACCTGTAATCCCAGCTACTCAAGAGGCTGAGGCAGGAGAATCATTTGAACTCGGGAGGTGGAGGTTGCAGTGAGCCAAGATTACACCATTGCACTCCAGCCTGGGCTACAAGAGCAAAATTCCATCTCAAAATAATAATGATAATCATAATGTTTTCTACAAGCAAGGGGTTGCTTTGTACTGTGAACTGGTGTGAAGGGCTCCACCATGTGTAAGCTTTTGGAGCTGATTTTATTATCTGTGTTGCCCCACAATGGTGAAGGGAAGATGGCACACCAAAATAGGGGCATTGGTGCCAGGGCATCAGGTAAATAGGCATCTACAGATCTGAGAACAGATTGCTACCATTCGTTATAATCAATGCTACAATAACCTTGTAGGTTTGGTCCCTCCTCTTCAGAAATTACAATGTCTTCCCTACAGTTATGCATAAACATCTTTTATGTACAAGTGCTGGAAAATTTTAATCTCCAGATACAAGGCCATGGAAAAGGTTTTAGATATGCTACGTATTATTCAGCAAACATTTATTAAACTGTCCATGGGCCAACCAGTGTTTTAGGGCTGTGGGACAGAAAGGTCAATAAATACAAGACCTTTGGCTGGAGAAACTCACAGTTCTTGGCCTGGAATGAACAACCAACAAATCATTGCAATTCTATGTGATGTGCATTATTGTAGCATTATAATGATCTTTTCTTTTTCATATGTTCCCCCAATGACAACGGCTCAACAAAATGTAAATGGAGGTTACAGAGATCCAGCATCTTAAACAATTCTTCTATGCTCCCTCTCCAGGTTCCTCTGCCAAGATGCAAATACTCCAAGAATGACAATGCCTTTATCAAATCCACTCTCTCTTACTTGAAGTCAGCCTGAGGTCATAGGATGCAACTTTCCCCAGATAATTTTGCCCCATCCTTCATAAACCTTCAAATCTAGCCTGTGACAGACTTCAAAGACAAAACAAAACAAAAAAAATTTTCCTGCTATTCACATTTTTAAAAACACCTGTTAACTTCATCACTTTATTCTTTTTCCAATATCAGTGTAGAAACCACAAATTGGCTTTGAAAATAATACATTATTAACATCATCAAACATCAAAAATATCAGGCAGAACAAATAACTTTATAGAGTTTGTCTAAATAAGACAATTGAAAAGACAAACTTTTAAAGTATCCTAATTTAATAGAAAATTGTTCAAAATATGGTGAAGCAAACAGAAAAAAAACTTAGCAACCAGTATCATGAAAAGAAAGTAAATACAGTGAGCTGAGCTTTGGGTGTGTTTATCATGAAAATGGAAAATGAGAAGGAGCCAACATGCAGTGATCTGAATAAAATGTGTTATTACTAACATATTTTAGTAATAAGCAAACTGAACTATATTCATCCCTTCATCTACTCAATGACTAAAAGGAATAATGCTTTAGGTTTGCGCAACTTTGGTTAAAAGGATGAAAAACCTTTTGAGCTATTTAAAAAGCAACTAATTGGGCCAGGCGTGGTGGCTCATAATTCTAGCACTTTGGGAGGCCACGGTAAGAGGATCACTTGAGCTCAAGTATTTGAGACCAGCTTGGGCAACATAGTGAGGCCCCACTTCTCCAAAAAAAATTTTAAATTAGCCAGGCATGGTGGCGCACACCTGTAGTCCCAGCTACTTGGGAGGCTGAGGTGGCAGCATCTCTTGAGCCTAGAAGTTTGAGGCTGCAGTAAGCTATGATTGCACCCCTACACTTCAGCCTGGGTGACAGAATGAGACCCTGTCTCAGAAAAGAAAAAAAAAGTAACTGAAATTAAATTAGACCAACTGTAGGATTAATTTAATTTAATTTGTAGTAGTTTAGGAAAACATGTTTCCTGAAGAAATGACAACCAAAGAATGACAGACACTTCCTTAAATATCTAAAAAGCTGCTAATGTCTTTGTTTAGATAGCTGTCACTGACAGAGGACCAACAATGATGGCTTTTACTTTTATAAAAATTGTAAGACTTTGGGTTAAAGATGACAAAATGAAGCCAAATAACAAGTTCTACCTCTCTTAACACCTAAAGACAACAGAAAAAGCACAAGTCACCTGGAGTAACCAGACACAGAAACAGGTCAGGCTGTAAACTTCAGAAGGAGACGATGGTCAACAAAAAGGGAAAGAAAATGTTGGCAAGGCCCATCCAGGTGCCAGATCCGCTCCCACCAAAGAAAAGAGGTCTAGAGCCACTGGGCAGTACACAACAGGCAGTGTCTAGGGCCACAAAGCCGTAAAGACCTCCAAGGACATTTCAGATCTCAAAAAAAGTTATCCTATCAAAATGAAAAATATAAGACTAAAAATTAATTAAAATGTTAGGTCTGTACTATAAAAACCCTTACAAAAATTTTATAGGAAAATTATATTTAGTCTGGGCGTGGTGGCTCACACCTGTCATCCCAGCACGTTGGGAGGCCAAGGCAGTTGGATTGCTTGAGCCCAAAAGTTCCAGACCAGCCTGGGCAGCATGGCAAAACCCTGTCTCTACTAAAAACACAAAAATTAGTGGGGCGTGGTGGCACACGCCTCTAATCTCAGCTACTTGGGAGGCTGAGGCACGAGAATTGCTTGAACCCAGAGGCAGAAATTGCAGGGAGCTGGGATTGTGCCACTACATTCTGATCTGGGTGACACAGCAAGACTCTGTCTCAAAAAAAAAAAAGGAAAAAAAAAAAAGATTAGCATTGACTTCACTTTTACTTATTTTTTTCTGTTAAATTCAAGTAAAATACAACCACCCAAGTAAAAAAAAATCTTGTTGAATTAGCTCAATGGAAGAAGGAGATGATGAAGATAAGAACGGTAAATAGAAATGACTCAATCTGAACAGAGACACATGGGCTGAAAAAAAATAGAGTCTCAGGAAGCCTTGAAATAACAAAAGTTCTAGCGTTCATTCACTGGAGTCATACAAGGAGAAAAGACATCATAAGAAGCTGAAAAAAGAATTTGGAGAAATAACAGCTGAAAACATCCCAAATTTGGTGAAAGACATAAGTCTTCAGATTCAAGAAAATCTGAGTGAACTCCAAGTTAAATAAATCCAAAGCAGTCCCTACCAAGACACATCATAATCAAACTTCCAAAAGCAAAAGGCAAAGAAAGCAATCTTTTTTTTTTATTTTGTTTTGTTTTCTTTTTTTTTATTATACTTTAAGTTTTAGGGTACATGTGCACAACATGCAGGTTTGTTACATATGTATACATGTGCCATGTTGGTGTGCTGCACCCATTAACTCGTCATTTAACATTAGGTATATCTCCTAATGCTATCCCTTCCCCCTCCCCCCACCCCACAACAGGCCCCAGTGTGTGATGTTCCCCTTCCTGTGTCCAAGTGTTCTCATTGTTCAATTCCCACCTATGAGTGAGAACATGCGGTGTTTGGTTTTTTGTCCTTGCGATAGTTTGCTGAGAATGATGGTTTCCAGCTTCATCCATGTCCCTACAAAGGACATGAACTCATCATTTTTATGGCTGCATAGTATTCCATGGTGTATATGTGCCACATTTTCTTAATCCAGTCTATCATTGTTGGACATTTGGGTTGGTTCCAAGTCTTTGCTATTGTGAATAGTGCCGCAATAAACATACGTGTGCATATGTCTTTATAGCAGCATGATTTATAATCCTTTGGGCATATACCCAGTAATGGGATGGCTGGGTCAAATGGTATTTCTAGTTCTAGATCCCTGAGGAATCGCCACACTGACTTCCACAATGGTTGAACTAGTTTACAGTCCCACCAACAGTGTAAAAGTGTTCCTATTTCTCCACATCCTCTCCAGCACCTGTTGTTTCCTGACTTTTTAACAAAGAAAGCAATCTTAAAAACAATCAGTAAGAAATGAAACGTTTCCTGCAGGGGAACACCAACCCAAATAACAACAGAAATCATCCAAAATCACAGAGGCCAGAGGAGGTGACGTGACAATTTGCAAGTCTGAAAGAAAACGTCAACTGCACATTCTATATTCAAAGAAAATATTCTTCAGAAAGGAAGGGGAAATAAATGAAAACGCCCTCAGACCAAAGAAAACAAAGAGAATTTGTCACCAGCACGCCTACCACTAAAGAATAGCTGAAGTAATTTTTCCAGATAGAAAGGAAATGATAACAGAAGAAGGCCAAGAACTTGAGAGGAAAGAAAGAACCATGGAATGAGTAAAACTAAAGATAAATATAATAGACTTGCCTTCTTCTTATGAATTTCTGAAATCATATTTGATGATTAAAGCAAAAATTGTAATAGCATATGTTGGAATGCTCAATATAAAAAAATAAATATTTGAAAGAATTATACCTAAAAAGTAGAGAGGATAAAGACCTAAATGAAAGTAAGTTTTCAATGCTCCACTGCAAGGAGTTAAATGTTGATAGCAATAGGCTAAGTTATAGATATATACTGTAATACCTACAGCAACCACCGAGAGAGCTATGTAAAGTGATATACTCAAACACAGTATAAATTAAACAAGATGGAATTTTAAAAGTGATCAAGTATCCCATGGGAAGACTAGAACAGGGAAACAGGAAACAAACAGAAAACAAATAATAAAATGGCAGAATTGAGCTCTAACACATCAAGAATTACTTTAAAAGTACATGGTCTATCAATTTACCTTTGATGTAAAGAATAGAGATGGCAGTTTAAAGAAAATAAAACATAACCCAACTACATGTCATCTACAAGAACCTCACTTCAAATACAGCATAAGTAAGTTGACACTAAAAAAAAAAAAAAGAAAAGAGAAGAAAAGAAAAAAGATATGTTATGCTAACATCAGTAATAAGCAAGAGTTGGCCAGGCGTGGTGGCTCATGCCTGTAATCCCAGCACTTTGGGAGGCCAAGGCAGGAGGATCACCTGAGGTTGGGAGTTCGAGACCAGCCTGACCAACATGGAGAAACCCCGTCTCTACTAAAAATACAAAAATTAGCCGGGCGTGGTGGCACATGCCTCTAATCCCAGCTACTCAGGAGGCTGAGGCAGGAGAATCACTTGAACCCAGGAGGCAGAGGTTGCAGTGAGCCGAGATTGCACCACTGCACTCCAGCCTGGGCAACAAGAGTGAAACTCCGTCTCAAAAAAACAAACAAACAAACAAAAAACCCAAAAGTGGTTGTATTGATAACAGATAAAATAGATTTCCAAAAAAAGTTAATAAGGACATTACATAATGTAATAAGAAACATTACATTATAATTTAAAAATCTTTATGTAAAGAGACACATTACATAATGATTTAAAAATCATCAAAAAGACACAGAGATCCTGAATGTATGCATCCAACAACAGAGCTTCAAAATGCAAACAAATGCAAATTAATGCTTTTTATACAAATGAGCACTGTAGCAGTCTCATTTATGCAGAATTATTTTTGTCTATCCATCTTTCCTCGTCTATTTTTCTTTTCTTTTTTTTTTTTTGAGATGGAGTCTCACTCTGTTGTCCAGGCTGGAGTGCAATGGCGCGATCTTGGCTCACTGCAACCTCCACCTCCCGGGTTCAAGCGATTCTCCTGCCTCAGCCTCCTGAGTAGCTGGGATTACAGGCGCCCACCACCACGCCTGGCTAATATTGTGTGTGTGTGTGTGTGTGTGTGTGTGTGTGTGTGTTTATTTTAAGTAGAGATGGGGTTTCACCATGTTGGCTAGGCTGGTCTCAAACTCCTGACCTCAGGTGATCCACCCGCCTCGGCCTCCCAAAGTGCCGGTATTACAGGCCTGAGCCACCATGCCCGGCCCACCTGTCTATTTTCCCATCCTTCTATCTGTCTGTGCATGTGCCAAGAGGAGAGAGAATGGCATGGTGTTTTCCTGGATTGATGACAGCTATTTCTAGATCATGGAGGTGGGAATGCTTATTGGTCATCTTCTTTGTTCTTTTTTATATTGATTCATTTTTTAAAAACAAGGATTTTATAACAATAAAGTAATAAAAATAACTAAAATAATCTAAAAATAATTGAGTTGAATATTTAAACTTTTTATTGACATTTCAAATTAGATTCTAATTAGATTTTAGAACAGCCTCTCATAGAAGCAGACGTACTCAATTATGTTAACTCTGTGGTTTCATTTCAGCAATTTGTTTTGCAAAGGGACACAAATCCAACCAGATTTTAACAGTGTATACATACTTATTTATTAATTAAATTACAGTTACAATACCCTCAACTCGCCATTTGAATAAAGGAGAGCATCCGATCTCTGTTCTGGGGCACCGAGCATTATAGGTGTGTGGAAATACCGATGCCCTCAGCCGTGGGGCAGGCTCAGTGGGACCTGGAGTGCTGGAGCCCCTGGGCCATTCACCTCTGGCCACAAAAGCCATTGTCCATTTACCCTCAACTGCTATAGAAATATTATTTTCAGTGGTTGTTAAGATGCGAAAGAAAAGAAGCAGAGAGATTTATTAAGCCTTTACGTATAAGTTACGTTAGTAAATAAAGTGGACTTTCTGGCCAGACGTGGTGGCTCACGCCTGTAATCCCAGCACTTTGGGAGGCTGAGGTGGGTGGATCATGAGGTCAGGAGATCAAGACCATCCTGGCTAACACTGTGAAACCCTGTCCCTACTAAAAATACAAAAAAAATTAGCCAGGCGTGGTAGCGGGTGCATGTAGTCCCAGCTACTCGGGAGACTAAGACAGGAGAATTGCTTAAACTTGGGAGGCAGAGGTTGCAGTGAGCCGAGATCACGCCACTGCACTCTAGCCTAGGCGACAGAGTGAGACTCTGTCTCAAAAAAATATATAAATAAAATAAAATAAAAAATGAAGTGGACTTTCTTCTGGCTTAACTAAAAAACTATACTAGTATTTATGCCTTTTGGAAAATGGAGATGCCAATTTAAATATTATGAAGTGGAGCAATTGATTATTAGGTAAGACAACCAATGGCAACTGCAGGGGTTATGGGTTACATGTATAAGAATATTTCATAGCAATAATCTTTTAAGACTATGTGATGAGACTCCACAGTTAGGCAGAAATTAGAACAGAATTAATAGTACTGTGTAGGCTCTCAGTTCACCAATTTATCACAACTAGCTTTATGATTCAGGAGGGCATCTGTTCTTTTGCAATTGGAAGAAAAAAAATATTTTATTTTTCTATTCTTTAGATTTTCTTCACTAACAGTATTTCCAAGGCTAAGTAAGGGAGTTACAAGTAGCACCAAGAGAAAAAAGCAGGGTTGAGCAGCTTTTAAAATATGGTCTTAAAATATGGAAAATAGAGCCAGGTGTGGTAGCTCACACTTGTAATCCCAGCACTTTGGGAGTCTGAGGGAGGAGGATTGGTTGAGGCCAAAAGTTTGAGACCAGCCTGGGTAGCATAGCAAGATCCCTATCTTTACAAAAAGAAATAGTCATGTTTTAACAAAATAGCTGTATGTGGTGGTGCATGCCTAGAGTCCTAGTTACCTGGGAGGCTGAGGTAGGAGGAGCTCTTGAGCCCAGGAGTTCAAGTCTGCAGTGAGCTACGATTGCACCACTGTACTCCAGCCTGGGCAACAGAGTGAGACCCTGTCTCTCTATTATATAAATATATATATATATATATATATATATATATATATATATATATGGAAAAGGGAAAGGGCCAAGAATATCAAAGACATTATTGAAGAAGAGGAAAATTTATCCTGCCAAATATCAGAACTTTTATAAAGCTGTGGCAATTAAGACAGTGTGGTCTTAACTGATAAACTGACCAATGAAACAGATAGAGAGCTCCCAAACAAATCTCCATAAATGTAATCTTTGATATGTGATGTAGATCACATGGCAGATCAGCAAGGAAAGGAAGGACTTTTCAATAAATAGAATAGAAAAATAATGGTTATTGATACAGGAAACAAAATGAAATTATATTCCTACTTCACTCTATATACAAACATTAAATTCCAGATGGACCAAGACTTACATGTCAGAAACAAAACTTTAAAACTTTTAGTAGAAAATGTAAGTGAATGAGACACAAAAAGGCATTTAACCATTAAAAAAGATTAGAAATTTTGACTATCACAAAATTAAGAACTTCTTACATCAAAAAGTGAAAAGATAAGCCGGGCGCGGTGGCTCACGCCTGTAATCCCAAAACTTCGGGATGCTGAGGCAGGTGGATCACCTGAGGTCAGGAGTTTGAGACCAGCCTGGCCAACATAGTGAAACCCCATCTCTACTAAAAATACAAGAAATTAGCAAGACATTGGTGGAAGACACCTGTAATCCCAGCTACTTGGGAGGTTGAGGCACAAGAATCATCTGAACCAGGGAGACGGAGGTTGCAGTGAGCCACTGCACTCCAGCCTGGGTGACAGAGCGAGACTCCGTCTCAAAAAAAAAAAAAAATTAAAAGTTAAAAAAATTTAAAAAGTGAAAAGATAAACTATAAACTGGAAGAAGATATTTGCAGTACCTAAAACCTACACAAGATTAATATCATATCAACAAAGCATAAGGAGCTCCCGTGAATTCATTTTTAAAGTAGCAACCCAACAGAAAATTGGGAAAAGACATTAATAGGGATTTCACAAAAGAGAAAACAGCCCCCAAAACATAAAAATTTTCTCACCCTCATTAGTAATCAGGAAAATGCATAAGATACTACATATCTATTCTCTCCACAAATATTAAGAAGTCTAACAATACCAAATGTATTAGTCCATTTTCACACTGCTGATAAAGACATACCCGAGACTGGGAAGAAAAAGAGGCTTAATTGGTCTTATGGTTCCACAGGGCTGGGGAGGCCTCAGAGTCATGGCAGAGAATGAAAGGCACAACTCACATGGTGGCGGCAAGAGAAAACGAGAAGGAAGCAAAAGCAGAAACCCTGATAAACCCATCAGATCTCATGAGACTTATTCACTATCACAAGAATAGCACAGGAAAGATTGGCCCCCATGATTCAATTACCTCCCCCTGGGTCCCTCCCACAACATGTGGGAATTCTGGTAGATATAATTCAAGTTGAGATTTGGGTGGGGACACAGCCAAACCATATTATTCCACCCCTGGCCCCTCCAAATCTCATGTCCTCACATTTCAAAACCAATCATGCCTTCCCAACAGTCCCCCATAGTCTTAACTCATTTCAGCATTAACCCAAATGTCAATTGTCCAAAGTCTCATCTGAGACAAGGCAAGTCCCTTCAGCCTATGAGCCTGTAAACTCAAATGCAAGCTAGTTACTTCCTAGATACAATGGGGGTACAGGTAATTGGGTAAATACAGATGTTCCAAATGGGAGAAATTCGGCACAACAAAGGGGTTACAGGGCCCTTGCAAGTCCAAAATCCAGCAGGGCAGTCAAATTTTAAAGTTCCAAAATGATCTCCTTTGACTCCATGATTCACATCCAGGTCACGCTGATGCAAGAGGTAGGCTCCCACGGCCTTGGGTAGTTCTGCCCCTGCGGCTTTGCAGGGTACAGCCCCCCTCCCCAGCTGCTTTCACGGGCTGACATTGAGTGTCTGCAGCTTTTCCAGACTCACAGTGCAAGCTGTCAGTGAATCTACCATTCTAGGGTCTGGAGGATGGTGGCCCTCTTCTCACAGCTCCACTAAGCAGTGCCCCAGTAGGGACTCTGTGTAGGGGTTCCAACCCCACGTTTCCCTTCTGCACTGCCCTAGCAGAGGTTCTCCATGAGTGCCCCACCCCTGCAGCAAACTTCTGCTTGGACATCCAGGCGTTTCCATACATCCTCTGAAATCTAGGTGGAGGTTCCCAAAGCTCAATTCTTGACTTCTTTGCATGTGCAGGCTCAACACAACATGGAAGCTGCCAAGGCTTGGTGCTTGTACTGTCAAAACCATGGCCTGAGTTCTATGTTGGCCCCTTTCAGCCGTGGCTGGAATGGCTGAAATGCAGAGCACGGAGGCCCTAGGCTGCACACAGCACAGCGATCCTGGGGCCGGCCCACAAAACCATTTTTTTCCTCCTAGGCCTCCGGGCCTGTGATGGGAGGGGTTGCTGTGATGACCTCCGACATGCCCTGGAGACATTTTCCCCATTGTCTTGGGGATTAACATTCAGCTTCTTGTTACTTATGCAGCCAGCTTGAGTATATCCTCAGAAAATGGGATTTTCTTTTCTATCACATTGTCAGGCTGCAAATTTTCCAAACTTTTATGCTCTGCTTCCTTTATAAAACTGAATGCCTTTAACATCACCCAAGTCACCTCTTGAATGCTTTACTGCTTAGAAATTTCTTCCACCAGATATACTAAATCATCTCTCTCAAGTTCAAACTTCCACAAATCTCTAGGGCAGGGGCAAAATGCTGTCAGTCTCTTTGCTAAAACATAACAAGAGTCACCTTTGCGCCAGTTCCCAAAAAATTCCTCATCTCCATCTGAGACCACCTCAGCCTGGACCTTATTGTCCATATCACTATCAGCATTTTTGTCAAAGCCATTCAACAAGTCTCTAAGAAGTTCCAAACTTCCCCACATTTTCCTGTCTTCTTCTGAGCCCTCCAAACTGTTCCAACCTCTGCCTGTTACCCAGTTTCAAAGTTGCTTCCACATTTTTGGGTATCTCATCAGCAACACCCCACTCCACTGGTATCAATTTACTGTATTAGTCTGTTTTGACACTGCTGATAAAGACATACACGATACTGGGAAGAAAAAGAGGTTTAATTGGATTTACAATTTCACATGGCTGGGGAGGCCTCAAAGTCATGGCAGGAGGCAAAAGGCGCTTCTTACATGGTGGCAGCAAGAGAAAGTGAGGAGGAAGTCAAAGCAGAAACCCCTGATAAACCCATCAGATCTCATGAGACTTATTCACTATCACGAGAATAGCACAGGAAAGACCGATCCCCATGATTCAATTACCTCACCCTGGGGCCCTCCCACAACACATGGGAATTCTGGGAGACAAAATTCAAGCTGATACTTGGGTAGGGACATAGCCAAACCATATCACCAAATATGGAGAGATTGCGGATCAACAAGATCGTCTCGAACTAATACAAGAGGTGAGAGTTTAAATTAGAACAACCACTTTGGAAAACAATTTGGATTATCTTATAAAGTTGAGCATTCTCATATGTTATGGCACAGTAATTCATGTACCATAAGCCCTGGAGAAACTCTTGCCCATGTGTGCCAGAAGTAGTAAAAAAAGAAAAGAAATGCTCATGTAATGCCATTCATAATAGCAAAATTCTGGAAATAAGCCAAATGTTCATTAATAGGAGAATGGGTAAATTAATAGGAGAATGAGTAAATAAATTATACACTTAAAAAAACTGAATAATATGTTTTCTCGGGCAATCATATATACGCAATAAAACAATTTTTTTTTTTTTAAGGAAGGGAATCCTAAACATAAATTCAGGGTAGTAGTTCCCCCTGGGGCTGAAGGGTGTGAATCAGGAAAAAGGACAGAAGAGGAGCAGATGTTAGGATCAGATCCTAGTTCTTGGGTTGTGTGGTGGGTTCACAAGTGATTACATTTTATTCAAATACATTCAAATACATTTACATAGAGGCTTAGGCACAGACAGGATGAAATAGAAGCCAAGGTAAGCTATGAGCCAAGGATTATGATTAATCCAGTTTTTGCACTTTAAGTCATTTGAAAAACAGAAAAGCAAAACAACAAAATAATTTTATTTATTTATTTTTTTTTTAATTTTTGAGACAGAGTCTCGCTGTTGGCCAGGCTGGAGTGCAGTGGCACAATCTCGGCTCACTGCAACCTCCGCCTCTCAGGCTCAAGTGATTCTCCTGCCTCAGCCTCCTGAGTAGTTGGGACTACAGGTGTGCACCACCACGCCTGGCTAATTTTTTATATTTTTAGTCGAGATAGGGTTTCACCGTGTTAGCCAGGATGGTCTCGATCTCCTGACCTCGTGATCTGCCCACCTCAGCCTCCCAAAGTGCTGGGATTACAGGCATGAGCCACCGTGCTGGCCCAAAATAATTTTTAAGAAATTGAATATAGGGTGCTATGGTCTGAATGTGTCCTTCTACAATTCATCACCAATGTCATAGTATTAGGAAGTAGGGCTGTTAGGAAGTGATTCAGTCATGAAGGGAGAGTCTTCATGAGTGGATTTAGGGTCCTTACACAAGGGCTGGAGGGAGTGGGCTTCCCCTGTTTTGCCCTTCTGCCTTCTGCCATGTGAGGACACAGTGCATCCCCTCCTGAAGACACAGTGCTCAAGGCGCCATCTTGGATGCAGAGACCAGGCCGTCACCAGACACCACTCCTGCTGGCATCTTGATCTTGGACTTCCAGCCTATGGAACTGTGGGAAATACATTTCTGTTCTTTAGAAATTACCCAGTCTAGTGTATTTCGCTATATAGTAGCACAAATGCACTAAGACATAGTGCTTCTTGTCATTTTCTTATTCTACAATTTTCTTTGTTGCCTCTTTAGCAGTGTGTCATTTTAAATTTGATTCTTCATAATATCTCTTACTTTTGGTTTCTCACATTTCTGTTCCAAGTGTATTCTTAGATATTGTTCACTGTTTGTTAGTAACCAGGTCAGAAAGTCCAGAATACATTCTTCTAAGGGTTCAATTTCTGCAACAACATAAGTAGCAATGCCTCCTGTAAACTAGATATTTTCTTGCCAATTGTAACTGCCATCTGGAAGCAAAGTGGCATTACAGTCTACCAGTGTGGGGTTGATTTTTAATGTATCTGGGGTATGGTTAAATGCTGGTTTCTAATCACACAGATTCATCGATGGCTTGGCACACTAGGGTATCAGTTGCTAGCTATCTCTGTATTTTTCCATGCTGTTAGAGAGGGAAAGTACAGACTGTGAAGCTGGACCAGCTGTCACACCCACAACATTTGGGGAGCTTTTTTTTTTTTTAACCTTTAGTTGCTTAACTGTCACATGTAGCAGCTCAGGTGAAAGGCATGTGTATCGATGTGTATCGTGGGGACTTTCCCTTAGTGCTCTGTGGTGCAGAAGAGCAGACCTATGTAGAAGCATTTAAGTATTTTGTGCATCAACAGGAAAATTAAATGAACAAATTTTTATTGTACGTTTTAGTTCCTGAAGACAAAAACACAGTGACAGTAACTAGGTCAAGGCATTGTACTCAAAGCAGGTCAGCCTTGGTCTTTGAGAGTGAGTCCCCTTCACCCCACTGTCAAGACTCATTGACCGGACGGGAAAGTTCAGGTGGAACACGCAGTGAGCAGCAAACACGGTGTCACGTGCTGCCACGCCTGCCATGGTCAGCAGACCTGTCTTCTCATTGGCAACAGGCAGATAAACAGATTTTTATCAACCGATAAACGTCTTCTTGGAGAGTTTCTTGATTCTTCCCAGCTGTGGCAGGATGGACTGACTTAGAGGAGCTCAGCAAGATTGCTGAACCACACAGAAACACAGGTTGAATCGTACTCCTCAGCAGGCCTAGGTTAGAGCGGCAGGTCTATCATTGGTCCTTGAAGCCTTGGCCACTCCTGGGACATAGCATAATGCCCCTAGTGATTTGAAATTTGGTGGAGAGTGGGTTGCTAATCCCTGTGTCCAGGGACAAAAAGAGACATAAAGAGCAAAAAGTTATAAAATAAGTGGGACTAACATCTGCTTATCGTGGGAGGTAGGGATTTAAGATACAAGAATTCAGCTGCATGTGGTAGCTCACACCTGTAACTTCAGCACTTGGGGAGGACAAGGCAGGAGGATCACTTGAGCCCAGGAGTTTGATATGAGCCAGGCAACATAGTGAGTCCCCATCCGTACAAAAATGTTTTTAAAGAAAAGTAATTGAGTGTGCTGGCACATGCCTGTAGTCCCAGCTACTTGGGAGGCTGAGGCAAGAGGATCGCTTGAGCCTGGGAGATTGAGGCTGCAATGAGCTGTGATCACACCACTACACTCCAGCCTGGGTGACAAAAAAAAAAAAAAAAACAACTCAGACTTGACACCAGGTACTAAGCCATCTTAGCAGTGAGGTTTTTTTTGCTTTTGTTTTTTTGAGACAGAGTCTTACTAAGCCATCTTAGCAGTGAGTTTTTGTTTTGTTTTGTTTTGAGACAGAGTCTCGCTCTGTCACCCAGGCTGGAGTGCAGTGGTGCAATCACAGCTCACTGCAACCTCCACCTCCTGGGTTCAAGCAATTCTTCTGCCTCAGCTTCCTGAGTAGCTGGGATTACAGGCACCCGCCACCACGCCTGGCTAATTTTTGTATTTTTAGTAGAGATGGGGTTTCACCATATTGGCCAGGCTGGTCTTGAACTCCTGACCTTGTGATCTGCCCGCCTCAGCCTCCCAAAGTGCTGGGATACAGGCGTGAGCCACTGCACCCAGCCAGCAGTGAGGTTTAAACAATGTTTTCCACTGATGGACCCCAGTGTGAAACCATGTCACTTCATGAGTATGCAAATAACTTGGTAGATCTTCTCTCACTTGTGAATGATATGTCACATCTCATATATATTATAATCCAGGGGTCTCCAACCCCCAGGCCACAAACTGATACTGGTCCATGGCCTATTAGGAACTGGGCTGCACAGCTGCACAGCTGGAGGTGAGTGGCTGGCAAGGGAGCAAAGCTTCTTCTGTATTTATAGCTGCTCTCCATCGCTCACATCATTACCTGAACTCCACCTCCTGTCGGATCAACAGCAGCATTAGATTCTCATAGGAACTCGAGCCCTATTGTGAACTGTGCATGGCAGGGATGTAGGTTGCACACTCCTTATGAGAATCTAATGCCTGATGATCTGAAGTGGAACAGTTTCATCCCAAATCCATCCCCCACCCCTCCACCCCCTGTGGAAAACTTGTCTTTCACAAAACCGGTCCCTGGTGTCAAAAAGCTTGGGGACCACTGTTATAATCCATAATATGCCATTATGATCCAACACAATACCATTTAGCTTCTGTATATTCTGCCAAAATATCTAGAAGACCCAAAGTCCTACAAATGAATATTTCATGCAATGCAGGGAGAGTGCTAATCTTTTTTTTTTTTTTTTTTTTTTGAGATGGAGTCTGGCTCTGTTGTCCAGGCTGGAGTCCAGTGGTGCGATCTTGGCTCACTGCAACCTCCATCTCCTGGGTTCAAGCCATTCTCCTGCCTCAGCCTCCTGAGTAGCTGGGATTACAGGTGTGCACCACCACGCCCAGCTAATTTTTTGTATCTTTAGCAGAGATGGGGTTTCACCATGTTGGTCAGGCTGGTCTCCAACTCCTGACCTCGTGATCCGCCCACCTCAGCCTCCCACAGTGCTGGAATTGCAGGTGTGAGCCACTGCGCCTGGCCGAGAGTGCTAATCTTTAAAGCTGTAAATTTCATATTCATGAGAGCTATGGGCAGGGTTCATCTGAAGACATATCGTGGCAAGTTTATTTCTCAAAATGCCATTTGGATATTTTCCTGGATGATGTGGGTAGTGGAAACATTGTTGATGCTATAGGGCTTTAAAAACCCTGTTCACGGCCAGGCACGGTGGCTCACGCCTGTAATCCCAGCACTTTGGGAGGCTGAGGCGGGTGGATCACCTGAGGTCAGGAGTTCGTGACCAGCCTGGCCAGTGTGGTGAAAGCCCATCTCTACTAAAAATACAAAAACTAGCCGGGCATGGAGGCACACACTTGTAATCACAGCTACTCGGCAGGCTGAGGCAGGAGAATCACTTGAGGCAGGAGAATCACTTGAGCCCGGGAGGCAGAGGTTGCAGTGAGCCAAGATCACGCCACTGCACTCCAGCCTGGGTGACAAGAGTGAAACTCAGACTCAAAAATAAATAAATAAATAAATAAATAAATAAATAAATAACCCTGTTCACACTGTCCTACAAGGAGCACTCCCCCACACCATTTTTTTTTTTTTTTTTTTTTTCCTGACACAGGGTCTCTGGAGTCTCCAGCGATCCTCCAGGCCTGCACCACCACGCCCCGCCTATTCACTTTTTTTTTTTTTCTACCTTCTTTTCTTTTTCCTGGCCTATTCACTTTTAATGACAAGGTATTTCCAACCCAGAATAGTCTTTGACAGCATTAACTGACAGATATTTGTGTATGAGTTGCTTCTATTCATCCTGAAAAGATACAATTACTAAAGCATACATTTGTAAGAATAACATTTTTATTTGAGTAGGTTAAATCTGAATAACTAGAAATTTCCTTTAAGGAGAAGGATGAGCTGCCTTCTTTGTCTTTAAATTTTTATCGCTCTGTGGATCTGAAAAATAGGGCAGCTGGCCCAGTCCTGCTGGGCCACACCAGAAAAACGATGGAGCTTCTTAATCACACGTAATTATTCTCAGAATCCCATCTTCGTTCATGTGTGCCAGGCCACAACTTAAATTAGTGAGAAGGGCAAGTAAACCCTTTGGCATTGCCAAATGACCATCTAAGTAGTGCCAAACAGAATTTGGATACTAAGTTAGCCTGACAGTTTACTAAGTATTTCCCATCCCCTCCCGAACTTGGGGTTGTCAGAGAAGACTGGTTATTTTTTTCTTTAAATCTAGGGTCCAATCTGAGAATGTGGAATAGCAAAGACTTGGATTGGAGAGCTAGCAATATAGTCGTTACAGAAGGAGTCTTATAAGGACAATTTGGATATATTAGCTCCCCCAGAAGAAGGCACCGTTACTATTTTATTATTGTCATTAGCCATGAATTACCTCAAAGCATAGCCAGTGTAATTGAAAAATGTTAATTTTTCTTAGAAAAAACAGTACCCACTTCAGGGAGAACAAGCTCTGTTGCTTGGGGGTGCCTTTGCTGACAGGGCAGAAGTGGAGCCAAGGGTTTTTTTGTTTTTGTTTTTTGTTTTTTTTGTGGTGTTTGGCTGGAGTAGCGTGGTTATTGTCTAAAAGTTTTCCATCTTGCCAGGCTGCCTGTTTCCTGGTCCTTAGCTAGACATAGCAGGCTTTCTTTGGCTTTTTTCTTTTTTTAATCCACGCCCATTGGTGTTTCTGGGTTGCCAGCTTCTCCAGTGTCCAACCCAAGATACGTGAGACAAAAAGAAAACTCAGTGGCTCACTCACTGCCGTGTCATGCCCTGGGTTCCCAGGTCCCTACATAGCCTTCCTTGCTGCATCCACTTTCAGAGTCTTCTGATATTTGTCTTATAAACAATGTCTAGGCTTTCTAGCTACACTCAGCAGGAAGAATAGAGAGAAAAGCACATGCTCCATTTTGGTCCTTGTAGTATTTTTATATCAATTAAATAGGAATTTCACTGGAGGTGAGAAACACAGCATCAGTTTCAGTTGTCTCTAGAGACACACAGAGTGATCTACGTCAGGGTTTTCTCCAGTGGAAACTCCGTATCTGGTTCATTTTTAAAAATCAACGTTATTGGGGTTTGATATTCATACAATAATGGATACTTTACATATAATAAAATGCACTCATTTAAGATTAGTTTCATGAGTCTTAACAAATGTATACACCTGTGTAGCTATTACCACCACCAAGATATAGGACACTTTCCTGACCCCTCCAATCTCCCTGTGCCTCGTTGTAGCTGAGACACTCCTAATCCCTGCCCCAGGCAAGCATTCATCTGATTTCTCTTGCTTTGGCTTGGTTTTTGCCTTCATATAAAGGAACTTCTAAATAAATGAAATAATAGAGTATGTACTCTTGGGTCTCTTTCATTCAGCAGCATAGTTCAGATATCCATCCACATTCTGTGTATTAGTAGTTCGTCCTTTTTGATTGGTGAATGCTATTCCATTGTATGACTATACCTCAATTCGTTTGTCCATTTTCCCCTGAGTGGACATTTGTGTTGTTTTCTTTTTGTGCTATTATGAATATGGCGCTTTAAACATTCATGTTCAAGTCTCGTAGATATATACTTTTATTTCTCTTGAATAGCTAGGAGTAGAATGGCTGGCTCATTCAGTAAGTGCATGTTTAACTTAACCGCCAAACTGAATTCCCAAGTGGCTGCCCAATTTCGCATTCAACAACAGCGCATGAGAATTCTGATGCCTTCATATCCTTGGGGTCTGGCTCTGGTCCCAGCACCGCTGAGAATCCCTCTGAAGCCAGCATGGTTCCAGTGCTCAGCTCAGCCAAAGGCACCACTTACTAAAACGAGTGCACAGTAACGCCGTTTCACTCTTTCTATTCCCACGCACTGGAGACCTGGGCTAGGACGGGCTATGGGATCTACCCTGCACACGCCAAGAGCCGCTCTTCCCATTTGACTTTTAAAATCTCAGTTTCTAATCCCACAATTCTTTCTCAAGTCTAACCCTACTCAGTCATCACGGGGGCGTCTTCCCTAAGAGAAAACTCATGCTATCAAGTTTCACTAAAAAGTTTAGCCTAAAAGAGATGTAGACATCATTTGGAGGGGTGAGGGCAGTGAAGACAAGCAGAGCTATCTGATGTCAGCCATCTGCACAGAGAATAACAAGCAAGATAATTTTGTAGCCGTTTTAATTCAAATAGACCTTGAGAGGCTTTGTAAGCTACTTACCTTCAAAATGTGGCACGCCTCATGGAGATTATTAATACAAATACAAAATTTATTTTTCTATTACAAATGAGAAAAAAGGGAGCTAGGTGCAGTGGCTCATACCTGTAATCCTAGCATTTTGGAAGGCTGAGGCAGAAGGATCGCTTGAGCATGGGAGATCAAGACTAGCCGGGGCAACATAGTGAGACCCCATCTCTACAAGTAATCTTTTTAAAAAATAGCTAGGCGGCTGGGTGCAGTGGCTCATGCCTGTGGTCCCAGCACTCTGGGAGGCCAAGGTGGGCAGATCACCTGAGGTCAGGAGTTCAAGACCAGCCTGGCCAACATGGTGAAACCCCGTCTCTACTAAAAATACAAAAATTAGCTGGGCGTGGTGGTGCGTGCCTGTAACCCCAGCTACTCAGGAAGCTGAGGCAGGAGAATTGCTTGAACCCAGGAGGCAAAAGTTGCAGTGAACTGAGATCATGCCACTACCCTCTAGCCTGGGCAACAGAGCAAGATTCCATTTCAAAAAAAAAAAATAGCCAAGGGTGGTGGCATGCACCTGTAGTTCCAGCTATTCGGGAGGCTGAGGCAGGAAGATCGCCTGAGTCTGGGAGGTTGAGGCTGCAGTAAGCTGTGATTGCATCACTGGACCCCAGCCTGGGTGACAGAGGGACACCCTGTCTCAAAAAAAAAAAAAAAAAAAAAAAAGATTTTATACTAAAGAAATTCTCAATTCAATTAATTAATTCAACTTCAAGTAATTTGAAAACAATTCTCACCAATGTCTCTTCACAGCTGTAGTCATTCAGGAATTTTAATGTTACATGGAAAATGTCCCAGCTATCCACACTGGCTAGTCTGTTTCCCATTTTCTAGCTGCTGCCCAGTTGCTAGGAATCCTAATGAGTTGATACTTCTCTCCTCTGACAGCCAGGCCCAACCAGCCCACGGAAATCTCAGTCAAGGCAGCACTACAAGAGACCCAGAGCAGGGGCTGCATGAGCTTGGTCCGTTCTGGGCCTCAGTTTCCCCATATTTAGATGGAGGGGATTTCCAAAATTAGATCTCAGGCCCTGTGCCCCGTGTTCCTCTGGCTGCACACAACCACTTAAGATGTTCTGTCGGGAAAACGGAAGGGCAGGGGTCTGGGAGGGTGAGATGCTTTCTCAGGGCATGTTTCCCAGAAAGACAATATTCTTACAGCGTGTGACATCTATTATTTTTGCTGGGATTTTGTAGAAAATGTAAATCTGGCAAGAAGAAAATTCACCTGGTGAATTTCCAAGTGAATCAGGAGCCGATTCCCAGGCATCTCCCCAGCGTTCCTCACGCGTTGTTAAGGCGTGGCCCCCAGTCTTCTTGGACCTGGGCATGGCTAAGCAGGTCTGGGAGGTGGAATTTGGAGGTAGCCCCCAAATCCCTGCACCCTGGTGGGCATTCCTGGTGTGCTTGCCTCCCCCTGCAAGTGGGCAGGACGTGTCAGTATGATGGGATCTCACTCCCAGGACTGGGGCAGAGGCTGTATGGCAGAAATGAAGAGGTTTTGCAGATGTAACTAAGGTCTCTAATCAATTTACTTTGAGTTAATTTTTTAAAAAGGAAACGATCCTAAGTGAGCTTGACCTGATCAGGTAAGCTTTTTAAGAGTCCAGGCCTTCCTAGAAGGAAGCAGGTGTTTGACGTGAGCAAGATCCTCCTGCTGAGCTTTGAGAAGCAAATTGCCTCATTGTGAACTGCCTGTGTGGGGACAGGTGGCAAGGGTGAGGGTGACCTGCAGATGCTACGATGGGCCCTATCCAACAGCCAGAAAAGAACAGAAGGACTTCAGTCCCACGCTACAAGGAAATGAATCCTGCCAATAACCTTGATGAACTTGGAAACAGTTTATTTTGGAGTCAAACCTCCAGATGAGAACACAGTCCCAAGGCCAGGCACAGTGCCTCACCCCTGTAGGGCGCAGGCACATTGGCTCACCCCTGTAGGGCGCAGGCACATTGGCTCACCCCTGTAGGGCCAGGCACAGTGGCTCACCCCTTTAGGGCCAGGCACAGTGGCTCACCCCTGTAGAATATTTAAGCCTGGCAAGAAGAAAATTCATCTGGTGAATTTCCAAGTGAATCAAGAGCTGATTTCACAGGCGTTTGGGAGGCAGAGGTGAGAGGATTGCTTGAGGCCAGGAGTTCAAGACCAGCCTGGACAACATAGTGAGACTCCTTCTCTACAACACACACACACACACACACACACACACACACACACAGCCCAGCCAGTACCTTGATTTTAGGTGGTGATGAGAGGTGACAGCGTGCTGGCAGTCCTCACAGCCCTCTCTCGCTCTCGGCGCCTCCTCTGCCTGGGATCCCACTTGGACGGCACTTGAGGAGCCCTTCAGCCCACCGCTGCACTGTGGGAGCCCGTTTCTGGGCTGGCCAAGGCCGGAGCCGGCTCCCTCAGCTTGCGGGGAGGTGTGGAGGGAGAGGCGCGGGCGGGAACCGGGGCTGTGCGCAGTGCTTGCGGGCCAGCGCGAGTTCCGGGTGGGCGTGAACTCGGCCGACCCCACACTCGGAGCGGCCGGCCGGCCCCACCGGCCCCGGGCAGTGAGGGGCTTAGCACCTGGGCGAGCAGCTGCCGTGCTCAATTTCTCGCCGGGCCTTAGCTGCCTTCCCGCCGGGCAGGGCTCGGGACCTGCAGCCCGCCATGCCTGAGCCTCCCCGCGACTCCGTGGGCTCCTGTGCTGCCCGAACCTCCCCGACGAGAGCCGCCCCCTGCTCCACAGCGGCCAGTCCCATCGACCACCCAAGGGCTGAGGAGTGCCAGCGCACGGCACGGGACTGGCAG
This sequence comes from Pan troglodytes, assembly GCF_028858775.2. Lineage (NCBI taxonomy): Eukaryota > Metazoa > Chordata > Mammalia > Primates > Hominidae > Pan > Pan troglodytes. The sequence goes on from NC_072401.2 coordinate 186,233,929, forward strand.
GCAGCTCCACCTGCAGCCCTGGTGCGGGATCCACTGGGTGAAGCCAGCTGGGCTCCTGAGTCTAGTGGGGACGTGGAGAACCTTTATGCCTAGCTCAGGGATTGTAAATACACCAATCAGCACCCTGTGTCTAGCTCAGGGTTTGTGAATGCACCAATCGACACTCTGTATCTAGCTACTCTGGTGGGGCCTTGGAGAACCTTTGTGTAGACACTCTGTATCTAACTAATCTGATGGGGACGTGGAGAACCTTTGTGTTTAGCTCAGGGATTGTAAACACACCAATCAGCGCCCTGTCAAAACAGACCACTGGGCTCTACCAATCAGCAGGATGTGGGTGGGGCCAGGTAAGAGAATAAACGCAGGCTGCCCGAGCCAGCATTGGCAACCCGCTGGGGTCTCCTTCCCCACTGTGGAAGTTTGTTCTTTCGCTTTTTGCAATAAATCTTGCTACTGCGCACTCTTTGGGTCCACACTGCTTTTATGAGCTGTAACACTCACCGCGAAGGTCTGCAGCTGCACTCCTGAGCCAGCGAGACCACGAACACATCTGAACATCAGAAGGAACGAACAACTCCAGACGCGCCACCCTAAGAGCTGTAACACTCACCGCGAGGGTCCGCGGCTTCATTCTTGAAGTGAGTGAGACCAAGAACCCACCAATTCCGGACACAGTGAGAGTCTGAACAGAGGATCCAGCTAAACCGGGCCTGGACTTCAGGCCCCAAAAACTGTCAGAGGCTAAATTTGTTTTAAGTGTGTGGGGTAAATCATCACCCATCGCTAGCAAATGAAACACAGCAAGGATCTTTCAGTGCGGGCGTTCCCCCAGCTCTCTGCAGCACCTGTTTGCACCTTGATCTCACAGCACTAGCACAGAGGAGGGCAGGGAATCCAACCCTCATGAGCTCCAAGGATCTGATGGAAACCGTGGAGGATCCCGCGAGAAGTAAATGAGCCTTAAAGCAGGACAGAACTGATTGCCTGTTAAGCGCTAAACCGTGTGCTTCATACACATATTTAATCTTCACAACTGCTCTGCAAGGATGGAAATGAGGTTAGTCATGATAATAATTTTAGAAGAAAACTGAGGTTAACTAAAAGGCCCAAGGTCATGTAGCGAATGAGTGGAGAAGTCAGGATTCACAGCCTGACCTTGCTGACTCCAAAGCCCATGAATTTTCCAGGTTTCAATGCTGCTTCCTATTTCTCTCCACTTTGTTTCAGAGTCCCAGGCCACACCATACTCTACCCCGGCATCCCCGTACCCAACTCTGCTGTGTGTCTGTGTAGTTTCTCCTTGCCTAGAGCTATGTTTGTGGCCAAAACTATCCTTGCTAGAACTCTCGCTCCTGTTCCTTTGCTGATACCCACGCCCAGCACCATGTGGTGATCCCAGCTCAGCTCCCTCAGCTGCAGCAGCTGTTGCTTCCTTACTTTCTGAATCCTAAGGTGACAGATAAGTAAGTAAAGAATGGAATTGAATAGAAAATCAAGAAGAAAAGTACAAAAATACGATGTCTTAAGTTTATTGCCAAGAAATTCGGAGATTTAATTAACAAATCAGCATATGCATCAAAGAATAGGGACCTGCCAATTTTCAACCAAAGTTGACTCTCCAACTTATAGTTGACCCTTGAACAACACAGAGATTAGGGGCACTGACTCCCACACAGTCAAAAATCCACATATAACTTTTTTTTGTTTTTTAGACGGAGTTTTGCTCTTGTTGCCTAGGCTGGAGTGCAATGCCGCGATCTCGGCTCACTGCAACCTCTGTCTCCCAGTTTCAAGTGATTCTCCTGCCTCAGCCTCCCAAGTAGCTGGGATTACAGGCATGCGCCACCACACCCGGGTAATTTGGTATTTTTAGTAGAGACAGGGTTTCTCCAGGTTGGTCAGGCTGGTCTTGAACTCCCAACCTTCGGTGATCCGCCTGCCTCGGCCTCCCAAAGTGCGTGGATTACAGGTGTGAGCCATCGTGCCCAGCCAAAATCCACATATAACTTTTTGACTCCCCAAACTTTAATAGCCTACTGTTGACTAGAAGCCTTACTGAGAACATAAACCATTGATTAACCCATATTTTTTGTTATACATATTATATGCTATATTCTTACAATAATGTAAGCTAGAGAAAAGAAACTATTAAGAAAATCATAAGAAAGAGAAAATATGTTTACTCTTCATTAAGTGGAAGTCGATCATCTGAAATGTCTTCATCCTTGTCATCTTCATATTGAGTAGGGTGAGGAGAAGGAAGATGAGGGAATGGTCTTGCTGTCTCGGGGGTGGCAGAGGGAGAAGAAAATCCATGTATAAGTGGACCCGTGCAGTTCAAACCCATGTGGTTTAAGGTTGTTATTTAGTGCCATGGTTCGAGTATGTCCCAGCTGAAGCTCATGTTGAAATTTGATTCCCAAGGTGGTGGTGTTGGGAAGTGGGGAGGTGTTTGGGTTAGGGGGTAGATCCCTCATGAATAGATAACGCCCTCTCTTGGGAATAAGTGAGTTTTCACTCTTGCAGGACTGAATTTGTTTCTGAGGCAGATTGTTATAAAGTGAGCTCCACCTCTCATGCCTGTCTCTTTTCCCACGCCATGAGTTGAACAGCATGAGGCCCTCACTAGATGTGCTGCTCAGCCTTGGACTTCCTAGCCTCCAGAATCGTGAGCCAAATTCTTTTCTTTTCTTTTTTATTTCTTTTTTTTGAGACGGAGTCTTGCTGTTGTTGCCCAAGCTGGAGTGCAATGGCGCAATCTCAGCTCACTGCAACCTCTGCCTCCCGGGTTCCAGCAATTCTCCTGTGTCAGCCTCCCGAGTAGCTGAGATTACAGGTGCCCACCACCATGCCTGGCTAATTTTTGTATTTTTAGTAGAGATGGGGTTTCACCATGTTGGCCAGGCTGGTCTTGAACTCCTGACCTCAGGTGATCCACCTGCCTCGGCCTCCCAAAGTGCTGGGATTACAGGCATGAGCCACCATATCCGGCCAATTTCTTTTCTTTTTAAATTACCCAGTGTTAAGTATTCTGTTACAGCAACACAAAGCAAATTAAGACAATAGCTTTCCCACTCTGTCCTGGGACTAGGTTAACTTCCTTTTAATTCATTTATTTTTAAGTTCTAGTAAAATTTAGTAATAAAAACTTTACCTATTTATCATGCACACAATATGTTTTCAAACATATGGTTTTGAAATATATATACGTCATGGAATGGTTCGATTGAGCTAATTAACATATGTATTACTTCACATATGTAAAATTTTTTGTGGTAGGAACACTTAAAATATACTGTCATAGCAATTTTTAAGAACACTACATTATTATTAACTATAGTTACGATATTGCACAATAAATCTCTTGAACTTACTCCTCTTTGGCTCTCCTTCAAGTTGGTTTATTTAAAAGGTGTAATGACATGTAGTTCTCTGGCCATCTTGAAGGCAGCCATTGGAAAACAGGGTCTCGGCTGGGCATGGTGGCTCACGCCTGTAATCCCAGCACTTTGGGAGGCCAAGGTGGGCAGATCACTTGAGGTCAGGAGTTTGAGACCAGTCTGGCCAACATGGTGAGACCCTGTCTCTACTAAAAATACAAAAAATTAGTGGGGTGTGGTGGCGTGCACCTATAACCCCAGCTCCTTGGGAGGCTGAGGTGGGAGAACTGCTTGAACCCGGGAGGCGGAGGTTGCAGTGAGCCGAGATAGCACCACTGCACTCCAGCCTGGGCAAAAGAGCGAGACCCTGTCTCAAAAGAAAAGGGGAGGGGAGGGAACGGAAAAGACGAGGTCCCTGACATTGATTCAGATGCTTCGTAAGGACCAGAGATCATCTGCTCTTCTGCTCTTTTGTCCAGCTACTCTAAAGGAAGGGCCATTCTGGGGCCCAATCCTTTCTGACCTTCTATCTGCTTGGCTGATGCTCCCTACACGGGCTGCTTACAAGGCGGGAACTCTAAGGACTGGGTGTGAGTTGTACTCTCAGGCTGTTTTACAGGCGTCTGCTGTCTGCTAGACCCTAGCACATGCTTTGGCTTGTTTTTAATTTAGTGTCCTTTTGGGGAATCATGTAGTGGGGGACTAGTGAAAAGAGGAAAGCAATGGGAACCAGAAACATCTGGATTCATGTTCCAGCTCCACCTCTTCCTGCTGGGTGACCTTAGGCATGTTCTTTAACCTCTGAGCATTCATTTCCTCAGTTATAAAATTGGGCTAATAATAGTTCATAAGACTCATGTGAGAATTAAGGGAGATGATGTTTATAAAGTGCTTTGCATGGAGAAGAGTAAGTACTATGATAAGCATGTGTAGCAAAACGATATTAGGAGATGTTAGCTGACATGCCCTCATCATCTGCATGCCCTCTTCCTTCTACTCTACTTCCTACTCCCACACTGCCAATTTGGCTTTTAGGCACGAGACCTTCTTGGCCCCCAGGAGAACTATCTCAGCAGAACTAGAGGACAAGGGCATTCAGTTATTGGGTTTCATGTTTAACAACCAGGTGTGACACAGAAAGATAACGCAGACCTAATTCTACCCACCCCTGCCCAGCCTGCCTCGGTAAATATGCTCCAAGCAGGAGAGGGAGAGGACCTGGTGACAGGAGCACTGGAGTGAGTCACTAGTGTGGGCCTCAGAGCTGAGTCCACTCTGAATGGACTGAGCTTGACCTGACTGACAAGTTTTCCGCTAATAAGGCTCAGGTAACTTGACTTAAACAGAGAAAATTAAATTTCTGGGATGCTGGAGTTGGTGGATTGAGAAATGTATGCTCACCATGCAAAGAATGTATCACCCCCTGAAGAGCAGAGATAAGCTATAAAGATCTTAGACGCTGCTTTTTGGGCCATTTGCTGCCAAGAATGGGCAAGTTTGGTAATGCAGGAAACCGTGCTGCTTCCCTTCAGGAATAATGCCGGGGACTGGCTGGGAGCTCCTTGCCTTTGATAATCTTTTCAAAACTATCCCATCATATTATGAGACTGAATCTACCTTGATAGGCAAAGGAAGAAAATATGAGTTGCCAAGTCCAAGGCAAGATGCTCCTCTCGTTTGATCTGTGTAAGATAGGGGTAAATATCCCATTATACTTTGGAGAATAGTAGCAATAATAATAATAATAGCTTTCATTTATTAAGCACTTATAAGTCTACACTTTTTTTTTTTTTTTTTGAGACAGAGTTTCGCTCTTGTTGCCCAGGCTGGAGTATAGTGGTGCGATCTTGGCTCACTGCAACTTCCGCCTACTGGGTTCAAGCGATTCTTCTGCCTTAGCCTCCCAAGTAGCTGGGATTACAGGTGCCCGCCACCATGTCATGCTATTTTTTTGTATTTTTATTAGGGACAGGGTTTTACCATGTTGGCCAGGCTAGTCTCAAACTCCTGACCTCAGGCAATCTGCCCGCCTTGGCTTCCCAAAATGCTGGGATTACAGGCATGAGCCACTGCACCCAGCCACTGTCTACACTTTTTTTTTTTCTTGAGACGGAGTTTCACTCTTGTTGCCCAGGCTAGAGTGCAATGGTGTGATCTTGGCTCACTGCAACCTCTGCCTCCCGGGTTCAAGCAATTTTCCTGCCTCAGCCTCCTGAGTAGCTGAGATTACAGGAGCCCACCACCGTGGCTGGCTCATTTTTGTATCTTTTTAGTAGAGACGGGGTTTCACCATGTTGGCCAGGCTGGTCTCGAACTCCTGACCTCAGGTAATCCATCTGCCTCGGCCTCCCAAAGTGCTGGGATTACAGGCGTGAGCCACCGCACCTGGCCCTGTCTACACTTTTTAATGAGTAAACAAATATCCATTCTTTCTTCCACTAATGACATAAATTTAAGGGGATAAAAACCTCTGATTGCCTTATTTTTTACCCCTGATGGACTAGAATCCTGAAAATAGGTGGGCTGAACTGAACCTTTGAGTGAGTGCACACCCAGGCATGTGCAAACGCATGCACACGTGCACACACATAAGCATATACACGCCGAGTCAGCCCACTGCCCCTCCCGGCCCTGCCAGCCTTTGCCAGCACACCCCTCTGTGCAGCCCCATCAGCCCTCTCCTTCCTCACAGGACGTGGTTCTTACACTTGGGTTACAGGAGGTCTACAGCAAACTCATGTTCAAATGGCAGCTTAGTCTCTTTATATACACAATCCTATTTCAAAGCAATCTAAGAAACAGAAAGCATTGCTTTCTCTCTCATCTGTGATATTTGCCTCTTTCTGGAACGTATCATTGCCCAAGAAATTATCTAGCATAAGTTAGCACTGATAAATTGCTAACTTTAGCTAGAGAAAAAGCTCATTTTGAAGACTTCAGGTGTGATTTTTTGAAAAAATTATTCATATTGACTATTTGGAAACTAAAGCTATGTCCTTGCTGAAACTTTAGACAAATGCTGCTTGTTGACAAACAAGGATGTGCTTGAGCTGAAGGTGATGTGACTGACACATTTATCAGGGAGGCAGTGGCACTGCAACACTGCAGAGGACAGCGGCGGCTGCCTCAGGCTTTTCCTTGCAGGTTGTATCTTTGGTTACTTTTGCTGGAATAGTTCTAATACTGACCTTTTAGTTACAACTAGAAAATAACATTGCATTAACCTCCTCTCCGTCAACAGCTGAGCTGGAGAGAGCTGAGCGGCTCGGTGTCCAAGCGGTGGATTAAAACAGCACACCAAGACGAAAGTGAGGCTTTCATCACCTCCTGCAGTGACATAAGCAAGAGGCAAGTGGCAAGAGTGTTGCCTCCTCCACATTTTATTTTTCCCCCCAGAAGAGCACCAGGAGCAGGTCAGATGGATCAATAGGGGTCATCGCACCACTGAGGGAACCCCAGCAAAAGGCTCTTGCAGGTTTGTTGGGGAGGAAGAGAAGGGTGAGGGCTGGGGGTGTTAAAATACTGAATGCTGAGTCAGGTGATGAAAAATGTCTTCATGGCCCCCAGCAGCGTGGTCTCAGGAGAGACCCCAAGAAAGACCTCAGCTCACGGTCTGCAGATAAGGAAGTCTCTGGGTGGTGTGTCTGAGCTAGGAATGCAGATATGTGCAGTGTCACGGCTGGCCAGGGGCACCCAGACTGTGGGCCAAGTCTGGGGTGAGGAGGGCAGCTCTCCCCGCCCAGGCCTACCAGGAAAAGCCTTTGGAATTGCCTAGGGTTGGGCCTGAAAGATCACATATAAGATTATGGCTTCCTGGCCTTTTGGCCAGATGCCTTACTCCTCAGCTTCACTCTCTTGGTTTGTAGAACCCAAGACGTAACTGGATGTGGAAAGAGACTTATGACACCATACAAAGGGATCCAGAATGTCTTACTGAGTATCATTCTGAAACCATCTTTGCAAAAATTATAACTGAGAAAATTATGACAGTGAAAGAGATCTGACCTAACCAACTCCATCTTGCTTCTGACCTCCAGGCTGCCCTTGTTCATTCCTGGGCATAGGCCGAAGTGACTTTGAGAGGAGTTTAGTTTATGGTTTGATGATAACATGGTAACAGCCCTTTCCCAAAATAAACCCCCCTCTTGGGGACTAAACTGTCTTTACAGGACTAATACATTAGCCACAAGATTAGAAATGATGGTTTAGGAGTCATTGTTGAAAAACCTGAGGTCAGTGCTTAAGATATTTTGCAGACCCTGCATTCCAGTGCACCAGCTGGCACTGGCTCATCAGGTCTTGTGGCCACCTTCCAGGAACTGACTCAACTCAAGAGGACAGCTTGGACTCCCTGTTATTTCATTTGCAAGCCAACCAATCAGCACTCCCCAATTTCTGATTCCCTACCCACCAAATTATCCTTAAAAACTCTGATCCCCAAATTTTTGGGGAGACTGATTTGAGTAATAATAAAACTCTGGTCTCCCCTAAAGCCAGCACTGGGTGAATTAAACTCTTTCTCAATTGCAATTCCCCTGTCTTGATAAATCAGCTCTGTCTAGGCAGTGGACAAAAAGAACCAGTTGGGTGGTTACAATTCTGTATCCTAGACACACGTTTACTCATCTGTTGATTTTTTCCACAGATACTTCCTACAATAGAAGTGTTTTCCAAAATAAGTGTTTCCCATATGATCTTGATCTCTTTTACAAATATGATATTTTTCCTTAAAAAACAGGCTGGGAGATCTCTCAAGATGGCCGAATAGGAACAGCGCCAGTCTGCAGCTCCCAGCGAGATCAACGCAGAAGGTGAGTGATTTCTGCATGTCCAACTGAGGTACCCGGCTCATCTCATTGGGACTGGTTAGACAGTGGGTGCAGCCCACAGAGGGCGAGCCAAAACAGGGTGGAGCGTTGCCTCACCCCAGAAGCGCAAAGGGTCGGGGAACTCCCTCCTCTAGCCAAGGGAAGCTGTGAGGGACTGTGCCTTGAGGGACAGTGCACTCTGTCCCAGATACTACGCTTTTCCCATGGTCTTTACAACCTGTGGACCAGGAGATTCCCTCCGGTGCCTATGCCACCAGGGCCCTGCATTTCAAGCACAAAACTGGGCGGCCGTTTGGGCAGACACCGAGCTAGCTGCAGGAGTTTTTTTTCTTACCCCAGGGGTGCCTGGAGTGCCAGCGAGACAGAGCCGTTCCCTCCCCTGGAAAGGGGGCTGAAGCCAGGGAGCCAAGTGGTCTAGCTCAGCGGGTCCCACCCCCACGGAGCCCAGCAAGCTAAGATCCACAGGCTTGAAATTCTCGCTGCCAGCACAGCAGTCTGAAGTTGACTTGGGACGTTTGAGCTTGGTGGGGAGAGGGGCATCCACCATTACTGAGGCTTGAGTAGGCGGTTTTCCCCTCACAGTGTAAACAGAGCTCAGGAAGTTCAAACTGGGAGGAGCACACCGCAGCTTGGCAAAGCCTCTATAGCCAGACTGCCTCTCTAGATTCCTCCTCTCTGGGCAGAGCATCTCTGAAAAAAAGGCAGCAGCCCCAGTCAGGGGCTTATAGATAAAACCCCATCTCCCCGGAACAGAGCACCTGGGGGAAGTGGTGGTTGTGGGCGCAGCTTCAGGAGACTTGAACGTCCCTGCCTGACAGCCCTGAAGAGAGCAGCAGATCTCCCAGCACAGTGTTCAAGCTCCACAAGGAACAGACTGCCTTCTCAAGTAGGTCCCTGATCCCTGTGTCTCCTGACTGGGAGGCATCCCCCAGAAGGGGTCAACAACCACCTCATACAGGAGAGCTCCGGCTGGCATCTGGCAGGCGCCCCTCTGGGACAAAGCTTCCAGAGGAAGGAACAGGCAGCAATCTTTGCTGTTCTGCAGCCTCCACTAGTGATACCCAGGCAAATAGGGTATGGAGTGGACCTCCAGCAAACTCCAGCAGACCTGCAGCAGAGGGGCCTGACTGTTAGAAGGAAAAACTAACAAACAAAAAGGAAAAGCATCAACATCAACAAAAAGGACATCCACTCAGAAACCCCACCTGAAGGTCACCAATATAAAAGACCAAAGGTAGATAAATCCACAAAGATAGGGAGAAACCAGCACAAAAAAGCTGAAAATTCCAAAAACCAGAACATCGCTTTTCCTCCAAAGGATCACAACTCCTCACAAGCAAGGGAAAAAACTGGACAGGGAATGAGTTTGACAAATTGATAGAAGTAGGCTTCAGAAAGTGGGTAATAACAAACTCCTCTGAGCTAAAGGAGCATGTTCTAACCCAATGCAAGGAAGCTAAGAACTTTGAAAAAAGGTTAGAGGAATTGCTAACTAGAATAACCAGTTTAGAGAAGAACATAAATGACCTGATGGAGCTGAAAAACACAGCATGAGAACTTCATGAAGCATACACAAGTATCAATAGCCTAATCGGTCAAGCAGAAGAAAGGATATCAGAGATTGAAGATCAACTTAATGACATAAAGAGTGAAGACAAGATTAAAGGAAAAGAATGAAAAGGAATGAACAAAGCCTCCAAGAAATACGGGACTATGTGAAAAGACCAAACCTACATTTGATTGTGTACCTGAAAGTGACAGAGAGAATGGAACCAAGCTGGAAAACATTCTTCAGGATATTACCCAGGAGAACTTCCCCAACCTAGCAAGATACGCCAACATTCGAATTCAGGAAATACAGAGAACACCACAAAGATTCTCCTTGAGAAAAGCAACCCCAAGACATACAATCGTCAGATTCACTGTGGATGAAATGAAGAAAAAAAAGTTGAGGGCAGCCAAAGAGAAAGGTTGGGTTACCCACAAAGGGAAGCCCCTCACACTAACAGCAGATTTCCTTGCAGAAACCCTACAAGCCAGAAAGTTTAACATTTTTAAAGAAAAGAATTTTCAACCCAGAGTTTCATATCCAGCCAAGCTAAGCTTCATAAGTGAAGGAGAAATAAAATCCTTTACAGACAAGCAAATGCTGAGAGATTTTGTCACCACCAGGCCTGCCTTACAAGAGCTCCTGAAGGAAGCACTAAACATGGAAAGGAAAAACTGGTACCAGTGACTGCAAAAACATACCAAATTTTAAAGACTATTGACACTATGAAGAAACTGCATCAACTAACAGGCAAAATAGCCAGCTTAGCATCATAATGACAGGATCAGCTTCACACGTAACAATATTAACCTTGAATATAAGTGGGCTAAATGCCCCAATTAAAGGACACAGACTGGCATATTGGATAAAGAGTCAAGATCCATCAGTGTGCTGTATTCAGGAGACCCATCTCATGTGCAAAGACACACATAGGCTCAAAATAAAGGGATGGAGGAATATTTACCAAGCAAATGGAAAGCAAAAAAGAGCAGGGGTTGCAATCCTAGTCTCTGATAAAACAGACTTTAAATCAACAAAGATCAAAAGAGACAAAGAAGGGCATTTCATAATGGTAAAGGGATCAATGCAACAAGAAGAGCTAACTATCCTAAATATATATGCACCCAATACAGGAGCACCCAGATTCATAAAGCAAATTCTTAGAGACCTATAAAGAGACTTAGACTCCCACACAATAATAGTGGGAGACTTTAAGACCCCACTGTCAATATTAGACAGATCAATGAGTCAGAAAATTAACAAGGCTATCCAGGACTTGAACTCAGCTCTGGACCAAGCAGACCTAATAGACATCTGCAGAACTCTCCACCTCAAATCAACAGAATATACATTTTTCTCACCGCCACATCACACTTATTCTAAAATTGACCACATAATTGGAAGTAAAACACTCCCCACCAAATGCAAAAGAACAGAAATTATGGCTGGGTGTGGCGACTCACGCCTGTAATCCCAGCTCTTTGGGAGGCTGAGGCGGGTGGATCACGAGGTCAGGAGATCGAGACCATCCTGGCTAATATGGTGAAACCTCATCTCTACTAAAAATATAAAAAATTAGCCAGGCAAGGTGGTGGGCGCCTGTAGTCCCAGCTACTCGGGAGGCTGAGGCAAGAGAATGACGTGAACCCAGGAGGCGGAGCTTGCAGTGAGCCAAGATTGTGCCACTGCACTCCAGCCTGGGCAACAGAGCGAGACTCTGTCTCAAAAAACAAACAAACAAACAAAAGAACGGAAATTATAACAAACAGTCTCTCACACCACAGTGCAATCAAATTAGAACTCAGGATTAAGAAACTCACTCAAAACCACACTACATAGAAACTGAACAACCTGCTCCTGAATGACTACTGGGTAAATAACAAAATTAAGGCAGAAATAAATAAGTTCTTTGAAACCAATGAGAACAAAGACACAACATACCAGAATCTCTGGGACACAGCTAAAGCAGTGTTTAGAGGGAAATATATAGCACTAAATGCCCACAAGAGAAAGCAGAAAAGATCTGAAATCGACACCATAACATCACAATTAAAAGAACTAGAGAAACGGCTGGGCATGGTGACTCACACCTGTAATCCCAGCACTTCAGGAGGCTGAGACAGGTGCATCACCTGAGGTCAGGAGTTCCAGACCAACCTCACCAACATGGTGAAACCCTGTCTCTACTAAATACAAAAAATTAGCCAGGTGTGGTGCCACATGCCTGTAATCCCAGCTACTTGGGAGGTTGAGGTGGGAGAATTGCTTGAACCCAGGAGGCAGAGGTTGCAGTGAGCCGAGATTGAGCCATTGCACTCCAGCCTGGGCAACAAGAGCAAAACTGCATCTCAAAAAGAAAAGAAAAAGAACTAGAGAAACAAGAGCAAACAAATTCAAGAGCTAGCAGAAGACAAGAAATAACTAAGATCAGAGCTGAACTGAAGAAGATAGATGTTGGGAACAGGCCCCCCCAAAATCTGGCCACAAGCTGGCCCCCAAACTGGCCATAAACAAAATCTCTGCAGCACCGTGACACGTTCATGATGGCCGTAACACCCATGCTGGAAGGTTGTGGGTTTACCGGAATGAGGGCAAGGAACACCTGGCCCGTCCAGGGCGGAAAACTGCTTAAAGGCATTTTTAAGCCACAAACAATAGCATGAGCGATCTGTGCCTTAAGGACCTGCTCCTGCTGCAGTTAACTAGCCCAACCTATTCTTTTATTTAGGCCCATCCCTTTGTTTCCCATAAGGGATACTTTTAGTTAATTGAATATCTATAGAAACAATGCTAATGACTGGCTTGCTGTTAATAAATACGTGGGTAAATCTCTGTTCAGGGCTCTCAGCTCCGAAGGCTGTGAGACCCCTGATTTCCCACTTCACACCTCTATATTTATGTGTGTGTGTCTTTAATTCCTCTAGCGCCGCTGGGTTAGGGTCTCCCTGATCAAGCTGGTCTCGGCAGATAGAGACACAAAAAACCCTTCAAAAAGTCAATGAATTCAGGAGCTGGTTTTTCAAAAAGATCAACAAAATAGTTAGATTCCTAGCCAGACTAATAAAGAAAAGAGAGAAGAATCAAATAGACACAATAAAAAATGATAAAGGGGATATCACCAGTGATCCCACAGAAATACAAACTACTATCAGAGAATACTATAAACACCTCTATACAAATAAACTAGAAAATCTAGAAGAAATGGATACATTCCCAGACACATACACCCTCCCAAGTCTAAATCAGGAAGAAGTTGAATCCCTGAATAGACCAATAACAAGTTCTGAAATTGAGGCAATAATTAATAGCCTACCAACCAAAAAAAGTCCAGGACCAGACAGATTCACAGCCAAATTCTACCAGAGGTACAAAGAGGAGCTGGTACCATTCCTTCTGAAACTATTCCAAACACTAGAAAAATAGAGACTTCTCCCTAACTCACTTTATGAGGCCAGCATCATCCTGATACCAAAGCCTGGCAGAGACACAACAAAAAAAGAAAATTTCAGGCCAATATCCCTGATGAATATTGATGCAAAAATTCTCAATAAAATACTGGCAAACTGAATCCAGCAGCACATCAAAAAGCTTATCCACCATGATCAAGTCGGCTTCATCCCTGGGATGCAAGGCTGGTTTAACATACGCAAATCAATAAATGTAATCCATCACATAAACAGAACCAAGGACAAAAACCATATGACTATCTTAATAGATGCAGAAAAGGCCTTTGACAAAATTCAACACCCCTTCATGCTAAAAACTCCCAATAAACTAGGTATTGATGGAATGTATCTCAAATTATAAGAGCTATTTATGACAAACCCACAGCCAATATCATACTGAATGGGCAAAAACTGGAAGCATTCCCTTTGAAAACTGGCACAAGACAAGGATGCCTTCTCTCACAACTCCTATTCAACATAGTATTGGAAGTTCTGGCCAGGACTATCAGCAAGAGAAAGAAATAAAGGGTATTCAAATAGGAAGAGAGGAAGTAAAATTGTCTCTGTTTTCAGATGACGTGATTGTGTATTTAGAAAACCCCTTTGTCTCAGCCCCAAATCTCCTTAAGCTGATAAGCAACTTCAGCAAAGTCTCAGGATACAAAATCAATAAGCAAAAATCACAAGCATTCCTATACAGCAATAATAGACAAGTAGAGCCAAATCATGAATGAACTCCCATTCACAATTACTACAAAGAGTATACAATATCTAAGAATACAACTTACAAGGGATGTGAAGGACCTCTTCAAGGAGAACTTCAAACCACTGCTCAAGGAAATAGGAAAGGACACAAACAATGGGAAAAACATTCCATGTTCATGGATAGGAAAGATTAATATCGTGAAAATGGCCATACTACCCAAAGTAATTTATACATTCAATGCTATCCCCATCAAGCTACCATTGACTTTCTTCACATAATTGGAAAAAACTACTTTAAATCTCTTGTGGAACCAAAAAAGAGCCTGCACAGCCAAGACAATCATAAGCCAAAAGAACAAAACTGGATGCATCATGATACCTGACTTCAAACTATACTACAAGGCTACAGTAACCAAAACAGCATGGTACTGGTATCAAAACAGATATATAGACCAATGGAACAGAACAGAGATCTCAGAAATAACGCCACACATCTACAGCCATCTGATCTTTGACAAATCTGACAAAAACAAGCAATGGGGAAAGGATTCCATATTTATTAAATGGTGTTGGGAAAACTGGCTAGCCATATGCAGAAAAATGAAACTGGGCTCCTTCCTTGCACCTTATACAAAAATTAACTCAAGATGGATTAAAAACTTAAATGTAAGACCTAAAACCATAAAAAACCTAGAAGAAAAACCTAGGCAATTCAGGACATAGGCATGGACAAAGACTTCATGACTAAAACATCAAAAGGAATGGCAACAAAAGCCAAAATTGACAAATGGGATCTAATTAAACTAAAGAACTTCTACACAGCAAAAGAAATTATCATCAGAGTGAACAGGCAACCTACAGAATGGGAGAAAATTTTTGCAATCTATTCATCTGACAAAGGGCTAATATCCAGAATCTACAATGAACTCAAACAAATTTACAAGAAAAAAACAACCCCATCAAAAAGTGGGTGAAGGATATGAACAGACACTTCTCAAAAGAAGACATTTATGCAGCCAACAATCATATGAAAAAAAGCTCATCATTGCTGGTCATTAGAGAAATGCAAATCAAAACCACAATGAGATACCATCTCACACCAGTTAGAATGGCGATCATTAAAAAGTCAGGAAACGACAGATGCTGGAGAGGATGTCGAGAAATAGGAACGCTTTTACACTGTTGATGGTAGTATAAATTAGTTCAACCATTGTGGAAGACGGTGTGGCAATTTCCGAAGGATCTAGAACCAGAAATACCATTTGACCCAGCAATCCCATTACTAGGTATATACCCAAAGGATTAGAAATCATTCTACTATAAAGACACATGCACACATATGTCTATTGCAGCACTGTTCACAACAGCAAAGACTTGGAACCAACCCAAATGCCCATCAGTGATAGACTGGATAAAGAAAATGTGGCATATATACACCATGGAATACTACGCAGCCATAAAAAAGGGTGAGTTCATGTCCTTTGCAGGGACATGGATGAAGCTGGAAGCCACCATTCTCAGCAAACTAACACAAGCACAGAAAACCAAACACCACATGTTCTCACTCATAAGTGGAAGTTGAACAATGAGAACACATGGACACAGGAAGGGGAATATCACACACTGGGGCCTGTTGCGGGTGGGGAGTCTAGGGAAGGGATAGCATTAGGAGAAATACCTAATGTAGATGACAGGTTGATGGGTGCAGCAAACCACCATGGCACGTGTATACCTATGTAACAAACCTGCATGTTCTGCACATGTACCCCAGAATAAAGAAAAAAAAATACAGGCTGGGCACGGTGGCTCATGCCTGTAATCCCAGCACTTTGGGAGGCTAAGGTGGATGGATCACAAGGTCAAGAGTTCGAGACCAGCCTGGCCAATATGGTGAAACCCCGCCTCTACTAAAAATCCAAAAAAATTAGCCAGGCGTGGTGGCACATGCCTGTACTCCCAGCTACTTGGGAAGCTGAGGCAGGAGGATTGCTTGAACCTGGGAGGCGGAGGTTGCAGTGAGCCGAGATCACACCACTGCACTCCAGCCTAGGTGACAGAGTGAGACTCCGACTCACACACACACAAAAATATATATATGTATATATATATGACCTATGACCTATAAGCCCATGTTTCCAGATGTCCTTCCTGCCTTTCCAGGTCAACTGTTACCAATGCCCTGGGTTCCTGTAATGTCCCATGTTAGAAATCAAGAGAGATCACCAGATACAGCAGCAAAGAGAAACTTTTTTATTTTATTTATTTATTTATTTATTTATTTAGAGATGGAGTCTCACTCTGTTGCCCAAGCTGGAGTTCAGTGGTGCGATCTCAGCTCACTGCAACCTCCGCCTCCTGGGTTTAAGTGATTCTCCTGCCTCACCCTCCCAAGTAGCTGGGATTACAGGCGCCTGCCACCACCCCTGGCTAATTTTTTGTATTTTTAGTAGAGACAGGGTTTTGCCATATTGTCCAGACTGGTCTCCAGCTTCTGACCTCAGGTGATCTACTGGCCTTGGCCTCCCAAAGAAAGTTTATTTTAGCTTGTGCTCAAGAAAGAACAAAGAATGGACTGTTCCCTGAGAGGACTGTGTGGGTTAGTTTTATAGGGCCTTTGTAAAAGGCAGGGTTCCATCAGGAGATCTACAGGAGGGGTTTTTCTAACGCTTGCACAGTGGTTCAACCTGCTTCTTTATACATTGTATGTAGCATTAGCTGGGCGATCTTGGCTCGCTGCAACCTCCGCCTCCTGGGTTCAAGTGATTCTCCTGCCTCAGCCTCCCAAGTAGCTGGGATTACAGGCATGCGCCACCATGCCCAGCTAATTTTGTGTTTTTAAAAGAGACTGGGTTTCTCTGTGTTGGTCGGGCTGGTCTCGAGCTCCTGACCTTAGGTGATCCGCCCACATCGGCCTCCCAAAGTGCTGGGATTACAGGCGTGAGCCACTGCGCCCGGCCGATAACATCACTATTGTAAAACATAAGATCAGTGCTTGAAATATTTTGCAGACCTTGCACTCAATGGATCAGCTGGCACCACCCAGATCAATAAACGGGCTCACCGTGACCCTCATTCAGGAACTGACTTAGCTCAAGACGACAAGCTTCAACTCCCTATGATTTCATCTCTCACCTGACCAAGCAGCACTCTCTCGCTTTCTGACCCCCACCCACCAAATTATCCCTAAAATCCCTGATCCATGAGTTTTCAAGGAGACTGATTTGAGTAAAAATAAAACTCCAGTCTCCCCCCACAACTGGCTGTGTGTGAATTAAACTCTATTGCAATTCCCCTTCCTTGATAAATCAGCTCTGTCTAGACAGCAGGCAAGGGGACCCCACTGGGGCAGTTGCAGGTTCGTGTAATCTCCCAGGCTAGAAGTCAAGAGAGATCACCAGACATAGCAGTAATGACAAAGTTTATTTTAGCTTGTGCTCAAGGGAGCCAGCATGGAGAAAGCACAAAGAATGCGCTGCTCCCCGAGAACAGTGTGTGGGTTAGTTTTAGTGTCTTTGTAAAGGAAAGGGTTACATCAGGGCACACATAGGAGGAGCTTTTCTCGTGCTTGCCAGTGGTTCAACATGCTTTTTGATACGTCATATGTAGCCTTCACATTTTAAATCTCCAACCCTGAGTATGATTTTTAGTATTAAAATAAGGAAGGAGTAATTGTAGGCTGGAGTTTAACTTTACATGTAGGGCTCTGGGGAAGTCCCCAGCTCCCCTGAAATAAGAGCTTGCAGTTAACTGCTCCTTGGGTCTTTTGTTGCTGACTGGCTGAGAGTTAGAGAAGCTAGAGCTTGAGTGGGGGCCTCCATATGCTTTTCCTCCAGACCATCTTAAAGTAGGGAACCAACCTGCCTGCCTGTCTCAAAACCAATGTATACTTTATATGTATTGATTTACATCTTCGCCTGTAACTCCTGTCTCCCTAAAATGTATAAAACCAAACTGTAACCTGACCACTCCAGCACACTTTCGTAGGTCCTCATGAGATCTCCCTGGGCCATGGTCACTCATAATGGCTCAGAATAAACTCCATTAACACTAAGGAATGAATTCCAAGCATAAACCTTGCACCCCAGATCTGTTTCTTTCTACCACTTACTCCACCATTGTGATAGTTCTTCCTCTCCATACCCTACCACTTTGTAAAAACCCAATGGGGAAATCAGTGTTCCTTGCCAGGGCAAGGTCTAATCCAGGATCTTACATGGGTGTTAAGATCAGTCCCTAAAATGCTGAGCTATGCTGGCTTAGCTTGGCCTTGTCCCTCTGTAGTCTGGGCGAAGCAGGATATGCCATCTCCTTAAGACCTCCATTCCCCAGGGTGCTTGGGTCCAATTTAATTGAGTTGAATGTAGCCCTTACACTGACCTGCCTTGGGATTGACCAGAAATATGTGTATTTTTTTAAGCTCTTGAGTCACCAAGATTTATGTATTATTATTATTTTTTTTTGAATCAAAGTCTCGCTCTGTCACCCACACTGGAGGGCAGTGGCGTGATCTCGGCTCACTGCAGCCTCTGCCTCCCAGGTTCAAGCGATTCTCCTGCCTTAGCTTCCAGAGTTGCTGGGATTACAGGCATGTGCCACCATGCCCAGCTAATTTTTGTATTTATAGTACAGATGGGGTTTCACCATGTTGGCCAGGCTGGTCTTGAACTCCTGACCTCATGATCTGTCCACCTAGGCCTCCCAAAGTGCTGGGATTACAGGCGTGAGCCACAGCTCCCAGTGAGTTACCCAGCTCTCTTTTGCTTTCCTTTTTGACAGATAAGTAGGTAGAGTTTAGGAGGCTGGCCAATTCGTTATCTAGGATAAGGTAGAGGCTAGACTTCTCATGCTCTGGAATTTTCTTGGACTCAGTTTACTCCTATAGACTTGGAATGAAGAGAAAGCTTCTTACCAGGTTGAGTATGGAAAAACCCAAAAATATTTTTCCTCAGCTTTCCCATAACACAGAATACTTCTGTGCCCAGATGTATGAGGTTTCTCCACGCACCAAGCAATTCTACAGCAGGCAATAGCAGCTGAGTGTCCTGTAATTCAATTCTGATGCCATCCACCTGGAAACAGTGTCAGATCCCACAGGTCAAGGACTCAGTCCCCAAGACTGTCCCCCCCTGCAAAATCTGATGATAATCGGAAGCCGCAGGTTGTTTCGCCCATGCTTCTGACTGACCTCCTACCAACTGGGGTTTGCACACCCCCTTGCTGGGCTTGGTTAATTTGCTAGAGTGGCTCACAGGACTCAGGGAAATACCTACATTAACAGATTCATTATAAGGAATATTACAAAGGATACAGGTGAAGATATGCATAGGGTGAGGTATGAGGAAATTGGAGGGCAGCTTCCACACCCTCCCTGGGTACCACCCTACAGGAACCTCCATGTGTTCAGCTCTCCAGAAGTTCCTCGAACCCTTTTGGGTTGTTATGGAAGCTTCATTACATAGATACAATTAATTCACTGTTAGCCATTGGTGATCAACTTAACCTCAGCCTCTCTCTCTTCCCGGGAGGCTGGGGGTGGGGCTGAAAGTCCCAACTCTCTAATCCTGCCTTGGTCTTTCTTGTGACCAGCCCCTATACTGAAGCTACCTGGGTGCTGCCAGCCTTCAGTCAACGTATTAGCATACAAAAAGACAGCACTTTGGAGGTTCTAAGGGTTGTAGCTGTATGCCAAGAGACCACGGAAGACCAAATATATATTTCACATGATCATGTAGGTGTTCCTTGTTTGTCTCACCAACCATCTGACAGGTTCCTCCAGGGCCTCAGATGAGTCTTTTCACTCTGTAGTCCCAGTACCTAGCACAATGCCTGACAGACAAATTGTAAGCACTCTATAAATGTTGAATGGAAACTTTAGATACCCCAGGGATTGTCTGCACATTTAGGGCTAAACCTGCTAACACGGCTGCCACAGTAACACAGGACATCTCCCTCTAGATAGCTTAGCATGGTGGCTCAGAGCACAGAGTCTACAGTAAGACTCTTGAGTTCAAATCCCGACCCTGCCATTTCATAATATACTGTGACCCTGGTCAGATTACTTGTTTTCCCTCAGTGAACTGAGGATATCTCCTAAGGTTGATGAGAGGATTACATGAGTTAATGTTTAGAAACCCGCTTAGCATAGAGGCTGGCACGAAGCTGAGAGCTATATCAAGTGTTGATAAGTAAATAGAACAGTTTTCTTAGCCTTACTGAAATCTTTAATGGTATCAAACTGTGGGGGATATTTAGAATAATTTACATGGTTCTATAGTGCTTTAACTTGTTAGACATCTTTCCTGCTGTTATCTCTTTAAAAATTCTCATATCACTTCTACTTTGAAGGAAGATTATTAAATGAATTTATGGGAGGCCACTGCTTTGGACTGAGCTCCTGCACTAGGCCCCCCAGACCAGACCAAACCAAACCAGAATGGAGTTCCTCATGCTAGGTGCCACATAATCAAACTGAACTTTGAATGGGCCAGTTTTCAAAAAACAGGAGACACAGGAACCAGTCAGAAGGGGCCTAGTTTACCTGAGCCAGCATGACAAAAAGTTCCCTCTGTTTTAACTCTGTAAGGAAAGTAACTTTGAAATGACTGATCAACTGTTTGTTACCTGTTTCAGCCCCTTTTTGCCTATAAAGCTGTAAATGAAAGGTATCTGAGGCAGTTCGCAATCAATTTAGAAAGTTTATTTTGCCAAGGTTTAGGATGTGTCTGTGGCACAACCTCAGGAGGTCCTGACAACACGTGCTAAGGTGGGTGGGGAACAGCTTGGTTTTATACTTTGGGAAGACATGAGACATCAATCAATACATGTAAGATGTACATTGGTTTGGTCTGGAAAGCTGTGACAACTCAAAGTGGGGGTTTTCAGGTCACAGGGAGATTTAAAGATTTTCTGATTGGGGATTGGTTGAAAGAGTTATTAAATAGAAAGGATGTCTGGGATACAATAAGGGGTTGTGGAGACCAAGGTTTTATCAGACAGATGAAGCCTCCAGAGGACATGCTTCAGACAGAATAGATCGTAAATGTTTCTTATCAGACTTAAAGAGTCTGTTCTATCTGTAATTCCAAAAGGGAGGAAGGTATAATGAAGCATATCTGTTTCCCTCTTCCCATCATGGCCTGGATTAGTTTTTCAGGTTAACTTTGTAATGCCCTTGCCAAGAGGAGGGACCTGTTCAGATAGTGGGGGGCTCAGAATTTTATTTTTGGTTTACAAAGCCAATCTCTTCTGCTCAGCCCATCAGAGCACCTGTCTATTTTTACAGAGATGTTGTCTAATTCATGAATTGCTACTTAAGCCAATTAGATCTTTAAACTAAATTTGTTGTAATTTCGTCTTTTGACAATGTTATCGTTTCTATTTTAGGGAAGCAGAAACTGGAGTTCAGATTGGGGAAGTGGCAGCTAGCTAGAGGATCCCAGAGCTGTTATTAGCCAAACTACACAAAACACAATGGAGAAAAGGTGGATATGGGAGCTGGGGCAGGGAGGGGAGGATTCTGAGTTGAAATGAACTGTGATTGCAGTTTGTGAAAAATATTTTTTTTTTTTTTTTTTTTTTTTTTGAGATGGAGTTTCACTCTTGTCACCCAGGCTGGAGTGCAATGGTGTGATCTCCACAATCTCTGCTTACTGCAACCTCTGCCTCCTGGGTTCAAGGGATTCTCCTGCCTCAGCCTCCTGAGTAGCTGGGATTATAGGTGCCTGCCACCATGCCCAGCTAGTGTGTGTGTGTGTGTGTGTGTGTGTGTGTGTGTGTTTTAGTAGAGATGGGGTTTCACCATGTTGGCCAGACTGGTCTCAAACTCCTGACCTCAGGTGATCCACCCACCTCGGCCTCCCAAAATTCTGGGATTACAAGCATGAGCCACCATGCTCGGCCTGTGAAAAATATTTCTTAGTCATAGTTTGCCTGTGAGTTTCTCATGCTGAAAAATGAGGTGCCCAACAAACTCCAAAGAAAGTTCAGATGTCAACTTTGAATTTTCTGGAATTTACTTGATGCAATTTTCAATTATGCCCTTCTCCATGGAGGTTTCATATTTGGTATCAGTGCCGCGACATGAGGGACATGTACATCAGGGCTTGAACATAAAGTAGATGGGCCTATGGCTCATAGATAAACGTTCACAACAAACTTCCATCAGTGACTTGGTCGGCGGTGGTGGGGATTTAGGAGAAATTTATGAAGAGAATTGTAGGAGAGCAGTCAGGGTGGTAGGAAAAATTATAGGAAAAGGATGCAAACCTTCTCGGAAGGCTGGGAGTTTGCATAGCTTCAGAAGAGAGTTTGGCTGAAGGCAGCTGAATTCTCTTAAGAGCTTAGGTTAGATAACAAGGGGATGTAAAGAAACTGATCTAGATAAGTTAGTTTACTTAGGCTCAGAACCTGGCCTTTAATCATCCATGTGGGACTACTCTCTCCGGGGAGGGCGACCATGTTAATTACCCACAAGAGTGTTGACTCAAAGCCTTTGTCATTAAATCTGTACTAAATAAATGCCTGCAGCACCAACTTGTCAGGGCCATGGCTGCTGACTCCTTACAGCACCCTCCTCAGGGTCTGTGCGTGGCCCAGTCCCCTAGCCTGCTCTTTCACTGGATACCGGTGTCTTGAGTGCATTCTTTCATCCATCGTTCGGCCAGCATCTGTGGGTTAGACTTGGCAAGCATCCATAGAAATCATGTTAATATTTTAGTAGGATAACTTTAGGGACACAAATGTACTAGAGTGGTCCTGAGTCTAGCCCATCTTTCTTTTTCATGAGCTCATTGAATAAACCAAAATATTATCAGAAAGGGGTCCCAATCCAGACCCCCAAGAGCGGGTTCTTGGATCTCACGCAAGAAAGAATTCAAGGTGACTCCGTTAAGTCAAAGCAAGTTTATTAAGAAAGTAAAGGGGCCAGGTGCAGTGGCTCATGCCTGTAATCCCAGCACTTTTGGAGGCCAAGGTGGGTGGATCACAAGGTCAGGAGATTGAGACCATCCTGGCTAACACAGTGAAACCCTGTCTGTATTAAAAATACTTTATTCAGCCTTTGTTACAAGCCGATTTTGTTTGTTTGTTTGTTTGTTGTTTTTGGTTGGGGGGGACCAAACCACTTTATTGAGGGGAATGGGGTGGCAAAGCAGCAAGGATGATGAGATCTGACATCCTCGGCTGGGAGCTCCTAGGATCTGCAGGCACTGAAAGCTACCAGCAGGTTTTTTAAAGGCAAAGGGGACAAGCAGTGGGCTGATACAAAGTTGTATGACAGGAAGTCTCATTGGCTTACAGAAATAACATTAATGATTGGCTATACATTGTTAAGCTATAGTGTGTGGGTTATAGTGTCAAGTACATTATTATTAGGTTAATTTATAGCTATTATGGCAACAGCAAGAAGTTTCAGAAGATGAATATATCACTCAAGGGGGAAGTACAACGTGATTGTTGGCTCATCTTAATGTCTTTCTGGGCCACACGCAGTGGCTCATGTCTATAATCCCAGCACTTTGGGAGGCTGAGGTGGGCGGATCACTGAGGTCAGGAGTGCGAGACCAGCCTGGCCAACATGGCAAAACCCCATCTCTACTAAAAATACAAAAATTATTCAGGCATGGTGGCATCCCTGTAATCCCAGCTACTCGGGAGGCTGAGACAGGAGAATCGCTTACATCCAGGAGGCAGAGGTTGCAGTGAGCCAAGATCACGCCACTATACTCCAGCCTGGGTGACAGAGCAAGAGTGTCTCAAAAAAAGTCTCTCTGGGTCTGATAATTTTAAAGGACTCACCTTCCTTGGATAAAAGCTATTTTCTTTTCTCATTGATAAAGACAAGATTAAAAAAATTTTTTTCAGACTACCAAATTGATTAACAAAGTGGCAGGAAGTAAATTAGAAAGAACAAATCTGCCCATTAAAAGCGGATACTTTTTATTTATTTATTTACTTACTTTTTTATTTGAGACAGAGTCTTGCTCTGAGCTCAGGCTGGAGTGCAGTCAGTTGTGCAGTCATAGCTCACTGCAGCCTTCAATTACTGGGCTCAAGGGATCCTCCCACCTCAGCCTCCCAAGTAGCTGGGACTGCAGGCAGCACTTGGCTGATTTTTAAAATTTTTTTTGTAGAGATAGGGTCTTGCTATGTTGGCCAGGCTGGTCTCAAATTCCTGGGCTCAAGCAATCCTCCTGCCTTGGGCTCCCAAAGTGCTGGGATTACAGGTGTGAGCCATTGTGCCCAACAGAAGCAGATTTTAAAATATTTACATCATTTAATTTTTGTATCAGCCTGGTTTAGGGTAAACAGATTGTAGGGACCAAGGGAAAACTTCTCCTTCACCCGCTGAAGGTTCACTGAAAAATCAACTGACAAAAGGCATATTAATAGGAGAAAAGGCATACAAATTTATTAATATATATGGGAGTCCTACAAAATATAAGAACTCAAAGAAATGGCCAGATGGTTGACCTCTTTACGCCGTCTCAAGGTTACAGAAAGAATGGGGCCTCAGAGCACGGCTAAAAACAGGTTATGGTGGTAAATCAGTTTCTACTGGCAAGACAGGTTATGGGAGGGAGAGAAGAGGCCTGGTCTGCAAAGGTGGTCTTGTTATGTAGATGAAACCTTGCAGGTGGCAACCATCACAGAGAATAGATGGGAAATGTTTCTTTTAGCTCTTTAAAGATGTCACTCTCAGTATCTTTTCTAGATCCAGACAAGGGAGGAACTCTAAGCCTGACTGTATCACTGCTGATTTTCCCTCAGATGCAAATCTCCCCCCACCAGACACCTTTGCAGGGCTGCCCATGCTCGCAGGCCCTCTGAACAGCCCTCTCAAAATATGTCAAAGAAGGGTATTTTGGGGTGAGATATTTTGGTTTCTTTCAGGGTGATGGCTTAGACCACAGGTGATATGCACACACCAGACAACTCTGAACTGTTTCTCATTCCAAGGTCTCGAGTTCATCGCAGGGGGCAGGTAGCCATGGGGGGCGGGCAAGAAATGGGGAGGGCAGGTAGGAGCTCAGCGAGGTTTTGGTACCCGCTGCTTCTCTCTCTCACTCCCTGCTGTAACGTAACTAATTCTCGCAGACTTATAAACAATAGAAACTCTCAACAGAAACCACTTGCAAATTTTATTTCTCAGTCCTTTCTGTTTGAACTGCATCAGCAACACTCTGGAGGCAAATGTTCAAAACAGAGACACAGCCGTATTGGCTGGAAACAGGGAACTATTTCTATATGGTGCTTTTGACTGTATTATGTTCTGATTATTTGGAAACAAAAAACCTATTTTTAGCTTTTTAGTAGAATCATCAGTTAATTTCGAAAGCCTTAAAAATGGAGAAGGACCTCGGAGAACTTAAAGGTCAAAAAATTAAATACTATTGTAAACTGAAGTATGATGACATTTATAAATTTGGAAAGGAGAGCTTTCTTTCTCCTAAAGGGTTGCTGCTTGCAGGCAGCCATTCTGACAGGCTGGAAAGCGTAGCCTTGGGCCAGAAGCTGGAAACACATACTTCAAAGGAGGGGTAAAGGGAACAGGAATTTATGTTGAGCAGGTTGGCTAAGTATACATATTCAACAGATTACAGGAGGAGCTATGAATATTCATGAAGAGGATCATGCATGTGTAGCAGGCTAACATGCATGCAGCATGTGTCCCATGTTCACTTTGGGCTGGAGACTTCACATTTAAATGCATGACAGTTAGGCCTTTTACATCGAAAGACAAAGCAGGGACATGCAGGCTCTCTGTGTGCAGCCTCTGAAGACTGGCCAGAACCGCTCTGCGTCGGTGGGCGGGGGGTTGTCTCTTATCAGGAGGGAATGCTGGTTAATTGTTATGTGGAAACTGCAAAGGGGTGGGGAAGCCTCAGGCAGTTGTTGATATCAGCACTGGAGTCTTTTGAAAGAGCTGGTTTTGGCTGGGTGCAGTGGCTCATGCCTGTAATCCTAGCACGTTGGGAGGCCGAGGCGGGCAGATTGCCTGAGCTCAGGAGTTCAAGACCAGCCTGGCCAACATGGTGAAACCCCATCTCTACTAAAAATACAAAAGAAATTAGCCGGGCTTGGTGGCATGTGCTTGTAGTTGCAGTTACTTGGGAAGCTGAGGCAGGAGAATTGCTTGAACCTGGGAGGCGGTGGTTGCAGTGAGCCAAAATCGAACCACTGCACTCCCGCCTGGGCGACAGAGCAAGACTCGTCTCTAAAAAAAAGAAAAAAAAAAAAGGAAAGAGCTGGTTTCTGTTTGGCCCCTAGGGAAGAAAGCCTAAGGGGGTTAGCGAGGTGGGGGTGTGCAACAAGGTGCGTCTGACCTCTGACCTCCCATCCCCTCACAGCCTAGAACTCAGTTTTCAAAGTTACTTGGGGAGTCCCCTTGACGAAAACAATGTGAACTCAGAAAATCTGAGACAGGTCTCAGTTAATTTAGAAAGTTTATTTTTTCAAGGTTGGGGAATGCGCCCGTGACACAGCTTCATGAAATCCTGATGACACATGCCCAGGGTAGTTGGGGCACAGCTTGGTTTTATACGATTTAGGGAGACATGAGACATCAATCAATATACGTAAGAAGTACATTGGTTTGGTCTGGAAAGGCAGGACAGCTTGAAACAAAAGCAGGAAGACTCAAGTGGGGAGGGAGGGAGCTTCCAGGTCACAGATAGGTGATAACAAACTGTATCATTCTTTTGAGTTTCTGGTTAGCCTTTCCAAAGGCGGCAATCAGATATGCATCTAGCTCCTCGAGCAGAGGAATAACTTTGAAGAGAATGGGAGGCAGGTTTGTCCTAAGAAGTTTCCAGCTTGAATTTTCCTTAGTGATTTTGGAGGCTCAAGATATTTTCCTTTCACAATGGGATCCATTTAGTCAGCTGTGGGGGGCTTAAGATTTTATTTTTATTTTTCACTAGAAGTGAACATGGGATATGGAAATATAATAAACTCCCATAGAAGATTGTTAGATTACAGATGTTTAACAGAGTATTAGGTTTTGTCTCATCTCTGGCATCTCCCTTGCCACCATCTTCCAAGACTTCAAATCTCCATCACTTCTCCAGCATGGGGTCCTCCTTCCTCCATTTTCCACCTTCATAGGCTCTTCTGCACTGGCCAGTTATATTCAGCTACTGAAAAAAAATCTCTAATCTCAAACTTTCTGGGGAGACGGATTTGAGGTTTCCTCCTGTCTTCTTGTTTGGTGGCCCTATGATTAAACCTCTTTCTCTGCTGCAACCAGTTGTCTTGGTGTACTGACTTGATGCGTGCATTGTAAATACTGCCTACAGGTACAAAGATGAGTCCTTAGCTACAGGATTTATATATGTATCTGCGGTATAATAAAAAATAGATTTGGTCATTATCTTAAGCAAATTAATGCAGGAAGAGAAAAATCAAATATGGCGTGTTCTCACTGATAAGTGTGAGCTAAACATTGGGTACTCGTGGACATAAAGATGGCAAAAACACCACTGGGGGACTCCTAGAGGGAGGAGAGAGGGAGTGGGCAAGGGTTGAAAAACTAACTGTTGGGAACTATGCTCACTATCTGGGTGACAGAATCAGTCATACACCAAACCTCAGCATTATGCCATATACCCATGAGACAAACCTGCACATATGCCCCCAAATCTAAAATAAAAGTTGAAATTATATTTGTAAAAAGTATATATATATATGTGTGTCTGGTTTTTGTCCCTGTTCCTGGCACAGAGTTCCCTAAACCCTTGGCATTGCCTAAGTGATGGGAGTCTTTTTTTTTTTTTTTTTTTTTTGAGACAGAGTCTTGCTCTGTCACCAAGGCTGGAGTGCAATGGCGTGATCTTGGCTCACTGCAACCTCTGCCTCCCAGGTTCAAGCGATTCTCCTGCCTCAGCCTCCTGAGTAGCTGGGATTACAGGTGCCTGCCACAATGCCTGGCTAATTTATTTTTGTATCTTTAGTAGAGATGAGGTTTCACTGTGTTGGCCAGGCTGGTCTTGGAACTCCTGACCTCAAGTGATTCACCCGCCTCAGCCTCCCAAAGTGCTGGAATTACAGGTGTGAGCCACCACGCCAGGCCTGATGGGAGTCTTGTTATTCATAATGAATTCCTTTTGATCACACCTGTGTTTATGCTAATTAGGTGATCTAGCATGTGGCCCCTAGATACTCAGGATGCGGCTGGTCATCAGAAAGACTTAATGTTTAAAAGGTTGGAACTTTCACTCTGTCCCTGACCTTTGCCTTATGCAAGGGAAAGGGGAAGCTGGAGATTGAGCTGTATAGAAACTCCAGGCTGGTGAATACATCGGTGTTGGAAGGCTGGTGCCCGGAATGTGGCAGGGCTGCTCGTGCCCCTCCCCGACACCTGGTCCTATGCCTCTCTTCCATTTGGCTGTTCCTTAGTTGTATTATTTAAGTTGGTACATGTAAGTAAAGTGTGTTCCTGAGTTCTGTGACTGATTCTAACATGTTATGAAAACTCAGGAGGGAGTTGTGAGGAAGGCATCCACAGCGTTGACAAGAATGAAACACGGTTATAATTCAGCATCTATCAGGCTGCTCTCTGGCCCCTTCCTCATTGCTTAAAGTCTCGTAGCACCTGACACCGACCATTTGCATTCCCATTATTCCTATAGACAGGATCTCTGACATTAGAATCGTAAGACTTTTATTTGAGGATTGCTTAAGATGTTTTTCTCAGACCCTGAATTCCAGTGAAGCAGCTGCAACCAACCACTTTGAAGACCTCCACAGAGGAACCAAATCAGTGTGAGAAGACAGCTTCTTCATCTTCCTGTCCCATGACTTCACACCGCGCTATTCAGCCAGTCCACCATCTCCACACTTCCGCCCACTCCAAAACCCTTAAAAGCCCAAGCCCAGGCCGGGCGTGGTGACTCAGGCCTATAATCCCAGCACTTTGGGAGGCCAAGGCGGGGCGGGGTGGATTACAAGGTGAGGAGATCAAGACCATCCTGGCCAACATGGTGGAAATCTGTCTCTACTAAAAATACAAATATTAGCCAGGTGTGGTGGTGGGCGCCTGTAATCCCAGCTACTCGGGAGGCTGAGGCTGGAGAATCGCTTGAACCTGGGTGGCGGAGATTGCAGTGAGCTGAGATCACACCACTGGACTCCAGCCTGGCGACAGAGCGAGACTCCGTCTCAAAAAAAAAAAAAAAAAAAAAAAAAAAAGCCCGAGCCCCAAACTCCTTGGGGAGATGGATTTGAAGGTTTCCTCCTGTCTTCTTGTTTGGTGGCTCCACGATAATACCTCTTTCTCTGCGCAACCGGGTGTCTCGGTGTACTGACTTGATGCCTGCATTGGGTGATGGTGATGGACCTATTACAGTTTCAGCAGGAACCCCTGAATTATAGCCAGTGGGTCGGAAGTGCAGGCAGCCAGGCCTTGCAACCAACATCTGAAGTTGTGGGGGTCTTGTGGGAATGAACCCTTAACCTGTGGGGTCTGTGCTAACTCCAGGTAGATAGTGTTAGAATTGAATGTAGGACATCCAGCTGGTGTCTGGACAATCAGAGAATTGATTGTTGGCATTGAGAAAACATTCCAGACACCGTGAAAGTAGGAGAGAGAGGCAGATGAAAGTTTAAAGTCCAAACGTGAGTTAAAGAGAAATAGTAAAAACTGCTGGCCAATGCTGTCTTCTCACTTGGTTCAAGGGTAAGACAGAAAGGACTGTGACATAGACATCAGCAGCATTTCTTCAGGTGTGATCCTAGGAACAATGGCATGGGGATCACCTGAAATGCTTGTTAGACCCTGACGAAGATTCTCTCCCTCGCCATTCTCTAAGCAGGCACCTCTGAACTCTCTCCACCAGGCTCTGACTTCTGGACCTCTTTGTTCATCTTTGCATTTTCCGATTTTAGCCAGAAGCCTGCTAAGTCAGTTTAGCCAGAACGCCCCAACCTTGATATCTGATTGGGTTCCTCACCCTCCACCAACCCCCAGGTGGCGTCTGATCACTCTGGCCTGCCTTCAGCAAGAATCCTGTTAGAGTCGATTTAGCTGGAATCCCCCTATATCTCTGATGTCTCCTCTGATCCTCCCGCCACCCCCGCCAACTCAACTATAAATTCCCACTTTTCCTTGTATTTGGAGTAGAGCCTAATTTCTTGCCCCAACTGACTGCAAAACCCCATCGTGGCATTCTCTACAGCTATTGCAATAGTCCCCCTGAACAATGTCTGCCTCATCCTTCTTTATCGAGTGTCATGAACAATCTTTTTCTTTAACAACATGAAGATTCTTGAGTCTGTGCATCTCTTTAACAAAATGAAGAACCAGAATCCTAGAGTATGAAGACCTGGCATTGTCATTTTTAATATGATGACTATGATATATGTTAAAGTTTGAGAACTATGGCCTGTCAAAATGAAGAGTTGCTGCCATTTGTGGTGGCTCACACCTGTAATCCCAGCACTTTGGGAGGCAGGAGGATACTGTGAGCCTAGGAGTTTGAAACTAGCTTGGACAACATAGCCAGATCCTGTCTCTACAAAAAATTTTTAAAAATTGGCAGGGTGTGGTAGCACAGACCTGTGGTGCCAGCTACTTGGGAGGCTAAGGTGGGAGGATAACTTGAGTTTGGGAGGTTGAGGCTACAGTGAGCTGTGATTGTGCTCCTGCATTCTAGCCTGGGCAACAGCAAGACTTTGTCTCAAAAAAAAGTAGAGTTGTGAACAGTCTCTACACACTCAAAGTGCCTTTTGCTTTTTTTTTTTTTTTTTGAGATGGAGTCTCACTCTATTGCCCAGGCTGGAATGCAATGGCACAATCTTGGCTCACTGCAACCTCTGCCTCCCGGGTTCAAGTGATTCTCCTGCCTCAGCCTCCTGAGTAGCTGGGACAACAGGCACCCGCCACCATGCCCGGCTAATTTTTGTATTTTAGTAGAGGTGGGGTTTCACCATGTTGGCCAGCCTGGTCTCAAACTCCTGACCTCATGATCTGCCTGCCTCCGCCTCCCAAAGTGCTGGGATTACAGGTGTGAGCCACCGCGCCTGGCCGCCTTTTACTTTTATATACAATATTAGAGCTGAAAGGGCCTGAGTCTTCAAATGTAGACAACAGAAGTTGTAATTTGGCCAAGATCACTTGATCAGTGGCTTAACAGGCTGGAATCCAAATATCCTAGGCCACACACCCACATGCGTACTGCATTTGACTTGAATCTGTTATCTATTATTTCTTAATTGTCTATGCAATGGACCCACAGACTTTCACATGTGAACATTTACTTTTTCTTGCTCTGGATCAACTGAAATTCAGACAAATCTGAAAAGAAATGACTTAAATTGGAGTATTTATTTAATCTATGGAAAGTTCTGACATCTTACTGATAATGATGACATAATAAAGGGCACAACAAGCATGTTTTATTAAAAAGTTTCTAACGGACAGTTCAGTGCCATTTCTAGTCACAGCTGCTTCTCACTGCCTGAGTCTCAACAAGGAGAGAAATTTTTTGAGTTCAAGTTTATTTCAAGTGTTAAGTGAAATTTTATTTTAGTGGATTAGAGTATTGCTTCCCGAATGCGGTTTCAACTTGCAAAATGTTAGATCCTGAGGAATGTGTGTGTGTGCATGTGTGACAAGCCTTTCCTTGGAAGTATTATCCTTTAATCTGGGATTATGTCCCTACTTATTTTGGGGTTGAGAGGGAAATGAGGAGGTGGGAGTTAAAATGTCTTTCTTGTTATGAATAATGGGTGATAGCTTTAAAAAATCTGGCAAAAATGAATGATGGATTTTTTTCAAATCCATAAAATCAAAAGTTTGTAAACACAACTAAGTTATGTCACATTATCTTTTTTTTTTTGAGACGGAGTCTCGCTCTGTCGCCCAGGCTGGAGTGCAAAGGCATGGTCTTGGCTCACTGCAACCTCTACTTCCCGGGTTCAAGCAATTCTCCTGCCTCAGCCTCTCGAGTAGCTGTGATTACAGGTGCCCACCACCATGCCCGGCTAATTTTTGTATTTTTAGTACAGATGTGTTTCACCATGTTGGCCAGGCTGGTCTCAAACTCTGACCTTGCTATCCGCCCGCCTCAGCCTCCCAAAGTGTTAGGATTACAGGTGTGAGCCACCACGCCCAGCCACATTATTTTATTACTATGTTCCCACATAGTGAATCTCATTTTAGCATAAAGTCAATGTCCATACAGAAGAGCACACACCCAACATCCTCACCCTGAGTTCCACATCATTTCTATAATGGTCTCTTGCATGCCACTTCATTCTTCTTAGTCCCACCATTTTCATGACCAAATGTGTGCCCCTCCAATTCAACCTGTTTCTGACCACGGCCTCCATCACTGACCTGTTTCTGACCACAGCCTCCATCACTGACCTGTTTCTGACCACAGCCTCCATCACTGACCTGTTTCTGTCCACAGCCTCCATTACTGACCTGTTTCTGACCACAGCCTCCATCATTGACCTGTTTCCGACCACAGCCTCCATCACTTACCTGTTTCTGACCACAGCCTCCATCATTCAGTGTTAGTGTTCCACTCCTTCCACAACAGTGGATCTTCACGTCCATCAGGGCCATCGGGCCATGGATCACACGTCTTATTCCCTATTAGTCCCTTCTTTTCATTTCTCTGTCTATCCAGCTTAGAGTCCATGGTTCATCAATTTGGAAAGTCATTTTGCAGTACTCCAAAATCTGTGGCTCCTCTGTCTTTTTAAAATCAATGTGGGAAAAAGCCCAAAGCTGGACAAAGCCAACACATGCGCTATCCATGGCAGTACGCAAGCAGCCGAGGGTCATCAGGTAGATTCACACAGCCGCACGGCCTGGAACCACTGCACATTTGTAATCGCTGGTTTCAACTGGGCCCCTACACATGGCCCAGCAACCTTACTAATCTCTGGTCACCTCCCATTCGTGACAATGATTGTTTCAAGCCTGCCTTACTCTTCTAGCCCTCAATCTATCATCTCCCTAACTTTGAACAGAGTTCTTGTCTTCTGCTTCACAGAAAATATAGAAGTTACAGTAAGGGAACTTCCTGCCACAAAACTACAAATGTAGCTTCACACCCAGCCCATTAAAAAAAAAATAAAAAAGGTTCTTCGCTTCTTCACACCCCACCCCCAGCTAGGCTAGAATTTACTGCTTGGGTTCTTAGGAACTCTATACTGTCAGTTACCTTTCCCTCTAGTTAATTTTCAGTCTTTCTCTTAACTGGATCCCCACCATCAGCATTAAACCTATTCAAAGCTCTCTCACTTAAAAACGAAACCCCCAAATCTTTCAACTCACCCTCTTCTCCAGCTCCTTCCCTCTCTCCTGTGTGGAAGCTCCAGTGTATCTAACCTGTCTCCTTCACTATCAGGGGAAACCAGCCCCCGATATTTCACATAGGTTCTTTTCTATTTCTCTAAGTGTTGGCCGGTCTAGAAATAAAGGGAAAGAGTACAAGAGAGAAATTTTAAAGCTGGGTGTCCGGGGGAGACATCACATGTCGGCAGGTTCCGTGATGCCCCCTGAGCCGTAAAACCAGCAAGTTTTTATTAGCAATTTTCAAAGGGGAGGGAGTGTAAAAATAAGGTGTGGGTCACAGAGATCACATGCTTCAAGGGTGACGAAAGATCACAAGGCAGAAGGTCAGGGTGAGATCACAAGGTCAGGGCAAAACTGGAATCACTAATGAACTTCTATGTCCCACTGTGCTCACATTGTCATTGATAAACATCTTAACAGGGTTCAAGAGCAAAGAACTGGTCTGACTAGAATTTGCCAGGCTGGAATTTCCTAATCCTAGCAAGCCTGGGGGCGTTGCAGGAGGCCAGGGTGTGTTTCATCCCTTATCTGCAACTGCATAAGGCAGACACCCCCAGAGCGGCCATTTCAGAGGCCCCCTCCCCTCCCCAGGAATGCATTCTTTTCCCAGGGCTGTTAATTAATATTCCTTACGGGGGAAAGAATTCAGCAATATTTCTCTTACCCATTTTTGGTAATAAGAGAAATATGGCTCTGTTCTGCCCGGCCCACAGGCAGCCAGACTTTAAGGTTATTTCCTTTGTTCCCTGAAAAATCGCTGTTATCCTATTCTTAAGGTGCCCAGATTTCACACTGTTCAAACACACATGCCCTACGAACAATTTGTGCAGGTAACACAATCATCACAGGGTCCTGAGGCAACACACATCCTCAGCTTACGAAGATGACAGGACCAAGAGATCAAAGCAAAAACAGGCATAGGAAACCACAAGAGTATTGACTGGGAAAGTGATAAATGTTCATGAAATCTTCACAATTTATGTTCCTCTGTCAGAGCCTCAGCAGGTCCCTCCGTTCGGGGTCCCTGACTTCCCGGAACACTTCACAGCTGAGTTGCTGCCATTTTTTAACACCAAAACAACGTTGTGATGAAAACCTCATATATAATTTTGTACACACACAGGTGTATGGGTAGGCTGGATTCCAAGAAATGGGACTGCTACTTCAAAGAATAATTTGATAGGTATTGTCAGATTCCCCTCCACAGAGTATTTTACCATATCATACTCCCACCAACGGGAGAGTATACATTTCCCACATCTTGCCAAAAGAATATGTTACCAAACTGGGGTTTTTGCCGGTCTGATAGACAACAGATACTTTAATGTGCATTTCTCTTATTATGATGCAGATCAAGCTGTTTATTGAATTTAAGGGACATTTGGGTTTTCTTTTCTGTGAACTGTTTGTTCATGTCCTTGGCTCATTTTCCTATTGGGTTGCTGGTCTTTTCCTTTGTATCTGAAACCTCTTTACCTAACAGGGAGACTAGAATAAGCCAGATTTTCCTCAACACTATAGAACCACTGCTTTCATATGGCCTTAAAGAACTCATTTATGCTACTCTCTACTCCTCAGAAACAGAAGTCCCCTTTTCCTAGTTAGGACAATTTATTTTGTTTCTGATTTAAAAGTAATATATTTTCATTATAGAAATATTGGAAGAAATTTAAAACCACCCACAACCCCACTTTCCTATATTCCTTTTCTAAGCATATGAGGTAAAAAGACAGCAAATTCCTCTGTCAAAATCCCAGTGCCCAGAGGAGGCCATCAGTAAACATCAACGGCTTGTTGTATATCCTCTTAGGTTGTTCTTCCCATTAGACACTTATCTTGTGGAAAAAGTTTCAAATTCACACATATGGTCATATTTAAGGCCTGAGATCTATGCAAACAAAGTATCTTCCTGGCATTGTGGTCATTTCAGGGTCAGGAACTTCTGCGAGGACTTGGGAAGCATAAGCGATCTGTCTGCCCTGATCTAACTGCCACCACCTCAAAAAACTAGGCTAGGGTTCTGGTGCTTCCTCTTTGACTCTTCCAAATCAAGCTTCTGATTAAAAACATTTTAACTTCCAATTAGTGGCACAACATCAAAAACAACAGCAACAAAAAACTCAACGACATTGGTAATTTTAAGTTTGAATGTATATTTTGAAATAAAAATGGAAAATAACAAATTTGTACAAAATTGTCACATAGAAACACGCTTTAAGATACCATTACATGCTATGTGTATTTACAAAAGTTACAGATCTAGTAAGAAAAAAGAAACTGTCATTGATAAATGCGAGCTCATTTTTTGAGCAACAAGAAATCTCCCGTGAAATGTCATACTGACAGCCAGTGAGACTTGGTGCAGTGACGGCTCCGCACCTGCTGAGGCCTGGAGCTTGCCTCCTGGGCTGGGTGCTCAGCTCTGGCCTCCGGCTGGATGCCGTGTAGAGTCGTATGTGCTCATAGGTCTTTTTCTTTCAGTAAACAGTATAAAACATTACTATTTTCCTTTGATTGTAAACTTCAACAGAAAATAACATACTTAAGAATTTTGCTACAAAGAGTACTATGATTTTTATTGTGACTCACCACCTTTAGAACATTTCCACTTCACAAGTTTCTGATTTGCTTCACTTTCTTACTTGGCGATGGCGCCCTGGCAGCATCATCCACACACACCAGTGCGTATGGAGAAATGGGCTGTAGGCCCTTCCTGCATGGTCCATGGCTCTGCCTTCACGGAACAGGCTGAGTCATGTCTCTGCTCAGGCTCAAACCATCTACTCTCAAGTTACAGGCAGCTCAGCCCATTCATTTATTGCTTTCCTTATATTCCACTGTTTATTATTTAAGTTGTATTTTCATATGTTCCTATAGAATTTATTCACATTACCTGGCTAATAATCAACAGTTTGGGGTTTTTATATAATAGCTCTTCAGATATATTGCTGGTACATGAAGCTCAACTGATATGCATAGGGACAAATCAGAAGATATTTATGCTGGTAGATCAGCTGCATTGTAGCACCTTACAGTTAAAACTCCACCCCTCTATGAATGTTAAGTTTTAGCCTTAAAAGTCAAGTTAGTTTGCTCACACTTTCACATAAAATATTAGTTTCTTTCTCAATATTAAACATTATTATTTTTTTTTACAACAAAAGTGTTCAGGACAAACATCACAAAACCATAATCCCAGATAAATGGTCTAAAAATGCAGTTAAGTCATCTGTGTATATCAATTCTAAAATAAAGGTTTGAGCCTTTGACCATGCCCACAGATGCCTAAGTTCTTCCACATCATCATTTCTATAGTTTGACAAAACTAGAATACACAGTCTTAAGTGGGGGGAATATCATAAAAATTCATTACTTCAATGTTTAACTTTTTCACAATTACTTGAATTCATAGCACAGCATCACTGTAACTTGCTAATCATGAAAGCTGTAAATTAACAATCATTGCCTCTCATAATGACTGCACCAGTATCCATTTTTATTTATTCCTAATTTAATTCAATTGCAACTACCTGACTGGAAGTTTGAGGTAGCTTCATAGTGGTTCTATTTGATGGAAGGAGTATATCTTAAAGTACCCTCTGCAGCATGAGAGTAGGTCAAAATGAGAGGGAAATACAGTACCAAATATACCATCTTCTCACTTGGCATACAAACTAAAAAAAACCACCAACCAACCATTTCTTTAGTGATAAAAATAGAGTTCTTTTGTGAGCATGGAAACAATACATGGAATCTGTTTCTTTGCATGAAAAGTAGCGTCAAAGGAAAAGGACTCAAATTCTGTTGCCACCTTTCGGTTAACCCGGGTAAGAATGTGCATAAATTCAAGCTTGTCGGCATACTGTTTCAGCATGGCACAAAGCGACTGGATGAACCAGGAGCCATCCTTTGAATTTCGCCAAGAATAATAACCTAAAAGGCAAAATACAACCAAAATACCACGGATAGCTGATTTTAGTTGATTCTATAAATTATTATGTAGTCATAAAGGCAAAAATAAGCATAAACTTACATAAGTCTTATTAGTCATACAAATAAAAAAAAAAGACACCTTTGGTTTCAGAAGAAATGATGCTGAAGAAGGAAGAATGTGTGCTATGCATACACCCCCTGCTTTCAGCAAAGCTGGCCGGGGACCAGCTTCACGAACACTGAATTATTGAAAGTTTTACTTTCTGGACTCCCCTTTCAATAGGCAAGAACAGCAAACACGCAGAAGGTAAGATGCAAAAGTAAAGATGTATAAAAAGGATCATTGTAAGTAGCACAGTGTTCCAATCAGATTTCACCTTATTTTAATACTGACTTAGCCAAGAAACAAATTGCTTTGAGTGTCCTACTTGTCTACAGAGCATCTGAATAAAGTATAATAAACACACTACCAAGTATTGGTCCAAAAAGGGAAAATAGTATATTTATCATACTTTTTTTTCTAGGTTAACTATTAGACCTATTGCTTTTAACTTACTTTGCTTGGAAAGATGCCTAGAGGATAAGATAAACCATATTGAGCATATTTTAAAATGCAACACTGCTTAAGAATACATTTACCTAAAGTTTCCAAACTCTCTGACACCCTTAGTTGTGTGAGTAAATGGTGGTATAATCAACAAATGTTTATTTAGATGATGACATGTGCAGCAGAACAGTAAAAACGTGGAGGTGAACGGCATATTCATGTATCGTTTTTTACCTTCTTTATTTTCTCCCACTCCACATCTATCCTCTTGTATACATGTTTATCTTTTTTATTTACTACCTTTCAAATAACTCCTGAGAAACGTACCTCTCTTCTTCTCTAGGATGCAGGAGAAGCTCTGACTTGGCCTCTGTTGCCACATAATATTCTACCTGATATTAAGTTCAATGAATGACATCGTGCTAGTCTACTCTACATATGCATATTTTCTTTTCTTTTTTTCCTTTGAGACGGAGTCTCACTCTGTCGCCCAGGCTGAAGTGCAGTGGTGCGATCTTGGCTCACTGCAACCTTTGCTTCCCAGGTTCAAGCGATTCTCCTGCCTCAGCCTCCCCAGTAGCTGGGATTACAGGCGTGTGCCACCACGCCCAGCTAATTTTTCTGTATTTTTAGTAGAGACGAGGTTGGCCAGGCTGGTTTTGAACTCCTGACCTCAAGTGATCCACCTGCCTCGGCCTCCCAAAGCGCTAGGATTACAGGCTGAGTCAGCGTGCCCGGCTATATATGCATATTTTCTAGCCAAACTTTTGGCTAAAGACAACTTTTTGAGACTTCTCTTTGATGAAGGTTCCGTAAAATATAGACAAGTTTTGATATCTTTAGGGATATCAAAATCTTGACAGTCTCTGAAACACACTTTTCATTGTATAATTCTATAATCAGTCACAGTTAATTCATTTAAAATCCACATGTAACATTCATTATGTGTAACGTTCTCACCAGGTGCTGTGGAGTATGCATACAAGAAGTCGGCCTCCACTGGTATTTTATGACACGCCATGTCATCATCAACACCACTGTCTGTCTCAATGCCACAGTCCAGTTCTGTACCACGGCAGGCCTGGGTGTTAGAAAATAAATATTTATTTATAAAGATTTGTGTGTGAACATATAACTTATTTCTAAAAAATTGAAATGCTATGTAAAAATGGATGTTAATTGGCCGGGTGCGGTGGCTCACGCCTTTAATCCCAGCAATTTGGGAGGCCAAGGCGGGCGCATCACTTGAGGTCAGGAGATCGAGACCATCCTGGCTAACATGGTGCAACCCTGTCTCTATTAAAAAAAAATTTAAAAATTAGCTGGGCCTGGTGGCGGGCGCCTGTAGTCCCAGCTACTCAGGAGGCTGAGGCAGGAGAATGGCGTGAACCCAGGAGGCGGAGCTTGCAGTGAGCGGAGATCGCGCCACTGCACTCCAGCCTGGGCGACAGAGCAAGACTCTGTCTCAAAAAAAAAAAAAAAAGGATGTTAATTATGCTGAGCCTTTTTGATATAAGTATAAAATTAAAATTTACTCTATCTTTTAAGTGGTAAATAAATGAAAAGTAACAATAGTTCATTAGCTTCAGGAAAAAAATTATCCTTTGGATAATTTACAGTTGAGAATAGTAACCCCTGCTTAATCGTCAAGAACCAAATCACTCAGTTAGACATTACCTGAATAATGAAAAGTTTGGGTTTTCCAGTTAGACTTCTACAACGATCCCCTCTGAAAAAGTTTGTTATTTTTTTCAGGTCAACAGGTCCATTTGTTCCAAAAATTATTCCTTCTTCACCATGGCTCAGAAGCACACAAACAAAACTGCTCCTTTTGCTGTGATCTTCTTTAGAAACTGGAAAGACATTTGCAAATAAAAGGAAAAAAAATCCATGACTTTATTCAACAACTTCAGATATACTGTATGGGAACATGATGAAGAAACTGAGACTAAAACTAAGAGATCATCTTAACCTAACCTGGGGCACGGCAACACATCTCAAACCATTTTAGGAAGTTGGCATAAATAACTTTTTTTAAACTTCTTACTAAAGTATGTAAGATTAGGGTTATGTACAGTATAATTCCACAATTCTCATATTTTATTATACATATAATTATTGCTAGACCATAGTATAAAATTAATTGTACAATGAAGTTCATTCTAATTGTTTCTTCTTACCATCACGCATCAATTC
Source organism: Pan troglodytes (assembly GCF_028858775.2). NCBI lineage: Eukaryota > Metazoa > Chordata > Mammalia > Primates > Hominidae > Pan > Pan troglodytes. The sequence goes on from NC_072401.2 coordinate 186,273,820, forward strand.
CACAATTTCTTCACGTGTAAGATCATTTTTATTCCTGACTTCATATTTCAAGTTTCTGAATGTTTCCCTGAGGTTTGCTGCATCGACATCTGTACCAGACCGAGATGTCATTCCTTGGAACAGAAAGAATTACTTTTAATTGTATGGAAAACAAAGAATAACTACTTTGAAATGAAATTAACCACTCAGCAATTCAGAAGTCCACAATAAATTCTTCCTTTTAAATGGTAAGAGAATTCTAACTATTTTGAACATGGTGAACAAAATTTCTTCAATTTTGTAGCTTATAAGATACTTCATAATATAAGCTCATCAGTGTTATAGCCAAAATGATGTCTTTCACAGCTGTTTAGGTAGTGAAAAACACAAATGTCTAACAATAGGGGTTTGGTTAGACAAGCTATACTAACTTATATAATGGGATATACTATGTTGTCATTTTCACAGATAAAATGTTGCCATGGGAAAATCAGTTTAAAAAAATAAGACTAGAAAACAATACGATCCTATAATACATACACACATCTGTCACACTCAGAGGAAATGCGTTTCTCTGACTCTAACTTCCCAACAATTTTAAGATAGCATTACAACATTTATAGTGCCTTCAAGGAAAACCCCCAAACATTATTACTGTTCATCAGATATTCTGCTATGGCTAATCTCTAATCCTTCCAATCACCATGAGAGTCATATTATTACTAGTTTCACTTGTGCAGATGTGGGACATGTAGTAGAGTTAACAAACCAGTCCAAAGTGACAAAGCTATGCTGGGCCTGTATCCAGGGCTCCTGGACTTTCTACCACTCCTTTAGAGAACCTTCCACATTAACGTACAGATTGACTGCATGATGCACTCAGATTTCAAAATGCTAAATCTTGGTGGGAAACATCCCTCAGAATTGAGTAAATTTGATGGGTATGAAGATTAAATACAGAAAGTCTACACATATCTCCAAAATGTTGTTGATTATCTCAGCTGTGTGACAAGGTCACTGGCTTCTGGTGCTGATGTGTTGGCTGCCTTTTAATTTTTATTTATTTTTATTTTTTACACAGGATCTTGCTCTGTGGCCCAGGCTAGAGTACAGCAACCACAGCTCACTGCAGCCTCAACCTCCCAGATTCAAGCTATCTTCCCACCTCAGCCTCCCGAGTAGCTGGGACTACAGGTGCGCACCACCACACCCTGCTACCTTTTTTCTATTTTGTAGAGATGGGATTTCCCTATGTTGCCCAGACTGATCTTGAACTTTGGTGCTCAAGGATCCTTCTGCCTTGGCCTCCCAAAGTGTTGGGATTACATGTGTGAGCCATGGCACCTGGCCCAACACCAGCCTGCCAGAGATCTCATGAGAACCTGACCTTTACATTGCAAAGTAGGAAAGGAGCTCACTGGGCAAAACCCAGACTGCTGGTCTAAATATGTGGGGGGAGGTGCTGGTGGTAGTGGAATGATATGCTTGTTTTTGGTTTTTTAAACAATAGAGCCAACAGTGCAAAATTCTATAGGAAGGAGGTATCCTAACTAGAAATGTGAGGCAGAATATCTAGAAGTAAATTTTCATATATGCGTAAAGCAAAAGTAAACAAGGTGTTGTGTTTTTAAGTTAATGGTTGAAGGTGGCATCTCAACTTACAGCCAAAAGCAATAAAACTGATGCCATTTAGAGCTCCATTTTCAACTATTCTCTTCTCACTCCTTATAATTAATCTGACACAAACCCTGCTATCTTCCCAGTGTAATCTGGCTTCCTTCCATTTCCACCACCACTCTGATAGGTACTGGCCCACGTTAGATCTACTACAGCTTCTCTAATTAAAAATTAACTCTAATACGATTAATAGGCCAATTCAAAGAATTATCATAGCATCAATTTAAAAGGGAAACAGCCATAATGTTCATTCATACAGTAAATTATTCAAATTAAGTGAATGGTAGTTTTGGGGATGCAGTATTATATAATCATTATAACAGATATGAAAATTATGCAGCAATATGAAAAATGCTATTCCTTTAAGTGAAACAAGCAGAAGACAACATTGCTTATACGTTATGAATAAAATCAAGCTTTAAAAAGAACTGCCAAGAAAAAATAACAATACACCAAATATTAATTAGCTTTTTTGGCACTGTGAAGGATTTTATTATCTATATTTCTAAAAAAACATTCTCAAATGTAGTACTACATTCAAGTTCTACATAGTACAGAAATCGAGAAGGGATCTGGCGACAAGGCCATGGTAAATTTAAAGCAAGCGGCTTTAGTAGTAGAGACAGAAAATGGAAAAAGACTCAAGAAGGAATGGAAACAAATGAAGAGTACAAGCTTGAACTACATGTATTCAAAATTTAAGGAAGAAGGGAAGGAGACAAAATATCAAAGGAATGAAAAGGAACAGAGTAAAAGAAAGGTCTCTCTAAGATGGGGAGCTTTGTAGGGTAAGGGAAGACAGGCAACAGAGCACATGAAGATACAAGGAAGTGAAGCAGAACAGATGGATTCAGAGCTTGGGCTTTGGAGCCACACAGACCTAGCTCTGCCGCCATACTGTGTGACTGTGCGAGGTCTTTAACCTTTCAGAATCTCATCGTTACTTTCCAGGTTGTCATAAATTAAATAAGGCAATGCTTGTGATATGTCTTGCAGTTTCTGGGGAAAAAATAAATACTACCACTTAACTGTTTTTTTGAGAACCTTCCATTGGGATCAAAGAGGGAGTAGAAAGAAGAAAAAGAAGCAAGGGCTACAGAGAAGCCAGGGCAGAAGCAACCAAGCGTACAGATGGGAGGCCAGCAAGAGGAGGCTGTGAAGTTGCGCAGAAGAGTGAAGCGTTCACAGTGTATCAGAGGACCTGTAGGTCCTGCCCAATCTCTACTTCACAGCTAGTCTGTGTCACAGTTTACTGTCTAATACCTCAATAATACTGCTTTTAATATTATATCAAATGTAAATGGCACAAACATTTGAAAAGGATTAAAAATTATGTAAGACACATACCAGTGCTTTTATGAAAATTCTTATTATTAATGATTATACATAAACCCATCTCAGGATAATCCATTTTATAACTGTTGTCCAGGGATATTCCAGAGTCCATCGATTGGCTTCCATGTATGATCTTTCTGTTTAGAAATCAAATAATAGCTTTACAAAGGTAGAAATGACCACGCCTTCTGTTTATATTAGTGCAATTTTTATAACTCACAGTAACAGTTAACACTTGTTGAATGTTATAAACCAGGCTGTCTTCATTTCAATTTCACATCAACAGTTATACAGATGAGAAAATGACCTGACGTGAGGCTAAGTAATGTGCTAAAGGTTATGCAAATATTGTGTCACAGCCAAGAAGGAAGGAAAGCATCTGTTGGACTTCAGAGTTCAGGCTTTTAACTTCCATGTTTTACATTTTCCTCTAAATTCTTCAAAATTTCATCAAATACCTTTATAATTTAAAAATTACTTATTAACTTTGTGAAATATTTTATCCTTTGAGGTAAGAGTAAAAATCTTAAAAATTACCCTGAAATGATGGGAAATCAACAAAATGCAAATATAACTCAAAGCACAATATTTATCACAATTCATAAATTATTCCTTAAACCCCATGAGCTAAACAAATTAGTAATTTATTAATATATAAAAGCATTATTGTAAATAATTGAAAATATCTGTCTGGAAGTCACTTATCTAAAAAAACCTCTGCTATCTAGATTGGGGTCAGTAAACTTTTTTTTTAATGGGCTAAATATGAAGTGTTTTAGGCTTGTGGGCCATCTGGTTTCTGTTACAGCTACTCAATTCTATTCTTTTTTTTTTTTTTTTTTTTTTTGAGACATGGTCTGGCTCTGTCACCCAAGCTGGAGTGCAGTGGTGCCATCATAGCTCACTGCAGCTTTGAACTCTTGGGCTCCAGTGATACTCCTTCCTCAGCCTTCTGAGTAGCTAGGACTACAGACAGGCATGCCCCACCATGCCCAGCTAATTTCTGTATTTTCTTTTTTAGAGACAGGATCTTGCTATGTTGCCCAGGCTAGTCTTGAACTCCTGGCCTCAAGTGATCCTCCTGCCTTGGCCTCCAAAAGTGCTGGGATTACAGTTGTGAGCCACTGTGCCCAGCCATAGCTGCTCAATTATCCTGGTGAAACGGGCTTAGGACAATATGTAAGCGAATGGATGTGCCTATATTCCAACGAAAGTTGATAAAAACAGGCCTTAAGCTTGATCCCTGATCTAGACCAAGAGTCAGGCAAAAACAGGTCTAGGAACTACCAAACACTAACACCTACAGTCCATATACTCATGCACTTAACCTTAAGAGTATCTCACATTATACACAATTCCAAAAATACTGTTGGAAAAAGATTAAATGTAGTAAATTAAAGGAGTCAAGGTGAGAAAACAGTTATGATTTTTAATCAGAGGTGAACAGTCTCACATTTACAGATTGAAGTTAAATCCTGAAAGCGTGACTTGACCTTTGAGTCCTACAGATGATGGATCATGGGACTTACGACTCCCAGCTCCCGACACCCCTTCCCCACGTGCTCTGGGTGCCTCCTAAGGAGGTAGGTACTTTGCAAGCATATGAAAGCTAGTCCACGAGGGGATACTCCTAATAAAAGGCAGAGGCTGTGAAAACCGGGACTGTGAGGGCAACTTACCAAAGGATCGAAACAACCCTAAACCTGTCTGGGGCTCCCGTGCAACTTGTTATTGAAGTGGTGTTCTGCATGACATGAAAAGGTAGGGCCAGGCAGGGTGGTTCATGCCTGTACTCCCAGCACTTTGGGAGGCCGAGGCAGGAGGATCCCTTGAGGCCAGGAATTGGAGACCAGCCTGGGCAACACAGCAAGACCCCCATCTCTACAAAAATGAAAAACAAAAATAACCAGGCATGGTGGCACATGTCTGTAGTCCTAGCTACTCAGGAGGATTACTGGAGCCCAGGAGTGCAGTGAGCCATAATCACATCACTGCACTCCAGCCTGTCTCAAAAAAGAAAGAAAAAAAAAAGTAGTAAGAACATGTGTAAATCACTTTCAAAGGATTTTTTTGAAGAGATGGGTCTTACTTCACTGTAACCTCTGGCGTGTAGCTAGGACTGACTACAAGCACACACACCATGGTGGACTAATTGTTTTTTGTTTTTTGTAGAGACAGGGTCTCGTTATGTTGCCCAGGCTGGTTTCAAACTCTCCACCTCAAGTGATCCTCCTGCCACAGCTCCCACGTAGCTGGGATTACAGGAGCAAGCCACTGCACTGGCTAAAATGATTTAAATGACAACAACAACTCTCTAAAATGGGACTGCATTTTAAAAGTTTACTGTCTAGAAAAATCCCTTTGCTAAACAAAATTGTGAAATCTTTAGTGGTAACTTGTTAATAGTATTTCTGTAATCATACTGTTTAGTAATAAAATTAGTTTGTAATTTTCAGGGCAGCCGAGAATAACAATACTGGGTTTCAGAAATAAACTTTCAGAATTTAAAGTATTACGAGAGATCCCAAATGAATAATAACAGACAAGAATTAAAAAGTGAATTTGAGTTTTATCTTTTTCCTTTTTCCATCTGCTAGTTATTGGAAGCATTAATAAGCAGAATATTCCAAAAAGACACGGGGAAAAAAAGGGTAAAATTCATCCATAACTAGGCAGTTTGTCCCCAGACTGAAAACTGGCATTGCATTTTAGTCGTAAAAACTCATAAACAAGAGGTCAAGAAACTCATCCCAAACCTAAACCCTCTAATCCTATAGAGCGATTCGGGAGGGTAGAAAGCACCGGCGCTTGGGAGTCCTGCCTCCCCTGTGGTGTCCTTTTGGTTCCAGGACTAGGTTTCCAACTATGGGTCACACACCCTACTAGGCCTTTCCTTTCATCTTCCCTTCAGTTCTGTGAAAGTTTTAGCCCCATGTTAAAGACGAGGTTCAGAGAAGAAAAGTCAGTTTATGCAAAGCCACACAGCTGTCTGAGGTAGGAAGTCACTTGGTCTCTCTGGCCTGAAAGAGAGGCCACTCTCTTTCCTCTTTCCCCACTCCTCGAGGTTTGCTTATTACACATCCCCATCTTTCTCTGATTATAAAGAATTCAATTTAAATACTCACGGTTCCAAATTTTTAATGGATTTTGAATCCACTGAGTTTTCGGTGTTCTCCATGGATACCTTTATTAACTAGAATACAAAGAAAATAGAAGTTAATAAAAAATCAGCCATAAAACCACTGCATTATATTAATTATCCCAGTGATTATTTTTCCAAATTAATACCTCAGTTCCCCCTCTACTGTTAAAGGTGTATGTGAGTCAGTTCTGGGGATAATGATTTCTTTGCAATGGTACATACAATTTAGCCTCTCTCTCTCTTTTTAATTGAGCTATGAATTATATATAGTGAACTACATAAAGCATATAGAAAGTATACAGCTCGATTTTTTATATTTACATACCCTCATCAGATCAAGATACAGATTACAGTTTATTTCTTTTGTAAGACAACACGTCGGGTCATTTCTAAGAACTGCAACTCAACACAGTTAAAACAAAAATCAAAAACTTCCCATCACAATGGTATAACTCACATAACACAATTCTACAATGCTTAGATTCCCAAGATACAGTATCAAGATGTTCCAAATCTCCATTAATCTTTATTCTTTTTTTTTTTTTCTTTTGAGGCAGGGTCTCACTCTGTCACCCAGGCTGGAGGGCAGCGGCGCAATCACGGCTCACTGCAGCTTCGATCTCCTGGACTCAAATTCTCCCACCTCAGCCTCCCGAGTAGCTGGGATTACAGGCATGCACCACCATGTCTGGCTAATTTTTGTATTTTTTGTAGACATACGGTCTCGCTGTATTGCCCAGGCTGGTCTCACACTCCTGAGTTCAAGTGATCTGCCCACCTAGGCCTCCTAAAGTGCTGGGATTACAGGCAAGAGCCACCGCACCCGGCCTAGTCTTTACTTTTAAACTGGGTTTTGGAAGCCCAGCTTCTCATTTAGGGTAGTAAAATGGCCCAGGAAATGTAAAAGTAGAAACTAAAGTTTCTGCTTTCATTCTTCCGTCACACAATTATATCTCACAAGGTGAACCAGTTCTTAGAATCAAAGCAACTATCACTTATTGAGCACTTAATATATACCAGGGACTTTGCAAGGCACTCATTTTTAATCTTTTCAAAATTCTAAAAGTCAGAAAACCCAACTTCTGGTGGTGAAGTGACTTTGTCGACAGTCACAAGCTAAGTGACAGGGCCCTCTTCCCACTCTGCTATGCTGCCTCTGAAGAAGCCAGCTCCTTACTACTTTTCTGGAGTTCTACCAGGCATTTTCTGGCTTTTCAAAGCAAAGGTACTTCCCATGGCAATCCACCTCCCTAAACAGAGGAAAACAAGAACAAAGGCAAAACAAAAAACAAAAACAAAAAATACTGAGTGACCTTCTCCACACTCTAGAAACCGACAATGTCAAAAATTCCAGTCAAAATACAACTTTAACCTCACTCCTATGATACAATCAGAAATACCAAAATAATACACAAGCCTATAACAGAACTTGCTCACCCTCAAAAGTCCTTCTAGAAAGTCCTAGGTAACTTCCCCCACTTTTAAAAATTTTAATCTTTAAAACTGTGGTAAAATAGACATAAAATTTACCACTCTTAAGCGTACAGCTCAGTGGCATTGAGTACAGTTACACTGTTGGAATCCATCCCAGGACTTTTTTATCTTCCCAAACTGAAACCTTTACCAAGGTCCCCAATTTCAAGGTATCTTGGAAAACATCATTTCTTCCCTTCTATTAAGACAAAGCTAAGCTCCTTCCTCCCCTCTCTCCCAGTTTTGTGTGCACCCCTGGTGAGGAAAGCTGCAGCAATAATATAGAAGACAGCCAGTGCCACCATCTCAATTTAACCACAGGAGAGGGTGATGTTTGACCTTCTCCAAGAGCCAGTCTATGCTCTGCATTTCTACGAAGACTTTGCTTTTCTACCATCTTACTTCCCGTAGGCTTTCTGGAAAACCAAGGGAAGATGTGAGTATAATTGGGATAAATCATCTTTTAGTTTGTCAGTAAACAAATACTTTGTGCCAGGTATCATCCTGGGAAATAGGACAGAGTGGAAGACAAGACAAAGTTCCTATCTTCCATTAGATCTTACTTTAGATAGAAGAATAATTATACAGTAGTATACCTGTGGGGCAGGGGCAGGGGGTACCTCCCAAGTCCCCCAGTAGATGCTTGAAACCAAATACAGTACTGAGCCTATATGCAGCATATTTTTTCCTATACGTACATACCTATGAAAAAGTTTAGTTTATAAATTGGGCGCAGAAAGGGATTAACAACAATAACTAATAAGGGTACCTGAACATAAGCACTGCCATACCATGACAGTTGATCTGATAATCGAGACAGCTACTAAGTGACCTGCCATTAGTCACTCAGTACATATTACATATTAGTATGTCTTCACATATTAACATATTTATTAACAGTGGCTGTCTGGGTGATGGCATTACTGACAACTTATTTACTCCTTAACATTCCTCTATATCTTCTAATTTTTCTATAACATCTGCATTTTTTTAAAGTGAGAAAACAGTAACAAATATTATTCTATAAAATAATATCAACAAAGGTCAGGATTGTTCTAGCCAATTTCAACTCTTGGCCCTGTTTCAAGAGTGACAAAAATAGGGGTATTCTCCTATCAAAGTAGCCACCCTTCCTTGCCTCTATCATGCTCAGTACCATGTTCCCGTCTATCTGCCTTTTTTTCTTTCATATGTACAATAAACATGTATTAGGTACCAGGAAATCTCAAACTTCCTTGAACCATGAATATCATAGAGACCAACTTGCCCCATGCACATCAATTCAAAGCGGACAGACCACAGACAAAATCATTAGCCACCTGTGGTTGAGAAACAAATTGTGGTTAACTTGATTAACTGAGAGAACAGTACAGGGTAGCTAACAAGTCTGGAAACGTAGGTGAACACATAATAGTTTACTGATATTGCATTATAATCCATGAGAAAATATCTTTGTTTCAAGACTTTATGGCCAATCTATAGAAAATCTAAAGTGAAAATCCAGTGGGCCTCATCAAAGATACACAGACTGCAAATAATGGGAAATGCTAATTAAAGCAACAATAAGGTATCACTACACACCTAGCAGAATGGCCAAAATCCAGAACACCATCAACACCAAATGCTGGTGAGGATGTGGAGCAACAGGGATTCTCAATCACTGCTCGTGGAAATGCAAAATGGTACAGCCAACTCGAAAGACAGTTTGGCAGTGTCCTACAAAACTAAACATACTCTTACCATATGATCCAGCCATATGGTAAATACGCACTCTTTGGTATTTACCCAAAGGAGTTGAAAACTTATGTTCGCACAAAAGCCTGCACACAGATGTTTATAGCAGTTTTATTCATAACTGTCACAACTAGAAGCAACTAAGATGTCCTTCAATCGGTGAATGAATAAATAAACCGTGGTATATCCAGAGAACAGAATATTACTGAGCACTAAAAAGAAATGAGCTAGCAAGCCATGAACACTTTAAATGCATTACTACTAAGTGAAAGAAGCCAGTTTGAAAAGGCCATATATACCGCATGATTCCAACTACCTGACAATCTGGAAAAGGCAAAACTATGGAGACAGTAAAAAGATCAGTGGTTGCCAGTGGCTAGGAGGGAGGGAGACAGCACAGAGAATTTTTTTTTTTGTTTTGAGATGGAATTTCGCTCGTTGCTCAGGCTGGAGTGCAGTGGCGCGGTCTCGGCTCACTGCAACCTCCGCCTTTAGGTTTCAAGCGATTCTCCTGCCTCAGCCTCCTGAGTAGTTGGGATTACAGGCGCCTGCCACCATGCCAGGCTAATTTTTGTATTTTTAGTAGAGACGGGGTTTCACCATGTTGGCCAGGCTGGTCTCGAACTCCTAACCTCGTGATCTGCCCGCCTTGGCCTCCCAAAGTGCTGGGATTACAGGCGTGAGCTACCGTGCCCGGCCAGCACGGAGAATTTTTAAGGCAGTGAAACTACTCAGTGTGACAATATAATGGTGGATACAAGTCCTTGTAAATTTGTCCAAACCCATAGGATAAACAGCACCAAGAGTGAACTTGATTGTGAACGATGGCGTTTGGGTGATGATGACGTGTCAGTGTAGGTTCCTTTATAAGAATGTACCACTCTGGTGCAGGATGTTGATAATGGGGGAGACTATGCACGTGTTGGGGGGCAGGTGGGATACAGGATGTCTCTGTACGTTCTTCTCAATTTTGGTTTGAACTTAAAACTGCTCTAAAAAATGAAGTCTAATTTAAAAACTGGGAAATAAGACTTAATAACTTTGGAAGCTGAACCTGGAGCTCCTGGCAGTATCCTTTCTAGCCCCCAGTCTGCCTCAAATTGGCTCTCTGAATGCATGTGCCAAATGCAGGGTTCACAGTCTGTGCTCAGGAACCCCTAAATGCTGATGAGCTTCCACAGACAACCAAGGACCTAAAGATCTCTTTTGAACACTTCTGCAAACAGTCTAGTAACTCTTACACTGAAATACTGACTTTTAATAAACTTGTGTCTTTTGCCAGCAATAAAATTGTGGGATAAAATTATTCTCTCCTTGTGACTGGTAATGGAAACTTTAAATAGTGACCAGCTTTTCAGAGTACTATAATATACAAATACTATACAAATACTATAGTGGACTTCATTAACTTCATTATTAGTATCTGAACAACATACATTGCCTCAGTTATCAGTTTATTTTGATATACTTCTAAAAATTTATATGATGGTAGATGAAATCCTTACAGCATCAGACATGCGCACATTTGTTCTCTACTTGTCATCATCCGCTTTTTCCATATGAAAGCACCAAACCCACACTCCTGGGAGCAGAGCTTTGGTTCCCGCAAAACTCACTGAAGTGCTGCTTAGCATGACATCACCTCCATTAGCTAGTGCCCAGCGGGGTACAAATTATTCTGAGGATGGTGATCTCATCTTAGAAGGATAAAAAAATCACATCCTAAGGGAAATAGTCACTGCCTTAAATGAAAACAGAAATTTTGCCTGTAATCCCAGCACTTTGGGAGGCCGAGGCGGGCTGATCACAAGTTCGGGAGATCAAGACCATCCTGGCTAACACAGTGAAACCCCGTCTCTACTAAAAATATAAAAAATTAGCCAGGCGTGGTGGCGGGTGCCTGTAGTCCCAGCTACTCAGGAGGCTGAGGCAGGAGAATGGCGTGAACCCGGGAGGCGGAGCTTGCAGTGAGCCGAGATCGCGCCACTGCACTCCAGCCTGGGCGACAGAGTGAGAGTCCGTCTCAAAAAAAAAAAAAAAAAAAAGAAAACAGAAATTTTGGTTTTTAGAACATTCTTATTTGACAAAATATAAATAGGAAAAATAATTGGGATTTAAAAAATTTATCCTGGCATAGCAACAGACTTAACATGAATTGTTTCTTACTGGGCTGATGTGTGTGTAATTCTGTTCATCAATTCAGGATGCTGCTGCTAAGAAAGGAAATTTCTGAACACATATGTTTATGGCAAAGTTCTCAGTAGACCAACTGCTATTACTTAGAAACCTGGAACTCAGGTCTCAGAATCACTTGTCTAGTTCCTGGATCCCTTAACACTTGCCACCAACGCTGTAACAGTCAGGTCTTCAAACACACAAAAATATTGTCAGTATAAATTTACTTCACTCTAAAATAGATACTTAGACATTTCAAGCTGTGTTTTCCTACACAAGTAAAAAACTAGAATGTTCTCCCTATTTACATGGTGGTTAGCCAACTACTCATTACAATACTGAAGTAAAGCAGACTACAACATCTATAGCATTAAGGCAGAGAAATAAAAATTAATTTCTAAAGTGAAATTTCTATATTAAGCTATAAAGTATTAACAATTTGAAACAACCTGTTATTAAAGAGTGAATGTGTGAAAGTGTGCCTGTGGTGGGGAATTCAAAAGGAGATGTTAAATTAGGATTGCCAGTCTCTAAAACTGAAAGAAAAAATAAATTATTTTACAATAGGATTTAAAATATTGTCTATTTGATAAAGATTTCTCAGGGACAAATACTATAGTGGACTTCATTAATTTCATTATTAGTATCTGAACAACATATATTTTCTCAGTTATCAGTTTATTTTGATATACTTTAAAAATTTATATGATGGTAAAGGAAATCCTTACAGCATCAGACATGCGCACATTTGCTCTCTACTTGTCATCATCCGCTTTTGCCACATGAAAGCACCAAATCCACACTCCTGGGAGCAGAGCTTTGGCTCCCGCAAAACTCACTGAAGTGCTGCTTAGCATGACATCACCTCCATTAGCTAGTGCCCAGCGGGGTACAAATTATTCTGAGGATGGTGATCTCATCTTAGAAGGATAAAAAATCATATCCTAAAGGAAATAGTCACTGCCTTAAATGAAAACATTTATGTGCCAGTCTCTAAAACTGGCAATCCTAATTTAAATTTGAAATCTCTAAAATTCTTAATCAGCTCATTAGGCTGTTGCTGGTTCCTGTCCTACAGGGAAACTCTGAGGTAAGAAATAAAATCTGGTCCCTGCCCTAAGGGTTTTTAAATCTCAAAGTGAGACCTAAAAAACAACTGTTAGTTTCTGAATCATGTCCATGAATGTAAATGCTTTTAAGAAACATTTACTAGTAAAGATTTACCAAAACAGTAGCCAAAGGAAGAACAGTGCTGCATGTGGCGTGAGAGCTGTGTGCAAAGCGCTGCGTGATGACTGTCCCTCTTACTGCTGGCTCATACAGGCTAGGTACTGAACTCAAAGTACAAGCGTATTTTTCGTGAGTCCTCCCAATGACACTCTGAGGCATAAGGATCCCCACTGCAGAGTTCAGGTGACTGAGGCTAAGAGAAGTTAATGAACTTTAAAGTGGCACAGCCAAGATTCAAACTAGGATCTTCCCAACTCAAGAGGGCAGACTCCCACTATTCTGTAGACAGCTTAGTACTATATAGGAGTGATAACACTTAACTTCAGGGAAGGAAACAAAAATCCATAATCTCAGAAGCTTTAAATAAGACAAAGAAAATAAATAACATGATAGAAAGTTACTGCAGAGATAACAAAATAACATAATGCACTGAATTCTAATGAATGAAAAAATGGCAAAAATGACTATGGCATTTCTGATGCGACTAGGTAGTTTACTTTTGTGTTTTCTTTCCTTTTCTTAAAAAATTTAACAAACTCCGCATGTGGCATTCAATTTACTTCTAAAGTGAAATAGGCCAGACACAGTGGCTCGCGCCTGTAATCCCAGCACTTTGGGAGGCCAAGGTGGGAGGACTGGTTGAGATCACGTGTTCAAGACCAGTCTGGGCAACACAGAGAGACCCCATCTCTATAACAAAGTAAAAACAAGTAGCCTGGCATGGTGGCACACACCTGTAGTCCCAGCTACTCAGGAGGCTGAGGCAAGAGGATTACTTGAGCATAGGAATTGGAGGCTGCAGTGAGCTATGATCGCACCACTGCACTTGAGCTTGGGTGACACAGCAAGGCTGTTTCTAAAAATAATAATAATAAAAGTAAAATAACTGGTTTCGTGTTCAGCGTTAGGTATATGTCATTAAAACATATTTCCTGTATCTCTGTGTTCCTCCAAAGGAAAAGTGAAGCCTGTCCAGCAGGACTTCTGGGGAGATTACGCTTCTGTCAAACAACTTGAAAAATATCAGGATTATATTTATTACCTGTCAGAGAGGACAAAGTCTCAAAAGCAGTCACGTTTCCAGATTTAGCAAATGAAACAGAAAGAACATCTGTTTCACAATAGTTTGGACAAGAAAAGACTTCAGTTGTGATGTACCAGAGGTTTTATCAAAATCTTTTCCCATCTGGTCTCTGAATTCATTTGAGTACATATAAGAATTATCAAACTGGCTATTGTAACTGGGCCTGGTGAAGTCAATCTTTTAATATTTGTTATGTAATTAAGGTAAAAATATGAGAACAGGAATGTAAAATCAAATACAGAATACATTGAAATAAGTTCCATTGTACTATACAAACAAACCATCCTTTCCTTTCCTCTGGCAAGGGCCACGTGACCAGGAAGACAGTACAGAGCACTCCCCACTATTCAAAGCCTCTGAGTTTATGACACAAGTTAGAAAGAAGGGCGCTTACTATGTGCAAACGATCTGTCTTCCCTGTGCCAGGTGAAGTCCTAGGATGGTGTTTTTGGAAGGACAAAAGGAGAAAATGGGAAAGCCTTCACAGATCTAAATGATTTGTATAAGTGTAAAATGGAGGATCTCGGATGCCTTTTTATAAAAATTACAGATGACTTTAAAGCCTCAGCACTCCCACCAAGGATGACTACTTTGCAGAATCAGATTCAGGTTTAAAACCGCTTGAAGAAATCCTGCTGTCAGGAAGACTGAAACTGCCAAAACTCAGATTCAGTAGCATTTATTCATTTGATATCTGCACCATAACAATTTACTGAACACCAACTGTGTGCAGAGTACTATACTAGACCCTGAGTGTATCAAGCCGTGGAAGAGACAAATCCTATCTCTATGCAGGGCTTATACCGATGCTCACTGGTATTCAAAAGTGGCTCAACAAGGCAGACGCCAGACGGTGTCCAATACATATCAGGTAGCTTGATTTCATTATTGTAATGCAAAGAAGCTCTACAGGCAACATGTGAAGGTAAGAACAAAACATGCAGAGAAAGAATATTATATAAATCTAAGAATTCTCCCATCTTTATTTAGGCCCAAACACCAGTGCTTCCTATCTTTGGGGCAGAGCTTAAAGATCTAATAGTAGGCACCAGAAGCAATGTAATATATCATTCATCAAAATAAAGACTGCTTTGTAGGGGGATGAAGCAGTAGGAGATTGTGTTATACGAGGTTTGAAAACAAAACAGTAAAGAAGCATTATAATTGCCTATATCAGATGCCAGTCTCTTCAAATGGCAAGAGGCAAGGCCTTTATTCAGGATAGCAAAAGCAAATCTGATTTAACTAGGTACAATGTCTAATGTCTCTTACTTTGAACAGGTTTTATTGCCATACTCCAATAAACTGTTCGTCCATTCACTAAAATATTTTTCACTTTCAAAAACCTTCTTTTGCAAAAAGGCAAAGCAAAACCAAAGTCCAAGCATCGGGCTGTGATAGAGATGATTTAAGCTTTATATTTCATTTTTAGAGATTATGTAACCACAGCACGCACATTCACAGTGGCTGAGCCCATTTTGATACAGTCTGGTCTAACACCTTGCCTGGCCCTCTTTCAGCTATCTTGCAGGTTTACATCGTTTCAGTGACTCCGTATGTCACCTCTACCATTTCTTTTCTAATTATTATTTGCTGAATAATCCTAAACCAGGTCTACTTTTTCTAGATAGGGCATAAAAGTAAAAATGCAATGGATGGGCATTCACTGTGTTATGCCAGGCCCCGCATTTGGGGCAAGACACTAAGGATACCAAGATAAACCAAGTCCATCCCTCCTGGAGTTTGCTTGCAAATCTAGCAGGGAAGATAGTAAACAAGCAACTGCAAAGGATATGACACATCTCTCTTAGGGAATGCTGGCTGCAGAAAGAACACAGCATAGGAAGATTTAACCTTAAACTGTTTAATGAAAACAGAAATTTAAGTAGCAGCTCTTCTAATCAAATGTGGTGGCGGGAGAAAGGGAATGCAGAGGTGTTGCAGGCAGACACTAGGTATGAAGGTCAGCATTGCCGTGCAGAAATCGAATTGGTGCTAAAGATAAGGAGGGGTGGGGGCACTCAGGACCCAACACACGCAGGGGTTTGTTAGCCATATTAAGTGCTGGGTTTAACCTAAGGGCAAAGGACGAGCTTTCTAGACTTACATTTCATAAAGATCCCTCTGCCTGTGCTGTAAAAAGTGGACTGCAAAGGAGCAGGCGGGTCTGGAAGTGGAGAGACCAGGGAAGAGGCTGCTGTGGTCAGACGGCTGAAATCAGAGATGGAGAGACGCGGACAGATCTGGCAGACATTTACAAGGTCGACAAGGCTTGGTGACTAAGCAGGAAAAGAAGTGGGTGGGCGAGAGGGGGCTGCGAACGATGTTTTCCGGTTTCCTGCTTGGGTGCCACTTACTGAGAATGGGGGAAAGACGCAGGTGCAGGGCACACCCACCGAAAACCAGAGCGCCGAGTGTGAGCAGGGCTCGCTAACTCCTCACGGCCTGGGATTTCAAGGCGACGCCAACCAGCTGTGGCCACGGATACACAGCCACAGGTACGAGCTGCGAGCACTCACGAAACTCTGCAGGGCCGAAAAGGAATTGGAGTTTAAACCCTGCAACTAGCTCTCTGGAAGAGCTAAACCACATTGTCAACCCGGGATAATCCAGGCCCCAGGCATGGAAGGCAGCAGAGACGGAAGCCTCGTCCAAAATTGGAAGGATCAGCCCCCAGGGCGAGTATCTCACAGTCAGCACCCGGCCGCCCCAGCCCTCGCAGCACCGCTTCCCGGGGACACTCCTCCGCCGGCGGTAGCGCCGTCCGTTTCCCAGCTTGCCGCTGCCTTCCGCCGCCTGACCCGGCCTTCCGGCACTCGGCCGGCCGCCAGGTCTCCCGCCCTCGGAGCTCGGTGCCCCGTGCCCGACCTCCCGGCCCCGGGCTCGGTTCCCCTGGCCAGGCCTCCCGCTGCCTGGCCTCCCCGGCCCGGGGCTTGGTTCCCCCGGCCCGGCCTCGCGCTGCCCGGCCTCCCCGGTCCCAGCCCAGCCTCCCGCCCCCGGGCCAGGTCTCCCCTCCGATGACCTGAGGCCTTTCCTTAGGTTACTCCCAGGTCCCTCTCCCTAAATCAAAAGCCTTAACCCGCTGCCTGGCTTCCCCGGCCCCGGCCCAGGCTCCCGCCTCCGGGCCAAGTCTCTCGCTCCGCGGGCTTCACTGCTCGCCCCCGCCCGGGTGAGGTGGCAAAACAAACACTCCGCCGCCCAGACCGGGCAGGTCCCCGGGCGGGCGCCGGGCCTGGGAGGACGCCGGGAGCGGGGGCCGGGCTGACGGCCCGGAGCGAGGGCGGCAGTCACCGCACAGCCTCCTCATACCTTCCACAACCGCCTCACAATAGCAGCCATCCGCTAGGACCCGCGTCTGCACTGCTTCCGCGGCTCGCCGCCGGGAGATGTGCTCCAGCGCCAGCCCCGCCTCCCGCCCGCCTCCCGCCCGCCTCCCGCCCGCCCCTGTCGGCCCCTCGCGCCTCCTCCGCTGGGGCCCGTCCCCTAGCTCCCGCCCGCCCGAGAACCCAGCCCCAGGCTGGGCCCCGGGAGGCGCCCGCCCACTGCAGCAGGCCCCGCCCCCGCGCTCCGCGTCCTCACGCCCTGGTCCCGCCCCCGCGTCCCGCGCCAGTCCTCACGCTTTGGTCCCGCCCTGAGGCTCGGCCCGGCTCCCCCGCCCCGGATTTGAAATCTAGGTGTTCCTGAGAGGCCGCGGGCTTCCGTTCCCAGCGCGGGATTCTGGAGGGAAATTGAGGGAGACTTGGAAACCGCGCCAGGCCCAACGGGTACCTAGAAGGGAGACAAAGCCAGGCCTGCTGCCCAGTTTGAGCTCTGGGAAGAAGAGGAGCAGGCCGGGACGCCCACCGGTAATTTCTGTCTCCTCTGCGATGACCTGAGGCCTTTCTTTGGGTTACCCTCAGGTCTCTCTCCCTAAATCAAAAGCCTTAACCTCCTGTCACCAGGGTGCCAGGCTAGAAATAACCAGGTCCACGCATGCTGTGTTTTCCACCATGTCAGGCTGCTATGGACGCTCTTTCGATCACAGAAGCCACGAGCTGCGTGGAGTTCCCAAGGAGGCAATTCTCAGCACTTGCTGGTCACTGGGTAGTCAGAGCCTGGACACCCAGGCTCAGGCCGCTCCACGCATCATAGTAGTGTACTTAATCCACATATAAATGTTACAAGTTAAGCATCCCACAACAAAGTAGCATTTAACATCATGAGGAAAAAGAGATGGGACAAAGAGATTAACGAACCAATCCAGAGGGAGTGAAGAAGAGGAAAAGAAGCCTGGTTGGGGCCGAGAGGTCCTTCTGCAAAGACGGCGTCAGTTAAGCCGGCTGTTGGGAGCTGCCCAAGGCCTCATCTTTTATAGTCAGAGTCCTGTGGTGAGAACTGGTAATGGAAGAGAGTGCTTGTTTGTGTCCTTACCTGGTTGGATGCGGACTATTTTTTTATTTGTTTCTTAAAGTATAGTATGCTTGTTGGCAAATGCCTTATGAAATATAAAAATGGGGTCTTCTCCTAAGATGGAGTTATTAATGGTTACGTCAAGGGTGTGCCATACACTGCCCTACTGATCCCCTTCCTATTTTGGGTCATGAACTCATTTCAGACCCTGAAGCAAACTGTGAATCGTTTTCGCAGAAGAATTCACCAACACATGTGAGCACGACATTCTGCATCAGATTTCAAAAAGTTCTTGACATTCAGAAGTCAGATCAGGGACCCCATGGCGGAGCCTGTTTCTAACACTTGCGCCTATTCGACTATAGGGACTATATTCTGCACAGAAATATACTTAGTTTTATATATGGTTACCCCTTGCTGAGTTTATTGCATGCTTTTACATTTTCATAATACATTTGTTTGTTTCATCCTTTCAACAATCCCTCGGGATAGGAATTCCAATTTAAAGAGGATAAGGTTTAAAGAGGTTAAGGCCGAGTTTAAAGAGGTTAAGTCCCGGCGCGGTGGCTCATGCCTGTAATCCCAGGACTTTGGGAGGCCGAGGCAGGTGGATCACGAGGTCAGGAGTTCGAGACCAGCCTGGCCAAGATGGTGAAACCCTGTCTTTACTAAAAATACAAAAAAAATTAGCCGGATGCAGTGGTGGGCGCCTGTAATCCCAGCTACTTGAGAGGCTGAGGCAGGAGAATCGCTTGAACCCGGGAGGCAGAGGTTGCAGTGAGCCGAGATTGCGCCACTGCACTCTAGCGTGGGCAACAGAGCAAGACTCTGTCTCAAAAAAAAGAAAAAAAAGGGGTTAAGTAGTTTGCTGTTGCTAAAAAGACAGTCACAGGAGTTAAACTCAGATCCCACAAATAAGACTTAGGCCTTTCTTTATCCCTCCTGAATTGAGTGAACACCAATGTTTGACAGTCCTTTTTCTGCCTCAATAAAACTGAGAAATAGGACCCACTCCCAACCTTAACAGTGGCTCTGCAGAGCAGTAATTTGCAAAGAGGGGACTAGTGTGGTTGAACTAGTCCTTATCCTATTGTGATGCCCAAACCCCTTCCTGTACTAAACTTTCTTGCCAAATTAGCAAGCATTAGCAGCAGTTTTCTGGTTTCCTGTAAATCACACTAATTTACTTACTCTGTGAACTTTTTTTTTTGAGACGGAGTTTCACCCTTGTTGCCCAGGCTGGAGTGCAGTGGTGCAATCTCGGCTCACTGCAACCTCTGCCTCCCGGGTTCACATGATTCTCCTGCCTCAGCCTCCCAAGTGGCTGGGATTACAGGTGCCTACCACTAGGCCCAGCTAATTTTTGTATTTTTAGTAGAGATGGGGTTTCACCATGTTGGCCAGGCTGGTCTCGAACTCCTGACTTCAGGTGATCCACCCACCTCGGCCTCCCAAGTGCTGGGATTACAGGCGTGAGCCACCGTGCCCAGCCAAACATTTTAATTATAGCCAAACAGTAGGCTGGAGGCAGTGTCTTCTGGCTGAAGCCAGTAATTTCTCTTTACAGAGGTATCCCAGAGGTGACAGAACTTGATCTGGGCCTGGAAGGGGAAGAATTCGGGAAAAGCAACGTGGGGCATTCCAGGTAAGAGAAATGTGTGCTGGGTGCGGGGGGAGGTTTCTGGAGTGGCTCAGGAGAAAGGAGAGGTCATTATCAATTCATTTGGTGAGATGGTGGAAGAGTAAGAAATGAAATAGGTAAATGATTTAGGGCCAGATTCTGGAGGGGAGTTTAGACTTCGTGACGTTAGTTTACCTGTGTGAGTTGAATGTTGCTATGAATCATTATCCCTGTGAAAAGTGATGAAAATGGTTTTAAGGGTGATTGGGCTGGCAGAGTTATGCTGTTTGGACGGGAGATCCTGTGGGGAGGATAGAAAGGAGGAACTGGAAAAAAAAAAAAAAGCACAATATATCGCTGTGTGTTTTCTTACTCCTTAAAGAGGATTTGGGGAAATTTAAATATGAGTTACCTCTGCTCAAGCATAGAAAGGCAAAGTGACTGAAGTGGGAGAAAAAAAGAAAATCCAGTCACTTATACTTAATTTCTTGAGGTGTTATTCATCCAGAAAGTGAACTTATATAATAATATTTTTGTAAATGCTTTTTGATCACATACTTTATAATAAATACTTTAGCACTGGGAGAAATAGTACGAATGCATTCCAAGAGGCTAGAAAAGGGATTATATTAAGAAAATATTGTCAAATACCAGGATATTACCAAATCATAGAACTAGAGTATTGGCAGAAAATGCAAAATACTGATGAATCTAATCTCAGGGTAGAGGGAGAATTTGGAGTTGGGGAATAGGAATTGACCAGTGATGAGAAAAAAAGAAAAAAGAAAAGGGAGGAAGGAAGGAAAGAAGGGAAGGGAGGGAGGGAGAGAGGAAGGAAGGAAGGGAGGAAGGAAGGAAGGAAGAAGGGAAAGAAGGGAAGGAAGGAGGGAAAGAAGAAGGAAGGAAGGAAGGAAGGTAGGTGAGAAAGAAAGAAACTGAGAGAACTAGGCTAGGAAGAACCATGGCCAGGCTGGCTTCAGGTCCCCCCAGAAACTGGTAAATAGGAAGCATGTGCCCCCTCCTTCAGCTGCTCCTGGAATCCAGGCCATCAAGTGTCACAGCTGGGCAAGGCTGGGCATAAACGCAGGGAAGCTGGGGCTACTTAGGTCTGCGTCATCTCTCCCCTTCCATCCCTGCTGCCTCTTCTCCCACTATAGTTACTCGAAAAGAACTAACATAGCCTTTTTTCTAGCTTGACCCCCTTTGTTTGAAAGATCAGTATCAACCATGCTTAAATAATCAAACATGGTTAAACAAACATTCTGTGCAATGTTAAGAATTAAATAATAGAAACTCTTTGAGCCCAATCTTTTATTTTATTTTTTAGTAGAGATGGGGTTTCACCATGTTGGCCAGGCTGGTCTTGAACTCCTGACCTTGTGATCCGCCCGCCTGGGCCTCCCAAAGTGCTGGGATTACAGGTGCAAGTCACCGCACCGGGCAGAGCCCAATCTTTTAAAATACAATAAAAGTTTTCCTTCGGAACTTGGAAACTTACCAAAAATAGTTACAGTCCCTGAGTGGAAAGGAGCTTTGATACACAATTATGTAAAAGAAAGACAACACTCTTTCACCACCGGGAATGAAAAGCATTTCTAATATGGTGACATATTCCCCCAGAGGGGAGGGATGAGGAATGTGATAGTCCCAGACCAGAATGCCAGATGCCTTACTGTTCTCCATTTCCTTTGCTTTTTGTAATTCAACCCTCCTGCTGGACTACACCAAGCCCCAGTTGTCTTCTGATGCTCACCCCAGCTGTTAAAATTTTCAAGCTGTGCAGATATGAAGGGGGCATGACATATACTGAACTTCTCTTTCTTCTTCTGTTGATGCTCATGGTTTCCCCAGTTCAGTGAGTCTTAAGCTGTTTTTTCATTGTGACTCCATGATGTTCCTGTATGACATACTCCCGTGGTCCTACCAAGATTTTTACGAAATCAAACAATTTTTCATGATAAAATTTCAGTGTCACGAAGTACGAATATCCACATAGTCATTTGTAGTCAATTATTGGTAGATACTAGCTAGATTCAGATGTGATTGCATTCTGTATTTATTTTCTTCACTAATAATCAATGGACTTTGTTAAAAGTTAATAAACTTCATGATAGAAAGTCAGTTTCTCAATTAGGTTTATCTAAGTATAGCAGATTTTTAGCTGCATGTGAAGCAGATCAAAGTAACTGAATACTCAGAATCTAGCAATAAGGAGCCATATCACTTTGTATTGACAAGTTAAAGCAGTTTTTTTTTTTTTTTTTTTTTTGAGACAGAGTCTCGCTCCATTGCCCAGGCTGGAGGGCAGTGGCACGATCTTGGCTCACTGCAAGCTCTGCCTCCCAGGTTCACGCCATTCTCCTGCCTCAGCCTCCTGAGTAGCTGGGACTACAGGCACCCGCCACCATGCCCAGCTAATTTGTTTTGTATTTTTAGTAGAGACAGGGTTTCACTGTGTTAGCCAGGATGGTCTCGATCTCCTGACCTTGTGATCCGCCTGCCTTGGCCTCCCAAAGTGCTGGGATTACAGGCGTGAGCCACCGCGCCCGGCTGAAGCAGTTTTTAAAAAAATTGCTTCATCTCCTCCATCCAGTGAATTGATATTTTCCCTAAGCATACCTGTTATGAAATTTATGTTAGTACCTTTAGAATTATATTTCTGTTTCCTAGTATATACTTTATATGTGGATTAGGTATAACTCTGAGAGAATAATCTTTCTTAGGTCTGTTACGATTGATGTCAAATTTGAAATCTGCGGATAATATGCCTTTGTTTTTTTTCTAACAAGGTCATGATGTACTATCCCCTTTTTTTTTCTTTTCTTTTGAGATGGAGTAGTCCCAGCTACTCAGGAGGCTAGAGTGCAGTGTCATAATTTCAGCTCACTGCAATCTCTGCCTCCTGGGTTCAAGCAATTTTCCTGTCTCAGCCTCCCAAGTATTTGGGATTACAGGTGCCCGCCACCACGCCTGGCTAATTTTTGTATTTTTAGTAGAGACGGGGTTTCACCATATTGGTCAGGTCTCGAACTCCTGACCTCAGGTAATCCGCCCTCCTCTGCCTCCCAAAGTGCTGGGATTACAGGCATGAGCCACGGCGCCTGGTCTACCCTCTCGTAATCTTTTTTTTGTTTGTTTTTGAGATGGAGTCTTGCCCTGTCACCCAGGCTGGAGTGCAGTGGTGCGATCTCGGCTCACTGGCACCTCCACTCCTGGTTCAAACTATTCTCTTGCCTCAGCCTCCCGAGTAGCTGGGATTATAGGTGCCCACCACCATGCCCAGCTAATTTTTGTATTTTTAGTAGAGACGGGGTTTCACCATCTTGGTCAGGCTGGTCTCGAACTCATGACCTCATGATCCACCCGCCTCAGCCTCCCAAAGTGCAAATACAGGCGGGAGCCACCGCGCCTGGCCCCCTTTCTTAATCTTCTAGGGAGATTCTGGTTTTCCTTCCAGGAAATACTCATTTGCCAATGAGTTTGTGTTGCTGCAAAGTTTTCTGCTAAAATTCAAGACAATGTTTATCAACTCAATAAGCACAAATGTGTTACCAAAGAAATAGGACTTCACTGTTAAATGATTTAGTACATATTATTTCACTTCAAAAAAGCCCCAATATATCTATTTTCCACATAGGTAAATTATGGCAGAGATGATATTAATGAAGAGAGGAACTCTATTAATTACCTATTTCTATGTCAAAGCCAGCCCCAAACTTACTGGCTTAAAAAAGACAAAACAACCAAATTAATTTTTTTCTTATAGCTCTGTGGGTTGGCTGGGCAGTTTGGTAGGTATCTCTGGGACTCAGGCTTACTAATGAGTTGAATTCAGATGACAGCTGGATGTCCGGAATGGCCCATCTCACATATCAGACTGCTTATGCTGGCTGTTGGCTGCAATTCCTTGGTTCTTTTCCATGTGGGCTTTCATCCTCTATGAGGCTAGAGTTATGGCATGGCAATCTCAGGGCGGGACTCTAGGATAACCGAGTCTGCTGCAAAGGCACTCGTTAAACCTCTGCTTGCTTCACTTTTGTCAATGTGATGTTGGCCCAAAACAAGTCATATGGCCAAGCTGAGAGTCAGTACGAGAGTGAGTTTAGGTGCCATCTCTTGATGGGAAAAATGGCAAAGGGTTTGTGGCTGATTTGGCTGTTTTTAATCTAGAGTGAAAGTTTTCCCACTCTTCTAAAAACCTATTCTTTTTCTTTTGTAAATGAATTATAATCCCAAATTGGAAAATTATTGCCTGGCCCCCTTACTCTGGCGTGGTTGACATGGAAGTATTATATAGAAAGAAAAATCATCCATTACTACAGACATCCAAAACTAGCCCAACTAAAAGTTGTGTTGAGAGAGAAGAGGAGACATGGACAGAAACAGAGGAAAAGGGAACTAAGAGCTGTACATTGCTATCTAGAAATGAATTCTACACTGAGAAATAATAGCACAAGAATGGGTGGACAAGGTCATAGCACGTGATACAATAAAATGGTTATGGTAAAAACCATAATGATACAAAAAGCACATATATTTACATGAGGCTTTGTAATTTAGAGATTGCTTATGTCTTACCACATTTATCTTCAAGCTAAGTATATAAAGTACTCAAGATGATATTGATTCCCATTTTTCAGTTGATTAAACTAAGATTCAGGGCGCTTCATTAACCTGTCCAAGGTCATAACACCATTAGATGAAGAACCAGGATCTAAGAATTTCTGATAACCAGCCTTGCTCTCATTCTGTGGTAAAACTTCATGCAAAGAATAAACAAGAAAATAAGTGTCAGGAAGTGAGTTTTGAAACTTTATCAAACAAAATATATTCTAAACAAAGAAATTAATGGCCTTTTTGTTTGTTGTTTGTTTTGGTAGTAATTGATAGAAATATTACGTGGGATAGGATTTATTCTCTCCACACTTCTGAACCAATGAATAGAAAATGGGAAGCAAAACTGAAGCAAATTGAAGAACGAGCATCTCATTATGAGAGGAAACCGTTGTCCTCAGTGTATAGACCAAGATTGTCCAAGCCAGAAGAACCACCCTCCATCTGGAGACTATTTCATCGACAAGCTCAAGCTTTTAATTTTGTTAAAAGCTGTAGAGAAGTAATTTCCTCCTCTTCCTCTTCTTCTTCCTCCTCTTCCACTTCCTCTTCTTCTTTCTTCTTCTTCTTCATTATAATTTCAGTTCTTTAAAAAAAAAAATCTATTATTTGTCTTCATTTCAGGCCATGTATTCTACCAAGAAAATTTAATGGCAATCTTAATGGCATTTGATTTAGGAAAAATATTCCTGTGAATCATTAACCATTTAATTTATATTAGTAATGAAAAAGAATGACACATCTAGTACCAATTAGTTTTTAAAAATTGTGATGATATTTAAATGAAGCTTTATGCTTAGAGGGAGGGGAACCATATTTATTTCAACACAGTAAGCAAGTAGGAGAAAGAAGTGTCAGCCTTTCAAAGAACATGGTGCTGAAAAATAAAAACCACTGGCCGGGCGAGGTGGCTCATGCCTGTAATCCCAGCACTTTGGGAGGCCGAGGCGGGTGGATCACCTGAGGTCCGGAGTTTGAGACCAGCCTCACCAACATGGAGAAACCCTGTCTCTACTATAAATACAAAATTAGCCGGGCGTGGTGGCACATGCCTGTAATCCCGGCTACTCCCGAGGCTGAGGCAGGAGAATGGCTTGAACCCGGGAGGCGGAGTTTGCTGTGAGCCGAGATCGCGCCATTGCACTCCAGCCTGGGCAACAAGAGCGAAACTCCGTCTCAAAATAAATAAATAAATAAATAAATAAATAAATATCACTAAATCAAGCAACAGATGTGTATTGCACATTCTTTTTTTTGGGGGGCATTGTGGGGAATATAAAGAAATATGAAAGAAACGATAAGATGCTTATATGATAGTGTAAGTGTGCTGTGAGTCTGATCACTGTTGCTGTATAAAATCTCCAAGTGCTGGAAGTTTTAGAAGGACCTCTTTTTCTCTAGTAAGGGTAGGCTTACTCAAATCTCATGAGAATGGTTTAAGAAATACCTTTCTTAGGCATTTTGGGTAAACCTAATTCAAGCAGCAGAAATTAAAATACTGACAGATTCATTTGAACTTGAATTTTAAAAAGATATAGATAGGGGTATGCTTGTTGGACTTGCTAATCACCAGTCTATAAAATTTATTTCAAAAAGATTTTTGTTAGGGTTAAGCAGCTGAGTCCTGTGATTTTTCACTCATGAAAAGAAAAATATGCTCACCAGCTACCTTTAGCTAAGAGGAAACAAAAGAACTTGTGGATGTATTGCTCTATTAGAAGAACCCTTATGGCAGGAGGCATGAGCAATTATATTTAAACAACTACCGCAGTAATTAACCTTTAAAAAAATGGTTCCGGCTGGGTGCGGTGGCTCACGCCTGTAATCCCAGCACTTTAGGAGGCTGAGGCAGGCAGATCACTTTGAGGTCAGGAGTTTGAGACCAGCCTGGCCAGCATGGTGAAACCTCGTCTCTACTAAAAATACAAAAAATTAATCGGGCGTGGTGGTGGGCGCCTATAATCCCAGCTACTTGGGAGGCTGAGGCAGGAGAATCGCTTAAACCCGGGAGACAGGGGTTGCAGTGAGTCGAGATCACGCCACTGCACTCCAGCCTGGGCAACAGAGCAAGACTCTGTTTCAAAAAAAAAAAAAAATGGCTCCTACATACATTTTTTTATGTACTAGGGAATTTACTAATCAATTTTAGCCCAAATCATTTATAATAATAAGTAGTTTTGAAAAATAAGTTTAATTTCATAAACTAAGAAATAAAACTATCATAGGAAGTCATACAAGTAATATTTTAAAGAGTGGTTTCTCTCCTTTTTTCTCTTTGGTCTGCGTATTCTAATTGTTTTCACCTTTTGTATGAATGATTAAAAAATAGGTATAATTAGATTTTGAATGGCATAAACCTAGTGACTATTTGTCTTGTTTTTAATAATACAAATGTTCAAATTACAGTTTCTGAAAACTTGAATGAAAAATTCTTTATGAACATTCAATAGCTACAGTTGAGTTTAGGTTTGCATTTTGTGAATTTTTCTGAATTCTTTTTTGATTTTATGCAGGACGTTCATGTATTTGCTTTGGAATGCAAAGTAGGAGATGGACAACGTATTTACCTTGTGACAACCTATGCTGAATTTTGGTTTTACTATAAATCCAGGTAGGTAGCATGGAGCAGAACCACACATTAAGCTAGAGTTCCATTTCCTTTGCCTAGGAATTTTGGTGAAATTAGTTCAGGCTGAATTGGCTTCCATAGTTCGTGACCACACTATTAGTTGCTCTTAGAATTGAATTCTGGAGTTTTCTTGTCATAGCAATGCTTGAGTATCTCACCAGGTGCTGGGAGAAAATAATCATGCACATACACGAATATATGCGTGTACTCAAAGGGAGTTTTGAAATTTCTCTTTTGCAAACAGGTATTAAATTATACTATTAATCACAAAGGAATATTTATGTTACTTACCTAGTAATGAAATATCTGCTTTATCTTGACTTTATTATTACTATTTTAAATTATTTGTTATTAGCTTTAGTTTTAATTTTTTAATTTTTTTGAGATGGAGTGTTACTCTTGTTGCCCAGACTGGTCTGCAGTGCCATGGTCTCGGCTCACTGCAGCCTCTGCCTCCCGAGTGCAAGTCGTTGTTCTGCCTCAGGCTCCTGAGTTGCTGGGATTACAGGTGCCCACCACCATGCCTGGCTCATTTTTATGTTTTTAGTAGAGACGGGGTTTCACCATGTTCACCAGGCTGATCTCGAACTCCTGAGCTCAGGTAATCCACCCACCTCGGCCTCCCAAAGTGTTGGGATTACAGGTGTGAGCCACCGTACCTGGCTTATTAGCTTTATTTTGACTGAGTGATCTATTCAAGTATTTCTTTTTTTTTCTTTCTTTTTTTTAATTTTTAAAATTTTTTTTGAGACAGTTTCACTCTTGTTGCCCAGGCTGGAGTGCAGTGGCACAATCTCAGCTCACTGCAACCTCCCTGAGTTCAAGCAATTCTCCTGTCTCAGTCTCCCAAGTAGCTGGGATTACAGGTGCCTGCCACCACGCCTGGCTAATTTTTGTATTTTTAGTAGAGACGGGATTTCATTATATTGGTCAGGCTGCTCTCGAGCTCCTGACCTCAGATGATCTGCCTGCCTCGGCCTCCCAAAGTGCTGGGATTACCGGCATGAGCCACCGCACCCCGCCGTATTCAAGTATTTCTCAGACTTGAGTAATGTGTGGAAAAGGAGAGTAAATTGTTAGCATGCCCTATATTGATTTAGAATACTTTTATTCAAATGTTGCTAAGTAGCTTCAAATATGAAACTGGATTTATTTATGTTTATATACATGCAACACCAGTTAGAGTTGAATGAAAATCATTAAGACAACGTGACAGATGTTTTGCTGAAACTCAGTCTCATCTTCCCATGTAAATATGGAGCTGACTGCTACAGGGTGTGTATGTATGTATGGGTATGTGTGTGTTGAGTTCCTCCACTACCTGTACCACCTGATGATACAATTTTCACAAAACTTTTCCCTTTTCAAATTACTAGAAGTCCTTAATTTGTATAGGATGCCATCTGAATATCACTTAGCCCAAATTATCATTTGCAAATTAAGTCAGCATCTCTCCCTATTTAACCCATGTCAAAGTCATTCCTCTTAATGCCAGAAAGAATGTAACTGCAAACATGATCGTTGGGAGCTTATCAAAGTCAGGTGATTCAGAATTTTTTAAGCAATTTTTAAAATATTATCTTCCAATGAAAATACAGAATTTAAAAATTCTCATGGAAAATTCATGGAATCCCAAGAATATGGAATCCTGAAAAGAACATTTTTTTTCAAAGAAAATTTGTTTCATGGTGACACTAAAAACAAATATAGAGGTATTACACAATATCAAACTCATCTGTGAATAAATAACACTGTAAGATTGACTGTATTTTCTAGTTAAATAATGTTACAGGATATAATTGTTGCATTTTGCTTGATGGAAACCCTTGATAAGATGAGCCGTAAACCTATGGTGAACAGTTCATTTTATCATGTTCTTATTTCATACTTGGATGTAGTGAAAGCACAGTTAACACAGTACTTGCAATGTAAGATAGACTGCCATGATTTAAAAGGTATAAGATAGAGGCTGGGCGTGGTGGCTCATGTCTGTAATCCCAGCACTTTGGGAGGCTGAGGCAGGTGGATCACTTGAAGCCAGGAGTTCAAGATCAGCCTGGCCAACATGGCGTAAACCCCGTCTACTAAAAATGCAAAAATTAACCAGGCGTGGTGGCGCGTGCCTGTAGTCCCAGCTACTCGGGAGGCTGAGGCAGGAGAATCGCTTGAACCCAGGAGGAGGAGGTTGCAGTGAACGGAGATGACACCACTGCAGTCCAGCCTGGGCAACAGAGCTGACTCAGTCTCAGTCAGTCAATCAATCAATCAATAAAGGTATAATATATCAATTTAACAATCTTGAATTATTCAATTTAGAAAAAATCTCTTACACTGCTATGAAGTTATTCCTGAAAATGCTGTGTGCAAGCTTTATTTTGATTTGGAATTTAACAAACCTGCCAACCCAGGAGCTGATGGGAAAAAGATGGTTGCATTACTCATTCAGGTAAATGGCCAACTCAAGTTTTTCTTATTTCTATCTATTCATCTCTTCATTGGCTTATTCATTCAGTGAATTCAGCCTACATAATAGTAGGTTCTGTATCTCTTCTTTTTCTTGCTACTCTTCCTTTTGACTTCAGGATTTTTTAATATTACTTGTATGAGTAAACTGTGAAAAGGAAGGAAAGTTCAATTTGTGTTCATATAGTTTGCAATTTTACTGTCTGGTAAAAAAAAATGCTTTGAAAAAGATGTCAGTTTGAAAATTTTCTATATTTTAAAATTATATATTAATTCTCTGACTTCCATTACGAATAGCTGACTTTGGTAAAAGCCAGGCAAAATAATTTTTACTGTAAAAATTGGGTACTGAGATGAACCTCAAGAACAGTGACTACAAATAGTATTAGAATTTTCGAGCTTGCAGGAATTTTGGAAATCATCTTATCTTGTCCCTTTCAAAATGAGGAAATTAAGGCCCAGACGAAACTAATTCCTATTCAAGGTCCTACAGCTAGTAATGGTAAAATCTTGTCTAAAAATATAGTTACTATTTGTAACTAAGAGAAAAAATATTGTAGTTCTTTATTTTTGATTTAGCTGTGTCAACCAGGAAGTTACTAATAAAAGGAATAGCATGGACTTGTGCAGCTAAGTTCTATTAGGATTATTTCAAAAAAAATTTTCAGATTGTATCACAGGAAGTTGTGTTAAAATTGTATTGACTATTATTCAGCCTAAGTGTGGGTACTGACACTTATTGACTAGCTATTTTTCTTTTAAATGTTAACTGAATAATAATGTTATAGATTACCCATTTTATAACTTTTAAAATATATCCAGATTAAAATGTTTTTGATAAAGAATATCTGCTAGTATTCTCTGTTGGACCTCTACATGCTTGATTTTAAATCTTTGTGAAAATGTATGTGAATGCTATTTAAAAAATATATAGAATGTTAGCTTTTTCCTGGCTTTGAAGCAGAAGAAATATATATAAAGTCCCCCACCACCCCCCAAAAAAAACCTCAAATTATATTTTTCTTCAAATAGCCATTGAACCCTTAAAAATAAATTTAGATGCTTATTTCATTGCAGCTGGTAAATTCTGTTTAATTTTAAACCTTTATTATTATTATTATTATTATTATTATTGTTATTTCTCAGACAGAGTCTAGCTCTGTCGCCCAGACTGGAGTGCAGTGGTGTGATCTCAGCTCACTGCAATCTCCGCCTCCCAGGTTCAAGCAATTCTCCTGCCTCAGCCTCCCGAGTAGCTGGGATTACAGGTGTGTGCCACCATACCTGGCTAATTTTTGTATTTTTAGTAGAGATAGGGTTTTGCCATGTTGGCCAGGCTGGTCTTGAACTCCTGGCCTCAAGTGATATACCCATCTCCGCCTCCCAAAGTGCTGGGATTGTAGGCGTGAGCCATTGTGCCTGGCCTAATTATGTTTTTAGTAATTCATAAGTATTGACTTTCTTCTGCAGTCTAAAGTAAGATTTCTTGTGTAGTTTCTCCGTGGGCTACAAGGAACCTCGATTCAGAGATTTTCACTGCCACTTAACACTGCATATTAGCAAAGAAGTACCACATTGCATTAGAAACTAGAAATATTTCTAATGAAATGAACACTGGAGCAAATTTCATTTGTAACACATATTAATAAACACTGGTATGGCAAAGACCATGTAGGTGTTTAGAATTTTTTTCTCCTTATTCTTTATACTACTTTATCCAAATGAGTCTTGAGCAGCTAATCTTCTGCATCAGCAAAACTGTTGGAAGAAACTGTAGAAATCGAAGTTCAAAATTATACAGCATTTTTATTTAACATGTTTACCATGTTGATAGAACAGTTCTCATTGGATTACTTTACTTAATTTAATGCTTTTTATAATGATTACATTGAAATTAATTTCATTTATTGGTTACTTTGTATGCAATAAGTTTATAATCCAGTAAGTACTTTTTCCTTTGAGTCTTACTGTGAGGAGGCATAATTAGGTTAGCTCTTATGTTAATTTAGCAGATGGTTAATGATAATTGGTGATAATGTAAAATACCCTTCGGTTCAGTGGCTAAACTGACACATTTCAATAAGCCCCTTCTCCCCAGTTAGAATGAATTCTGGTGCTAATGTATTTTATTAGGACCACGTTTCAGGGCAACATTATCCACTCACAGAAATTTAACTTCTGGATTTTATAATTTAATTATTTAACTTAAAGTTTTAATTAAAGTTAATCTTGGGAAATAGAATTTAGGAGAATATGATTACTTGTCCTACCTAAAGCATCACTAAATTTATTCTCTGTAGCTCCGAAAGTACAGAAGTCGACTTCATTCATCAAACAGTTTTTAGTCCCTACTAAGTGTCAGGCACTGTGCCCAGGCACTAGGATTACCAAGTGGTAAGTCAAAGAGACATAATGTCTGATGGCATACACTTTGTAGTCTAATGGAGGATAATACATTAGGATAGATTTAGCTGCCATAATAAAGACCCAAAATTAAACTGGCTTAAACAAGACGGAAACCTATTTCTCCCCCAAGTAATATCTAATGTGGCTCTGAAATGTTAGGGACGAGGCTTGTTGCTTTGCTGTCCCTAAGATGTTGCCTTCTTCCATTGTCCAAGATGGCTCATACCACTGTGTCTGCATTCTAGTCAGTACAAATGGAGAAGGGGAGGGCATGCCCTTTGCCTGTTAGAGGATCACTTAGAAGTGGCCTACTTTCCTTCTCACGTCCCATTGGCCAGACTTAGCAGCCACACCCTGCTGTAGAGGAGCCTGGGAAATGTAGTCTTTGTTCTGGATGGCCTCCAATCTAGCTAAAAAATTGGGATTCTGCTTCTACAGAGGGAGAGAACAAATATGGAGGAAGAGCCCCTGTAATACAGAGGAAACATGTCAAATTAATCACATAAATCAACCTAAAATTGTAAGTCTATAAAGAGAAAAAGAGTATGTAGGGGGAATTTGATGTAGAGAGGGAAATCAAGGAAGCCCTCTCTGTGAAAGAATTTACAGAAGAGTAAAGCCAGAGGGCATGAGGGCAGTGTGGTGTTGGAAGAATGCCAAAATATCATTAAAAATACAATTTATTGCATAACTTTTAGGTATCTAAACTGACGGCAGTTCATAAACATTTTTGCTCATGTCAAGATAATATTGCATGGTAGTTCTTAGTAGCTTCATTTTGCAAATGAGAAAATTGAAGCTTTAGGGACTTGTCCTAAGGCTGCACAACCAAGGCTTTTTTAAGCAGTTACATGTGCTAAAAATTTCATTTTCTTGTTTATTCCTTAAAGCAACTCCAAAAGGTAGCTGCTATTATTATTCCTGTTTAGCAGCTGGGAAATGTTAAGGTTTAGATTTGACCAGAGCCATAGAGCTGGCAGATGGCAAAGCCAAAACTGACACTGACCTGTCTCTGACTCCAGCCCCCGTGCTTGCTGCCTTTCTATTGTGCATGGCCTTCATGCCCAGCGCCTTGTAGTCTCAGAGGCTGTATTCTTAGAGCTGGAGTCAGGCTCAATATGAACTAGACACTTTCTGGTAATTAAAACCATTAAAAAAAATGAATTAATGACTTTTTTTTTTTTTTGAGATGAAGTCTCACACTGTCACCCAGACTGGAATGCAGTGGCACCATCTTGGCTGACTGCAACCTCCGCCTCCTGGGTACAGGTGATCTTCCTGCCTCGGCCTCTTGAGTAGCTGGGACTTATAGACACCACGCCTGGCTAATTTTTATGGTTTTAGTAGAGACTGGGTTTTACCATGTTGGCTAGGCTGGTCTCAAACTTCTGACTTCAAGTAATCTGCCCGCCTTGGCCTCCCAAAGTGCTGGGATTACAGGCATGAGCCACCGTGCCTGATCAGAAATTAATGACTTTTTAACTCATAGATGATATATAAAGAGATGCTTATTGCTTATAGAAAAATTTTAAAACAAAAAATATAAATTATTTGCATTTTACTTGTGTTTTTAGTATGTGCGTAAAGCACTTCAAGAGTTATACGGTGTTAATTGCTCAGCTGAAGATGTTTTGAACTTGCATTCTAGCACTGATGAAAAATTCAGCCGGCATTTAATATTTCAGCTCCATGATGTGGCATTTAAAGATAATATTCATGTTGGTAAGTACACGGCTTTTTAAAAATCATGGAGTTGTATTCAAAACTCATATGTTCTTATTCCTCTTAAAATTTTGTATGTACTTATCAAGTTTTATGGTCATTAACTTATCCTAAAAAATGCGATGTAGGCTGAGTGCAGTGGCTCACACCTGCAATTCCAGCACTTGGGGAGGCCATGATGGGCGGCTCACTTGAGGCTAGGAGTTTGAGACCAGCCTGGCCAAGCTGGCGAAACCCTGTCTCTACTAATTAGCCGGGCATGGTGGTGCATGCCTGTAGTCCCAGCTACTCAGGATGCTGAGGCACAAGGATTGCTTGAACCCAGGAGGCAGAGGTTGCAGTAAGCCAAGATCACACCACTGCACTCCAGCCTAGGCAACAGAGTGAGACCCTGTCTCAAAAAAAAATCATGGCAATGTGTTTCTTCATGTTTTCAAGATGTTCCCTTAGCTTTGGACCTGTCTTTCTGTCCTAGACACATCAACCTATTCAGGACATCTTTGGCATTTGCATCTCTAATCCTAGATACTGGGATGGCCGTCCATGTCCAGATAGTGGTTTCTGCTCCAACATGATTTATTTCAGTTTCCTGGAAAGTGCATGAGAGGCCTTTCCATTTCAAGCCTTATCTGCAGTCTCATTTCTGGATTTCTGACCTTTGCTTCGGCCTTGCTTTGGGGCTGCGGTCCCAGGTCGTATCAAAGATGGCTTGTTTATTGTTCCAGGCAGAGCTTCAGGGTTGGGATAATTCTAGATGTACGAGTCTGAAAGTGAAACCAGATTATTTATCTCAGGCCTGGGCCCAGGTGTAAAACAAAGTCAGTCCAAAGGAGAAACACATAGTTAGAATGGGAACACCATATGGAGGTCTGAATAAAAGCCAAATCCTGAGTGCTTATCAAAGCAGGGGTGGGGCAAGGGTCCAAACAGCAGATGATTGACTGAAGCTCAGGTAGCAGGTAATTCAGTTCAGAGCTACTAGTGTCTTAGAGTTTCACAGCCACCTAGAGTAAAAGGCGTGGACATGGTCACTAAAGCACTGGCATGAAAGCCAGGAACCTGATTTCTGGATTAGGGGAAGGTGGCCACAGAGACCCAGCATGCTGTTTTCACAAGGCTCTCGTCACCTGCCTGTTTCCTGGTAGCTCAGCTGGACGTTCCTTCTCAGTCTCTCTCCCTCATCCTGTGAGAAACACAGTCACCCATCCAAACCCAAAGAATGGACTTAGAGGCATGGAGAACAGTGAAAGTGAGACTTTTTTTTTTTGAGACAGAGTCTCGCTCTGTCGCCCAGGCTGGAGTGCAGTGGCACGTTCTTGGCTCACTGCAACCTCCGCCTCCCGGGTTCAAGCGATTCTCCTGCCTCAGCCTCCCGAGTAGCTGAGACTACAGGCGTGTGCCACCATGCCCGGCTAAGTTTTTGTATTTTTAGTAGAGGTGGAGTTTCACCAGGTTAGCCAGGATGGTCTTGATCCCCTGACCTTGTGATCTGCCTGCCTTGGCCTCCCAAAGTGCTGGGATTACAGGCGTGAGCCACCGTGCCTGGCCGAAAGTGAGACTTTTAATAACGGCCTTACAAGATTGGGTGTCTGGTAGACAGGCACATTCAGGGCAGTTACAGCAGGTAATTTATCTCCTAGCACGCAAGTCCCTCCCCCAGTTCCTCATTGGCTGAGTACTATGGGGTTAACAATCTTTCCAGACATCGCCTAAGTTTCATTATCCCCCTTATAAGGTTATACCCCATCCCCTTCCCCACTTGAGTTTTGATTTTCCAATAACAAACTTCCTTTTTATGGGCTGACCCCTCCTCTACATTCTGTTCACTTATTATGACTTTCTAGGTGCATGAGCCGTGTGGTTTGTTACATTTGCAGGCTGGCTGCCGGTACTTAGATTTATCATGGCTTGAAAATGAACCATTTAAAATGTTTTCTCACAATCCTTCAGATATTAGTAATGGTAGAGTCCATCTTTGACCCTCTTCCCACTCTGTCCTCACCCTTGATGATCAGCCACCATCATGGCTTTGATATGCATCTATGTTGATGACTCTGAAATCTTTGTCTTCAGCCCAGATTGTTCTAGACGTCAGACCCATCCAGCCAACTGCCTCTAAACACTCCCCACACAGATGGTTCCAACTTGGCATGTCCTGTGCTGAGCTCCTCATCCTTCCCCAGAGTCACATCTTCTCCGTGATGTGTGTATCAGTGAGTGGTGTCACCAGTTACCCAAGTAGACACGTTGGTATCATCCTTGCCCTCTCTGTGCCTCTCGCCCTACTTAGCCAGTCAGCTGGCTAGAGTGCGCTGATTCTGCCACCTGTGTGCCTCAAACCCTCCAGTGATTATTTGCTGCCTTCAGGCAAAAGCATGGATGCCTTAGCTTGCAAAGCGAGGCCCGCTGTGCTCCAGCCTCATCTTCTGCCACCCTGCCCTTTGCATTCAGCTCCTGTCCAGGGCCACATTTCCTCTAGTCCATGGGCCTTTGAACTTTTTGATGCTGCTGTCTAAACCGTTGTGCCTCCAGATTCACCTGGCCTGTTAGGATTCTGTAGACATCAAGCCATGTGAGAAGCTGTTTCTGTCATATCTCAAACCCTAAGCCTTACTTGGATTAGTGTTCCTCTGGGTTGCAGAGAACGTCCAGGGCTTATGGTGTCAAAGCATTTACCACTTCCTGAGGTCATTTCCTGTTTTCTTTGTCATCTCCTCTATTCTACTTAATGTTTCTCTAGGGCAGGGACTGTTTCTTACTTTTGTATTTCCAGAGCTTAGCCCATAAGAAAAATATCATTATCAATAATATTACTAATAATATTAATTACTAATATTATTAATTATTAAAAGCGATTATAAATACAAGTCGGCATCCTCATCTCCTGCCACCCTGCCCTTTTCATTCAGCTCCTATCATGGGCCACATTTTCTGTAGCGCTTGGGCCTTTGCACTTGCTGATGCTGCTGTCTGACACGATGTGGTCTGTTCACCTGGTCCTCCTTACCATTCGTGCATTCATTCAGAAGGCATTAATAAATACCTTTAGGGGCTTGTCCTAAGGCTGCACAACAAAGGCTTTTTAAGCAGTTACATGTGCCAGGCACTGTGCTAAGTCCTTAGTTTCATTTTCTTGTTTACTCCTTACAGCAACTCCAAAAGGTAGGTGCTGTTGTTACTCCTGTTAAGCAGCTGGGGAATGTTAAGGTTCAGATTTGACCAAAGTCACAGAGCTGGCAGATGGCAAAGCCAAAACAGACACTGAGCTGTCTCTGACTCCAGCCCCCGTGCTCGCTGCCTTTCTGCAGTGTGTGGCCTTCATGCCCAGTGGTATCTGAATAAATCCCTTCCAAATGAAGCGTGAATAGTGAGGAGGGACTGCCGTCAGGGTGTGGAGGCAGAGTGCCAAACAGGCTGTTTCTTTGCTTGCCATTTACTGGTCATCGTCTGCTCCATGGCTACTAGCCACAGGCCGAAAGCTGAGAACCTCTTGCTCAGGAAGAAGGAGGGAATAGAAATTTGTGAGGTACCAGCAGTTTCTGCTACAGGTATCTTCTGAAAGCAGATGGCATTCATCTGGGCTTTCAGTAAGATTTCATTGTATAGTCAAAGGTAAGAGAAAGCCTTTACAGTCAGAACAACATAAGCAAAACTATAGAGATAAGAGTGCGTGGCTAATTTGGGGACAGTGAATGGTCTAGTGTGGCTAGAGAGATGCGATCAGGCCTTGTCCTGGGCTGTCAGCTCAGCCCCTTTCCCCTACAATTAGGAGCTGCCAGAGCCAGAGGTACAGAGAATATGAAGTAATTCAGAATTTTTCCTTGTTTCTTCCCTTAGTGTGTCTTTTGATGACATTTCTAGTTGCTGTTGTCAGCCTTTCAGAAAAGAGAATTCAGTTAAATGTAAGAGATCATAGATCTTGATCTGCCTAAAAATACTCTTCTGCCAGTTTGCTGTCATACCTGAAATTTCTATGACTGACTAGTCTTTTGAGTTATTTCCAGCAAATTAGATAGTTCCTGTCCTCATGAGGGTTGGGGGCAATAAGATCCTGGAAGGGAAGTAGAAAGCAGTGTGGTTTGCTGGACCAGTGTGTTAGCGTTGATGCTGGTGACAGTCATCACGTCATGGTCCTGGCCATGGTCGCTCCATGCCAGGGTTCCAAGACCTGTGGCCTCCCCAGCACTGCCATTGCCACCATTCCTGCAACCATGCACTCTCTTCTCTTATTGTCTGGGGTCAAGTAGCTGCAATGTTAAGTTTTCAGGAAAGTTAGCTTTATCAGTTTAGGTTTATATCGCTTTGTTGTCCTTTGAGATGTTGTGATTTCTTTTCACTTGGTGTTTACTTTCTATCCCTCATTGCAGAAGTAATCCATCCTGTACCAGCATATCACTGCAAGGACCAAATGCTTTTGCTTTGATTTTGACATTTAGTGCTTTAGAAGAAATTGGATTTGTTTCTTTGAGTAGGGAAGTAATTTTTTTTTTTTTTTTTTTGTGAGACAAGAGTCTCACTCTGTCACCTAGGCTGGAGTGCAGTGGCATGATCTTGGCTCACTGCAACCTCCACCTCCCAGGTTCAAGCAATTCTCTTGCCTCAGCCTCCAAGTAGCTGGGATTACAGGTGCCCAGCACCACGCCTGGCTAATTTTTGTATTTTTAGTAGAGACGCGGTTTCACCATGTTGGCCAGGCTGGTCTCAAACTCCTGACCTCAAGTGATCTGCCCACCTCAGCCTCCCAAAATGCTTGGGATTACAGGCATGAGCCACCACACCTGGCTGAGTAGGCAAGTAATTAAATCTAATGTGAAGAAATAAAAATTTGAATTTAGAGTATGCATTTGTTATAATGTAAGGGCCCAAGCCTTTCTGGTAAATAAAGTGAAGAATGAATCTAAACAATAACAGTTCTACAGATTAAAATTAAATTTTTCTTACAGTATTGCATTTCTTGAGTATTGTTACACATGAAGCAACTTAATAGCCACATTATTTGATTTCATGGTGTAAATAATATGTCTGAGTTTGAAGAAGTTCTGGATTTTCTTACCAACTTTTCATGGTACAGATAGTACTGCTGTTACTCCGAGTTCTTAGAATAAATGTTGAAGTGCAGTAAATGTATGGAATTGCTTTTGTTGTGGATGTTAGCTCCGAGGCCCTAGTCCATTGTGTGCCCAGTTTGAGGCAGAGGTAGGAGCAGCAGCCTAGGGGCTGACGGCTGTGAGAGCCAGGGTTTGCAGGGCGTGTCGTGGCAGGTAAAGGAGAGCAAATAAGCTCTTGAGAAATTTGCCAGCGCCCTAACTCCCCGAGATTTCCTCAGTGCTTCTGTCTGTTAGCTGAGCAGCAGTTTCTTCATATAAACCTTCATTCTTCGTTATTATTATTATTATTATTTTTATGATCTCTTAAGGGCACGAGAGCCCTTCATTCTGTAATCATTGAATGTGAAGATGAGTCCTCCCAGTATGTATTAATAAGTAGTGTTTTCTTGATGACAGCCTCTTAGGCTCAGGCCCTACCGGCAGCATTGACGCATCTTCTCAAATGAACTTTCCCTTCTAAGATAATTTGTTTACATCTCACACCAGGCTCCCAAGTCAATGGAATTGAAAAGGTAAAAGATTTCACAAAAGGAAGTCACAGGAGTGGCATGTAACAATTTATAGCAACTCGGTTTTTTTTTTTTTTTTTTGGTAAGATGGAGTCTCGCTCTGTCACCCAGGCTGGAGTGCAGTGGCGCGATCTTGGCTCACTGCAAGCTCCGCCTCCCGGGTTCATGCCATTCGCCTGCCTCAGCCTCCCGAGTAGCTGGGATTACAGGCACCCACCACCACGCCCGGCTAATTTTTTGTATTTTTAGTAGAGACGGGGTTTCACCGTGTTAGCCAGGATGGTCTCGATCTCCTGACCTTGTGATCCGCCCGCCTCGGCCTCCCAAAGTGCTGGGATTACAGGCGTGAGCCACCGTGCCCGGCAGCAACTCAGTTTTGAAACCAGAAATCAAAAAATGGTTTTCTGTGTAAAATTGTCATATGTGGATTCCTGGCTAGACCTTAAGATACGGTGTGTGGAGAAGAAGATCCAGGTGAATGATAATAGCTTTTTTCCTTAGGTAATTTTTTGAGAAAAATTTTGCAGCCTGCTCTTGACTTGCTTGGCAGTGAAGATGATGATAGCGCTCCAGAGACAACAGGCCACGGATTTCCCCATTTTTCAGAAGCACCTGCAAGACAAGGATTTTCTTTCAATAAAATGTTCACAGAAAAGGCTACAGAGGAAAGCTGGACATCGAATTCAAAGAAACTGGAGAGGCTGGGGTCAGCTGAGCAAAGCAGTCCTGACCTTTCATTTCTAGTTGTGAAGAATAACGTGGGAGAGAAGCATCTTTTTGTAGATCTCGGTAAGTAAGATTGACAGCTTTCTCCATCAGACCGCCCTGGTGCTTTCGTGAGAGACGGGTTGGTGCCCGCTCGTCACCGTGCTCGGGATTCTCGCTTCCTCCACTGCCCAAGTCGCCAGCAGGATGCAACCAGCGAGTTCAGGTGCTGGGAATCTGTGAGGTTTTTCTCCAGAGATCTTAGAGGGGTCCAGGCCGGCCTGAGCTCCAGCAGAGGATGGCTGTGGCTGGCTTCTGCTCTGCATGTCCAGAGGATTCCTGCTGAGGGAGTTTTACAGGGGACAGTTGGACCAGCTTCCTCCAGGACTGCTTAGAGGTTAAGTCAGAGTACAGAAATTTAAAAAACAGACTCGGTATAAAAGCGGTACTCGTGTGGCGCGGTGAGCCTGGGTGTTCTCCTCACCGAAGATCTCAGTGGTAGTGGCAGGGCCCATTTCGTCAGCTTTCTTGCTGTGTTCAAACCAGTGATTTCTTAACCCAGTGTGGTTTGCTAGGCCCTGGTCTCAGAGCCTGAGGATGTCAGAAGCCCTGGGCTGACAGGACTTGAGCATGATTCAACAACAGGCCAATCGAGACCCTAACACAACAGCTCCCATTGGTGAACTGCACCTCATTTTTATACTGAGGCTCTAGCTTGTGATTTCAAAAGCCATGACAGCAGCAGGTTTTTTCTTTTTCTTTTCTTTTTTTTTTTTGAGACGGAGTCCCACTCTTTAGCCCAGGCCGGATTGCAGTGGCACAATCTCGGCTCACTGCAAGCTCCGCCTCCTGGATTCATGCCATTCTCCTGCCTCAGCCTCCCGAGTAGCTGGGACTACAGGCGCCCGCCACCGCTCCCGGCTAATTTTTTGTATTTTTGGTAGACGGGGTTTCACCGTGTTAGCCAAGATGGTCTTGATCTCCTGACCTTGACATCCGCCCGCCTCGGCCTCCCAAAGTGCTGGGATTACAGGCATGAGCCACTGCGCCCAGCCTCTTTTTTTTTTTTTTAAGATGGAGTCTCGCTCTGTCACCAGGCTGGAGTGTAGTGGCATGATCTTGGCTCACTGCAACCTCCACCTCCTGGGTTCAAACGATTCTCCTCCCTCAGCCTCCTGAGTAGCTGGGATTACAGGCACGCACCACCACGCCCGGCTAATTTTTGTATTTTTAGTATAGACGGGGTTTCACCATGTTGGCCAGGCTAGTCTCAAACTCCTGACCTCGTGATCCGCCCGCCTCAGCCTCCCAAAGTGCTGGGATTACAGGTGTGAGCCACTGCGCCCGCCAGACAGCAGCATTTTTGCTGTTGGCTGTGAACACCTTGGAGAGCTTCAGTGTGTAAAGGTTGAGGGAAAGTAGGTTTAAATTATAGGTCAGATTCCCAGGCCAACAGTGGTACTGAGATGAGGGACGTGTTTCTGCTGGATTGCATGTTTTTCTAGCACCTCTGGCAATCAAGCACCAGAACTTGGAAAGACAGAGGAGTGCGAGGTCGAGCAGCCACACGGGCAGAGGCACCTTCTTCCAAGCCTGACAGGTTTTGCTTTATTAGCAGAATATCATCTCTGGGTGGGACTAGCCTGCAGTCAGTGAGGGAGAGTGCGTAACAGGAAGTTGATCCAGGGAGAGCGGCAGTGGCCAGTACCTGTCTCTACTTCTACCCCGGTAGAACACAGTACCCCCGGTCACAG
The DNA here is from genome assembly GCF_028858775.2 of Pan troglodytes. Classification (NCBI taxonomy): domain Eukaryota; kingdom Metazoa; phylum Chordata; class Mammalia; order Primates; family Hominidae; genus Pan; species Pan troglodytes. The sequence goes on from NC_072401.2 coordinate 186,315,569, forward strand.
CACACCTGACCTTGAAAGTCAGGCTACCGGACTAGCAAGGAAACCTCCCTGGTACTCTTGATACATGTGCCTGGATTTATTTACATATCCAGAGAGGATGGGGAAATCATTTCCTAAACCATCCTTGGAAAAGTTCAGAGATTTCATAATATATGCTGAAATAAGAAACTTTTTTTGTTGAAGTATGTAACATTTATACAGAAAAATATATAATTAATTACAGAATGAACACCCCTTGTCACCACACCACCCAAGACAAGAAATAGATTACCATTACCCCCAACTTCCTCCATCCTCCTTCCAGTCAGGACCCCTCCCTCTGTCCCAGGGGTAACAACTGTTCTGTCCTCTAACACTGTGGGCTAGTTTTGCCTGTATTTTTACTGTGTAATTGGAATCATATACAGTTGACTCTTCAACAATGCAGGGCTTAGGAGAACCAACTTCTCTATGCAGATAAAAATCGGTGTATAACTTTTGACTTCCCAAAAACGTAATTACTGATAGCCTACTCTTGACCGGAAGCCTCACTGATAACATAAACAGTTGATTAACCATGTTTTGTATACGTATTATATACTGGATTCTTACAGTGAAGTAAGCTAAAGAAAAGAAAATGTTGTTAAGAAAATCATAAGGAAGAGGGAACATATTTACAGTACTGTACTGTATTTATCGATACTGTAAGTTTAGGTCATCTGTTTACACGACGAATCATTCATCTGAAACGGCGACAACAGCAGCTGAAACCTCAGTCTATGTACATGTCAAGCAATTCAGCCTTTTCCTGTAAGGTCATGACATTTCTCTGTGTGGGAGCACCTCCAGCATCACGAGTGGCACTTCATATGGTCCCATGGTGTCACTCGAGGTTTACAGTATCGCACTAAACACGATGAAAAATATGTGAGAACTGCAAGGATCACTTTTGACTGTGAAACGCAATTGATTGGTGCGATGACCTGCTCACATGGAGATGATTGGCATCACACTGTGTTGTAAGCAGATACCTGAGCTCACCGCAATAGCAAGAGGAGGCGGCTAAGAAATTATTTTGGCAGTGTAGTATGTACTATGTTTAATCTTATGCAGTTATGATTTAATACTCTATCTTTAAAACATTTGTTTAGATTTTTCCCAACTGCAAATGGCATTATGTACAGTCAGCAAGGGTGTGCGTATGTTTGGATAAATTTTAACTTTTTATAATAGACTTATGTACATTTTATGACAGTAAATGATAACTTAGACTATCCATCTACATATATTTTATGCATTCATGACACACTTAACTTTTTCTAATTATTTTTAATTATTTTCTAACATTTTCCAATATTTTAGGCTATACGGTTCATCTGTGAGTTTTCTCAAATTGTTGTAAGTCCCCCCAAAATTTTCCAATATCCTTATTGAAAAAAATTTGGCTCACGCCTGTAATCCCAACACTTTAGGAGGCCAAGGCAGGTGGATAGCTTGAGGTCAGGAGTTCAAGACCAGCCTGACCAACGTGATGAAACCCCATCTCTACTAAAAAGACAAAAATTAGCCAGGCATGGTGGTGCATGCCTGTAATCCCAGCTACCCGGGAGGCTGAGACATGAGAGTCACTTGAATCCGGGAGGCAGAGGTTGCAGTGAGCCGAGATCATACCACTGCACTCCAGCCTGGGCAACAGAGTAAGACTCAGTATCAAAAAAAAAAAAAAACCAAACAAACAAACAAAAAACCTCACATATAAGTGGTGCCATTTAGCTCAAACCCTTGTTGTTCAAGGGTAAACTGTAGTGTGTGTTTGTGGTTGCCTTTGCACCCTTAGTTGTGTGTTTGAGGAACATAAGTCATTAAATAATAGTAGTAGTCTGATTTTATCAGTATTTTCCTCTGTGGTCAGTGTTTCTTGCATCTTGTTAAAGAAACTTGGCCTATCCCAAAGTCATTCTTTTGCTTTTCTTCCTTATCTTCTAAAAACTTATTGTTTTGCCTTTTATGTTTATGTTTAATTTATTATTTTTTAGAGACAAGGTCTCATTCTGTTGCCCAGGCTGAAGTGCAGTGGTGCGATCCTGCCGCCTTAAACTCCTGGGCTCAAGCAATCCTCCTGCCTCAGCCTCCCCAGTAGCTAGAACTACAAGTGCATACGACCACACTTCTAAATCAATCTTTCTTCCCTCCCCTCCCCTCCCTTCCCTTTCCTTCCCTTCCCTTCCTTTCTCCTTTTCCTTCCCTTCTCCTTTCCCTTCCCTTCCTTTCCCTTCCCCCTTCCCTGCTCCCTTCCCTTCTCCCTTCCCCCTTCCCTTCTCCCTTCCCTTCCCCTCCCCTTCCCCTCTCCTTCCCCCTTCCCTTCTCCCTTTCCTTCTCCCTTCCCTTCCCCCTTCCCTTTCCTTATCCCTTCCCTTCTCCTTTCCCCCATCCCTTCCCTTCCCCTTCCCTTCCCCCTTCCCTTTCCTCTCCCTTCCCTTCTCCCTTCCCTTCCCCCTTCCCTTCTCTTCTCCCTTCCCTTCCCTTCTCCCTTCCCTTCTCCCCTCCCTTCCCCTCCCCTTCCCCCTTCCCTTCTCCCTTCCCTTCCCCCTTCCCTTCCCCCTTTCTTTCCCTTCCCTTCCCCCTTCCCTTCCCTTTCTCCTTCCCTTCCCTTTCCTTCCCCCTTCCCTTCCCTTTCCTTCCCCCTTCCCTTCCCTTCCCTTTCCTTCCCCCTTCCCTTCCCTTTCCTTCCCCCTTCCCTTCCCTTTCTTTCCCCCTTCCCTTCCTCCTTCCCTTCCCTTTCCTTCCCCCTTCCCTTCCCTTCCCTTCCCCCTTCCCTTCCCTTCCTTTACCCTTCCCTTTCCTTTTCCCTTCCCTTCCCCCTTCCCTTCCCCCTTTCCTACCCCATTCTTTTCCCTTCCCTTCCCCCTTCCCTTCCCTTCCCCCTTCCCTTCTCCTCCCCCTTCCCCTGTCTTCCCCCTTCCCCCTTCCCCCTTCTCCCTTCTCCCTTCCCCCTTCCCCCTTCTCCCTTCCCCCTTCCCTTCCTCTTTCCCCCTTCCCTTCCCTTCTCCTTTCCCCCTTCCCTTCCCTTCTCCCCTCCCCTTCCCCTTTCCCTTTCCTTTCTGTTTCCACCTCTCTCTCTGTCTCTTTCTCTCTCTTTCTTTCTAAGTATCATAGAGCAACACAATTTTCTTATTTGTTTATTTTTTGTAGAGACAGGATCTGCTATGTTGCCCAGGCCTCAAGCGATCCTCCTGTCATGGCCTCCCATAATGCTGGGATTACAGGCACAAGCCACTGCACCTGGCGTGGCTTTTATGTTTAGATCTACAGTCCACTTGGAAAGGATTTGCTTATTGGGTGAGAAGGAGTCAAGATTCACTGTTTCGTATGTGGATATCCGGTTGGCTCAGCACTGTTTGTTGAAATGACTGTCCTTAACCTACTGCTCAGCAGTGCTACCTTTGCCATAAATCAGTGGCTATATATATTTTGATCTGTTTCTAGACCCTGTTCTGCTTCATTGTTCTATTGATCTATTCCTGTCTAATATAGTTTTATATATTAGATAGGCACCACACTGTCTAATATAGTTTTGTTATAAGTCTTTATATCTAGGAAAAACAATTCCTCCAAATTTGTTCTTTGAAATTTCTTGGTGGTTATTGACCTTTTGCACTTCCATTTAAATTTTAGAGTCAGTTTGCCGGTTTACACAAACAAATCCTGCTAGAATTTTTATTTGGATTGCCTTGAATCTATAGATCAAGTTGGGGAGAATTGACATTTTTATAATATTGAGTCTTCCAATCTATGCACATGGTAGGCCCATCTGTTTACTTAAGTATTCTCTAATGTTTCTCTGTAATGTTGTATAATGTACTGAATAGAAATCTTATCCATATTTGTTAGATTTATTCTAGATATTTGTTGGTTTTGGTCCTTCCCTTTTCTCTGGAATTTAGCACTGCACAGCTTCACTGTCTTGGAAGCTCTCTGGTTGTCTCAAACTTTCTAGTACCTGCGTCCAGCTTTTCCATTTGTTTCAGTTGCAGAATTGCTGCAGAATAATTGAGTTTGCTGTTTCAGAATGTGGCATTCCTCCATGCTGACTGCAATTTGTTTTAATTTATATAGTGCTTTAATTTTATTTTGTTTACAGCTATATTTAGAAAATAATTATTTTTTATTAATGCTATATAAAAATTTAATATTTGCTGACTATGAAACTAATAACAGAAAACATGCTTTCATATTGTTTTATCAATTTTTAATGTAGGAGTTTATACAAGAAATAGAAACTTTCGGCTATATAAATCATCAAAAATAGGAAAGCGTGTGGCTTTGGAGGTTACTGAAGATAACAGATTTTTTCCTACACAGTCAAAAGATGTTTCTGACGAATATCAATATTTTCTCTCTTCTTTGGTCAGCAATGTCAGGTATGTAGTAGCAGCATCAAACAATTTTGTATTCATGAATATTTATTAAACAGTGAATGGCATTGTATATTACTAAAATGTAAATCATCTAAATTCATTCTACCTTAAGAAAATGTCAGTTCTTACAGCTCCTTTTTTTTTTTTTTTTTTTTTTTTTTTTTTTTTTTTTGATACAGAGTCTCACTCTGTCACCCAGACTGGAGTGCAGTGGCGCTATCTCGGCTCAGTGCAAGCTCTGCCTCCTGGATTCACGCCATTCTCCTGCCTCAGTCTCCCAAGTAGCTGGGACTACAGGCGCCTGCCACCACACCCGGCTAATTTTTGTATTTTTAGTAGAGATGGGGTTTCACCTCGTTAGCCAGGCTTGTCTCGAACTCCTGACCTCAGGTGATCCGCCAACCTCAACCTCCCAAAGTGCTGGGATTACAGGCGTGAGCCACCGCACCCAGCCAGTTCTTACAGTTCTAAGTTAACTTTTCTCTTTTCTCCATTAGCTAAAAGATAATAGTAAAACGTTTATTTGAACACTTAATTTTCTCTATATATCTTTTTAGGATTATATTTAGTATATTTTCCAATTTTTCTAAAATGATTATCACTTCTGTAAAGAAGAAAACAATACTACTGGTATTGCATTTGGAAATATTTTACTATTAAAATGTCTCATTTTCTTTTCATGTATGCACATACATATAATTTGTATAGCTCCTTTAATCAAAAAATATTCTGAGATTATTATTTAAATGATTGTCATTTGTTTTTTCTACTTGATTTTATGAATATTTGTTAAGAATTTGCCAACAATTAATTGTAAATAAAACTTCTAATGCCTATGTAAATTTCCATTATATTGACACTCTGGAATTTATTGTGAGTTCTATTGTTGAGCCTTTAGGTTCCCATGTTTTGATCATTTTTTAAAAGTGTTAATGTTGGCTAGGCACAGTAGCACGTGCCTGTAGTCCCAGCTACCCAGGAGGCTGAGGTAGGAGGATCACTTGAGCCCAGGAGTTCAAAGCTGCAGTGAGCTATGAATGCACCACTGCACTCCAGCCTGGGTGACAGGGTGAGACCCCATTGCTAAAAACTAAAATAAATAAATAAATAAAAATAAAATCTGTGAAACTCATCTTTCAACAGAAATACTATAGTAAGTCTTCATTTGATGTTGATAAGTTACTGGAAACTGAACTTTAAACAAAGTAATGTATGATGAATCCAGTTGTTTTTCTCATCCATGTTAGAAGGCAGTGGTCCCTGAGTCACAGACCAGTGGTCTGTGGTGGGAACTGGACCCCACAGCAGGAGGTGAGCAGTAGGCGAGTGAGCGAGCAATACCACCTTCCCACCTCAGCTCCGCCTCCTGCCAGATCTGCAGTGGCATTAGATTCTTATAGAAGTGCAAACCCTGCTGTGAACGGCACATGGGAGGGATCTAGGTTGCACACTCCTTATGAGAATCTAATGCCTGATGATCTGAGGTGGAACAGTTTCAGCCTGAAACCAGCCCACCTTGCCCCTGCCCCACCCATGGAAAGATTGTCTTCCAGGAAACCGGTTCCTGGTGCCAGAAAGGTTGGGGACTGCCGTTATGAGGAAATGATGTTGAACAAAACAACATTATTCAAAGACCTGCTAGATGTCATTTCTCTTAGAGTTGCAGTTTCCAAGAATCTATCCATGGCCTTAAGTGAGGACTTACTGTATTTGCCTTCATTCCCCGTTTTTCTAGGCTGGCAACTTTTTCAGCCCAAAACATGGTTAAGGTTCAGACTAAATTACCATCAACTTGCCATAATTCTTTTCCTTTTGCCTTTCTAAATATAATTTTTTTTTTGAGACAGTCTTGCTCTGTGGCCTAGGCTGGAGTGCAGTGGTGCAATCTCAGCTTATTGCAACCTCTGCCTCACAGGTTCAAGCGATTCTCCTGCCTCAGCCTCCCAAGTAGCTGGGACTACAGGTGTGTGCCACCACGCCCAGATAATTTTTGTATTTTTAGTAGAGACGGGGTTTCCCCATGTTGGGGAGGCTGGTCTCGAACTCCTGACCTCATGTGATCTGCCCACCTTGGCCTCCCAAAGTGCTGGGATTACTGGCGTGAGCCACTGTGCCCGGCCACTTAAATATAATTTTAAGGAAAGATTCTCTAGAAATTAGTAATTGTCTAAAATACATTACTGTAGGTATCAGGTTATACAGTTAACAGCCGTTACCCAGGAGGATGGAAGATGGATTGTTTTTCTTCATATATATGTATATGTATATTTGTACTCTTTGAGTTCTTTAATAACATGTCTCAGAAGTAAGGTCTGAGTTTCCTACCTTTAAATGGAAGTGATACTAACACCTATCTTACGGAGTTGTCGAGAGGATTTAAAAAGTTAAAACTGCACATAAAACATTTACAGCTGTGCCCAGCCCGTGACATCTGCTCAGTGAATGTTGTTGGTAGCAGTAGTAGTATCCGAGATTCTGAAGTGCAAAGTGCCATAGCAGGAGTGTAAAAACTGTGTTATTCCTGCCACCCCGTTGGCACCAGAATAAGGTCACATTCTTTCTGCCACGTATGGAGAAGTGCGAAAAGCAACATTGTTAGTTCTAGCTCATATGGGAAAAGCAACTACAGCCCGAAGTGCAGGTAATCTCCCGATTACCCAATCTCGTTTCTTTCGCAGTTTCAATATGAATCTTACAGAGGTGGAGGGTTCTTCTACTGAATACAGTTACCTTGTCTTTTGTGTATTCCAAGTAAATACCAGGTAGTTTACTTCTTGAAATAAAGGCTAAATCCTTTATGGTTATGAATGTACCTTTTCTTTCCGTTAATTTTAATCTGTTTTTCCCCTTTGCTCTCACCCCTCCTTCTTTCTTCATTTCTTCCTATAAGTCACACCTCTAAAATTGTTGTAACAAAAAATTCACAGGCTTTTTGTGTTTGGTGCATAGAGTTATATAGTCGTCTCCTGGTGTCTGTGGGTGATTATTATTCCAAGATCCCTGTGGATACAGAAATCTGCAGGTATAAAAGGATGTAGTATTTTCACATAAGCCACACGCGTCCCCCTACATAATACTGTAAATCCTTCTAGACTACCTACACCTAACATAGTGCACGTGCTATAGAGTTGTTATACTATATTGTTTTTAATTTGTATTATTTTTATTATTTTTATTGTTTTTTTATTTTTATTTTCACTTATTTACTTATTTTTTTGAGATGGAGTCTCACTCTGTCTCCCAGGCTGGAGTGCAGTGGTGCAATCTCAGCTCACTGCAACCTCTGCCTCCTGGGTTCAAGCAGTTCTTCTGCCTCAGCCTCCCATGTAGCTGGAATTACAGGCGCTTGCCACCATGCCCAGCTAATTTTTGTACTTTTAGTAGACGGGGGTTTCACTATGTTGGCCAGGCTGGTCTCAAACTCCTGACCTCAGGTGATTGGCCCATCTCAGCCTCCCAAAGTCCTGGGATTATAGGCGTGAGCCACTGCATCTGGCCTATTTTTATTGTTTTTTAAAAAACATACTTTTGATCTGCGGTTGGTTGAATCCGCAGATATGAAACCATGGACACAGGGCTTCAGCAGTCCTAGAGTCCCCTGATCCATTCTGTAATTAAGGATAGTATTATAAGTAATCACCAACCTACTCTTTTAAAAAAATTATTTTCTTTAATTGACAAATCATATTTTTTTATATGTGTAGGGTTTGTGGTTTTATGGGCAAATGTGGCATAAATGTCCTAGAACAATTATCTGCTGAACAAAGGATTTTAATGAGGAACTATTAGGAATTCAGTGTCCTTTCTGTAGCCAGGCCTTGTTAGTTCCAGTGTAATGGTGCTTTGTTTCTTTTACCTATTTCTTCTTCAGGTTCTCAGATACTTTACGAATTCTTACATGTGAGCCATCTCAGAATAAACAAAAAGGAGTTGGATATTTTAACAGTATCGGCACTTCAGGTAAATTTTTTGATGTTTGTTTTTCTTTTTGAGGCAGCATCTCTCATTGTCACCCAGGCTGGAGTGCAGTGGTGCAATCTCGGCTCACTGCAGCCTCCTCCTCCCAGGCTCAAGCCATCTCCTGCCTCAGCCTCCGGAGTAGTTGGGTTTACAGGTGTGCAGCATCACGCCCAGATAATTTTTGCATTTTTAGTAGAGATGAGATTTCACCATGTTGCCCAGGCTGGTCTCGAACTCCTGGGCTCAAACGATCTGTCTGCCTCAGCCTCCCAAAATGCTGGGGTTATAGGTGCAAGCCACTACACCCAGCTACTTCAGGTAATTTTTAAAAAATAATTTCCTATCAAAATGTAAGGGTACAGAATCTGTGTTGCCTTTAAAATCTTCAGTGTTAAGTGTTCATAATCACTGACCTTTCAAAAACTACCTCTAGCCAAGCACAGGAGCTCACACCTGTAATTCCAGCACTTTGGGAGGCTGAGGCGGGAGGATCACTTGAGCCCAGGAGTTAGAGACAATCCTGAGCAACTTAGCAAAACCCTATCTCTACAAAAAATCCAAAAATTAGCCAGGAATTGTGGTGCATGCCTGTAGTCCCAGCCACTCAGGAGGCTAAGGCAGGAGGATCTCTTGAGGCCAGGAGGTTGAAGCTACAGTGAGTCTTGTTGGTGCCATTGCACTCCAGCCTGGACAGCAGAATCAGACCCTGTCTCAACCAATCAATTAATCAATTAATCAATCAGTAATCTACTTCAGGTTTTCTATCTCAAATGGAAAAAGTATGAGAAAGATGTTTATTAAGAAGTATTATTCACTGGGCGTGGTGGCTCATGCCTCTAATCCCAGCACTTTGGGAGGCCGAGTCGGGCAGATAACCTGAGTTCAGGAGTTTGAGAACAGCCTGGCCAACGTGGTGAAACCACTAAAAATATAAAAATTAGCTGGGCATGGTGGCGGGTGCCTGTAATCCCAGCTACTCAGGAGACTGAGGAGGAGAATCACTTGAACCTGGGAGGCGGAGGTTGCAGTGAGCTGAGATTGTGCCATTGCACTCCAGCATGGGCAACAAGAGTGAGACTCCATCTCAAAAAAAAAAAAAAAAAAAAAAGGATTATTCACTAATTTTCATTTTATGGTGTTTTTCAAAAAACTACAAAAATAATGTAGGTTAACAAAATGAAAACGTAAAGTTCTTTTTCACTCTTCTGTCCATGATCAAAGGCAGGTAACCACTGAAATCATTTGCTATTTAACCTAGAAGAGCGTTTCCTATATTTCCTATATATAGAGAGAGATCTTCCTCAGTCTTTTAATGGTTGTATAGTTTTTCATGGTATAGCTCTGTCATAACTTACCCATTCCTCTACTGAAGAACATAGAGTGTTTTTTTCAAAGATTTCTTACATAAACCCTCCAGTAAACATTTTTATACACATATTTTCGTATATTGTTATTTATAATAGCAAAAAACTGACAGCAATCTAAATGTACAACAAAATTGAATTGGTTATATACTATGAAATCCTCTAGCTGTTAAATTTAAATTTGTGAAGCCTGTATAATGTGGAAAACACCCATTTGTGATGTTAAAAGAAAAACTAGTCTCTAAAATTATGTGTATGGTATGATTACAAGCTTTAAAATATGGATAAGTTTTCTTATGTTTATTTTCTTCTGTCTTATATGTATTTATAGACATTGATTTAGAGTCTGCTTCTCACATTTCCACATTAATATATTTTTCAATATTTCTCCAATTATATATATTATTTTAGTAAGTGAAACATAAACTTCATTTAAAGCAAACTAGATTCTTGTCCTTAAAAGTTAAATGATACTGGCTGGGTACAGTGGCTCACGCCTGTAATCCCAGCACTTTGGGAGGCCAAGGCAGGCGGATCATGAGGTCAAGAGTTCAAGACCAGCCTGACCAACGCAGTGAAACCCCGTCTCTACTAAAAATACAAAAATTAGCAAGGCGTGGTGTTGCATGCCTGTAATCCCAGCTACTCAGGAGGCTGAGGCAGGAGAATTGCTTGAACCCAGAAGGCCGAGCTTGCAGTGAGCCGAGATCGCGCCACTGCACTCCAGCCTGGGCGACAGAGCAAGACTCTGTCTCAAGAAAAAAAAAAAATTAAATGATATTTAAAATAGGTCATTCTAAATTACTACAGTAGCTTTTTAGATAGAAAATATAATTGGATTGTCAGTACCTTCCAGCTAAAGGTCTCAGGGCACACACCTATAGCAGGTCAGCTGAGTGTATTGCCAGGAAAGCAATGGTGAGCACACACCACGGGAAACTTCAGTAAAGTGGGGCATCTTGGGAAGAGGGGGTTGGAAAGGACCGGGAGGATTGGATTTGGGCTTGGAATGGGTGGCTTGGGGGAGTATACCAGGAAGTTTGGGGTTTGTTCTGAGTTGGGTGTTGTTAGGGACAATTCTAGGACTGGTTTTCTTAGTAAAGCTTAACTGAAACGAAATCAGAATAGAAATTAACACTGTAATTTGTTAAAAAAACAAACAAAAAAACCAGCAGTTGCTTCTGTTAGCTGGGATCGGGGGTGTTGGTCATGTTTGTGGTTTGGAAGATGTTCCTGTTTTGCCTGTGTTGGGACATGATTACAGAGTGGTTATCTTTGTGCCTTGAGTCCTCATGACCACAGGGGCCTTATCTTTTGAAGTTCTGTGAGATTGCCTGTGTTCACAGGAGAATGCCCGGCTGAGGTAGGCGTGCCAGGCTAGTGCATGGCAACACCAAGACCTGGCTGATGGAGCTACGCCTGTTCTGGATGTGAGGGACTGCCTTTCTCTTTGCCAAAATAAAGACAGCAGTTGAAATTATTTCAAATGCTTTTTATGAAATTAGTTAACATTTGACCTAATTGAGAGGTTTGAATTTTACCTGCTTCCTTGTAGTGTCACAAACATGAATTGACTGAAATTGCAAAGAGTGAGGGAAGGCTGAGAGATTGCAAAACCCGTAATTGTGCTCAACAACATTTAATCAAAATTTAACTTCTCAACTTTCAGCTATTGTAATTTATAAACCATTCTCTCTGTTGCAGTAGAAACCATTGAAGGTTTTCGGTGTTCTCCCTATCCTGAAGTTGATCATTTTGTTCTTTCTTTGGTGAATAAAGATGGCATTAAAGGAGGTAAAGTTAATCTCATCCTTTGTTAACTGTTATATGATAGAGTGATAGTAGCTTTAGAAACATTATTTGCATTTTAGGAATTCGGCGTTGGAACTACTTTTTCCCAGAAGAATTACTGGTTTATGATATTTGTAAATATCGGTGGTGTGAAAACATTGGAAGAGCCCATAAGAGTAATAATATAATGTAAGTAATATTAATGATTTGTGTGTATTTAACCAATATTATATTTTAAATATTTATAACTTTTAAATAAAGTTGCGAATATGAAAACTATTTTGTTTTAAAAATAAATTTAGTTGTGTTAAATTTCTTTTTTTTTTCCAAGACGAAATCTTGCTCTGTCGCCGAGGCTGGAGTGCAGTGGCGCGATCACAGCTCAGTGCAACCTCCGCCTCCCGGGTTCTAGCAATTCTCCTGCCTCAGCCTCCTAAGTAGCTGGGATTACAGGCGCCTGCCACTACACCCAGCTAATTTTTGTATTTTTAGTAGAGACAAGGTTTCACCATGTTGGCCAGGCTGGTCTCGAACTCCTGACCTTGTGATCCACCCACCTCAGCCTCCCAAAGTCCTGGGATTACAGGTGTGAGCCACTGCACTCAGCTGTTGTATTAAATTTCTATTTGTTGTATATGGTTAGCATTACATAATATTTAATTTAAATGTTGTGATTATTGCGTTGCTTCTAGCATGTCAGCTTTATGTATACTTTCTTTGCTAAGATAACCCCTTAGTATATGTGGAGAGGACAAAGGTGGGGTTGAGCAGGGCTGGGAGAAGGCTGTGGGCAGGGAGCAGTGAGGATGGGAAGCATGCCTGTCCTTCCTCTTGCCATTGGCCCTTGCCACCTTATGGACTCTACGTCGAAAGTGCACAGGTTTGGGCAAGAAGGGATCTCCTCAGTTAGTGTTAAGAGCTGGAGCTAGGATTGTGTTAACTCGTTCAAGACACAGCGTGGTACTGAGGGAACTAGTATTTATTGAATGCTTGCTGTATATGCCAGGCCCTGTTTTAGAGATTTTCTTTAAAACGCCCATGGGAAGAGGAGGGAAAGTAAAGGATAAAGTAAAGCCAGAAATAGAACTTTAAAATATAAAAGGATGTGATTAGAATAGAGAGAAATAGATACCCAGTAGTTATCAGTTATGAGGTGAGAAATTTTGCTGTTTTTTATTTCATGTCAAAGCAACTCCCGTATCCTCAAGCATATGCGGCCTGTGTGCTGGCCATGGGGAATGATTGGGAAGCTCTTGCTGGGAAGCTGGAAACACATTGGGTAGCATGGTTCAGTGCCATACTTGATATACTTAGATTAATTCAATTTAAAAAAAGCTTGCAAAAACTATATGCTCAATACACAAAGCTATAACGTAGAAAACACGAAGGAGATACAGTGCCACAGCCGGGGCGTAACTGCAGCTATCAGTTGACGTTTCTTCTGTTCTTTTTTCTATGCGTATTAACTTACCAAAAAATCATTATCACATGGTGATCATAACACCTTGTATTATGTCTCCATAATCTATTCTGTTTTTTAACTGTGGAATATATCATACATACAAAAGTATAGATAACACACTTTTTTTTATTTTCTGAGATGGAATCTCACTCCGTTGCCCAGGCTGGAGTGCAGTGACATGATCTCAGCTCACTGCAACCTCCGCTTCCTTGATTCAAGTGATTCTCCTGCCTTAGCCTCTCAAGTAGCTGGGATTACAAGTGTGTACTACCATGCCCGGTTAATTTTTGTAATTTTAGTAGAGATGGAGTTTCACCATGTTGGCTGGGCTGGTCTCAAACTCCTGACCTCAAGTGATCTGCCCGCCTTGGCCTCCCAAAGTGCTGGGATTACAGGTGTGAGCCACCGCACCCAGCCAATAACACACTTGTATACGCACATTTTAAAGACTAAAGTGACCACCTGTCGTATCTGCCGCCCACCTTAACAACCAGAAGCTGATCAAACCTCAGAAGCACCTGTGGGCCCAACCCCAATTTCCTTCTCTCCCTGGCCCTCAGAGATGGTAGCCAGTATCCCGATTTTGTGTTCATCTTTTCCTCGCTTTTATGATTTCTCCCATATACGTTCATATCTCTAAACAATATACTGTTTTCTTTTTCTTTTCTTTTGTTTTTTGAGACAGAGTTTCGCTCTTGTCACCCAGGCTGGGGTGCAATCGCACGATCTCGGCTCACTGCAACCTCTCTCTCCCGGGTTCAAGCAATTCTCCGGCCTCAGCCTCCCGAGTAGCTGGGATTACAGGCATGCACCACCATGCCCAGCTAATTTTTTGTATTTTTAGTAGAGACGGGGTTTCTGCATGTTGGTCTGGCTGGTCTCGAACTCCTGACCTCAGGTGATCTGCCTGCCTTGGCTTCCCAAAGTGCTGGGATTACAGGCATGAGCCACCGTGCCCGACCATAAACAATATAGTGTTTTCTTTTGCTTGTTTTCGAATCGCATCCTTTCCCTTGCCTTGCGGTAGCATATCTGTGATTTTCACCCATGTTGCAGCATGTAGCTGTTGCTTATTTGTGTCACTATTGTGCAGCATGCCATGTATATAAATATAAATATGCCACAGTTTATCTGTTTCCCACAGTGGACATTTGGGTTGCTATTATAAACCATGAAGGTGGGAACCGTCTTGTACATATCACCTAGTATACATGTGCTAGAGTTTCTCAAAGTGGACTTGCTGTGTCATGGAATATGCACATAATTAATTTTACTAGATCATAAATTGTTTTCCCAAATGGGTGTGCCAGTTTATAGTCCTGCCAGCAGTGTTTTGAGATTTTTCTACTGTTCCATATTCTCACCAACACTTTAGTATTGTTAGGATTAAAAAATTGGTTTTGCTAATCTGGCAGATGTAAAACAATATTGTAGTTTTCTTGGGAATTTCCCTGATTACTAATGAAGTTCGGGATGGATAATCAAATTACATCCACACAGATCAGAAATCCTGCCCAGTGTCAAGCTTTACTAATAATGTAGGAATACAGTGAATGAAAAGGCACAAATGGGGCAGAGTGAGGCCCGGGGCATCTGGCCCGGCTCCCCTGGCCCTTCCTGCTCTTTCTGACTCAGGAGGAAACCCGAGGCAGGCGTGAGCAATCCATGCACACAGCAGGAAGCACCGAGGTTGTGAATCACCTGCATTTTACACTCAAGTTGCATAGCTGGGTGACATTTCCGGAAAGCATGCCTCATAATGCATTGATTCTAGACTTTTTACCAAATGCAGTTCTAAAGTCAGAAACGTCCTACGAAGAGCATTCTGTAGGTAAGGACTGAACTCCTAGCGTTTGGTCCAGACGTTCCCCGATTTTCTTGGTTCGTGGTTCCCCTGGTGTCTTTGTTTCTTCACATTTTCTCTGAGGCCGACAGAAATACCCGAGCTCTGGTAATGAATTTCAAACAACTTGGTAAGTGTTTATGTCCGAACAGTTTAGTAGCAGTTTGAATAATAGTATCCATAAACTAAAAAAAACACCACTTTTATTTCATTCTTAAATATGATTACTTCTTAATGGGATGTATCCTCTCCATTTTTTCATTTTTTTGAGACAGGGTCGCGCCCTGTCGCCCAGGCCTGAGTGCAGTGTGATGGCCCAGGCTTGAGTGCAGTGTGATGGCCCAGGCTTGAGTGCAGTGTGATGGCCCAGGCTTGAGTGCAGTGTGATGGCCCAGGCTTGAGGACAGAGTGCAGCAGCTCACTGCAGCCTTGATCTCCTGGGCTTGAGCGATCTTCCTGCTTCAGCCTCTCACATAGTTTAGACTACAGGTGTGCCACCATGGCTGGTTAATTTTTAAATTTTTTGTAGATGGGATCTCCCTCTCTTGCCCAGGTTGGCCTTGAACTCCAGCCTTCAAGCTATCCTCCCACCTCAGCCTCCCAAAATGCTGGGATTACAGGTGTGAACCACCTCACCAGGCCTATGTATGCACTCTTAAACCCTGGAATCAGATTAGACCCCACCCTCCCCAACTCATACCTTGTTCTCCATTGATGTTAATGGTGCTTTTTTTTTTTTTTTTTTTTGAGATGGAGTCTTGCTCTGTCACCCAGGCTGAAGTGCAGTGGTGCAATCTCGGCTCACTGCAACCTCTGCCTCCTGGCTTCAAGCAATTCTCCTGCCTCAGCCCCCCGAGTAGCTGGGATTACAGGTGCCCACCACCATGCCTGGCTAATTTTTGTTGTATTTTTATTAGAGATGCGGTTTCACCATGTTGGCCAGGCTGGTCTCGAACTCCTGACCTTGTGATCCACCCACCTCGGCCTCCCAAAGTGCTGGGATTACAGGCGTGAGCCACCACGCCTGGCCTGATGTTAATGGTGCTTTTTATTACAACCACACCCCAAAGCCCAGCTCTACAAAGATGGAGCATGAATGAAAGGAATGAAGTCACATGTGAACTGCAAGCAAGGAGTTTTCAGATTGCTCAAGAAATGTCAAGTATCACTGTGTTTTCTAGAAGTATTTCAATATCCTGCAGTGCCCGGGGCACTTTCCTGTAGAGTTTGGGAGCCACAGCATTATTAGCTCATTAATTGGGAGGCCTGTTACTAGAATGTTTAAGGGAAGATTAGACTAAGTCACCTGCCTTTTTTTGCTCCTGGGTGCAGGTCCCTTACCACCTCCCCATCCCACACCTCACCTACTGCCATGGGGAGTGTTAACCATCTTATTTCCTTTTCTGTAAAATGTGGGAACATTTTCAACTATTTAATCAAATCTTTAAGAATTTTAGTGATTATAGGATTGTGTAGGTTTTCTGTTGCTTTTTAAGTTTGCTTAGTTTATTTTTATGTAGTACTTTATTTTACAAAAATTTTCAAAGTTACTGGCAAAAGTTGTTCACAATATTGTTTTCTTAAAAACATATGATGCATTTAATTTCTAATAACATTTGTGTCTTTGCCTTATTTTTAAATCAATTTTACCCTAATTTCATTTTCTTCAAATGTAGGCCTCGTTGATTCTTTTTACTTTTGTCTTTTATGACTTTCTGCCTTTTATTTATTTATTTACTTATTTATTTATTTAGAGACAGAGTCTCACACTGTCACCCGGGCTGGAGAGCAGTGGCACCAGCTTGGCTCACTGCAACCTCCGCCTCCCAGGTTCAAGTGATTCTCCTGCCTCAGCCTCCCGAGTAGCTGAGATTACAGGTGCCCCCCACCACGCCCAGCTGATTTTTGTATTTTCAGCATAGACAGGGTTTCACTATGTTGGCCAGGCTGGTCTCTTTATTCAGTTCGTTGTTTTCTACGTTAGTTACTTAATCCATGTATCTTTAGCTATTCTTCTTTCATAACACAAGATTTTAAGACTATAAATTACCCTCTAAAGGTGACTTTAGCTGCATTTCACATATTTTAATATGTACACTTCCAGTCCACTCAGGTCTAAGCATTTTCTAATTTCCACTATTTTTCCTTGAACCATTGGTTGTTTCAAGTTGTTCTTAATTTCCAAATTATGGATTTCTATTAAGTTTTATTTCTAAAATTTGCTTTATGCTCAGATAATGTGTTCTGTATGAAGTGATGATTTTAAATTTGATAAAATTCACTTTATAGCTAGCATGGAATTGGTTTTATAAAGAACTGCTTCATATTTACCTATTAGATCAAACTTCTTAATTGCTTTTTGTCATTCATTTTTTCTGTATCCTTATTGGACCTTTTTTGTGGTTATTTGATCTATAAATTACTGAGAGTATGTTTTTTAAAAACCTTGATTTATGGTAGATTTATCATTGTGGTCCTGTCCATTTTTGCTCACATATTTTGCAGCTGTATTATTTGGTGAGTACAGGTTGAGAATTGTTACATCTTCCTGGGGGAACTTTCATCAGTATCTACTTTTTGCCCTGCAGTTCATTTTGTGTGATTTTTGGCAACCACCGTTTTGGTTGGTATATATCTATCCTTATCCTTTTACTTTTTAATTTTTCTCCATCTTTAAGTCTTAGGCATATTTCTTGGAACAGCATGCAGCTGGATTTTGTTTTCTACCCAGTCTTGGTATTAATACTACTTTTTTTTTTTTTTAAACATAAAGGATTCTGGTTGATCTGAAAAATGAAGTTTGGTATCAAAAATGTCATGACCCTGTATGTAAAGCAGAAAACTTCAAATCTGACTGTAAGTTACTAATTTTTACATTTACCACAAAGTAAAAATTAGATAGCTGTAATATGTAATAGTTCTGCTATCTTTCTGATTCAGGTTTCCCATTACCTGCTGAAGTATGTCTCCTGTTTCTTTTCAAAGAGGTAAGTACAGATTTTAGTGTCTTTCTCCTTACCAGGGAGTTCTTGGTACAATAGTATACCTGAGCCATGAGTAGTGTCCAGATAGCTTTGAAACCCATTTGGTACCTTGTTTTCACTTATGACTGTATTATAGGAATATATTGTAGTGATTTTCCCATTTCAGCACATATCTGATAATACAAATCTTTTTTTTTTTTTTTTACTGCTGCTTGAGGTGTACAGTTTAATCAGTCCCAGACATTTAAGAAGTTTCCCATATTTTGCTTTTCAAAGTAACAAAATACCCATCTTTGTATTTCTTTGAACATCTGTATCTGTAGGATGAATTTCTAGAAGCAGAATTGTGTCAAAGGGCATATTCAGTTTTAATTTTGGTAGGTATTACCAGGTTGTCAAACCAACATTTTTCTCTTAAAGATTTTTTATTTACCCAAATAATTAACGTGCATTGTAGAATGAATTGAAAATACATAAAATTAGGTCAGGCACAGTGGCTCAGGCCTGTAATCCCAGCACTTTGAGAGGCCGAGGCAGGCAGATCACTTGAGGTCATGAGTTTGAGACCAGCCTGGCCAACATGGAGAAACCCCATCTCTACTAAAAACACAAAAATTAGCCAGGTGTGGTGGCCTATGCCTATAATCCCAGCTACTCAGGAGGCTGAGGCAGGAGAATCCCTTGAACCTGGGAGGTGGAGGTTGCAGTGAGCTGGTATCACGCCATTACACTCCAGCCTGGGAGACAGAGCGACTCTGCCTCAAAAAAAAAAAAAAAAAAAAAAAAAGAAAGAAAATACATAAAATTAGGAAATACACAAGAAGCAAAGAGGAAAGAATCTTCCTTACTCATTTGACCAGAAATAAATGATACACGTTTTGGCACGTACCTTCGAGAATTTATGTATGCTCATTTTTTTTTTGAAGTGATAGCACACATACTATTTCAGTTTTTTTTCTAAAGTATCACAAATATTTTTAGTACCTATTATCAAATTGCTCTCCATAAAAAGTATAGGATATTAGACCTCCACAGATAATTTATGAGAGCACCTATTACCTCACACTTTGCCAGCAGTGCTTGTTTACCTCGAATCACTACCAATCTGGTAGGCAAAATGCAGTACCTCAGTTGTTTTAATTTGCATTTCTGTAATGAACTTTTTTCGGATTCACTATTAGTATTTCTATAATGAAATGCCTGTACCTGTCCTCTGTCCATTTTTCTGTAACTTTTTTGCAGTAATTAAGTACTGTTTTTGACGTATTTCACTTTTAAATTGTAGTTTGTGTTTTGTTTTTTGTCACATCTGTCAGCTTTCTCCTCTATAGTGTTAGTAGAATAAAAGAAGTTACCTGCTACAAGCAGAACAGGTGATTGGGTTTATATTCTAGAAAACTCAGTCTTAACACGTCTCTCGAAAAAACTCCATACGTTTGAAATGGTGGAAATTCCATTCTTGGTCTGCAAGAGCTGGACATAAAATAACTGATAGCCAGATTCTCTGGCAAAATACCAGGTTAAAATGTGTTTTGAAATAACCAAGAACAAAGTAAATTTTAAAAAATAAACTGTCTCCAAGAGGAGGAGGATTGCATCGCCCTTGTTGGTCTGGATTGTGATTTAGATATTCGTGGTTGCAGTGGATTTTTAAGCTACTTTTTCCGCTTATCTACTAACACCTCAAAAATACCAAGTTGAAAGTACCATTGGTCAGTATTACCACTACTTGGACATAACTTGTTAAAGTAAGATATATAATGAACACACATGTAGCTGTCACTTAGTTTTCAGTTAACATTTTGCCTCTCCTGCTTCATCTTGTTTTTTAAAACAAATATTTTAAATTACCAGTTGGTGTTATTTATACCTGCTTTTCTATTGCACTGATATTTCATTGGTCACCTGATTTTAAATTTACTATAAAGGCCTAACCTACAGAAATGTACAAGAATAAGGAACTCTGCTGTCTGTCCTCTATTGAGATCTGCCATTTGTTAACACTTGGCCACATTGGTTTTCTCCCTCTTACTGTATACATACGCATTATTTTTGATGACTCTCTTAAACTGCAGACATCAAAACCCTTCATCTAATATTTAAGCACGTAGCAGAAAGAATAAGACATTCTGTAGCTTTTTTAATGACAGGGGGGTATCATGTTGCCCGGGCTGGTCTCAAACTCCTGGCCTCAAGCAGTCCTCCCGTCTCAGCCTCCCCAGTAGCTGGGATTACAGGCACGTGCCACTGCACTGAATAAGGACATTCTTTACATAAATAATGTATTGGGCGGATCAACTAAATGTCTATACTGAAGACATTCTATGGTAAAATAATTGAGACAATACTATTATGTAATATACAATCCAGTCATATTTTGGCAACTGTTTTTAATCTTTTTTCAATCCATGTTTACGATTTGCTAAATACTTTAAAATTTAAAGCATGGGTACTAAGTCCATTGTCAAGATAGCAAATTTATCTTCTGATTTGTCTTCAGCTGGACTGTCCACTTGTTAAAAAATTAAATCCACCCTTGCTCTTCCGTCGGGGAATATTGAAAAGTATGTGCACAGAACTGTAGGTAATTTCAAATTTGGAGTTTCAAGTGTGTCTGAGCTTCAGTGCAGCAACGTTTGAATCAGTGCACTCATTCCCACGGTGAGATATCGGAGACAGCATTCCTCCTGCATATTCACTTTAGTATCTGTCACTTAATACCTTACTTCAACATAGAGTATAAGGTTAAATCACATATCCTGAGTAAATATTTTCCTATCCCACTCCTCTCTATCCCTTCACCACTGAAATAAAGGAAGAAGAGTTTACAACAGATGAAGCAGATGAAACTAGGAGCAATGAAACCCAGAATCCTCATAAACCATCACCTAGCAGGCTGTCAACAGGTGCATCTGCTGATGCTGTCTGGGATAATGGCATTGATGATGCTTATTTTTTAGAAGCTACTGAAGATGCTGAATTAGCTGAAGCTGCAGAGAACAGTCTTCTCAGTTATAACAGTGAAGTGGATGAAATTCCTGATGAACTAATTATAGAAGTATTACAAGAGTAACTAATTCACTATGAACACTTTTGTCACCAGGCTATAATTTGCCTGATGTCTGTGAGATTTGATAAATATATCATTCAACCTGTTTATATAAACTAAGTTTTATTACTTTGCTTTCCAATTTTTGTTTTTTACTTCTGTAAACCAATTTCATTAAAAATTAGCTTTGGTGTAAATTCAGGAGAAATCGCCTTATTAATTAATCAAAATTATGTTCACATCAACTTAATTTTACAAGTTTATTATAGCTCATACCTGGGACCAATTAAGGTGTCAACATTTTAAAATTACTCAAGATATTAACCAGAAAAGATGATTATGGCCTTTAAAACTATTGGACAAACTGATGCTATTTAACATTGTTCACAGCCATTTAATTTGAATAACAAATTTTAGATTCTAAGTAGGCCATAACTTCTTTGCAAAACAATTGATTTATAAAGGTACAGTTTCAGAAGGTAACAGCATGAGACTAGTCTTCCTATAGGCACATTTTAGTAGACTGCTCTTCTCATCCCTGGTCAAGGAGCTTCTCTAACTGATGGTTGATATTTCGCAGATGGCTTTCGGCTCCCAGAAGTGTTCTTGCTTTAAATAACAGAGCTGGAAGGCTGGATGAATCATACTGTTGAAAGAAAATTATATAATTAGCAATATCAAAAACTTGTAACCTTGTCCTTAGATAGCCCAATCTTATGACCAATGCAAATTTTGATTGAGCTTTCCATTAACTCCTCCTCCTCTCATTTTTAACTAGGACCATTAAGACAATTGGTTTTAATCCATTTCCCTTAGAACATAATTGATCACAAAGTTGCTAGGGAGCTGCTCTGCAAAGCTTGAACTGATCTTCTTATCCCAGAAGACCAGCTGATTCAAAGAACTGTATCATCTCTATTACTGGAGACAGGAAATCACATCTGGGACACGTCAAGGCTTGGTTTGGGCAGGTCTGCTCGTGCTGTGTAGAATCTGCTTGATATCATGTCTATTTTAAAACACAGAAAACTGTAAGACAGGTTTTACTTTAACTGAAAGAACTAATGGAATGAGAACACCAGATCCATAAAAGTTCTTAAGGAAAAAAGAAAACCCAAATCTATCATCTCAAGAAATTATTTATTGGGAGAATCAATTAAATGTCTCAAAGGCTGCCAATCCAAATGTTCTTAATGATTCATGTTAAAATTAGAATACAAACCCAACATAAAATACAATATCCAACTCATGATTTTGAAATAATTAACAAAGTCAAACTTCCAGTTGCAAATTGTACCTAAGGGTGCATGATTAAATTCCTCTTACAGAATTTTGTCATACTTTGATAGTTTGCTGTTTAATAGCATGTTTTCAAGATGACAGCAGAAAAGGTGTCATGCTGTGACTACCACACACATGATAATGGAATTTTATACAAATATTTGACAAACTAATGTGTTCAAGCTCCCACGGGCACCTGCTCTAGGGAGGAATAAAGGGGAAGAAGTCACATTTGTCACTAAATGTTTAGAGTAAGACATATGCCCAAATATCTACACTTAATAAGGCAAAAGGGACAGTTACTACAAGAGGAGGGCAAGAAGGCATTGAGCTCACTCTAAGAACAGGACGCTCATCCAGTGGTGTGTTCCAAACAAGGCAGAGACACTAAACCTCGCTTTTAACCAAAGTATTATGTTCAAGCTGAATCAATGCTACAGATAACTTCCCCAAATTTAGTAACAAACTCCAAATCATAAGCTTTGGACTACTTAGGTAATTAAAAAAATACCTTTAAAAGCATTCTATTTCTGGATCTCTAATATATACACAAACCTTAGGCTCAGGAAAATTAACTTAGATCAGTGTCAAAACCTTAACATTGAATTTAGAAGTGAATACAAATCTGATCATAAAATATGTATACATTACATATAATTATATATATATATTATATAAAATTATATTAGGGCATACAAATACAAATTTCTTTCCTAGAACTTAAACATTTCTATTAATCTGAGGCAGATGGCGTAACAGTAGCAAAGTCTGCAGTAAAAATCCAGAAGCAACTACAAAATGTATTAAAACAATGAATTTGTTTTCCCATTATATTCCTTTTTAATGTTCCTTAACTTTTTTTTTTTTTTGAGGCAAAGTCTTGCTCTGTCACCCAGGCTGGAGTGCAGTAGTGCGATCACAGCTCAGTGCAGCCTGGACCTCCAGGGCTCAAGCGATCTTGCCACCTCAGCCTCCTGAGTAGCTGGGACTACCGGCATACACCACCACACCTGGCTAGTTTTTGTATTTTTAGTAGAGATGGGGTTTCACCATATCGCCCAAGGCTGGTCTTGAACTCCTGGGCTCAAGGGATCTACTTGCCTCAGCCTCCCGAAGTGCTATGATTACAGGTGAGAGCTATCACACCCGGCCTGTTTCTTAACTTCTAAAATCCTACCTACCACTTATATGGGAAAATAGCTTGTTTTTCATATGCAAAAGATGCTGTGAACATGGGCTAGACGAAACAGAAGAGGCTGGTCTTTCGAACATGGCTGAGTGGTCTTACATGAATGAAAACTGTAATACAGCAGAGTGTGATTTTTCAATTGAGATTTATACACAGAATAAAAACTTCCCTTGATGAAATTCAGCTGTCCGAGTGAAAATACCTTACACAATCAGCAATTCTAGACATTACTCCTCCAGCCTTCATTAAGTAGCTAAGAAAAGTGCTGATATAATGAAGTTTCACTGGCTTATAGTGATACTATTTTAGGTGGACTCTGTAATTCTGTATCTGCATTTGTCTTTCCCCAAAGCTTCTGATACTCTAGCATGAAAATGCCCTCCCACAATCATCTTCTGAAGCATGGTAAAAAGTAAAATTGGAGTTACCGTTTCCTTTACGTTTGGTTCTTGAGCTTGAACATCTGAATAATCTTGATAAAGCTGTTTTAAATTAGATAAGAAATATGCTGCATTCCTAAGGGAAGACTTTCTCTCTTTAAGTTCATCATATTTTGTTTGTAGTTGTTTCAGCTGTGGCTCTAACCTAAAACAAAAATAAGTGACAAATAATAAAATGTACCAGCCTATCGTGGTGAAACTGAGGTTGTAAGAACGCTGAGCGAGTGTGAAGAACCGGGGCTGGCCAACTAGATGACTTGCTTTGGCTCTGAAACTACGAATGTGTAAAAGATTCTGGGTTTCAGTTTAAAATGTAGGAAAAAAAAAATCTCTGAAATACAATGCACAATGAATAATTAGCAGTGATATCCACAGAAGAATATTCCTTATAAATGCTGAAATTCATCAAGCCATTCATGTCTTGGGAACTACTGGATCAAATGTATGCCTGGTTGACATTCAGAGGCTCGCGCCAGCGGAGCCAGGCACTACAGTCTAACACAGAAACCATGGAGAAAAAGCCTTCCCAGTGCTCCTTCCTCTTATCAAATCTTGTCCACTTTCCAAAGTCTAATAAAACCAGTGGAAGACTGTCAGTGCCTGGATGAAAATGTGTGACTTGGGGCAAACTGTTTCATCTCTCAGTGGCTGAGTTTCTTCATCTATAAAATAAAAAGGGATAACTTGGGTTTTATGGACCAACAAAAAAATGAGGGGCAAAGGCGGCAAATTTTGTATTTTGCCAAATAAAGATATAAAACACAATTCTCTAATATAATTTCATAAAAACGTCTTTTTTGTTTGTTTTTTTGAGACAGAGTCTTGCTCTGTCACCCAGGCTGGGAGTGCAGTGGCGTGATCTCAGCTCACTGCAAGCTCCGCCTCCCGGGTTCAAGTGATTCTCCTGCCTCAGCCTCTCGAGTAGCTGGGATTACAGGCGCCCACCACCACGCCCGGCTAAGTTTTGTATTTTTAGTAGAGACGGGGTTTCACCATGTTGGCCAGGCTGGTCTCGAACTCCTGACCTCAGTGATCCACCCGCCCCAGCCTCCCAAAGTGCTGGGATTACAGGCGTGAGCCAGGAAAAGTCTTCTTTAACAATTCTTTACACTGAACAAATGCAGCGCTGGGGAAAACTCACTACTGAACTGGCAGCCGTGGTCAGGAGTGCTGGATTTGGAGTCAGTCAGCTGACAGTGAATCCTGGGCTTCCTAGGGCTGCACCTGTAGGCAAGTTACCTCCCTGTGCCTTAGGTTTTCATATGGCAAGTTAAAATAATGATATACCATAGTTTTTCTTATTATGCCTTTTCAAAATACACTTCTCAATTTCTAAATTTATATCTAGAAAAGAAACAAAAGTCAGTCTTTAAAACACGACTCAGGCTGGGCGCGGTGGCTCACACCTGTAATCCCAGCACTTTGGGAGGCCGAGGCAGGCGAATCACGAGGTCAGGAGATCCACAGCATCCTGACTAACATGGTGAAACCCTGTCTCTACTAAAAATACAAAAAAAAAATTAGCCGGGCACAGTGGCAGGCGCCTGTAGTCCCAACTATTCGGGAGGCTGAGGCAGGAGAATAGCGCGAACCCGGGAGGCGGAGCTTGCAGTGAGCCAAGATAGCGCCACCGCACTCCAGCCTGGGCGACAGAGCCAGACTCCGTCTCAAAAATAAATAAATAAATAAATAAATAAAATAAACTTTGTCTCAGTAGTCTCATACTGAAGACAAGTGTAACCAGGCACGGCCTGACTATAGCTATAACCACTTATCTCATAGGACTGTGATGATGATGAGTTAGCATAGAAAGCGTTTAGGAAAGTGCCCTGCCACATAGGAAGCTTGTAAATGTTAGCTTTCCCTATTATATTTACCTTTAGTTTTCTTATTTTGGCCTGGGTCAGTGAAAACCTTACCATAGGCCAGCACCTGTCCAGAGACTCAATTTAGAAACCAACAGATTAGACAACTGCTTTCTCTCACTTAAACTCCTGTGGCAGTCTCTCTTTTTTTTTGAGACACAGTTTCACTCTGTCACCCAGGCTGGAGTGCACTGGCACAATCTCGGCTCCCTGCAACCTCCGCCTCCCAGGTTCAAGCGATTCTCGTGCCTCAACCTCCCGAGTAGCTTGGATTACAGGTATGCACCACCACACCCGGCTAATTTTTGTATTTTTGAGATGGGGTTTCACTATGTTGGCCAAGCTGGTCTTGAACTCCTGACCTCAAGTGATCTGCCCACCTCGGCCTCCCAAAGTGCTGGGATTACAGGCGTGAGCCACCGTGCCCGGCCTAGCAGCCTCTTTTTTAAAACTTAGTTTTGACTGAGTTTTTAAAAGTTTCAACTTTTCATTATACACATTCTTTTCTGATAATATCACTGTCTTTCTCAAGCTATTTTTAAGCTCAGGAGCAGACACCACATCTAGCACTGTTTTACTACCAAGCCTCTAGCTCTCACAACAGCCCTGGCCTCAAAACACACTTGGGGGCTGACAGCTGATGTGCACTCCAGTCTTCCTAACCAGAAACTGGGGGCAGCCCTGGCCTGCAGGGCCTGGTAAGTTCACCTGGCCCACACTTGGGAGTGGATTCACATGCATGTCACTCCAAGGCATACCCTTCGACAATAACAACATAAACAATTGTCAACACTTACACAGCACTTACTGTGTGCGCCTGTCCCTGTGAAGCACCTTCTATATATGTACTCATTTAATTTCCACAACACTCTGTGAAGTATAGGTATGATTATTATGATGCCTATATACAAAAGAGGGAACTGAGACACTGGGACATTAAATAACTTGGTCAAGGTTGCGCAGCCAGTAAGTGGCAGAGCTTGGGTTCAACCCAAGCAGTTCAAGCAGTTTAATGCGTAGATTCTAGAATTCAACCCAGGCAGCTGAATTCTAGAATCTAGGCATTATATCTCTTAAGGCCAGAGCTGAGAAATCTGTGGAGATAGATGAGTGTGGAATTCTCCTTTGCCAAAAGGTGGGGCAACTAAGCAGCATACCCTGCCTTCACTGAGTATCGGAGCTTGAAGATAACCTGGGGCTTTAATACATCACAGCAGCAAGTGTCACTCCCCTAAATGACACACCATCATTACATCCTTTTAGGTAAGTGCTCAAACAGGATTTGACAGTATCTTACCGAAGCAGTTCATCCTGGACTTCAATCATACGCTGCCTTTTCTTTTCGATATCTGAAATCATCTAAGTAACACAATCATTTGTGTTAAAATTAATTTGTAACTGTTTGAGCACTGCCACATAAGCTGCCAGGTAATGAAGTGCAGTGGAAAACAAGACAGACCCAATTCTTACCATCACAGACTTTGGTCTAATGGGGAAGACAGACATTACATAGAAACAGTATGTATTTACAGCTTGTGATATGTAGGAAAAGAAGAGAGAACTCTGGAAAAGAAAAGCAGGGGTATCTACTTCAGAATGACCAGAGGAAGGAAAGCAGGGGCCAGGTCTTTACTGGACCCTGTGACCTGTAAAGTGAGGAGATTTTATCTAGGCATACTAGGAAACTATCAAAGCAGGGGGGTGTTGTGATCCACTCTGTATTTTAAAAGAAATATTTCATATTTTATTATCTCGGCCATTCAGTCACTTTTAGTGACTACCTAATTCTCCATTGTTAGACATTCATAATGTTCCCACTCCGTAATAAGCAATGCAGAGATGACCAATAAGAGATTAAAACTGAAAAACAAAAACATCCCAGAGCTTGCAATCACTGGAAGGAAAACGTATGTATTTCAAGTCCACTTCTACTTTAAATGTAGAGGTGGACTTCCACTCCTGGATTCACCTCTGACGCTCAGAGGTCATTTGGTCCAACCATTTCCAGGTAAGCAAAGGAGACTCTCATGCTGGCTGGCTTGTCACCCACTGCAGACCCAGTGGTATACAGCTTATAGGTGGTATAGCAATGAAGCAGCAGAGCCAGGACTAGACATGAGGTCTCCTGACCCTTAACCCAGTATTCTTCCCAGGCTGTCCTACCTGGGACAGTTCTTTATTCTAAAAGGTTGTGCTTTTCGACATCCACAAAAGCAATAAATATAGATTAATATTTATCCATGTAAGTGGTCATTTTGGACTGGGTAGTTTTTTTAAAGCTAACTTTGTGACATTAATAAAAGGCTTAAATTTCTGTCTTTAATTATAAAAACAATTATTTTGACACTCGTGCAGCCTTAGGAAACAAAAGTGACTAGGATCCCCATTCCTTACCTTGCATTAATAATACCAACCGTATCGACCACAAGATCAACCAAATAAAAGCCTGACAAGATTATGAAATCTACTCACACTCTAAAGGCTGTAAACCCAGAGTCAAGTCTTTGCATAACTCTACATTAGTATTGTGTTTGACTCTATGACTCTAATCACATAAATAATTTACCTTAGCATTCTTCCTTTTCAGATTTGTCAACATCTGGCTTTCTTTAAGCTACACAAAACAAAAAATACATATGTACATTAGTTTCCAAAAGTAAATGTTAATTAGTTTCACATGTGTCACATTTAGTTTAAAAACAGTTATGTGGAATATGAATAGTTCTAATGAGTTTATTACCATACTGCCAGCAAATGCAAGCTTTTCTAAGACAGCAATATGCTGCTACAGGATTAGTGAAAAAAACCTTAGACCAACAAATGCATGTCAGTGAGCTTACCATTTTGATGAATTGTTCTTTCACATTAACATAAAATGTGGCGATGGCTGCCTTACAAACTTTAGATTCTATTCTTTGTCTGTAGAGGAATTAAAAAAAAGTCTAAGTACCATGATGGATTTTGAAAGGTGTTTCATTTGCTTAGCATACAAACAAACATACACATACAATTTGGCATATACCTTTTTTTATTTTAAAAATATCTTTAATCTCTTATTTTTAATAATCTCCATGTTTTAGATTAAGGGGTTTGTTATATGGGCATACTGCACGACACTGACGTTTGGGGTACAACTGACCCCACCACTCAGGTAGCGAGCATAGTAGCCAACAGGTTGTTTTCAGTCCTTGAATCCCTCTGTCTCTCTTCCCTCTAGGAGTCCCCAGTGTCTATTGTTGCCATCTTTATGTCCATGTGCACCCAATGTTTAGCTCCCACTTATAAGCAAGAACACGCGGTATTTGGCTTTCTGTTCCTGCAATAATTCACTTGGGATAATGACCTCCAGCTGCATCCATATTGCTGCAAAGGACATGATTTTGTTGTTTTTTATAGCTGTGTAGTATTCCATGGTCTGTATGTACCATATTTTCTTTATCCAACCCACAGTTGATGGGCACTTAGGTTGATTCCGTCTTTACTATCATGAATAATGCTGCAATGAACATATGAGAGCACCATTTTAAATAACTAAGATGGCAATGTTCAGCCTGAAAAAAATACTGGAAACATGTATCAGCAAAAGAAAAAGAAGATATTTTTCCCTAAGCCCTCTGGTACGGGGTCATCTTAATTCCCTGATACTGACCAACCTCACAGGTGATACCAAGTAAGGTAGAAATGCTTATGGATAATCCCAATCTTTTCCTACTAACTGATAGACCCAGCAGACTTTATTCCCTCCCTCTTTGCCTGTTAGCAAAAGGAGGAGCAACTGTGTAACACATCTGGACTAGCCAAAAAGTAGCCATAAATCAGGTGTTAGTTCTTCAGAAACTATAAAGCTGACTCAAAGAAACTGCCTCAGGTCTCTGTCACTGGGGAGAAGAGATCTGGTGGCCAGGCTCTGATTCTCCTGGCTTGGCTCACTCACCCATTAAGATGGCTATTATTAAAAAAAAACAAAACAACAAGTGTTGGTGAGAAAGTACAGAAATAGGAACCCTTGTGTTGCTGGTGGAAATGTAAAATGATATAGTCACTGTGGAAAACAGTATTGGCAGTTCCAAAAAAATAAATAAATTAAATTAATTAAACACAGAATTACCACATGATCCAGCAATTCCTCTTCTAGGTACATACACAAAAGAATTGAAAGCACGGACTTGAAAATCAATTGTACACCAATGTTTGTAGCAGCATTATTCACAATAGCCAAAAGGTGGGAACAACTCAAGTGTCCATTGATAGATGAATGGATAAAGGAAATGTGTTAAAATCATGACCACATAACAATGTCTCAGTCAACGATGGATGGCACATACAGTGGTAGACCCATAAGACAATAATGGAGCTAAAAATTTCTAATTACCTAGTGACACTGTTGCCATCATAATGTCATAGCACAATGCATTATGCACATACTTGTGGTGATGCTGGTGTAAACAAACCTATAGTGTTGCCTAGCTGTGTAAAAGTATAGCACACATACTTAGGTATACTACATAATACTAGGTAATAAATTACTAAGTGCCCCAAACAGGTGTAACATACTTCATCTTTTTTTTTTTGAGATAAGGTCTCACTCTGTCACCCACGCTGGACTGAGTAGTGTGATCATGGCTCACTGCAGCCTCAAACTCCTTGACTCCAGTGATCCTCCTGCCTCAGCCTCCCGTGTAGCTGGGACTACAGGCATATGCCACCACGCCTAATTTTTAACTTTTTTGTAGAAAACAGGTCTCATTATGTTGCCCAGGCTCATTTTTTATCTTTTATACTGTATTTTTACTGTACCTTTTCTATGTTTAGATACACAACTTACCATCATGCTACAATTACCTACAGTACTCAATACAGTAACATGCTGTCCAAGTGTGTATCCTGGGAGGAATAGGCAACACATCATATAGCCGCGGCATGTACTAGGCTTACACCTAAGCCTAGTACATGCCATCTAAGTTGGTTTAAGTACACTGTTAACACAATGACAAAACTGCCTAAGGATGCAGTTCTCAGAACACATCCCCGTTGTTAAGTGACATGAATGTGTATACATATGACTGAATATGATTCCACCTTAAAAAGTAAATTCTGACACATGCTATGACATGGGTGAGCCTTGAGGACATTATGCTGAGTGAAATAAGACAGTCACAAAAGGACAAATATTGTATGATTCCACTCATATAAGGTACCCAGAACAGTTACATTTATAGAGACAAAGTAGAATGGTGATTGCTGGGGGAGGGAGGAATGAGGAGTCATTGCTCGAATGGGTACAAAGCTACCGTTTCATAAGGCTTTAGTTCTAGAGATGGGCTGCTTAACAAGTTGCACACAGTTAACACACAATAAAAAGAAAATATTTCTACACTTCACACCTATCACAATGGCTAAAATAAAAATTAGTGAGAACACCAAATGCTGGCAAGGATGTA
Source organism: Pan troglodytes (assembly GCF_028858775.2). Classification (NCBI taxonomy): domain Eukaryota; kingdom Metazoa; phylum Chordata; class Mammalia; order Primates; family Hominidae; genus Pan; species Pan troglodytes. The sequence continues at coordinate 186,346,635 of NC_072401.2, forward strand.
GAGAATCTGGATCATAAATAAGATCATACACCGTGGAAAACAGTCTCAGTCCCTTACAAAACTAAACATGCAATTACCATATAACCCAACAACTGCACTCTTGGGCATTTATCCCAGAGAAATGGAAGCTCAGGTTCAAACAAAAAAAAAATGTATCCAAATGTTTACAGCACTGTGTGTGTTAACAGCCCCAAACTGGAAACAACCCAAATTCCTTCAATGGGTGAATGTCAAACAAACCATGGTATATCCATACCATGGAATGTTACCTAGCAATGAAGTGGAATGGAATCATACAATAGCTTGGATGAATCTCCAAGGCATTATGCTGAGTGGAAAAAAGCTAATCCCAAAAGGTTGCACACGATACAGTTTCATTTATATAACATTCTTGAAATGATGAAATGATAGAAATGGAGAACAGGTTAGTGGTTTCCAGGGCTTGGGGCTGTGGGTGTAGTTATAAAAGGGCAACATGAAGACAGGGGGGGCACGAGAACACAAGGATCCTGGAGGTGATGCAATACACAAACCTATGCATATGATAAAATCCCTATATTATTCCTTACAACTGCACGTGATTCTACAATTATCTCAAAAGAAGACATTTAATTAAAAAAAAAGTTGTAACTTGTTATTACGCATTGAATAAAAAAATTAATGAATAATGAGGTATTTCTATACATCCATGTTCATAGCAACATTATTCACAACAGCCAACAGGTGGAAGCAACCCAAGTGTCAACTGATGAATGAATGGATAAACAATGAATGGAGGAATGGTTATCTGTATATACACAATACACAGCCTTAACAAAGAAGGAAATTCTGATGCAAGCTATCACACAGATGAGCCTTGAGGACATGCTAAGTGAAATAAGCCAGTCACAAAAAGACAAATACTGGATGGTTTCATTTCCGTGAAGTATTTGAAGTAGTCAACTTCATAGAAACAGAAAGTAGAAGGGTGGTTGCCAAGCACTGGAGATGGGGTGGAGAATAGAAAATTGTGATTTAACGGGTACAGAATGTCAGTTGGGCAAGATAAAGAAGTTCTGGAGACTGGTAGCACAACAACGTGAATATACTTAACACTATTGACCTGTGTTCTTAAAAACGCGTAATGGCAAATTTTATGTTATGTGTATTTTAGCACAATTAAAAATTTACATAAGCCCCACTTTAAAAAAAAGAATTTCTAATGTAATATAATATCAAATCATTATTTTCAGATGTTAAAATATTTTTAAAATATAGCCAGTCATGGTGGCACATGCCTGTAATCTCAACTACTCTGGAGGCTGAGATGGAAGGGTCCCCTAAACCCAGGAGTTGGAGACCAGCCTGGGCAACACAGTGAGACCCCCCATCTAAAGAAAGTTTTGTTTTGTTTTTTAAATAAGAAAAACTGGTCAGGCCTCTCTGCATATGGCTTATAATGATAAATCAATGGATTCTTTCAACCACAAAGGTGATGGTCTACACAAGACAGCTCTTCCAAATTCTAGCAACTTAAACATCTGGCAAAATTCAATTAATTGAATCAGCTATAGAATATTCTAAGAGTTTGTAATGTTGCATTTCATGGCATACTTCCCTACTTATACATAAACTGCTTATCATCAGTTCATACTGATATAACAGTGAAGCTATTCAGGTGTGAGTGCTAGGTACAGGATATTACAAACAGACCCTTAAACAGTTGTTGACTTAATTTTGAAAGAGTGAAGTGTTTCACGTGGCTGAGAACACCATATTGTCAAGGAAACAAAATGAGATCAGTGATTCACCAGAATTCTTATTTGGTATGACAAAAACACAAGGTTGTACTGCAATAAGTCTAAGAAAAAATACTATGCCTCTTCTAAATCATTTCTTATATCAAGAACTTACTACCCACTGCAGCAACTCAGACCTCTGTCCCTGTGTCCTTACTACCCACTGGGTGGTAAGTTCTTGATATAAGAAATGATTTAGAAGGGGACAATGCCATTTTCCCTAAAACATCAGAAGTCTATAATAAGCTTCCTATAAGAGATTTGTGAATAGGAAAGGATAACACAAGCAAGATGGTCTTGGGTGTGTTAACAGAACTGTCCTAGTTTTAACAGGAAACTGGCTCTGGAATATAAAGAAGAGTAAAACAGGCACTTCTCACAATGATAATGATGAGTTGGCATGACAGGCTGGCTCCTTTCCCCAAGCTCACCCAGAACTACAGAGGGAATACCAAGAAAATGGAGAAAGCTGTGAAAACCCTGAGGGGAAGGTCATGTAGAGAGGATGACTGCTGTAAGGAGTGGCGCTGTGGCCAGGGCAGGAATAGAGAGCTGCAGGAAACTGACTCCTGCCTCTTCCCATCACCGATCTCATCAATAGTGTGCCTGCTCACCCCTGCTCCCCTGCCCCCTGCAGCAACTGAGACCTCTGTCCCTGTGTCCTCAAGACTGAAACTGGGGTTGGACTTGTGGGGCCTAGAGAAAAACATGGGAGGCTGACTGACTTTGGGCAGCTGTTTCCTCACCCTTCCCCAGCCAAACCCCCATGCTGGAGAATGATGACCCAGAGTCCATCTTTTCTTCCTGCTGCTCCTCTCTGGAGGGCGAGGAGTGAAGTGCTGACCTGACAGGCTGTTTTGTGAGATGAGTCGCTGAGGCTGCCCATCCTAGGGCTTACCCCACCCCCTGCACTGACGGGCACTAACAGGGACTGGGGTTTGGCCTTCTTCTATACATACTGTCTGACAGAAGCTGACAGGCCCAGGGGAAAATAAGCTCAGAGGCTGGAATAACAAGATGCTGGAGGAACCCAACTATTTCAAACGGAAAACACATATTATATCCGAAACCTTACCAGAAGCAGGTATTTTAGAATAGCTGATCCAGTAATTTGAAATTAGCCCAACAGATATTCTAAGGAAGATATTAGCAGCATAAAACATGAATACAAGACACAAAGCAAGCAGCAGAAATAGCTGGGCGCGGTGGCTCACACCTGAAATCCCAGCACTTTGGGAGGCCAAAGTGGGTGGATCACTTGAGATCAGGAGTTTGAGAGCAGACTGGCCGACATAGTGAAACCCCATCTCTACTAAAAATACAAAAAATTAGCTGGGCGTGGTGGCACATGCTTGTAATCCCAGCTATTTGGGAGGCTGAGGCAGGTGAATCGCTTGAACCTGGGAGGTGGAAGTCGCAGGGACTGAGATCGCGCTACGGCACTCTAGCCTGGGTGACAGAGTGAGACTCCATCTCAAAAAAAAAAAAAAAAAAAGCAGAAATATTAATATAAAAGCTAAGTTAAATAAAGAACTCAACAGATGGGACAAATGGCAGAATGGATATTTCTAAGAATAAATTAGCAAATCTAATTTCTTAGATTGAGGAAATCTCCCAGTGAATGAAGCAAAGGATAAGAGAACAAAAAAGAAAATCAGGATAAAAATATTTTAAATTCTTAGAATTAAAAAAATTTGTTCAGCAGCAATAGAATAAAAAAATAAAAAATTAAAAAACCTTGGAATGAAAAGGTCAGACTCAATATAGTGAAATTTAAGAATATCAAAGAAAAAAATAACAGTTTAGAGAGCTAAAGAACAGATCACATTCAAAGAAATAAGAATTAGATAGACATCAAATTTTCCAAAAGCAACACTTGATGTAAAAGAATACAAAGTTTCCAAAGTATTTAAGAAAATAATTTAGAACCTAAAGTATTATATCCAGCTAAGCTGTCATTCAAATTCGAGGGTATAATCAAAATAATCAGAAGGTTTAGAAGTTTTGCAACATAAAGAGTCACACTGAGGTGTTGGATGAAATGCTTAAATAAGAGAAAATACTTATCTACAGGATATTGCAAGAAAATATATGAGATAAAAGTGATCAAATACCTAAGTAAATTTTGTTGTTGTCTTAAAAACAGAGACAGACACACACAACAGAAGGGGAAATTCTATCTACCTTAATTTAGAATTAAAGGTGGGGAGTTATAAATACAACTTTTTTAAGTTAAAAAAAATTCAGAACATCAAAAAGTAGAATAAAAAAGTTAAAGAAGTAACAATATATCAACATATTGTTCAAGATATATCGATATTACAATAAATGTTAATGGACTAAACAGTTGAAATTCAAAGACTGATACACTGTATTTAAAAAGACTAATAAGGAAATTAAAATTTAAGGTCGCAAAAAGGTTGGAAGTAAAAGAAATTAAAAAGAATGTAAAATCTGGCCGGGTGCAGTGGCTCACATCTATAATCCCAGCACTTTGGGAGGTTGAGGTGGGCAGATCACGAGATCAGGAGATTGAGACCATCCTGGCCAACATGGTGAAACCCTGTCTCTACTAAAAATGCAAAAATTAGCTGGGCGGGGTGGCACATGCCTGTAGTCCCAGCTACTTGGGAGGCTGAGGCAGGAGAATTGCTTGAACCCGGGAGGTGGAGGTTTCAGTGAGCCGAGATCTCTCCACTCTACTCCAGCCTGGAGACAGAGAGAGACTCCATCTCAAAAAAAAAAAAAAAAATCTGGCAAATGCTAGCAAAAGAAAACTATGATGCATATTAGTATCAGGTAAAATAAATTTTAAGACAAAGTATGTTTAGGAATAGAGTGGGTGACCAACTAAAATGTTCAATTTGCAAGACAGAGCAATTTTAAACATGATTTTCCTAATAGTCTCTAAATATATACAGCACAAATGAATAGAAGTACCAAGAAAAACTGAACATAGATCCAATAATTAGACATTCTATCTAGATCCAATGATTGGAAATTCCACACAGATCATGTACCAGGTCATGAAGAAAGCCTCAAAATTAAAAAAAAAAAAAGGTATCACTGGACCACGATCTTTGACCACAACATATTTAAGATAGAAGGTTAATACAAAAATATAAATTTAAAAGTCTACATATTTGGGACAAATAAAAACATATGAATTCTTCAAAGAATTAAAGAAAAAATTATAATAAAATGTAAAAATATCTAAAACAATGACAATGAAAATAGTACATAACAAAAACTGTAGGATGAGCAAAAATGGTGCTTCAGGGGAAATTTATTAGGTAAATATACCACATCATCAAAAGACTTACTGATGCTCTAGGTGGGTTTTCTCAAATTCAGGCAAAACAATATTCAACTCCTTGATGTCACTGGTTTTCATTCCTTCTGGACACCAAATGTGCACAATGTCAGAAGTATCTAGAATATTAAGATAAGTTAACATGCTGGTTATTCATATTTTGGCTGTAGGTCCAGGGTTCTGAAAGCCTGACACAAAAATAGTCTCACCAAATTGTAAAAGATAGCTACAGCTGAACAATCAGAGAGGAGGCGCCGTACTCACTTCTTATCCCTGTGCACAGTCTCGCAAACCCCTACATACACTTTCACTCTAACTGCTGTCTCGCTGGTTCTCCTATTTCTGCTAAAGCAACCAAAAGCATTGCTGCCTTTTAATCACCTTACTGCATCTTTATTTAGTATTGTGCTGTTATTTAACATTACTGGGGATAAGCTCTTCATTGTTAGCTGTATTTTCTGAATTTTAATCTATCTGATAGGCCACTTGTAGGATACAGCAAGATTACTCAGTGTATTAATTTAAATAATTGTAGTAATATACAGTAATATACCAGACAGGAATCTGAAGACCTTGGTTCTAGTTTGAGCTTCTTTCTTACTAGTCATAAGATCTCAGGCAAGCCATTTAACCTTCCAGAGGCTGTTTCCTCAATGATAAATGGAATAAAACAATGCTCTCCCTTTTATTGAGACTCAAGCAAGAAAATATCTGTGAATGCATTTACAAAAACTATAAATTACTATACATCTGTAAGGTGTTATCAATTTGCAAAGCATACCCCAATTTTTTTTCTTAAAAAAAATTTTTTTTGAGACAGGGTCTCACTCTGTTGCCCAAGCTGCAGTGCAGTAGCACGCTCACTACTCATTACAGCCTCGAAGTCCTAGGCTCAAGTGATCCTCCCACCTCAGCCTCCCAAGCAGCTGGGACTACAAGTGTACGCCACTATGCCTGGCTAGATTTGAAAATTTTTTGTAAAGGTGGGGTCCCACTATGTTGCCCAGGCTGGTCTTGAACTCCTGGGCTCAAGAAATCTCTCACCTCAGCCTCCCAAAGTGCTGGGATTACGGGTGCACCCACCATGCCCGGCCCCCAATTTTCTGTATGTTAACATAAGCCATTGGCAGGATAGTCTACTCTTCTTCCGTAATTAATTCCTTCTTTAATATCTCCTTTTCCTCTATTTTAGGGGGGTGGGTGGATTCACTTTTAAAATTTTATTTTTAATTGACACATAGTAATTGTACATATTTATGGGTACGGCGTGATGTTTCAATACATGTATGTATTGTGTAAAAAAATCAAATTAGGGTATTCAGCATATCCATCACCTCATACATTTATCATTTGTTTGTGGTAAGAAGACTAAAAATCCTCTTTTAGCTGTTTTGAAATGTGTAATATTAACCATAATCACCCTACTGTGCAACAGAACACCTGAACTTATACCTCCTATCTAATTCTAACTTTGTACCTGCTGACCAGCCTCACCCTCTCCCCTGCTCCCCACTAGCCTCCCCTAACTATTTTAAATTTATTCACATGAAGTTATTCATTATATTCTTAGTAACATTTAAACTGTGCACTTAAACATTTAAACTTCTGGTAGGAGTATAAAACTATATTATACAACCACTTCGGGAATGCAGTTTGCAAAGTTTGGCAGTTTCTTGTAAAATTTAACATATGCCTACCCTATGACTGAGCAATTTCACTCCTTTTCATTTACCCAAGAGAAATGAAAACATATGTTCGCAAAAAAATGTGTATAAAAATGTTCACTGGCTGGGTGCGGTGGCTCACACCTGTAATCCCAGCACTTTGGGAGGCCAAGGCAGGCGGATCATGAGGTCAGGAGATTGAGATCATCCTGGCCAATATGGTAAAACCCCGTCTCTACTAAAATACAAAAAATTAGCCGGGCATGGTGGCGTGGGCCTATAGTCTCAGCTACTCAGGAGGCTGAGGCAGGCGATTCGCTTGAACCTGGGAGGCAGAAGTTGCAGTGAGCCGAGATCAAGCCACTGCACTCCAGCCTGGCAACAGAGCAAGACTTAGTCTCAAAAAAAAAAAAAAAAAAAAAAAAAAAAAAAAAAAAAAGTTCACAGCAGCTTTATTCGAATAGCCAAAACCTGAAAACAACTCAGTTGTCCATCAATAAGAGACTGGATCAACTGTGGTGTAATCACACAATGGAATAAGCTCAGTAATAAAAATGACACCAAACAACATAGATGGATTGCAAAAAAACTATGCTGAGTGAAAGAAGCCTTACACAAAAGAGTACACACTATGTGATTCCATTTATACAAAATCCCAGAACAGGCAAAACCAATCCATGGGCAGAAAAAGCGTCCCTGAAGCCACTGCCTCTGGAGATAATGGGGTGGGGACTGACATGAAAGAGGCATGGGGGAACTTTCTGGAGTAAAGACTTTACATGTTGACAGTGACTTGAGTTACACATTGTACTGTATGTACATTTTACATTCAAAGAAAAAACTGTAAACACACACTGAACTCCAGTTAATCATGTGCATACTTACGTATTCCAGAGGAAGTACTGATGTCTACATTATTTTAAAATGCCTTAAAAACTGGATTAATGGATTAATACTTGCTTTACTACCTATCTAATAAAGTAAATAATAAAATGTTAATTGTAAAATCTAAGTAGTGGGTATATGAATATATACTATAAATTTTTTTTCACCTTAGTTGCATGTTGAAAATTTTCATGACAAAACGTTAGAAAAAAATGTTACTCCAAAGTCACATATTCCTAATTTTTAAAAGTGGCAATTTTATGTACTTACAATTTACTACTATAACAAATTAAGAATAGGGTCTTATTTCTCTTATGAAATTCCTGAATGAGTGACAAAGTATAAAACATCATTCTCTACCTGAGCCTACGGCTTTACTTCTTGATTTCTTCCTTTTGTCATGAGACATCTTCCCTTTTTTCTGAGTTTTCTACAAAAAAAAAAACATTAAGTTTTTAAGAAAAGTTTTCTTTCTCTTAAAACATTAGGATTAAGACTGTCACCAAACTGTCATTCAATATTTTAGCTGCGCACAGTGGCACATGCCTGTAATCCCAGCACTTTGGGAGGCTGAGGCGGGCAGATCACTTGAGGTCAGGAGTTCCAGACCAGCCTGGCCAACATGGTGAAACACCATCTCTACTAAAAATACAAAAATTGGCAGGGTGTGGTGGTGCGTGCCTATAGTCCCAGCTACTGGGGAGGCTGAGGCAGGAGAATTGCTTGAACCTGGCGGGAGTCGGAGGTTGCAGTGAGCTGAGATTGCGCCACTGCACTCCAGCCTGGGCAACAGAGCAAGACTCCGTCTCAAGAAGGAAAAAAACTTTAGCTACAATTCTCATTTAGTTCTAAAACAGATTAGTTACATAAATTATCTACAGTAATACAAGGAAGCATTGCAAACAAAACTATCACAAAATAAGAGAAAATAAAACTTTCAGTTGACTTTTAACAATTGTTGCCTTGATGGAAAAGCTGAACTTTTATTACTTAAGGTAACAACATGTGGAATCAGCTCAAATTTCTGTTCCAGCTATGGTGAAGTAACAGCTTCCAAACTAGCTCTCTTGCCATAAACAACCATAAAATGGGGGAATACGGGTGGCAATTTTATTCAGGCACTGGACAGTAGGCAACACAAGACTGAGTTCCTGGAGAAAGGGGAAACTTGGAAGGTGAACCCCATGACTACCACCCCCACTCCACACACATACAATTTCTAGATGGGGTATAGTGAGCTGAAGTCTAAGCAGGGCATGACAATCCTACCCAGCTGAGAGGCACCTGGAATAAGCTGCTCAGGAGAGCACAGGTGCCTGTGGGGGGTGTCCTAAGAGTCCTTGTCTGAGTACTGCCCATGTGCCAGGTTGAGACCACATAAAGCCTACCAGAAGCACTATCATGGGGATAACAACATAATCGATAACAAAGGACAAGCAGCAATGGGGGCACAGGACAAGGTAAAGGTACATGGGAAAGAGACAACTCACGGCTCATCAGAAACCATGGCGACCAGAAGACAACAGAATGGTATAAAGAGCTGGGAAATAAATCTGTCAACTCAGAATTCCACGGCCAGTGAAATATCCTTCAAAAACAGAGTTGAAATAAAAACACTTTCAGAGAAACAAAATCTGAGAGAATTTGTCACCAGCAGACCTGCCATGAAAGAAATGCTAGAAGATATTCTGTAGGCTGATGGAAAAAGATAACAAATGGAAACTAGTATCTACAGGCAGGCAATCAGTGAACTGGAGAGAGGGACAGGTAAAAGACTATAGAGCTGCTGCTTCTCATACTTTTCTTAAAAAAACAACTCTTTCAAGCAGAAATGACAATACCGTAAGGTTAGACTTGTAACACAGAAGTAAAACATATGACAAAACAGCACAGAGGATGGGGATGGATAAATAGAATTATACATAATATTGTTATGTAATTACATGTATGTAGTGGAAGGTAGTTAATTGTTAAGTAGAATGTATGAAGTGATAACACACTGATTCTAAAGAGACTTTGCTAATTTAAGGATGTATATTTTTAACTCAGGAGCAACCACTGAAAAAAATTTAAAAAGGTATAGCTAAGAAGCCAATAGAGAAAATAAAATGGAATACAAAAACAACATTCAACTAATGCAAAATGAGTTCTAAGAGAAAGAGAAAATAGGAGCAAATGGAAAACACAGTATGGTAGATGTAAACGTCACCATATTTAAAATTACATCAGAAGTCAATGGACTTTTAGCAGAAGTTAAAAAAATACCTCCTCTATGTAACTGATAGATCAAGCAGACCATGCCCCATCACCAAAAACATAACAGTAAGGAGACCAAATCTCTGAACTACACTCTCAATCAACTTGTCCTCAACTGACATTTACAGAACACAAGTGCACATGGGATGTTCACCAAGACAGATCAACAACAGAGATCATAGTTTGCTTCAATTTGTGTAAAGACAGGAAATAAAAATAAAAAAAATTCATATTTGTTTACATGTACAAAAGGAAATTTGAAGGATATATAAGAAACTATAAGGTTACCTGTGTGTATGTTTAGCAGGTGGAAAGGTGAAGAAGACAGGGTGGCAGGGACAACTTATTATACTTCAAAAAGTTTTCAAACATTAGCATAAATTATTTATTCAATTAAGCCCAAATGAATTAATCACATATTAAGAACTTGACCAAAAGATATTATATGTCAAGAATTTTAGAACCAATAAGACCCAGAATTCTTTGTTTTTTGAGACAGAGTCTCACTCTGTTGCCCAGTACAGTGGCACGGTCTCAGCTGACTCCAACCTCCGCCTCCCGGGTTCAAGTTGATTCTCCTGCTACAACCTTCTGAGTAGCTGGGATTACAGGCACGCGCCACCACATCCAGCTAATTTTTGTATTTTCAGTAGAGATGGGGTTTTGCCATGTTGGCCAGGCTGGTCTCGAACTCCTGACCTCAGGTGATCTGCCTGCCTTGGCCTCCCAAAGTGGTAGGATTACAGGCATGAGCCACCGTGCCCGCCTAAGACCCAGAATTCTTATCAGCAGTTTTTTTCTAAGGAAATGATCTAAGGAATGCACAAATATTTAGCTACAACAAAATTCATCAAAGCACTTATAATTTTTTAAATAGCAATTCTTGATTAGTAAGAGATTAACTATGGCATATCCATGAATGGAATGTTATGCATTGTTGAATACTTAATAATATGATCTCACTTAGGGTAATTAAAGCTCACTGAAAGGACTGAACAGCATAGACCAAAAAACATGGTGGTTATTTTGGGTTATGGAATTACAGATGATTTTATCTTCTTTTCCATACCTTCTAGTTTTTTTTTTTGTTTGTTTGTTTTTTTTAAGACGGAGTCTTGCTCTGTCACCCAGGCTGGAGTGCAATGGCGCAATCTCAGCTCACTGCAACCTCTACCTCCTGGGCTCAAGCAATTCTCCTGCCTCAGCCTCCTGAGTAGCTGGGATTAAAGGCATGCACCACTCCATCCAGCTAATTTTTGTACTTTATTAGTAGAAACGGGTTTTCGCCATATTGCCCAGGCTGGTCTTGAACTTCTGACCTCAGGTGATCCCCCTGCCTCGGTCTCCCAAAGTGCTGGGATTACAGGCATGAGCCACCTCGCCCGGCCATACCATCTAGATTTTCTAAAACAAACATTTTTATTACATTAAGGAAAATATAAAATTTATCTTTGAAAAGATCTGAAGGAAAGAGAAAATGCTTCATTTTCTTCCCCAAAATTTTTCAATAAACTTTTTTTGCTCTCCTAGGGGATGGCAGACGTTCTTACCGATTGACTTTCTATTGCCAAGTTCTCTTTTTCAACAGAGGGCTGGGCACTAAGGGGTCCTGTCTTTTTAGAAGTGACAGACTCAGCTGGTTTCTCTGAAAGTTCTGAAGATGCTGTGGTTCGAATAACCTCATGACGTTGTGTATTTATTTTCTCTGCTGATTTAACTTTTATCCTTGTATCACTTTCTTCAATGCTTTCAGAGTCATCACTAATGGGCCTGAGCATTCTTCCTGGCTGTGTGAAAGAAAAAACAGCAGTACTTATGTAGAAAATAGAAATGCTTATAATTCTTACTGTAATAGTAGAAAACCATATATATAGTCCACATTTCTCACTTCTAAACTTCAAAATTGAACATAATAGGAAGATGGCAACTTAATTAGTGGATAGGACAGGAAACCTAAATCAAAGGTTACAATAATCACTCCCAACAATTCACTCTGCCTTTTAAAATCACAACCTAACCACAGTACAAGAATGCTATGAAAATTGACAAAGTACATAGAGATGTGAGACCTCTTTAATGAAAAACACTTCAGTTACAAAAATATTTTGGTTTTTACTATAAAAGTATATTCTAAAAATAGAACTTTATGAAAAATGGTGCTACGGAATGTTTTCTCTATTTGCATCCAATCTAAAGAGGAAATGAAATATTTTACAGAACATTTTCTGTATTTGCATCCAATCAAACTATATTACAAATTAAAGTAGAAGAGTGAATACTCCTACATACCTTTTTTGCACTAATTTTTACAGATTCGATTTCACTTGCTTCATTTCCAGAAGTGTCTGAACTGTAAAAAGTACAAGCCATCAATATCTTGTACACATTCCATTTATATTCACGTCTTCTCTAACTTGCTCATTCAACATGAAAACAGACTCAATTTAATGAGGAAATATCCTATTTGTCACATACAAGTCTGCCACCTTCCCGGGTTTACTGCTGCCTCCCACATCTTCCCATACCCAGGCCACATGAGTTTATCCCAGGCAAGCAAGTAACCTGTTCCATTACTGCAGCACCTGTGGTGATGTCTGAGAACTGCACTTTTCTCCAAGTTACCAGTCCCAGGAATACGGGCCATCATTTGTACTAAAAGCTAATCCACTAGGCCCATCCTTAGGTGACAGAAAAGGGAACACCTTCTTTTATCCTTTAAAAAGGAAAAAAATAGCCCTAACTTCTGATGGGAGATGAAAACTCATCTTTTCATTCTGTTCAATACAACAAATTTATTTAACACCAACCTCAAAATGCAAAGCACAGCGAATAAAATTACTTGAAAATTGAGAGGCTTTCCTTCAAAGGGTTCATTGTCTAGTGGGAAGGCCAAAGACAGTGCAGAGTGATGACCTGGCAAGCATCTGACAGAGAAGATGATGTGGAGACACGGCTGGGGTATTAGGAAAAGCATCACAGTTATGACACTTGGCACTGACTGGTAAAAAAAACCTTTTTCAGGAAAACAAGTGTGAAGAAGGACATTTAAAGCAGATGGAAAAGTTAATGTAAAAGCATGGTGGTGTAAAACAGCCCAGCATGTTCAAGAAACATGCAACGGAGCACAGATAGAATGTATTTTCTAAGAGAAAATAACGAACGCTAGGGAAGAGTCAAAGGCTATGACTGATGGGCTGCAGGGCACCCACATAGGCATGCTGCATGGATCTCCTATGGTCAGTGCCAGCCTCCAGCTGCAGCACCTTCTGCACCCACTGTAGCACCTTCTGGATCCACTGCAGCAGCTGGGCAGAGGCCACAGCTGTGGGCAGTCTCTAGCCAACAAGTAAGCACAGCAAGGGTCTGGGGCCTCGACGTTTCTGCCCAATACAGGCCAGGCCTCCTTTTAACAGCCCTCATTCCTCCAGAGCTCTGCAGTGGGCTGTTCAGAACCGTAGGCACTGCAGTGCAGTTTGAGGCCACCTCTGCCCAATCCTGCTTCTTCCAACTTTACCCTTCACAGATAACACTAATAAACCCCTTCCATTCCTAACTGCCTCAGTGTCTACTCACCCAAGGATCCAAACTGGCACAGGGGCCCTCTATGCCATGCATACAGGCAAAGGGGAGCCCTACCAGGAGGTGGACGTAGGAGTGAGATGAGACTGGGGTTTCAAAAGATCACTCCGGAAGGTGTATGGGAGGGTAGGCCAGAGAGAGCTGGCACAAGAGACAAGGAGACCAGACAGGAAACTACCGCAGGAATGCTGGTAAGAGTGAAGTCCCCAAACCATGGCAGCCACAGGGAGGTGGCAGGGGTGTGGAGAGGAAAAACGGATTTTCAAGGCAGTCACAGGCCAGAAAAATAGGACTGGCCAGACAGAACATACCAGGACTGATTCCCCAGATTGCTGGATTGGAGGGGAGTGGGTGAATGGCAAGACTATTAACCTAGAGAATACCAAAGAAGTTCACTGACACTAGATGAGAAGGAAAAGGATGGAGCTCAGTTTTGCCTCTGTTGAGTGAGGTGCCTGTGGGCATTTAGAGAAATACGGCCAATGTGCAAAACATCCGGGAACTCAGGAGAAGGGCTGGACAAGAAACTTGAGAAACGGTGGCACACAGGTAGTTAAAACCATGAGCGTGAACTGGGGTTGGATGGAGAAGAGAGGGCCGGAGAAGAGAGGGCTGACAGCAGAATCACCTACACATAAAGAAAAAAACAGGAGAGGAAACAGCCAGGAGCAAGATGGCTGAACAGAGGGCTCCACTGATTGTCCCCTGCAGGAACACCAAGTTTAACAACTATCTACACAAAGGGAACACCTTCACAGGAAACAAAAGTCAGCTGAGTACTCACAGTGCCTGGTTTTGACTTCCCACTGCTGAAAGAGGCACTGAAGAGGGTAGGAAAGAGTCTACAATCGCTGATACCACCCCTTCCCCATCTCCCAGCAGTGGCTGCGTGGCACAGAGAATCTGTGCTCTTAGGAGGAGAGCGCAGTGATTTTGAAGCTTTGCTTTGAATTCAGTGCTGTCCTGTAACAGTGGAAAGCAGAACCAGGCTGAACTAAACTGATGCCCACACACAGAGGGAGCATTTGGACTAGTCCTGGTGTGAGGGGAATCGCCCATCTTAGCAGTAGGAGCTTGAGCTCTGACAAGCCTTGCCACTATGGGCTAAAGTACTCTGGGGCCCTAGGTGAGCCTGAGGGGCAGTCTAGGCCACAAGGATGGCAACTCCTAGTGCTGAGCTGGGCTTGGAGCCAGTGGACTGCAGGGGCATGCGACCTACTGAGACACCAACTGGTGTGGCTAAGGGTGTACTGGCATCACCCCTCCCCCAGGCCCAGGCAGCACAGCCCATGGCTCCAAAAAGAGACCCCTTTCTTCTGTGAGAGGAGAGGAGAGGGAAGAGTGGAGAGGACTTTGTTTTCCATCTTGGATACGAGCTCAGCCACAGTAGCATAGGGCACCAGTCAGGGTCATGAGACCCCCTAATGCAGATCACAACACCTAAGTCCTTTCAAATATCTGGAAAGCCTTCCCACAAATGATGGATCCAAACAAGCCCAGACTCCAATGACTACAATAAATACCTGACTCTTCAATGTCTAGACACTGATAAACATCCATAAGCATCAAGACCATCCAGTAAAACATGACCTCATCAAATGAACTAAATAAGGCACTAGGGACCAATCCTGGAGAAACAGGAGATACATGACCTTCTAGACAGAGAATTCAAAATAGCTGTTTTGAGGAAACTCAAAGAAATTCAAGATAACACAGAGAAGGAATTCAGAATTCTATCAAATAACTTTAACAAAGAATTGAAATAATTTTATAAATCAAGCAGCAATTCAGTAGTTGAAAAATGTAACGGACATACTAAAGAATACATCAGAGTCTCTTAATAGCAGAATCTATCAAGCAGAAGAAAGAATTAGTGAGCTTGAAGACAGGCTATTTGAAAATACAGTCAGAGGAAAGAAAAGAAAAAAGAAAAAACAATCGTGAAGCATGCCTACAGGGTCTAGAAAAAAGCTTCAAAAGGGCAAATCGAAGAGTTATTGGCCTTAAAGAAAGGTAGAGAAAAGGGGGTAGAAAGTTTATTCAAAAACGTAGTAACAGAGAACTTCCTAAACCAGAGAAAGGTATCAATATCCAAGTACAAGAAGGTTATACAACCAACACCAAGCAGCTTTAACCCAAAGGAAGACTCCCTCAAGGCATTTAATAATCAAACACCCAAAGGTCAAAGACAAAGAATCTAAAAGCAGCAAGAGAAAAGAAATAAATAACTTACAATGGAGCTCCAATATGTCTGGCAGCAGACTTTTCAGTGGACACCTTACAGGCCAGGAGAGAGTGGCATGACATATTTAAAGTGTTGAAGGAAAAAAACTTTTACCCTAGAATAATATATCTGGTGAAAATACCCTTCAAACATGAAAAAGAAATAAAGACTTTCCCAAACAAAAGCTGAGAAATTTTATCAACTCCAGACCTGTCCCAAAAGAAATGCTAAAGGGAGTAATTCAAGCAGAAAGAAAAGGACATTAATGAGCAGTATAAATCATCTGAAGGTATAAAACTCACTGGTAATATGAAGTACATGGAAAAAGATAACACTGTAGCTGATGCATGTAAACTACTCTCATTGTAAGTAGAAAGACTAAAAGATGAACCAATCAAAAATAATAACTTTTCAAAACATAAACAGTACAATAAAAATAAAAACAAAAAGTTAAAAAGTGGGGGAGCAAAGTAAAAGTGTAGTTTTTATTAGTTTTCTTTTTGCTTGTTTATGCGAGCAGGGTTAAGTTGTTAATGGCATAAAATAATGGGTTATATGGCAGTACCTGCTAGCCTCATGGTAACCTCAAATAATAAATACAACAAATACATAAAAAGAGCAAGAAATCACACTGCCAGAGAAAATCACCTTTACTAAAAGGAAGACAGGAAGGAAGAAAAGGAAGAGAGGGCCACAAAACAATCAGAAAACAAATAGTAAAATGGCATGAGTAAGTCCCTGCTTAGCAATAACACTGAATGTAAATGGACTAAATTCTCCAATCAAAAGACATAGAGTGGCTGATTGTAAAAAAAAAAAAAAAAAAGACCCAATGATTTGTTGCCTACAAGAAACACATTTCACCTATAAAGATACACACAGACCGAAAATAAAAGTATGGAAAAAGATATTCCATTGTCAATGGAAACCAAAAAGAGCAGAGTAGCTACACTTATTTCAGACAAACTAGATTTTAAGACAGAAACTGTAAGAAGAGACAAAGAAGGTCACTACATAATGACAAAGGGGTCAATTCAGCAAGAGGATATAACAATTTTAAATATACATGCACCCAACACTGGAACACCCAGATAGATGAAGCTAATATTAGAGCTAAAGGGAGAGACAGACCCCAATACATTAGCTGGAGACTTCAACACCCCACTTTCAGCACTGGAGAGATCTTCCAGACAGACAATCAATAAAGAAACAGCAGACTTAATCTGCACTGTAGACCAAATGGACCTAACAGATATTTACAGAACATTTCATCCAACAGCTGCAGAATACGCATTCTTCTCCTCAGCACATGGATCACTCTCAAGTACAGACCACGTGATAGGTCACAAAACAAGTCTTAAAACATTTTTTAAAAACCGAAATATCAAGTATCTTCTCTGTGGAATAAAACTAGAAATCAATAACAGGAGGAATTTTGGAAGTTATACAAACACAGAGAGATAAAACAACACGTTAATGAAGGACCAGTGGGTCAATTAAGAGATTAAGAAGGAAGCTGAAATTTTTCTTGAGACAAATGATAATGGAAACACAACATACCAAAACCTACGGGATACCACAAAAGCAGTACTAAGAGGGAAGTTTACAGCTATAAGTGCCTACATCAAAAAAAGAAAAACTTTAAATAAATAACCTAGTGATGCATCTTGAAGAACTAGAAAAGCAAGAACAAACCAAATCCAAAACTAATAAAGATCAGCTTTTATAAATAAATGTATAAATTTACCTCAACCCAATAAAGATAGCAACTTTGCTTTTAACAAGTAGCTCTTAAAAATCATTATTAAAAATAATGAGAAAAGCTGCATTTATATATAGAAAAGATCAAGGATTTTAATATAAATCATAGAAGTTCTAAAAGAAAACACGAAGGGAGATGTCTTCCTAACTATGACTCAAAATCCCTAAATGCTAAGAGTGATAAATATATCGCTGCATCTAAATAAAACTAAACATTTTCTATGTTGAAAAAAAAACCACCACCATTAGGTGTTTTGTCACAAGAGAGATGAACCAGTAAAAACAAAACAAAACAAAAACTGTAACATAGGGCTAATCTCACTAATGTTTAAATGAAGTCATGAAGAAAATGACCAACATCAACTAGAAAATAAGAAAAAGGATATAAACAGTTTGCAGAAAGAGAAATTCAAGAGCTTTTAAATGATTGCTGCTCAATCATTCCTAAGAATACAAATTAGAACTAGGCTGGGATAGCATTTTTGACCTATCACATTGGCAAAAATCCAAGTTTGATCTCACTTAGGTGGCAATGTGGCAATAACTATAAAAAGGACAAACACATTTCATTTGACTCAGAATTTAACTTTTATGACTATATCCTATAGATACACAGGCACAAGTGTGAAATGGCACTCCCAGTGGCACTGGGAGTGACAGCACAGACTGGAAACAGCCTGACTGCCCATCTACACAGAACTGGATAATCACACTAAGGAACACCCATGCTGTGGAAAGGGTAGAAGAATGAGAAAGCTCCATGTGTATTGATATGTAAAGATCTCTAAGATGTAGTAAGTGAAAAAACCTAGGTAGCAACCTATGCTGCCTTTTGTACACAAAAAAGGGTTAAAATGTGTATTCATATTTACTTTTATATGCACCAAGAAATTCTGGAAGGACATATGAGAAATTAATAATAAGGGAGAGGGAAGAAGCGGGTTCTAGGAGCTAGATGGATAGTAGACATGATATGAAGACTTACTATACACATTTTTATATTTTTAAACCATGTGAAGGTGTTACCTACTCAAAATATTCCTGTTTAAAAATTACATTCACCACTGTTTAAAGTAGAGCACATGTTTTCCAAATGTATGACTTTTACTGATTTTCAGTAACATATAAAACTGGAGTCAGCCAGGCACGGTGGCTAACGCCTGTAATCCTAGCACTTTGGGAGGCCAAGGCGGGCGGATCACGAGGTCAAGAGATCAAGACCATCCTGGCCAACATGGTGAAACTCCATCTCTCCTAAAAAATACAAAAATTAGCTGGACATGGTGGCACGTGCCTGTAGTCCAAGCTACTCGGGAGGGTGAGGCAGGAGAATTGCTTGAACATGGGAGGCGGAGGTTGCAGTGAGCCAAGATTGCGCCACTGCACTCCAGCCTGGTGACAGAGCGAGACTCCATCTCAAAAAAATAAAAATAAAAATAAGCTGGAGTCTCCAAAATAACCAAGTACTATAAAACTTCCCTAGTGTAGACAATCTCAAAATGACTTCTCAGATTTCTGCCCAGCTGGGATATTTGTTTTAAAACTGCAGTTTTGGCCGGGTGCAGTGGCTGACGCCTGTAATCCCAGCACTTTGGGAGGCCGAGGTGGGCGGATCACGAGGTCAGGAGATCGAGACCAGCCTGGGTAACATGGTGAAACCCCGTCTCTACTAAAAATACAAAAAAAATTAGCTGGGCATGGTGGCGGGCGCCTGTAGTCCCAGCCACTCGGGAGGCTGAGGCAGGAGAATGGCGTGAACCCGGGAGGTGGAGCTTGCAGTGAGCCCAGATTGAGCCACTGCACTCCAGCGTGGGCAACAGAGCAAGACTCCATCTCAAAAAAACAAACAAACAAACAACCAAACAAAAAAACCCTGCACTTTTGATACTTGCTAAATACATTTAGTAACTAGAACTGACCTGTTACCCAAGAGAGGTCCCTAAGTCAAAGAGCTGCTCTAGATAATAATTTTAAATGAGTACTACAGTTATTGAAGAGTTCTGCATTATATAACTTGCTCCCAAGTTTTCTCTATGAAATCATTTTTATAGAGATTCTCTGGACCTATAGCTTCACATAAATCTCAAAGACTCAAACCAATGCACTTCAGGGACAGTGCATCTGAAACAGGCTTTTTATTGCTTTGTAATTATCACCTACCATATACAAGGAAACATCTCATTTGTGATAATTATAGAGAATTTGTAAATGAAAGAGACCTCCCAAAAATCACCTAACATTCTATGCTTGTAAAATCTTTCCCTCCTTTCTTATTTGACTCAAAGCTAAACTATCTTCCCAAGCATGATTTCTAGGATAATCAGGTGTGAATTCTGTCAGTTATCACAGCTATTATAATTATCGTGTCAATTATTAATAAAGTTTTTATGCCTCAGTTCTCTTGAGAAAAGCATAACAAGTTGGCTCAAAGGATCTTGAAATGCTTTTGTTTTATTAGCTTCTATCTTAAAGAGTTTCTCAGAAATCCCATTAACCATGAATAAACAATTGCTTGAAATACACCAGTACCTTCTTTTTGCTTCTTTTCCTGGAGGAGTTGAAGAGATAGACAGTCCACAATGTTTGGAGAATTCTTCTTCATCAGCATATATAGCTGTGCTATGTAAAGGAGGATCTTTCAAAAGACAAAAAAGAAGCACAACTTTAAAAGTCTGGCTATTTGGGCAGTACTGTAGTTTATTCCCTTACAATGGAGTACAAAACAATCTTTGTTCAACTAACAAAATCAAAATCAATTACACAGGCCACTTCCCAAATGTTTTTGATCTCACACCTCAACAATAAAAATTGTAAACCCTATCACCAATAAATACATGAATATTTATGAATAATAAACCTTTATTACTGCACTTACATGGAATTATTTTTGGTTTTTGAAACAGGGCCTCACTCTGCCGCCCAGGCTGGAGTGCAGTAGTGCGATCTCAGCTCACTGCAGCCTGAAGCACCTGGGCTCAAGCAATCCTCCTGCCTCAGCCTCCCAAATAGCTGGGACTACAGGCACATGCCACCATGCCCAGCTAATTTTTTAATTATCTGTAGAGACAGGGTCTCACTATGTTGCCCAGGTTGGGGAAATTTTAATGAAATAAAAATATAAATCGGAAGTCCAACATTTTCCTTCCTCATCCCTGTCAGGCATCATACACTCTGCATGAGAGACCACTGCATTAAACTATAAACTCAACAGGCCTAGAGAGGTCACCTCACAAAGTACCCTGCATATAGTGGGCCCTCAGTATTTTTGAATGAAAAGCCCTTTGGGGAGATTCCAGGCCTCCCTTACTTCCTCTCTGCTTTACTCTGGGATGCCAGAGCCTTTAGATAACATAAAAAGATACCTTGAATGAGGAAGAAGATAAAAGAGAAGGAGAGCAAATGAACTTGGTGGAAAGGCACAGAAAGGAGATGCTAAGAGGAGAAAGATGCTCCTAGCGGGTGCTCAGGAAAGAGGAGTAACAGGAGAGACCCAGGACTTAACGCAGGGGTAGAGAGCTTGGAGAAGAAGAGGTGGCCAGTGGTGACAGAGCTGAACTGCTGTAAGGGGGCCTGGTAAGAGCCAAGCAACCATTTCTTCATGCTCAAAGTTTAGCATGACAGTGCAAACTTCAACATTTTTTCAACTAAACAGCTGCTTAAATAATGAACATATCAACTGCACAATTTTTAAGTTAGTAGTATACTTTGTATTGCCCTCAACGAGGCAAAGGGATTTATTTACTCTATTGCTGTGAATAACAAGGGGGGAAAAAAGAAATAGAACAATCCCAAATGTCCACAGATAACCACTCATATAAACTGGATTCTTACAACTTCATAATAAAAAGACAAATAATCCAATTTAAAAACGGGCAAAGGGTGAACAGAAACTTCTTCAAAGAATATACAAATGGCCAATAATCATATATAAGAAGGTCAAAGGGGAAAAAAAAAGCAAATGGTCAGCCATAAGTACACTGAAAACGTGCTGAACACCATTAGTAATTAGGGAAATACAAATCAAAACCACAGTGAGATAGTACTTCACACCCAAACAAACACCCAGAAAATAGCAAGTGTAGGCAAGGATGTGGAGAAACTGAAACCCTTGGGCCCTGCTGGTGGGATCACAGGCACTGTGGAAATGGTGATTCCTGAAAATATAAAATATATATGATCCAGCAATTCCATTTCTGGGTAAATGTCCAAAAGAGGAGAAAGCAGGGACTCAAACAGATATTGATACACTCATGTTAGTATTAATAGCAGCATTATTCACAGTCAAAAAGCAGAAGTAACCCAAGGGTCCATTAACAGATGAATAGATAAATAAAATGTGGTACATACAGACTGTTCTTCAGCTTAAAAAGGAAATTCTGGCTGGGCACAGTGGCTCACGTCTGTAATCCCAGCACTTTGGGAGGCCGAGGCAGGTGGACCACCTGAGGTCAAGGGTTCAACACCAGCCTGGCCAATATGGCAAAGCCCCATCGCTACTGAAAAATACAAAAATTAGCCAGGCGTGGTGGTGGTGGTCCTGGGGGGTGGGGGGGCGCCTGGAATCCCAGCCACTCGGGAAGCTGAGGCAGGGAGAATTGCTTGAACCCGCGAGGTGGAGGTTGCAGTGAGCTGAGATCGCGCCACTGCACTTCAGCCTAGGTGACAGAGGAAGACTTCGTCTCCAAAAAAAAAAAAAAAATTTCTGACTCAGGCTACAACACAGATAAACCTTGAAGACATTATGCTAAATGAAATAAGCCAGTTACCAAAGAACCAACTATTCTATGTTTCCTTTTACATCAGATTCCTAGAAAACAGAATGATGGTTGCCAGGAGTTGAGGGGAGGGAAGAATGGGAAGTTGTTTAATAGGTGGAGCATTTCAGTTAGGAAAGATGAAAAAGTTCTGGAGATGGATGGTGATGATGGTTGCACAACAACGTGAATGTATTTATCTGCTACAGAGTTAATACACTTAAAAAAGGTTAATATGGTAAACTATATTTTACCACCCATGCCCCCCACACACACTCACACCCACAATGAGGTGCTGGGATGGCTAGAATAAAAAACTCAGTAAGTTTTGGTGAAGGTGTGCAGAAACGGGAACTCTCATATACTGCCATGGAATTGTAAAGTGGTGCAGCCTCTTTGTAAAACAGTTCCTCAAAAAGTTAAAAATAGAATTACCATAGGACTCAGCAATTCTGCTCCCACTATATGCCCAAGAGAAGTGAAAAAAGTCCACACAAAAACTCTTACACAAATGTTCACAGCAGCATTATTCATTGTGGCCAAAAAATAGAAACCACCCAAATCTAACTGATAAATGGGTAACAAGCTGCGGTATATCCAAACAATGGAGTATCACTGAGCTATAAAAACTTATAGGAATGAGGTAGATACACGCTACAACATGGACAAACCCTGAAAACTAAGTAAAAGAAGCCAGTCACAAAGGACCAGAGTCTAGGATTCCACTGATATGTCCAGAAATGGCAAATCTGTAGAGACAGGAAGGAGATTCATGGCTGCCAGGGGCTTGAAGGAAGGGGGAAGAGGGAGTGACCACTCATGGGTACAGGGTTCTCTACAGGATAACAATTTTCTGGAATTAGATAATGCAGACGGTTGTATAACCTTGTGAATAAATTAAAAACCAATGACATGTACACCTTAAAAGGGTGAATTTTATGGTATGTGAATTCATTTCCATTTTTAAAATTATGGGGTTTTAGGTTCAGATCTTTTAGATTTAGATTTTAGACAAATAGGACATTTTTATCAAGTCATAATAAAAGACATTATTCTGGTGAATACATTTCACCTTATAAAATGTATAATATTTTCTTTAAACAAAAAATTAAACCAAAAGCCTTCAAAATTCTCTTAAAACTTATTCCAGCAAAAATGCCTGACCACTGCAGTTCTAGATGTGGGGGCACATGGCATTTTCTCTGTCATTTCTGGCTTCTGGAGTGCCCAGTGACACAAGCAGCCCACCCTGACAACTCACACACTCCTGGCCAGCCTGGTACTGGCCTTTTACCTCACACTCCAAGGAACACAGGTGAAGCTCTCCCACTGGCTCTCCCGAGCATCCCCTGCCTCCATGAGTTTAGGACAAAGGAAAATTACCCATACCCTTCTCCTCCCTAAATTAATGGCTCTATCAAATGGTAGAGTGAAGTGAGAAATGTATGCTATGTTCCCCTTATTACAGAGTACTATAGTAAGTGTCCTCATGTGACCAGATTGTTAACGAATACTACTAGAAGAGTGCCGCTTTGATAATGTTCTTAGTTTCAATGTACCCATAAGTGAGAAAAATTAATTCAAATTATCAAGTACTCCCCAGAGAACATTATATTTACATGCAGGCAACTAATTTTTATATTTGAAGATACCTCTATTTTTTATTATATCTGGCCTAAATGTTGTTGCTTTAGAGTTATGTTAGGACAAAGATTTAAAGTACTAACCAAAGGTCTCATAAGTTTCTTCATCTTTCTCATTTTCACCCAGCCTGCCAATGCTTGAGACATCAGAATTATCAGGAAAGTCGAACACGTCAATAGGCTTGCACTTTTGACCAGCTTTCTAAAAGTGAATAAAGTTGAGTCATTGAGTTGGCTCTCACAAAGAACAATAGGTTGATTTACACAGCAAGAATATTCTTGTAATCACTGCTGCCTAAGGAAGCAATCCTTATGCATGGGGTGATGGATTCACTACCTACCCTGATTGGGTCATTATACAACATAGACATGTATGGCAAGACCAAATCAGACCCCACAAATGTGTACAATTACAATGTTTCAGTTAAAATAAAAAGAAAGAAGCAAGCTAACACTTTTTGGGGACATAGAATTTTTTGATAACCTAAGGCATGGATTGGCAAACTTTTTCTATAAAGGACAAGAAAGTAAATTCTTTTAGGCTTTGCAGGCCGTAAGGTTTCTGTTTTGACTACTAACTCAGCCACTGTCACATGAAAGCAGACAGTAACCACACAGAAAAGAATGAGCATGGCTGTGTTCCAATACAATTTGACTTTTGAACACTGCAATTTGAATTTCATATCATGTTCACATATTATGACATAGTCTTTTTATTTTATTTCAACCATTAAAAAAGGTAAAAACCATTCTTAGCTTGCAGGGATATACAAAAACAGGTGGCAGGCTAGATTTGGCCCATGGGCCAGTTTGCCTAAACCTCTGACCTAGGGAAAGTGATGGGTCCTGTCTCCGGAAATATGCCCATATACCCAAAAGTTCATAAACAGTTTTAAGGGTACACATGGGTAAAAACTCCTGACTAAAGGACACCAGGGTTTAGAGTTCAATATACTGATACACCCATGAAGTCTGCTACCTCAAATCTAATGAAACATGAAAACATATATAAAATGAGAAAAACTTTCATGGTAGTTCCAGAAAATGTGGAAGGGTACTATTAACAGATACAAAAATAAGAAAATTCTGGAAGGTATAAAGGAGGTCAAATAAAATTGGCAAACCATATAAAAACTTGACCATTCAGATGCCCCCAGTGAAAGAATCATTCCTGGAGTGCTTGGGGGTGGAATGTGGAGAGAGCTGGCAGGTCTTCCAGCCCCTCCCAAGGCATAGGGGGCCTCCACCAGGGACTGCCTTGCAGAGGGAAGGACAGGAAAGCTGAATCCATTCCAGGCACTCTGGGCTTCCAGCTAAGGCTGGAGCTTAGAGAAATCCCTCCGAGGCACACTGTACTTTGGCTACCAATGGCAGGGGCAAGGCAGGACAGCTGAGAGAAATCCACCCAAAGAACCCGTGAAGTAATGCTGGGGTGGGAGCAGAGCGCTGAGCAAAACCCTGCAGGGGGATCCCAGGGTTTCCCAGAGGGGAAGACAGCTATAGTCTGCAGGCTGGGGTTAAGGACTATGCAGGACAGAGAAAGCCCAGGGCAGAACAAGCAGAAGGAACTCCTTCCGGGGTGCCTGGCACTGTCATACACTGTTAATGTGAGATTACAATGTCAATCACACAAGCCACTGGAAAACAAAATTGGAATTAGCTATCAAGAACGTTAAAGAAATGCACATGCCTTTAACATACATTTATTCTAAGACTCTAAAAAGTAAACCTGTAATGTGAACTAAGTGGAGTATCATGAAATCATAAACAATTCTTGAAAAGTACAATGAGGAGAAATGGCTTTAAGTGAAAAAAGCTTACAGCACTGTACAATTTTTACATGAAGTCAATTATCTAAATGAAAATAAAACCAAACTCGGCTCAGAAATAAAGGAAATTCTAAAACATTAACAAAAGTCATTTTATCCACTATACCGGAAAAAGTGTGAGGAAAATGAACACACTTTTTCACTACAATAAACACTGAACTTGCCAAGTGAAGTCTACAAAACTGAGGTACCCAAAAAATGTTATTTTGTACTGTCAATTTTGAGAAAACCACAACACAAAAAGGTAACTTACATCTTTCATGGAATGTGTTCTTTCTAAAGTGTTCTTTGAATGTCTTGCGCTATTAAACAGCAAAAAAACACGAGAGTCAGGAAATAGTTAAAATAACTGAGGAAACACCATAGTTATGACTCTTTCCACGCATTTTTACCAAAAAAAAAAAGAACCCATATTCCACAAATTTATTTTTTATAGGTCAAATCCTATCACCAATGTATAAAATAACATACCTCTCCCACTCAGGGACATGGAAAAGTTGGAATCCTGCTGTTAACTTTTTCCCTGAGGCCTTAATCAATCAGCAGTGATTGACTTTCTCTGCAGAGCTGAACAAAGGGGAGGTAGGCTAACGCTAAGCCCCGACACCTGCTCCATCCTGTGCCTGGCTCTCCTACGTCCTTTTCTCATTTAATTCTAACAGTCCTATAAGGTAGAAGTGAATCCCATGTTACAGATGTATGCTTGCCCACAGCAACACGGAGCCAGGAGGGAGACAAGCCTGCATTAAAATTTACATCAGTTCAAATCCAGGGCCTGCCCTCGACCTCCCTTGACACTCTCTGTTGGACCACAGCTTCAAATGATAAAGTTGTATATATATCTTCAACAAGCTTCAAGAAAACAAATGTAACAATGGTGACTAGAATAAAAACGGGAAATAACAGTGGCAGGATTATATATTATTATTACTAATAATAGTGCCAGGAGTCAGTGAATATGTACAGACTATCCTCCACCAACTAGGCATCGTACAAGGGTACGGGGGGGATACTCCAGGATAATACAGTACATAATTAGACTTTAAAATATGCCATGCAGATTGCAGCCATATTTTTCTCATTTGTAGATAGCAAAATCAGCTTAGTCTAAACCAATGTTTTAGTATCCTTTTATCTGACATAATTTCAAGCTCACAGAAAAGTTGCAAACATAGTACAAGGACCTTCTGTATGCCCTTTACTCATGTGCTCTGTGTGTGTGTGTGTGTGTGTGTCTGGAGATACTGTGCACTTCCACCCCTAAATACTACAATATGTCTTTCCTAAGAGGGCATTATACTGCATATTCATGGTACAATTTCTAAAATCAAGAAATTTAACACTGATACCATAATCTAATCTACAGTCCATACCCAAATCACATCAATTGTCCTATAATGTCTTTTAAGATTGCCAGGCCAGCATTTTTAAAAAAACAAACAATAAAAAAGGAAAATATAAAATGAAACATTGCACTGGATATACTATGTTCACAAGCCTTTTGTTTTATGTGTGGATGTGTGCACACGTGTACTAAGTGTGATGTAAAACATCATTACTGTGAATCACAGTTAAAAAAAAAAAAGTTAGAAAACTGTTCAGAGCGGTGGTTCCCAGACTTGAGTGTCATCAAAATTCTCAAGAGGGCTTGTTAAACAGGTTGCTTGGCACCACCCCAGGAGTGTCTGATTCAGTCCATCTGGGGTGAGGTCTGGGATTCTGCATTTCTAACAAGTTCATGATTTATTTATTTAATTCATGAAACCTAAGGAAGCAGGGAAGACAAGTATTGGTTTTATGGCAATTTTATAGATGATGATTCCGGGAGTCAGAAAATTTAAGTGACTTATCAAGGGTCACATAGCCAAGTAACAGAAACCCAGCTACACACTAGACCACATAAACTTCTTAACCTAAACTCTTTGAGCTGTCTTGTCCTTTCTTGGGGGGGGGGAAAAAGTCAAGGTTCCTCCTTGCCTTAGGCTGGAGTCAAGGTGGGGCTTCTGAGAGACAGAAACCTCTGTGACAACCCACAGGTAAAATTTCTGGGCCAGGCGCGGTGGCTCATGCCTGTAATCTCAGCGCTTTGGGAACCCGAGGAGGGCGGATCACGAGGTGAGGAAATCAAGACCATCCTGGCCAACATGGTGAAACCCCGTCTTTACTAAAAATACAAAAATTAGCTGGACGTGGGGGCCAGCGCCTGTAATCCCAGCTCCTCTGGAGTCTGAGGCAGGAAAATCGCTTGAACCTGGGGGGCGGAGATCGCGCCACTGCACTCCAGCCTGGGCCACAGAGTGAGACTCCGTCTCAAAAAAAAAAAAAAAAAAAAAATCTGTTGTATGTGCGTAAGTGTGTTTTGGGAGGAGGCATGAACAGATTTCATGAGTCTCAAACCCAAAAATGTTAAAAAAATAAAAAAAGACAACAAAAACCACTAGCCTTTCAGATAAACTCTTTTCAGCTGACATTGAAGGCTGACGTTCTTTTCTAATCCTTTTTTGCACTAGGGGAGTCTTCATTCTCCTCCACTGGCCACAGGAGTCTGGTCTCGGTTTCCCCACCCACCTGCGGTGTCCTGCTCCAGCTTTTCCACCCTAACCCCGCATCTACCAGCACCTCCTTCTCCAGGCAGCCTTCCCAGGCCCGGGGAACTCCTGTTCTCTTCAGATCGTCTTGGCGTATGGCTTTGTGCACCGTCTGCAGCAAGCCGAGACCCTTCCCGCCAGATCCAGGCCGGGCCTCGGATGGCCATTCGCCAACCAATCAGCGACCAGCATTCTAGAGCGCGTTTTGCAACCGACCAAACGCTCGCTTTCTTGGGTAAACAAAAACCGCTCGACCCATCCTGGAGAACCGCAAGCGGCAGCTTGGTCCCCCAGCCGGATTTATGCTCCAGTGTACGGTCTGTGGTTTGCAGTAAGAAAACACCAGGGTCTTCAAAATAAGAAAACTGATTCCCAGTCAGAGAGTAAAACTCCACTAACAAAGTCTGGCAAACCGTAGGCAATACGTATTTGCTGAATATTTTGCTTTCAAGCTAGCACTTTGAGACTCACTACTTTGGACGGCACTCCCCCCCCCCCACAAAACGACACGACACTGGCTAACGTCTCTCCCACCCGCCAGGCAGTGTTAGGCCCCGACAGGCCCGTGCGGGTGGGATCACTGTTATCCCCACTACACTGAGCAGGAAGCCGGGGACCCGGGCGATTGGCCACTCGGGCGACCTCCACAGTGGAGCACCAACAGCGCCGGGAGGCGCAAACCACGGCAGGCGAGGAAGCAGTTCAAGCTGGTCTCCGGCCCCGCGCTCCCGAGGGTCGGCAGTACTTACCCCTCAGACCTGTGAGGCCGCGCCCGCCGCCGCCGCCCCCGCGGGGCCATGGTGCCGCTCTCCGCTCTCGAGCGACTGGAAGCTCCCGCCAAGCCCCTCGCCGCTCCGAGCAGCCAATCCGGGCCGAGCACGCGCGCGTGCGCAGGACTTTCTGAGCGGCCCCCGGGCTCCTCCCTGGCCTGGAGCGTGAGGGAAAACTGGGCCTGGTTATTACAGCGCAACGGAGCTGGAGTCCATGCCGCACAACCAGTTACCTACGGTCCAAAACATGACAAAGTTTTCCGGGCTTTCGCGCCCACCCGCATCGCCAGTTTTCCAGCGCCGGAAAGCCCGGGAGCCACGTGGGACGGCCCCTTGTGGGGTGGGGAAAGGGGAGGAGCTAGTGTCCCTGAGTCGTGGGCAGGTAAGAGGGTGGGTGCAGACCCGTGTTCGCAGCTGTTGTCGCTGAGGCCGCAGTCATCTTTCCAGGCCTACAGGATTTGGCTTCCAGCCCCTGCTGCCTTTATCAGCTGTCTGAGCTTAGCATGTTACCTTACTGCTATCCCAATACCTTCATTTGTAAATGGACAGGGTTCCTTTTGTTCTTTCATTTTGTTTGTGTTTAAAAATGTGTAATGCAGAAGAATGTAATTGAACCCTTACCTTACACCGCGTATAAAAATTAACGCAAAATGGATCAAAGACCTAACTATAAAGGCTAAAATTAAAATTAAAACTCTTAGAAGAAAACAGAGCAAAAACTTCATAACATTGGACTGGGTATGATTTCTTGGATATGATACCAAAAGCAGTTTGGGATGATGAAAACGTTCTGGAAATAGTGGTGGATGGATGCACAAGGTGAAGGTACTTAATGCCACAATACTGTAAAGTTAAAAACGGTTAAAATGCTAAATTTTGTTATGTATATTTTACTATGACAAAAATATTACGTTTCATGCATATGAAAGAATATAACGTGTAATGTAAAGATAAAAACAAACATCCGTGTAACCAGCACTACATGGGGATATGGATCATTTTTATATATAACTCTTGGGTACCCCTCTGAATGGCATCCTCCTCCTCCAAAGAATAACCACTCTTCTGATTTTATGTGTATCATTCCTGTGGTTTTCTACCTTGATATAGCTCCAAATAATGTATTGATTATTGTATGTTTCTAAACTTTATATGATATTTGGTAGGTATGCTGCAAGTGCCCTTTCTTACTAAAGCTATTGCTTTTATTTTTTATTTATTTTGTTTTTCCATAAATTATTGGGGTGCAGGTGCTATTTGGTTACATGAGTAAGTTCTTTTTTTTTTTTTTTTTTTTGAGATGGAGTCTTGCTCTGTTGACCAGGCTGGAGTGCAGTGGCCTGATTTTGGCTCACTGCAAGCTCTACCTCCCGGGTTCATGCCATTCTCCTGCCTCAACCTCCGAAGTAGCTGGGACTACAGGGGCCCGCCACCACGCCCGGCTAATTTTTTTGTATTTTTAGTAGAGACGGGGTTTCACCGTGTTAGTCAGGAAGGTCTCGATCTCCTGACCTCGTGATCTGCCCACCTCAGCCTCCCAAAGTGCTGGGATTACAGGCGTGAGCCACCGCACCCGGCCTATTTATATTTTGTATTTTAATTTCTTTTTTTTTTTTTCAAGATGGAGTCTTGCTCTGTCACCCAGGCTGGAGTGCAATGGCACAATCTTGGTGGGGGGGACTATCTTTTCTGGAATTTTAGGATCCCTCCTCAGACAAGCAGGCCTAACAAAAGCTATTCCTGAAGGTATGCTATGAGGAGCCTCAGAAATTGTATCCTTCCTATTCATGTAAGTGAAGATAAAAGGTGTCACTCTTCCAGCCTTGGACATCCCTTCCCTCCCTCAGGGTATGGCCCTCCACTTCATTTTTGGGGCATAACATCTTTATAGGAGAGGGATAAAGTCCCAATACTAACAGGAGAATGCTTAGGACTCTTAACAGTTTTTCGAGAATGTGTTGGTAAGGGCCACTAAATCCGACCTTCCTCGGTCCTCCATGTGGTCTGGGAGGAAAACTAGTGTTTCTGCTGCTGCGTCGGTGAGTGCAACTATTCCGATCAGCAGGGTCCAGGGACCATTGCGGGTTCTTGGGCAGGGGGACAAGCAAAACAAACCAAAACTGCGGGTGGTTTTGTCTTTCAGATGGGAAACACTCAGGCATCAACAGGCTCACCCTTGAAATGCATCTTAAGCCATTGGCACCAATTTGACCCACAAACCCTGTAAAAGAGGTGGTGTCTGCCCTGCAGGTTGGCACCAATATTCTCTCTCTGATGGGGAAAAATGGCCACCTGAGGGAAGTACAAATTATAATAGTATCCTGCAGCTTGACCTTTTCTGTAAGAGGGAAGGCAAATGGAGTGAAATACCTTATGTCCAAGCTTTCTTTTCATTGAGGGAAAATACACAACTATGCAAAGCTTACAATTTACATCCCACAAGAGGACCTCTCAGCTTACCCCCATATCCTAGCCTCCCTATAGCTCCCCTTCCTATTAATGATAATCCTCTCTAATCTCCCCTACCCAGAAGGAAATAGCAAAGAAATCTCCAAAGGACCACAAAAACCCCCAGGTTATCGGTTATGTCCCCTTCAAGCTGTAGGGGGAGGGGAATTTGGCCCAACCCGGGTACATGTCCCCTTCTCCTTCTCTGATTTAAAGCAGATCAAGGCAGACCCGGGGAAGTTTTCAGATGATCCTGATAGGTACATAGATGTCCTACAGGGTCTAGGGCAAACCTTCGACCTCGCTTGGAGAGATGTCATGCTACTGTTAGATCAAACCCTGGCCTTTAATGAAAAGAATGCGGCTTTAGCTGCAGCCTGAGAGTTTGGAGATACCTGGTATCTTAGTCAAGTAAATGATAGAATGACAGCCGAAGAAAGGGACAAATTCCCTACCAGTCAGCAAGCCATCCCCAGTATGGATCCCCACTGGGACCTTGACTCAGATCATGGGGACTGGAGTCGTAAACATCTGTTGACCTGTGTTTTAGAAGGACTAAGGAGAATTAGAAAAATGCCCATGAATTATTCAATGATGTCCACCATAACTCAGGGAAAGGAAGAAAATCCTTCCGCCTTCCTTGAGTGGCTATGGGAGGCCTTATGAAAATACACTCCCATGTCACCCGAATCACTCGAGGGTCAATTGATTCTAAAAGATAAGTTTATTACCCAATCAGTTGCAGATATCAGGAGAAAGCTCCAAAAGCAAGCCCTGGGCCCTGAACAAAATCTAGAGGCATTATTAAACCTGGCAACCTCAGTGTTCTTTAATAGGCACCAAGAGGAACAGGCCCAAAAGGAAAAGTGAGATCAGAGAAAGGCTGCAGCCTTAGTCATGGCCCTCAGACAAACAAACCTTGGTGGTTCAGAGAGGACAGAAAATGGAGCAGGCCAATCACCTGGTAGGGCTTGTTATCAGTGTGGTTTACTAGGACACTTTAAAAAAGATTGTCCAATGAGAAATAAGCTGCCCCCTCGTCCATGTCTGCTATGCCGAGGCAATCACTGGAAGGTGCACTGCCCCAGAGGACGAAGGTTCCCTGGGTCAGAAGCCCCTAACCAGATGATCCAACAACAGGACTAAGGGTGCCCAGGGCAAGCACCAGCACATGTCATCACCCTCACTGAGCCCTGGGTACGTTTAACTATTGAGGGCCAGGAAATTGACTTCCTCCTGGACACTGGCGCCGCCTTCTCAGTGTTAATCTCCTGTCCTGGACGACTGTCCTCAAGGTCTGTTACCATCCGAGGAATCCTGGGACAGCCTGTAACCAGGTATTTCTCCCACCTCTTCAGTTGTAACTGGGAGACTTTGCTCTTTTCACATGCCTTTCTTGTTATGCCTGAAAGTCCCACACCCTTATTAGGGAGGGATATATTAGCCAAGGCTGGAGCTATTATCTACATGAATATGGGGAACAAGTTACCCATTTGTTGTCCCCTACTTGAGGAGAGAATCAACCCTGAAGTCTGGGCATTGGAAGGACAATTTGGAAGGGCAAAAAAATGCCCGCCCAGCCCAAATCAGGTTAAAAGATCCCACCACTTTTCCTTAACAAAGGCAATATCCCTTAAGGCCTGAAGCTAATAAAAGATTACAGAATATTGTTAAATATTTAAAAGCTCAAGGTTTAGTAAGGAAATGCAGCAGTCCCTGCAACACCCCAATTCTAGGAGTATAAAAACTGAATGGTCAGTGGAGACTAGTGCAAGATCTTAGACTCATCAATGAGGCAGTAATTCCTCTATATCCAGTTGTACCCAGCCCCTATACTGTGCTCTCTCAAATACCAGAGGAAGCAGAATGGTTCACGGTTCTGGAGCTCAAGGATGCCTGCTTCTATATTCCCCTGCACTCTGACTCCCAGTTTCTCTTTGCCTTTGAGGATCCCACAGACCACACGTCCCGACTTACATGGACAGTCTTGCCCCAAGGGTTTGGGGATAGACCTCATCTGTTTGGTCAGGCACTGGCCCAAGATCTATGCCACTTCTCAAGTCCAGGCACTCTGGTCCTTCAGTATGTGGATGATTTACTTTTGGCTACCAGTTCGGAAGCCTCATGTCAGCAGGCTACTCTAGAGCTCTTGAACTTTCTAGCTAATCAAGGGTACAAGGTGTCTAGGTCGAAGGCCCAGCCTTGCCTACAACAGGTCAAGTATCTAGGCCTAATCTTAGCCAGAGGGACCAGGGCCCTCAGCAAGGAACGAATACAGCCTATACTGGCTTATCCTCACCTTAAGACATTAAAACAGTTGCAGGGGTTCCTTGGAATCACCGGCTTTTGCTGACTATGGATCCCCGGATACAGTGAGATAGCCAGGCCCCTCTATACTCTAATTAAGGAGACCCAGAGGGCAAATACTCATCTAGTAGAATGGGAACCAGAGGCAGAAACAGCCTTCAAAACCCTAAAGCAGGCCCTAGTACAAGCTCCAGCTTTAAGCCTTCCCACAGGACAAAACTTCTCTTTATATGTCACAGAGATAGCTGGGATAGCTCTTGGAGTCCATACTCAGACTCGTGGGACAACCCCACAACCAGTGGCATACCTAAGTAAGGAATTGATGTAGTAGCAAAAGGCTGGCCTCACTGTTTAAGGGTAGTTACAGCAGTGGCCATCTTAGTGTCAGAGGCTATCAAAATAATACAAGGAAAGGATCTCGCTGTCTGGACTACTCATGATGTAAATGGCATACTAGGTGCCAAAGGAAGTTTATGGCTATCAGACAACCGCCTACTTAGATACCAGGCGCTACTCCTTGAGGGACTGGTGCTTCAAATACGCACGTGCGTGGCCCTCAACCCTGCCACTTTTCTCCCAGAGGATGGGGAACCAATCGAGCATGACTGCCAACAAATTATAGTCCAGACTTATGCCACCTGAGATGCTCTCTTAGAAGTCCCCTTAGCTAATCCTGACCTTAACCTACATACCGATGGAAGTTCATTTGTGGAGAATGGGATACGAAAGGCAGGTTACACCATAGTGATGTAACCATACTTGAAAGTAAGCCTCTTCCCCCAGGGACCAGTTCCCAGTTAGTAGAACTAGTGGCACTTACCCGAGCCTTAGAACTGGGAAAAGAAAAAAGAATAAATGTGTATACAGATAGCAAGTATGCTTATCTAATCCTACATGCCCATGCTGCAATATGGAAAGAAAGGGAGTTCCTAACCTCTGGGGGAACCCCCACTAAATACCACAAGGAAATTATAGAGTTATTGCATGCAGTGCAGGAACCCAAGGAGGTGGCAGTCTTACACTGCCAAAGCCATCAAAAAGGGGAAGAAGAGGGGAGAACAGCAGCATAAGCAGCTGGCAGAGGCAAGGAAAGACCAGTAGAAAGGAAAGAGACAGAAAGTCAGAGAGAGAGGAAGAAAAAGAGAGACAAAGAGAAGGAGTCAAAGGAAAGAGAGAAAGAGACAGGAAGTCAGAGAGAGAGAGAGGAAGAAACAGAGACAAAAAAGGAAAGAGAGGAAGAGACAAAGGGGGAGTCAGAGAGAAAGAGACAAAGAAGAAGTCAGAGAAAGAGAGAGATAGAAATAGTAAAGAAAAAACATAGTACCCTATTCCTTTAAAAGCCAGGGTAAAGTTCTGTCTACCCAGCCAAGGCATATTCTTCCTATGTGGAACATCGACCTACATCTGCTTCCCCACTAACTGGACCAGCACCTGCATCTTAGTCTTTCTAAGTCCCAACATTAACATTGCCCCAGGAAATCAGACTCTATCAATACCCCTCAAAGTTCAAGTCCATCAGTGCAGAGCCATACAACTAATACCCCTACTTATAGGGTTAGGAATGGCTACTGCTACAGGAACTGGAATAGCTGGTTTATCTACTTCAGTGTCCTACTACCACACACTCTCAAAGGATTTCTCAGACAGTTTGCAAGAAATAACGGATCTGTTCTTACTCTACAATCCCAAATAGACTCTTTGGCAGCACAGACTCTCCAAAACCGCTGAGGCCTAGACCTCCTTACTGCTGAGAAAGGAGGACTCTGCATCTTCTTAGGGGAAGAGTGTTGTTTTTACACTAACCAGTCAGGGATAGTATGAGATGCTGCCCGGCGTTTACAGGAAAAGGCTTCTGAAATCAGGCAATGCTTTTCAAATTCTTATACCAACCTCTGGAGTTGGGCAATGTGGCTTCTCCCCTTTCTAGGTTCCGTGGCAGCCATCTTGCTGTTACTCGCCTTTGGACCCTGTATTTTTAACCTTGTCAAATTTGTTTCCTCTAGAATTGAGGCCGTCAAGCTACAGATGGTCTTACAAATGGAACCCCAAATGAGTTCAACTAACAACTTCTACCGAGGACCCCTGGACCAATCCACTGGCACTTTCACTGGCCTAGAGAGCTCCCCTCTGGAGGACACTACAACTGCAGGGCCCCTTCATCGCCCCTATCCAGCAGGAAGTAGCTAGAGTGGTCATCGGCCAAATTCCCAACATCAGTTGGGGTGTCCTGTTTAGAGTGGGGATTGAGAGGTGACAGCGTGCCGGCAGCCCTTGCTCACTCTCAGTGCCTCCTCAGCCTCAGCGCCCACTCTGGCCATGCTTGAGGAGCCCTTCAGCCCGCCGCTGCACTATGGGAGCCCCTCTCTGGGCTGGCCAAGGTCGAAGCCGGCTCCCTCTGCTGGCAGGGAGATGTGGAGGGAGAGGCGCGGGCAGGAACTGGGGCTGCGCAGTGCTCGCGGGCCAATGTGTGTTCCGGGTGGGCCTAGGCTCGGTGGGCTCCACACTCGGAGTGGCCAGCTGGTGACACCGGCCCCGGGCAGTGAGGGGCTTAGCACCCGGGCCAGCAGCTGTGGAGGGTGCACCGGGCCCCCCAGCAGTGCCAGCCTGCCAGCACTGCCCTTGAATTCTCACTGGGCCTCAGCTGCCTCCCCGCAGGGCAGGGCTTGGGACCTGCAGCCCACCATGCCCAAGCCTCTCCCCGACCGTGGGCTCCTGTGCGGCTAAGCCTCCCCGACAAGCGCCACCCCCTGCTCTGTGGCGCCCAGTCCCATCGACCACCCAAGGGCTGAGGAGTGCGGGCACATGGCGCAGGACTGGCGGGCAGCTCCGCCTGCAGCCCTGGTGTGGGATCCACTAGGTGAAGCCAGCTGGGCTCCTGAGTCTAGTGGGGACTTGGAGAACCTTTATGTCTAGCTAAGGGATTGTAGATACACCAATCAGCACTCTGTGTCTAGCTCAAGGTTTGTAAATGCACCCATCGCACTCTGTGTCTAGCTCAGGTTTGTGAATGCACCAATCAGCACTCTGTATCTGGCTCATCTGGTGGGGACTTGCAGAACCTTTATGTCTAGCTAAGGGATTGTAGATACACCAATCAACACTCTATGTCTAGCTCAAGGTTTGTAAATACACCAATCAGCACCCTGTGTCCAGCTCAAGGTTTGTAAATGCACCAATCAGTGCTCTGTGTCTAGCTAATCTAGTGGGGACTTGGAGAATCTTTATGTCTAGCTAAGAGATTGTAAATACACCAGTCAGCACTCTGTGTCTAGCTCAAGGTTTGTAAATACACCAATCAGCACCCTGTGTCTAGCTCAAGGTTTATAAATGCACCTATCAGTGCTCTGTGTCTAACTAATCTAGTGGGGACTTGGAGAACTTTTGTGTCTAGCTCAGGGATTGTAAACGCACTAATCAGCACGCTGTCAAAACGGACCAATCAGCTCTCTGTAAAATGCACCAATCAGTAGGATGTGGGTGGGGCCAGATAAAGGATTAAAAGCAGGCTGCCAGAGCCGCAGTGGCAACCTGCTTGGGTCCCCTTCAACACTGTGGAAGCTTTGTTCTTTCGCTCTTTTCAATAGATCTTGCTGCTGCTCACTCTTTGGGTCCGCACTGCCTTTATGAGCTGTAACACTCACCACGAATGTCTGCAGCTTCACTTCTGAGCCAGCGAGACCACGAGCCCACCAGAAGGAAGAAACTCCAAACACATCCGAACATCAGAAGGAACAAACTCCGGACACGCCTCCTTTAAGAACTGTAACACTCAGTTACAGTTACAGTGGCTTCATCCTTGAAGTCAGTGAGACCAAGAACCCACCAATTTCAGACACACTGGGAGCCTGGTCCAGAGCTTGAAACCCGGCAGCCATTCCATGTCTGTCTGAATTCTACCATTCAGGGAAAGAGACTCCGTATCTCCCAGCCTTCCCAGAAAAAGGGCTGCCACACCTACCTGTATTTGGGCTCTCCAGAAAAGCAGAACCAATGTACATATGGGGACAGCGGGCAGAGATTTTAAGAACTGGCTCATGCGAATGTGGAGGCTGGCAAGTCTGCAATCTCTAGGAACAGGCCCACAGGCTGGAAATTCAGGTAAGAGTTGACGTTGCCATCAGGAGCCCAAAATCCACAAAGCAGGCCCAACAGTCTGGAAACTCAGGCAGAGTGTCTGTGTTGCAGGATTGAGGAGAATTCCTTCTTCAGGAAACCTCAGTCTTAAGGCCTTCAACAGATTGCGTGAGGCCCACCTACATTGTGGAGGGTAATGTGCTTCAGTGAAAGCCTACTGATTTAAATAGTAATCACACCTAAAAAATGCCTTCCTGGCAATACCTAGACTGGTGTTTGACCCAACAACTGGGCATCATAGCATAGCCAAGTTGACACCTAACATTTACCATCACACTGTCCCTGAACCAATCCCTGTGGCCAGGGAAATGGAATACGCTCATTAGCTTCCTAGGACCACTTGATTCCCGCTGGAACTGGAGTGGCGAGTAGGGGGCTATAAATTGGGAAAGGGGGAAATGCATGCTGCGGAAACAGATAAATCCGTGACAGAAACTCACCCAGGGTTGTAGAGCTATTCATAGGGAAGCTAGATTCCAACCCACTCCTGCCTTTGTTCCATGCTGCTTCCGCAGTTAGACTGTCAGCTTAGAGCAATGATTCTCAGCTTGGGTGAGGGGAGGGCAGAGGGAAGAGGAAAAGGGGTCTACCAGGATGCCTGGGGCGGGGTAACCTGATAAAGCCAGTGGATGCTATCACAGGAAGGAGACTCCTGGGGTGCTCTGGGCAGAGGTTGTGTGAGAGCCCTACCTACGATTCTGACCCAGAAGGGCCATCTCAGAGTTTCTGTAGTGATTTGTGTTGTTGAGGATGGAAACCACAGCATCTCTGCGCGCTTGTAGATATGGAAAGCCAGGTGGGGAGCCTGGTTTGGGTGGCAGGAAGAGAACACAAAGGCTCATTATAAGCCCTTGATAAAAATGTGGGGGCTGGAGGCTGGCCATAGGGGAGAAGGGTCTGTAGAGGGGAGAGGAGGTGCCCGGCAGATTCCAACCAATCAGAAAAGAAACTCCCCATGCCCAGCAGATTCCAACCAATCAGAAAAGAAACTCCCCGCAAGGAGAACGATAGGTTACTTTTTAGGGAAGCCATGGCCAATATTTTCCATTTTAAGATGGTGCCTGTGTTGTGCTGGTCTCTTTCCACCAGTTAACCGTTAGTAAAGTTTGCTAAACTCCACAGCCTTGTGTGTCTAAGGGGCGGTGAGGAAGGAAGGATCCTTACAGTAGGTAGTCAGGCAGACGTGAGCAGGGCAGGAGAGGGCCCCTACAACCAGGAAAGTCAGGCAGCCATCAGGGGATGGTCAGGCGGCTGTTAAACTGTTTATTTTAGACCAATAATAATCGGTCACAGCCAGCACGAGGGAAAGGCAATTTCCCAATAGAAAATATCTGAAGCTGGTGATTAGCAGCTTCCGGATAAGATCTGAGGATTTGGGTGAGTGAGCTCAAGCATACACAGTAAGAGGCAAAATGATGGTGTTTAATTGGTAGATGGGAGAACGCCTCAACTGCGCATGTGCACAACTTCAGTAAACACGTTGCGTTTGTGGCTCCTCCCACGTGCTGGCAGGCCACTGCGCATCAGGACAGCCCACCCCAAGGGAACAATCCAGGGAGAGGCAACACCGCTCCCTCCCTCAAAGCATGCTAACGTATAAGACCCCAAGTCAAAGGCCACACAGCACTTGAATCTCTCCTGTCCCCGCTTGGCCCTCTTCCAAGTGTACTTTACTTCCTTTTGTTCCTGCTCTAAAACTTTTAAATAAACTTTCACTCGGCTCTAAAAGTTGCCTCTGTCTCTCACTCTGCCTTATGCCCCTTGGTCAAATTCTTTCCTCTGAGGAAGCAAGAACTGAGGTTGCTGCAGACCTGTGTGGATTCGCTGCCGTTAACGAGATAGTGTTCAGGGTGGGGTGAAGCATGCTCATTGGAAGGGATGGGCTGAAAACGCAGGAGTGGAGGCAGCGGGGTCAGGAGTCCTAAAGGTGACCTGGAGCAATGTGAGCAACTGCAAGGAACTTCAGGGACACCAGAGGACCAGAGGCTTCAGGACACTGGAGGACACCTAGGTGGTGGGTCCTTAAGTTATATGCTTTCATATTTGGGAAATGGAAAAAAAAAACAAACTATTGCTTTGATTATACCAACTATAGAAAATAATGACAAAACTTTAGGGAGGCTTGGGATAAACTGAGTGCTTGGGCCTGGACACTTCCATGTGGAAATATATCTTCCCTGTGACGGAGGTTGATGTATATATGAGTTCCATGTTTTGGAATTGTTAGTTTGATTTTGATTGATTGATTGGACTGAGACAAGATCTCACTCTGTTGTCCAGGCTGGAGTGCTGTGGTGACTTCATAGCTCACTACAGTCTCAAATTCCTGGGCTCAAGCGATCCTCCTGCCTCAGTCTCCCGAGTAGTTGGGATTACAGGCACATGCCACCAGGCCTGGCTAATTTTTGTATTTTTCACAGAGACAGGGTTTCGCCATGTTGTCCAGGCTGGTCTCAAACTCCTGGGCTCGAGATCCACCCACCCTGGCCTCCCAAAGTGCTGGGATGACAGGTGTCCGCCACCGCGCCTGGCCTCATTAGCTTGATTTTAAGTGAGAATATTATTTGGTATCTTACAGGATTCTCATGAAGATAAGAGAAGAATGTAGAGGCCCCTCGATACACAGAAGGGGTGCCATTTCTTATTGGACTCAGCTTTTCTCCAGGGAGCTTTTCTGTTGAATTTTCTTTTCAGCACTGGGTCCACCAGGGGGCAGATGAAGAAAGGGCCTGGAGATTCGACGATGTCATTGGAGCACAGAGCTCCTCACTTTCAGACGTCGTAAATACTGCTTCAAAGTCAGTTCAAGAAGATGAATTAGGCTAGACATTTTAGTTGCCCTTGCTTAACCCTTTTCCTCTTTCACATAAATGATATTCTTCCACAATTTATCCAATCCATTCCTGTCAATTTCCCATAAGGCAGAGTATGATTCTCGATGACGGAGAGGAAAAGAACTGATGTCTCAAATTTTCCCACTTTCTTATATAACTTCCTACAGCAGTTACTAATTATTGAGTGCACAGGAATATCTCACTCAACTTGGCAGTTTAATGAAGTTATCTGTTTTAAGCAGACCCATTGTTCAACCTCTGTAACTATGACACTGCAAAACAGACTTAACACATCCCAGGAGGGCAGGCATGGGGGAGCAGAGGATACTTTCTCTTGGATGTTCCCTTTAAGAAAAAGAGGAAATAAAATCCAGAAAGGAAGCACTCCTCGCCTGTTACAGTTAGAGGGCAGAAAGATTTTTTGTAGCAAACAACGACATTAGATCTCTTCTTATGTCACATGCTTTTCAACATTTCCTGGGTGCTGTTACCCGGCTGCTAAACTTATTTGCTGTGTAACTAATGTTGTTTTACTTTTTCCAGACCTAACTGGCACTGCTCCTACCCAAGCTGCAATCACATGGCTAAACAGGTCTGGTCAGTACATCATGACCATGCAATGTCTCATGCTTCAGATTCCATTCTCAGCTCCCCGAAGGGCCAGGAGAGTCTGGTGCTGGGATCCTGGCAGGAGCATGCTAGCAAAATTCAGGATTTCTTTAGCCAAGGAATGGCAGACTTCCAACCTGCATAAGCAGTAATTTTATAACTGAAACAGATGTAAAAAACCGAGTGCATAACCTGAGAAAGAGAAAATGGAAGGACATCCCAGAGAAAAGGTGTTTTTTTTTTTTAAGGAAATAAGGACAGAAAAATAAGAAGTAAAATGTCTACAGCAGAGTCTTGTGTCTATAACTCTCCCTCAAGCTGTGGTTGGAAAAGAACTTTCTTAAAAAGGTTTTCACAACTCTGTAATGAACTTGCTCACTCTGACAGCACTTTTGGTTGACCTGAGAATACACACAGCTGTGAGGCTGACCTTGTTTGGCCAGTGTCCTGACCTCAGGAGCCCTTACTGCTCAGGCAGGAATGGACTCAGCAGATGGCACCTGGCAGAGGCGCCTCCCAGGTGACGCAGCAACTTTCTTCATAGAACCTGCTGTAGAACGAAACCTCTGGCTGCTGCCCTGCACCTCATAGGCCAGCTCTCTCACCCCTTATCACTGAGCATAAAGATCATTCTCACCCAGGCCACAAACATGCTCTTTGTTTCCTGGGCTTAGAGAGTCAGGGAAGGCTTCTGAGCAAAGTGCCATCTCCAATCCTGTAGGAGCAGCCAGGCCAGGGTGAGAGTGCTCTGGGGAGGGAGGCCAGCCTGTCCAAAGGCTTTGCAGTGAGCAAAAGCAGGATGCACTTTGGGAGCTGGAATAACTGAGGCATGGCTGGAACAGAGTTGGGGAAGTGTCAAGAAATGAGGCCAGGGAGGCAAGCAGGGGCCCTTCAGTTCCCTACTCCTCAAAGTGTAGCACAAAGACCGGCAGCACTGGTGTTCCCAGGAAGCTTGTTAGAAATGCAGAATTGCAGATTTAGTGAATCAGAATCTTCATGTTAAGATCCCCAGGTGGCTGGGCAAGGTGGCTCATGCCTGTAACCCTAGCACTTTAGGGGGCTGAGGCTGGAGACTCACTTGAGCTCAGGAGTTTGAGACCAGCCTGGGCAACGTGGTGAGAAACAAAAAAACCAATAAATTAGCCAGGTTTGGTGGTGCACGCCTGTGGACCCAGCTACTTGGGAGGCTGAGGCAGGAGAATCCTTAAGCCTGGGAGGTCAAGGCTGCAGTGAGCTGTGATCATACCACATACTCCAGCCTAGGCAACAGAGCAAGACCCTGTCTGAAAAAAAAAACAAAAAAATTCTGAGGTGACTGGATGCACAATCAATTTCGAGAAGCCCCCCGTCTCACTCCATTAAGCAGTTCAGACTAGGGAACAATAGGAAGCCTCTGGACAATGAAGCAGGAGAATCACATGGTAAGACTTGTGATTTAGAAAAATCTTGCTTGCTGCAGGATGGGTAAAGTAGCAGGGACCAATATAGGCAGCAAGGGGGCCAACTAAGAGGCTGGTGCAATGGCAAGACGTGGCCTCTGCCCTAAGGAGTGGGAATGGGGCATGGTGAGAGGTGGCCAGATTTGGTAGCCAATAG
This sequence comes from Pan troglodytes, assembly GCF_028858775.2. NCBI lineage: Eukaryota > Metazoa > Chordata > Mammalia > Primates > Hominidae > Pan > Pan troglodytes. The sequence continues at coordinate 186,389,607 of NC_072401.2, forward strand.
GAGACAACAGCAACAGGAACTGGTGGCTGAGGCTGCCTGGAGCAGCCCTGGAACTTCTCCCAAATGTGTGGCCCACTGACAGCTGGGCCCCGGTGAGGCCCAGGCGCTGGCAGCAGCACAGCGGGGTGGGGAATGCAGTATCAGTGGGTGTGGGACTCCAAAACCAGAGTCCTTCTGTGTCTGCACATGTCGCCCGGTGCAGAATGTGAGCAAACTGGTTTTCACATATGCTCAGTGTGTGTCCCATTCACTGCACGGTGCTTTGCTGTCCCTGCAGCTGGGCTCTGGGGTTGGTACTTCTGTTGCTCACTCTCCAATTGGAACAAGCCACATGCAAAGCAGGAGGCCTGCCTGGAGTTCTTGGGGAGAAACACTGCAGCGTTAGTTAGTATCGAGCAAGGACAATTTCGGCCAGAGAAATTTGACAGTCAAACCCACTCCCCTTAGCCGATAAAAGTCTCAATAAAAAAGTGACTAAGAACTTATATGCAAAATATGTTTATGAAAAAGAAATCCTGTTGTAGGCCAAGAACAGAATCCCTCTGCACCTGAAGAACACTGCTTAGAAGCAAAATTCCTTTAGCAAGACTTCTACCTTTGAAGCAAGTCAACCAAGCAAAGGAGTTCACTGAGTCCAAAGGAAAACTCTAGATCGCTGTTTATGCCAAATACATGAATAATAAGATGGGAAAATTTCCCTAATTACTCTTGCTGAGTAAAGAAGTGAGTTTAATCTGAACCAACACATAGCGAGGCATCTACTGCAGGGTACAGTGGTGAAGAGTCAGCCAGGGCAGGGCACTGGGTCAGGGGTCCCTTTGGCAGGCTCCAGACTAAGCTGGAGTGGAGGTTTCTCAGCACTGGGCACCAACACTGCTCTGCTGACAAGAGTTGGAAGGATTGTCTCTATGCTGGGAGCCTAAGGAGAGTTCCCTCCAGTCAGATTCTGGGCTGCAAAACCATTTTCATAATAAAAGAAGAGGGGGCTGGAGGCTGAGGAAGGGGAGGGATGCTGTGGGCCTGACCAGTCGAACTGACCCATGGCCCTTGCCTGTTCTGGCCCTACTGGGACCTTCTGCTCTTTATCCACCTGTTGTGCACCGATGGGGGTCAGTGGCAGGTTTCTCTTCTGCCTAAGCTGCTGTGAAATGAAACAGCAACTGGAAATATGAAAACATAAAAAGGAACTTCCAGAGTTCCTGGCATTTATCTTCCTTCACCTTATGGCATGACTAACATAGAACTGCAAACAGGTATAATTACACTGGAAAGTTACCTGCACCTGATTGGCTGCTTAAGAGAACTTACTCAACAATGATTGGGCACTCAGGGTGCTCAAGGCATTGGGCTTTGCATCAGAGGGGAAGCAACAGCAAAAAGGTGATCCAGGCGCTCAGAGGCCTTGGAGTCAGAAAATCCAGCTCAGCCACTTACTAGCCATCTGAACTTGGACAAAATAGCTGATCCCTCCAAGTCGTTTCTCATCCGTAACAAGGAGGTAATACTTAAACAAACAAACAAAAACAAAAAACAGAAGTACCGGCCAGGCGCGGTGGCTCATGCCTGTAATCCCAGCACTTTGGGAGGCCGAGGCGGGCAGATCACAAGGTTGGGAGTACGAGACCAGCCTGGCCAATATGGTGAAACCCCATCTCTACTAAAAATACAAAAATTAGCCGGGCGTGGTGGTGGAAGCCTGTAGTCCCAGCTATTCAGGAGGCTGAGGAAGGAGAATTGCTTGAACCCGGGAGGTGGAAGGTGCAGTGAGCCGAGATCGGGCCACTGCACCCCAGCCTGGGCGGCAGAGCGAGACTCTGTCTCAAAGAAAACAAACAAACAAACAAAAAAAGACACAGAAATATTCAGATAGCTCCCTAATCTTTCCACCCCAATCACCATGGGTCTACCTGACATCTAACCCACATTGCCAAGTCTTCTCTTGTTGTAATGGAAGAGTCCCTATCAATGGCCAGTCTCGCCACTATCGTTCAGTTCTAACCCTCCCCACCTCTCGAGCTAGCCCTTTCCTAAATCATTCTCTTTCTTTGCTGGATCACTCCCACCAGCATGTCATTCTACTCCAGTATCTCCCATCTTAGAAACCACCACTACCTGCAAGCAAAAGCGAACCTCTCAACCCCACATCTCTCTGCAGTTATCCATTCATCTCCACTTTCTTCACAGCAAAATAGAGCTATTTACCCTTTGTCCTGACCTCCTGGGAGTTCATTCCTCAATGTGCTCCAGCAGGCTCTGTCCTCCCTATTCTGCTGGAGCAGTTACTGGCAGGGTCACCACCACTGCTGAATGCAGTGGACTATCCCCACATTATTCTACCTTAAAAAAAAAATTCTACAGACAGAGGTCTTGCTATGGTTGCCCAGGCTGGCCTCAAACTCCCGGCCTCAAGCAATCCTCCCGCCTCGGCCTCTCAAAGTGTTGGGATTATAGGCACGAGCCACCGTGCCTGGCAACATATTCCGCTTTTAACAGCATATGCCTTAACCAGTGCCCCTTAAGCCTTTCCTGCAATGCCTTTCTGCCTTGGCTGCAGGGACACTGCACTCTTGGTTTTTGGTCGTTCCTGCAAGGCAGGTAATTCTCAATCACCCTTGCAGGCTCCTTCTTTAACCCACTTGTCAGAGGGCCCCAGGACTCTGTCTTGGGTCCTCCTCTACTGCATTTCCTTTCTACACAGCTTCCCCAGGTTACCTGATAAGGTCCCACAGCTCTAAATCCCTTCTCTAGCTGATGGCTTTCTGAACTGTTCTCTCCAGCTGGAGCTGTCTCCTGAGTCAGAGCCGCAGACTGGTGTGTTATCTTCAAGTGGTGGTCTGACAGGAACCTCAAGGGAAAACTTCCAGTCCAAGCTCTTCATCCCCTCCTCCTAAACACATGCCTCGGCATCTTCCCCGCCTCAGTAAGCACAGCCCCACCATCTACCCCAGTATGCTCATACCCCAAGCCTTCTCTGCTCCTGGTTCCTCCCATGCAGTGGTTCTACCTCCAAACTGCTTTCAAATAAATTCCTTCTCCAGCCACTGCCACTTACTTGGCTCAAGCTGCCCTCGCACACTATACTATCTCCACCTGTCTCTGTGCCTCTCCTCTTATCCCTCAGCAGCTGTTCCCAAAAGGGGAATTCAAGGAATGTCACTCCTTGCCCCAAACCCTTTCCTCCTGAACCAGTGGAAAACTGAGATTCCGTCTAGGGCGGCAGGGCCTGGTAACCTGCCCCCACATCACCAACTTCTTTCCAGTCCACTCTTTCCCTTGTTCATGATGCTTTAGACACATCGGCTTCCTTTCAGTTCCTTGAATAGATCGAGCTCTTTCCCACCCCAGGGCCTTGCACCCACTACTTCTTTTGTTGGAAAACGTTTCCTCCAGAGCTTTGCAAGGCTTTCTGTTCACTCTTTGGCTTATCACCCCAAATGTCACTTCCTCAAAGAGACCTTTTTCTGACCACAACACTTAAAAATGGGCACTGTCAATACAACTGCTTTCTTCAAAGCATCCATCACAATCTGCAGTATTCGTTTGTTTTCTTGTCAATTGCCTCCTTCTATTGGGAAGTAAGCCTCCCAAGGGCAAGGATCTCGTCTGCCACACTCACTGCCGCACCTCCACAGCATACAGTAGCACCTGGCACTTAGTTGACGGTAAATACATCATTATGGACCGGCCACTCATCTAACAGGGGTTTTGTGAGAATTAAATGACAGCATAAAGAGCACAGCATAGCATACTGCCCGTTAGCAAATCCACAATACCTATAGCTATTACTATCGCCATGCTTGGTGATTCGTGGACGTTCTGGGGAATCACATGAACCTGCGTATCTGTGACTCATGCATATGTTCCTCCTAATACAGAGTATCTGTTTTGTTTTTTTTGAGACATGTTGTTGTTCCGTCACCCAGGCTGGAGTGCAGTGGCAGATCATAGCTCACCGTACCCTTGACCACCTGGACTCAAGGAATCCACCCACCTCAGCCTCCCAAGTAGCTGGGACTACAGGTGAATGCCACCATGCCTGGCTAATTGTTTTATTTTCTGTAGAGATGAGGTCTCACTGTATTGCCCAGCCTGGTCTCAAATTCCTGAGCTCAAGCAATCCTCCTGCCTCGGCCTCCCAAAGTGCTGGGATTACAGGCGTGTGCCACCACGCCTGGTGAACGGTGTTTCTGTCAAGCTTTTGTTCTTGATGGATTTAGGGTTTCATTTTTGCTAAGTCATAAAACCAGAATAAAACTCTGGGAAGTGGCATTAGCCTCTACTGGGGCAAGGCAAAGTCATTAGACTGGAATCGAAACCATTTGTACTGAAGCTTGGAGGCAGAATTGTTGGCACCAGGCAGTCCAGGTCTTGTCAGGAAGTTCAGTGCCAAAAACACACATGAAGGAACAGCAATCCACAGCACGAGGTTTCGAGTGCAGTCTCTGGAGGCAGATGGCTAGCTCTAATTCTGTCTGGGGGCATGACACTGACAAAATTATTGCCGTGCTTCCATTTCGTCATCTGTAAACTGGAATAATGGCGGCATGTGGCTCAAAAGTTTGTAAGTATAAAATGGATAATCTATGTAAAATATTCCTGGCGTGCAGCAACACATTTTAATTATTCCAATAATCTACAAATAGGGAGTGGGACAAAACTATTTAATGACCACATGCCAAAGAGACTTAAAAATAGATTGCTTTCTGAGTTTAGATGTAAAATGAGGGTATGGCAGAGCTGGGGCCTGGGAGGGGTCCCTGGGGAGCTCTGAGGGCAGCAGGGTGGCTCTTGCCAGACCCTCACTTCCCCACTTGGGCCTCCTGACTCAGGCCCTGCTGGAGACTTCAGCTGTCAGGGAAGTTGCGGAAATAAGTGGTATTAGCATGCCAGGGGCCTGGACGGAAGAAAGGACTGCCACACAGCCAGGCAAACAACCATCTTGGAATCAATCATATTTTTTCTTTTCTGTTCTGGCTGGAGAGAGACCACTGGGCTTTTGAGGTGGTTTCGATTTGAGGGAAGAAGCACCATCACATCTGTAGTGCTGTCGAGGAGGCACTGAACCCAAGCAGGGGAGTGAAAATTAAGAATTAAAAACAGTGTTTAGGGATTAATATCTAGAATATATAGAGAACTCCCACAGCTCAATAACATAAAAACCCCAAGCAACTCACTTTTTAAAAATGGGCAGAGGATTTGAATAGACGTTTCTCCAAAGAAGAGATACCAATGGTAATCAAGCATGTGAAAAGACGCTCGACATGACTGATCATCAGGGAAAGGCAAATCAAAACCACAGTGAAACAACACTTCACACTCATTAGGATGGCTACTTCTGAACATAACAGAAAACAAGCGTTAGTGACGATGTGGAGAAATTGGAACCCTTGTGCGTTGTTGGTGGAAATGTAAAATGATATAGTTGATATGGAGAACAATATGGTATTTCCTCAAACAAAAATGAAACATAGAATTACCATATGATGCAGCAATTCTACTTCAGGGCATATACACAAAAGAATTGAAAGCAGGGACTCCAACAGAATTGTACACTAGTGTTCACCACAGCATTATTCACAACAGCCAGAGGGTAAGAAGAGTATGAGTGAGTGCCTATCGATGGATGAGTGGATAAACAAAACGTGGCCGATACATACAATGGAATATTATTCAGCCTTGCAAAGGAAGGAAATTTCTGACACATGCTACAACATGGATGAACCTTGGGGACATTATGCTGAGTGAAATAAGCCAGTCACAAAAGGACAAACACTGTATGATTCCACTTATATGAGGTACCTAGTCAATTTAATAGAAACAGAAAATAAGTGGTGGCTGCCAGGAGTTTAATGGGAGGGGAGAACGGGGGGTTGCTGTTTAATGGGTACGGAGTTTGCCTGGCAAGATGAAGAGCTTATGCAGCTGGATGGTAGTGATGACAGCACAGCAGTGTGGATGTCCTGAATGCCACAGAACTGTACACTGAAAAATGGTGACGGTGCTAACTTTATGTGAATTTCACCATGATTTTAAAAGAGCCCAGTGTTTATTATCAACTTCATTGCAAGAGGAGCTTTGTTCAAAATTTCAAGTATTTGTTCAAAAGGTTTATTTAATGAACATCTATTAGTTTCTAAGCCCTGTGTTCAGTGCTAAGGGAGAGGGGAGAAAGGAAAGGCCTTAAGAACCTCACACTTCATCAGGAGAGAAGGGGAGGAAGGTAAGCTGAGAAGACATGAGAAGGATCTTCATTAAAAAAAATTCCTGCCAGGCGCAGTGGCTGACGCCTGTAATCCCAGCACTTTGGGAGGCTGAGGTGGGCGGATCACCCGAGGTCAGGAGTTCGAGACCAGCCTGACCAATATGATGAAACCCTGTCTCTACTAAAAATACCAAAATTAGCCGGGCATGGTGGCATGCGCCTGTAATCGCAATTACTTGGGAGGCTGAGGCAGGAGAAGAGCTTGAACTTGGGAGGCAGAGGTTGCGGGGAGCCGAGATCGTGCCATTGCACTCCAGCCTGGGCAATAAGAGTGAAACTCTGTCTCAAAAAAAATTCTTTTAAGGGGCAGGCTGGACTCGAACTCCTGGGCTCAAGGGATCCTCCTGCCTCAGCCTCCCATGTAGCTGGGACTACAGGTGCACGCCACTGCCCCCTGCTAAGATAAGGATCTTAATAAATAAAAGTGGAAGAATGGACAAGATAGCATCTGCACATGGCTTGATGTACACATCATCACACCAAACAGAATTTAAGACAGGAAACTAGATTTAAACACAACAGGCTTGGAAGAAATTAGGGGGTTGATTCATTAATACCTGTGGAAAAGAAAATCTTTAAAATGGTAACAGAAGGAATAGGGTGGAGATAGAATAAAAGAAACAAGAAAAAGTTGGCTGCTATAAAGAGACATCTGAAATAATTCTACAGTAAGAGAATGACTAAATAGTGCTAAAATACAATAGTGGGATTACATTCACCACAGAGTCACCAGTTACAGCCAGCGTCGCCTGAAATATATTTTCCAGCAAGGAAGCTGCATTTTCAGGACCTTCTCTGTTATTCACACCATGACTTTCTTTTCCACAACCAGTTAGGACTTTTGCCACAGACAACCTGGCGGGAGGCTCGGGTCAGTGTCTGTCAGTGCCTGAGGCCAGCTGAGTTAGAGGAGGGTGACTAAGGAGAAAAGCAGACAACTGGGAAGGATTCCAGGCCCAGGGCCGTTCTTGCTCTTCGCTTGTGCACATTACAGGCTGTTCCGAATATTAAACATGACATTAAAAAACATGCCTCACTCACCTGAAATGCAGAAATATTTATTTTGGTTTCCTTCATTGTTTTTGGAAATTTTGTTTTGGTTTATAAAACATAAAAATAGCCAACACTTAAAGCAAACATTCGAAACCCCAAGGTGACAAATTATTGACTTTTTGTGCAATTAAGAATACATATATGAAGTTAGGCTACCAAATAGTGTTATTACAATGACAATTCTTTAGTGCAAGCCCTGTTGTGCTTGTATATAATACATGTACTCTCACAGACCCCAAAACAGCTGCTTTAAATGTACAAATGACAGCTCAATTCAGTCAAATGTGGCAAAGACTCACAATAAATTAACTGCTGTTAATTTCCCAAATTAACTTTAAAAAAATCCCTGGAGAAGTGAATCCCAGGAAATGAACTTTCCAGATTTCTACATCCTAGAATTTTGGCTTGTCAAACACATTTCATAGAAATCAGGTAGCATTATAAGAACATTTGCTTATTACTGTCCATTTCAATAAGTACTCAAGTATATACTCCCTTAATAGCTTTAAAGAAATGCTTGCCTGAGAGTTTATTTTTTGGGGAAAAAGGCAAGTTAATCCCAACATGATCTTTTGATATGAAAACCACATTAAAAATCTGTTGGCCTTTACACAGAGTGAGTGGTTCAGTGAAGATAAAGTAGACAGTTATTCAGGCGTCACAGCTGAGCACGGCTGATCCAGGTAACTCTTTCTTGAAATGCTTGTCTTCACTATAGAATCTAAGGCAGATTTTTAAATAACCCCTGAAAAAGGATGGAGTGGGGGAATCAGGCCTGGAGAACCGAGTCCAAGAGCATTCTGCCATGAAAGAGAATCCACGCGTTCTGATGAGCACCCATTTGCCAGAGGCTCCTTATCTGCATGGTTCTGAGTTGGATCTGCCCTCCCGCTTACTGGAAACCTTATGCTCCAACAGAAACCACGGGGGACTGGAGAAGAACATGAGTTTCGTAACCCTTACGAATCAGAAGGGTTCTGTGAATGCCTGTGAGAAGGGACAGTAGCAGGGATTTAAAAAGATCTCTGGTCCGCTTGTGAGATTCTCCAGCCAGGACAGTTGTTCTTATTTTTAAAGGGAACACTTCCCTCTAGTGCACTGTACTCTTTAGAGCAGCAGACAGCTGCAGAATTTGCAGCAAGTAGCAGACATCTCAGAGATAGCAAAGTCCTAACCCCTTGATTAGAAAAACAGGGAGACAGAAGATTTAAAACCCACTTTTTAAACTGAGGAAGTCTCAAATAACTTAGCACATTTATAGTATACCCTTTACAATTTTTAAGGCTCATTTTGGAAAGTGTGTATTACCATAAACATGGTCTGCAACACGAGGTGACTGTAAGGCAGTGTTCTGTTTCCTCTAGCATTCCTATGAGAAGAACCCCGAATGGACAAGTCAAACACGAACGCTTCCTTCCCTACACTTGCTGTATTCAAAATTAACAACATGAAGGCCATCAGCAGGAGAAGAGATTGTGGAACTGTGCCATTTCCTCTGAGCTTTCTTCTTCACACTAAACCTTGATAGTGGAATAGAGTTCATCTATCTGCGACCTGAAATAGTTCCGCATCTCTGGCCTTTTCGCCTTCATTGTTGGAGTCAGAAGGCCATTGTCGATAGAAAATAATTCAGGGTGCAATGTGATGCCTTTGACCTGCCAATAAATAAGGCAGTTAAAAGAGGAAAAAGGACACAGGCCACCAGTCTCAAAAGCACGTAAGCCTTGGAGGGGATCAACACTCTACAGCCATCCAATCCATCCTCTCATTTCAGCCAAGCTGCACCTTCTCAACAAAGGACAGGCATCCTATTCTTAGGATAGGATTCGGGATCATATTCTGATGCCCAGGAAAAGAGAATAAATGCTTTTGATTTAAAAACCTTTCCCCTGTCAAACCACTCCATTATTTATTCCTCATGTATGTCTTTAGGTCACCCCATATGTTTATATAATCTACCTGTAAAAAATTCTTAATGGAAAATTTGTTTTACAGGAATTCACGCACTCAGATGAAGGTCATACCTGTTCAAATGGTTTCAGACCAGAATCCTTCCCAAGTCTCACCATATCTTCGAGGATAGCTTTTTTGACATCCTAAAAGGGTAAGAAAAATAAATTACTTCCTCTGTTGGAAGTCCCTGAATATCTACAGGTACATTTAATGCCAAGTTATGATGAGGACAGACTGGACCCTTCAGAACCTTACCTTATTTCTGCACAGTTCCTCAAACGACCCTTCAAATCCTCTCTTTTGGGCCCAGGAACATAATGTCTCAACATCTGGTACCACAATTGCAATGAGAAATGCCTTTAACACAGACAAATGAGTTATTACATAGCTTGATCCAAATGCTCTAAAATAGTGGTTCTTTATTTTTCCATCTTGTGGCCCCCTGGGAGAATATGATGAAAGTTATGGCTCATCTCTTCAGAACATACTACCCCCCTCCCCCAGGAGTTCACTCAGCCCAGATTAAGAACTCCTGGCTCTAAAATGTGGTAAGCGTCAGGAATTTTGCAATTAATGTTTTTAAAAAACCACTGGAAATACCAATCTAACAAATCTCTAATTTGTATTTACTTTTATATATTTATTTTTTAAAAGCAGGGTCAAATAAACAAGGTGATGGATATCAGATAACTGCTTTTAAAAAAAAGGAAAAAAAGGAAGCCTGTCTCATGCTTGTAATCCTAGCACTTTGGGAAGCCAATGGGGATCACTTGAGGCCAGGAGTTCGAGACCAGTCTGGGCAATATAGTGAGACTCCATCTCTACCAAAAAATTGAAAATCAGCTGGGTGTGGTGGCTTGCACCTGTAATCCCAGCTACTCAGGAGGCTGAGGTAGGAGGATCCCCTGGAACCCAGCAATTTGAAGCTGTAATGAGCTATGACTGCCATTACACTCCAGCTGGACAACAGAGTGAGACCCTATCTTTAAGAAAATAAATAAATAAAATTTATATAGGTTCATTTTTAAAGAAAAATCTCTAATATCCCATTCTTTATAATCTACTAACAATAAAATTAAAAATCAAAAGAATGAGAAGATTCTAGATCAAACGAAAATAGCTGCAATCTCAAAGAAAAATAAGTGCATTCTCTTATAAGAAAATATCCTAAAATAATTTTAAAATCTAACAACTTTTTCTTTTTTTTTTAAATTATACTTTAAGTTTTAGGGTACATGTGCACAACGTGCAGGTTAGTTACATATGTATACATGTGCCATGTTGCTGGCTGCACCTGTTAACTCGTCATTTAACATTAGGTATATCTCCTAATGCTATCCCTCCTCCCTCCCCCCACCCCACAACAGGCCCTCGTGTGTGATGTTCCCCTTCCTGTGTCCATGTGTTCTCATTGTTCAATTCCCACCTATGAGTGACAACATGCAGTGTTTGTTTTTTTGTCCTTGTGATAGTTTGCTGAGAATGATGGTTTCCAGCTTCATCCATGTCCCTACAAAGGACATGAACTCATCCTTTTTTATGGCTGCATAGTATTCCATGGTATATATGTGACACATTTTCTTAATCCAGTCTATCATTGTTGGATATTTGGGTTGGTTCCAAGTCTTTGCTATTGTGAATAGTGCCGCAATAAACATACGTGTGCATGTGTCTTTAATAGCAGCATGATTTATAATCTTTTGGGTATATACCCAGTAATGGGATTGCTGGGTCAAATGTCTAAAACATCAAAAGCAGTGGCAACAAAAGCCAAAATTGACAAATGGGATCTAATTAAACTAAAGAGCTTCTGCACAGCAAAAGAAACTACCATCAGAGCGAACAGGCAACCTACAGAACGGGAGAAAATTTTTGCAACCTACTCATCTGACAAAGGGCTAATATCCAGAATCTACAATGAACTCAAACAAATTTACAAGAAAAAAACAAACAACCCCATCAAAAAGTGGGTGAAGGATATGAACAGACACTTCTCAAAAGAAGACATTTATGCAGCCAAAAGACACATGAAAAAATGCTCACCATCACTGGCCATCAGAGAAATGCAAATCAAAACCACAGTGAGATACCACCTCACACCAGTTAGAATGGCAATCATTCAAAAGTCAGGAAACAACAGGTGCTGGAGAGGACGTGGAGAAATAGGAACACTTTTACACTGTTGGTGGGACTGTAAAGTAGTTCAACCATTGTGGAAATCAGTGTGGCGATTCCTCAGGGATCCAGAACTAGAAATACCATTTGACCCAACTTTCCAAAAGGTTAATTTTCAGGAAACCAGATCCTCTCTTCCTTGGCATCATCTGTCCAACATTTTGGCAAATACCATACATGTTTCACTGCAATACTGATTTTGATTTTCAACTTTGAGTATTCTTGGTTCACAACCACCATTTGCTCAAAAATGATTAGGAAGCATATCATCAATAGGCTGGGTTCAATATGTTTGAAAATTGTAAACTTTCTTATAACCCAAGTCAATATTTTCTTTCATAATTGGAAACATATATTACCCATGCCCCTGTCCCCCAGTATGTTTATCCAACCTCCCCTTGGTACATCAGACCTCTCTAAGTAAAATAAAAATGTGGAAATTAAAGAGAACAAATTTTTCTGAGTAGGAAATGCCAAGCAACAAAAATCAGTAACAGGTCAGTGATATTCTAGCAGATTAGACATGAAAGCCAAGTGATAGGCGTCTCAAACTTCCAATCACATTTAAAGCCCCTGGAGTACCAGGCAATGGCAATGTCTATGCAGCAAGATTCAAGACCCAGAAAGCACATACCTGCAGGCTTTCTCCGTGGACAAACACCTGAGCAACAGGCTCACTTCGCACGTAGATATTTTCAATCTTTTCAGGGGCTATGTATTCTCCTTGTGCCAGCTTAAATATGTGCTTTTTCCGGTCGATAATTTTCAAGGTGCCATTCTGTTGATCAGAGGGGAGGGGGTTATGAATGGGCTGATGGCTGGTTTCCAACCAGGATGGATCCCAGTACAACACTGAAAGGTATTTAATACACACTATTGATTAATTCTAATAACATCCCACAGAGGTCAGTTATGATCCCATTTTACAGAGAGGAAAACTAAGGCTTAGAGAGACTGAGGAACTTGTCCAAGGCTATTTGGCCAAGTGCAGAGACAGAGAAGGGGTCCTAGAGCCCGTGCTTATTCAGCGTCACCACTTGGCACCACTGACTGGTCGACACTAGCAAGGCTTTGCTCGCTCATTTAGCCTCCTGTCTGAATTAGGCGCATACACATCTGGCTCACCAAGTGACTCAAGTTCCTTAATAGCAGGAACACAACTTTTCCTTCCAAAGTGCTCTGCACAGAGTAAGAGTTCAAGAAATGTTTCCTACACAAAGGCCAAATTCCTGTTTTCTTCCTCGATGTCTGGAGGGGTGCTCTTGGCCCTTTGAGAAGAGTGAGTCAACTGTGGAAGTGCTCTAGCATCTCTGGACCAGACCAGCCACATCCCAGTAGTGCCGTAAGCAAAACCCTCGTCCCACTTTTACCCCATCCCCACCCCGGGGCCACTCTCATGCCTCCAAAAGTCATCTGTAGAAAGTGTCTAGGGTTCTTTTGTTCCACGCCAGTTCTCCATTTTCAAAAGGAGCAAACCAAGGTCCAGAGAGACTATGGGATGTGTTCGTGAGTGCCACAGTAGAATTGGAACTGACATTTAATCTCTCTTGAACCGGAAGAGGGGGACTTAATTTAGCTCTAAATAGTTTGGGTATTGCAAAATCTGAAGTAATTTTGGGAGGTATTTTTCTAATCAATACAAATTCCAGAGAAATAAGCACCTAAAATCTACAACAATCTGCCAATACACAATAATAAAAATTATATTTGTAATTTTAGGGCTTGCAATCAGCATCATAATAACTTCGAAACAGCAGGTTACTGGTCAAACCAACAGGTAGGACAGGTCAGGCTTCTTGCACAAGCTTCTCACTCTTAAGACAGACTCTTCAGAATTTCTCTACAGTAAATGGTTCTGAGACTACATTCAACTAAATTCAAGGAGTTCGCCTAATGTGTGAAACACCCTATTTTTAATGAGATGACAAACCTAAGAAACACATTTATTCCCAAATCCTTACCCATCCTACATTGCTGGAAGTCTACCACAACTTCCCCCAGATCTTATTTAACTGAGGCCTCAACATCACGGGCTCAGTACGGATATTGTAAAAAAAGCCACTGTCTCTTTGTAATCCAGTTGAGAAGCAACAACCAGAATTGATGTTAAGCATCAAAACGGGCCGGGCGCGGTGGTGGCTCACACCTGTAATCTCAGCACTTTGGGAGGCTGAGGCGGGTGGATCACCTGAGGTCAGGAGTTTGAGACCAGCCTGGCCAACATGGTGAAACCCCGTCTCTACTAAAAATATAAAAATTAGCCAGGTGTGGTGGTGGGCACCTGTAATCCTAGATACTCGGGAGGCTGAGGCAGGAGAATGGCTTGAACCCGAGAGGTGGAGGTTGCAGTGAGCCGAGATCACGCCATTGCACTCCAGCCAGCCTGGGCGACAAGAACATGATTCCGTCTCAAAAAAAAAAAAACCCCCAAAACACAACAAAGAAACAAAAAAGCATCAGAATAAAACATACTCGCTGAAGTGAAAGTGAAAATCCAACCAAGGATGCTAAGTGTAACCCTGTCCCCTGCAGGAAATGGAACAGTCTACATCATACCACTCACCAAGGAGGAAGGGAAAGAGAAAATTCAGGGTGCCACTGCCACATGGCAGCTGCACAGTAGATAAGACATTTTCTTCCCTACAGTGGAACTGAACTGTTTGTGACCTGAGGAGGCGGCAACTTACTGGTAACCATTTTCCAATGTCCCCTGTGTGTAACCAGCCGTCTTTGTCCAAAGCTTCTGCTGTTTTCGCTGGGTCCTTCAAGTAGCCCTGAAATACATTTGGCCCTTTCACACACACCTAAAGAAAAGATCATCAGTGAACAGCATTTACTGGGGTTTTTCCAGAGAAAACTGGTGTGTGCATGTGTGTACGTGTGTGTCTGCCCCAACCTTTAGCTGGAAGCCCTAAACTCCAGGATGCAGAGGGAGTTACCAGAGCCCCACCAGGGTCTGCGAGGGATCTCCAGTGCCCCTACTTCCCTTCCTGAATTACCTCAGCTCTGGCCAATTTGTAGGGAAAATGCTTGCCCTAGGTTCTGGCTCAAAGCTGTTGGAAAGCCCCGCAGGGGATGAAATCACTTTTAAGTAATTAGGCTTCCCATCCAGTAGCCAGCAGCTCACTGATAGGTACCCAGGGCAATCAACAGGCAGGACCTTCGTCCCAGGAACTGAAGCCAACGGGCCTTTCTTTGCAGGCTCTCGAGCCCAAATCCCTATGAGGCCTGGCAGAGGAAGACAGGCATCAGTGTCCCTCCTGCCCACTCCCCGAGAGCTGAACATAAATGTACCCTCAGAAAAAAGCCTGGCAGACTCCAGGATCACCAATGAAGTCAAGTTCAATGGCTTTATTGAGCTGTTGGGAAATACCACAGCATTCGCAAAGGCCAGCGATCACAGGAAACGGCAGCGAGGGAAAATGACTGACGGTTTTCACTCACCTCGCCCTCGCCCTCGGCAGCCATGTAATTCATTTCTTCCACATCAACAAGTTTTATCAAATTGCACGGCATCGGGGCCCCAACATGGCCTGTATATTAAATAAGCAAATGGTCATTCCTAAGGGAACTACTCATAACCTCAGGTCAAATTATTTTGATAGCAAACAGGATTCCACATAAGAAAAACGGCTGGGATAAACTTCTGATTTCTGCAATTATAGCCATTCTCTTCCTAGTATAATTTAAGAGAGGCTATTCTTAGACTAGGGAAGAACATATTTAGTGTCTTCAGGACCTTTTCCAAGTGTGATGCTCTGAGTTATTTATGAGTAATTTGGCCTCTATGTGAGAAGGTTCCTACAAACACCTGGAAGCAGCCTCTCTCAAACCTTCCCTCGGCTTCCACCCTCCGATCGCCCCCACCCATTACTTGCACTCATCTTACACAGAATTCTTAGCATCCTGTTCTCTGTAAGAAGAGAGAACATATGCAGCTTTGGCAAACCTCACGCACCACCTGGTTCTGATCAACACGGCCTTTATTTCCTTGCGTATGAAGAAGCATGTCTTACAGTTTTTACTAAGACGGGACAGTGCTTATTTCTGCAGCTAACTTAACTCTCTTGCCAAAGGCTGTTAATACTGGGCTGTCTTTTCCAAAAGCAGCAACAACAGACATTAGATATGTTAGATATCACATTAGATATCACAAATAATTCTTCCTATGTTTTAATAATTTGAGCTTCTAGAGATCAGTATTCCAAATTCTCTGTTAAGGAAACTGAGGTTAAAAATTAAACAAATACCATAAAGAAGATTCACAGACTGTCTGCGTCAATTCCAGTAGAATGATGTTAGTGGACAGTGCTAGGTTCTAGAATATATGTTACTCAATGGTGCTAATACTTATAATACTCCAAATAAGCTGGGAGGTTTATTTATCACAGTGTAGAATTTACTACTCAGGTGACACAGAGGAAGCACAGAAGCTCTGCAGTCAGGCCGGGGTTGAAATCCTGGCTCCAAAGCATAATGCCGCGTAAATTCTCATACATCATTTATGTGTTACTGAAGCAACAATCTATAATTTCCTCTGAGAAGTACCAGAACTTATCTCACAGGGACGCTGTTGGGGTTACCCTGACATTAGGTACATCCTAAGCGCCCATCACAGGGGCTTACCCATGACAGATGCGCAATTATTTTTGTTTGTCCTCCTCCTTTTTCCTTTTGAGAAAAGACTCTTTGAGAAAAAGGACTTGTATTTATTCCTATCGGTAGTCCCAACACCTAGCACAGCACACAGTACAAATTTAATAACTATTTGTTGTTTAAAATGACCAGCAAATAACGAGACCCTACTCAATTACTAGGAAGCTCTGTTGGGCCAGACACTCTCAATCTGGAACACAGGGCCCCTCTCAGATGTCACTAGTAGAGTCTAGGCAAGTCTCTGCTGCCACCAGCTTTACAGTCAGATCCCCAGCGCCACCCCTCAGTTGCAGGAGGTGTTCTCCCCACAGTGCCCTGACTTACAAGAGTGTTTGCCCCCAGAGCCTAATGATCAGAAACATAGCACTTTTGTTTAAGATGGTTAATGAACCAGTCAGTGATTAACCCAATTCCAGACATACCAATAACCCAGTATGAATAACAAAATTCCAAAAAGAAGCCTCCCACAGCCATACCTGCGGTCCAGTCTCCAGGCATGGTCAGGCAGCACCCGGCAGCGCACTCGGTCTGTCCGTAGCCTTCATAAAACTGGGGCACCAAGAGACGCAACATTATTAAGGAGAGCACAATCACACCTTTGCTGGAAGTGCACAAGCAATGAAGTCTCACTAACTCCCAAGTCATGGCTGACTGGTGAAATCTCATTTCAAATGGTCTGTTCAGTAAGTTTATTCAATGGTCCAGTGTGCTTTACGCCAACACCAGCCGTCACCCAGGTACACCTTCTATTTAACTTCCTGTGGCCAAGCGAGGGAGAACCCCTATGTGACTGGTCACCACCCAGCAGCAGTGAACTCCCTTGGCCAATTCACAGGACATGTACCCCACACATGCCCTGTCTGCCACCAAATCCTCCTTTCTCCCTTTACTACAGGTTGTCAGCATGGTGTGCGGGTAGGCTCATCACCTGTGACCCATTCCACAGCTGCATACCTGCTTCTAAAGGTTGTCTTGCACCTGATCCTAGAGAAAATTCAACAAATGGCAGACACACACATTCCCCTGCCTAGGGTAAAAAATATACATATGGTTGCTTCTCCAAGCAACCTAATAATAACATATCTTCCAAACAAACATAACACACACACACAAAGTAGGGGGTGGGAAGGATAGGGGTGATGTTGGTGAAAGGACACAAAGTCTCCATCAGGAGGAACTGGTTCAAGAGCTCCATAGCACCACGTGGTGACTACAGCTAACAACAATGTATCATATACTTGAAAACTGCCCAGAGGGTAGATTCCAAGTGTTCTCACCACGTGGGGAAAAAAAGTATGGGTGGTAAGACACATGTTAATTAGCTTGATTTAGCCATTCCACAATGTTTACATATTACATACATCAAAACACCATGTTGTACGCCATAAATATAGATACGCTTGTCAATTAAGAAAGAACTCACACACACACACACACACAGACACACAGAGTACAGATGACTTTTGGTGCAGAAGAGGACTGGGCATCCTGGTGCGGGAGAATCAGGCGCCGTGACATCCACCTCACCTGACAGCCCAGGGCTGCTCTGAGGAACGTCAGCACAGTGGCAGACACCGGGGCGGCTCCTGTCACCATCAGCCGGACTCTTCCGCCCAGGCTCGACTTTCAGGGAGGGAGAGTGGGAGAAGGTGAGGGTTACACACCTGGAAGTCGGCGGCCTCTCCGCCAAGGAGGCCTGCTTGGAACCCCGTTCCCTAACCCATAGCTGCAGGCCACACGGAGGCCACACGGAGAACTCACAGCCCTCACGACCGCAGCACAGGGCTACAGTTTGTTTCCACCCGTGACTGCCCTGTTCCCTCCCAACGGGGATGGAAGTCAGCCCCACCTCTGCAGAAGCTATTTCAGGGAATTAGAACACGACTGGGCGGATCTGTGGCAACTACCACAATTCTGGCCTTCTGGGGGGCATGATATTGTTACGCGTTATCACTCATGCTTGAAAAATTACCTCGAGAGTGACACGCTTGTTCCGGAAAAACGCAACAAAATGGAGAATGAGAAAGGCTCCACTACCCTGACTCCTTTTCCCCCTAGATGGCTGCAATACTATTGATCTTAGAAACTGAGGCCTCCTTAATGGCTTTGCCTTAGTTTTTAAATGTGTGCCAGAATTAACAAAAACATGTTATTCTCTCCCTTACCTTCATCTCTCCCTGTCACAAGAAAAGCCCTCCCAGAACTCTGAAAAGCGAAGCCGGCTTCCATGGGAGCAGTGGCCGTGAGTCACGTGTTACCTGTACTTTGTGGAAGATCAGCCGGTCCCACAGGCTGTTGTTTCTGATGATGCCGCTGCGAAGCTCTGCTTCTTTCCTCTTGGAGGCAAAGTCCAAGAGCCATCGCTTCAGCGTGGTGTTTGCTTGTCCGAAAATCTAATGAGGCAAGACATGAGAAAGTTTTCACACCTACTAGGATGGCCAGAGTCAGAGTGTGGAGAAATCAGAACCCTCACACACAGCTGGGGAATACAAAATGGCACAGCTGCTCTGACAGTCTGGCCGGTCCTGTAACGGCCCCACATGGTCAGCACAGGACCAGCAATTCCACACCTCGGTATACACCCAGGAGCGACGGACACATACATCCCCAGATGCCCATCGAGTAGGAATGCGTAGGCCAGGTGCGGTGGCCCACGCTTGTATTCCCAGCACTTTGGGAGGCTGAGGTGGGCAGATCTCCTGAGCTCAGGAGTTTGAGTCCAGTGTGGCCAACATGGTAAGACCCCATCTCTACAAAAAATACAGAAATTAGCCGGGCATGGTGGCACATGCCTGCGGTCCCAGCTACTCAGGAGGCTAAGGTGGGAGGACTGCTTGAGCCCTGGAGGTGGAGGCTGCAGTGAGCCATGATAACACCACTGCACTCTAGCCTGGATGACAGAGAGAGAGACCCTGTCTCAAAAAAAAAAAAAAAAAAGGAATGGATAAATAAAATGCGTTATACCCATACAGTGGAATACCATTTGGCCGTTAAAAGGAATGAAGTGCTAATACGTGCTACATGGATGCTTGTGAAAGACGCCAGTCACAAAGGAGCACATATGGCATGATTCCATCCACAGAAAAGTCCAGAATAGAGAAATACACAGATTTAGAACACAGATGAGCGGATGCTGAAGGGTGGAGGGGGTCGGGGAGCTGATAAAGAATAGGTAAGGGTTTCTCTTGGAGGTCATGAAAATGTTCTAAAATTGATTGTAGTGATGGCTGGAGAACTCTGTGAAAGTACTCAAAACCTTTGAATTACACACTTTAAATCAGCAAATTATACAGAGTATTATATGTTGATAAAGTTGTTCTTTTAAAAAGAACCATTAAAAACATAAGAAGGTTCTGAGAGATAACAAAAGTCCTGCCTCAAAATAAAGAGTAAGTGAAAACTCTTTCTGGAGATTGCTCATGCCCCTCGCGCCTGGCCCTGGCTGTGCGGTCCACGCAATGATACCCACCGCAGAGGGGCTGGTATTCTCTTGGGCTCTGCTGTGGCTTAGTCACTTCTTTCAGTGTGGCCAATTAAGTAATGTTTTACATGTCCATGCAAGGAGCTTTACAATGAAGAAAACCATTTCATAGTTACTATTCTTATGTGATCCCATTAGCAACTTTTGGAGACAAACAGTAGGAGAGAAGAGGTAAACAGTCCGTGTTACACATGAGGAAGCAGAGGCTCAAAGTGTTTATTGTAAAAATAAAATGACCTCCCACATTATGCTTGTGTCGTGACCATGGTTTACAAAGTGTGTTCATGCATTTTCTCTTATAATCCTTATCAGCAACTCTGAGAGGTAAACGCATTCTAACTTTACAGATGAGTAAACTGAAGTTCTGTAAGATTGGGAGGATTGTCCAGGGTCATACAGATGGCACATGGCACAGCCCAATTCAAGCCCAAGCCCCTGCGTCCAAGTCAGTGCTCAGTCCTGGGACTTCGCTGCTTGGAACTTACTCGGTCAAACATCCGGTTCAGCAGTCTTGGAACCACGGGGAAGACAGTGGGTTGAAGCACCTTGAGGTCATCCATGAGCAGCCTGATATCTCCTTGGAAAAATCCGATTTTAGCTCCATGACACAGCATTACACACTATAGGGGTAATGGAAAAAACAAACATTTTATCACCACAGCAGGGGTTACACAACACATGGACAACATCCAACATTTCAGTTTTAGCATTTCAGGCCAGTTTCCAGAAATCTTAAATTTCCTAAATATAGGTAACTTAAAAAAAATGTGCATTTACTAGTCATTGTACAACATGGAAATGTGGTATTTCTCTTGGTTATCCTGAAGATACGGGACTCAGTAAAAAACCAGGCTATGTTGTTTTTAGTGATGACCACAGAGGTTCTACTCTTTTAGTGCGGTGGTAAGTATCTGTTCAATGAATGACATGGTATTACATATTCTAAATATTTTTAGTGGCTGGGCGCCGTGGCTTACACCTATAATCCCAGCACTTTGGGAGGCTGAGGCAGGTGGATCACTTGAGGTCAGGAGTTCCAGTCGAGCCTGGCCACGTTACGGTGAAACCCCATCTCTACTAAAACAAAAATTAGCCGGGCTTGGTGGCGGGTGCCCATAGTCCCAGCGACTCAGGAGGCTGAGGCTGGAGAATCGCTTGAACCCAGGAGGCGGAGATGGCAGTGGGCTGAGATTGTGCCACTGCTCTCCAGCCTGGGCCACAGAGGGAGACTCTGTCTCAAATATATATATATATATATATAGCCTTCCAGAAACTTTACATTTAATTTATTCTCAAAATAAAAACTTAACTTCTTGCCTAGAGTCCAAGTTTGTTAAAGTCTCACTTTCTTTTGTTTGAATCTGACTGGAAGTTTCTGAAAGGCCACCAAGTATGATGAATTTGTGATACCAGGGTATCTAATACCAGAGTGGCGTGCCATTCAGCTAGAATACACTGCATGATTTTTTTCCTGTCTAGTACAAACCATGCTGGCAAGCCATATGGACCTGACAGTTTGCCTATTTTAAAATTTAAAAAGAAAAGATTCAAAAGATGACACAAGGGAAGTACAAATGTTCTCTGTCTTAGAAGCAGAAACCACGAGAAAGGTACACCATGGTTCACTGTTTAACAATTACAGCTCAGAAAGCTTTTGTTCAGTGTGGCCTGCCTTCTAGGCACACCTCTAAAACTCGTTAGGTACAGCAACTCATGTGAGATTGCTTTATAAACCCAGAAGATCCTGAGGTGTGCAGGAAGTAGAAGGAACAGGTGGCAGATGGGATCTAATCGCCTTCGATCCTTTGGGATGAGCAAATCCGACAGGGCAGCTGTCATCCAAAGCATCGGCTGATAGTCACCTCTGTCTCCAACACAGCAGAGGGCACACAGCTACAGCTCAGTAACTACTCACTAAATGAATGAATGGTGCTCATTGGTTTTTCCTACAGCATAAAATCCAAAATTGTCAAAGAAGGAAAAAAGGTGGTTCTTGGTCAGTTTTAAAATTAGTCACACAGTTGATTACAGGGAGCCTAGGCAAAGGTCAACTCAAGGATCATCCCCTTTTTCCAAGGGCACTTAGAATATTGCTGAAAAAATTAGTCGCAAGCCAACTTGTGCATTAGGAACAAGCACAATCAAAAATAGAGACTTCTCACAGAACGGAAGCCTCGCTGGGCTTTGTAGAACTGAATTAATAATGACTTTACCTTTATAGTTGGTTTTTCTGGACTCATGTCCACATTAGTATCCTTCAAAAGTCTGAACTCCTAATTTTAAAATGAGTGATTAAATTCCAGTATCCTGTTCATACTCAGAAAAAGAATTTATATTCTTTCAAATAATCTGCACCATTTCTAAAACGGGGCTGAGCAGAGAATTCTCTATAGGGATGACAGTCCGCACGCCACACTTACCTTCAATAACTGTTCATACATGTGAGCAAGTGGTAAATATGAAATGTGTGTGTCACTGGCACTCAAGGGAAGTGCTTTCTGTAAAACACAACAACTTAGCAGAACATACACAAACAAGCAAGGAAAACAAAATTAAATGCCTACCTCTACAACTCTCTCAAACATATGGGCGAGAGGCAAGAAAGATATCAAAGTATCATCTGGGCAAGGATTGACTGTATTCTGTAAGCAAAGACACCAGCAAGGCAGAAAAGCATTAAGACTCCCAGTGAAGGGGAACATCGCACACCGGGGACTGTTGTGGGGTGGGGGGAGCGGGGAGGGATAGCATTAGGAGATATACCTAATGCTAAATGACAAGTTCATG
This sequence comes from Pan troglodytes, assembly GCF_028858775.2. Taxonomy (NCBI): domain Eukaryota; kingdom Metazoa; phylum Chordata; class Mammalia; order Primates; family Hominidae; genus Pan; species Pan troglodytes. Next base: position 186,411,974 of record NC_072401.2, read on the forward strand.
GGTGCAGCACACCAACATGGCACATGTGTACATATGTAACACACCTGCACGTTGTGCACATGTACCCTAAAACTTAAAGTATAATAATAATAAAATTTAAAAAAAAGACTCCGAGTAACCTTCCATTTTATTTCTGAGCACATAGTACCTCAACACTGAGGAGAAACAGCTTTTGCTTATGGTCTCCAATTTCTTCTCACCAAAGAATAAAATGAAGAACAAGGGGCATGGTGGCTCACGCCTGTAATCCCAGCACTTTGGGAGGCCAAGGCAGGCAGATCACTTGAGGTCAGGAGTTCAAGACCAGCCTGGCCAACATGGTAAAACCCCATCCCTACTAAAAATACAAAAATTAGCCAGACATGGTGGCACATGCCTGTAATTCCAGCTACTCAGGAGGCTGAGGCAGCAGAATTGCTTGAATCAGGGAGGCGGAGGCTGCAGTAAGCCGAGATTGCACCACTGCACTCCAGCCTGGGCAACAGAGTGAGACTCTGAATCAAAAAAAAAAGCAATACTTTAATTATTCAAATAAAGTGGAAGTCACTCCCAATGACAAAGTAAATCCGCTTCAGGGCTTTAATCAAAACAAGGAAAATTTTGCTCAAATTGGAAGGTTAAGGGATTATATGCTCTAATCAGTTAGTATTTCATCACTACAGTATCCTAGTACCCAGCAAGTTCAATTTTACCTTAAGAAATACAGGACCCATTTCAACATAAAATTGCATTTTATGTTGTTAAGGGAAAGGAGGAAAGAAGATAAAAGAAGGTGGATTTCCAAGGTCCTTAGAGTATTTTGAGTTTGATCAATATTTTTAATACCTTAAAGCCCTACTTTACATATCACAATTTGTTTAATGCAACCTCAGATCTGGCACCCAGGAATTTGCTCTCCTATAAAATGCTGATCATGATGGGTCCACAGACAGATTAAGTTTGGACATCTGGTTTCCCTCAGAATGGGCCTTACTTAGGGCAGGCACAGTGAGGGTTTGTATAGAATATTCATGTTATTAACATAAAGAATTCTGGCCAAAACAGGGGGTGTGCAACAGCAGCTGCTGTCATACCAACTAAGAAATGAGGGCATTGTCGTTACCTAGGGGATGATATACCAAGTTCTGAGCCATGCCCCTTCCTTTCCTAAAGCTGGGTCACCCTTAATAATAATGTGACAATGGATGAAAGCATCAATCCTGAGCAAACACAGCAGCCCCAGAAGCACTGGATGTGGGCTGAGCATGCTATAATCTCAGCTTGATTTTATTCAAGTCTGACAGGCATCCCAAGTAGTACTTCTCAGGATGAAATTGTTATATTAATATAATGAGAAATCGGACTCCATTCTATCTATACTTTTCAACTTTCTGACTTAGAACAAAAATATTGTCCATTATCATGATTAGACATCTTACAAAGCTGAGAAGATACTGATATTGTAATTGATTTGATATTGTAACTGACTTTAAACAAAGTTCTGTAATCATTTGCCTCAATGAGCCACCAATGCATTTTAAGTTTTCTTTGAAGGCCAATTAGGAAATTAAAATTTCACTTTGGTAAGGTACTAAATGTTGAACTCTGTTTAGAAAGTATACACCTTCAAAAACGGCATTTGGAAAGTGTGAGCCAAGTAAAGTAAGTGGCAAGATCCCTCAAAGATCAGTTTTCTGCAGCCACCAAACATGTCCATTCCCCAAAGCCATTAAGCTCAGGCTCCTGCTACAAAAATCAGAGCTACAGAATACTTCCAAAGAGACTGCAAAAGCCAATTACGGTAAATGTAAAAAAGAGTATAAGGAAAAGGAATTATATGGTTCAATAAGCACCTTTTTAAAAGGCAAGTTTGGAATAGGCTGTTGGTGTTATGGACTGAATCACATCACCCCCTTCTAAATTCGTATGTCAACATCCTAACTCCCAATGTAGATGGGGCCCTGCTGTGACTGGATAGACTAAGACACTGGATAGTAAACTTTAAAAGTATGGGAAATTAGCTGAAGTGCAAGGCTTTACTACTTCTAGTGCAATGGAAGTCACACTGACCACAACAGATAATAATCATTCAAAAACTTTTAACATATCATTGCCAATTTAAAATAAATTATTTCCCAAATACAGGGACACTGGATAAAAACACAAGAGAGTCCATCTCTTCTCTGTCCTTTCTTGGACATGTTTCTAGGGCAATATCCAAAGAGAGTTTCTCTATATAAATGTTGCAGTGAACTTCATCTGTCAATTCACCTTAATTATCATAAGGCAAGGGTTGGCGATTAGGTTCAAAGTGAAAAAAGAGAGAAGGTGGACTTGGGCCTAAAGTTCTGACCTTACCCATATGTCACATCGTTTCTAAATGCCACATGGACCTAACACAGTGGTGCCACCTTCAGCACTTTCATTCTCAAGGACTAATGTCAATCAATGAGGAAAGATGACGACATCCCAAAAAGTTACCTCTGTTGCTTTCACAAAAGCTGAACAATCGCTCACTATGTTTCGATGAGTGACCATTGCTCCTTTGGGGTTGCCTGTGGAGCACATATGAAGCAGAACAAAGTCAAAGAATGACAGAAATGAAGGAGGCCCAGAAACCTCACATAATTAGGGCCTCAGACACCTCTACTGTTAGATATATCATGAAAGCCAAATGTTGAACACTAAATTCCTAAGCAACCTGCAATCCTTACACTGACTTATCTTTAAAAACCTTTATTAATATGGGCACATTTTAAAGGGTATATACGTAGTCATAAGAGAAGAAAAACCAGAAATTTTCTTCCTGGGAGCCACCGATATAGTCTGTCCTAGGAAGACAGGTGAATCTAATATCACCCTTAATAAATGTTTGAGGAATTATCCGGCACTCTTGGACTCTGAGAAGATCTTACAGAGCAACAAGAAGACAGCACTTGAACCACTTCCTTCTCTTCTGCTTTTTGTCCGTCTACTGTTAGCTGATAAGTCATCCAAAAGAGGCAGGGGAGAGTCCAGACCAATGGCTGCCATATGTAGAAGCAATTCTATCTAAAAGCTCACCTGTAGTTCCACTTGTGAAACAAATTACTGCAAGATCTTCAGGTGCTGGAGGCTAAAGATTAAAAAAAAAAAAAAAAAAGCTGGTATAAATCAGAACAGAAAAGAGAACTATAAGCCACAAGGTACCAGGCTAGATATTGAAAACTACAAAGAGGACAGAGCAGGGTCTGACCCGGTGTGCTTACCTTGGGCTTCCGTCTGTTGGCTCTTCCCAGGTCCTTAATTAGAAGAGAAAAAAAGTCTTAAATGGAAACGTTTTCTAACTGTAAAGGATAAGGTCACATCGAGTCACTTAAAGCTGGCTTTACTGTGGGGTTCATTCACACCTGGCTCGAAAACAGCATAATTTTCTAATTAAAGAAACTATGGCAGTTTTAATTAACCAGAACCAAAATATTTATTCATTGTTCTGAGAAGCCATTTTCCAGTTACCTCTTCTCTTACATAAAACTACATAAACGGTATTAGGACTGGTCTTTGAAATAGGATGTATTAAAAAAACAGCAGCCAAAGTCTTTACCATGCATTTCTGGTCCCCACTTCCACTTCTTATTAGGGCCTTTAATAAAGCCCTGTTCTTAATCATAACGAGATACTGCAGATACTCCGTAGGTTCCTCAAATCAGAGCACAGCACTACCTCACCCCCACATTCTGCACAACTGACATCTGCAATCTGGGAAGAAGAAAAATCAATCTCTGCTCGATTGAAATGCTAGGCATTTTGGAGAGGCTCAAATATCTGCTCAAATATCTCCCCTCGTAGAGTGGAGATAGGATTTGGGAGCCCCCAATTATAAAACAGGCCACAGCAGACCCTCTAAGACTTCTTCCTGAATGGACTTGAAGGTTAAGAATGACAGAAGCATTGCGCAGGGACAGCATTTCCCAGCGGCAGGCTTCCAGTCACTACCACTGATGGGGTTCGGTTTACTGCATTAGGGCAGTCTTGGTGGCCACTTTAATATCTATTAATTTTAACAAATGAACTATTTATATTCTTTTCCTATTCAAATGGAACAGCTTGAATGAGGATATGGAATGAACATGCCATTGAACACGCCATTGAACATGTTCAATTCACGTGGAAATTAGATGGGTGTGCTCAGGGCTTAGTGAGTTTCTGCCCAGCATACATTAAGTTTTCAATCTTAATTACATTTTAAATGATGTAGTGACAGACCACCGATTAAGAACAGGAACTAATATATCCAATTAGAGGTCAGCCAAAAGCTAAAGCAATAATTCTGTACATTTTTTTCAAAATAACTTTTATTAGCTCCAGATTTCTACTTGTCTATTAAAAATTCTTACATAACTTCTGGAGATGCCCAATTCTTCAAAAACTGACATTAAATAAAATAAAGCACCAGTTACATACAATTTGGCTCTTAATTTATTGGGAACAAACATTATCCAAATTAGTGCACTGTTGCCGCAAAAGTTTCACAGCCTTACATCTCTCTTACAGTATCACTTAGGAAAAATACTGCAATTATTATTATTTTTTGAGATGGAGTCTCGCTCTGTCACCCAGGCTGCAGTGCAGTGGCGCAATCTCTTCACCTTTTGCTCAGAATATTTTTAAAAACTAAGTATAGATCATATTAAGCAGGTAAGTGTAAAACAATGTCTTCTATAAATTAATATTTTAATATAAACTTTATATTATAATCTTCAATCAACTAAATAATTTTTAAATTTCAACATTACTTCTTTATCATACAGCAGTCAAAAAACACCAGAAAAATTCCTCCATCTGTGGGAAGGTAAGGGAAAAAGAGATTACATTATAGTAAAAGAGGGTTAAAAGTAAAAAAACAGAAGTGGGGAAACACTAGGTAAGAAGCTATAAAACCCCAATTCAACAAGGAAGCACCCGGGTCAGCACTTGTGGAATCATGTTCGATGCTACTGAGAGAGAGAGTTGGGCAGGGGCGCACACATGCACAAGAAAGAAGGTTCTGTTAGAACACCCGTGCTTCCCTGTGCCTACTGGGCTCCTCAGGAAAGGTTCTACAGATCCTTACTTATAGCCTCAAATTCTTTGTAGGAGGAGGAAAACTACACATAAAAATTTAAAATCCTATCTATAACAGTTTCAGAAAAATATTTCTAACACCTTCAGAAAGAGAAGGACTGACTCTGTTTTCCTATGACTTGTTATGATATGTATATGAAAAGATCTTCCTCCGGCCATGTTCCTTGGATGGAACTCTAATCCAAGTCCAACTGACGGGGATCAACTTCTTATATCATCTGACATCAAGCACCCGAGCTGAGCATGGACCACGCTCATTCTCCCGGAATGGCTGCCTTTAAACTTGTGATTGGTAAGACTCTTGAAAGAGTCAATATGAAAACAAACCAAATCAAACATGTATGTTGGAAATTCACCAACACTCTCCATGAGCCATCCAGGGAAAAGAACGATGAGGCTGATTTCTATACTTGGCTTGGCATTAGAGACAAATTAGTAAGTAAAAGGCATTAAAGCCCAAAGAAGACACAGAAACTGAAAGTTCCACCTGCCTGAAGCTGTAATTCCCATTTCTGGCATTTCCGGGCACAGCTTGTCAGTGCTCTGGAATAAATATTGGAGTGCTGAAAGCACTTGGGTAAGGTGTGATGTGTTAACACTGGGCACACCTGTAGAATCCTTTTTCCAGCAATGAGACAGAAGTTTCTGCTCTCTTTCATGGGTTGTGGAGGCAACCAGCCAGTGCTGGGACTGCACGATAGCACTAGATAGCACTGGATAGCACGTGTGAGCCAACACGGCCCCAGGGAAGGCCTTCAGAGAAGGGAAGGAGGCGGGGCACTCACCTCCATCGCCTTCATGCTGGTGACTTCCACCCCACACCTCTGGCCTCGTTCCACCAGTTCACTGCCGTAGGCATCCATGACAACTATGATTTTAAGGCCTGGTATTAACTTATTTTCTACACCCTCTAATAAGAGTTTGGCCTTCTCTGGCTTGTCAACAAAAACCAGAGAGAGTTCAGCTGTAAATGAAGAGATACAATGAAGAATAAGCTCTGGGATGTTAAAAGATTCACTCTGTCATATCCAGCACAAGGATACTTGAAGTACTACATTCTTTGAATAAAAAGGTAGATATATATTTACATGTAAAATCTTTGTCAAATCAAATGTGAGCAAATGTAAAGTCACTGAACCTAACCAATAACTATGCCAATAATCCAGGCAAAGATCACAGACGTACCTTTGTTGACTATGTACGTGATGGCTTCATTTCCAAGGGTATCATAAAGTGGAACGATCACCATCGAATAAGCAAAGCATCCTTGTTCAATAATCACCCACTAAACAAACAGTAAAAGTCAGGGAGAGAAAACAGGATGTCATCATGTAATCAATAAGGAGAACAATACTCAAGAGAGATTCAAAGTGAAAACATTTGACGCAGCAAAATTAACATCTGTGTTAGCTACTACTCTGTGCCAGGTGCTATAAGGGATTCAGAATGAGAACAAAACACCTGCCCCCTTCTTAAAAAGAAATTAAGGCCAGGCACACTGACTCACACCAGTAATCCCAGCACTTTGGGAGGCCAAGGTTGGGGGAATCAGTTGAGCCCAGGAGTTCAAGACCAGCCTGGGCAACATGGCAAAACCCTGCCTCTACAAAAGTTATCTGGACATGGTGGCACACACCATGTCGCAGCTACTTGAGAGGCTGAGGCAGGAGGATTGCTTGAACCCAGGAGGTTGAGGCTGCAGTGAGCTGTGATCACACCAGTGCACTCCAGCCTAGGTGACAGAGTGAGATCCTGTATGTATGTATGTATGTATGCATGTACAAAGAGAGGGAGGGAGGGAGGGAGGGAAGGAAGGAAAGAGAGAGAGAGAGAAAGAAAGACGAGAGGACAGAGAGAGAAAGAGGAGAGATTGAGAAAGAAAAGAAAAAAGAAAGGAAAGGAAAGGAGAGAAAGAGAGAAAGAAAGATAAATTAAAATCCGCCTGAAGAATTGAGGCAAATATGTTAAAAGATAATTAGCAATAATTATTAGACAGGGACTGACCCAGAGATAAGAAAGCCCACCATCGGCCAAGGTAGCTACAGATGCTACTGGGAGGGTGTAACTGAGATTGCCTTTGGAAAGAGAAAGAAAGAGAGAGAGAGAGACAGAGACAGAGGGAGGCAGGGAGATGCTAACAGAGGGGATGGCAGGATCAAAAGCAGGGGTAGTGAGAGCGATCTGACTGGCACAGATGGTTCTGGCTGGAGAGCAGGGAGCAGCCACTGAGAGTTTCTCAGCAAAACAGCCGCTGTGGGGCTCAAGGAAGACCCCTCTGGTAGCAGGGCACTGTATGCCCTGGAATAGGGGAAGAAGTACCTTGTCTAGCAGCAAAACTGTTTTGATAAAATTCCTCTAGAAAAGTGCAGGAAAGAAGTGAGACAATAACTGGCCACACTGCCACATGCAAGAGGCAGTAAGATGTGTCTGAAGGCACTGGCCACATAGCCACTTGCCCTACCTAATGGACAAAGGTGAAAGATCACTCTTTCACTACCATACCCAGGGGTACCCCACTGCCTCTGGCTGCACCTTTCTAATGAAATCATCTGCAGAACTCTGACACACAGGACAGAAAAAGGCACAGCCGGGGGAAGGGGGCACAACCCACTCACATCCACTTGGCCTGGAACTAGGCTTCTGAGTTTCGGTTTTTTCCCAGAAGGAATTTTCAGCCAACAACATAGAGATCAGGTCCCAGCTCCTTAGGCACATGTGACGCATAAGGAAGGCTGTCTTTCCTGCCACTCCACCACATGAAAATGCTCCACTCCCAGACACAGGTGTGAATGTGGGCATTCCCTTGGCCTCCCCGCCCCTATTTCCTTCGAGATTCTACTCAGGTGCCACCTCCAGGGAGCCCTCCTTGACTGAGCTCCCATAATCCTTCTGCCCTGCGCCCACACTTACCACTTGACAGAGAAAGCACCGGTGTTTAGGTCTGTCTTGCCTTATGTGGTACCTCAGGAAGAGAGGCCGAGTCACTGTGCTTTGTTACCCCAACACAGTGTCTGACATATAGTGGGTGCTCAGCAAACATTTGTTGAATGAACTCATAAATACAGGAAGGAACCTATTTCTTATTTGTTTTGCAGTTCTAGATTCATGATAAAATTCCATCAAAACAAACATTTTGATGTGTTCATTTGGGATGAAAAAAACTAAATTCTACAAGCCCAGTCACAGTCCAGTTGTGGAGAATGCTGTTTTCCCCTTGAAAGACCACAAAACTCTAAGAAGCCATCTTTATTTATAAAAAAAAAAAAAAAAGTCAGTAGCACAGGGATTGAGTCAGCATGTCTTCTGGACACAAACAGGTATAAGAATAAATTCGATTTCTTCAAGCCAGATGCTTCCATTTTTCTAAGCCAGCTAGATCTACTAATCTGTTGAGTCTTACCATAAGCAATACTTCCAAAAGAGCTGCTCATTTAAACTCAGTTTCTGATATGTTTTGGCTGTGTCCCCACCCAAATCTCAACTTGAATTGTATCTCCCAGAATTCCCACGTGTTGTGGGAGGGACCCTGGGGGAGGTAATTGAATCATGGGGGCTGGTCTTTCCCATGCTATTTTTGTGATAGTAAGTTTCATGAGATCTGATGGGTTTATCAGGGGTTTCTGCTTTTGCTTCTTCCTCATTTTCTCTTGCCGCCACCATGAAAGAAGTGCCTTTCACCTCCTGCCATGATTCTGAGGCCCCCCCAGCCATGTGAAACTGCAAGTCCAATTAAACCTCTTTTTGTTCCCAGTCTCAGGTATGTCTTTATCAGCAGCGTGAAAATGGACTAACACACTTTTACACACTGGTTTACAGAAACCGTGCTGGGCTTAGACCACCAATGACAGACTGCCCAAAGGAAGGCTGGCTAGCAGTGAGTACTGTCCCCATCACCCATGGTATTTTAAACTCTAGAAACCAACCAGAGGGAAAGCCTCATACCTTTCAGAAAGGAAAAAAAGGAACTGCTACTGACAAAAATGTATCTAAGTCTCTCTATAACTTATTAGTGCCATTTTTCTAACCACAGAGGTGACTCTTAAAGTAAAAAGACTCCTTTGTTAGTTATCTGTTCTAAGGATTTTATTTGGGAACCTGGTTTAAAAAAACTAAAATAATCCCCCCAAAAAGGTGATTTCTTTTTTCTCTTAAAGGCGATTAAAAGGCCCTGGTTCAGGTTTTCCTTTCTTTTTTTTTTGAGACGGAGTTTCGCTCTTGTTGCCCAGGCTGGAGTGCAATGGCACAATCTTGGCTCACCGCAACCTCTGCCTCCCAGATTCAAGCGATTCTCCTGCCTCAGCCTCCCAAGTAGCTGGGATTACAGATGTGTGCCACCAGGCCTGGCTAATTTTGTATTTTTAGTAGAGATGGGGTTTCTCCATGTTGGTCAGGCTGGTCTGGAACTCCCGACCTCTGGTGACCCACCCACCTTGGCCTCCCAAAGTGCTGGGATTACAGGCGTAAGCCACTGTGCCCGGCGGCCCTGGTTGAGGTTTTCATATGTGTAACTTTCTAAGGTGTAACGTAAAGCTATACTTTTAGTAGAAATCAGACTACAAAATCTGGTCTCTAGCAGAAGTTAGGCTCTTATATCTGAGAATTCTCAAAATCATGCACAGCAAGTACCTACTGGTTCATACCTCAGGTCTATTTTGAGCAAAGATGCCAATGAACTGATCTGGGGTGGTCTTGAAGCCCTTCTGGATCAGTGCTGAGCCTATGCACTCCGACAATTCTGCAACCTAAAATGGAGAGGAAAAAGTCAGAAGCAGCATTGGGCCCCAACTCCAGAAACAAAGCTGACCAGACGGCAGGCTTGTATCTCAGCCAGCAAGCAATGCTGCACACAGAAAGGGAGAGGGAACATGCAGGTATTCCTTTATTGATAGATTTTTTGGTAAAACACAAGGTTTTATTCACAAGAAATCAGAATTAAGAGAACTGACCGCAGGGTTCCTTCTGCAAAGCAAATTAATCTTATCCCAATGGCTGCAGGTCACAGATAATTATATGGCAGGGCTATTTATACATTTTTTTCTATTTTAGTTTTATACAATTTAAAAAATAATAGAGAGATGGATTTTTTTTATTTATAAAGCAGCCAAAACTTGCTTATTTGGTATAAACACAGAAACAGCAACTTTTGAGAGACCTATAAAAAATAAGAGCAAGCTCTTATCCTTAAGTTCTACAATTCCATTCTTGAGAATGTATTCTTAGGAAACAATTCAAACTCAGGAGGAGGTTTTTAAAAGCCTACATACAGGCCAGGCACCGTGGTTCACGCCTATAATCCCAGCACTTTGGGAGGCCGAGGCAGGCAGATCACTTGAGGGAGTTCGAGGCCAGCCTGGCCAACATGGTAAAACCCCGTCTCTACTGAAAATAAAAAATTAGCCAGGCATGGTGGCGTGAAACGGTAATCCCAGTTACTCAGGAGGCTGAGGCAGAATTGCTTGAACCCAGGAGGCGGAGTCTGCAGTGCACTGAGATCACCCCACCGCACTCCAGCCTGGGTGACAGGCGAGACTCCATCTCAAAAAAAAAAAAAAAAAAGCCTACATATAAACAATATGCAAATATTTCAAAATTATTGTATTAAAAATCTCTAGGGTAAAAAACCTAATCACGGCTGGATGACTAAGTAAATGATGGTAAATCACTAAGAAAATGCTACATAGTAAATATTATAATTATGAAAACTATATCAAACTTAGGACAATATTACAATGATAAGCGACACATGTAAATATAAAAATGCATATTATAATAACTAAGTAAAAATTGATAGGTTTGCAAAATTCAGCAGGGTTATCCTATCCTCTCCCTGTTCCTACCCCAAATAAACTAAAATTTTTAAAAAATCTTAAACTTTGCAGTTCTTTTCTTTTCCTTTTTCTTTTCTTTCTTTCTTTCTTTTTTTTTTTTTGAGACATAGTCTCACTCTGTTGCCCAAGCTGGAGTACAAGGGCATGGTCTTGGCTCACTGCAACTTCCTCCTCACGGGTTCAAGAAATTCTCCCTGCCTCAGCCTCCAGAATAGCTGGGATTACAGGCACCTGCCACCACACTCAGCTAATTTTTGTATTTTTCAGTAAAGACAGGGTTTTGCCATGTTGGCCAGGCTGGTCTTGAACTCCTGACCTCAGGTGATCTGCCCCCATCGGCCTCCCAAAGTGCTGGGATTATAGGCGTGAGCCATACCGTGCCTGGCCTGGAGTTATTTTCTTTATTCTCAGTTCGCAAATTCTCAAGAGTACTCTTAAAGCACACCCATACCCGTAGGAAATAAGGCCATACCTACTCCTGGCCTGGAACCCTACTGGTTCTGGGCCTTGGCACCATCCTGGCCCTGCCTATGAGGAACAGACTGATCGTGGTAAGGTGACAATAGGATGACACAAACAGGCTCATTACTACTCTCTCCTTCACAGACGAGTTCAAAAGTCTTGGTTGCATTTAAGGAATCAGAGCCTGAGAAATGCCTGCAATTGGATGCTATATAGCTGGTAAATATGATTGAATAATACACGCACATTTATATTTCTAGATCGGTCATACATTCTTAAAAAAAAAAAAAACAACCCTTTAAGGCATTCCTAGCCACCAAAAGGTCATATTCATTGGATGATTGAAAAAAAAAAAGATTTGAATGTACAAATCCAAAGTTGGCTTCAGTTTTGTATCTTCACCTGCTTCCAAATGAAGTGTGCAAGTCATAGATTCACACCTTCAGAAACCCCAGTGATTTTCAATCTGCCTTGAAAACGCCTATCTGCAATGGACGTGTCTTCTCTCTTCCAGCCACTAAACAACAGAAGTAACCCAGGAGGCACAGAGGATTCCATGATGCCTCAGGACCATCACACACAACACACACATGTTCAACACACACAGGCTGTTCTTACACTTGTGAAAATGAGGGATCCTGGAAACTACTATTTGTGCAAGAAACTACTATTTGGCTCTGACAGGACAGAATAAAAATGGGAAATTCTTCCAATCATGTGAGATACTGCTCCTAGCTCCTTCTACAGGGGAGGTGTGAGAAGTTGCTTCCCCTTCTCTTGAGAGACAGATGAACACCTCTCAAGCAAAGCCTTCTGCATCCTGTCGACCCCAGAGGACGGACGGGGAGAAATCATGCACTTCAGTCTGAGAAGAACCAACAAGCACTACTGCAGGAGTGTGGCTCCGAGGCTGCAGAGAACGATCCCTTCCACAGACGCACCCCAAAGACACCAGCTCCTAAGCTGCCCTTCACACAAAACCCAGAAGGAGGAAGTGCATTTGTATTCATGAATCCACATGATTACCTGCCCCTAGAGCAGAAGGGGGGCCAGGGACGGGAGCCTTTCCTGGACAGCTGTGTGGAAGCAGCAGGCAGCAGAGCTGGCATGTCTGGAGCACGTGCCTGTCCCGGGGTGCTGTGTGGACTGGGGAAGAGCTGTGGCACCCACATTCATTGTAATCATGATAAAAAAAAAAATAAACAGCAACGTCTTCCTGCACTGCTACTGCCACTCATGAGCCGCTGTTTCAACAGCTGTAGCCGTCGATGGGTGGGGACTAGAGACCAACAAGGGCCACCATACTCAGATCCCAGCTTCCTTTGTGCTTATACAGTAACACAAGTGCCTTCCCCGAACATCTGTGTTCCTCCCTACAGCTGCCTGGGGGTAAGTGTCACACAGGTGGTGAGTTGGCCAAGGACAGCTTTGAGGGTCAGCAGCACGCACTAGGAAAGCCTACACAAGAGGCTGCAGGCCTTGCTTCTGGTCCTGGTTCTGCCACTAACCAGCTATGACCTTGGGTGAGTCACCTCTTTTCCTGAGACAGGTCCTCCTCATCTGTGAAATGAAGACGTATTCCCACGTTCCAGCTTCTGAGTTTTTCTAGTACCCCTCAAGTGGAGAGAAATAATGCTATGCCGCCAGGGGGACCGGGAGAGTTTCTAGAATTTTATCTTACAAATTATACTTGACTTCACAATGTATCCACATCAGCTTTGAAATACAATGCTTTGAACCACCTGTTAAATTCCTTAACTTGTTCTCCCCAAACCTTTGTGTCAAGTTTCTCCTTGGATGCCCCATGCTTACGGCAAGGCTCTGAGCTGGTCCAGCACATACACTCTGGAGAAACCTTCCGGCTCCAAGAATTCACATACAGAAGCACCCCTGCTTGCAAGAGGAGTCCACAGAGCCTGTCTCATACAAACTCACCTGTTTATATGAAAGCCATTCATAGGGTTGGTCTGGTTTCCGAGAGCCTAAACAAGGGCCATTATCTAAAAAAAGAGAAAAAACAACAGATGGGCTGAACGTACATAAATATTCCTAGATTTTAATTTGTATCCCAACCCCACTCTACTAAACATCAGCTAGACTCTACTTTAGTCCTCAGATAAGAAATGGCGGCTTCAGATTGGAAATGTTTTCTCCCTCAGTTTTGGTCTGATTTTGTCTTTGCTTGTTTATTTCTGTTTTGTTTAAGTGGGGCAGGAGAGGGGGACAGAGGGGAGAAAAGGCAATATCCAACTCTTAAGGGCACTTAATTTGTGATTCCTCTTTAACACCCTACTGGTTTAGACCAGGAGTCAGCAGATGAGTGGTAAAGAGAAGCTGCTGTAGTGGTAAACAGATACCTTTTCAGAAGAGGTATTCAGCAAAACTTTTCAAGAAGTCTAAAGCATTCTAACTCAGAATACGGAAAGGAAAATATAATTCTTTATGTGTCCAAATTTTGATGACCAAAGGTATCAAGAATTACCTGGAATCCTGGTTACATGGGTGAAGTCATGATTGCAGAAAAACAAAAACAAAGAAAAGATGCAAAATGAGGTGACGTGAAGCGGTATCTGTGAAGCAAAAGTTAGGAAATACCGAGATGTTTCCCGATTCCTATTCAGGTTTCAAAGAAGCAAAAGGGGACCATAGTGCATCTGGCTTTAGCATGTTAGGTCTGAGTGTTCGTGAGGAGGCTCTGATTTGACGTGAGGACCTAAAGAAGTAGGATGGAAGGCAGGGCTGGCCCCATCACACAGATCATGCCCCAGACAACGGCAGTGTGCTGCACGTGCAGATTCAGGAATCAGCCACGTGGCTGAGGAGGACGCAGGCTGGACACACTGACTTCTTTGCCATCCCTAAAAACAGTCCTGATGAAAACAGGAAGAGCTATTCTCGGACCCTCTCCAATTTACAGAGACTGTAACAAGCACCATACAAGATGAGTCCAATCAGATGTTGCTTCCAGATGGGAAAAAAATTGCACTAGCCATATGAAATGATGCGATTTTATTCCTCAAAAACAGAGACGGGCACACTGCAGCCAAGGGCCAAATCAGGCCCACTGGCTGTTTTTGTAGACACAGTGATAGTGGCACACAGCCACACTCATTCATTTTTGTTCTGTGTGAGGCTGCAGTTGAGTAGTTGCAACCAAGACCATATGGCACCAAAGCCAAAAATATTTACTACCAGGCTTTTTACAGAAAACATATGCCAGCTCCAGCTCTAGAACTAGCCGTTAAGCTGCAGGCTCACCAGGGGAACTTGATACTATACCAGGTTCTATTACACCCAGGCTCTAGAATTTTTTATTCAGTTGAATAGGGATGGGGCCTGGGCCTCAGTATTTTTTAGAAGCTCCCCGATGGCACAAAAGTGCAGCTAGAGATGAGAGCCACTGAGAAGCAGGGAGCTCAATCTTTATAAATGGCTTCCTTGGTGCAGTTTTAAAGTACTAGGTTTAAAAACTCTAGGCGGGCTGCTTCTATCATTCAACAAACTTCTGACCCCTTATCCAAGTGCTGGGTCTTGCTCTTTTGTTTCAGTTTAATTCTACAGTAGCCTAAAAAAATCAAAGCCTAGAATAAAAAGATCTTCTGGGGGGGAAAAAAAAAAGGAAGCAAATCGAGACCTGCAAAGCAGCTCCCTTCAATGAGTACAGATCAAGAAGACTGGACATACTTTCCTTCACCTTCTCTGACACATCCATAAAAGGACTTTCATTTTCCAGGGGGAGCAAGCGACCAAAGAAACGTTATGTGACTTGTCTTCAGATCAGAGGAGAGTCAAAAGCATAATGTAAGTCACCATGCTCCTCAATGAATGTATATACATTTACATGTATACAGCAGGTCCTCAAATAACGGCATTTCATTTGCACGTTCTCCCCACATCTATGTGGTTTTTCCTGGGAACTCTGGGTTCCTCCCACATCCCAAAGCTGTGCCTGTGAGGTGAACTGGTGCATCTCTACGGTCCTAGTGAGTGTGGGTGAGCGGAGTGAGTGTGTGAGTGTGAGTGGGTGTGAGTATGAGTCTCCCTACGATGGGAGGGTGTCCTGGCCAGGGCAGTTCCCACCTGACATCCTGAGCTGCCCAGATGGGCTCCAGCCGCCCATGACCCTTAACTGGAATAAACAGGTAAATATCTTACTTATTTTTATCAATTGTTCCTAAATGTCTGTATCGCTCATATTTATTTCATGTTTAACATAAGAAGTGTGGTCTTTATTTAGAAGTTTGGTGATGTTTTTGTGACTAGAAATACGCTGTGGGAATTTAACTCTTGTTCGTATCAATTAACCTGTGGAAAAAATTGGTTTCATTATAGTCGTTTTCAAGTTGCAGTTTCCAAGAACCTATCAAAGACATTAACTGAGGACTTACCGTATACGTGCTCTGTGGTGGTGGTAAAGCGCACACACACACACACACACACACACACACACACACACACTGTTTCATGTGCCATATGTTAGGTTGATCCACCTGATGGATATTTACTATCACAGACAAACCCTGACCTTGACACCAACTTTGAAAATGTTCATAAATTAAATAATACACAAGTAAGCTTGCTTTTCCTTTGTAATAGGGCTTAATGCACGTGCTATGGGAACACTGGGACAAACTCGCCAAGCTGAGACATCCAATGTTACCAGTGTCAAGTAAAAAACAATAGTCACTTTTTTTTTTTTTTTTTTTGAGACGGAGTCTCGCTCTGTCACCCAGGCTGGAGTACAATGGTGCAATCCTGGCTCACTGCAACCTCCACCTCTCCGGTTCAAGCGATTCTCCTGCCTCAGCCTCCTGAGTAGCGGGGGTTACAGACATGCACCACCACACCCAGCTAATTTTTGTATTTTTAGTAGAGACGGAGTTTCACCATGTTGGTCAGGCTGGTCTCGAACTCCTGACCTCGTGACCTGCCCGCCTTGGTCTCCCAAAGTGCTGGGATTACAGGTGTGAGCCACCAGGCCTGGCCAATAGGCACTTCTTGAGTGCATATTACATGCAACGTATCATGAGGGATAGAGCCAGCAATACCACATGGTTCCTGACCATAAAAAGATTACAATGTAGCTAGCAGTGAGTGGCCCAAATAAAAGCTAAGCATCAGAGGATTTAAATAACAAAGCACAGATTCCAAGACCATTTTTAGAGAAGTACCTGGTACAAGCAAAAATGAAGTGGCTAAAATAGAAAGAGGGGTGGAGAAACCAGAGGTACTCCCTCCTTCACTGAGGATGCATTAGTGGGGCGTTCACTGTGTGCCAGGCACTGTCAGTGCTGTGAAAAGAGATGACTGATAGCCACCCTGTTCTCAAGGAGCTCGGGCTAGGGGGGCAGAATGCCAGGTGAACACCTCTGTGCCATCAGGAGTTATGCAGAAAGAATATAATGTGCTGGGAGGGAAAAGGGAAGAAATGCTTCACTCGGAGGTAGGGGATGAAAATGATAGACTAGGAAGGTTTTAGAGAAAAGGTGAAATGCAGTGAGTTTTGTAAGATTAAAGAATACATCAAGCACCCAGGCTGGGGGTAGAAAGAGACTTTATGATCAAGAAAAAGAAGTGCACGGCCGGGCATGGTGGCTTGAGCCTGTAATCCCAGCCCTTTGGGAGGCCGAGGTAGGTGGATCACCTGAGATTGGGAGTTTGAGAGCAGCCTGACCAACATGGAGAAACCCCATCTCTATTAAAAAATACAAAATTAGCTGGGCGTGGTGGTGCATGCCTGTAATCCCAGCTACTCAGGAGGCTGAGGCAGGAGAATCACT
The DNA here is from genome assembly GCF_028858775.2 of Pan troglodytes. Taxonomy (NCBI): domain Eukaryota; kingdom Metazoa; phylum Chordata; class Mammalia; order Primates; family Hominidae; genus Pan; species Pan troglodytes. The sequence goes on from NC_072401.2 coordinate 186,429,126, forward strand.
TGAACCCAGGAGGTGTAGGCTGCGGTGAGCCAAGATCATGCCATTGCACTCCAGCCTGGGCAACAAGAGCAAAACTCCGTCCAAAGAAAAAAAAAAAAAAGTGCACAAGTCTGGGCATGGTGGCTCACACCTGTAGTCCCAGTGCTTTGGGAGGCTGAGGCAGGAGACTCACTTGAGGTCAGAAGTTTGAGTCCAGCCTGGGCAACATAGCAAGACCCCATTTCTAAAAAACAAAATAGAACTGCACAAAGCCTCAGGGCTAGGGGAGAGCAGAGGTAGTCGTGGCTCTGCAGGAAGTTCAGTATGACCTGAGGGCCCTATACAGGAGGCCTGGGAGGGACAGAGGCTGGAAAGGAGGTATGCTGGATATCACAGGGTTTCTTACACTACAGTTAATAATTAAGGGTAATCCCATGAGCCAACATTTCCCAAGTATCTTTAACAGAACACTGCCATCCTGGGATGTCAGTATTTCTTTCTCAAAATATGGGTCTCATGGTCAAGTAAGCATGAAAAGTGCCGGATTGGGCCCAGTTCAACAGACCTCTTTATTGCAGGAAACGTCAGAGCCTATTGTGCACTGGTGTAACATGTGACTCACCATAAAATACAGGATGTGACACTCACATATTTGACCATGGAGCCCCCAGGGCCACAGGGAACATCTAGAGGGTCCAGTGAGCTTTGGGACTGACTCTGGGAAAGTTACAGTGGACACAGTGGGGCCTGAGCGATCCTAAGGAGGCGAAAGATAGGAGCAAATGTGCATTTCTGAAAGGCCACTCGTTCTTCATGAAACACGGCGAGCAGGAGCCACGCAAATGCAGGAAAATGCTTACTTGACACCTGTATTCCCCGCTGGAAACCTTCGTATAATGTTGTGACATCATCATAGAAATACACCAAGGGCTCGTCGCTGTCAAGTAGTGCGGATCTTCGTGCACCACCACTACCCTAACAAAAAAGAAAGGGGGGCAGGTTAGAAGGCAGTGAAACATCTATGCACTGTGGAATGCCTAAATCAAGCTAATTAACATATCCATTCCTTTACATTCTTGTCACTTATCTGTAGTGAGAACACTTAAAATCTATTCTCTTAGTAATTTCAGGTATATGGTACATTGTTATTAACTACAGTCACCAACTAATAGTGAACATAGTCACCATTTTTATTAAAAATAGATGTCCTGAACTCGTTCCTATTATACACCATAAATACACATAATTTGTATTTGTCCATTAAAAAATAAAAAGCTTAAAAATTAAATATAAAGTCTAATATGCCCCTGTGGTATCCGCACCCCTCTAGGCGGCCACCTGCGGAACAGCTGCCCAGTGAGTGAGTGCTGAAAGACTGCAGTGCAAGATGTGCTGATGTAAACCAATCATTCGCCTGGAGGTAAACACAGGCTTCGGGGAACCACGGCTAAGTCAGAAAGATGCCTGAAGAGAGAAAACAGGTTTACAGACCTACAAGTGCTGGTCCTGCCGGATAAGGCCAAAGAGAGCAAGAGAAGAGCCACAAACTGCCACCACTACACACATTGACAGTTCTCAAGCCAGTGCCATCCACAGCACAGAGGACTGATCCTGTTCAGCTCTGGTGGAAATGAAACCCCATTTGGTTATACTTCTAAAATGTTACCTATATTCTTTTTGAGACTATTTCCACTACTTTATCTCCTCACCAAGCGCAATATCATCTGTTAGAAACTTCACTTTCTTGCATAGCATCTCTAACAGTTAAAATCATCAGCTACAACAGTTAAAATCATCAGCTCTGCACATATGCATGTGCAGAGACAGGTCTTTATTAGTTTTAGGTGCAACATTTATAGGTGTGCAGATTTGACATCGCTGTGCACCTTTCTCTAAGTCGTCTTCATCTGTTAGCTTCCTGAGTATATTTGCTATGTGCAAGAACTCCTAATGATGGATAAGGCGGCAGGGCCTAGCCTCTCACAGTAGCAGCAGTAGTCTTTACAGGTAGCAGGTCTCCAATGTGAGCTGCTGAGTCCTCTGGGGCCAAAGGACACTGTAAGGCATCCAGACATCCACAGAAAGCCAAAAAGCACTCTTTAGAGACTGATAAATAAAAGCTCAGTGACTACGACGTTAGAGCCTACCTTTTTTTTTTTTTTTAATTTCAGAGAGGGGCCTTCACTTTTACAACAGTCTGGAAACCCTTGGAGAAATTAGACTGTGATATGATAACTTCTGGTACCAACAGGAGAGAGCTGTCCAAAAGTGGAAGAGATCATTTCTGGCTTAAGGTGTGATGAAACAAAACAGGAGACACCAAAAAGAAGTGTGGAAAAGCTAGGTCTCAGAGTAGGGCGGCAGGCTGAGGAGGGCAGCGCTGAGGAGGAAGTGGATGGGTGCCAGGGGGTGAACTCACAGGGAGACCCTTTAGAAGGCGATGACTGCCTGATCTGTTTCCATGGACTCTTCTATTTTTATTAGGATTATCCATTTCTCTTCCTACAAGCTCTTTTGCTTTTTGTCCACCCTTAAGTTATAATGTATATACTGTTTAAAAAACATTTAAGTGATACAGAAGTATATCAAGGAAAAATGATTACTATTAGTAGTTTGGTAAATTCCTCCCAGTCTTTTTTTTATGCTTATACATTTATAGACATTCTGTCAATATCTACTGTGTGCTACATATGTGTATTTCACTCTTGATCCCAAACTGCGAATAGTTTTCTGGAGTAAATATGACCTAATCATATCTTTTAATCATCACAATGTCTTCTCTCTCGGCAGAAGCTTTCTAACACCTATGGCTGTGATTCCAAACATACTTACTAACTACAGCACGCTACTTTATAAAGCAAAAACGTTATTCTTTGTGTGCATAAGAATGGGAGAATATCTTTGCGTTAGTGTCACACATTATTGTTACTTAATCGCTGAGTCTGTTTTCTTTTCTGTAAAATGGAGACATCATGAGTCCACTTCCAGGGTTATTTTTTGTTAAAGAGGAAATTTCCTGTAAAATATGATTGTGTAGAATATTACTTGTGCACCCAATAACATGCTCTAACTACAGTACAAGTCCTCCATCACCTCAATCTTGACTCCAACAAATAGCCTGAAATTCAGAAGCAATTTTGTGGCTTTGTAGTGAATATCAGAAGCCTTTTCAACCCATGAAGCCACCAAACACACCGAAGGCACCAAGGCTAAGGTAGGAAGAGAAAGGGGGAAAGGACAAAATGATAGAAAACAGGAAGAATGAGAGGGTGTGAAAAGAGATAAGAAAAGTACCAAGTATGATGGTGAAGTGTGGTTGTCTCAGCATGGCCTAGAGATACAGGCAGCCTGGCCGCCCGAAAAGTACCAACTATGATGGTGAAGTGTGGTTGTCTCAGCATGGCCTAGAGATACAGGCAGCCTGGCCGCCCGAAAAGTACCAAGTATGATGGTGAAGTGTGGTTGTCTCAGCATGGCCTAGAGATACAGGCAGCCTGGCCACCCGTAAAGTACCAAGTATGATGGTGAAGTGTGGTTGTCTCAGCATGGCCTAGAGATGCAGGTGGCCTGGCCGCCCACAGGGAAGTCCTCACGATGCTCTGCTTACAAAGGTGCCTTCTATACCTCTTGACACAACAGAAATGCATTCATGGTCTTTTTCAGTGCTCTCTCTTCAAAAGCAACACCACTTTCTGCACTCTGCAGAGGAGTTCCCCTAGCTGTGAATGGGCAGATGGGGATAAGGTGAACAAGACACAAGCTTGTTCTGAAGGAGCCCACGTCTTCTCTCTAAGTGACCACAGGGACTCCAGGGAACCCTGGCTGAGCAGAAGAGTGCAGGGAGAGTCAGGATGAACAGACAGAAGCAAGCCTGAAATCTCAGGTGCACAGGCTCATTCTAGAGCCAAGGTTCTCAAAGTGTGCTCTGCGGAACACCTGGCACTGGTTAGGAAAGCAAATCACACCAGACCTGCTGAATCCAAAACTCTGAGGATGCGATCCAGCAATCTGTGCTTTAAGAAGCCCTCCAGGGGATGCTAAAGTTTGAGAAGCACCTTCCTAGGGACAGCAGGTTTCCAGCAGGGAAGTTTTCAGCAGGGAAGTGGTGAGGATGGGCTAATGGGTTAGAAAGAAATCTACAAGAAGTGTAAGCAGTGTGTGGAACAGGAGGGAGGGAAGAGACTGGGGAGAAACCAACTCCTACAGACCTGGATACGGCAGTGGGAGTTGGGAGCCGGGAAGGACCAAGGCACTGGGCGTGCTGCAGCACTCAGGAATAGGATTTGACAGGTAATGGGGTGTAAGCAGAAAGAAGGAGGGCTGAGAAGAAAAACTGTCCCCTTTAATCAAATAGAAGACTGGGTACTGGGGGTAGGCTTCAGAAAAGAGATGAAGGTTAGCTTTAGACATACAGAGACCATATCCCTTCAAGACAGGTCAACCACCTTGGTCAATGTCCCAAATTTTATTTTGAGAACCACTGCTCTGGAGGACCATTTTATAACAAACTTTTAGCTAAATAATTTTTTAGTTAGGTTTAAGTTTTTGGTGGTGTATAATCTTCTGGAATCCGAGAAACATGGAGGCAAACAAGCTAAATCAAAGTTAAAGAAGTGAATGATATCCCCAATAAAGCAACATCTTGACATGTAACCTGGGGCAAGATATTTATTATTACCCTAATTAGCAATTAGAATAATGAGAAAAGCTTGAAAATGAAGCAGTAAATGAGACATCTGCCAAAAGGAGACACTAATTGAAGGCTCGATGATACGGGATAAAAGGTCACACTGTCACTCAGTTGTCAGACATAACTGTAATTTCAAGAAAGGGGGTTGAATAAGAAGGGGAAGGGCACAAAACATTAGGATCTGTGCTTCAAAATCTGTGGCTCTATGAAAAGACCACACATTCTAATAATGAATTTTTTTTTTTCCCCGAAACAGGGGCAGGCTCTGTCGCCCAGGCTGGAGTTCAGTGGCATTATCAGAGCTCACTGCCGTCTCAACCGTCTGACTGAGCTCAAGCAATCCTCGCACTTAGCCTCCTGAGTAGCTGAAACCACAGACACGTGCCACCTCGCTTGGCTAATCTGTTTATTATTTGTAGAGGCAAGGTCTCACTATGTTGCCCAGGCTGGTCTCAAACTCCTGGGCTCAAGGGATCCTTCCGCCTAGGCCTCCCAAAGTATTGGGATTACAGGCATGAGCCACTGCGCCTGGCCCAGTGTTGCTATTTTTTGAACAAAAATGCTATATTTAAAACTGGGTGTTAGCAACCTTAGTTATATCTACATAAGCAAGGGGTTGCAAGCTGAGTGCTGGGAAGCAAAGCTGTAACAATTGGAGTCTAAAATGCTTGTAGGTTTTACAAGACAGAATAACTTCAAAAGCTGGGGACTTAAATACTATATTAGATAAGTCCACGTAGCTATTTCTAGGGACGCCTATTTAAATGAAAAATAGCTTAAATTTGGCCCTTATGGCCTTCTGACATAACCTACTGATCAGCAGGCAGTGTGTGGAGGTCGCTTAGGCTCAAGAAACAGGGCAAGCAAAGCAGACAACCCCAGCTGAATGTGTAGGAAATCAGTCATGAGCCAGCGAGTCAGCAGGCATTATGAGTCTTTTATTCCTCTTGCTATAGACCTCTCTAATGTGGTTACATAGTGTTCCCAGTTAAAAAAAAAAAAAAAAGATGGTGAGTCAAACCCACTACAGTGAAATCGGTGGTCATGAGTATATTCCGCAACATCTCTACAAGCTCAGGTTCCTCCTGAGGTCAGTCTCCCCACAAGGGCTGAATTAGGCAACAAGTTCAAGTTCCCCTTGGGGGCAGGAAGGGCAGGAAAACCGTGAACATCTGCATATCAAAGGTTTCCAAGGCCAGAACTCTCACCAATATTTGACTAACAGGAACACGATGGCCAGTTATTTTGTGCCACTCCCCTATTTAAGTGCAAAAGCAAATGATGCCGTTGAGGATTTCTTGGGGGTAGAGAAGCCCAAGCTTTACCACTCATAGACTCATTCATCTCCATCTCCAAATGGGCATCTGCCAGCCATAGCAGTTAAATGCCCCTTGTGTTGCTATTGTTTATGCAGGAGAGGGATAGGGAGGTGGACGCAGGGCAGAAGGGAGAAGGGAGAGTGAGAGGAGGGAAAGGAGCAGAAGGGGGAGAGGCAGGGCCAAGTAACTTCTAAAGAGACTGCCAAAGACGTGGCTGGGTTCTAATGCGGGATATCTCTAGGGTGCAAAGAAGCATGTAGTACCACAGTCCGGGGGTAAAAATGATTCCTTTTTGTTCCTTCTAATACCTAACACGTGGTCTATACAGCTGTTCCCCTTCAGGATACCCAAATCCAGATGCTCAAGTCCCTGATATAAAATGGCATAGTATTTGCATATAACCTATGCACATCTTTCTGTATACTCTAAATGGTCTCTATATTACTCACAATACCTAATATGATGTAAATAAGTAGCTGTTATACCGTATTGTTCAGGGAATAATGACAAGGAAAAAATGTCTGGCAATGTTCAATAGACAAAACCATCCATTTATTTCCATGGAATATTTTTAATCCATGGATACAGAGCGCCAACCGCATCCTTCTCAGCATTTACATTTTACACACATCTTAGCCTGCTCAGAACTCCGTCATGTGCTTCTTTTTGTAAACAGACACAAAACTACTTTTCCATCCAGTGACCTTTCAGAGAGGAACTCTGGCCATCAATTCTCGTATCTAGCAGCCTACATCTTTGATGTATTACACTAGGTGTTTTAAAGGCCAGCCCCTGGGCAACTCCCCCTCCACAATAATTTCTAAATGACAATGGACAGATATTTTTAAAATTCCCAGATTCCCCCCAATACAGTGAACTGTAAATGTCACAAGGTAACAATGAGGCCTCACGCTCACTATTCATACTCACTATTGAACTAGCTGACTTCCCAAGATCCTTTCCTCCCAGCTGAGCACAGAAGGGCAGAACTATCCTGACACCGGCGTGCAAGAAAGATGGAAGGTGAGTGAATGTGTATGGAGCCTGCTAGAGGCCAGCCCCTCTCCAGATGAGGAAGCTCAGACTTGGGGGGCCGCTTCCCTTCTCAGTCCCATGTCCACCACATAGTGGAGCAGAGCTTCGAACCCAGCTCAATGAGACATCCAGATATGTCAAGGTTTGCTTGACGGTTCACAGGCAGGTCCCAAACATGCCCACACCTCCTTCGTCTGTGTGTGGAGACATCCTTCATCCTTGAGGAGGCGGGGTCCAGGTCACCTGTGCCTGGCTGGGTTTTCTGATTTTTCAACACTTGCTCCTAACCCTCAGAACCTTTTTTCTTTTCATTCCTAGTCCATCTCCAGTTTCCAACTTCCCAGCTCCCCACTATCCCAATCAGAGGATTTGCTGAAGAGGGACAGGGGGTAGGGGTAGGAGGCTGACACGGTACTTCGCAAAACATCTCATCACCAGAAAAAAAATCAGCTGACCACAAACCCGCCTCAATGAAAGGGAAGAAAATTTGAAGTCACAATGTCCAAATTCCTACAAATACACATTGTTCCAGAAAATAGGACTGCCAGTAGAAATTTTACATGCCAACCATTTGAATATACAAGGCATCTGCTTCACTTCTGCCTAGTTCCCCAAAGGGAGCCACGTTCCTATCTACTACCTTTGGTCGGCTTTTGGACAACGGGTGCTGAAGGTGTTTTGTCAAGAAACACAGCCTACGCTGGTCATTTTTCATTTGGCACCAGTTGGTTCCATTTGGCTATTTTTAAACATAAGTAAATATTACAGCACGCATTTCTGTCCTTTATGCGTTTCTGTCATCAAACACGTTCTCTGTTTAATGAAGCCTGTGAGAAGCGACATCATTTGTACAAAATCAAATTGTGTTTTCAGACCTGCTTTATCATATTCCCTATGTATCTGTAGGGACCTTTAGCTTTTTCTTCCTGGGTAAAGAGAGCCCGGAAATAGTTTTTTAAATATAACAATCAACCTCTTTCTTTCTTTAAATTCCTAAGCCAGGCACTTAATACTCCTGTGGCCTGGTCTTGGCATAAAGATCAGAAACTCTGCCTTCAGTTCTCACCCTGCAGGCCACCCCACCCAACCACCACTGCTCATTACCAGCTCTAACACTTTCCCCACCTAATTCAGCCACCTAAAAGCGTCCCTAAGTCAGCAGACAGGTCTTACAGTCTCTTAGAAAGCAACTCAATTGTTTCCTGTAATGGAGATTTGTAAGAAAAAGTAATTTAGCAAGGTTTTTCATAACTTGTTATTAAGAAGCTCATTAAGTTTTAGAAAAGGTGCTCAAGTTACCTCAAGGGATGAAAATGCTGATGTTTGCACCCTGCCAGAATAACATTTCTAAATAAAAACACCCCCTCTAAGCATAGTCTCTCCATCCCAGCTATGCTGGTTAATACTGAGTGTCAACTTGATTAGATCGAAGGATATGAAGTATTGATCCTGGATGTGTCTGTTGAGGGTGTTGCCAAAGGAGATTAACATTTGAGTCAGTGGGCTGGGAAAGGCAGACCCACACTTAATCTGGGTGGGCACAACCTAATCAGCTGCCAGCACGGCCAAAATAAAAAGCAGGCAGAGGAATCTGAAAAGACTAGACTGGCTTAGCCTCCCAGCCCACATCTTTCTCCCGTGCTGGATGCTTCCTGCCCTCGAACATCAGACTCCAAGTCCTTCAGCGTTGGGACTCGGACTGGCTTTCTTGCTCCTCAGTTTGCAGATGGCCTACTTTGGGTCCTTTTGATGGTGTGAGTTAATGCTCCTTAATAAACTCCTATATATCCATCCTATTAGCTCTGTCCCTCTAGAGAACCCTGACTAATACACCACCCCACTGCCCCAACTGCCAGGATTGCTTGCCACAAATGTCCTCAAATGCTGGAATACTTTTCAGGAATTCTCTGAGCACCATGTCAGCAAAGTTGCTAGGGGTAGAATTAAAAGGGGAAATCTTTGCTCCCATCTTCATTTGACCATTTGCACAATTATGTTGCTATCAAGACCATGGAATAACAGGCCATGGGGAATAGTGACCTGGAATCTGCAATCACGTATGGTAATAAATGGAAGTTAATGCCTAAAAACAGCCCAGATTTCCATAAGGATGAAGGATAGGGATGTAACCAGAGCATTGGATCAGGAGATTCTTCTGAAGTCTCACACAGGCTTCTAGTTAAATACACATCGGATAACTGATTTCTGTTCCAAAGCTTCCCAGAGATGAGAATTAGGTTTACATTTACAAATGACTGTAGAAACAGTATTTATTAGGTCATATTTACAAATGACTGCAGAAACCACCAGATGCTACTACTGTTCCTGATACTTGTCCCTTCCTCTCAGTGTTCACCTGATACCTCCCACCTGGTTCAAAATCATTCATCTATTGCCCCCCCTTGCAACTGACTGTGACAGTCCTTCTTCAGACCCATCAGGCTGGTGTCAGTGAGGGCGAGTGACACCACCATCCAACTCAACCCCAGCTGCCCTTTCTGGACAGCTCCCTTCCTGCCCATTCCTGGCAGTTTCCACTAAGGCTTGTCTCTAAATGTCTGCCTCACAGACACGTGTAATCCTGCCCAGATCAACAACAGCTCCCGCTCACAGCGGGCCCCAGCCACTCAAGTCCAGAAGGGTGTCTCGCCGCCCTTAGCGTTTCCACTGGCATTGATCCCTATAGACCCACACTTGCTTTACCTCCACAAGTCTGGTGTGAGTCTTCATAAAAACTTATGAATCAACGAGCTGCTCTCTTCTCCTGCAAAAATTACTTCTCCCAGTTTGCAAGTGGGCCTTTACATGCATACACGTGTGAAGTATGGTTATGTGGAAATGAGGGATTCCACCAGCCACACGGGGAAATCCTACTTGGTAATATGCTCCATATACACCCTCTAAACATGGATGAAGGATGCCAGTCCTTGTTGCAGTGTGCATGTGAGCTGGAGGTCTGTGGTTTGTTCATGCAGGCCATGACACTGAGAAGGCCTCTGGTGGAGTGTGACTTTTGAATTGTAAACCATGCTGTTGATTGAGCATGGCTCCCACAGCCTGGATATGCTGCCTTTAGTTTGCTTCTTCCAAATCCTTACCTGAGAATGAACCCACAGCTGTAGTTCTATGGCATGAAAACAAGTCACTTGCATTGACTGCTCTAGTCTCAAGATGGCTCTCACCCTCTGCCAAGGACAAGGGGTCCGAGCGGTACTTCCTGCTGGCCTGGAGCTCCCTGAGGGCAGCAGCCTTCTCTGCCCTGGTACTGTGCACATCATGCCAGAAAAACTCAAGTCCTTGCTGAGTGAACATAGATCTGATAACTATTCTCTGTGACTTGTGGAGAATGAAACCCAAAGCACCACATCCTCTGTGGCAAGGCTTTATGAAGCACAGGATTAAAATGCTAAAGCAAGTCGCTAACCATATATATGCTAACATATGGATGTATAAATTTCAATCTCTCATGCAAAAGGGCCACCGGCCAGCATGTGACCTGGAGGTCAAGAGATCGTTTGGTGTGGAATTTAGTCATCCAACTAGGAAACGAGATCAGTTATACCCAAGGAACTGGTTCTGTGTATTATAAGATTTGAACCCACGCTGGAACCAAGGTCTGATAACAATCTAAACAGTGAATCTGTGATAGACTAACTGGGTTAGTCACCAGAAGTAAACCTTAATCCAGGTTCTGATATTCTTAAAATTAAGTCTTAGAAAAGACGTGAAGGCATAAAAAAGTTTTTACTTGCTAAAATTTATTCCCTTCTCCAATATCTAAAAACAAACAAATAACACATATCACAGGTTTTTGTTTAAGTACATTATGATCTTGTAGTAGTCAAAAATCTTTCCGAACTAATTTGACCAGTCAGTCATCTCAATGCCCATACCACGGCTCTCATAAGGAGAGGAACTCACATATTCTCTCTGGAGGGTCTCCATCCCGCTGGCTTAGAAGGAGCAGGTGAAGGGCAGATGCCACTTGCATGGGGCTCATCACCAATGGCCCCCTCTGGCAAACAGGGCCACACAGCAGCCATTCCCATTCCCGGGTGACCCTAAGGCCCAGTATCCAAAATTCCAGTGGTTCCCCTCGGTCCAGCGAAACTGCTTCCACAGCAAGCAGCCCTTGAGGATGCCTCCAATCCAGAGCAGGGCCAGGCTGGCTGTGCCAGCGTAGCACTGATTGTGATCATTGGAGTTGTAGCTGCAGACGGAGATAAGGTAGCCTGCAGAGCATCTCAGACATTCTGAACTTCTGTGAATGTCACAGGGGTCCGTACTAACTGGGAGCAGCAGGTCTTGCACACAGGACTTGCCTGCACTACTACCTCCTTCAGCAATTACAAAGGTTCTCATCTATATTCATAATGGTTCACGGCCTAAATCTCTCAAACTCTGATAGGTGAACCTGAAACCACATCAACACCAACTCCTGCTCTGATTCCATCTCTGTCTGACCTGGTTCAGGGATAGAGGATGAGGGAAGGACAGAGTCACTCAGGTTTTCACAGTCCTGTGCCCCTTTCATGCCAGTCCTCACCATTACCTGATTCTTTTTTTTTTTTTTTTTTTGAGATGGAGTCTCGCTCTGTTGCCCCCGCTGGAGTGCGGTGGTGCCATCTCGGGTCACTGCAACCTCCGCCTCCCAGGTTCAAGCAATTCCCGTCTCAGCCTCCCGAGTAGCTGGGATTACAGGCACACGCCACCACGCCTGGCTAATTTTTGTATTTCTAGTAGAGACGGGGTTTCACTATATTGGTCAGGCAGGTCTTCAACTCCTAACCTCAGGTGATCCATCCACCTTGGCCTCCCGAAGTGCTAGGATTACAGGCGTCAGCCACTGTGCCCAGCCCACTACCCGATTCTTGACAATTTCTGATCCTATACCCAACAGAACTTAGACTCTGTTTTTATTTTACCTGTCCCTTTTGCTCCTTCCATTTCCATCACTACCTTTAGACTCATTTGCCTGCATATCCATTTTCAAAAGATCCTGCTCTAGGCCAGGTGCTGTGGCTCACACCTGTAATCCCAGCACTTTGGGAGGCCAAGGTGGGAGGATTGTTTGAGCCCAGGAGTTTGAGACCAGCCTGGGCAACACAGCAAGACCTCATCTCTAAAAAATTTTTTTTTAATTAGCCAGGCATGGTGGTGCATGCCTATAGTCCTAGCTACTCTGGAGTTAGAGGTGAGAGAACAGCTTGAGCCCAGGAGTTTGAGGCTGTAGTGAGCTATGACCACACCACTGCACTCCAGCCTGGGCAACAGAGCGAGACCCTGTCTCTAAATAAATAAACAAACAAACAAGCCTGCTCCTGGGTTTAGAGGCTCAAGCCACTGACTCTTCATATTGATCTGGACAGATCCAAACTTTCTATCCTGGTTTACTGCCCCCTTCCCCAAAGCCCTAGTTATAATATACAACTTTCTACTACTATAATGAAGGCAGCATAACAGAGTTCTGGACCTTCTACTAACTGTATAATTTTACCTCTTTGGACTCAGTTTTCTTGTGTATAAAATATGAAGATTAAAAGACAAAGGGAAAAAAGTAACATTTGCTGCATAGTTATTGTGGGCCAAGCAGACATTGCGTAACTCTTCAGTCCTCTTAGCAACACTGAAGGAGGAAAGGTACTGTCACTTCTGTTTTCCATATGAGGAATCTGAAGGTCAGAAAAGTCTGGTGAACTTGCCCAAGGTTGCCTGGTCTAAGTTGGAGTCCAGTCCCACATCTGCCCCATCCCTCTTTTCCCTGGTCCCTTTCTGCTCCAACATGCTCCTGTACTTTGCTTAACTGCAACCACGTGTGTCTGGGCTCCGACCAATCCAAAAAGGTTTCCAGTCACTCCAGTGAAGATCGTTTTCACTAGGGGGCCATGGGGCTTCAATCTCAGAGAACAGGCTAAAACATGTAGCCAGGCTAAACCGGAACACTGGCTAACACCGGAAATCTTGCGTTATCTGTGACAGTGATGTAAAAAGAAAGCAAACCCACAAAATCTGCTTCCATCCATTGCTCAAAGTCACAGAGCAGCAGCAGCAAAATCCTTCAGAAGATGGAAGCTCTTCCTTGGCACGCAGGGCGTCACAGTTATGACTGTGAGCTGCCACTACAGACACAAGGACGTGGTTCTCCAGACAGGGCCCTGATCAGTCCAGGCTCCAACACTTAGGAAACACTTTTTGGATTCTGTTCCTGACCCAGCTTGTCTGTCCCATTCTCTAATTTAGGTCTTCATTAGAGGTGACCAGCATGAGTGTTAACCTCCTCTTTACAACCCTGATTTTTATTTTTCTTAGGGACAAGGTCTCGCTCTGTTGCCCAGGCTGGAGTGCAGTGGCACAGTCATAGCTCACTGCAGTGTCCAACTCCTGGGTTCAAATGATTCGTCCACTTCAGTCTCCTGAGTAGCTGGGACTACAGCCATGAGCCACCACACCCAACTAATTAAAATAAAAAAATTTATAGAGATGAGGCCTTGCTATGTTGCCCAGGCTGGTCTCAAACTCCTGGCCTCAAGCAATCCTCTCACCTCGGCCTCCCAAAGTGCAGGGATTACAGTCATGTGCCACTGCACCCAGTCCTACAATCCTGATTTTTAAAAGGAAATTTCAGAAGGTATAATTTACAAAGAACCTCTGTGCTACTGCCTTAAAAATCAGTAGCTGGGAAACAGCCAGCGTGGGTTGTGATGAGAAGTGACCAAACCAAAAAGTGCGGATTCTTCTCATTTTATTATCCGTGTAAACTTTATTGGACAAGGAGGGTGATAAAAACTGTGCATGTGAGATGGGGGTGCAGAATGAGGGTGGGAACTGGCAAACCCTGCTTACTTGTTTTCAAAGTAGGAACACAGCAACAATATTCCACTCCGGCCACCAGCCCCCCGCAGCAGTGCCAGATGCACGGGCTCTTCACCGGTACCTTATGAAGTGAATCAAATTCCTCTTTCCCTGCCCTAGGTGTCCACAGGATGATGCTAGCTATATCAAAACATCTGTAATTATTAAGCACCAGAATTCCAGAGCTACTTTTAAATTTAAACTTTTAACTTCTTTTTTAAAAAGGCAAAGCAAGCTCAGTATCTATTTCTAAGCCCCACAAATTCTGAAAATCAGAGCTAAATCAATGTCTATAAACAGAGAAAAATCAGGAAGCCTCTATACTGGGCAGTAAAATTATAGATTTTCATTTCTGGCTGCATACCTCAAGTTTTAAACTGTTCTAGAGAGAACATATGTAATTATTTTAATAAGGCACAATGCCTTTACGCTAAGCTAAAGTCTTAAAACCACATGTAAGTGCCCCCACAATTTCTCATATAATAGGAATTACTCATTTCTTACAGTTACTGCTAAGTTATACATCTCTTAACACTGCACTTGCCAACAACTCTTCATGGAGATGGCAGCGCTGCCGTGACACATCAGGTACTCTGCCAGTAGAGAAGGAATGCCAGAACCTCACAGGAATCCCTTAGGAAAAGGGAGATTCCACTCATTCCCCAGCCTATGGGATTAGCTGAGGTGAAATATTAAGGTACCCTGACCTTCTAAATAGAAATCAAGTATAAAGTTAACTTTTCTCAGCTGTAGTTCAGTCATTCTATATTTATATTTTGGCATGAATTAGACTGAAGAATCTTTTATATATTTTAAGAGTTTCACATTAATGAATCCAAGAACTTGTCTAAAATAAAACAAAGACCTAGAATCCCATAAATAACAAAAATGCTGACTCCAGCCAGGGCTTTATGTGGAAGGGCACACACTCCCTCTGCGGCCGTCAGCCCGGGGGGGGTGGGGGAGGCCTTCCATCTCTTACATCTGGAAGCAGTAAATGGGGGGATCTTGTGTTTCACAATGTTCTTCTGCCTATCTGCTGAATGCGGGAAACACTGAAGGGTGACTGACTTGGGTAGGGGAAAGCAAGCGACCGCAGAGAAAACCAAAGAACAGGTGAGGAGTGGAAGCACCAGTGAGCATGCAGCCTCTTCATCTTCTCCACACCCTGCCTTTCTCACTAGGGAAGGCAGGGAGAGCAGGAGCACTAAGAATCTTCCTGAAAGGATCCTAAGGTTTCCTTACGCCATCCCTCCTATTAAGCCCTAATTGCCCGCGTTCCAGTTTCATTTTCCTAACATGAGAGCACGGCCTGCAGTTTGCCCAGGTCACACACAACCACAGCGCTCAGCAGCCCAGCCAGATGCGCCTCTTGAGGGTTGTTTCTTCATGTCCTGCCCCGAATTCTGCAGCCGTGTTCTTCCGTCAAGCTCTTACTCCAGCCCTATTCTATTTGAAATCCCAAAGTCCCTTCCAACAGGCTAGGGATATGTTCTAAGCGTCAGATGTACCACGAGTGCATTCTTTTGGTAACATTTGTTTGAAAACTCTCATTCCTGCCAGAATCTAATCCCTGTGAGAACAGGGGTTCTGTGCTGTATTTTTCCTTATGGAATCCTCCAGGCTGACCACAGTGCCTACCACAGCGTAGAAACTCAATGTCATTTCTAGAATGATCTTCCATGTGACGGGAGGTAGACACCCAACCGACACCCTCTCATCTGTCCCTGTGCCTATATTTTGCCCTGTACCTCTATTTACCACCATCAGTAATTTGGCACATTTCCATTTACAAAGTGCAGTTATAAACAAATATTTGATCTTGATGGCTATCACATTCAACAGGGCTCAGCTCATCTGGGGAAATGCGGAGAAAACGCACGAGGCAGGCTGGGCCCTCCACTCACCGCCACTTCCACTGACTGCATGGAGAGGTCGCATGGCGGCTTCAGGGGTTTGGGTCTCGTGGCGTACCAGAAGGTGGTGAGTGCTGCAAAAGCTCCGAAGCCCATAAGCGTGTTGGTCGGAAGAGTACGCACGTACTGTCGGAAGTCAACCAGCTCTGGCATTCGAAAATACCGGAACAGCTCGTGGGCTTGCATTGTCCTGTGTTGATAGTTCTCTAAGCTGAATTCTGTTGGGAGAGAAAAATGTCACGTTCGTTCCAGGGAAGCAGGACCCCTCTCCAGAACTCCAAAATTCCACCGGCCAGCCATCTAACTGGGTAGCTGCTCGGCCAGTCCAGGCATGAAACCCACAATCTAATGATCCGGGGCTTTTCCTGGCTGTCAAGTGTCATTTTTCTAAAAACACTTTAGGATTTCATTTTCATTCTATTTCTCCATGACCTTGTATTGAAAAAACCCCATTCTCTTCCTTTCATTAACCATATTAAAAAGATTTTACTCAGGAAGAATTCTTCCCATAAAAACTCAAATAAGTAGATTTAAGTTTCTATTTTCTTCTTTGCTACTATGTCTCTGCTCTCGTCCATCCACCTAATCAAAAACACTCGACTCTCATTGTCAAGGCTAATGGGAATATGAGTGAAGGGGAAGTACAAGCCCAAACCACCTAAGGGCCATCAGTTTCTATTTCTTCCAACAGATCTCAGAACAAGTTCCCAAACTGGTTAAACACACCAATGTAAATTTCACCTTCTGTACTCCTCACACGACAACAGTGGCAATATAAATGCTGGGAAACCCATAGTTGGCTATCTGGTAAGATGAGTTTCTTTTACACTCCCCAAGACATTATAGCCAAAAGAAACAAACAGATAAATTGGTGTGCATAAACTTTAAACCAACCACCAGATATCTACAGAGGGAATACAGCACAGTGTTGGAGAGAAAGTACAGAATAGTATTTGAGATCCTAGATGCAGCCTGTAATCCCAGCACTTTGGGAGGCCGAGGCGGGTGGATCACCTGAGGTCAAGAGTTTGAGATCAGCCTGGCTAACACGGTGAAACTCCATCTCTTCAAAAAATACAAAAATTAGCCAGGTGTGGTGGTGGACACCTGTAATCCCAGCTACTCAGGAGGGTGAGGCAGGAGAATCGCCTGAATCCAGGAGGCAGAGGGTTGCAGTGAGCCAGGATCGTGCCACTGCACTCCAATCTGGGCAACAAAGTGAGACCCCGTCTCAAAAAAGAAAAAAAAAAAAGACCCTAGATGCTAGAGCCAAATTCTGCCTCCCTGGCATATGAGCTGTATGATTTGGGACATATGACCTCCCTTCCCTGTGCCTCAGTTTCCTCATCTGTAAATGGAGAAGGAAATAGCACCTTATCTCACAGGGCTTTTCTGACTGCTAATTGACTCACGTAAAGAGGTAAGAATGATCTCACACACGTTAGAAAGTGCTCAAAAATATTAGATTTTATGATTATTTCCTGTACCAATGCTCTGTGATTCATCCTGAGTGCAGAACAAGTAGAGCACGCAGGTGAAAACACTGCCTACAAGGAGTGTTCAGACAAAATTAAGAAGCTTCTGCACAGCAAAAGAAACTACCATCAGAGTGAACAGGCAACCTACAGAATGGGAGAAAATTTTTGCAATCTATCCATCTGACAAAGGGCTAATATCCAGAATCTACAAAGAACCCAAACAAATTTACAAGAAAAAAAAACAAAAATTTACAAGAAAAACAACAAACAAGTGGGCAAAGGATATGAACAGACACTTCTCAAAAGAAGACATTTATGCCACCAACAGACACGTGAAAAAATGCTCATCATCACTGGTCATCAGAGAAATGCATTGTGGTTTTGATTTGCATCTCTTTTTCTTTGTTAAAATACAGAAATTTTCTGCTAAAATTTAAATTTAAATGAAATTAATTTTAAATTTAATGGTCTCTGTTTTACAGGCCATTAATACTACCAGAACCAACATAATGTATTTGCTCTGCTCATTCAATCTCTGCTACAATGAATCCATGTAAGTGTACACACACACACACACACACACACACAAACACACACACGAAATTTCAAGGTTTACCATGACAGCAAAGAAAGAACAGATAAGCAGATTTCTTCAGGCCATGGTTCTGGAAAGAAGGCACCAGCACTTAACAAAACCACTCACCATCTGTGCCACCAACAGCTGACTACTAGGTGACACCCCACTGCAGACACAGAAGAGGGCAGTGAGCCTGGGAGTGGGTGGGGGTTAGCAGGGCTCAGCCGCGCTCCCCCAGCCTACCAAGGTCTCTCAGGGCATAAGTCACATGCCGAGCCCCACGCTGCTGCCCACTGGGCTAAAGGTAACTAGCAGACAAAATCCACACTTGACTTCTCAGGAGAGCAGAGGGTGGAGGATAGGCCAATGGGCAGCCAGCAGCAAAGTCACCCCACTGCTCCACCCATGGGCAGGGACAGGCATCAGTGAGTGTTGCTGCCAGGACCGGTTCTGAAAACAGACACTGTTTTCTTTCTGCTCAGCTTCCCAATAAGAGACAATGGGCATATATTTTTTAAACCACTGAAATGAAGGATAGGATGCCGGGTGGTATGTTTAACCAAGGTAAGGCATACCAAGAAAGAAACAGATTGCCCAGAGCATGCTGACAGCAGATTTATTCTAGACGAATACATAGGAATTGAGCTACTCCCGTCACTGCATATCTGAGCACCTAGTGTGAGCCAGGCTTTGGCCAGGCGCTGGGAAGACAGTGTTGATGACCTGGTCTAGGCTTTCAGTGGGCTAACCTTCTAGCAGGGAAGATAAAAATCAAACAAGCAAGGTCTGCAAGGCACTGGGGAAGGCCTTTCTGAGGAAGGGATGTACACCAGGCGGGATAAGCAGACAAATCAAGTCCATGTCCTATTGACACTGAGTGTTCAGATTTCAGAAACAGTATTGCAACTCCACAACCTCAAAGCAGCCTTGGGAATATAATGTGCAAACTTGCCTTGCCCTCATATCCTTCCACCTCTAGTTGTCTTCATCACCCTGCAGCACTCCAGGTCTGAATAGGAAGTACTCACCCCAACACACACTGCCATGCCTTTCTCTCTTCTCTCCCCAAAGCTCCTACAGTAACTCCCATAAAACCTAGATTGTGTGAATTTGCAGGTGCTGTTCAACAGGATCACATCCCCGAGTGAGAATCTTAAATAATTCCTCTGTAAACAAATACAGTCAGACACAGGGGATTAATTCGTCTATTTTAAGCATCAGCAGTAGCCATGCTATAGACTGCTTTACACCAAGAAAGTTTATTAAATCTAAGAAAGAACACTTTTAAAAAAAAAAACTTCAGAAAATTATATATTTAGTAGCATGTGTACAAGAACATTTCATTAGATACTAATCTATAATACTAAGGGTTTGAATCCAGCCAAATTCCTATATTTAGTGGGTGATAATGACAAACTATAGCAGTTTAATTCATGCCTCTTAAATGGCAGCCAGGTAACAAGCTGCAGGCCAACTTCACTGAACAAACTGATTAATGCTATACATAGGAAAACTATAGTCTATGCATAAAGAACTAAGACAATAGCTCATTTAGATATGTGTGAAGAACAGCTCTTAAACAGACACTGATAGCATTATAAATCTTTTCCCTTCTATTAACTGCTATTAAGGAAAAGGCACTTGGGGTATTTAAAAATGGAGGCACACCTACATCCAAAGAAAATCAGGCACAAGAAATAGTCTTTCAATGCTGTATGTGAACATAAGCATTAGACTAAGGGGTCTCTAAGAAGGACTAAGACTCATACACTTGCTAACAAATGGTAAAACTCAGACAGATTGTATTCTTATTCCAGTAGTGTTCTGGTTTGAATATTTCTTTATTCTTTCAAAATCAAATTTCCACATAAACATCTAAGGAAATTTATAGCCTGGGCATGTAAATCATGCTGCTGTTTGCCAAAAATATAATTCAATTGGCTTAAAGGCTTAAGGAGCCAGTATTTCCCAGCTGGGAACACATAAGGCTACTGACAGCCAGCTTCTCCTTCCTCTACAGCCACTCCTGTGCACCCTCCTCCCCACTCTTACAGAAAGTGGGTTTGCTCAGCTGGGTTTTCTGTAAACCTGGAGTCTAAAACCACAGAAGGATAGGGAAGGTAACAATGGCCAAGGAAATCTGGGCACAAGCCCAGTGTAAAGATCCAGCACAGAAGATTCCTTTAAATAGACCTGGGCAGAGACAGGCATAGCGAGGCAGGGTGATGGAAACTGAACTGCACTGACTGTCAGAAACCGAAATCCTGGTACCCGTCTACCCAAACTTTGGATAGAACTAAAAATGCAATTAGCATTTACTTAGTGTTTTGGAAAGGCTTTCATATCCAGTGTCTTATCTGAACATCACAAAAGCAAAATGATGAGGAAGAAACCAAGGCCAGAGACTTATAAGCCTTCCCCAGGATGTTAGTCAAGAACGGGACACCAACCAATGTGACTCTAAATCCAACCTATGCTAATAATTCTTAACTCTGCTAAGCCACTGACCCTCTCCCCTGAGAACACACATAACTATCACAAGTCTCCTTTAGCCTAACCCAGGTTAGGAACCATGAGGTCAGGTTTCTAAAGTCCTTCCAGTACTCACACTCCCAGGTATTATGACAGCTCCCTCCTGAGGTCCACCTAAATGCTCAATGTCTTACAAAAACGTTAGCATTTATTGCATCACCCTGGCCTCTGAACACGTGGTGAGTTCAAGGCCCACTATACACAAAGGTTCACCTCTTCACCATTTTATTTGTACCATGAAAATAGTGGCTCAGGGCCAGAGGTGACTCACAAGGACATCATTCTCTTGAAGATACACATACACAAACATACACACACACACACACTGCCTCTGCAGTTCTGCAAACTTTTACTTACATTAACATTGTATTCTCTTCATGTCATTTAGAAACCAAAAACCGGGTGGTCTGGATGTTTCTCTCCTTCTAAAGTTCCTCAAGCTTTCATCAAGATGAATAATGGCAGTTTGATGGAATACTTCACTAGGAATGCAGCCCTCAAACAAACCCACATAAATAACACCCTTGCCCCTGCAGTGGCAAATTAAGAAAGCCTGACATCTTTCCTTAACGCAGCAACCCAAGCTGGCAAGATGCTGCCATTCCGTGCCCCGCCTCCTCCCCTTGTACAATAGGCTATTTACAGAGGCTGAAAGCGCCCCCTTTGTCCTTCACTAGCTGGGCAGAGCTCAGGCTTCAGGGAGGAACAAGAGAGCAGCAGCCAGGCCATTTGCTGCTCTTTCAAAGCACCACTCCAAACCTGTTGGATTCGTGCTCCTTAACCCTGGCTTGGCAAATTCCCTAAAGTTAGATTTGCTTAAGCCATTCCCTTTTGAACCAAAAGAGCAGTCAGGCTCTCCCTAGAGAGGGGGAGGTACAGCAGCTCAAAAGAGATGCCAGTCTCCCAGCTGGAGAGGAAAGCAGAGGTTGCTGTCCAAACCCTATCCCACTGATCTCCCTGACTGTGGTCACTGCTCTGGGCCCATCTCCTCACTCTGAGCATCAGGAGAAAGATTTGGGGTAACTTTGGGATCCCATAACAAACATGCAAGTGGTTCCACAGGGAGTCAGTTATTCCCACCCACTGCCTTGTGGCTTTTTCTTCCCAATTAAGTATAATAAATCTTAAACCCACTTAATTTTCATTAAAGTGATCTTATAGATCACCAATTGAATTTCCTAAGGACGTAAAAAGAAGAAACAAAGCAGATGCCCTGATTTTATTAATCTGACTTATTGAAATATTCAAGTCCAGCTGAATACTTCTACACTTAAACCACTCCCTGCCCATCCCCTTATAAAGTTATCAGAGAAAGAGTGAGACACAAAGCTTTGAACTGTTAACCAGTAAAATGAGGACCATACCTCAACCATTCACATTGGTCACAAATATCATATATGCCCCCCAAAATAAAGAGATCTCAAACACAATATGTCGAATTTGAACAGATAAATTTTTAGGATGCAGGGTCAAATATCTTATAGCAGTTTCTGTATTCATTAAACTACATCTCCAGTTAAATCACATGAAGAACTAAATTACTTTAGAAATACTGTTTTAAATTCACATTTCATTAGGCCGGGCGCGGTGGCTCACACCTGTAATCCCAGCACTTTGGGAGGCCAAGGCGGGCGGATCACGAGGTCAGGAGATCAAGACCATCCTGGCTAACACGGTGAAACTCCATCTCTACTAAAAATACAAAAAAAAATTAGCCAGGCGTGGTGGCAGGCGCCTGTAGTCCCAGCTACTTGGGAGGCTGAGGCAGGAGAATGGTGTGAACCTGGGAAGCGGAGCTTGCAGTAAGCTGAGATCGCGCCACTGCACTCCAGCCTGGGCGACAGAGCGAGACTCTGTCTCAAAAAAAATAAAAATAAAGTAAACAAATAAATAAACCACATTTCATTAATACGTTATTTGAGTTCTTTGAATATGCATCTTCAAACAGGGTTTGGGGCATCTCTACAGCCACTTTTTGAGGCATCGAATGGTTTTCTGTGGCATACATTCACATTTTCCTCTTCCACTGAAGTTGTTGAAATTGAAGCAGTTTTTGAAGTCATGTATGTGCTACTAGTGAAAAAATTCTCCCAAGTCACAAGAACACATTTGAATGACATTAGAACAGGAGAAATTTTGTCCTATGGGTCCACATTTATCAAACTAAACCTCATACTCTATTTATTGCTTTTTAAACTGATTTTTAAATGCACTTTTTACAGTAACAACCAACATTTGCCTTTGTAAGGTGAAACCGTAAGAAATAATTACCCAGCTAGCATTACATTTGCTGTAGAAAAAGTCGAATTCAGCTAGTTGACCTGTACAAGGACCCATGACTAGGACTGGTAGAGACAGTTTCAGGACAAGGTGCCTTCTCTCCCCGAGGCCGCTCCAAATACAGGGGCTGAGAGCACCTCATACTATGACAGCCTTGGTAAGACTTAACTAGGAAGGCTGAAGGAGAATTTTGGGACACTTTCATCTTATATTGGGACAGGAATCTTATATTGGGCTTGGAATTAAAAGACATAACATAAATGTATACACAAAATAGTGGATAACAGAGTAGCAGTAAGTGCAAAATGAATTCTGACAGGGAGCATTTGCTCTTAGGGAGGGTTGCATGGAGAAGGCACAGCTGAGCTGGTCCTTGACAAATGAGAATCATCTGGGAAAATGAGCTATCCTTCATGCCCCAGGGACAGAGACAAGGCTACTAGAAGTGCCTCCTGACCTCAGGGCTCGCACTTTCGCACATTAATCTGGAACAAACGATAGGGCTCAAGCGGATAGGATAGGATAGGATAGGATAGGAAAGGGGAAGGAAGATGTTTGGGGAAATGGGCTTAGCTATGATTTTGTTAGGAGCCACTGTGCTTAAGCACTTGCCGTGTGTCAGCTGCTGTGCTAAGGGACTGCGCACAGGGCTAAATGCGTCCTCGTCACAGTCCTTACTGCACGGGGTTGTTACTGCCTTCCGCTCAAAGATCAGGAAACTGTACAGGAGTCAAATGTCCTGCCCTAGTTCCACATGAGAACAGGATGAGTGCCTGGGTCTGAAGCCAAAGCCCACAGACCTCAAGAGCTGAGCACATCAGCCCAGTCATGCGTGGGTGTTCAAGTCTAAACAGAGGGCATAGGTGACACTGACAATGACAAGCCACGATGCACAATGCTTTTTTTTTTTTGAGACAGAGTCTCACTTTGTCGCCCAGGCTGGAGTGCAGTGGCGCAATCTCGGCTCACTGCAAGCTCCGCCTTCTGGGTTCACGCCATTCTCCCACCTCAGCCTCCTGAGTAGCTGGAACTTCAGGCACCCGCCACCATGCCTGGCTAATTTTTTTTTTTTTGTATTTTTAGTAGAGACGGGGTTTCACCGTGTTAGCCAAGATGGTCTTTATCTCCTGACTTTGTGATCTGCCCGCCTTGGCCTCCCAAAGTGCTGGGATTACAGGTGTGAGCCACCGCACCCAGCTGCACAATGCTTTAAGAGCCCAGGATTCAAACCCAAATTTCCAACAACAGATGAACGGATCAAAATGTAGTCTATACAATGGAATATTATCCAACCTTTAAAAAGAAGGAAATTTGGATACATGCCATGACATGGATGAAGCAAAGGACAAATACTACATGATCTCACTTCTAGGAGGTACCTAGAATCAGCAAATTCACAGAGACAGAAAGCAGCAGAGAGGTTACTGGGGGCTGGGCAGGGGGAGGAGGAATGAGCGTTATTGCTGAACGGGTACAGAGTTTCAATTCGGGATGATGAAACATTCTGGAACTAGATGGTGGTAATGGTTATACAACCCTATGAATGTACTTCATACCACTGTGTAACTGTATACTTAAAAATGATTAGCATGACAAATTTTATGTTATATATATTTTACCACAATAAAAAAAGTTTAATTATTTTTAAAAATTGCTTAAGTGGATACAAATGGACAAAAGGAAGTAAATTTTGAGCCTGAGAATGAATGGCAAAACACTGAAGAGACACTGGGAGGAGGAGACAGGAGGGTGATTTGTGAGCAACCGGCCCAACCTTCCAGGGTCCTCAGGGCCCTCCTTCATGTGGGAGGAGGCGGCGGTTCCACAACCACCCAGAAATCTTACACAATCCCCTCTATGAGAAGCAATCAGTCCTTCCTCTGAACTCCAGGACTTCTTTATTTGTAACCCCTGTGTGGTACTTAGCACCTCCTGTCTTACACTTACAGCGAGTGGTACTTAGTACCTATGTAGATGCTTCTTCCTCTCCCCAGCCAGGGTCTCCTCCCATCTGTCTTTATATGCCCTTGGTTCTTAACACAGTCCCCAGCCAAGGACAGGTGCTTAACAAACAGCTACTGAGTCATGAATGACCCTCTGTGATTCTGACCGTGTCAGACCCTCTGTGATTCTGACTGTGTCTCTGCGGCAAGTCCCTGGAGGATATATTCATAGAACAGTGATTCTCCAAAAAGAAAGGGGGTATTAAGCATTTTCCAACTTCAGTAGCCTCCTTCTACCCACCAGCAGACTCCTATACAGCACAGCAGAAAGGAGTAGAGAACATCTCCTGGCTGACTGGGGGAAAAGGAACAGGGTGCGAGCCACTGATTTAAAGGGGACATAAAAATATTCTCTTGCTCTTATTTTGATCATGTTTTATATTTCTCAAATTGTTTCACTTATGTAGAATGTCAGCCCAAGACTGCCGTCAACTCTAAGGGCTAGTGTCTTTAGAAGACGCTGAGATACAGTGAGATTTGGACAGACGACTGATGATTCATTTAAAACAAATCAAGGCTGCCCCGGGGGAAGGGAAGAGATCAAATAAGTACTTTTCTTAAGTAAAACAGCAAATATCAGAAAGGCTTGAGCCCAGAGCCCCATACCAGGGCTGGACTCCAACTTCTGTGAGTTTTCTATGACAGAAAAGAGAATCTTCCAAACCAGGGAAACAGACAAGACTCAAGCACAAGATCCAGAGTCCCATGCGAGGGCTCTAGTGAGGAGAATGCTCCCAGAAACACAGAGCTAGTGGGCAGCCACCTGAGATGTACGGAATGCTGACAACAGGATATGCCCAACATTCTCCAGAGCAAACAAAACAAAACAAAACAAAACAAAACATATAGCTCTCCTCCCTTCTCTCTTCACACACAGCTGCAAAGATCTGTCATGTACATCCACTTGAGAAAATGATGATTATAGTTAGGACATGCCCCATGACGACATCCAGGTCATGTACAGCCTTTGCATGGGACAGCAGGGCTAAATTTTGGCGGTACATATTTAAGAGGGCAAGTTTCCATTCAAAAAATTTCCTATGAGAAGAAAGATGATTCCACTTGTCTTCCAATACTGATTGAATAAGGCTAAGCAACTGTTGTAGATATGTCACAATGAGGCAGAGAAGTTTACTGATAAGAGCTAGAGAAGGCAGCCGACTTGGGCAGATAGCCTCCGTCAACAGCTTTGTGGCAGCGGATGGAGACAAAAAGTTCCACTTTTTAGGCTGACGCAATCCTTCTGCAAAGAGCAAGACAGAAAAGGCTTGTGTAGACTAAACTTCTCACTCATGAACTGGATCAATACGGCATGTTATTTCAGCTGATGTTCAGCACAGGAAGAGTCGGAATTGTGTCTCTATGACCGCAAGTTGAAGAACATGACAGCATGTTCTAAGGGTATTAGGCAAGACAAGCAGGGCCTGTTATTACGAAAGCTAAAGAAGGAAATAAAAGGCTTTTTGCCACGGAAATAATCCAGAAGACTCTTCACCTTACTGGACTCAGCTAACCACAAAGTAAGCCCTGAAGCAAGAGACCACACCAGGAGAAGAGAGCACAACTGAACAGCAGAGAGGATCAAATGTCCTTTCACAGTAGCCAGAGCTGGCCCCAAGCTATGCAGGCACTTTCCTCCTCCGAGGGCCATGGATGGAGAGGAAGCTCCACTTGTTTGAGAAACTGCACGCAGAGAAGGTACCTAGATCCTGGGGTCCTCTCAGGTGCTCTGCCCAAAGTCAGGATATTCCCATCTTCCCATGGTGACTATGGAAATAAACAGAATGTGAACATGTATGGCCGGGCACGGTGGCTCACGCCTGTAATCCCAGCACTTAGAGAGGCCGAGGCGGGTGGATCACGAGGTCAGGAGATCAAGACCATCCTGGCTCACACGGTGAAACCCCGTCTCTACTAAAAATACAAAAAAATTAGCCATGCATGGTGGTGGGCTCCTGTAGTCCCAGCTACTCGGGAGGCTGAGGCAGGAGAATGGCATGAACCCGGGAGTCGGAGCTTGCAGTGAGCCGAGATCGCGCCACTGCACTCCAGCCTGGGCGACAGAGCGAGACTCCGCCTCAAAAAAAAAAAAAAAAAAAAAGGAGAGTGGGAACAGAGGAGAGCTACGCCTCTTTCCATCATGAACATCATGGTAGCTTCTCCAAGACTATGTAAGAGAAGGGAAAAGATGGCCACACAATCCTGGCGTCCAGGACTAAACAATCAAGTTTCCACCTAATACCCAAAAGCCCCAGGGAACAGTGATATATGAAGAAAAGAGTCAATGTTAAAACCTTCAATTCTATGTGGCGAGTCTATGGGTGTTTTTACTACTATGTTGTTGTTCTTTGTATGTTGCTGTATTTTTCCCAATTTTTTACTATGGAAAAATTAATATAAAACTTGCCATCCTAACTATTAGCTGTATTTTTGAAAGTTTCTCCAGATAAAGAAGCTATAAGTGAGTCAGGTCAGTTAATGTCCTCCTGTATTTATGTATTTCCCACCTGCTCCACGAAGGATTTAGGCAGTGACCTGTCCTCAGAACAGAATGACAGATAGGATATAAACCCCTCCTGGAAAATATGTAGCTATGCTTTGCCCCGTCTGCCCACGCTGGACCCGGCTCAGCCACTGACCTGCTATGTGAGCCACTTCCACTTTCATGCCTCTTTGAAAAAGGAGTCACACCACAAAAAAAGAAGCAACACTCTGAACATTCCAGGGGGATAACCAACTCTCCTTAGTTCCTGACAATCAGAAAGCCTGAGGATAAAGTACTTACAAGGTTTTCTTTGCCTTCAGCAAGTTTAGGATATCAATGAAGACAAACACACCTGCAAGAGTTAACAGAGCTACAGAAGACAGATCTGATAACCACGGCAGGTAGGGCCCTGGTGCTCCAGGAATCTAGGGGAGGGAGAAAACAGTACGCATGCACCAGGCATCCGAGGGAGGGCTGTCCAGAGAGCTGAGGGTGGAACCAGGCCAAGTCTGAACAGGCAGAGACAGAAGTGGGTGGAGAAACACCAGCAACAGCCAGACAGTGCTGCGAGCAAAGAGGCAGGGAGGAGGCCCTGAAGGAGCGGCAGGTGGGCTGGGGACTCGCAGCCGCATTGTAAGGCAACCGTCAGGAGCCTCTGCCTCTCTCTCTCCCATGACAGCATTCTTGTCAATGTCTTGGCTGAGTAAGAAGCAGCTGGCTAAAGGAGGCTCGCCCTCACCCAGTGGGTGTTTAGTTCACAGAGCCCTCCTGTCCCCTCCAGGACCCAGGCCTGGGGTGGGAAACTGGGAAGAGCAAGACCCAGTCCTTGTCTTCAAGGAGTCCACACCACCCCACAGCTCGCAGAGGTCACAGCTATCACATATCACTGACCTGGATAAGAAGGTTAAAAAGGGCAAAGGTTGGGTAGAGTTACTCACACCTCTTAAAATAGACCAAGGTTTCAGAGACTGATAACCACAGAAATGGCTTAGCAGGACACGGGTGAGAAGACAGGACACAAAGACCTCTCTGCCCAGGGAGAAGAAGATCAGCCTCTCACGAGTTTGGAGAAATCCACGTCTGAGTTGAGTTTTTACAGATTTCAACAGGTACCTGCTGTTACTTTAAAAAGCAGAGATGAGGCCAGGTTTACAGGTTCATGCCTGTAAACCCAGCACTTTGGGAGGCAGAGGTGGGTGGATCATCTGAGGCCAGGAGTTCAAGCCCAGCCTGGCCAACATGGCGAAACTCCATCTCTACTAAAAATACAAAAATTAGCCAGGCGTGATGGCACACACCTGTAGTCCCAGCTACTTGGAGGCTGAGGCAGGAGAGTCGATTGAACCTGTGGGGGGCACAGCGGCAGTGAGCCAAGATGGCACCACTGCGCTCCAGCCTGGACAACAGAGACGCCATCAAAAAGAAAAAAAAAAAGCAGACATGAATGGAATCTAGAAGATAATCACAGGCTATGAGGTTCCCCAGGACTGGACACAGCCTGCAAAAAACATGGGACCCTGTTCTGACCTCTGAATTGTGCCTGTTATGTGGAAGACCTCAGCGGTGTTGGAGGAAGCAACAAGTGAAATAGCGAAAAGGTTAACCAGGATTTAGCTCATCGTATTGGGAAGCAGAAGAGAGGTACTGGTGACAACCACGAGACATGAGCTAAAATTACACAAAGAGCTCAGGTAACTATAAAAAGAGGTGACTGGCTCTGGGGAAGCCAAAATCAAAACAAACCTAACAAGTTGCAGAAGATTATAGAATAATGACCAGTGTTTAAAAGACAGAAAGAAAAAGAGACTATGCAGTTCGGCCATTAGCTGCTCGGAATGGGTGATACTAGTTTGGGGTCTCTATATTCCCTTTATGTTTCACTTAAAATTTATTATGAAAATTCAAATCTATTCAAAAGTAGACACAGAAGTATAATAAAACTATATTTTATGTACCCGTGACTCCAACTTCAGCTTCAGTAATGATCAACATTTTGCTGTTTCATTATACCCACTTCTTAAAAAATTACTTTAAGTTACATCCCAACACCCTGTCTCTCAGGTGACATTTCTGAGGCCTCCACGGCTCTATGGTTCTACCGCGTGGGGGTATCATGTGCAGGACAGTAAAACTGACTGGCATGTAGGCTGCATCTTGCCAACTGCCCAAAGGTTTAAACAAAAGGAGGCAACCTGAATATTGACTTGAAGCATCCAACTCAGCATAATACTTAATTATCATGCAAGAAAAACGCCCATATATTCAATTTGCAAATATTGAGGATATGCAAGTCAGCTCCAGCCTCAGGGGATATGATAGTAAACAAAAGAGAAAAAAATAAAACCCTGATCCCAATGAGGCTTCCACACTGCTAAGTTTTGGGACCAGAGACAAAACATACTCTGGAGTTAACCTGACTCTCCTTAAGTCACAGGCCTATTTGACATGAATCACAACCTAGCCAGAGAGCAGTTTCTATTCCCCTTTAATTGACAAATTCTTTCCTTTTTAAAAAATGGCATTCAGAGATCTCTCATGATACTGGTGCTAGAGAAGGAGTTAACTTTCTGGTTCTCTAGACTTCTGATGATGTACCCCAATAAATAAATGCACCCCTCACATTAAATGCTTTTATCTATAAACTATATACATGTACATTCTGCAAGTATTTTCTGACCATTAGAAAACACACAAATATGAATTTAAAAGATAGCCAAAAAATAACTATCCATAGAAGTTCTAATGTTTCTATTCTATTCTACAATCTAATGGATGGTCTAGGCAGCCACTATGGGGCATACACCCCACTCTGGAGACAGTCCTTCCATCTCCTGAGCAGCCCTGCAGCCTCTTTGGTGGCTTGCCTGCCTTGTGTCTCCATCTGTTCCCCACCATGGGCAACAATGCATGAAACTGCTAATGGAGGCACCCTGAAATGCGTGCCACACCTGGGAGGCAGAGGGACAGTGCCTGCAAAAGCCTGCAAAAAGGGACTGTCACATCAAAGAGGGAGGAAAAGACACTCAGCATCACCCAGTGATGAAGGGAAGCATGCCAGAGAGAGCAGGACGCTACTGGTGACTGTCGCCTGGCCTGCCTGAGAGGGTGAAGAGACTGAGCCGGCC
The DNA here is from genome assembly GCF_028858775.2 of Pan troglodytes. NCBI lineage: Eukaryota > Metazoa > Chordata > Mammalia > Primates > Hominidae > Pan > Pan troglodytes. The sequence goes on from NC_072401.2 coordinate 186,459,397, forward strand.
TCTCTGCAGGACAGAGAGGCTTGAGGCCGAGGCCCACGCCAGGCTCCAGGGCTGGCCTCCTCTGAAGGTCTGTCCTGGACACCCTGAAGCTTCAGCCCTGACCCCAAGGACAAGGATCTTCACCCTGCCTGAACTCTAGGGAGGTCTTGGCATCGGCAGAGTTTGCCTCTGACTCACATCAGGAGAGAAAAGCACAGACTGGCTGTCTTCAGAGTCTAACCTGGGAGTCTGGGCTGCTCAGCCACCCCCTCAAGAACTCAGTTCCGTCCACTGTGAGGTGCCTGGCTGGGCTGCTTGACAGATAAGGTCCCCTGCCAGCTCCCCACCCTGGGATGCCTCAGAAGCTTGCCTGAGGCGCAATGCAGGTAACTGTCCTACAGAAGGAACAATGAGCCATTTGACCATTTCACTAGTGGCACAGAAACAAGGGGCAATTTGAACACAAGAATACCAGGTAAAGGAAGACTACAGTAGAGTTATGTAACATTAGCTGGAGCTCAACACTAATCTCCTCCCCTCTCACACCCTGCAAAGACCACAGCCACCTGCTTCTCCAACACAACTGAAACTACACGGAAAGAAACACCTCAGATGTACTCCGAAACACAAACTTCACCCAGTGAAAGCACAGGCTTAGGTCCACAGACTTTCGATGCCTTGATCTTGGCTATAAGATCTACGTTTTGCACAGTATCAGAACAGACAAACCTGGAACATTACAATGTATATTCTTGTTAGGGACCACCTTCTATGGGACATCTGACCATCGGAACCTGCCCTACCCTCAATCCATCATTAGATAATCTTACATGCTTACTAGCGGTAAGGCCCTGTATTAAACGCTGCTGAAAACACAGAGATGACAATGACTAGGTCTCCCATGGGCCCAGAGCTTAGAGTGTGGCTGGGGTGCCAATCTGTGGAAGCCAGATATGCACTCATGAAAAGATGCACGTGGGACAGAGGCTGGGATGCTCATCAAAATATTTAATAGCCAGTACGGCCAGACACCAACCAGCCAGAAAAGACACAGGCCAGTGCACCAAAACAGGGCTCCAAAGTTCCTCTACTGCCCCATGTATTAACCCTTTAGTTTCCACATGGGGGGGGGGGCACTTGGGTAGCAGCTATTCTCTAGCCAGGATGGGAGTATTTCGATATTTTAACCACTAGCATGAGCGCTGGTGCATCTACAGCTGAATGACAGTGAGCGTAGTTGAGGAAGGGGAGAGTCACTCCAGGAAAAGTGCCTCTGAGGAGCAGGGCTCTGTGGGACAAGGAATGGCATTCCAAATAGGCCGACATGGGCATCGTACCATTTAGATGTACTTTTTTTTTTTTTTTTTTTTTTGGAGACAGATCCTCACTCTATACCCCAGGCTGGAGTGCAATGGCACGATCTCGGCTCACTGCAACCTCCGCCTCCCAGGCTCAAGGGATTCTCCTGCCTCAGCCTCCTGAGTAGCTGGGATTACAGGCGCCTGCCACCACACCTGGCTAATTTTTGTATTTTTAGTAGAGACAGGGTTTCACCATGTTGTCCAGGCTGGTCTCGAACTCCTGACCTCAGATGATCCACCTGCCTTGGCCTCCCAAAGTGCTGGGATTACAGGCGTGAGCTACCACACCCAGCCTAGATGTACTCAACACAAACTTTATCCCAGCAAAAGCACAGACTTGAGTCTAGAGATTTTCAGTGTCTTGATCTTAGCTATAGGATCAAAGACACCATCGGACCAGGACACAGGAAGGTCAGTCAGGCAGATGACAGCACCCAGGTACAGTGTCTTGGGTACACAGACCCATTAACCCCATGCCGCCAGAGTTTGCTTTCTAGAAGCCTCAGGATATGGTGGTTTGGAGAGGAGTGGAGATAGCAGGTAGGAAGCAAGCTGCAGAAGCCCCTGACAGGCAAGGTAAGTAAACACCTGGAGCCTTATGGAGGGGAGCCTGGAAGGCTTCTGCTTAGGAGGGATTTGATCAGAGCTGTGATTTAGAAAAAGCAACCATCCCCCTCTGCACCCTGCCCCTCTTCCTAACAAAGGCCTTCACTGTTTAAATTGGAGGTGACAATTCTGGTTCACGATGGCAATACTGAGAAGGCAAGGAGGAAATGCATGTGTGTTGGGCAATACTGCACAGAGAGGGTCAGAATAAGCAGAACTGCTGACTGACTGGACTTCAGGGCAGAAACCAAGGGCAATACCGTCGTCCAGCCATTCTTTGAACAGGCACAGGGCCCGGGAACAAACTCCACACGTGTGCATGGCCAGAGGGGCAGGCAGGTTGTGTCACCTTGGCCAAGTCACCCCCCTCCGATCCCTGCAGACTCCCAAGTAGCTGGGACTACAGGTGCCCACCACCATGCCTGGCTAATTTTTTGTATTTTTAGTAGAGACAGGGTTGCACCATGTTAGCCAGGATGGTCTTGATCTCCTGACCTCATGATCCGCCCGCCTCGGCCTCCCAAAGTGCTGGGATTACAGGCGTGAGCCACTGCACCCGGCCAATCATGCGTCTCAATTGTTCTCCAGCCTTACAAGACCAATGTCCAGGGCAGGCAAAGCCTTTTATTTTTTAATTCTCTAGGAAGTCACAGCTACATAGCAAGTGATCTTATCACTCCCTGAGCCAAGCTGAATCAAAATTTGTGGTCTCTTTCAGCACTCTAGTGGTACAAAGAGATAATTCAAGGCAGAGTGTAAATGAGATGGGGGTAAAATCAAGGAGCAGTGACACCGAAGGAGACCCAGCTCTGTCCTTCCTGTCTTACTGCCAGCTGTATAACCTGGAACTTTCTTTTTTTTTCTTTTGGAGACAGAGTCTCACTCTGTCACCCAGGCTGGAGTGCTGTGGTGCAATCTTGGCTCACTGCAGCCTCCGCCTCCTAGGTTCATGCGATTCTCCTGCCTCAACCTCCCGAGCAGCTGAGACTACAGGCACGTACCACCACGCCCAGTTAATTTTTGTATTTTTAGTAGAGACGGGGTTTCACCATATTGGTCAGGGTGATCCACCCGCCTCGGCCTCCCAAAATGCTGGGATTACAGGCGTGAGCCACCGCACCTGGCCTAACCTGGAACTTTCTAGGCCCTCCCGGACTGAGAAACTTCTAGCTCTGGAGGGGCAGTAGAGCCCAGCAATTAGGAGCACAGACCCTGAAGCCAGACTGCCTAGGTTCAAATTCTGGTATGGGGAACTTAATCTTTGCACCTGTTCCTTTATCTTGTGTACAGTAAGGATAGCAGCAGGACCTACCTTACAGGGTTACTGAAGGTACTAATGAGTTAACCCATCAGAAGCTTAGCAGCACCTGGCTCTGTCTGCTGCTCTCATCACTGCTCTGTTCCTAAGCCTGGCCGTGTCCAGGCTGTGGCTACCACCTCGGTCAGCTACCACAGCCCTGCTTTGTGGCAGACACCTGGACCCTGAAGGAGAAACTAGCTCCGGAAGCACTTTCTCATGACTCTGCTTAATAAAGGAATAAATAGTATTCAGAGTGTTTCAGTCCTTCTTATATGGACATTTCTCCCACAACAAACCTAAGGGGAAAGTGCCCATTTCTATAGCAGCCAAAGCTGTGCTAATGGATAGAGCCTACATTTATCAGAAGTCCCCTCCAGAATGAGGAAATGGTCTACAGGCAGGCCCCGTTTCCTCCTCTGATGCCCTAACTTCTTTCCATTTCTCTTTCCAAACCATGAAATCCCTATTTCAACTGCTTTTGACTAGAATACATGAACCCAAAAGTCCATTAAACCTATTCATTAGTAAAAACACTTTTCAAATTATTGTTAATTTCAAGAGTTTTAAAGCAGAACATCTTTTATTTTTTAAAGACGTATTTAAACATATAGCAAAGGTGGGTAAACTGTTCTGAAAAATATCCAACAAATGGGGAGAAGTAACTAAATTATGGCCCATACAGCAAATAATGCAGTCATCTTCAGAACTTATTTTTTGAAGAATATGTAACAACGTGTAAAAAAGCCCACAACATAACTTATGTGATAAAGTTAAATTGTCAAAATTGTAATCTTTAATTAACAATGTATGCTTAAAATTTGTTTATTGTATAGGGAAAAAAGACTGGAAGGAAATATAACAAAATGTTAATAGTATTTAATCTCTGGAAGAGCTTCATTTTTCCTATTTCCCAAATTTTCTCCAGTAAGTATGTATGACTCTTAAAATATGAAAAACAAATACAGCTTTTCCGTGGCAAGTGGTTTTTAGATATTAGACAGATTTCAGAATTTTATTTAAACTTGAAGACCAGCAAATAATTCATAAAGAGAATCAGCCCAGGCACCTATATGGAACCACCAGTTTTGAGATTTTATTTTATTGTTTTTACTTTTTTTTTTTCTAGAGATGGGGTCTTTCTGTGTTGCCCAGGCTGGTCTTGAACTCCTGGCCTCAAGCAACAAGCTATTTGCCTCCAGATGATCACATCCTTCTAAGGCAGGCAGCACAGGAGAGCAGGGCCCTTACTCACCTCCACTTAAGTTTTTGTCCAAGGGTGACACCCTCCAAGCCAGCCACACTTCAAGGAGTCTCCAATATTTCACCCGCCCCTCTTGATTCCTCAAAGGTCATAAGTGAATCAATACTGTGTTGTTTCTAACATGAAAGAACATGAAAGTGGGCTGGGTGCAGTGGCTCACGCCTGTAATCCTAGCACTTTGGGGAGGCCAAGGAGGGCAAATCGCTTGAGCCCAGGAGTTCGAGACAACTGGGCAATATGGCAAAACCGCTTCACTACGAAAAAAATATAAAAATTAGCTGGGCATAGTGATGTGCGCCTGTAGTCTAAGCTACTGGAGAGGCTGAAGTGGGAGGATCAACTGAGCCCAGGGAGGTGGAGAGGCTGCAACGAGCCATGATCATGCCTGTACTCCAACCTGGGCAACAGAGTGACACCTTATCTGGGAAAAAAGAAAAAAAAAGAAAGTGAAAATGTCATGATGTAGAAAATGAACATAACTCAGATTATGTGATAGTTTTCTCTTCTTGCCATTATATACAACCCAAGGCTTGCCACAAACTGAAATTTCTTATGCATTGACATTCAGCATTTGATGTAAAATGACAATCTTAGAGTCGCTGCCACAAACCCTGGTAAAACTGCCCCTGCCTTCTCCAGTTCACTAAGTTCAGCTACTCCTTCAGGGCTTGTGCTCCTTTAAAACTTTTCAGAAGCCCCTTGAAGTACCAACATGTTGAAACTCAAACTCAACTGCCTGCAGCTTCAGATCAGCTCTGGCCACTGAGAATTCTTCTCCAGGCCCCAGTGTCAAAGGCACTTTTGACCATCATGTGTTTGTCTGACTACCAAGTTGGACTGCCAACCTTCACTAAAAACTCCGGCACCTTTATCTACCTCCTGTCAGATCACCGCCTGTCAGAGAGGGAGGCCTAAAAAGGCTTCAGGATATCAACAGCTTTGAGCTGCCTTAGAGGAACTTCTTTTCTATTTTGTAGTACAGGAGCCTCATGCACTGCATCATCCAAACAAGACTCTCCACAAAACATTACTAATGGATTCTAATTGAACAGAGTTTGGTTACAAGAGACAGTAAACACAAATGGGCACCTGTTTTAAATGGCAAACTTACACAATAAATTCAATTGATCTTAAAAACTAAACATTCCTCTAAGGTTACTGACTATAAATATCTAGAAATTACTACTCCTATAGTCTTGCTATTTCCAGACAAGTGAAACTGGAAGGGAGAGAGGAGAAATACCCAGTTATAATGACAAGACAACCTTATCTTTTCTCAAAAGCCTCCCCAAACACACAACCATTTTCCACAAAACAGTTACATCAAAAAAGATGTAGCAAGACCTAGACATTAAGCATGCTAGAAAGTAGGGACAGTTTTACCAGTGTTTGTGGCAGCAACTCTGAGATAGTCATTTTACATCAAATGCTAAATGTCAATGCATAAGAAATTTCAGTTTGTGGTAAGCCCTGGGTTACATATAATGGCAACAAGAGAAAACTATCACATAATCTGAATTATGTTCATTTTTCTGCATACACCATGCATGCTGGTACACTTTCAGTTAGCCTAAACTTCACCCAAAAGAAGAGGTGGCTATGAAAACTCTACCTGCATGGTATAAATAGATACCTATCCCTACATGCATGGGTCACTTGTATCTACCTCCTAAATACCAAAAACTTAGAAGCCCAGATTTCTTTTCAGTCAGGCTGCCTGCGATAATAATAAAAATACTGCCAAAATAGGAACAACAGAGACAGGAAGGAAACATGTCAAAATGCTTATAATTGTGGGGAAGGGTAATTTTTTGTTTTGTTTTGTTTTTCATAGAGTCCTGCTCTGTTGCCCAGTCTGGAGTGCAGTGGCGGGATCTTAGCTCATCACAACTTCTGCCTCCTGAGTTCAAGCGATTCTCCTGCCTCAGCCTCTCGAGTAGCTGGGACTAGAGATGCATGCCACCACGCCTGGCTAATTATTTGTATTTTTAGTAGAGATAGGGTTTCTCCATGTTGGTCAGGCTGGTCTCGAACTCCTGACCTCAAGTGATCTGCCCGCCTCGGTCTGCCAAAGTGCTGGGATTACAGTGAGCCACCACGCCTGTCTGGGTAATTTTCTTTTTTAAGTATTCTGTTTACAGTAAATTCAGAAAACAGAAGTCTTTAATATGTCTATTTTAAAGGGGAGAGGTATAAGGTGTGCTGCTAACAAGTTTATTTTTCTAGTCACAGAATTTGGACTCATGAAAGATTTTAGTCTAATGTAGTTTGTTCACAAATATAAGGAGGGGGGCCTCAGACTAGGGAGGTGTTTTCCGAGTTGAGTCAGAACAAGAAAGTAAGTCTCCCAAGACCTGGTCCTTTTCCACTATATCACACTGCACTGTCTGGCTCCAATCTGATGGCGAGCAACGGTTCCTTAAAAAGCTCCATCTTCTCAAGTCTACCCAGCACAGACCTACAACTCAAACTTTAAGTTTTAGCCAGCCTAACCTTCCACGTCCACTTGAAAAAAGAAAAAAAAGAAAGAAACAATCAACCAGAAGCCTTTGATTTTTTTGCTAGCAAGAAGCCAATAATTGTTTTCTTTGGGACAATCACAGGTTAAGTTGTGAAATGTGTGGCAGAAACTGCAAGATTTAACCAGTTTCTCTCAACGCTAATCAAAGGTCAAGAAAATAAAAGACAGGGCAGTGAGAGTCGCGGGACTTTAGACACTCCTGCACCAAGAAGCTTAAAAGTCTTAGCCAGGGCACTAGAGAACGCTTTTAGAATGGTCACTCTTACTTATGCTCCATAACCTTGAAATTGGACTGAGTGGGGAAGGGGTTTCCACACTCTCACAACGCACTGACTGGGGGAACGCCTGTCCCCAGACTCGAATCCACGTGTCCATTCAAGTCATCTACCGCCACTCTCCGTCTACGCTGCCAGGTGACAGACATCATCTTTGCTTCTCAATTTCAAAAAATGCCAGCACTCCTCAGATCAATGACTCCACGGCCAAGTGCAAGGGCCACGGGCACTCCTCTGGAGTCACCGAGAGAATGTCTGCCTCTGGCAGCGGCCTCTGAGCTGCCTGTGGGCCTCGTGCCGGCGCGCTGCGTGGGGCCGGCATCTCAGCGGGCGCGAGTGCAGTCTCGCCCCACGCGCGGTCCGAACGCCCGCGAGCCCGGCCTCTGGGCAGGCGGGGGCCGCGGACGAGGGCAACGTCAGCGGCCCAGCTGGGCCACCTCCTCCCAGCCGAAGCGCGGCCTCCGGCTGCTTCGCCGGGCCGGTCCCCGCCGCCGCACACACAAGGGTCGGTCCCGCGCGCATCCCCGGCCGCGCACCAGCCCCGCGCCCGCGCCGCCGGCAACTCAGACACAGGAAGCTGCGGCAGCACGGGCACCCTGGAGGCCTCCGGCTGCCGAGGGAAGCGGGGCCGCGGGCAGGAGGCCGGAAAGGCGGCGCGGCCCCACGAGCCTGGGGTGGCTCACGCGCCTCCGCGGCGGCCGCTGCTCCGGGCTCGGCCCTGAAGGGCAACGTCAGCCGACGCCTCGGCCGGGGCCCGGGCACCGCCGCGGGAGCAGGCGCGGCTCCGCACGGCGGGCGCACTCACCTCCTCCGTGGACCGGCCGCTCCGCCGCCGGCTGTCACTGCAGCCCACTCCCTGCCCCGCGCCGGCTCTGGATGCTATTTAAGGCGCCGCTGGCGCCGCCGCCTCGGCCCGCTGGTTGCGCCCCCGCCACCGCCGCGGCTGAGCCAGGATGCTGCTGGTGCGCTCGCCGCGCCGGCCCCGCCCTCCCGCGGCCCCGCCCTCCCGCGGCCCCGCCCCGCCAGCAGGCCCCGCCCCCGGCAGGCCCCGCCCCGCCGAGCGCCCGGCCGCCCTCCAGTCTGGGCGCGCGTGGCTGGCGGGTGGCCGGCGGTCTAGAGGCTGCGGCGGGCGAACGCCGCTGGAGTCGCCCAGACTGCCTCGGATTTCATAATGAATCTGAGGAAGGACAAAGGGTACATTGGACCGCCTCAGCTCAGAGGCCCCGCGGACCCTGGGCCCCGCGATGCCCGAGGGGCGGGCGGCGCCCTCCGGATCCTGCACCCTCAGCCCGTGCCCCGCTGGCCTCCTGGCAGGCCGGGCAGAATTCTGCTGCAAGGGCCCTGGAGGCAAGGGCCTTCCTCTCCGTTTTTCCTTGACACTGACGGGCGCGGCCCCACAGGGTTTCCCCACGCTCCCTGGCCGGAAGACCTTTTCTGTCTGGTGTCTACAGAGCCTGACGTGGGCAGCGCCCGCAGCTCGCGCCGGTGCAGGGGAGCTGAGGGCCGACTGCGCGCTGCACCACGGCGGCCACCTGCTGTGCGGTTCTGAGGGCTTCCGCGTCCCTGCCATGCCCATCTGGGGGCTTCAGAAGCCAACACGATGGTTTTCGGGCTCACATCCCAAAGGCTGCTCTTCCTTTTAGCACCTGGGACCTACCAGGAACCTCAACCTCTAACAACATTGGTCCCCGTTACCGTGGGGTTTGCGCCCAGCGTTCGCTGGAGGGCCGTTTGAAGAATGATTGTTGTCATAAAGGCCTTTGATAATAATAGATACTGTTTACCCAGTGCTTGATGCCAGGCATTGCTACAAACACTGCGTACACATTATTCTATTTAATCTTCATAACCCGGTGGGGTAGGTACTGTCATTACTGTCCTTTCACAGAAGAGGAAGCTGGGGCACAGAGGTTAAATGCTAGTGAGGGCAGTACCACACTTGGCACTCAGGCTGCCCCCAGAGTGTGAGCACAACCAACGCAGGGCTATGCCTGGGCTGCAGGCAGGGGAAACTGACCATGGGTTCGCTCCAGGCCTCAGCCACACTGCAGTTCACTCCCACAAATAACTGAAGGACTTTCCCTGGGTGTCTCCCACAGTGTGCTGGGCGCAGTGGTGCAGTGGGGTGAGGACAACGCACACACCAGCAACCTCTCTAGCAGCTCAGTCCTTTTAGATCTCCATCTTCCAGATCTAGAAAAAATGGACTCCACGTTCGTTTTCACTGGTTCCCGCTTGGCTAATCCCTGGTTTTTCTGTCCAGATCTCGCCTCCCCATCCGTGATTTTGTCGTCTTTGCCTCTCCTTTTTCCTCTTCTCCAACCGGTCCCTCAGCCCCAGAACCTCTGCAGGCACCTCCCAAGTTCTGTGGTCTATTTTTTTCAAGGGCTGCTGGAACGAAGTACCACACACTAAGTGGCCTCAACAACCGAAATGTATGGTCTCTCCTGGTTCTGGAGACTAGAAGTACAAAATCACGGCGTGGGCAGGGCTGGCTGCTTCCGAGGCCCATGAAAGAGCATGTGTGCCCGGCCACTCTGGCTTGCAGATGCCCATCTTCTCCCTATGTCTCCTCACACCATCTTCCCTGTGGTGTGTGTGTGCAAATCCCTTCTTTCTATAAGGACACCAGTCATACTGGACTAGGGCCCACCCGAATTGCCTCATTTTAACTTGATGACCTCTGTAATCATGAGGTAATGTCCAAGTGAGGTCCCATTCTAAGATACCTGAATGCCCAGGCACGGTGGTTCATGCCTGTAATCCCAGCACTTTGGGAGGCCGAGGCAGGCAGATTAACTGAGGTCAGGAGTTCAAGACCAGCCTGGCCAACATGGTGAAACCCTGTCTCTACTAAAAATGCAAAAATTAGCGGGGCGTGGTGGTGCGTACCTGTAGTCCCAGCTACTCGGGAGGCTGAGGCAGAAGAATTGTTTGAACCCAGGGAGGTGGAGGTTGCAATGAGCCAAGATCACGCCACTGCATTCCAGCCTTGGAGACAGAGCAAGACTCTGTCTCAAAACAACAACAACAACAACAACAAACCCCTGAACATATGAACTTGGGGAATGTGGGGGTGACAATTCAACCCGTAACATGTGGATGGTCGTCACTGGCTGTCTCACCTTATCTCTTCTCCTCAAGACACTTTTCTCTTAAACTGGGTGCCTCTCCCTGGGCTCTAGCCCTTAATGAGGTGATTTCCAACTCAAGGCTGGGAAAGGCACACAACCCAGAATCAGACCTGAGTTCACACTCCTTCTGGCAGGAACTTCTAGGTGACATTGGGAAGCAACTTCATTCCTTAGAACCTAGATTTCTCCTCGGGCTATAAGGGGGCTTGGCTAAATAATCTCTTAGGTCTCTTTCAGCACACACACTTAAAAAAAAAACAAAAAAGTTTTTATCTAATCAGTCCAAAAAGTTTTACAATGTATGGGGTTGTCTTGTGGACTTGAGATAGAGACTTTGATGGGAGGCAGTATTGCATAGTGGTTAAGAACACAGGCTTTGGGGTGGGTGAATCCACATCAAGCCTCATTGCATCCTCCTTAAATCAGGAATAATACCTACCTCAGACAGGTGTCATAGGATTGACAGCCATGCCCTTGGTGTTCTCATTAAATGAAGATTCCAGACTCTATAGTTGGGAGTTTGTGACTTAGGTAAGAAACCAGTCTCTTTTTGAGACGGAGTCTCACTCTGTTGCCCAGTCTGGGGTGCAGTGGTGCGATCTCGGCTCACTGCAATCTCTACCTCCTGGGTTCATGCCATTTTCCTGCCTCAGCCTCCCAAGTAGCTGGGACCACAGGCGCCCACCACCACACCCGGCTAGTTTTCTGTATTTTTAGTAGAGATGGGGTTTCATTGTGTTAGCCAGGATGGTCTCGATCTCCTGACTTCGTGATCCACCCACCTCGGCCTCCCAAAGTGCTGGGATTACAGGCGTGAGCCACCGCACCCGGCCTTTTTTTTTTTTTTTTTTTTTTTTTAAATGAAGGACATGATTGTTTTTAAAAATTGGGCCAGGTGCGGTGGCTCACACCTGTAATCCCAGCACTTTGGGAGGCAAATGCAGAGGATTGCTTGAGTCCGGGAATTCAAGACCAGCCTGAGCAACATAGTGAGACCCTCTGTCTCTAAGAAAAAGTTTTTTAAAATTGTGTCACAGTGATCACAATGACCACTATTCACATCATAATGGCTTTTCTTTTGGCTATTAACACTGCAGTGTTTGTGTATACTGAAATGTGTCTGTGGGACCAACAGCATTAAAGAATAAAGATCCTAGATGAAAATAAACACTAATAATCCTGGTGTCCTCTCCAATAGAATTAATCTAAACTCCTTATGAATCAGTAGCATTATAATGTTATGTAGTTATGAGGAATAGAATTCTTTTAGAAGCAGGCAGCATGAACTTATACTTCCTTGTACTTACTTCTTTAAGAAACCAGTCTTAACCCTCCTTTCTACTGTCTTTTTTTTCAAGCATCTCTCTAGCCAAGGGAATAAGAGCCAATTGGATATTGTAGTGGTGCAAATTTCCTAGCGGAAATTTGAGTCTTTTTTCGGTCGCTCCTGCCCTTGTTACATTTTGGCCTGATTAAAATGTTGTGGCTAATTCTGGCTAAATCCACATTGACATCTGCCTAACACCAATTGATCAATCTCCTGGAGAAGCTAAAGAGAATTGGGCCGGGTGCAGTGGCACATGCCTGTAATCCCAGCATGCTGGGAGGCCAAGGTCGGCGGATCACTTCAGCCCAGGAGTTTGAGACCAGCGTGAGCAACACGGGGAGATCCTGTCTCTACAAAAAATACAAAACTTAGCCCAGCATGGTGGTGTGCACCTGCAGCCTAAAGTCCCAGCTACATGGGAGGCTGAGGTGGGAGGATCTCTTGAACCCAGGAGGTCGAGACTGCAGTGAACCGTGATTGCACCATTGCACTTTGGCATGGGCAACAGAGCAAGACCACGTCAAAAAAAAAAAAAAAGAAAGAAAGAAAAGAAAAAAAGAATTGAACTCTTTCTGGGTCAAGCTGATTAGCAGGTTTACAGTGGCCTTGTCTCAAAAGTTCCCACTTGTGATTAGGAACTACAAAGCTGTGATTATTATTAATCTTCTGCACCTATTGCTTTTGAGCATGGCTATCTGAAGTATAGCCACATCAATTAATAATGGCCGATGAGCTTTTAATTACAGACCTCGGTAATTGGCTGGTTAAAGGAAGATTGGCATCAGTAACTGAGTGCTTTTTGTTCAATCCATTTTGGGACTGCAACTATATTAGGCATACATCCATGCCCCCATGAAACTGTAAGGGACTGGAAGAAGGCAGTGTGTCCCGTGAATCCTCATGAACCATCCCAGTCTTTCTTACTCCCCTGCACGTCCTCTTCATTTACACAGAGTAGGTATTCAGTTGTTGAGTTGGACACATTTTTCTAACTACTCAATGTCAACCAAGGGTAGATCCACGTTTGGAGCCTTAAACTTACGCAGTTTAGGGAACCTCTATAAGAAAATTACAAATACAAAGTTGGATACAAAAGTGAATGTTTCCTTTAGAATTAGAACAGAAATCACAGTAAACTACAAATTTTAAAAGTTTGGGCTTTCTAGGGCCTCCGGCAGTAGGGAAGGGAAAAATGTTGCCCACATAATTGCAATCATAAATTTCACAAAATCCAGAAAAAAATCACCTAAAAATTTTATTAATTCTTTTTTCCTACCACTCTAATAAGTTTTTTTCCTGTGTTTTGGGCTGTGTACTAATGAATGTTTTCTTCATGCGACATTTTAAATAAACTTTATAAAACAGTTTTGGATGTATAGAAAAATTGCCAAGTTCCATAAACCCCCCCACCCAATTTCCACTGATTAACATCTTAGATTAACATTTGTGATGATGACTGAGCCAATATTGACACATTATTATAACCAAAGCCCATCCATTGTTCAGATTTCATCCGTTTTTACCCAGCGTCCTTTTTCTGTCCCAGGATATCAACCAGGATATGGCATTGCACTGGATCCCAACCAGGTTATGGCATTGCGTTGGATCCCAACCAGGTTATGGCATTACATTGGATCCCAACCAGGTTATGGCATTGCATTGGATCCCAACCAGGATATGACATTGCATTTACTCATCACGCCTCCTTAGGTCCCTCTTGGCTGTGACGGTTTCTCAGACTATCCTTGTCTTTTAGGACCTTGACAGTTTTGAGGCATACTGGTGAGTGTTTTGTAAAACATACTTCTATTAGGAGTTGTCTGATGTTTTTCTCACGATTAGACTGGGGTTATAGGTTTTTAGGAGGAAGGCCACATGTGACATTTTTATAATATAATTTTCTACAGGAAGAAAATTCGGACTTTTCTCTACCATGATTGATGGGCTTTTCTTACATTGTTAGTTTTGATTCAAAATCAAAACTATGTGGATGGGTACCAAATTCATTGCTTTTCATTTTAAATGAATGCTGATGGCAAAAATTTTCAGTGGTAAACCTACTGGCTATGTCCATTTCACTCCGTGTTTCTCTTCCTCTGCCCATCTCCTAAGATGCCTTAGGAGAGGGGAGATATGATCTCTGGCCTTGAACCTCCTGCCAGGATGCTAGATAAGTTGACAGAGAGGGCGGAGAAATATCCCTGAAGGCATTCCTGTGCGGAGAAAGCTAGAGCTATACATGCAAGTCCCTGTGAATTCCGTAACTACATCTCCCCAGACCCAAAGAAATGTATGTTCAGCTCCAGCTCTTGTTAGCTGGGTTCCAAAGATGACCTTGGTCACTTCAGCACCATAATGGGATGAGGTGGTGACAGAAGAGACTTTGCATAGAGTGCACCAACTGTGCTATGTGCTGTATCAACTGATTGCAGCTACGTGGTCTTACTTTTGCAAATTTTGTGGAAACATTTAATCATGTGACTAGGTTGCCAGAGCCCCTCCCGAGGTCTCACAAGGGGCTTCTATAAATGAGAAGCCCTAAAAATTAAGCTATGTGAGCCTCGCAATGAATCTACTCCCGTTGGCAATGCTTTTTGCACTGTTATGATGCCACTGCTTGGACTTGCTAGTACAACTCTCCTGGGCTTCAGCGGTAGTGAAGAAGAAGCATTTCCACCAGGCCGACACTGTTCTAACACTACTGATAATTATCCTGTGGTCTTCAGTGGCCCTAATGAAGTCATAGTCCCTTTCTCCACACCCCTTTTAGTTTTAACATGCACTTGATCCACTGGCTTCATCCACTCCGTGTGGGAGAACAATCCACAGCTGCTTAGGCCGCAGCTGCCCAGGGTTTCCCCTCTCTTTTCTGGGTCGGAGGACTCCAGCTCTCCCAGACTCACTGCTCAGGCCTTCTCCGGGCATTGCAGTTCTGCCCCAACACAGAGCTGACAAACCAGGGCTTCTAGACCCCACCCTGTGTCCGCACAGCACTCTATTTTTTTGTTCTTGGAAGTGATATGAAGATCTTATGTAGTCAATGTCAAAAAGAAATGATAATTACTTCATTTTTCCCACTCAACTGGCCACTTATTCCCAACTAGTAAAATTCAACCTCTGCAAGGGTTTCTAAGGCACACTTCATAACCTGACCCTGCTTTCCCCACCAACAAGTTCATATCATTTTCCTCTCCAGCTATCTGTAGTCAAGAGTAAAAAGTCTGGAGTCACACAGGTTGGAACCAATTCCACTACTCACTAGTTCAGACCCAAGGCAAGTAACTGTCAAATCCCTATCTTTCTTATCTGCTGAGTGAATATAATACTGTATTGCATCAAATCTAAATCATCAATTGTAAGATGCACTATTAATTTATATAGCCCTGATAAAGAAAAGAATTTCTGCTGATTTTAATTGCAAAACATTGTCCTTTGGAAGATGCACCCTCTATCTATTCGCTTTTGCTGTATGACAAATCACATCAAAACTTAGTGGCTTAACACCACAATCGTTCATTAGCTCATCATTCTGTGGGTCGGCACCTGGGCTAGGTTCAGCTGGGTGGTTCCCCTGCTGGTCTCTCTTAGGCTCAGTCCTGCAGCCACCAATAGCTGGTGGATCAGCTGGGGCCAGATGCTCTGGTATAGCCTCATTTACATGTTTGATGGTTGGCTGACAATTTGCTGAGGCTCCTCAGTTCTTCACATGGCCACCCTAGCAAACTAGCTCAAGCGTGTTCAAATAGTAGTGTCACGGCTACAAGCACAGCAAAGGGGACAAGCCTCAGGGCATAAATGCTTTTCAAACCCCTTGCATCATGTTTGTGTGCTTGAATCCAGGCAGTCTGGTTCCAGACCCTTGACTCTTAACCTGCAGAGAGTTCCGTCTTGCTGGAGAGGGGAATGAGAGCAGGGATGGGTCCCATTGGCTAAAGCAAGCCATATGACCAAGTCAAGACTCAGTATGGGAAAGAGCTACTGAAGCACATGGGTACGAGGAGGAGAATTTTGCTGGTTATTTTGCAATCTACCCACATCCTGACTGTGTACATAAAAAAGTCTGAAGAAATTTGTACTAAGAGTGCACAAGTACTAAGAGTAGTAGTGTTTGCCTCAAAGAGTTGAGTAGTAGGGCTCTGTGAGATAATGTCAGTAATATCACTTAGTACAGTGCGTGGCCCCTGGTCAATGTTCTGTACGTACTATTACTATCACATTTGTGTCTGTGCTTCTTTCTACCAGAAAGCTGGTAAATTCATGTTTATCCTCCCAATCCTAACTCAGACATCACTTTCCCTAGGACACACACACAATTTGTTGCTCCCAGAGCTGTGCCACCCTGTACTTTACACACATTGCCTTTGTTGCAGCAGGTTGTCATTCTTGTGCTTCTGTGGGCCTGGCTTTGGGCTTTTTGGTAGCAGATATTCTGTGTCTAGACAACTTCCATCCCCAATACAGTGCCTGGCACTTGATATGTGTTTATTTAATTGAAGTGACATGTTACTCCCAATAGAACTGCTTCTCATTCCCCTGGGTATCATCTTCCTTTCCTCTGGGGATGCTCCCACAGCACCCTACCATCTTTCTAGTGTAGGACTTGTGACACTGAGCTGTGATGACTTGTTTGCGTAACATGCACACATAAAGAATTTTCCTTATTTCTTTATATTACACAGAGCTCCCCAGTACCATGACTAGCGGTAGCAGCAAATACTCTATAAATACCTGTTACATTTATTTATTTATTTATTTATTTATTTATTTATTTATTTATTTATTTTTGAGACCGAGTCTCACTCTGTCACCCAGGCTGGAGTGAAGTGGTGCAATCTCAGCTCACTGCAACCTCCACCTCCCGGTTCAAGTGATTCTCGTGCCTCAGCCTCCCGAGTAGTTAGGATTACAGGCACCTGCCACCAGGACCAGCTAATTTTTGTATTTTTAATAGAGACAGTGTTTCACCACGTTGACTGGGCTGGTCTCAAACTCCTGACCTCAGGTGGTCTGCTCACCTTGGCCTCCCAAAGTGCTAGGATTACAGGCATGAGCCACTGCGGCTGGCCAACACCTGTTAAATTTAGAAAACAGAGTTTTCAATCTCTGTCTTACACCCAAGAAGGCCTGTGGCCCAGAGATCCGGAGTAAAATTAGATTCAGTATTTAATCCATCAATAGCTGTTTCTTACTGCATCCCTAGGGTATGAACTCTGCTGACTTTTCTCTCCTCTTTAGATCACAACCCAGTGACATCACCACAGCACAGAGAATCATTGCAGGCCCTATCCATGTCTCCGTGGTCTCTCTGATCCCCCACCCCCACCCCAACACACACACACACACACACACACACACACACACACACGCTCACAAACGTCAGTATTTTATGTGAGTAGAGTGTCTATAAATACCATGGACACTGGATGGGACTTGGATCAGGTCTTTTGTCACCCTATGATACCCTATGGGGGCAGGACCCCAGGACCCCATAGAGTTGGTATATTGGCTCAGAGGGATGTTGAAACTGTGAGTGGAACAACATACCACCATCCTCCACTTCCATTTGCACCCTCTACTTCTGTCCTGCAGCAGGCTGACGCCGGCCCAGAGCCTGCATACAGCCACAAGCTCACTTCTCAGCCTTTTGGAGGCCATGCACCACCTTGGGAATGCAATGGAAGATTCAGACCCTCCTCATAAACGTTTCCCACATGCTTTCTATGGGTTCCCTGGGGTCCCCAGTTAAGAGCCCTGGTGGAATAGAAAGGGCACTGGATTTGTACTTGCAGAGATCTAAGATCAAGGTCTGATTCTACCTCTCACTAATTCTGTGGCTGATCTCTCTGAGCCTCAATTTCTACATCTGAAAATGAGGTATAGCCAGCACTGCAGGTTGTAAGGGGCCTGCTACGTGATAGGTCCTCAGTTTTGCCTTCCCCGTCTCAGCCTCCTAGGTACCTGGTTACAATTTGCAAGAGCCTGGAGCTAACAGGTGCAAGTTTCATTCCAAGTTCAGGTCTTCATGCAATCACGTGAAGCCATTTACTGAGCATTTATTATGTGCTAGCCACAGTGGTAGATGCTGGAATATGCAAGTGTGTGTTTATACCTGGCTGTGAAAGGTATACAGAGTTGAACATAATATGAGACCTCAGGGAGCTGGTAGTATGATGACCTAGTGCCCATCTATCCACAGAATGCAATTTGCCTAAAACGTTTAGCACAAAATGTTTTACCTGATTAACCCACTACAAAGACATCTTATTATTGATACCTCCAGCATTTTGGCTGTGGGATCAAAGTCTGGCCTATGTTTGACACCCGTATATCTCTGTGAAAATACATTCTCTTCCTCGAGTCTATTAAATTCAATGCCAAGAGCCTCCATTAGGGATATTCTTGTGTAGTCAAAATTGAGTGAGATGTCTTTGGCATGAATATATTGAATGTACAGCTTTTGAAATTAGTTCACTATGGTAAATATCAATGTTTTCACTGACTGAATAAAATTGATTATAATATTGCACTCTACACAGCTAAAGATTATTAACTTTTGGGGAAATGATTTTTTATCATGGCTAAAAATCCATTTTTAAGATGCTTGTCAGGCTGTTCTTTTCAGCATAGTTCTCGATTGAAAATGTAGACAGCTCATGGCATTGTGGGCATTTGTGCTCACTGCTGAACACATTTGAATACCTCTGCTCTCACAGTCTTTTCTTCAACTCAAACAGTCTACCAGAATGCACTAAGCTCCCATTTTGCCAAGAACCTGGCTGTTTGAGAATAATCTGGAGAGATTCCTAAAGACTTTGATAAGTGTAATTTTTTGAAAGCTCTGTCTCTCTGGTGTCATTCCTACTGAGGCTGCTCATGTCATTCAGGTTCCATAATTTGGATGTTAAATGAAAAAAAAAAATGAAGCACAGTGGTCTAGTTTACAATTTAGGTTAATTGGCCTACTTCAATGTATCTCATTTTCAAGTATTTTCACCTTTACTATGAACTCCTACTTACTGAGCACCTACTATTTTGTACAGTTCTGGGCCAGGAACTGCTGTGAGTATGAGACACCTGCCTTCTTGATTGTGAGCAACAGAAATCCACCATGAGCAATATGAGTAGATATAGAATTCACTGAAAGGAAATTGGAGACTTTCAGAGACTGAAAGACCTGAGCTGGTGTGTGGTCCAAGAAGCAAGAAGAAGAACCACAGCCATCTCTTAACAAGAACAGGCTGCTCAGAAGGCTGCCGGCCAACACAGCCACAGTAACTGCTACCAGGCTGGGTCCACTGCAGGCCACAGCTGCTGCACAAGGAGGTTCCAGCCCTCCTTTGATCTTTGCCGCACGCACCCAGGAGTCAGAATTCTAGGCAAGAGCTCCTGGTTGCCAGTCTTTGGTCCTGCGCCTGTGCCCTGGCTGCTGGGGGTGGAGTGAGGAAAAGGATGCCTTTGCTTTGTTGTCTGTAGTTGCAGACAGGGTGACATGACCCCTCCAAGTAGGAAGAGGTTATTAAATACTGGATAGTAAAATATGACAAAGCTCCACCACATTCTTTGTTCAATGATAAGACAAGTACTAGCATTAGAATTAGTTTAGACAAAGGGAATTAAATTTTTTTTTTTTTTTTTTGAGTCTCGCTCTGTTACCCAGGCTGGAGTGCAGTGGCGCGATCTCGGCTCACTGCAACCTCTGCCTCCCCAGTTCAAGCGATTCTCCTGCCTCAGCCTCCCGAGTAGCTGGGTTGACAGACGCATGCCACCATACCCATCTAATTTTTGTATTTTTAGTAGAGACAGGGTTTCACCATGTTGGCCAGGCTGGTTGGTCTCAAACGCCCGACCTCAAGTGGTCTGCCCACCTCGGCCTCCCAAAGTGTTGGGATTACAGGCGTGAGCCACCACGCCCAGTGGGAATTAATTATTTACTGGAGAAATAATGGTAGGCCTTCAAAATAAAATTTTGAAGGAGGAATGGATAAGAATTACCATGCAGATAATGATAAGCCCAGGCATAAATGCGGATGTATACAGAGGCCCAGATGTATGAGACAGCATAGAGGGTGAGGTTGGAGGAGTAAAGAAAGGAGACAGGGCAGAAGTGGCTGCCCTTCTCAGCCAGCTGAGACCACTGGACAGTGGTACAGAGAGAAACTGGGCAGTTTTAGACAGAGGCAGGTCACATTTACCTTTTAGAAAGCTCACCTTGGTCCCTCTGCGGAGAGTGGATGGCAAGAACTGGTGTGGGTTGTGGTAAGCCAGGCTCGGGGAGACCAGGTTTTCCCATTCTGGCTTTTTCTCCAATTAGCTGTGTGATCTGGCCTCCAACTTGATCTTAACCTGTCCCATTATTTTCATCTTTTAAAGTGCTTTGATTGGAAAAGACAATTCTAATGTGGTCCATTCTACCTTCAAAGTTTAGACTTTGTTACTGTAAAGGCAAATTGGAGTATGACTATTAAAAAAAACTTAAGTTGCAGGATAAATTATTTGAACTACTTGTTTACTTATTCAACAAATACTTTTATTTTTATTTTATTTTATTTTTAGAAACAGGGTCTCACTCTGTCACAGGCTGGAGTACAGTGTCGTGATCATAACTCACTACCGCATTTAACTCCTGGGTTCGAGCAATCCTCCCACTTCAGCCTCCCAAGTAGTTGGGATGACAGGCGCATGCCACCACATCCTGCCAAGTTAATTTTTTTTGGTAGGGGTGGGTAGAGACAAGGGTCTTGCTTTCTTGTTCAGGCTGGCCTCCAACTCCTGGCCTCAAGTGATCCTCCTGCTTAGGTGTCTCAAAACACTAGGATTACAGGCATGAGCCACTGCGCTGGCCTCAACAAATATTTACTGACTATTATTTATGTCTCAAACACTGTTCTAGGCTTCAGAGAATTAGCAGTAAATAAGAAAACTCCTTACCACTATGTGAGGTCTTTTGAATGAGAACTAGATTCTAGCAAGAGGAGTGGGGGGCAGTCAACAATAAAGAAACGACTGTCTAATGATATAAGGTGGTGGTATGTGCTATAAAGAACAAAGCAGGTTGGGGGGATTTGGGAGTGACCGGAGAGAGGCAACTCTTCATAGACTGGCAGGGCGGCCTCTCAAAGAAGTGAAAGAGATTTTAAACAGAGATTCAAATGAAGGGAGGAATCAACTGAAGATAGGCAGGAAGAATTTTCCAAGCAGAAAGATCAAAGAAATGGCAAGTGGGAAGGTCTCCAGGCATGTGAGAGGAAGAGCAGGCAGGTCAGTGAGGGCGGAGCACAGAAGAGGGAAAAGCAAATACAAAGGCTCCGAGTCATGTTGAAGAGAAGACAAGAATATCTACATGATGTCATGGAGGGGCCAGAAAAGGGTGACAAGAGATGACTTCAGAGAAGTGGCCAGGGACCAACCTTCATTCGTGGATTGTTGATTGTTTCATTCTTTCAGTGCAAGAGGCACTGTGCTAGGATCTGGGAATGCAACCATGAACTGGCCATGCCTTCAAGGATCTTAAACCCCTTCCAAGGGGCTCAGAAGACATCAAACGTGTCTTGATTTTTTTTATTTTTATTTTTTAAGACAGAATCTCACTCTGTTACCCAGGCTAGGGTGCAATGGCGTGGTCTCAGCTCACTGCAACCTCCGCCTTTCAGGTTTAAGCAATTCTCCTGCCTCAGCCCCCCAAGTAGCTGGGATTACAGGCACGTACCACCACACCTGGCTAATTTTTGTATTTTTAATAGAGATGGGGTTTCACTATGTTGGCCAGCCTGGTCTTGAACTCCTGACCTTGTGATCTGCCTGCCTCGGCCTCCCAAAGTGCTGAGATTACAGGTGTGAGACACCACACCTGGCCAAAAGACGTCAAACGTATCTTCTCTCGTCAATCTTTCTTTCCATGTCTCCATAGCTTGCCAACTCTCCTGCAGTCACACTTTTCTGGCCCATTGAGCTTTTGCTAAGGATGTTGGCTTTGCCTGGGTTTGCCCTTGTTATCACCTCACACAGCTAAATCTTCCTTAGCCTGTAAGATTCAGCTCAAGTGCAAGTTCCTTGAGGAAGTTTCTAATACCCCAGACTGCGAGAAGTCTCTACTGCTCTATGTCACTCACCCATTTATCTGTTCATCTGTCTATTCAGCCATCCTTCCATCCATCCATCACCTTCATTGATCTTTTCCCCTCCAGTCAGTAACAGGCCTGTCCTGGGTACCACTGATGCCACAGTGGACAAAATACAATCTTGCCTTTGAGTAAGTCAGAAAGCAATGGCAAAGTCAGACAAGAAAATGAACTTGAAATATAGGGAAATATTACAGTGAATTATTTTTTAACGGGCACTGCTGTTTGTTCAATGTCATATGGAGCACAATAAATAATAACGAAAAGTGAAATATCAAATCCTGACTTTAAGCATGGCTCCTGTTTTACAAATGGAGTTTGTAAATAATTTTTCAATGTATAGGATAGATATTAAATATTGGCTTATCAAAGATTTAATATACAGTCTAAATGGTAGAAATTCAACTGGACAATTTGCTATGATGACAACAGTAAAATAATTGTCTCATCTTCTCCTTTATGGCTTTCACTGACATAATGTAGTCAATTCCTCAAACAGTAAATTTCTTTTTCTTTTTCTTTTTCTTTTTTTTTTTGAAACGGAGTTCTACTCTGTCATCCAGGCTAGAGTGCAGTGGCACGATCTCAGCTCACTGCAACCTCTGCCTCCCAGGTTCAAGTGATTTTCGTGCCTCAGCCTCCCGAGCAGCTGGGATCATAGGCACGTGCCACCACGCCGGCTAACTTTTGTGTTTTTAGTGGAGACGGGATTTGGCCATGTTGGCCAGGCTGGTCTCGAACTCCTGACCTCAAGTGATCCACCCACCTCGGCCTCCCAAAGTGCTGGGATTACAGGCGTGAGCCATCATGCCCAGCCCAAATAGTAAATTTCTATGTAGATAAAGTAATTAATCAAAAATTGGTATGAAACACTCTACCAACTAAAAATCTGTGGGAGAACCCTTCTCAAGGCATTTATATTATATAATTGTGGGGATAAGACTCAGAAATGAAAAAGTAATTTCATTTGTGAAATGCATTTTTAAAAAGGCAGTAGAGGATAAGAACCAAATGAATGGTATATAGGAAGTCAGTGATATGAACTCACAGAAGTATTGAGGAGGGAGGCTTTGAATTGGTCCTTTCGTGATGAACAAAATTCAGAGGATAAAGTAAGTGGAGGAAAAACTTCACATTGGGGAAATAATGAAAGCAAAGGCCTGATTGAGAGCTGGTGAAGGGCTGAAAATCATACAGAAGAGTGTGGAGTTCGTTGGAATTTATGAAGTTGGTGCTAAGTTGTCTTGTTTACCATTATCCCCAGCACCTAGCATATAGCTTGGCATAGCTATGTGTTGGATGAATGGATTTTTTAAAAATGAATGAATAAGCCATAGGGAGCTACTGCAGATTCTTATTTACAGTGACTTAAAGAAAATGGTGCTTATGGGAGATTAACCTGGCAGCAGTGATCATGATGAGCTGGACTGAATAGAGAAGACGGTGAAGAAAGGACCACCTCCTGGGAGGTCACGTGAAGTATGGATATATGGATCTGCTCCAGGTGGTGCCTGCAGGTTTAAGAAACAGTTGAAGGAACACATAAGAGTCACCAACGGAGATGAGTGGTCAGGCAGAAAGAGGAGTCAAAGATGACTGGAAGAATGGCGGTGTGTTTATGGGGTCTATTGAGTTGTAAGAGAGGAGGGTGTTTCAGGAGGATTGCCATAGGAGAAGGTGACATTTAGGGGCAGGAAGAGGGAGGGCATGAAGGTGTGGAGTCCTTAGTCTAATTGCAGAGAGGAGCATCAGAGTCGTCTGCTCTTGTGGGCAAAGGCCTCACGTGAAACATTCAGGCTCCTAGTCCTCCGTCTTCTTGTAAGCTAAGTTAATTTCCTCTGCAATTCTGTAGCAATACAAACTCATTAAATAACCAAATCAGGAAAGTGTGTCTGTGAGGTAGTTCCATCATCTTTGATTTCTCCTTCGTTTTTCTGTGATCCTGCAGAAGAAGGCTATCTTTTGTTTTGTATGTTCTAAGTAGGGATGAGGGTTCTGCTTTGCTTGCTTCTGAACTGGAGAATGCTGTTGGGGAGGTCCCCAAAGGCAGCAGGAAAAGCCCTGGGGTGGAAAGTGATGCTTGCTGTCGTTATTGTACCCGCTATTGTACCCACCCTGTGGGGAAGGCTATGCAGCCAATGAGTGGTCTAGTCAAAGCCTAGGCCTGCATGTCTCTGGACCCCACATCTGTGGAGGGCTTTATAAAGGGTAAATTTCTGTCTGGACCAGCCAAGTGAAGACTTGCCGAAGGCAGGTGTATATTTAGAGGACTGCCTCCAGCTGTTTCCCTCCCACAGTGGTGTCTCTGTGGAAGTGCATCTGTTACATGCGGATCAAAGTCATCTTGCCATGCAGTTCATAGCATCCATGCTTTTGTCTTTATCAGAAACATAATAACGGCTTACAGAATTCTGATAGTGGTGGCAGCATCACCTGGACAGTCAGAAATAATGCACGTGAGAGATGAAGGGGGCTTATCCCTAGGTGATCACAGTGACAGTGGAAAAAGTGGATGTAGTAGCAATGGATGTTGCAATGGGACTGTTTCTTTTCTTTTCTTTTCTTTTCTTTCTTCTTCTTCTTCTTTTTTAAGACAGAGTCTCACTCTGTCACCCAGGCTGGAGTGCAGTAGCATGATCTCGGCTCACTGCAACCTCCGCCTCCTGGGTTCAAGTGATTCTCGTGCCTCAGCCTCCCGAGTAGCTGGGATTTCAGGCACATGCCACCATGCCCAGCTCATTTTTTTGTATTTTAGTAGAGACAGGGTTTCACCATGTTGACCAGGCTGGTCTCGAACTCCTGATCTCAAGTGATCCACCTGCCTCGGCCTCCCAAAGTGCTGGGATTACAGGCATGAGCAATAGGACTGTTTCTTGAATGGATGGGATTGGGTGGTGGTGATCATGGGGGAAGAGTAGGAAACTAGAGGACTCAAGAATGACTTCTAGGTATTTGCCCTGAAAAAAAACAGATGGATCATGGCGCCATCTATTAAGATGAAAAAGACTTAGGTAGGAGCCAGTTTGCGGGGAAAATAAAAAATTCTGTTTTGGAGATGTGAAGTTTGAGATGTCTATTACTCATAAGTGGAGTTTGCAAGTAGGCAGTCAGATATACATCTCAGGGGAGTTCAGGGCTGAAGATTCAAATTTGGGAGATGGATTTTTGTAAATCTCCCACCTCCTTCTCAGGCATTAGTTTAAGATAAGGAGAGGGTAGAACTGCTCCTTGACTTACCAGAAATGAGGAGCAGATGCTATTTGTTCACTTGTACTTTTGTCCATCCCTCAAATATTTATGGAGTACTTTCAGTGCTAGGTACTGTGCTGACTTTTATGGACTGGATGAGCAGATACAGGTACAGACACCGCTCTCATTGAGTTTGACATCCAGGGCTGTGCAGTAGAAAGTGAGCCTACTACGTAAGCTGAATTTTCTAATGGCCATGTTGAAAAGGTCAAAAGAAAGAGATGAAGTTAATTTTAATAATCTATTTTATTTAACCCAGTATATCAAAAATTAGTATCATTTCAACATGTAATCAATATAAAATTACTGAGATATTTTATGTTCTTTTTCTCATACTGTCTTCAAAATCTGTTGTGTCTCTTACACACAGCACATCTCAATTCAGACTTAGCCGCATTTCAAGTGCTCGATAGCCTGGATCTAGAGGATGCTGTAGAACTTGGCTCCCTGATGTCTAAACCCCTCCCTTCTCTCCTGCCCATTGGTGATCTCCAGACCCTCGGGGACTGTTGGGAGCTCCAGTGTGCTGTAAAATAGTGAGGTGTAAACCTTGGGCACACAGCCCCAGAGCAGAACCCCAGTCCACCTTGCCCAAAGTGCCAGCAATGGCAGCCTGATGATAGAGGTGCCATCATCACACAGATCAGTATCCAGCTGTTCCTAGCCACACCTGGATTAATTAGTGACCACTGGAAGATAACTGCTGTGTTTTAAAACTGAGAGCATTGCCACCATGTACCATGGTAAATATATTTGTTAACAAGATAAAAAAGAAATGTTTTTTAGTAAAAGCAACTTCAATCCTGGTGTCTCCCCCGACAACTCCCCTTGTCCTGTTTTCCTGGCACTGGGTGCTGACTACTAGGCAGCACTTCTTCTCTGAATCCCACCGCCTGGGCACAGGAGAGATCAGAATGTGTTTGGTGAATGAACGAGCTCAAGAATGGGAGGCTTACTCTGTGACTTGCGGGAGGAGAATGTGTGGGATTTTTGACATTGGTTCCTTCTTCAGATGACAGATACAGACAATGACGAATGCTCTCTCTTCTTATCAGGAGAGCTCAACATGGGCGTTTCTTTCTGTAACAAGTATGCATCATGGCTGGCTGGCTCCTCCCCATAACAAGCAGTTTAAAGGTGAACGAAAATGGATCTTGACAACAGCAGCTTTTGGAAGCCTAGGCGCGGCACAGAAGGTCAGACAGGAATGGCTTGTCTTCCACTGCAACATGGGGCTTCATCGGAAGCACCGCTGCTGAGGAACAACCACCTCCTCCCGACCATCGCAAGCTGCCCAGGCAGACATGCTCATAGCAGTGTCCATTTCCCTGCCTAACTTTCCACCAGAAGATTCCTCCATGTCTACGGGCGGACCCAGGCCGATCTTGGAATGCATGTTTAAGTTTGTCTGACCTTTCTATCTTTTGCCTTCCTCTTCACTAGAGAACCTGAGCACTAGGTTGTCCTGTATTATTTATTTTATCTTATTCTTTTTTTTTTTTTTTTTTTTTTGAATCAGGGCCTTGCTCTGTCACTGAGGCTGAAATGCAATGGTGTGGTCATAGCTCACTCCTCGGCTCAAGTGATCCTCCAGCCTCAGCCTCTAGAGTAGCTGGTATTACAAATGTGCAGCACCACAGCCAGCTAATTTCTTTTCTTTCTTTCTTTCTTTTTTTTTTTTGTAGAGATGGGAGTCTTGCTGTATTGCCTACGTTGGTCTCCAACTCCTGGGCTCAAGTGATCCTCTTGCCTCAGCCTCCCAAAGTGCTGGGATCACAGGTGTGAGCCACCACATCTGGGTAGATTCTTCTTCAGGTTCCTGAGCCTGGAGAGATGGCCTGCAGGGGCATCTGCTGCAAAGGAATGAGATAAGCTGTGATAATCTGGGTCCTCCAAGAAGCAGAAGCCATAGATTTTATCAGGGAGCTGGAAAAAAGTGGGATGACCATTAGACTGCAGTGCAAGTCTGACTCCAAATGAAGGAGAGGAAAGGTTGTATGGAGGCCTCCTTGGCTCTAGGGAAAGTTCAGCAAGGCAGAAGAGAAGTGTTGAGACAACATTCTAGGCAGAGGAGCCCCATGTCTCTCAGGAAGGGGCCTGCCTAGTGCCCCTGCCATGCCCCATCATGGGTGGGGAGCAGCCCGTGGAAAGGGGGGCCTCAGCACAGGCCAGGATGGATTCAGAGCATGGAGTGGCAGCTGGTGCCCTGGGCCAGATGTGCTCCCAGCTGGAGGCACTTTCTCACAACCGCTGTGTAGGCCTGGGTCCACGTTGTTTCATGAGGAAAAGCCATGCGGGTGCTGCCTGGCACATATGTAGAGCAAGTGCCATATGACAGGTGGAAGGTGCCCTGGAATTGGCATCAATGTCCCAGGTCAAGTCCCTGATCCGTCATTTATTATTAGTTCATGATCTTAGGTGAGTCACTAAACCTCTCAGAGCCTTGGTTTCTTGATCTTAAAACAATACCTGTCTTACAGTATGGTTGTAGAGTGAAACTAGCTCTTGTGAGAAAGAGTGCTTTGTATAATGTTGACACAAATGCACACGTGGTAACAAAAGCAACAAAGCACAACTATTAAAGACCAATGACAGGAGCTCTGGAATTTTGCTATAAGCAGTCTGTGGCAATGATAGAGATTTGTCTGTCTCTGTGGTTATACTTGCACGAAACTGCACACCATGCCAGTATACAAATTCCACAGTGTCTCAGTCACTTAGCAGATGTCAGTTGTCTTGACTGTTCTGGGCAGGTATTTATAAAAATAAAAAAAAAAGCATTTCAGAAAACCCTATTTTTTTTTAAACAAAAGATGGCTATTCCGCAGCTGCTGAATAATTCAAAGTCAGCAGTAATTCATAGTGAGTCAGCGGTAGCTTCTTACTGCTTCCCACTGCTTTTTCTCCTTTTCTGCTTGTAAGATGAAGACACTGGCGATGAAAGGGCAGAGATGTTTTAGTTCCCGGAAGTCCCTTGGTCTTTTTTTTTTTTTTTTCTTTTGAGATGGAGTCTCTCTCTGTCTCCCAGACTGGAGTGCAGTGGTGCAATCTCGGCTCACCACAACCTCCACCCCCGGTGTTCAAGCAATTCTCCTGCCTCAGCCTCCCAAGTAGCTGGGATTATGGGCACGTGTCACCACACCCGGCTAATTTTGTATTTTCAGTAGAGATGGGGTTTCTCCATGTTGGTCAGGCTGGTCTCGAACTCCTGACCTCAAGTGATCCACCCGCCTCGGCCTCCCAAAGTGCTGGGATTACAGGCGTGAGCCACCATGCCTGGCCGCTCGAGTTTTGTGCTAGCGAAATATTGAGATCTGTAGGCTGTGGAGCAACCTGTTAGCGATGATGGGTGAGTTCACAGGCAGAGGCAGTGGCTCCAAGGCCTCATCCAGAGACCCAGATCCCAGGGCAGTGTCACTCATTTTGTCAACGATTCTAGGGGATGGGGAGACAGGAGCTGGAAAAATAAACCGGAAAGACTTCATGGGTTTATTTCTAAATAGATGAAGGTTACAGAACAAGGTAAATTTTATGCAGGAAAAAACGGTGGCAGTAGATGATCTAGTGTTAGAATCTCAGCATGGCCCTGGGGCTGGGAGCAAATGAAATTAGACGTGGGATTGGCAGGAACCGGGTAGCCAAGGGTGGAGGCCTAACCAGAGTTGAGTGATTCACACCATTAACAATGACCAGCTGTGAAGAAGCAGATCACCCCACCTGAGGACAGCCCCGAAGGAAGACGTGCTTTTACCACCACCCAAGGATGAAAGCAGTGATTTCTCCTTCAAATCCAGCCCCAAAGCTGTGGCTCTCCTCACCAGTTTTCCTTTCCTTCTGGCCATGCAACTTCTTCTGCTCCATGGCCAGTTCAGAGGACACATGACTCCAGCAGGAGGGGACAAACCAGTCACCATTCAGGAGCCTGACTAAACCAGGGCTTCTGACACTGTGGGCCTCAGACTACCCACATCAGCACCACGTGGGCAGCTTGTTAAGGAGGCGACTGCATCAGCCCACCCAGATCTGCCCGTTCAGAATGTCTAGAAGGGGACTCCAGAACCTGTGTGCCCCTCCCGCATCTTCCTCAAGGCATTCTTTTGCACACAAACATGTAAGAATCACCGGGCGCGGTGGCTCGCACCTGTAATCCCAGCACTTTGGGAGTCCGAGGAGAGCGGATCATGAGGTCAGCAGTTTGAGACCAGCCTGGCCAACATGATGAAACCCCATCTCTACTAAAAATATAAAAATCAGCTGGGCGTGGTGGCCCACACCCGTAATCCTAGCTACTCGGGAGGCTGAGGCAGAAAAATGGCTTGAACCTGGGAGGCAGAGGTTGCAGTGAGCTGAGATCCCACCACTGCATTCCAGCCTGGGCAACAAGAGCAAAACTCCGTCTCAAAAAAAAAAAAAAAAATTGTGAGACTCAATTAAATGATCTCTAAGCTGCCAGATCAAAAACACTGTGACTTCAGAATCCCAGTTTGAGAAAAATGATCTTATTTCTCAGTAATTTATAATTTTAAAGGTTTAATCTTCTTTCTCCCCTAAGTATTCTCTCTCCATCTTTAAGTCCCAACAAATTATTTATAAAATAATGTATGGGCTGGGCGCAGTAGCTCACACCTGTAATCCGGGAGGCCAAGATGGGTGGATCACCTGAGGTCAGGAGTTCGAGACCAGCCTGGCCAACATGAAGAAACTCCATCTCTACTAAAAATACAAAAATTAGCTGGGTGTGGTGGCATGTGCCTGTAGTCCCAGCTACTCGGGAGGCTGAGGCAGGAGAATCACTTGAACCCAGGAGTCAGAGGTTGAAGTGAGCAGAGATTGCGTCATTGCACTCCAGCCTGGGGGACAAGAGTGAGACTTCGACTCAAAAATAATAATAATAATAATAATGATGATGATGATGTGTGAAGTTTATTATGTGCAAAAACCTATGTTTTGCATGGAAGAAAAATATATGAGGCACCCTGCCCTTAAGGTACTTCTAGGCTAGAAGAGGAGCTGAAAAGGTGTGCAACCAACTTTGCCGCAAGGCAGGGCTGATAATCCCAGGGCTGATAATCCAGGAAGCTTCCCTTCCGGGTTAGTTGATAAATATCCTAAATCTCAATCCTGGCAATAAGTACTGTATAAATGATAGAATCAAAGGTCTCCAGGATTTCAGAAGAGGGAGATAGGAAAGCCGACGGGGGCAGTGAGAGAAGCTTCAGAGAGGAAGCAGCATTTGAGAGAGGCCTTTAAGGATAAGTCGTATTTCAGTAGGCAGAAAACATTCTGGAAGAGATGGCATGAGAAAGCCATAGTGGTGGGGAATTGCAAAGTGTACTGCAGAACAGGGGAAAGCTCATTTTGGCGTGAGTGGAGAGGGATTTCACTGGAAAGCTGGGATGGTGTATCAGTTATCAGTTGCTGCATAATACACCACTCCAAAATCTAAAGGCTTAAAACAACAATAGTCATTTCTTTTGCTCGTGGATCTACAGCTTGTCTGTGTTCCACCCTGTCAGCTTAATGGGACCTGGAGAGACCCCTTTCAAAGTGGCTCCCTCACATGCCTGGGAAGTTGGAGGGAGCTGCCTGTTCCTTTTGTGGGCTTCTCTATGGCTTGAACTTCCTCACAGCAGTTTGATTTCAAGAGAGCCAGGTGAAAGCTGTATTGCCACTTATGACGTAGCTTTTGGAGTCATAGTATCACTTCTGCTGCGGTCACAAGACGACATCCAAATTCAAAGAGAGGGAGCAAAGTGTCCTCTCAGTGGAGGAGCGTCAGAGTCATCATAGGAAGAGAATGTGGGAAGGGAGGTATTATTGTAGCCAATTTTGGAAAATAAAACTCTTAACGCATGAAATACACAAAAACTCTCATCAGGCATTAAATAATAATATAAATTTTTTTAAAAAAACACAAATTTCATTATATATCACAATAACCCTTCAAATAGGCAAAGCAAATATTATTTGTATTTTGCAAATAAAGGAACACAACTGAGAATTGGAGTAGAAAGGTGGATTTGCAATGAATTTAACGAAGTTTTCACTTTTAGAGGCCCTCACTAGCACTGACACCTTCTTCCGAGGCCCCAGAGGGGACCCAGAATTGTGTTCACGTGGTCATATGTTTCGTAAATGTTCAGAGGTAAAGTATCTTTACTACAACTAGTTAAGTCTGCTGTACCTTCACTTCAGCCTCCCTTCCATCACATCCCCTTGTGTCAGGTGTTACTGGGCATCTTGGAGACCCAGTTAAGGGGAAATTGAGTTATAGCTATATTTAGTTTTGGTGGAGTAGGTTATAATGATGTGGTTTTCAGTAACTTCAACATATGGTTAAGTTATTACTGGGCACCCCAGTGTAGAAATGACTTTCAGGAATGCTCCTATGGCTTAGTGACTAACTCAAACAGCATTGTGACACTAAAGTCCAGGACCAGAGGCCATACTGTGGTATGACTGTATCTTCTAGTACCCAGAATTCGCATGAAAATATATGGGTAGTGGAGAAAAACAAGGTTTGAAAAGTACATCGCCAGAAGCTAGTCTGTGGAGAATTCTTCCAATCAGATATAAAATTACAAGGACAATACCTTTGTGTATAGTTCTGGCTTTTAAAATCTTTTGAATGTTTCACATATTCAAAGAACAAACATAAAATGAATAAGGTCCGGCAAGATTACAGGATTAAAAGCAATGTACAAATATTAATTGTATTGTATACAGTAGCAATGAGCAAACCAAAAATGAAATTAAGAAAGTAATTTCACTTAAGATAAAAATTCTAAAATACTTAGAAGTAAATTTAACAAAGATGTACAAAACTTATACTGTGAAAACTACAAAGCTTTGTTGAAATAAATCAAAGAAGAAACCAAATAAATGTAAAAACAGTCTATGTTCATGGATTGGAAGATTTAAAATTCTCAAGATGTCAGTATTAACATAACAAGATGTATGTTATACTTTAGTTTTTAAAAAATGGCCAAAAACATGGTGGGATAGTTGAATATGATTCATCCTTCCCAGACCCACATGACCTGAACACTGTGATGCGTTATAATGGCAGGGAGAGGAATTTTGGATTCAACCTGATCTGAATTGGAACCCTGGCTTTATTATTTACTAATGTATGTCTTTCCTCATTTTTTCTTGATGTTGCCGGTTCTGATTTTCTTCATTTGCTCAATAAGGATGATAAATAGCTACTCGTCAGGGTTGCTGTGGGGATCAGATATGATACAAGTAAAGGGCTGGCACTACTGGTTTCCTAAACCCAACTCCCTTCCATCTTGCCCACGTCCCATGCAGGTATTGGAAAACCCAAGCGTTGACTCTCCAGACCAGCCTCGCACCTAAGAACGCCGTGGGATGCAGTTTCAGACAGTGAGAAATCTGCTGGGGATGCCTGGGAAAGGGACATACCTGGCAGGTGCCGCTCCACGGCCTTCTTGCTGCCTTGAATTGGGACATGAGCCTGAGTCGCAGCAGCCGTCTTGTGACTGAGAGGTGGCAAGCAGGAGGAAGAGGCTAAGAGAATAGAGACACTGTTGAGCTGCTGAAGCACGGCAAGCGTCCACTTCTCTATGCTTCTTGCTATTTGACTGTTAAGCTAGTGCAAGTTACTCTTCTGGTCAGAATGAATTCATAACTGAAACATGCTTTAAAGTATGACTATTATTATTAAATGCAGCATAAGCTTTCCATAGCTGCTACATGATCACACCCACTGCTGTCTCAGACTGACCAGTGGCCAACTAAACATGACAGCAAGTACTGTTGCCAGCCTCTGCCTTCTTGTACTTGTGGAGTTTGTTTAAATCTAAATTCAGGACTCACCCTGTTAAATTTTATCTCCTTAGCTTGTCCCCTTCTTTTCAGAGATTTGCAATTCAAATTAGTATTATAACCTCGATTGATATATGGCTGTGGACCAGTCAGGAATCATTGAATCATCCCCCACTTTGGAAAGCATAAGAGCCTGTAATTACATCTTATATCAACCCTGTCCTAAGCCCTCCCCGTCACATGCGTCAACATCTCTTTTCTCTCAGAAAGACCTCATCTTATTTGAGGTGATATTTGAGTACATAGTTCCTTTTAGGGTACTGGGGACCTTTTTGGTGGTAGGGTGGAGAGTGTGCACCACAGAGACTAGTCGCCAAGAGTCCCTGCAGTCAAGTCTGTGTATCCTGTGCTGGTGAAGGGTGGATGGGCTTTATGCAAATCTCTGCTTGGCTGCAGAATCTCCCAGTGAGATGAGCAAGGGTGCTTTGAAGTCAGTGTTGAAACCCCAGAAGAGCAGGAAATGATGCTGTTCCTGCCCAAAGGCAGAATGAAATGCAAGGAAAGGAGAAAAACATTATGACATAAGTATTAAGAAAGATGCTGTTTATGGGAACTCTGAAAGACTGGAATTCAGAGCCGCTACCAATTAAGAAAGTTAATGATGACTTGCAGCAGGTTTGCAGAAAG
Source organism: Pan troglodytes (assembly GCF_028858775.2). Lineage (NCBI taxonomy): Eukaryota > Metazoa > Chordata > Mammalia > Primates > Hominidae > Pan > Pan troglodytes. The sequence goes on from NC_072401.2 coordinate 186,493,003, forward strand.
TGAAAGGAAGGTGAGGCTATTTAATTGCCACCATAATAGAAGAACTTGTAGAAAATAGGAATGGGATCACAATCATTATTAACTCATAAAAAATTTATAGGGTGCCATTTCTAATACGACACTGTGCAGGGATACTGCAGTCTAGCGTTACCTCCAGTTTAGACAGGCTGAAATACATACAGTTTCTCATCTGTATGAGATAAGGTGATATAAAATGAAGCTGATCGGGCTAGTTTATTGGATAAAACCAACAACGAAGGGAAATAAGTAACTATTTATACAACATGGTAACTATCTACATTGTTCATTAGCAGACGATGTTTGTAACTGGAGATGAAATGCGTTAAGCATGTTTGGGAAAGGAATAAATGGGATGTAACCATGGAAGTCCCATGCTTAACCAGGGTGGGGAGGGAGGCAGGGATATAGAGAACTTCAACTAGACAGGCCCGGTGGAGAAAGTGTGTGTCTAAGAATTACTTGCAAAGTGAGCTGTGTCAGGGAGCATCCTGGTGCATGCTCCAAGATATGTTGGATAACAGTTGAGTACAACTCATGATGGAATTACAAAACTCCAAGATACAGTTGGGTAGTTGGGTAACAGTTGAGCGTAACCACGATGGAAGAGATGAAGAGACTTTTTGAATGTGTTTGAGAGGAGTGAAATGAATCCTACAGTGATAATAATAATAATTGCTATTATTTTTTCAGACACTTGTGAAACCAGAAAAAAATAAATTAGGTGAAAGAATCTTCATTCCTGGTGACACCTTAGAAGAAGAAACAGACAATCTTGGATGGATTTGTTAAAGATCAGAGGATCCATAATGTCATGCAAAATGGTGGGATTGGGGGCAAACAGATCAAGTTGATGAGTGGGGTTAGCAACAGTGAGACCTGAAAGAGAAAACAAGTTAACAGAAGCCAGACTAAGTGCAGGACTCACCTGCACCCTAAGAGGGTGCAGGCTCAGGAACCAGTCCATGAGGAGTTGCACCATAGTAAGGGGTAGAGATGAACTGAAGCTCGCTCAGGATTATCAGCGGTATTGGCCTCTCCAAGAACTAAAAATAACCTCCTTCTTTGTCTTGCTGTTACTTCCAAGCCACAGCCGAGTTCTCTCTCTATACTTACACCTCAGATGAATGGGCAGTGCCTGTGGCTGTGGCCAGTGTCTTTTATTCCCACCTGGTTCCTCCCAGTCTGTGTTCCATGTTGTCACTGCCCCAAGTGCACAAGCCTTTTCCTAGTCCTCAATCTTTTCTCCCCGCAGCAGCCCTGGGCACAGTAGACCTCCCTAGGCTTTTGAGGAACCTCTTCCTGTTACCTGACTGCTGTGGTCTACGTGACCATCTTACCTCTGCATTTTCCTTGTGTCTGTCACTGACTCTCTCCCGTGTCCCGCTCCCCAACTGTGGGTGCCCCAGATGTGTCAATCCTCATTCTCCGATCTTCTCTCTTTATGCTAGATTCTAATTCACCTTTATTCATCTATACTCCCAGAGTCAAGTTTTGATGATGTATATATAACCATATGGCATATATCTCTATCTATCTATCTATCTATCTATCTATCTATCTATCTATCTATCTATCTATGCCATCTCATTTCATGTCTTCAGGAAATATCTGTTAGCTGTTTTTCTCCAGATTATCATCCTTAAGTGCTGTTGTGGTAGCAGTGGTGGTGGTAGTAGCAGTAGTAACAGCAACAACCTCTATCATATAGTAAATGCTAACTATATCTCAGGTGCTTTAGTAAAATCTCATTTAAGCCTTTCAATGTTATACATTGATATTGCTGTCGAACACATTTTATAGAGGAGGAAACAATCTCAGCAGGTTTAACGGTGGTTCCCAGTCACACAGCTAACACAGAACACGGCCTTGAACTCAGATTTTGTCTGACTAAAGTTTGTCATCCTATTTCTGTGCTAAAGCTTCTACAGCAGTCCCTGTTGCTTACCAAGTGAGGCCCAGCATCCTCACGGACCATCCTGGATCTCCGTAACGTAGCTCCACTGATCTGCTCCAGTGACTGCCTTCTGCTCCCAGAGTGGCACCTCCTTAACCACCCTCACCTTCCTACGCAGTGAATGAAGTGCAGACATGAATCCTGAGTCTGCCATTTAGTACTTCTCTAAAACTGACTTCTTGTATTTGTAAAATACCTGCCTCGCAATCTCAGGATTTCTGTGAGCATCGTATATAATGAGTGCAAAGGGCCCGGCATAGTGCAAGGGACATGATAGGTGCATAACGAATAGGACCCACTGAGGCTGTTACTCATATTTCTGCTCTTGTGCCTTTGTTCGTGTTATTCTCTACATATGAAATGTTTGTACTTCCTATTGCTCTGGCCTGACAGTCCTTAAGGGCTAAATTCCATCCTTACTAAATGTTTCCTTGGCTCTAACACACATTGATCTCTCCCCTCCCCAATTCTGAATGCACTTTCTTTTTTCTTTTTTTTCTTTTTTTTTTTTGAGACAGAGTCTCGCTCTGTCGCCCAGCCTGGAGTGCAGTGGCGCAATCTCGGCTCACTGCAAGCTCCGCCTCCTGGGTTCATGCCATTCTCCTGCCTCAGCCTCCCGAGTAGCTAGCTGGGACTACAGGCGCCCACCACCATGCCCAGCTAATTTTTTGCATTTTTAGTAGAGACGGGGTTTCACCGTGTTAGCCAGGATGGTCTCGATCTCCTGACCTCGTGATCTGCCCGCCTCGGCCTCCCAAAGTGCTGGGATTACAGGCATGAGCCACCGTGCCCGGCCCTCTGAATGCACTTTCTATATACACCAGGTGGCTGGTGTTATCTACTGTCTTATTCTTGAATGGCTTCGGGTAAGCGAGCCTCATAAGTTACTGGTGAGCTTGCTTGTATTGCTTCTGTGCTCCTCTCAAAGCTACTGGTACACTGTACCAAAGTGATTTGTTCATTGATTGATGGAGAAATGTAAACATTGGGACAAATCAGAGAGAAAAAAGGGCAAATTGGACATTATCTTGTTCGATTTCAGTTGGCAGTCAATGGTTTGTGTTCAAATTATCCTACAGAGGCTTGAACCAGGAGGGGAGGTTCAGAAAACAGATGGTGGGAAAGAGAACAGATCTCTGTATTATGGAGCTTTGACTTTAAAATTATTTCTCTTAAAGAAGAGACAGACCCAAAAGGAAAGATCTGAGATAAATTTCCAGGGACCAGTAAGACAGAAGTACCACTAAATATGAAGAGGCAGTGGGCTGGGAATAATGAGAGAAGACCCAGGCAATCATGCCTGTAAGTTATGATAAAGAAAACAGGAAGCACATTTCGACAGAAAAACCATACTTTACATTAAAGAAGTGAGACTGTGTCTGTTGCAAGAGTGAGAGGGAAAGCCCGCAACGACCTCAGGGACCCAGTGAATTAGCTCACGGGAAGCCCAGGGCCTCTTTTGCTAGCTGCTAATGAAGGGAATTAGATAACCATGTTATTTTGAAAGAAAACAGATTATGTTTATTGAATGATCTAAAAGAAGCGAAAAGGGCTAGGTAAAGATGCCATGTTTTGGATTCTGATGTTGGGTCACACCAGGGCGCCCATTCTTCTGTATTCACGAAATGCCCAAATAGGGAGAGGTCTTGCCAGGCGCGTGAACTCGCCACTGTGGCTGAGCAACAAAGGTACATTGAAAGGAAGCGTGTGTGTTTGTGGCTTTGAGCCCCTTTTCCTATTCTGCTGAAGATTAGGAAATTATAGGTTATACTGCTTGAAATGAAGACAGAGTAAATGGTAGGAGGGTTGTAAATCACCTGCGAAGCACCGTCTTTGACCATGCCATATAGAAAGGCTACCCAAAACACTCCAGTCTCTAATTTGTTGAACTTAAAGGATAAGAGGGATATGTCAGTCAGGGCCTGCTAACTGCTGTATCAGACAACCCCAGATCCCTAACGACTTACCTCACAGTCATCAGGGACTAGACAAGCGACCTTCCACACGATAATTCAGAGATACTGCTCCTTTCCTGTAGTTCTCCAGTCCTCAGCACAGGGTCTCAAGATCATCTAGCATCGGCCAGTCAGCAAATGTCGGAAGAGGAAAGACAGCTTCCTTAGTCCCTAAGAGACAGCATCTCGTTTTCACTACATTCCACTGGTGAGAACTACTCATATGGCCACACCTAGACGCAGCGGTGACTGCAAAGTTAATTTGATTGTGTTTCCAGGAAAAGGAGATAGGCTTGGTGAGTCAGTCTCTCTAGAGGAAAATATGGAACTGGGTTGGATTAAAAAAAAATCCAGGCCGGGCGCGGTGGCTCATGCCTGTAATCCCAGCACTTCGGGAGGCCAAGGCGGGTGGATCACCAGAGGTAAGGAGTTCGAGACCAGCGTGGCCAACATGGTAAAACTCCGTCTCGATTAAAAATTAAAAAAAAAAAAAATTAGCCGGGTGTGGTGGTGGGCGCCTGTAATCCCAGCTACTCAGGAGACTGAGGCAGGAGAATAGCTTGAACCCGGGAGGCGGAGGTTGTAGTGAGCTGAGACTGCACCACTGCACTCCAGCCTGGGTGACAGAGTGAGACTCCGTCTCAAAAAAAAAAAAAAATTCAGGTAATGATTTCTATGTTTCTATCAAGCAATATGCCTATAAACATGGAATGATTGAATTTTCAGTTTCAAATACATGTTTTTGGGTTGTGAAGACTCAAAAAGCTTGTGGGTCTCTTTGTTTTTGTCAAAGTATATGAATAAACGAGGATTGCAGAAGTTTACTTGTGGAATGAATGCATTAGTAAATTAATGAAGCTTTCTCCTGTACTGAAAGAAGAGTATAAGGTCATGACTCATGGTCATGAGGTAGGAAATAATTCTGCTCACCAAGAAACAAGGACATTTTAAATATCTAAAAAAGCAGAAATGAGAAAGGAAGCATGAAAAATAATCATTTAGCCAACAGTTACAGCACCTACTGACAGACAGAAAGTACAGGGCATTGACATAGTTTAAATCCAGTGACTTCCGTTTTTCCTAATAGAATCAGAGTGATAATGCATTTTAAAGGTTATTTTTATTATTTCATGTCTCCAAACCATTTTCAGAGGGAAATTATCATGGCTGTCACAACAGTAGCTTAATACACAAGGTTGATGGTATTTTACAAAAGTGTCACAAGTGGATTTTAAAGTTAAAAAAGAAAAGGGGGGCTGAGTGCAGTGGCTCATGCCTGTAATCCCAGCACTTTGGGAGGCTGAGTCGGGCGGATCACCTGAGGTCACGAGTTCGAGACCAGCCTGGACAACATGGTGAAACCCCGTCTCTACTAAAAATACAAAAATTATCCAGGTGTGGTGGTGCGCGCCTGTAATCCCAGCTACTCTGGAGGCTGAGGCAGGGGAATCACTTGAACCCTGGAGGCAGAGGTTGCAGTGAACTGAGATTGCACCACTATACTCCAGCCTGGGTGACAGAGGGAGACTCCATCTCAAAAATTAAAAATAATAAATAAGGTTAAAAAAAAGATCAGTATGATATAGCTTATATGAATAGAAAAGATGATTCTCGAACAATAGCATGAGGCATATGAGTTGAAAATAAAGACTAGAGGTCTTCACCTACAGCAGAGAAAATTTTCACTCTCCCTCACCCCCCAGAAGACAGACAGACCTACCCCAAAATTAAAATGACATTAGCCCCATAAGCATGTTTCCCTCCTCAGGTAACAAAGAAGATACCTCAGTTCTAAATCCACACAGTTTTAAAGATGTCATATATTTAATGCTCTTTTTTTTTTCTTTTTTTTTTGAGATGGAGTCTTGCTCTGTCACCCAGGCTGGAGTGCAGTGGCGCGATCTTGTCTCACTGCAACCTCTGCCTCCCGGGTTCAAGCAATTCTCTGCCTCAGCCTCCCGAGTAGCTGGGATTACAGGTGCCCGCCACCACATCCAGCTAATTTTTGAATTTTTAGTAGAGACGGGGTTTCACCATCTTGGCCAGTCTGGTCTTGAACTCCTGACCTCGTGATTCACCTGCCTTGGCCTCCCAAAGTGCTGGGATTACAGGCGTGAGCCACCATGCCCGGCCTAATGCTCATTCTAACTAGAAGGAAGTAAAGCCTCAGAACAGTAAAATGATTTGCCACATGTCACAGTTGCAATAAACAGTTCAAGTCCACTCCATAAAGAGATACTAGCAATGCTACGGTTTGTCGAAAGCCAGGCTTCTCGGATAACAAAATATTCTAGGTTCTTTGACAAAATGGGTGATGGGAAGTAAGGAGGAGGGCCTAGTTTCTGAAGCTGCAGGTCATGTAAGGAGCTTGCCCTCAGGCTGGCAAGGCCTAGGAGCGGGGGGTGCAGGCGGCCTTCAAGTGCCTGGGGGCCAAGAGGAAGTGCTGCTGTCCCCTGAAATCTTTTTATGGGAGGAACTGACACTGTGGGTCTGTTCAAGTCCCCAAAATGGGGACAGGCTGGGGGCTGAGGACACAGACTCAAGGCCCCTCACTGGCAGTCATGGCCAGGCCAAGGAGCCCAGCTCAGGGCTGCTGGCTTATTCTCAAGCCCCCCAGGGATGTGAAGAGGGGTGCAGAGACTCACGTTTTGCACCCACGGAGTCCAGGACTGGGGTGTTAGAAGTGGGGTAGATTTAGTGGACACAGCAGATCAAGTGCATGTGAAGAGCGCCGCAGCAGCTCTGCATCTCCCAAAGGTCCCAGCTGGTCCTCTGAAGACCTGGGATCACAACTCCACATCATCACCTTGGGGTCCCAAAGGTCCCAGCTGGTCCTCTGAAGACCTGGGATCACAACTCCACATTGTCACCTTAGGGTCCCAAAGGTCCCAGCTGGTCCTCTGAAGACCTGGGATCACAACTCCACATTGTCACCTTAGGGTCCCAAAGGTCCCAGCTGGTCCTCTGAAGACCTGGGATCACAACTCCACATTGTCACCTTGGGGTTGTAGACCCAGGCAAGTTGTTTGTACTCATGACGGTGCAGCTCCTTTCTTTGAAAGGGGGGAATAAGACAGCTGATCAGTAGGCCAGACCTCAGTGAGCTCACTGTGTGCAAAGTTCACACCTGGAGCAGATGGCAGAGTTGCTGGAGGCTCAAAGGCTCTGAGGCACGTGGAAGTGGCTTCAGGGCAGGGCAAGAGAGGCTGTTACACTTTCCAGTCACCTCCTCTCTGGCACCAGCAACCCATTCTTCCAGATTTTTCCTCACAGTTCCATTATACATTTTCTCCCCATATGATAAAGTGTTGGGTTAGACTGAGGCCATTAAGAAAGGGCTACCTACCTAGATAATATCATAACCTCTATCTATTTAAGTAAAATGTTACTGAAATGTTACTAACAGTCAACATTATTGAATCTTTCATCAGTTGCCAGGTTCTACGATAGATGCTCTTTTTTTACCTTCATTACCCCTCCTTCGGTAACCCCACAACCTGGTGTCTATGACTAGCACCAGTTTACAAATGGGGACATTGAGACGCACAGAGGTTACAACCATCAAATGGTGGAATTGGGACTTGAACTCAGGAAGCCTGAGCTTTATAACCTCCAAACTACATAGCCTTCCTTAGAGAAAACTACTAGATCATGAACAAGTCAGAACAGAGAGTAGAGAAGAAATTTTCCATGGAAGAGCTGATAATTGGAGATTTTGGGGAGAGGGAGATGAAAAGAATTGAAATGGAGAAGAAAAATCCGTTTTTGTGGGGGAAAATATAGAAAGTAAGATTTGTCTTGGAATGAGATTAAAATGAAACCATCAGAGCTGGTTTTATTTATTCATCATATACTCATAAATTAAACATCCATTCATTAGCTAAAATTAAACATCCTATCAGCCTTGAGGGGACTCACAGTCCAAAAACCAGATGTTCCTACACTTCCAAAATCTAGTTCAATGATGAGAGAGGTTTCTGACAGAGAGGGAGTGGAAGTTACTGCCTAAAATAGATCCCTAGGCCAAGGGATATAGAAGAATAACAGTAGCCAAAGATGCCAGGGACCATCGTGTGGATCCCTTTCATCTCATACTCCTGGGGCTCAGGCTGCCAGAGATGAGAGAGAGCTGTGGGGTCTGAGGGATTCCTCCTATCTCCGCACAGAGGAGGTGGGGCATGGGGCGGTGTCCCTTTGCAGCCATGATCAAGGAAGCAGAGTTTCATTCATCTGGGTCAGACTGCCTCTCCTAATATTAGCCAAGATCAGACAAGAATGAACAAAAACTCAGGGTCAATTAGTTGGGTATGGAGAGGAAATGTAGAAATGAGGCCACTGGGGACTTTTTGCATTGCAAAGCCCTGAAATTCTCGGTTTTGCTATGTTGCAAGAGGAGCCCCAAATTAGCAACGATTTCTTGGAGGAAAGGTGCTCAGCCCTTTCATTTATTAACCTCTGCCTGATATTTTCAGACAGCTTTTCGAATATCTAGAAGGGTTATGGCCTGGTATAAGCAGAGGAGGGGTCAAGACAGTTATCCAAGAGCTATTGCAGGACTATTGTTAAAAGAATAAAAATCCGGGAGGCTGAGGCAGGAGAATGGCGTGAACCTGGGAAGCGGAGCTTGCAGTGAGCCGAGATCGCGCCACTGCACTCCAGCCTGGGCGACAGAGCGAGACTCCGTCTCAAAAAAAAAAAAAAAAAAAAAAAAGAATAAAAATCCTAGCACCAAAAAAAGAGAAGCTCTGGATCTTTTGAACACCGATGTAAACACCCACTGGGTGGAGTGAGGGGGATTGACAGATCACTAGAATCCGGATGCCTCTGGAAGCCAGAAAGCCCAAAGCATAGTCGGGAGACAGCGGGATGGCGGACTGAGCAGGCGCCACTCTCTTGCTCCGTAAGTTCCGATCCTCCTGCATCCCTCCCTCATCATCATCGGACCTGGTCCTCTCTGTATTGATGAGGTGTGTGCTCACGGCATAAGCCCAGGAGGAAGAGGAAAATTAACAATCATCTCAGGCCAACATTGATTTCATAATTGCCTCCCTTCTTCCATTTATATTTTCCCCATACATAAAAATACAATGCCCATTGGAAAGATTTGGAAAATATATAAAGGGGCAAAAAAGAAAGAATCTTCTTATAACCCCAGTGTCCGTTACCCCCTCCACTAGAGCAAGGGGCTGTTTGTCTTGTTGACCAAGCTCTGTCCCCAGAACCAGAAGAGTAACTGGCACAAGTGGGGGCTCAATAGAATTATCTTTTTTCAGTGAATCAATGAATCAATGAATACTCTGAGATTACATCTTAATATCTCATTACACATTGTCCTATATCTCAAAGCATGTGTTTTAAAAAAAATCACGTACACGGTTTTTTTCTACGCATTTTCTATTGTGGTAAAATATACTAACATAAAAGTTACCATTTTAGCCACTTTCAAGTGTAAATTCAGTGGCAGTGTTTCTTCACAATGTGGTTCAACCATTACCACATCCAGTTCCAGAACTTTTTCTGGAAAAAGAAACCGAAACTCTGTACCCACCAGAGAATAATTCTCCATTGGTGCTTCCCCCCAGCCCCTGATAACCTCTATTCTACTTGCTGTCTCTAATAATTTGCCTATTCTAGGTAACTCCTATAAGTGGAATCATAGAGTATTTGTCGTTTTGTGTCTGGCCTATTTCAGTTAGATAATGTTCTCAAGGTTTACTCATGTTGTCACATATAGTGCCATTTAATTCCTTTTAAAGGCTAAAAAATGGCTGGACGTGGTGGCTCATGCCTGTAATCCCAGCACTTTGGAAGTTGACCAGGTGACTCTAAAGTTTATGGGAAAATTAAAAGGACCACAAACATTCTACGCATGTTTGTGCGTGGATCATCTGAGGTGGGTGGATCATCTGAGGTCAGGAGATCGAGACCAGTCTGGCCAACGTGGCGAAACCCCATCTATGCTAATAATACAAAAATTAGCCAGGCATGGTGGCGCATGCCTGTAGTCCCAGCTACTTGGGAGGTTGAGTCAGGGAGAATCTCTTGAACCCAGGAAGCAGAGGTTGCAGTGAGCCAAGATTGCACCACTGCACTCCAACCTGGGCGACAAGAGCGACACTCTATCTCAAAAAAATAAAATAAAAAATAAAGGCTAAAGAATATGCCATCGCATGTATGTCAATGCTACGTGTTGTTTCTCATCCATCTGCTGCTGGTAAGCGTTTGGGCTGTTTCCGGTGTATCCAGTTTGCATCTCCTTCTTTCACTTTATAATTACTAGCATTTCTTCATTTTATTAAATTGCCTTCAGGAAACATTTCCTCTGATTGACTGCAAGTCTCACTATAGGTGGACACGGTAATCTAATCATTTTGGTGTGTGTGTGTGTGTGTGAACATTTAGGTGATTTCATACTTTTGCCACGGCAAATAAGGCTGCAGCACCCTCAGACATAAAACTTTAGCCAAGTGTGTGATCAATATTATTTTCAAAGGATAGATTCCTAGAAGGTGAAACACTGTGATGGAGGATATGAAATTCTAAACATCTCCATGTTTTCTTTCCAATTGGCTTGTCAAGTGGCTTTCCAGATAGGTTGTACCTGTGTGCACTCTTCCAGGTGTGCATAAAAAATTAGTTTATTACACTCTCGCCAGCATGGAGTGTTATCATTTATGATGTCTTTGCTAATTTGATTGATGGAAAATGGTGTTCTGTTGATTTAATGTGCTTTAGATTGGTTACTTGACCTTCCTCTGGGGTAACTCCTTCTGTTTGTGGTCCTTTTAATTTTCCCATAAACTTTACAGTCACCTGGTCAACTGCCACAAAAAATAAACCTGAAACTTCTTTTGGTTTTGTTTCTGTTTCTTTTGAGACGGAGTCTTGCACTGTCGCCCAGGCTGGAGTGCAGTGGCGTGATCTTGGCTCACTGCAACCTCCACCTCCCGGGTTCAAGTGATTCTCCTGCTTCAGCCTCCAGAGTAGCTGGGATTGCAGGCGTCCACCAACACGCTCAGCTAATTTTTGTATTTTTAGTAGAGACAGGGTTTCACCATGTTGGCCAGGCTGGTCTCGAACTCCTGACCTCAAGTGATCTGCCGGCCTTGGCCTCCCAAAGTGCTGGAATTACAAGTGTGAGCCACTGTGCCCAACCTGGAACTTCTTTTGACTCTATAGATTAATTCATGGAGACTGACATATTCTATATTACAATATAGAAGCTACTAACCCATAAACATGATATAACTTTTCACTTATTATGTTTTAAAATTTCTCTTAATAATATTTTTACAGTTTTACTGAAGATGTCTTACATGTCTTTATTTAGGTTTATTTTTACATTGTTGATGATAAGTTTAATGCTATTATAAAAGGTATAATTGATTTTTTATATTTTTGCTTGTTGTTGGGATAAAAATATAGACTTGGTTTTTGCATCTGTATATCCAGCAACCTTGGTAAACTTAAATTTAGTAGTTCATCTGTAGATTCTTTGGGATTTTTTCTTCTTCTTCTTCTTCTTCTTTTTTTTTCAGACAGGGTCTCCTTCTGTCACCCAGGCTGGAGTACAGTGGCATGATCATGGCTCACTACAACCTCAAGTGATCCTCCTGCCTCAGCCTCTCGAGTAGCTGAACTACAGGCATGCCACCAAGCCTGTTTTATTGTTTTTTTTTTTTTCCCTAATTTTCTGTAAAGATAGGGGTCTCCCTGTGTTGCCCAGGCTGGTCTTGAACTCCTAAGCTCAAGAGATCCTCCTGCCTCAGCCTCCCAAAGTGCTGGGATTATAGACGTGAGCCACCACGCCCAGTGGATTTTCTGTGTACATCACTAAGTTGCCTGTAAATAGGCACAGGTTTGGTCCTTGTGTTCACATTCTTCTGCTTGCTTTCTCTTGCTCATCAGATTGGCCAGGACACTCTTCTCTATTCTCAATTTCAGAGGGAAAGTTTTTAACATTTAATCAAAATGTTTATGTAAGTTTTTTGTTGGTGCATTTTATCAGATTCAAGCAGTTCTATCTACATTTGCTAAAAGATATGATCGTGAATGTATATTGAATTTCATCAAATTCCTTTTCAGCATTTATCTAGAAGGCAGTGTTATGTTTTCTCCTTTTCTCTGTCAATGAGATGAATTTTACGTTTTCAAATATTTAACCATTCTTACTCTTGAAATAGGCCAATTTGGTCACAATGTATTCACTTTTTCAGACATTACTGTTGTAATTTTGCAAGAATGACAACAACAAAAAAACCCCACAGGCCAGGCGTGACAGCTAGTTCCTTGAAAAGATGAGCAAAGTCATAAGTCCCTGGTGGGATGGATCAAGGAAAAGAGAGAAGGTGTATATATATATATATATATATATATATATATATATATTTGATTTGTTTTCTATTCCATTTAGTTCTCCTCTTTCATACTTTCTCTCTTTTACTATCTTTGAGTTTAACTTGATATTTTTCTAACTTTTTGAGACAGATGCTGGGATATTACATAATATATACAATACATACATAATTAAAACATATATGTGTAGGTTTTTTTCCACAGCTCCTGTCTCATAACTCCCATAGCTCCTGTTGTAGTCGTGTAATAATGTTGGGGAACTTCAGGCCTCAGAAGCAGGACTCAGAAAACAAAATCTCTCTCTTTCTCTGACCATCTCCTGCCCTCCTTTCACTTGCTAGAAATGGAACCCCCAGGAAGGAAGATGATTAGGTATAAATGAAAAGAATCAGAGTAAAGAAAAAGGCAACCTACAAAAGAAAATATTAGGAATCATGTGTACATGAACTTAACATGTTTGTGTTTTATATAAAGAGCATAAAATGAACAGAAGTGAAACATGGGTATAGTCTCACAATATTTCTTTTATCCTTGATTACACACACACACACACACCCCTCTATAACAATGTCCTTACTTTTATACATTTACCTCGGAAGTGTAAGGACATTTGTCATATAAACCCAAACTGTTAAGGTATTAGTGAGAAACTTAGAGGAGAAAAAGGAAATTATATGCACTGCAGTTACTGAGGCAATGAAACAAGAAAATAAGATGCAATTGGTCAATTATTAGGGGACAAAAAGATTGTCCTTCAAAAACTGATCATTCCATAGAAAGATGTGAGAACAGTGAAAACCTAAAATATACAAATTTGGGTAACTGTATGGTTGCTGTGAGAGGGGGAAAGAAAGCCAAACTAAGAGTAAGGGAATACCATCAAAACAAAAGCACAGCAGTGTTTTTTTTTAACAAAGAAAGAAATCTTAGAAGAAACATTATCATCAACAAAAATAATGGAAGATGAAGTAGTCATAAAATAGAAATTAATGAAAGTAAGGTCCTTAAGCAGAAAACTCCCTTAAATATAAATTCTTGTTGAAAAATCAGTTTTGTATAAGGTAATCTGTTATTTCCTGCCTCAATAGTTACATTTGAATATCACATATTTCAACAGCTTTGAGTGCTTTGAGATTTATAATCAGTTCCTTAGGATCACCACTTTATACCATCTTTCTTATTGAATGGACGGAAATATAAAATGTGTATGGGAACAGGATGAGTTTATAGAGACCTAATTCATCCTGAACGATGTTTTTGGAATAAATTCCTGATATAATTTTTATTTTCCTTGTATTGGATTCTTTTTCATTTAAAAAATCCACTTACAAAAGCATTCCAATGAAGTGGTTAATCAATGATTTGAAATAAAAATAAAAATCTAGAGATCAGGTATGTAGCTCACGCCTGTAATCCCAGCATTTTGAGAGGCCAAGGAGGCCGGATCACTTGAGGTCAGGAGTTTGAGACCAGCTTGGCCAACATGGTGAAACCCCATCTCTACTAAAAATACAAACATTAGCCAGGTGCGATGATGGGCACCTGTAGTCCCAGCTGCTTGGGAGGCTGAGGTGGGAGAATTGCTTGAACCTGGGAGATGGAGGTTGTAGTAAGCCAAGATCATGCCACTGTACCCCAGCCTGGGTGGTAGTACAAGACTCTGTCTCAAAAATAAATAAATAAATAAAACTTTCAGAGGTGAAGCAATTTGGTACTATGCTATAAAATCATCAAAAGATGCATTTATAAATAGGAGAGAGGAAAGGAAATAGAATTAGTGAGGATGGGGTGTTAGAAGCAGTTGAATAAATATTTTAGCTTGAGTCATTCTTTAGTGAATGATGGTGAAAGCAATAGTAGCCAACCAAGGCTAAGATGCAGGAGCATCGTAATTAGTCTACTCGAGAGTCAAAGAACATAAATAACAGCACTGCAGGTGCTTATGCTAGGTGCATTCTAGAAGTCAACACAGAGCATCAAATGCTAGATAGACACAAGAATGTTGAGCTCTTTGCATCTTGCTCTTGTAATTCAAGAATAGTTTGATATTTGGAGTACATTAAAAAATATGTAGTGTTGTAAAAAAAAAAACACTCTGGTGTATGAAAATGGAAAATTCGCTCTAAAAAAAACTGTATACACACAAGTCATTAAAACGAGACCGAAATATGAGTGAAAATGCATAGACTGCACTCTCAAAATGGGATAGATGTTTCAAAATCTGACTTTGTGACTCAGGACATCTCCTCTATGGGTTTCCTTCCACTTATTATTGTGAAATGATTTGGTGCAACATCCACTGTATTGATCCGGAAATCCTGCTCAAGAACAATTGGTTGATTCTTGCGTTTTGCCTTCCATCAAGTTGAGTCCCATAGCGCCTGTAAAGCTCCTGTCTCTCAGCTTCGCGCTTCCCTTCTGTGTTCTGCTTGCGATGACTGCACACATCCTTTGCCTGCTGGCTCCCTTTTGCACTCTGCCAATGAGGACCACTAGAGGAAAACCAGCAGGCAGGAAGAAGGGAGAGGGATCTGCCCCTTCTTGGAGCTTCTTGTTAGCTTCCTGTCTGTTTCCTGCCTCGCCAGCATTGCTTCCCACCCCACTGCCCAGCTCTCACCCCACGCCCCCGCGGCCGCACTTTACTGTGGATGCAGTAGTTTGCGGTTCTCCCCACCTTAAAAGAACCTGCCTCACTGGGCCCCTCCAGAGACACCAGCACTAGCCATTGGCATCTCATTCTCAGAAGTCTGGGTTTCTGCCCTGTGGAGTCCCATTTTGAAGGTTCCAAGTTTTAAACATTCCAACCTCTTCTCTTCATGACTTCAACCCTAGGGGAGGTTGCGGCTTCCTGCAGTTGCTGATTCAGTCCATAAATTATGATATCTTAGAGTTCTGTTTTCGCTTGTTAGTTACTCTTTTAGAATAACGGTCCTCTAAAGAGGCCTACATCCTAATCCCCCAAACCTGGGAATAGGTTATGTTATATGGCAAGAGGGACTCTGCAGGTGTGATTAAGTTAAGCACTGAGAGATGGGAAGATTACCCAGAATTATCTGCTTGGGCTCAGCGTAATCACAAGGGTCCTTATGAGAGGAGGGCAACAGGGCCAGAATCAGAGAAGGAGACGCGGCAAGGGAAGCCGGCTGGAGCGATGGGGTCCATGTCACAGGAAGTGCAGGTGGCCTCTAGAAGCTGGGAGAGGGAAGGAAATAGACTGTCCCCTAGGGCCTCCAGAAGGAACACAGTTCTGCCAGCACCTCGATTTAGCCCAGTGAAACGATTTCAGATACCTAACCTCTGGAACTGTAAAGTAATAGATTTGTGTTGTCTTAAGTCACTAAATTAGTGGTAATTGTTACAGCAGCAATAGGGAACTACCATTCACCCAGTTAATAATACTTTAGATCAAATTTTCCCTAATAACTGCTGTGGTTTGTTCTCCTGACTTGACCCTAATTGAGTCAAGTAGAATCTGCCTGTCTGATTCTATGTTATTTTTTTTAGAGACAAAGTCTTGCACTGTCAGTGAGTGCAGTGGCACCATCATCACTCACTGCAGCCTCGAATTTCTAGGCTCAAATGATCCTCCCACATCAGCCTCCCCAAGTAGCTGGGACTACAGGTGTGGGCCATGATGCAGGGCTAATTTTATTTTTTTTTTTTTGTACAGATGGGGTCTCACTATATTGCCCAGGCTGATCTGGAACTCCTGGCCTCAAGCAATCCTCCCACCTTGGCCTCCCAAAGTGTTGGAATTTCAGGCATGAGCCACTGCACCTGGCCTAATTCTGTATTATTAAAAGATCAAGTACTGCTCATTTATTTAATTTGAATTCTCAGGTCTCAAATATATTTTTCAAGGTTAACATTAGTTTGCAAGGACATACTTAGCATTGAATTTTTGTTTGTTTGTTTGTTTGAGACGGAGTTCTGCTCTTTCACCCAGGCTGGAGTGAAGCGGTGCAATCTCAGCTCACTGCAACCTCTGCCTCCCAGGTTCAAGCGATTCTCCTGCCTCAGCCTCCTGAGTAGCTGGAATTATAGGCACCCAGCACGACGCCTGGCTAATTTTTGTATTTTTAGTAGAGAAGAGGTTTCACCACATTGGCCAGGCTGGTCTCAAACTCCTGACCTCAGGTGATCCACCTGCCTTGGCCTCCCAAAGTGCTAGGATTACAGGCATAAGCCACTGCACCCGGCCAGCATTGAATTTTTTTAAAAGTAGTTTTCCTACTTGTAAAAATGGTCCTTTTACCTTGTAGAATGTAAAATTAAAATATATGCACTAAATTAGAAATTAAAGCAAAGGGCACTTACATATCAGGTTGTAAAGTTGTCATGGTGATCAGGAAGAGCTGATGTCAGATCCGTGGCACTGATGATGGGCCTTGTGTGGGAAGCCAGGCAGGATGGCCTGGACCAGCTGGAGCTGGGAGTCTGGCTAATGACAAAATGAGTGAATGTTATTTATCTGGGCATGAAGGCAGAAAGCCCAGGAAGGCTGGGACTTGGAGTCTAGTGCAAGGTCCAGGAATTTAGTGAATGTATGAAGTTGTAACTGTGTGTGGTGATTCAGGTGGTCGAGCTGAATCCAACATTTAAGAAATCCCCAATGGAATAGAAGCAAGGCTGCCATCATGGTTTTTAGTAGGCAGAGTTCATTGTCCAGGGACATCTTCCAAGGCAGTAATGAACAAATGTGTCCACAAAAGGGTTGCCAGAGTAGGAATTTTGACCTCCGCTCTCAAGGCAGATGCACGAATAGACGTACAGTAGGTCCTCCTTATCCATGGGAGATACCATCCGAGTCCCCCCGTGGATGCCTGAAACCATGGATAGTACCAAGTCCTAGATATATTGTTTTTTTCTTATGTATACACACCTATCATAAAGTTTAATTTATAAATTAGGCACAGTAGGAGATTATAATAACAATAATAAAAAATAGAGAAATTACCATAATATGCTGTAATTAAAGTTATGTGAATGTGGTTTCTCTCTCTCTCTCCTCTCTCTCTCTCCGAATACTGTAATATTTGTAGACCGCAGTTGGCCATAGGTAATCGAAACCATGGAAAACAAAACTGTGAATAAGGGGGACAACTGTATTATTTACTCTGATTTCTGTATTCAGGATGAAGCTTTTTTTTTTTTTTTTTAACGCAGGCAAATGAGCACTGGTAGCAGACAGATTCCACTAATAACAAAAGTGAGGGGCTGTGCATTTTAGGAGGTTCTGATTGCGTTACATTGTGCAAAGCTCAGCACACAGACTTAGCAATAGTTCTTTTATTGCCATTGGAAGAAGATGGCTCAGAATCATCCTAGTGAAGCCTCCAGCTCATGGTAAAGAGGACCACGTAGCAAGTGCCCTGAATTGATGTACTCTTAGAGGTAAATTCCACAGTCATGTGCGCAGCTTTCTTTTCAATATGGGTGAACACTTCATACGCTGAAATCACATTTTCTGCCTTCCCTCGAGTATTGTGGTTCGTTGGTATATTGGGGCCATGTCAAGGACCTAAATGGCTGGGCCTGTGTCTTTGGCTAAGTACAGTGGATGGTGTCAAGAACTGTAAAGACGCTAGGAATTTTTCCTACTTGCAAGTTACCTTGCCACAGTTTCGTGGGTGCTGGTGGAACCTATGACATATGTCATATGTGAAGATGTCAGAGACTCGGGATTTCATTACTCACAGCAAAAGCAGTAGGCTGAGTAACGTTTTTTACGCCAAGTCCTGGAGCCCCGGTACCCATAGGGCAGCACAAACAGAGGCAGGTGACAAGCGGACGTGCAGTGAATAGCATTACTGGAGGAGAATTCTGAATTTAGGAAACTTGAATTATAACAGGCCAGCTTGATCTTCGCCCTCAGGGAACCCTAACATTTGATGGCCAGGTTACGTCTATGTGACACTAAAGCAGCCGATCAGCCAAATTAGTTTAATCAATGTAGTAAAAAAAATTAATTGAATGAGTCATCAAAGCCTATGTAGAATGGGGCTTGCCCACCTAGAACATAACTAAAACACATGCTAGCCCACCTAGCAACTCCAGGAGTCTGGTATGAATGAATTAAATACACACACTTTGAATGGCATCTCCCCAGTGCCTGGTTCCTCCTTCCCAGGAATCCTGCTTTCCTACACACCCCCAACTCTCCCTTTTCTCCTCCTGTGACAGTTAATTTTAGGTGTCCACTTGACTGGGCTAAGGGATGCCCAGTTAGCTGGCAAAACATTTATTTCTCTGAGAGTGTCTGTGACAGTGTTTCTGGAAGAAATCAGCATTTGAATCAGTGGACTGAGTAAAGAAGATCCCCCTCACCAATGCGGGTGGGCATCACCATTCCATTGCAGGCTCGAATCGAATGCAAAAGTGGAGGAAAGGCAAATTTGCTCCCTGCTGAAGCTGGAACATCCATCTTCTCTTATCCTTGGACATCAGCACTGCTTGTCCTTAAGCCTTTGGACTTGGACTGGGACTTCTATCACTGAGACAGAACCACACCACTGGCTTTCCTGGGCTTTGAGCTTGCAGACTACAGATCATAAGCCTTCTTGGCCCCCATAATCACAGGAGCGAATCCCTTATACTAAATCTCTTTTATCTATCTATCATCTATCTATCTATCTATCTATCTATCTATCTATCTATCTATCTATCATCTATCTATCTATCATCTATCTACCTATCAATTATCTATCTATCTATCTATCTATCTATCTATCTATCTATCATCTCCAATCATTTCTGGATGAAATGTTTCATTTAGAAGAAAACTGACTAATACACCTCTCCACTCTGCTAAGAATTTATTCTTCATGTCTGTAATTCACAGCATTTAGATGAAGTTTGCTGCTTAACATGAAACTAACCTTGAGGATTTCTCCCACATGTTAGTAATTGTACTTTTGGTACCTAGTGATTAGGGAAAAAAAGCAAAAACAATCAAAAGTTGCAATGAATTCGGTAACATTTTCAAATGAATTTGTATTTTATTAATCATAATGATTTTTTATCTATATTGGAAAAAAGACTAGTTATTATCTATTTAGCCATATAACTATAACCTACCAAGAGTTTTGCTTCCATTTAGTGTCTATCACACCAATTAGGGAACTGTTAAAGACCAAACACCTTTTGGAACACAAGAGAAGAAAACAACCATTCTGGGACAGCAGGAGCCAGTGTTAGTATTTTGATAGCAGGGTCCTTGGCCTACATTAAAGAATAGTTTCAACCCAGAGCTGCAGGGAAAGGTTCATGCTGAGTTGAGAAGAAGGGCTGCTTAGAGACCAATGCTGTCCCACTATGTTTCTATTGTTTGTTCTATTCTATTTCTCCCATTAGATTGTAGGCAGAGAAAGGGTAGGGGTCATACCTGTTGTATTTCCAAGCCCTCGCACAGTTACTAATACCTGGTGAGTGTCAACAGTTATTATTTTGGATAAACGAATGAATCATAAATCTAGTCTTATACTACTGAGGCTTAGTATAGTCCTAATGATCTCTTACCAATGCCATTGGTCAAATTGGTGACTTCTTGCGATGGCTGCATCCTGTTCTCAGCCCCTACTCACAGAAAGAAATAAATGAAGGTATGTCTTACTCCCTCTGAAAATCTTCTAACTCTGGATATAGGCAGGATAATGCCTTGGTCCCAAGGTTGATGTTACTGACAGAAATTATATTGTTATGTAGAATAATAATAAACCCTACTGAAAATAACTCTATGGCTATTGCCTGTAAGATAAAGTCTAAACTCCTTGGTCTAATAGAGGCCTGATAAACCAGTCATCGCCTTACCCTCTGGTCTTCTTGGCCATTCTCTCCTTCCCTGGCCTTCTCCTGGCCTCCAGCTAAGACAAGCGGCTCGCTGTTTTCAAACAGGCCACCCTCTTTACCCCTCTCCACCGTGGCATTCGTCACGGTCCTTCAGAATTGCGTCCGTGCAGCCAGAGGCCACCTCCCGTTTTCAGTTCCCACATCACCCCATCTATGTCGCGGAACAGCTTTTGCAGACTCTGAATTGACTGCAATCGTGTTGAAGCCAAGAGATTGTATTTGCTTATGTTTATATCTCCAAGCTGCCGTACAATAGGTGCTTGATAAATGTTTATTTCAGGAACAAACTTATACATTTATAAACTTTCCACTGTCAGAGGAGAATTCAGATAAAACTTCTAATTGTAGAGAAGTGCCATCGTGACCTCCCTTGGATGTTTGCTTTACATTTTGCTCCCTTTGTGCCTAATGCCTGGAAACATGCCCTCATATTCAAAGGCCTTTAAACAGTAAGGAACACCCTTCCTTTTCACTTGCCTCAATACTTAATTGGCATTTTATCATCTTCTTTCTAACTTTCCAGCTGCACTGATTTCACTTTTCCATCAAGACCGTTTTGTGAAAATAAGGAAATATTCCCTCCATGGACTCCTCCAAGGATGACAATGACTATCCAAGGGTCAGATTTGCAACTGCACAGGCCAGCTACCTTTTCCCTAAGGGAGATTTGATCTCCATGATGACCTCTGAGTTTGATGTCACTAAAGGAGCCATCAGTTTCCCTTGTACTGTTTTACTGAAACTGTTAACAGGAACACGCACATTCTCAGAATCCTAGTATCTATTTAGATCGCAATGGAATAGAGTATCTGACTGTCTGATGTTCGCTGTAGTTGGTGGTAGCATCCATCATTGCAAAGAGAGGGAAAAAACATAGAAATACACACAAAAGAAAATAAAATGTACTATGGAATGTTTTTATGCCAATAAATGTAGCTCTAACTTGTGATTTTTTATGACTTCAGAGGTTTCTATTTTATAACTTTATAACAACCCAATCCAAACTACATTCTTGGACATTTAATTTTCTCATGCTATACACATCTTTTGTAGATGGTTTTGAACTCTAGGCTGATCAAGAAAGTTAACACAACAACAAAACGGAATCCGGTGCCTCCTCTTTTATCCAGGGTGCCTGATAACAGTGATTGATTGTGTTCAACTGGCCTCCACCAAGTGGTCTTAAAGCCAAGAGCCTGGGTGGTCACACAGCAAGGCACTGGCCAGGCTGAGAAACCTGAGCTTTGTGTCCAACTCTGCATCTTGCTCTGAAACCGTGGTCTTTCTTAAGACATCAGTGGTGTCTCAAGCCTGAGGAAATAGATCTCCTTTAAGCAGAGTTCGCCTTGTGATGAAAGATCTTGGCTAATGGAAATTTGCTGGAGTAAAAAGAATCTGTAGAAATCAGAATGTGAGGTTGCCAATTTCATGAAAAGCAGTTCCAAAAGCAAGCAGCCCTTTGATATATGGGCCAAAGAGCAGTCAAGAGCCTAATCTTCCAACATCCCCTCTGACAATTTGGTATAAAATGTAACTCTGAAATGATTAAAAGAGTTCTTTTGTAGTGCCTGCAGTTTTGGTGTGCTCTATTCTTGCTATCTCCTTATTATCTCTTTTATCGATGTGAAATATGTGAGCATCTTTTCAAAGTAATTTCAGTACTTTCAAACTTTTCGGTTTTACCACAGTCTATATTCTGCCCCACGGCTCAGCTAGGTCAGAAAGCTTTTCAGGTTTTTAGAGAATTACAGATGGGAGTTTATCATGGCTATAAAATCAAAAATAATATTTGGTATCACAGTGAATAATGTGCTTGGGTTTTCTCTATAAAAACATAAATTATTATATTGCATATGGCCATGTGTTTCTTTAAAAAGGGAAGAAAATATCTACTTCCAATTCAGGCAGGATTTTGAAGGGGACTGTAGGACTGTGTCATTCTGAGGGTGCTTTTTGGAATTTAAGTGCTTATATAGGGAATGAGGGCGAAATGCTGGTGAAATTCAGAAGCTAAACCTATTAAATTGTGGGGAAAATCTGGCAAGTATTCAAGCCATAACAACCAAGCAGGGACAGTCCCTTCAGGGGACAGGACAGGACCTGCATTTTAGAGGCAGGAAGGACCTTAGAATATGCCTGGCACAGCCCCTCATAGCAGAATAACACAGCCCACAGGACATGCACCCGACACCCAGCTGGGCCATCCTTCCTCCACCTGCCCGGGGGGCCTCATTCCCCTCTCAGCTGCTCCTCTCTGGGAGCAGGAAGAATTCTAGATACAGACTGCAATATATTTCCAGATGGAAAATATGGTGTCTGGGATTTCCAGGCAGTTGGGGGACATTGGTGGAGATATAGATGAAACAAAATTAGTCATGAGTTGATAATTATTAAAGATGATAATGGAGCCAGGCGCGGTGGCTCACGCCTATAATCCCAGCACTTTGGGAGGCCGAGGAGGGCGGATCATGAGGTCAGGAATTCAAGACCAGCCTGGCCAATATGGTGAAGCCCCATCTTTATTAAAAATACAAAAAAAAAAAAATTAGCTGTGTTTGGTGTTGCACGCTCATAGTCCCAGCTACTCGAGAGGCTAAGGTGAAGAATTGCTTGAACCCAGGAGGCGGAGGTTGCGGTGAGCCAAGATCGCACCACTGCACTCCAGCCCGGGTGACAGAGAAAAAAAAAAAGGTTGATATTGGATACATGGAGGTTATTATACTATTCTTTCTACTTTCACATATGTTTGAACATTTTTGTAATAAAACATTAAAAAAAATTTTTTAAGAGCACGGTCTTGCTCTGTCACCCAGGCTGGAATGCAGTGGAATGTGATCATAGCTCACTGCAGCCTCGAATTCTTGGGCACAAGCAATCCTCCCAAGTAGCTGGGACTACAGGCATGCACCACCACACCCAGCTAATTTTTACATTTTTCTGTAGAGATGGGGTCTGGTTATGTTGACCAGGCTGGTCTTGAACCCCTGGCCTCAAGTTATCCTCCTGCCTTGGCCTCTCAAAGCACCAGTAGTACAGGTGTGAGCCACTGTACCCAGCCCATAAAACATTCTTTACAAACTGTGAGACAGAAAAAAAAAGGAAGAAAGAAAGAAAGAGAAAGGACGGAAGGAAGGAAGGAAGAGAAAGAGAAAACGATGCTCTGTAAAAATCAGTGAGAAGAGCTAGGAATGCCCTACAGATCACTGGTCTGGTGTCCTGTACATGACTTTCGGTACTATGATTAACAGAGGCAATGATCACAACAATAACATGTGAAGAGACTGGCAGAGAGAAACTGGGTAGATAGGAAGTGCAGTCCAGGAACCTACCCTTGTAACAAGCACTTCAGATGACTTAGATACAGGTGGCATATGGACCACAGTTCGAGAAATGCTTCAATAATGAGTTAAATGATGTAGCTTCATTTTTAGCACAGCAGTATGTGGGCAAAAAAAAAAGGAGTTCCTGGCACAGAGTTCCCTAAACCCTTGGCATTGCCTAAGTGATGGGAGTCTTTTTTTTTTTTTTTTTTTTTTGAGACAGAGTCTGGCTCTGTCACCCAGGCTGGAGTGCAATGGCGTGGTCTCGGCTCACGGCAACTTCTGCCTCCTGGGTTCAAGTGATTCTCCTGTTTCAGCCTCCCAAGTAGCTGGGATTACAGGTGCCCACCACCATGCCTGGCTAATTTTTTGTATTTTTTGTAGAGACAACATTTCACCATGTTGGCCAGGCTGGTCTTGAACTCCCGACCTCAGGTAACCCACCTGCCTCAGCCTCCCAAAGTGCTGGGATGACAAGTGTGAGCCACCTTGTGCAGCCAAATTATTAATATTTAATACCAAGACAATAGATGTAGCTTGGAACTGTTCTAGATAAACCAGTCCCCATGGTCACTCTACGTAGAGGGGGTAAGGGATAGGGCTTGGGGACTAGAGTAGCTGGGGAATTCCCAAAGTGCATCTTGTTGTATTGCTTTGACTTTGGAATAATGCACGTGTATTACCTATTGGGAACAATAGGAAATTTAGAAAATGCTGGGAGGACCATAGTCAATGTAAAATTTGTTGCTGGACTTTAATGGTCCCTCACGGTGGATGAGCATTTAATGGTATCTGAATTCCCTATTGACAGTGCTTGAAGACAAAACTGGAGCATGCATCACTACGCATCTACCTTCTCACAGGTGAATTTTCTAATTAAGAGCTGAGGATATTCAACCTTTACTTATTCATCCATCCATTCAGCCATTCATTTGACTTTCAGCAAATATTAATGGGGCGCTACGCTAAGCACTGGGGACTCTCTGGTGCTCAGGATACATCAGTGCCTCCCCATGGAGCTCTTGGTCTCATGGAGGGTACAGACAAGTACACAGGATGTCAGAACAGATGGAAAAGTGCAGTCACCAGGGAAGTAGTAGCCGTGCTCTGGGCACTGCGTTTCCCTCAGGGGATCACTGGCCAGTTGAATGAATGAGCAAATGGATGAATGAATGCAATGAAATAAAATGACTGCTTACATTCCTTCCAAATCTGCAATTCACTTGTGTAACATACAGGGTTTCCAATATTTTGGAGAAACAAGAATAGGATTAAACTCAAATTGTTCTGCTTGGTTGCAGAGAGGGCTTGCTTCACCATTTTGCATATGTGAAGCACATTTTCTCTAGGAGAAGGTGTAGGTGTGAGGCAGGCATGGCATCATGAAGAGAGATGGGGCCTAATAGAAAAAAAATCAGCTTATTTCTTTTGAAAAAGTCTTCATAGTTTATAAGGCAGGGGGATTTTTTTTTTTTTTTTTAGGCTGAGTCTCTCTCTGTCGCCCGGGCTGGAGTGCAGTGGCGAGATCTCAGCTCACTGCAACCTCCGCCAGCCGGGTTCAAGCGATTCTTCTGCCTCAGCCTCCCGAGTAGCTAGGACTACAGGTGCATGCCGCTACACCCAGTTAATTTTTGCATTTTTAGTAGAGACAGAGCTTCAGCATGTTGGCCAGGCTGGTCTCAAACTCCTGATCCTAAGTGATCCATCTGCCTCTGCCTCCCAAAGTGCTGGGATCACAGGCAGTGGTGAGCCACCGCCCCTGGCCAGCAGGGGAAAAAATTAATCCAATAGCAGAAGTCCTATTAAGAACAGAAGTACCATTTAGGAAAATACTTTGATGCTATAAAATTTCAGTTACACAGGAAGAATAATTCAGGAGGTCCATCGTACAACATGATGAATACAGTAAGAAGAAAGAGGGGGTAAGGAGGTAATGATATAAAATAGTCCAGAGCTCTGCGTTCTAGTCCCACTCTTCCACTGGCTTACTGTGAGACTTTAGGGATGGAAATGAGCCTCTCTAAACTTTTTTTTTTTTTTTTAAATTTTTGAGATGGGGTCTTGCTCTGTCACCCAGGTTGGAGTTGAGTGGTGCAATCATGAATTACTGCAGTCTTGACCTCCCAGGCTCAAGCGATCCTCCCGCCTCAGTCTTCCAAGTACCTGGGATTACAGGCATGCACCACCACTCCTGGCTAATTTTTAAATTTTTTTGTAGAGACAGGGTCTTGCTATGTTGCCCAGGCTGGTCTTGAACTCCTGGGCTCTAGTGATCCTCCTGCCTCAGCCTCCCAAAGTGCTGGGATTACAGGCGTGAGCCACCGTGCCCGGCCTATACTTTAGAAAATATAAACTAATGGTGTTTGGCAAGTTGTTGTCTGTGGCTCCTCTTAGATGCCTAATTCTTTGTTCTACTTGTGGATTTTTTTTTCCCGGTATCTCCCTCTCCTTTGGAAGCAGACATTTAATTTCCCATCTCAGGGCCGTGGCGCGTGCCATTGCCTCCACGTGGCCTGGCCTTGCTCTCCATCTTCCCGCAGCCAGCTCCTCCTCACCTTGCAGGTCTCAGCCTTGCCTTTCACAGAAGTCTCTATCAAAGCTGGTCGCTCTATCAGAGTTCAGTGCCCTTGTTATTTTCTGTTTCATTCACAGTTCTTATTGTATTTTCCAGCTTTTCATCTGTAATTATAAACTTAGTAAAGCAAGTTTAGTGAAGCAAATGTCCAGTGTCTAGCACCTGGAAAATAGTAAGTTCCCATAATGATTTGTTGAATGAATCAATGAAAAATCCTTCCATTTGCTCATATTCTAATTTCCTGAATGGATTGGAAGGTTGCATAGATAACCTCAAAGGTCCCTGCTTCCAGCTTAAACCATAGCTGTATCTTGCCCAGATTAAGCTGGCACCATCTCCTCGAATCCAATCACCCCTACTTTGCCAGGAGGGGAGCACTCACATTTGGGCTGCTGCAACGCTTAGGTGATTGCAGATTGTGGGGACAGATATTGGAGGCAGTTAATTGTTTCCAAATCTGAGTATTTCAGAGATGTAGCTCCCACAGGACACTAGAGTTTCTCTCTGGATATAATTTTTGCCAAACCAATAATTATAGCAGTTTATGCAACTGACATATAATTCCGCCAGGACTGAAGTGGCAGAGTTGACAAGAAGCTCACCAATTGTGTATGATTTGGGGCCCGTCTGCATAGATCTATTCTCTAAGAGATCAAAAATGTCTTTCTTTGGGCCTCTTCCTTTTTGTGATTTTTTTTTCCACTTCGGCTTTTGAATTGGACGTAACAGGCTGCAGCTAGCTTAATTTTGTCGTTGCCACTCAGGGCCTGTCACCCTCCTGAAGCACTGACTTCATCTTCCACTCACTTTATCAATGACATCCACCCAGGCTAGAAATAAATGAGGAAACACCAGTCAAGGGGAATATGAAAAATTTGTAAATTGCAGAATTGGGCTCTGCAAATTAATCATAATTTGGAAAATGTTTTCATGGTCACTGTTCATCAGGTATTGTCTCCTCTTGCCTTCTGCAGATGTCCAGGCCTCTTAGCATGCCATAGAACCATGAAACAACACCCACTCCAAAAACTCACTTTGCAAGTGACGGCAGAGAGATCCCAATGGTGGAGTGATTTGCCAACACAACAGGGCATGGCCATGGCCAAGGTGGGAGCCAGAAAACCTTGCCCGCCCTGCTAGCCATCCTTAGCTGCTCCACCCTTCCCCAGCGGGCCCATGTCCTGCCATATGTACCCCAGTTCACCTCCACATCCCATCCGTCGGCATCAGTGCAACGTGAGGTCTGGGTTTCTCTTTTCTACCCAAGTCAGGCTGACTACCTTGTGAAGAGGAAGTTTCCCATCTGTGTTAGTTTCCTAGGGCCACTGTAACCGAGAACCATGAACTGGAGGCTTGAACAACAGAAGTTTTTGTCTCTCATTCCTGGAGGCTGGAAGTCCAGGATAGTTCAGGTGTGGGCAGGATGCGTTGATTCCTCCCCAGAGCTATGAGGAAGAGCCTGCTCCATGCTGCTTGCAGCTTCTAGTGGCCCCAGGAATTCCATGGCTGCAGTCACAGAGCTCCAGCCTCCGCCTGCATCTTCCCCAGTCGCCTCGTCCCTGTGTGTGTCTTCACCTCAGCTTCCCTCTGTGCATGTCTGCCTGTGTCCATGTTGCCTCTTTTCATAAGGACACCAGTCACATTGGATTAGGGCTCACCCTAATGACCTCATTTTAACTTGATGGCCTCTGTAAAGAGCCCATTTCCAAATAAGGTCACATTCTGAGGTACTGGGGGCTAGGACTTCATATCTTTTGGGGTGAACATAATGTAACCGATAGTATCATCTGAAACCCTTTCTCTGTCAACCGATCTGCAAAACCCCCACCTGACAGGGAGAAGATCGATAATGAAATGCAGCCAAGGGGAGGCTTCCTAAACCGAGGTGGAGTTTAAAGAACTGAGCAGATAGGGGCCGGGCGCAGTGGCTCACGCCTGTAATCCCAGCACTTTCGGAGGCCGAGGCGGGTGGATTGCCTGAGGTCTGGAGTTCGAGACCAGCCTGACCAACAGAGAGAAACCCCATCTCTACTAAAAATACAAAAATTAGCCAGGCGTGGAGGTGCATGCCTGTAATTCCAGCTACTCGAAAGGCTGAGGCAGTAGAATTGCTTGAACCTGGGAGGCAGAAGTTGCAGTGAGCCGAGATCCTGCCATTGCACTCCAGCCTGGGCAACAAGAGCAAAAAACTCCGTCTCAAAAACAAACAAACAAACAAAACCCTGAGCAGACAGTAACTTAAATTTAAAAGTAGTATAGTATGATTGTTATTATTGTTGTTCTTGTTATTTACTTTAAACATTCTCCTTAACCAAGTTCTCTCTCATTCACTTATTAATTCATTGCAGATTGATTGCATGCTTACTATATGTAGGCACTATTCTAGGAGCCAGATACATCAGCAAGCAAAGCAGACAAAAGATCTGATCCTCATGGAGCTACATCCTAGTTATGGAAGATCGACATATATTAAATATGTACTTAAGTCAGATTATAATAAATACTATGAAGAAAAAGCAAGGAAGGAAGGGTA
This sequence comes from Pan troglodytes, assembly GCF_028858775.2. Taxonomy (NCBI): domain Eukaryota; kingdom Metazoa; phylum Chordata; class Mammalia; order Primates; family Hominidae; genus Pan; species Pan troglodytes. The sequence goes on from NC_072401.2 coordinate 186,521,564, forward strand.
AGAGTGCCAAGGGAGGAGAGTAACCCAGTTTTAGGCCAGGGGGTGAGAGAAGAGCTGACCGAAGACATGGCATTGGAGTAAAGACCTGGAGGACAGATGAGGAAGCTGTTGGGGGTACCTGGGGAAGTGCATTCCCAGCAGAGGAACAGCAATCATGAAGGCCCTGAGGTTGGCGCATGCCGAGAGCAGCTGAGGACCAGCAAGGAGGCCAGTATTGCTGGAGCAGAGGGAGCAAGTGGGGCAAGGGCAGCAGGAGGGAAGACTGGGGAGGTGCAGCATGGAGGTAGGTGCACAGACCATGGGCCTTGCAGGACATTGGAAGGATGTTGGCCTTTCGCTCTGAGAGAAATGGCAGCGAGGATGGGCTTTGAGTGAGGAAGCATGCCATGGTTTGGATATGGTTTGCTTGGCCGCACCAAGTCTCATGTTAAAATGTGATCCCCAGTGTTGGAGGTGCGGCCTGGTGGGAGGTGTTTGGTTCCTGGTGGGTGGGTCGCTCATGAATATCTTGGTGCTGTTCTCAAAGTAGTAAGTGAATTCTCACTCTGTTAGTTCATGCAAGAGCTGGTTGTTAAAAAGAGCGTGGCACCTCTTCTATTTCTGCTGTCTCACCATGTGACATGCTGGCCCCTCTTCTCCTCCCACCATGAGTGGAAGCTTCCTGAGACCCTCCCCAGAAGCAGATGTCAGTGACGTGCAGCCTGCAGAACCGTTAGCCAAATAAACCTCTTCTCTTTATAAATTACCCAATCTCAGGTATTTCTTTGTAGCAACACAAAATGGACTAAGACAGAGTGATATGATCTGACTTGCATTTTTAAAATAACGCCTTTGGCAGCTGCACTGAGAGCAGAGTCCAGGGCGCAAGGGTGGAAGCAGGGCAGTCAGCCCAAGAGCCGCAGTGATGAGCTGGGCAGGAGGAGCGGAGACTGGACCTTGGTGGACAGTGGGCGTGGGGAAAAGCGGTTGCATTCTAGAATCTAGGCACGCTGGGAAGGTAGAGCTCATCTTTTTTCGTAATAGATTAAACTCAGTTTATGAAAGAAAGGGAGGGGACAAGACTGACTCCAAGATTTTTGGCCTGGCGAGTGGGAGGATGCAGCGGCCATCAGTGCATCCCAAGATGTAAAAACCTGGGATTTGGAGCTCAGTTTAGAACCACTGAAGTTCAGGATGCTTATTAGACACCCATATGGAGATGCCAGAGTGCCTGTGAGTAGATTGTGCCTATAGGACAAAACAGCTGCTTGTTAGGCCCTCATGGCCCTGCATTCATCAGTCCCACCCAGTTACCCAGTGTGATTCCCCCACTTCTTCCCACTATGAACCGTGGCAGTTTTCCTCCCTCTCCCCACTTATTTGTGCCCCTATGACTTATCTGGTATTTTCCCTCTTTCTAAGAATGTCATCTCAACTCGTTTCTTCCTATCTGAATTCAAACTACCCCTGATTTTCTATTTTTCATGCGACAAACACTTACTCTGATCCAGACACTGCAGAGGCAGAAGTCCAGTGGGGGACTGTGGGCCCCTCGGCGCCTTTCTCAGCTGCCTTTAGCCACACTGCTCTCCTCTGACCTTGGCCCTGACTGAATCCTGGCTGTCTGGAGCCTCCTTCAGGACTTGGCTGCACACAGCTCTGAGTGTTACTTAACAATTTGGGGCAACTCCGCAACTGTCTAATGAAGATGTAAGCTGTCTGCATTGAGCACTTGGTCCATGTTCAGTGGCTCCTTGTGGGGCTGAAGTTGCAGCTCTGGTTTGCTTGTTTGATCTACAGAACCTTGCTTTCCAGGTGCACCTCCAGACCCAGCCCAAGCTTCTCTCACCTCCCCAGGGGTCTCATCTCTCCTGCACTGGTAAAGGAACAGGAGGGAGGAGGGGAGGGAAAGGAGGGAAGAAAGGGTGTAAGTGGTCAGTACTGGACTCTTGGCCTTGATCTAATGGGCTGTGGGCCTTTGGTTCTTCTGCTCTGGCTCATGGCCCTGTCCTCCAGATGCAGCTGATGTATAGCATTGCTCTGAGGAAGGTAGTGTGGTATCGTATAAGCAGCACGAGCTTTGCACTCGAGCCGATTTGGGCTTGAATGCTGACTCCACTACCTGGCAATATAAAGTAACTCATTTCACTCTATCAGTCTCATCTTACTGATCTCTAGAATGGCATACTCTTCAAGGATTTTGTAAGAATTAATACATATATATATAAAACAGATAGCACAGTGCCAGGCGTAGCAACCATGCCAGGGAAAAAATGCCACCTTCCCGGAAAAGGTCCACTGGGACCTTCTCTGGTTCCTGTGCTGGACCATGGTCATTTGAGCATGGCCAGTCCCTTGGCTCCAGGCTTTGGCCAATTCCAGAGGATCATGTCCAGCTTGAGATACCTGCCCCACAGTGGGGGGTAACTGATACGTCCCAGGGTCAATTAGGGATGAGAGAGTTTATATGGGGGAGTCACAAAGGAGCTATGGGAATTCCATGTGGAACCTCATTCTAGACTCTTGGCCTTGGTCTAACGGGCCGATCAACAGTGAGAACCTCTTTTCTTAGATCTTGAGCTTCAAAAAAGCTGTGTGTGTGTGTGTGTGTGTGTGTGTGTGTGTTTCAATCAAGAAATAAAAGCTTGGGGAAATGTTAGTGAAAAAGATAAAGATGCCTTTTCTATACTGACCCTTGAGCAATGCAAGACATGCCAGGAAGTTCACTGCTGATCAGGCCCTTGCAGTGGAGGAGTGGAGGTGTGGGGGTTGGGGCTGCAGTGCAGGCCAGATATGGGGAGGGTGGGGAGGCGGGGATGGGGAGGGGTGCTCTGTGAGAAAATCTGACCATTTTCCCAGCCTTTTCATTGTCTCTGTTTCCACTCACTCCAATTTAAGAGTCCAGCTCTCTTCTGGCCTTGTCCAGTTAGTTTTCTCACTGTCCTTGCCCCCATCTCCTGGCCTTAGCCCCTCTCATTGGCTCTCTCAAGGCTGCTCACCTCCCGCTTGGGTCCGTCTTGCCCCCTGGCCTGATCAGTCAAGCAGAAATGACTCCATCTGGAATTGGGCCTGGATTCTCAGCACTGCTCAGAGTTTCCTGTAACTGCTACCAAAGGCCTTAACCTTGCAGGTTTGGAATCCAGCATCTTAACCTTAATCTTGTACCTATTAATGGTACATGCTAATAATTATTCCTTGGGTAATTAGCACCTAATAAAACTTTCTTGAACAAATATAGTTGTGAGACAGAGTAGCAAATGTAAGAAGCTGCATTTTCTCAATTTGCTGGCCAGCATAATTTCACAAAGCCCCTGACCCTGTGGCGAGTGTAGCTCTCCGGAGGGATGCTTTGAAGACATGGCAGGGTAGAGCACACGGCTCCCACATCTCTTGCCTGGGTCACTGTATTCCAGAAAAGGTAAGCGACCCTGGTCTTTGCCCTTTCCTAGACATAAGACAACATCTGGTGTGGTTAATGATTATGCCTCTGTGACCCATAATCAGATGTACTCTTACATCCTCACCTTGATGTATTTCTGCTTTACTGTAACTTCTGAACAAGTTTGGTGTGATTTTGCGTAAACTATGAACTAAAACACTGCTTTGGAGAAGTCTGACCTCTCTGAAAGACTCCTCCCAGGCTGTAGTCCTCAGTCCGTAGTCCTGAGTCAGACTTCTGAACAAAACTAACTTTAATTCTTTAAAAGCTCGATTTTCTTTTCTTCAGTCAACATAATACCAGAGCCCCAACACTTCCTTTGAACTAAGCGGAAGCATGATTTGATCAGAAAGAACTTTTGAAAGGTACTTACTCCAACTTTCTTGCAACACACAATCTTCTCAATAAATATTTATTGAATAAATGAACATCTCAATACATTTGTGAATAAATAGGACACAGAAGTTTTTCCTACCAAATACATAAAGTTTCAGAGCGTGCACTGACACTTTGCATAATGGGGAACCTCATACATTTGGAAGCAGCCAACCCTGCTGCTGCACCTTTTTATTCTTTCAGGCTCTTTCTTAGGTTGGGCCAGCATGTTCTTGCTGATGAATGGCTTTTGAGGACACCTGCTCCTTCTTCTCTAGTAAAGCACTTCAGATATAGAGAGACAGTTGCCGTAGCCCCGTCTCCTCTTTTCCAAACCAGGATCTTGCTCTTGACTCATGATGTGTTGCAGCCCTTCATTTCCTGGCGGATGATATCCCTATCCATATATGGTCCTCAGAGGCAAACACAACTCCAGTGAGTTCTGCCCAGCACAAAGCCCATGGTGTCATTCGTGATCTTAAGTAGCTACCATGTTCATGGACAGGCAGCCTATGATTCTGAGAGTTTTTTTAGTAACCAACATTATACAGTTGGCACACAAAAGTAATCAGTCAACTCCAACATCTTTTTAAAAAATCAACTTTTCTCCCTTGATTAAAAAGCAATACATTGTGACTATTGAAGGCTTCATGGAAAATACAGTGAAAGTAAGGTCACTTATTATCAATCTGTTTGCTAATCCTGAGTTAATCACAGTTAACAGTTTCTTATATTTTCTTACCATCTTTTTTCTGCATATGTGTTTTCATATACTTAGTATCCTAAAGTGTATGCCACTTCGCATCTTGGTTTTGTTTTGCCTTTACTCCCTTCTAAAATGATTTTCACATAGATTGGCCCCACACTCAGTCAGAATCTCTGGGAAAGGATCCTAGTCATGTGATTTTTCTTTTTTCTTTTATTTTTTTTTAAATTCCCGGGGAAATTAAACTAAATTAGAAGGCATGAATATTTTTAAAATATGTTTCCCTGTTGATTCTACTGCACATCCAGGGGTGAAAATCATTAACAGAATCTTATGGGCATTTATTTGGTTTTGTTTATCATCTATTTAGTTAGCATTTGCTATTTGGTTGTAAGTATTTTTCCCGCATTTGCAGATCTGATCAGCATGCTTTCTGTGCATTACTCATTAAGTTGTCAGTTTGACCATGGCCAAAAACAGAGACCTAATGATCTCGCTCTGGCTAGCACACTGATATTAATCAACTCTGAGGAAATACTCATTCAGCAAGCTATGTTCTTAATTAGTTTTTCACCTCCCTCCTACAACAAGATCATGTGCAACTCTATAATATAGTATTTTCTACAGAAAAAAAGGAGTTAGTTGAATATGACTTGACCATGATCATTTCAGTGCCTGGACAATCAGCAGAATGCTAGCCTCTCTCTCTTGCTCTAAGAGAGTAAATGTGGGATTAGACACAGGTGAGCTATTGCTAGAAGAACCAGCCACCAAGCTCCTGAGGGACAGTGGGGTTGGTCACCAGCCTCAGTCCACACCTGCCTAATCAAGCTGGGTATTCATTCCTCGACTCAGCCAAGAATATCTGAATAGCCAAGAAAGAGGAAATGGGTGGTGGATGTAAATTATAGGAGAATAATTCTCTGCAATTCTTTCAATGCACTTGCAAAGATACAATTTCATTTACTTCTTATTCCTCTCTGGGATGTGTATTCCCCATGTTATAGATGAGGACATTGCCCAGAGCAGTGGGATAGCAGAGTCAACCAGGTTTTCTGACTGCAAGACTAGTATTCCTCCCCTCTCTATCTTGGCTCCCATACAAGTCTCAATCTCCCTCTTCCCTCCACGAGTCTAGTGGCAACTGCCTTACTGACTGAATTGCACATTGTACTCCCTACCTGACTTTTCAATAGGATGACTTATGTAACACCTTTTAAAAGCCCATTTTCCTGGTATTTATGAAGAACTGGGAGCTTGGCCATGGGCTATGACTTTCCTCTGCTTGAGTTATCCAATATGGGATTGCCAAATCTGGGTAAATACGACTGCTTTCCCCAAACTGGCAGGAGCGAGTCAGAACCTCACATCTCTTTACCCTTCCTTTTTTATAGGGTACAAGGGTGAAAAGTCTTAGCCTTGCAGAACTTCTAATAGATGAATATTTAATAGAAAAGAGCACTGGGCTAAAAGTCAGTGCAAAGTTCTGCCTGGTCAGCAGCCTTCACCTTTGTCCCTGCACCAATCCCCTTAACTATCCCAAATCTGCAGGCTCAACCCCCATCTCGCCTCTGGGACCACCCCTATCTATGGGCCTAGCGGGGTTGGCCCAACACTCAGACACCTTTTTCTGGACGCTGTGGTGTTTCTTTGCCCCCTCTCCCTTCATGAGCCCCATCTTTGACGTGATCATGAGGTTCCAGCCCTATTTCTTAAACCTGAATATCCATTTATGCCTCTTGCCAACAACTTCAGTCCCCGTGGGACTGAGCTTCTGACTTTTTTAGTGCTGGATACCCTCCCAGGGGTAAGAGGCCTGTTCCCAAAAATGGGGCCCAGTGCCTGCGGCCTGGATACTAAACACCTCAATCTCCGACGTCGCCTGCTCCCAGCTTCCTTTCCTGGGTTCCAACAGCAGTCGATTACATTGCCTCCTTCTGCAGCCACAACATTCAAAGATTTCATTCTGTTTCTCAGGCTGCACTGCTCTTGGCAAAGGCCTCTCCATGTGTTCCCCAGGTGCCTTATCTGAGTTCTGACCTACATAGTCTGACCCTCCCGAGGGATAACCAGGGAACCAGGGCATGCTAGCCATGTCCCAAGATGGGAGGGTACAGAGAACTGGTTCTAGGCCTGGCTCTTCTACCAATTGTCTGAGTGGCCTAGGACAAGTCACAGGGCCTCCTGAAGCCTCCTTACCCAACCTCAGAACAGGTCTCTATACCAAAGGGGGTAAGTGGGGGTGGTGGATGGACCTAGAAACATACTAGAACATCTGCAGTTTGAAGATTCTTTTAAAGTCATTTATGCAACGGGTAAGAGGGAAAGCCCTCTTTCTCTAAACATACACTTGCACACTCTTGACTTGTGTCGAATTCTGGTGTGTCTAACAGTGAACAAAGAAGCTTGGTTGCCACAGGCTGTCAGCCAAGACCCTCCCAGGGGAACTTCAGGCCCAGGAGAAGGGAAAGCAGCTCTGTGGAATGGGTGCTCACTACTCTCCCTGAGCCACGGCTCGCCTGAGACTCACCTTCAACATGGCACTCCCAGCAACCAGAATCAAAAGACCACAACACAAAACTTATTGCTGTCTTTCCCCAGAGCAAAGCCCACTGCGTAGAACCATTGACAGAGATATTAACTCAGGCGAAATTAGATGCACCCCAGAGGCAGCCAGGAAGGGGCAGGGCTGGTACCAAAGGACAAGGGGTACTGGTGGAGGCTTGAGAAGAGGAGAAGGGGGTGTTCCTGCTTCCCACCTGCCCCCTTCCTGGGGTTGTACGTGTGTGTGTAGGAGTGAGCCTCCTTCTCCCCTGTGTTGCTTTCAGAGCCACTCCTTGTTTTCTGGAGGACAAGGACACATTCCCTGCCAAATCTCCTTCGTTTGGTAAAGCTATACCCTAGGTACCTTTGGGTCAAGGAAAAGAGATTCCTCATAAATTCATCTAAATTGCCTGTTCTGGGCATTTCCAAAGTAAATTTCTTTCTTCCTTTTTTTTTTTTTTTGAGACAGAGTCTCACTCTGTCGCCCAGGCTGGAGTGCAGCGGCACGATCTTGACTCACCACAAACTCCACCTCCCAGGCTCAACTGATTCTCCCCGCTCAGCCTCCCAAGTGGCTGGGATTACAGGTGGGTGCCACCACACCCAGCTAATTTTTGTATTTTTAGTAGAGACGGGGTTTCGCCATGTTGGCCAGGCTGGTCTCGAACTCCTGACCTCGAATGATCCACCTGCCTCAGCCTCCCAAAGTGCTGGGATTACAGGAGTGAGCCACTGTGCCTGGCCTCCAAAGTAAATTTCTTAAAACTGATTTCACTCCTCACACTCAGATAATTGTATAGATTTTAGTTTATAGACCAAAAGGGGGCATAATTTTATATTTGTAAAAACTAACAAAATAGGTTGGCTTATAAATATGTATTTCAGTTTATTTGACTAGCTAGAATATTTGTTATTTATTCTTCAAATGCAAAATGCCGAATTCATTTTTTAGAACAACAATAATAATGAAGTCCCGTGTGTGCCAGCCAGGGAGTGCGGGGGCTGGGTGGGGAGGGTGTGTTCGCATGGTGGGGGGAGGCTTCTCTCCTGCAGGCTCACCGGAGGTCCCAGGGCAGCCCTGCCCAAGCGTGACATACGTTAGAAAGAAACCATTCCCATCATTCACAACTGTCTTGTGAGGTGGCTTAGACAAGTGTTGTTCTTATTTTACAAATGAGGAAATTAAGGCTGGAGAGGTTAAAGGGCCTTTCCACGATCTCATGACTCGTTATGGCTGGAAACAGAACGTGGTCCCCTGGCTTTTTCTGCTGCTTTCTCAGGGACTGGCAGCTATGACAGTTCTGCTTTGATATGGAGTGTGCCCCTCCACTTCTCTCCATCCCAAGGGACACATTTCCACGCAGTGAACATCAGTGCACACCAGGGACCCTTCTTCCTCACCAGCCAGCCCCAGATGAGTCCCCCTGATGAACTGATGCTCTGAGGAACGAGTGAGGGACCACAGTCAAAGATCATGCAGCAGGGAGGCAGGGTGAGAGGTGTTCATCCTCCGTGTTGCCAGACATGCCTGTACCCGGAAGACGGAATCAGATGCAGGGTTTCAAAGGGAGACAGATGCAAGAAGTCCATTCAGATGCCTGTAGCTTCCATTCCATGCCTGCAGCTTCCCATTCGGATGCCTGTAGCTTCCATTCCATGCCTGCAGCTTCCCATTCGGATGCCTGTAGCTTCCCATCGCATGCCTGCAGCTTCCCATCCCATGCCTGCAGCTTCCCATCCCATGCCTGCAGCTTCCCATCCCATGTCTGCAGCTTCCCATTCTCCAGTTTCTTACCCACCACTTGTTGCCGAGTGACCCAGACAAATCAATGACTCTCTCTACACTTCTGGGTCCTGGCCTGTCAAACTTAGAAACCAAGAAAACTCACCTTGCAGTGTCATCACAAGGGTGAACTGAGACAGAAGCACTTTGTAAACAGTAAACTGCTGTCACAATGTCACCATTATTGTTGTTAGCTAGCTGGAGTGTGGGATATAAAAACAACAGATGGTTTCTGCTTCCTTCCGAGGAGATTACAATCTAGGAAGCACGTGCACTATATTCACATGAAAATATTTAAAGGTAACCACGTTCCGGAAGAAAGGCATCATCCCAGATGTGCCTAATCTAAGTCTAATTTTCCTATAGATAATCATAAGACAGGAAGGGAGTATGTTCTCAGAGTGACTACATCTAGATTCATGGTATACTTGCTTTAAAGATGCTTCAAAACACTTCCTAGCAGAATCTCTTTTATGTTGCAGAGTCTTTCTCCCAAATTAATGGCTCAATGGATCACGGCCAGTGACAGGCCTTCTTCGTCTATCACATCTAATGTCACTTCATACCACAGTTGGCCCTCGGAATCCAGGGGTTCAACATTCTCAGATTCAACTAACCATGGATGGAAAGTATTCAGGAAGCAAACGAAAAAAGATGGTTGTGTCTGTACTGAACATGTACAGGCTTTTTCTTGCCATTATTCCCTACGCCAAACAGTGTAACAACTATATACATAGGATTTATATTGCATTAGATATTATAAGTAATTTAGAGTTGATTTAAAGTATATGGGAAGGGGCTGGGCATGGTGGCTCATGCCTGTAACCCCAGCACTTTGGGAGGCCAAGGTGGGTGGGTCACTTGAGGTCAGGAGTTCGAGATAAGTCTGGCCAACATGGTGAAACCAGTCTCTACTAAAAATAGAAAAAAAATAGCTGGGTGTGGTGGCATGTGCCTGTAATCCCAGCTACTTGGGAGGCTGAGACAGGAGAATTGCTTGAACCTGGAAGGTGGAGGCTGCAGTGAACTGAGATCGTGCCATTGCACTCCAGCCTGGGAGACAGAGCTAGACTCCATCTCAAAAAAAAAAAAAAATGTATACAGGAAGACGTAAGTAGGTTCTATGCAAATCCTAGGCCATTTTCTATCAGTTAGTTGAGCATCACAGATGTTGGTATCCTGGGGTGGAAGGTGCCAGGGGTCCTGGAACCATTCCCCTGTCATACTGAATGGAGTATAATTTACAGCACGTTTTCAGTGCCACTATATTATAAAAGCTTACATGATACTTTCATAGGATAGAAAAAATATTAAATTATTAACACAATGAATTTTAAAAAAACAAAAAAAAAAACAGCACTATAGCCACAAAAATCACTCAGGAAAACATCTGCTTTGATTCATTGTACCACTCTCTGTCACACCGACCAAGGCCTGTGGAGGTTTCCCTGTGGAGGTTTCTGTTTACCACAACTGTGGCACAGCCACCAGACCAGGGTCCAAACACAGTGTAAGTTTCACTGGCTGTGCTCTGGATTTGTTATGCCATTCTGGATAAATCAGGCAAATTTGGAGGAATTTGGACTATTGCAAATGTTGCCCATTCTGAAATTGAGCAATCTCCAGTAGTATTTTACTGCTATTTTACATAGCATTATTTAAAATTTGCATGATTCAAATTTGCCTGAAATGTGAGTGTATTGTTCAAATGACAGCATCTTAACAGAGCAAACAGCATTCAAATGACCTCCATATCAGTGGAATAAAGGTGGGAACAACTGACTTGCAGGGGGCTGACTAATGGGGGAAGCACTTTTTGAAGGATGAACATTTTGAATATGTTGAATAAAAATACATTTTGAGTATGTTTGAATAGAGAGTGATTAGGAATGTGCTGAATAGAAGACATATTCTAATTCTATAATATACCACTTCTTTGGTACCACTGGAAATGGCTCAATTTCAGAATCAATAGTTCTGACTTCTGCACTTTAGAAAGGACTTTGGATGATTTCTTTTTTGAAAAGCTATGCCATTGTCATCCTATGGGTTTCACTCAGAGGCATGATAAACACCCAGGGTGGGGAATGAAGACACCCTCAAAGAGTAGGGAATTCTGCCTCAAATTCCTGAGGGCCCCAGAGTGGGATCTGCTTCATCAAGCACAGCACATGAATTATGCAATATTTTTCAATAACTAAAAGTAACCATTAATATCTGCCTGAAAGAAGCTTGACCTGGGAGTATTATCTTTGGTTGCCAGAGGATACATTCAATCTTTTTGGTGTTTGTTTGAATAATGGAATAGACAGTTTAGGTTGCTTAGCTGAACACAGAGCACATTTTTATCCTGAAAGGGAAATTAGAAATCCTGACTTTAAAACAAAGACAGGATTCCTTCTCTGCTTGGATCAGCACATTAATCAGCTAATAAACAAATATTTATTAAGTTCCTGCAATGAAACCTTTGACTCTCCTGTGTAATAACTTTTGACAAATTCTCTAATATCCTGGCAAAGAAAATATTTTCTCTACCAAGTCATCTTAAAACATGTTTATTTTTCCATTTCATCTTTGAACAAACTAAAGGTGTTTCATTTTTTTGCCCCATAGAGATGGGTTATTCAATTACATGTCTCTTTCCAATTCTAAGTTACACAGCCTTCGGTCAGCAAAACAAATTTATTTTTCCATGTTGAAAAAGATAAACTCATAAGATAAGATCACCTACCTAATGGTTCCAAAATCTGATTTGTGCGTTAAAATCACCCTATCGATGTATAATCAAATGCTAGCTAATTTGCCATTAGTCCAAATTTCATTTTAGGGACCACTGACTTCATTTTACAGGCAGGGAAGTTGAAGGTAACACAATTTGTGGCAGAGTTGGCCAAGAGACCCCAAATCTCCTCCCAGCATACAGTCCTGTTTTCATTCTACTGAACCTTCCCTTACATGAAACAACTTCCAGGATTAAAGAGATAAATATCTGTCAATGAAATTTTAAATGGATTTTTGGACATATCTCTTCTATTTGTTTCCCCTGAATTTCTACTTTCTATGAGTACATTGGATGTCAAGTTCCTTAATAGCAAGAACCTTTATGAAAAGTGACCAACAGCACAAAATCCTATACTAAGTACTGGTCAGAACAAACTTCGAAGACCCAGTTTCATCCATTAGGAGCTTATTTACTCAGCATTTACTGAAGGCTCACTCTGTGCATACTCTCTGCTAGGCCCTCTGGGGATATAAGAACTTTAAACAGATTTGCTTCAAAGGAACGCGCAGTCTCATCGAATAGAGAGGACCCAAACATACAAAAAGGTAACTTAACCAATTTGCGCAGTAATAGCTCTTGTCTCTGGGTGTTTTAGTTAAAGTAGCTGCTGTAACCCCCAAAACTCCCAAATGTGTGGTAGAAATTCCTGATGGGTGGGTAGTTTTCCTCCAGGTGGTGACTCAGGGCTCCAGTCTCTTTCCATCTTTTAGCTCTCTCATCTTCAACACGTGGTTCCCGGGGCCATTGTGTTTTTTTGTATCAAGTTGATAGAAGGGACACAGCAGTGGGGAATCTTTGGGAGGTGAATCATCTTCTTTCTTTTCTTTCACACTCTATTGGCACTATTTCACACTTAACTGCAAAGGAGGTGAGAGTGCGATGTGCTGTCCTCCTAGAAGAGAAAACGGAAATAGAAGAGAAACTCATTAGCTACCCCACAAGGGGCTTTGGTGTTCTTATCAGTAAAAGAGATCCTTGTGAATGCTCTAACATTCTCTTCTAGGTGGGGCTTCCCTTGGGCCCCAGAGGACCCCATCTGGAGATCATTGTAGGTGAAAGGAAATCGTTCTGGAGATCATTCTAGGTTAAAGGAAAGAGTTGCACAAAGAAGAGGAAGGGTTGTCAAATAGCAGGCACGGCAAGCCTGAGGCCAGTGTTCAACTGGAATGGCAGGTGATGTGGAGAAATAGGCCCAAGGCTATATATATATATTTGTTGGTGTTGGCTTGTGGTGGCCTTGAATACGAGGCTAAGGAATTTTACCAACATTTTAGGATCAAACCAAAACTCGTTTAGACTTTATAAAGTTGGGCAAGGGCTTTTTAAGACCCAGCCCTAGTTTCCTCCTCTCTGGGCGCTGTTCAGTTCGTAGTATTGACTGCCAGCTTCTCAGAAGATAGCAGCAATGAATCTGGCAGCTGGAACGTGTCTCTGTCCTCTCTGCCTACCCCAGGAGATTGTGTCTGCACATGGCTGTTGTTGGACTCTGGGTGAGTTTTCAATTATTGGTTGACAGTGTTTTAAGAAGGTTACAGTCCATCAAGCAAGAGTGCTTGCTTCATGGTCCTCTCCTCACTGAATCAGCTCTAAGGTGACCCTCTGTTTGGGATCCTCCTTAACCACTAGGAAGCTCTCAGCTGAGTTTCCCATCCAACCTTGGTAACTCTGCAAGGCCTTACAGCAAGTGTTCTGCACACTAATTTCCCCGGCCTCCTTTTCTTCTACTTTTCTTCTGATTTATTTTTAACATCTTATTACAGCATAAAATTTTATAAACCAATACTTATAATGTAATAAATAAAAGCAAACAAATGCTAGCATACCATCTTGAAGCCTGTTCTAATGAAATACAATATGCATAGGTAAATATATAAAAATAAACGACATCGCTATTGAATCCAAAGAGAACTTGGCCAGCCTGTCTGCCCATGACGTTTTTTAACCCAAGTGAACCAGTAGCTGAGTGGGAATGTCAGGCTCTCTTCCTGGACTGTGTGGTGACTGCCTTCCTATGCATGCCTTCCTAGGCCATGGAACCACAAGGGACAGAGGTCTTAAATGGGTTCCCCTTTGAGGCCAGGCAATAGGACCTAACCTTACCAACAGAATTACCATTAACACACACATAAAAACAAATGTCTTCTTTTTTGTAGGATGGGGAGGGGCAGAGAGAGGATCATTTACAAAACAGATTAAGCACGGGAAAGCCTGTTTTTAAAAATAGTGTCATAATAGGGAAGTTCTTCCCTGAAAGCATGTGCACAGCCACTCTTGCTAATATGGTAACAAGATTCCACCCTTTCCTTCCTGAGACTAGGTCATGCAGAGAATTTAGTGAGTAGATATTTTTTGAGGATTCTTTTTGGCTCTTTCATGGGCCCCTCACGGTCCTGACATGGGTGACCACCCAGAGATGAATGTGAGGAGATGACACAGGATTCTCTGGCCAGATGGAATAGTGCTGGATGTATGCATGCATACCTGCCATTTCCACATGTATAGTGCTTTTTTTCTGATTATGCAAATAATGTATGCTTACTGTAAAAAAATTATGAAAAATGTAGAAAGGTAAAAACTATTCCTCACCCCATCTTCCAGAGACAAACTATACTTCACACATCTCTTTCCTGCTTTTATATATATACATATATCTCACCACAATGCACTATCATTTCCTGCATATATATGTGTGTGTGTGTGTGTGTGTGTGTGTGTGTGTGTGTGTGTAGGAAAGAGATGTATTAAGATGTATTACAAATGTATAACATTGTATATGTCTTTTGTCATCTGCTTTTTTTGTATTCAATTTTATATCATGAGATCTTTGACCATCTCACTGAAAAATCTTGAAGGACATTATTGGTGAAGGCTGATAGAAATGGACCATGATTTCCCCAGCCGTCTCATGTTGCTGACCATTTCAGTTGTTTCCAGTTTTAAATGCAACAGGAGAGAGCGTCATGTCAGTAGCTAAGCTTCTGCAACACACCTAAAGGAAGCATGTTGCTGAGTGCCCTGCTCTGATCCCCTTGGAGAAATGCTGAGGATGGATTTGATTTCAAATACTGTAAATCAGGCCAGGTGTGGTGGCTCAGGCCTGTAATCCCAGCACTTTGGGAGGCTGAGGTGGGTGGATCACCTGAGGTCAGAGTGTGAGACCAGCCTGGCCAACATGGCGAAACCCCGTCTCTACTAAAAATATAAAAATTACCCAGGCATGATGGTGTGCCTCTGTAGTCCCAGCTACTTGAGAGGCTGAGGCATGAGAATCGCTTAAACCCTGTGAGGTGGAGGTTGCAATGAGCCGAGATCATGCCACTGCACTCCAGCCTGAGCGACAGAGCAAGACACTGACTCCAAAAAAAAAAAAAAAAGCCACAGTATGGGTTTCTATGCACATATGGCAGCGAGTCCATTCATTGACTGTCAGGTAGCATCTACATATAATGGAATACTATTCAGCCTTTAAAAGGAATGCCATTTGGATATATTCTACACCGTGAATGAACCTTGAAAACATGCTAAGTGAAATAAGCCAAATACAAAAGGAAAAACATTATATGATTCCCTTTACCTGAGTATCTGAGATACCTAGAGTAGTCAAATTCAAAGAGAGAAAGTAGAGCAAAGGTCGCCAGGGGCTGCAGGGGTTGGGGGGAAAGGGGAATATTGCTTAATGGGTACGGAGTTTGTGTTTGGAATGATGAAAAGTTCTGGAAATCAGTGGGGTAATGGTTGCACAACATCGTGAATGTGCTTACTGCCACTGAATTGTATACTTGAAAATGGTTAAAATGGTAACTCTTATGTACATCTTTCCGCAATTTTAGAAAGCCACAATGAGGCAGAATTACAACACAGGAGGGTAAATACTAAGGTTCCGCCTACAGGCTTGGTCCTCCTCGTGGCCTTGGATGACCTCATCCCCCTCGACGGGGACGCCCGGGGACTTTCCCACCCTTCTGAACCCGGCCTTCTCATTCTCTGATTTTCATCCAGGCTCCCCCATTCCAGCACAGCCTCCATTTCCTCAGGTGTCTCGTAAGTTCACCCCCAACCTCTGAAGAGCTCCACCCCTTCTCACAGGGCAAGCTCACTCCTCGGTTCTTCTTCCCTTCCAGGGCTTCCATTCTTATCCCGAGTTTCCAGCTTCAGCCAGGTGCCCAGGGATGCTTGCTGTGGCCGGATCCAAAGGCCGAGGCAGGAGGAAACAACGCAGCTCTCTGGGGACAAGGGTGGGCGGCATCTCCCAGTCGGGTTTCCTTTTCAGCATCTGCCGGGAGGGCTGCAGGCCGGCTGGGTATTTTCATAGCTGATCTACTCAAACAAACACATCTCCTAAAGACAAATGTTGGTTATGTTCTCTGGAGACACTAGAGTTTAAATCCACATTGGGGAATTCCCCCACTAGCCAGGCACCTGCTCTGCTCTTGAAGTCAGTGGGTCCCCATCCCCGGGCACAGGAGCTTTTGGTTTCTGATGTTCTCCTCCTAAGGCTGCTGGAATCACAGAAAGACCTCATTCCCCTTTAATGTCAGCTTTCCCATCCCCTGCGTGTGGTCTCAAGACCTTGGAGCTCTTTCTTATAACAGGTGGGTGGGGGCGGGGGGGCAGGGGAGGGGTGACAGTTTCTTCTGTCATATAAACATAAAAACTTCAGTAACAGTGTCTGATTGTGTCAAAGCTGAGACCCAGATATGCTGGAATGTGGAGACAGAGACAGTCCTGGTGTGCTGGTGTGGGGGAGGTTAAGGGACATCAGACCAGCTGTTGAACCACACCCTTCATTTGCCAAAAGCTCCATGGGGAAAAACGGGAATCCTGTCGAAAGCTTGCACATATTCTGACACATGCAGATATGTCTTATGGGCTTAGCAGGCCCCGACAGAGGCAGGGATTGAGCACGAGGTTCGTGAATGTCTGACTCCCCACAGGCAAAGAAGGAAGAAGGCTGAAGGAGCCACGCTCACAGCAGGACGGGAAGGCTGTGGGTGTCTGGAAGGCTGTGGGTGATGTGCCTTGATTGCCCCCGTGGTGGAGCCCAGCACTCCAGGAGGGAGAATACTTGTAAAGAATTAAATGAGAATGATTTGCCTGGGAGGTGGAGTCAGCAGCATAAGGAGACTGCTAAAAGGGCGAGAGCAGAGCGTAGTGAGAAGTTTCTATACAGGTTGGAGATCCCTGGAAGCTAGTGGTGGTGGAGTGAGAGAGGAGAGAACAGACACGTCAAAGGCCAGGGGCCGTCGCTGGTGGCTGGACTAGGTGAGCAGCTCAGTGTTAGGGGGGCAGGTGGCCTCCGTGGGAGCGGCTGAGGGTAGCAGGATGACCGGGGCCACAGGAAGCAGCTGGGTTATTTGCAGACAGCTCCCACCTGGGCTGCATCCATCACCCACGCACTGTCTTATCCTCAGAGACGCAGGCCAAAAACGATTGCTTCTTTTCAGTGGCTACATTTTGAATCAGGTGATGCTTGATAAAAATGAAACATCCTGCTCTTCTTCACCCGACCTGCCTTTTCACCTACCCAAACAAACAAAAGCAAAAATAAAACAAGACAATAATAGCAATGAGGCAGAGGAAAGACCGAGTCCCATCCTACAAGAAGGGAGGCCTCCGTCTCCCCACAGCCACTCCTATCACCCCAGATCATCGCTGCCTGAATGCTGCCTTTACCATCTCAGCCCAAGACACTGTGTTCTTGACATTTTAATCATTGGCATCATTATGTCATTTCTTTGGCAATCGAAAGCAATGTTCCTGCTCCTGTGTGGGTTTAAACAAACAGCCCAAGGGGAGAAATAATGAATTCTCAAAGGAGAAAAAGTCTGTTTCTCATCTCAAGCACCTGGAAGGCTAAGGCGGGAGGATTGCTTGAGGTCAGGAGTCCGAGGCTGCAGTGAGCTATGTTCACACCACTGCACTCCAGCCTGGGTGACACAGTGAGACCCTGTCTCAAAAAAAAAAAAAAAATCCTGTAAGCAATGAGACACACAAGGAGTAATCCAGCACACAGAGCCTTAGCACACACCCCAGCCTGCACACTCTGCAACCTTCTGCTCTTACCTCAGTGTCACAAGGTGTGGCTTGAGCAGCTCTTGCCCAGACAGATAAAAAGCAGGTGTAACATAGTGACCCCAAGGGACCCAAGGGTGCCCATGGTTTGCAAGAGAGGAAAGAACAGAGAGAGCCTGAACATTCCCAGAATTGTATTGCTCACTAGCCAAGCTGTGGCTTCCTTGGCACATGTAGCTGGCATGGGCTCCGTCCACAAGCAGGCCTGGCTGAGCAGAAGGCAGCTTCCAGGAACTCCAAGGTACAGTTATTGTGTTGATCCAACAGGTGCCCAGGCCAACACCAACGTGGGGCCTGAAGCTGCCTGCCCACTCCTCTCTGGCCTCTCAACCCTGACCAACAGCCACCCTCACAGCAGGATGGGCCAAAGGGTCATGGGACAAGCCACAAATGCAGTTGACACAGCCAGGGTACATCATGCACAGCAGGGTCCACTCTGTTCCACCATCAAAGACCCCTGCCTCCTAATTGGGCTTAAGAGCAGGCAGGACGCACCTGTGCTTTAGTAGTGCAGCTCCCGTAATGGCTGGATTGTCACATGCTGGTATCTCAGTACAGCTGCCCAGATGTCCTAAACATGTTTTAGTCATCTTTCTAGAGAAGGTAGAGACTGTGGTTATAGTAACAGGAAAAGTATGAAACAGGGGAAAGTAACAGGATGTCCCCTCATGGACTGTCACTACTAGCCGTCACTACAGAACTTTTATTCATTGTTTCATTGTTTTTAAAACGTGCATATGTGCAAGGCCTCAGATCTTTCTGCTATGAGTCCCTCATCGTTGACTTGGGACCACAGACTTCGGCTAGACAGCTCACTGTCATGCTGGATGAGGGCATGGCTCAGGCACCGTGGCTTATCGTTTGGGCTGAGGACAGATGTAGCTTTCACTGAACTCTCTTCCAGTGCACCAGTGCAGTTTTGGGTAGCGGGGACATAGAAGTGTACTCAGAAGTGCTGAAGACGTTTTGCTTTTTTTGTTTTTGTTTTTGTTTTGAGACGGATCTTGCTCTGTTGCCCAGGCTAGAGTGTAGTGGTGCAATCTCGGCTCACTACAAACTCCTCCTACTGGGGTCAAGTGATTCACCTACTTCAGCCTCCCAAAGTGCTGGAATTACAGGCATGAGCCACTGTGCCTGGCCCAAAGATGTTTTTTAAAGAGAAATAGAGGGAAGAGCAGCTGCCATAGGGAATGGAAATGTGGGAGAAGAGAGGCTATTTAAGAGGATTTTTTTATTTTTTGAGATGGGGTTTCACTCTGTCACCCAGGCTGGAGTGCAGTGGTGCAATCTCGGCTCACTGCAACCTCTGCCTCCCAGGTTCAAGCCATTCTCCTGCCTCAGCCTCCTGAGTGGCTGGGATTACAGGCACGCGCCACCATGCCTGGCTAGTTTTTGTATTTTTAGTAGAGATGGGGTTTCACCATGTTGGTCAGGCTGGTCTCGAACTCCTGACCTCAGGTGATCTGCCCTCCTCAGCCTTCCAAAGTGCTGGGATTACAGGCATGAGCCACTGCCCACCGCCCGAGGATTTTTTTTTTTTTTTTTTTTTTTGAGACAGAGTCTGGCTCTGTCACGCACGCTGGAGTGCAGTGGTACAGTCTCAGCTTACTGCAACCTCCACCTCCTGGGGTCAAGCGATTCTCCTGCCTCAGCCTCCCAAGTAGCTGGGATTACAGGCAACTGCCATCATGCCCAGCTAATTTTTGTATTTTTAGTAGAGACGGGGGTTTCACCATGTTGGTCAGGCTGGTCTTAAACTCCTAACCTCCAGTGATCCATGGCCTCAGCCTCCCAAAGTGCTGGGATTCCAGGTGTGAACCCCTCTGCCTGGCCAGCTTAAGAGGATTTTGAAGGGGCTTTAGTGATTCCATGTTCCATGTGACCAAGAAATCACCATCAAAAATCAATATATGTTTTGTCGTAACAGGGAGATACACAAAGGGATAGCGACTACCTCTGCCTCAGGAGTCAGCAAATACTTCACTCAAGAACTGATCTTGAAGGATGGGTGAGAATTTTCTAGAATGAAAAAGATGGATAGGTTCGTGTGTCTCAAAAGCAAGCCCAGGACAGATGCCAGTGGTTACATTTTCACTGGTCTGAAAGGACACGAGAAAAATAAAGACCAAGTAGGAAGCTTTTCAAAAAGCTAAATTTATCCGATTGAAAGGAACTTAGGTTTCGGATGATGTACTTTCTACTTTTGGAGGGTTGCTGTTTTTCTTTCTCTTATGAAATCAAGCTGAATATAGGTGATACCATCTATGTTATCATTTACATTCTCTCTTACTTAGCCTAATAAAAACATCACGTTTCCCACATTTTTTAAAAAAGGTACTGACCTTTGAAATGCAGAGGTCTGAGGGCTACCATAGCACACTCTAAGCCAAGGTGCTGGATGGTGCAGGCTGCCCCACTGGGCAGGCCATGGTGCATGTGGAGAACTGGGAGGAAGCCAGGGTATGTGGAAGATGGGACAGAGCAGTGGTTTAGGGTTAGATGGAGGACGGTCTTTCATAGGGACCTTGGACTTCATTCTTTAGGAATGATTTGGGGTTTATAAATGAAGGAGAGAGCAGATTATATTTTACTGGAACCCAGGAAGATTAACTTTGGTTCCAGTAAAGTAGTGGACTGGAGAAGAAAGAGATGAGACAAAAAGACCGAAACCACTGATGCAATTTTCCAGGGATAAGACGAGGGCATTCATTATGATCAGTGGCGATATAGACAAGGAAACCAAGCAAGATTCGAGAAATTCCTAGGACAGCATTGGCCTCAAAGACATTCGTGTGATGAATGCTTTAGAGCCCTGTCAACTCATAGACACAACCAATATGTGTATTGTGTTATACAACCAGGATATCTGAGGAGATCTCAGAGCTGAGTCTTAAAGACCGATTAGTCCTTGGGGCCTACAAATCCTAGTTCCTGAGCCAACTCAAACAACTCAAACGGGGTACCACCCGTTCTTAGTGCCACCTAAGAACATAGGCTTTCGGGTCCACTGGCCAGTACATGAATCTGACACTTTTAAAAATAGGAGATGACAGATTTAAAAGACTCTGGGGCGGGGGGAGGTCAGGCAATTTAAAAGAACAGAATGGATTTGCAAGTATAGATGAGAAACTACAATGAACACTTGGTCTCAGTGAGAGGGCTGCAATAGGGAATGACAGTGCCTGCGGCAAACTCAAGCTCATGTGCCCTACCTAAAGGGGGCAGCTGCCATTCTACACCAGCTAACTCTTGCCACGTAGGAATGGAAGCAGATTTTTGAAATTTTGAATGAAGCTGGAAATCTGAATTTTTGTTTTCTGCTAGTTCAAGTTTTGAAACATAACAGCCACACCATGTGAGTTGAAACCAATTTTGTTGGCAAGCTGAATTTGTTCCACTGACCTCCAACCTTAGACCTTTGGCCCAGGAATTAGATAACTATTAGGCTAATGCACAAGACCTCATACCAGAAAGAGAAACATGAAGATAGGTAGTGATAGAGGTGAGATATGAATCATCTGTTAGAAGAAAGCAAAGAGTATGAGACATTTTTTAACTTACAATGAATAAATCGCTATTCACAATTCTCCACTTCTGTTACCAGAGGATGTAATAATGGGTTTTGGAAAATAGGCAGCACTTGTAACCGTCAAGCGATGCCGTTGCCATTGTCACATTTGTCTTTCACAGTTGTTTCATACGAAGGAAGAACAGGTATTGTTATCCTCATTTGGCTGTTGAGAAAACGGAGGCATGGCGAGGCCTGCAGTTCCCTAAAATCACTGAGTGGTAGTGGCAGGGCTGAGTCTAGAACTTTGTCAACTATCACCACCTCTGGCATCGGCCTACACAGCCACTTGTGAACAGGCCCTCTTAGAACAGGACATTTCAGCAGCTGCTGGTCTCTGAAAGTGCCAGAGAGCCTCAGCGCAAGGAGGCAAGGTGGGAGAGAAGTTGCAGAAAGCACCACAGATGCTCCTGGCAACGCTCACCGTCCCACGCTTGCTCACGGCCCCAGCAGAGGCAGGACCGTGGATACCAATCCAGGAGTGTGAAGAACAGCATCTCTTGTCTGCACAATCCCTCAGCGGCTCCGCTGGGGACTTTACTGCACTCAGTTTTTCTCACCTGCAACTTGTCAAACAGCATTCTCTTTTTGTCTTCATCGCTATTTTCATTGGAATTTGGAAGGAGCTATAGCTTATAAACAGAAAATGGCAAAATAAAAAAATTTTAAAAAGAATTTGGAAGTGGCTGGATTTAGGACTGCTGGGTTGTTTCTTAGGTTCCTAACTTTGGGGTGACTTATTTTGAAAGTCACTTTATTGGGGCTATTCCCAATACTTGCATTCACCTTTGCAGACTAGCTTGAAAACATATATAATATTTGGAAAATATGCATACACTTAAGCAACAATTTTTAAATGTACACTTGGGAAACTTGTATAAAATCTGAGAAATGAATAAAACATCAAGGAGGCAGAATATTATAGTAGTTTGGAGTAGGGATGCCAGGGCATGGGTTTAAACCCTGGATTTATCATCTTCTAGTTGGATGACCATGGAAACATACTTTCCTCCGGCTTCCAAATACATTTATCTATGTTATAATACCATTAGGAGGTTATATGATGTACAAGTAGGTTACCTGGGAAACAGACTGAATGGAAATTAGCCTGCAAGATTTTTACTGGGGGGTGCTTTTGGGATCTACTCCTTGTGGGGGAAGGCAAAGAAGCAAATCTGGACAGAGGGAGAAACTGGGTTGCAATTTAGTCTCATCGAAGGCCTCAGCTAACCCCATGAGAAGCTCTGAGCTTGCAGAACCTTGAAGAGTTATCCTGAGCTTGGATGAGGGGACTCTATCTTTAAATTCCCATGTGGATACAATGTCTTTGGGTACAAGCTGCCTCTGGGAAGGCAGTAAGTCTCAGGCAAAGTGGCTTCCTCCAGCCCAGAGCAACTCCTCAGGGGGACTGAGACTTGAGGGCTGTTTGCAGGCATCATGCCTGGCAGCTGGGGGAATAAGTCCTTCATTCAGAAATGAAAAACTGGGCAATGCAACCTAGCTGTCACTACAGTGAGACAATCTACACAGCAGTCCACACACCATTTCACACACGCATGGAAGAATAGTAGAATCGACTGACGCATGATAACTTTCAAGTATTAAGGTCATTTCCTTACTTTCAAAGCACAAACAAAAATAGTGCATAATCAGAGAATAATGGAATCATACAAGCTGGGAGGCATTTTAAGGTTTATCTCCTCCAATTGCTTTATTTAAAGATGAAGAACAGAAAAGTTTAATGACTTGCCCTAGGTCACGGCAGAGTCTAGATTTAAATTCAGGCCATTGGGCTTCAAGTTCAGTGCCCCCTCCACCATATTACGATAAAACACATTGTAGGCCAGGTATGGTGGCTCGCGCCTGTAATCCCAGCTCTTTGGAAGGCCGAGGTGGGCAGATCACCTGAGGTCGGGAGTTCGAGACCAGTCTGACCAACATGGAGAAACCCCCATCTCTGCAAAAAATACAAAATTAGCTAGGTGTGGTGGCGCATGCCTGTAATGCCAGCTACTCGGGAGGCTGAGCCAGGAGAATTGTTTGAACCCGGGAGGCGGAGGTTGAGATGAGCCGAGATCGCGCCATTGCACTCCAGCCTGGGCAACAAAAGCAAAACTCCGTCTCAAAAAAAAAAAAAAAAAAAGAATGAAATTGTAATGGGAATAGCAAATAGATTTCATCTTTTATGCCGACTCTAATGAATTGGTAGTGACTGCCTAGATTAATATGTTGAGAAGAAGAATCAAATTAGAAGTTTAATAGAACCTAGACCCTCATTCTGGGTTCTATAAACTCCTTGGCTCAGAGATGAACACAAAAACGCCAAATGAGTTCAAAATGAGATTTCTAGAGAAAAGTGGACCACTATCCTAGAAGAGAAAATGCCACACTTGGTTTAAGTTAAGCTTTAAATCTAGCTGGATTGCTTTTCTCTCCATGGAAGATGGTTCTTTGAGTTATATTCCCTCTTTCCTCATATGCAAAGCCATGGCGTTGTGCCACATATTCATGGAAGCTTTTTACAGCTGTCCTTTGAGTGTATCCAGAAATCCCTACTGATGAGATGAGTAATCTGGGTTGTGTCCTGGGGCCACTGAGAAGGCTGAGAGACATTTCTAGATGCCTGGGTGATTGCATGAAGGTGGGCAAGGACACCCATCCTCATCCTTATTCCACATGGCGATGTGAGGCACAGACTCCAGAGTTAAAGCCCTACTGGAAGAAGACTGAAAAATGTTTTTACTGTACCAAAAATATACATTTTAAAAATTTACCATTTTAACCCATTTCAAGTGTACATTTCAGTGGTGTTATGTCCATTCACAACGTTGCACCAGCATCACCATCCATCTCCAGAACTTTTGCATCATCTCAAACAGAAACTCTGTATCCATTAAACAACTCCCAGTGTCCACTTTGCCCTAGCCCCTGGTAACCATTTCTATCTCTGTGAATTTACCTATTCTAGGTGCATCATATGAGTGGAAACATAAAATATTTGTCTTTTTGCATCTGGCTTCTTTAATTTAGGATAATGTTTTCAAGGTTCATCCAAGTTGGAGCAGGTACTTGTACTTCATTGCTTTTTAAGGCTGAACAATGTTCCGTTGCATGGGTAGACCACATTTTGCTTATCTATTCATCTGTGGATGGACACTTGTGTTGCTTCCCTTTTGGCTATTGTGAATAATGCTGCGACGAACGTTGGTGTGGGAATAATACTTTTTGCACCCAGTTCCTGCTTGAAACCTTAGAATCATGACCTCCTTAGAGGCTATGTAGCACAGCTTCTCATGTTGTAGAGAAGGGAACGATGGCCCAAAAACACCAAACCTCTCGCCAGTGGCAGCCCTAAAAGAAGGCACCAAGGCCACGGGATCTAAAATTTGGGTTCACCATTTGGTTGAATCTTGGTAAAATGAATTCACTATTTTCGACAATCCATGTTCAGCATGGTTTCTGGCAGATAGGTATCATATGTCTTTAAAATAACATAACTTACTTTTACTAGATATCCAGTTTTGTCAAACCAAGTGGTCCAGTTATGTGTTGTTTTATATCAAAGTACCCTAAAATTACCATAGAACAGCAACTATTTTGTTATGCTCACCAATGCTTTAAATCAGAAATTTAGGCCAGAAACAGTGAGGATTCCTTATCTCTTTTCCACAGTGACCTGAATCCCAGCTAGGGAAACTCAAATAGCTAGAAGCAACTGGAACTGGAACAGCTGGTACTGGAACCACCTGAAAGTGTCTTTACTCATATGTCTCATGCCTGTGTCAGCATGCCTCAAAGCCTGGCCCAGCTTGGACTGTTGATCATAAACCCACAACTGACCTTTCCACATAATACTGAGCTTCCACACAGCATAGTGCAATTAGGGTACTCATACTTCTTACTTGGCAGCTCATGGCTCCAAAAATGAGGATTCGAGTGAACAAGGCAGAAATAGCTTGATTTTTCATGATCTAGCCTCGGCAGTCACATGACATCATTTTCACTCTATTAGTCAAAGATACACATGCCTGCCCATTTTCAAAGGGAGGGAACGTAAGCCCCACCTCTCATGAAGAAAGCATTAATGAATTTGTGGCTGTAATTTAAAACCATAACATTTAGTGAATATTGTCCCCTTGAAGTGGCCCTGTTGGGATGCCTTTTTGGAAAGCCAACTAGACTCTGCCGAATATCCTTTGGACTTGCTGCTGGTGGTAAGTCTTCACCTTTGAAGGTAGAGCTGACTTGGGGGAACTCGAGTGATGGAGGGAGATGGATCTCTGGACATTCATGAATCACTTAGTGGAATACCAGTATGTGCTGGGCACTAGGGAGAGGTGCATCAATCTAGGGCTCAATTTTTAGTTAAAAACAAACAAACTTGAAGGGTGATTTCAGAAACTAATCAGATTGTCTTGTATGTCTAGTAATCAGATACTAGATTTTCCAAAGTACTACCTTAAAGCAACATTTATATCTTCAGCAATAACTGTGCCTTCACCCTACCCCAGCCCATGTCTGTGAAAGGTGGCCATCTTGTGGATAGGTAAGTTCTGGTGTGTTTGTTAAAAACAGCATCTCTCATGATTATGTAAATCATACTCTTCAGGGAGGCAGCAAGTTAACTGGACGAGAAGGATGTGATTCTCTGTGTTTTCTTCTGGATTTATCCAAATGGAGCTGGGTAATGGGAAACATGGACTGCGTGTTCTTTCACTCAAGCAAATCACACCAGATCTGTGATTTGTTCTCATGCTAAGGGTTGCACAGACTTCCCGAACACGGCCTCGGGACTCTTGTGTTTTAGGTAAGAATGCCTGTTCTGCCGACATTGGCCCTGGTGTCCTCACTTCCTGTCTATTTGGAGCTCTGTCCTAGAGGGCTGTCGTGTTACTAAGGCAACCAGCAGTCCTCTGTGAAATGTTCCTAATCTTTCCTGTGGAAACACAATTTGTGTCTGTGCTGTGTGATCCAACTTTTTACATTAGCCCATAGAATTTTAGCAGTGCTCAGGTTGAAGAGGCTAATTTCTACCTCCCAAACTAAGTGATACCCCAGAAGACAGACCAGTGGGCAGAGTGTACAGGGATGGTAAACCCACACTTCCTGCCCCACCCTAAAAGTACTTGTCATCCCTGTGCTTTTCAAGAGAGCCCAGACTACCTCACACCTTCAGAGGACATTATGTCCTCTGAAGTCTTGGAGATCCACCTCTCCAAGAGAACTGTTTAATTTGACTATGTCTTCAACCACACCAACTAGGATCCTTATCCCTTCCTGTCTCTTAAAGGTGATAGAGTGGTCCAACCAATGTTCTGGGTATTATCCCTAAATGAAATAGGAGTCCCAGAAAACAAACAACTGGCAGTGTTAAGGGATGCCCTTTTCTAAGAAGGCCATCTAGCCAGCATGTTAGCCTGAGCCCTTGGCCTGTCGTGGTACCTCTAGAAAAAGATGTATTGCTGTAATAAGGGCACTGGGGTAAGAATAGAGTCCCGCCTGGCCTTACTCCACAACAGTTCATCCAAACACACAATGACATATGTGTTCATCTGAACACACAATAAAAATTGATGTGGAAGGCCGGGCGCAGTGGCTCATGCTTGTAATCCCAGCACTTTGGGAAGCCGAGATGGGTGGATCACCTGAAGTTAGGAGGTCAAGACCAGCCTGGCCAACATGGTGAAACCCCATCTCTACTAAAAATACAAAAATTAGCCAGGTGTGGTGGTGTGCGCCTGTAATCCCAGCTACTCAGGGGGCTGAGGCAGGAGAAACGCTTGAACCTAGGAGGCAGAGGTTGCAGTGTGCTGAGACCGTGTCATTGCACTCCAACCTGGGCAATGAGAGTGAAATTCTATTTCAAGGAAAAAACAAACAAACAAAAAAAAAGAAAGTTGATGTGAAGACACATCAATGAAAAGTGTGTCCATCTGAATGCACAATGAAAATTGATGTGAACACACATCAGTGAAATGGCAATCGTAACACTGACTTCACACGGTTGCTTTTAAAGTCCTTTGTAATCTTTGGTGCATTCTACAAGTTTTATTTAAATCTATAGGACTGTTCATCTTAAGGAAAGTATTAGCAAAGTTTTCTAAGGAAAAAAACAAGACAAAACCCCCAAAAGTTGTTTTTACAATTTAAACCTTCCAAAGAACAGGATAGTTGTGATTCTCATACGCCTACCTGTTGGGGTGATCAGACCCAACACCAGGTCGTGGGAGTGACAAAGTCCGGCAGAGTCAAAGGATTGAGAAAAAGAGTTTGAGAGAGAAAGGTGGGACCAGGGGGCCATCACTAGTGTATGGAGGCTGCGCAGTCCCCGAGCTGTGGGAGTCCATACTATTTATTGGTAATCCAACAAAGAAACAGGTGGTGAGAACGTGGAAGTCAAAAGGGCAGGTGCATGATCTACAGCTGTGATGGTTTAGCATGTATAAGGAACATGTTCTGCTACTTGAGATAATGGGAATACGAGCCTAGGAGGGCTAGCAGCAAGGAGCCAGCAAGTCTAGACACGTTTCAGAGGACATTATGTCAGTCATGCAAGCCCTGCCTCAGTCTTTTTCCCAATACTCAGCTTTTTCCCAACATGCCCCATTTCTCTTTTTTGAAAACGATAAGGTATCGTTATTACTGTCATTATTACTAGCATAAAAGGTGGCCTCTTTTAATTGAGCAAGACGATTGCAGGCTGTGCAGCCCTTAATTGCCAGTTGGTGATCCAGCTTCATTTTTCTTAGCTCTTATTCAAACTGGAGTCGCTCTGGTTTGAATGCTTCCCACATATCTCCCCTTTCCCTTTTACAAGAGGACCCTTAATCCTAGGGGTTGCAGAAGGATGAAGGTCCGTCTTCTGTAACTTCTTCATGCTGAATAGGGGTGATGATATTCCTGCCTAACTATTAGGGTCTCTTGTATTCAGGGTAGAGGGGAGCTGAGTCACCAAGCATTGGTCTATTAAGCATCGTGACTCTGGTCGGTCCTCATTCCTTCTTTGCATTCAGATTCAACTGGCTCATGGCTTGTACTGGGGGGACCCGGTCCAAGGTTGGGATCTATGGGTCCCTCCAGTCTCCCATTCCATGGTCATACACATCTTGAGGGCATCCACACAGTTCATTCATCTCCTGCAAAAACACAAGCATAACCTCACCCCCACGTTAGTAAATCTACTGAAACAGAAGCAAACACTTTCGTGGCTGTAGCTGGGAGACCACTGATAATGAGAAATAGGCCCCTTCTAACAGAAGGCACAGGGAAAGCAAATCGAGGCTTTTCAAAACTTCAATTCGCATTGTACAGCTGGGTCCACTAGATGCTATGGCTCATGATAGATCTTCAGATGTTTGGTGGGCACCCACACAGGCACCTGATTGTCATCTGGAGATACACAAGCAAATCCTCTTTGCCATATAATTATCTTTCCTTTTTCCCAGCTCTTTGTTTGTGACCATATCTTTTTCTAAGGCCTGCGGCATTAAGATGAGTTAAAGAATGGAATGCTTGTGCATCAGCAGAGACTGCAGACACCAGTGCATCCACCCTTTGATTAAGTTTAGTTAAAGGACCAAAAGGTCCTGTTGAAGAGAAAAGAAAGAGCATTTTTATCCTCACCTCCATCCCCTCTATTCCTTTTATATTTGCCCTCCTCTCAGATTTTGATTGGATTTTGAGCCATAGCTAATTTCCATAATTCAGAATGTTCTTGTCTGTCCCTGTAAATCTCTGCTAGTCTTTGCTAGTCTCTAGTTTTGTACCTCTCTAGGGCACTGACCTTATATTGCTAGTCTTTGCTTTTGTACTTCTTTAGGGCACTGATCAGTACCTCTTTAGGGCACTGACCTTATATTGCTAGTCTTCATCTATCTCTCTATGTCCATCTCTCTACTTATCTCTATCTCTCTACTTATCTCTACCTATTTATCTCTATCTCTATCTCTATATTTATCTCCCTTATCTCTACTTACTTAGTTCTACTTACTTAGCTTTACATCTTTCCTGGAAACCTTTTTTATGACCCTGAGTAGAGCTCAGAAATCTACCCTTTAAGCTTCAGCAAGAGACAAAACAGGGACCCTGGACCTGGTACCAGATTGAAAGGAACAGGAAGTGCTCTCCCCTCCCCAAAGCAGGAAAACCAGAGTTTGGCCCTTGCAAATTTCCACTCCACATCAGCGTCATCCTCAATTTCCTGGAATGAATTGTTGATCATGGCAGTTAACATACTTAGCAAAACAATGATCATTGTAACATTATAGACTCCATAAAGAACATAACCAATGTTTTCAATGAATTTGTGGTTATCATTGTAACCACTGATTTCACTTCAGAAAGTCCACATATAGCCCAGAACAGTGTCTTAAAACTCTGTTGTGAAGGCTTCATTTTGTCTTGCACCAATGTAGGAGAAGAGGTTGAACATTCCCATCATAAAGACCACAAACAGCACAATGAACACATTCAGCCCATATCATGCCTGTGTGCTCGTTAAATCTGTTTTTCTCTAGCAGAGGCAGGTTAACCATGAAACTGAAGCTTCAAGATGACTTTACTTGCTCTACGCAAAGCAGCCTGTGATTTATTTTTTCCGGGACTACTGCCAACCAGGCCTGTGTGTCAATCTGTAAGCATCCAGCAGCAGGTCTACTGTACATGTAGGTCGTCAGACACTTGATTAACCCAATATACAGCCTCTCCTGTTGGATTAGTACTACCAAAGCCTCCTGTTCTTTTCACCAAGCTGCTTCCTAGCTTTATATCAACAACTGAGCAATTCTTTCTCCTAGGGAAGCAGACCACAGAGTTGAGGAACTAATAACTAATTGAATTTCTCTGGTATAATCAGAACCAATCATTCCCGTATGCAGAGTGACACCTCTAGCTCTTTCAAGTAATAGACCGACTTCCTGAGGGCAAGAGTTCCCCAGCTCCTGTGGGGACCCTCTCTGGTGGCGCCCCAGGAAGCAGGGAAACGGGGAACTGTGCTGCAAAGGTTCACAGCAGCAATGCCCGCTGCAGCGGGAAACAATTGTTGCCGTTTGTAAGGGCCCTGGCTGTGCCGGATGTGCCTCGGTTTATTGAGATGCTCTCTAAATAAACAAGCCTCAGATTCCACTGGGTCTTCATACTACCAATTGCTCCAGGTTTTAATGTTGCAACTACAGGAAAGGTAAGTTTTGCAGCTAATTCATTTACTTGCCCATTAAGGGGAGAGAGAGGAGGTGGCCATTCACTTAATTCAGCAGGTGGAGCCCACGGGCTACTAAAAAATACTTTTTTCAGATTCCCTTTGTTTTCTTTAATTTCCTCCATTTCCTGTTCCTCACATTCAGAATCTGAAGTTTGTTTTTACACTCGTCCTCCTCTTCTTCATCTGAATCTGCCTCATCATCCGTTTGAAATGGCTCAAGAGCTGCTTCTGTTAGTGCCCACATTGACCAAACTGAGACTAGAATTTTTGCTCCATCTTTATACACTTTTTAAAAATCTCTGCCAATTCTCTCCCATTCATCCAGCTCCATAGTCCCTTGTTCTGGGAACCATGAGCAAAACTGCCTTACTGCGCTAAAGAGTGAGTGATAAATTCTGAGCACTAACTTTCATTCCCCCTCTTTGTAATAATGCCTTAGGAAATTTAAACAAGCAGAATGTCTGCTTTCACTTTGTCCCTTTGTTACCCTGGTTCTTGTGAGTGCTCAGCTTTCCAGCCAAGCTTCTTTTCGACATCCTCAGGTGTCCTTTGATGAGGCGTCCTTTGCTTTCATATGCTCTGGTGTTCCTTCACCAGGATCTTTGTCGCCCCACATTGGGCGCCAGAAATGTTGGGGTGATCAGACCCAACACCAGGTCGTGGGGGTGACAAAGTCCGGGGGAGTCAAAGGATTGAGAAAAAAGACAGTTTGAGAGAGAAAGGTGGCACCAGGGGGCCATCGCTAGTGTATGGAGGCTGCGAAATCCCTGACTCTGGGAGCCCATGCTATTTATTGGTAATCCAACAAAGAAACAGGTGGTGACAATGTGGTGGTCAAAAGGGCAGGCACATGATCTACAGCTGTGATGGTTTAGCATTTATAAGGAACATGTTCTGCTACTTGAGATAATGGGAATGCAATCAATCTGGAAGCCTAGGAGGGCTGGAAGCAAGGAGCCAGTTAGTCTAGATACATTCTGGAGGACATTAGGCAAGGCCTGCCTCAGTTTCCCTCCCAACACTCAGCTTTTTCCCAACACCTACCAACCTCTGAATATCAGATTCAGCATGTTTCTCTCTAAAAATCTTAAGTACAGAGGCTAATTCATAAGGTTTTTTTTTTGAGGCAAGATCTCACTAGGTCACCCAGGTTGGAGTGCAGTGGCACAACCTAGCTCACTGCAACCTCTGCTTCCCAGGCTCAAGAGATCCTCCCACCTCGGCCTCCGCAAGTCACTACACACAGCTCATTTTTCAATTTTTTGTAGAGTTCTCATAGTATTGCCCAGCCTGGTCTTGAACTCCTGGACTTAAGCAATCCTCTTGCCTCAGTCTCCCGAACTGCTGGGATTATAGGGTTGAGCTACCATGCCTGGCCAGAATTAGCAGTAGCTGAGATTTATGTATTATGTATAGCAACCCGGGAGCTCGCTCAGATGTTATCCTGCAATAAGTACACAAGGCTGCCTTGAGAATTGGACAGAAAGCACAAGCAGAGACATAGAATATGTGCCAAGCAAACTGGACAAACAATCTGGTAAGTCAGTTTATTTTGAGTCAGGTGAATCTTTGACATGGGTTAAAAGATATTAAACAAATTATTTTTTAATTTAAAAAAACTGCATAATAATATAAATAAAACCAGCCTACTTGAATCCACTTAAGAAATATAAATGCTTTCTTAAGTTAGAAGGATCATCTCTTTCCTTGAATATAAAATGAAAGATTAAATTTTTAAAAAGTTTAAAATTAAATTCACTTATTACACAATGTTCTTAACGTATATTTTTCCTGGCAGGTAAGGTGAGGCGAAAAGTTCATTTGAACTAAGACTTGAGTTCAAGTTTTAGTTCCAGCAGTGATCAGGTGTGTGTACTTTGGCAAATGATTTAACTTTTTAGAGCTTTATATCCTCTGATGCCTATAAAATAGCTTTAATTGTGAAGTGGTTAAATGAGATGGCATTTATTAAGGTCAGAGCTGACTACATATTTTGTCCAGCCCAGTGCAATATAAAAATTCAGGGCCCCTTGTTCAAAAAGCAGGAAAAAAGCTTTCTCCTCCTCCAGTGTTCACTGTCTCCACCTGTCTGGGTATTTTAGTGACAAACTCCCTTAGGCACAGATAGATTCATCATAGGGTGGGCAAGTGAAGACCCCAGCACGCTCCTCATACCCAGAGAACAGGGGAGCACAGCCAAGAACCCAGCCCGGGGAGGTGGGAGGTAGGATCCAGTGAGTGTAGGCACCAAGCTCCCCTCCCAGGTGGGGCCCCAATTGTCCCCTGCCCAGGAAGCCAGCCCTGGGCAATGGATGTTCTTATCATAGGGCTCTCCTGGCATTTAGACACAGAGATTGAAATGTTAATTTAGTGTCTCCCACCCGCCAGAGGATTTTGTGAAGATTACAAGAGATAATATGCTTGAAATGTCCTTTGCAAATTGTAAAGCACTCAACAATGTAAACTATTGTCTTTTAAAATCAAAATTTGTCTGAAACGGATAGCATTTCATTTTCTGCTTAGCAAGGCAGTGACAGAGAAAGTTTGCAGTAAGAGAAAGTTGCATTTTAATTTTACAAGAGATATTTTTAAAATATCTCTTGTTTTAAGGTCTTCTGTGACGGAGAATGAGAAACACTCGTTTTCTTTTTTCTTTCTTTAAACTTTTAGGTTCAGGGGTATACATGTGCAGCTTTCTTATATAGGTAAACTCATGTCACAGGAGTTTATTGTACAGATTATTTCATCATTCAGGTACTAGTGTGTCTGGAATTGGTTCCTTCTTGTGGGTTCTTGGTCTCGCTGACTTGAGAATGAAGCTGTGGATCCTGGCGGTGAGTGTTACAGTTCTTAAAGATGGTGTGTCCGAAGTTTGTTCCTTCAGATGTTCAGATGTGTCTGGAGTTTCTTCCTTCTTGTGGATTCATGGTCTCGCTGACTTCAGGAGTGAAGCCACAGACCTTCACAGTGAGTGTTACAGCTCTTAAAGGTGGCGCGTCTGGAGTTGTTTGTTCCTCCTGGTGGGTTTGTGGTCTCGCTGACTTCATGAGTGAAGCTGCAGACCTCCGCAGTGCGTGTTACAGCTTATAAAGGTAGTGCACACCCAAAGAGTGAGCAGCACCAAGATTTATTGTGAAGAACGAAAGAGCAAAGCTTCCACAGCGTGGAAGGGGACTCAATCAGGTTGCCAATGCTGGCTCTGGTGGCCAGCTTTTATTCCCTTATTTGGCCCCGCTCACATCCTGCTGATTGGTCCATTTTACAGAGCGCTGATTGGTCCATTTTATAGCATGCTGATTGGTACATTTTTACAGAGTGCTGATTGGTGCATTTACAAACCTTTAGCTAGACACAGAGTGCTGATTTGTGCATTTTTACAGAGTGCTGATTGGTGCATTTACAAACCTTTAGCTAGACACAGAGTGCTCATTGGTGCATTTACAATCCTTTAGCTAGACAGAAAAGTTCTCCAAGTCCCCACCCGACCCAGAAACCCAGTTGGCTTCACCTCTCAATCCCCCCTCTAAACAGGACACCCCAACTGCTGTTGGGAATTGGGCAATGACCACTGTAGCTACTTCCTGCTGGATGGGGCAAAGAAGGGACTCTGCAGTTGTAGTGTCCTCCAGAGGGGAACTCTCTAGGCCAGTGAAATGGCCAGTGGGTTGGTCCAGGGGTCCTCAGTAGAAGTTGTTAGTTGAGCTCATTTGGGGTTCCATTTGTAAGACCATCTGTAGCTTTATGGCCTCAATCCTAGAGGAAACAAATTTGACAAGGAGGTTAAAAATACAGAGCCCGAAGGTGAGTAATAGCAAGATGGCTGCCACGGGACCTAGAAAGGGGAGAAGCCACATTGCCCAACTCCAGAGGTTGGTATAAGAGTTTGAAAGTTGTTGTCTGATTTCAGAAGCCTTTTCCTGTAAACACCAGGTGGCATCTCATACTATCCGTGACTGGTTAGTGTAAAAACAACACTCTTCCCCTAAGAAGGTGCAGAGTCCTCCTTTCTCAGCAGTGAGGAGGTCTAGGCCTCAGCAGTTTTGGAGACTCTGCTGCCAAAGAGTCTATTTGGGATTGTAGAGTAAGGATGGATGTCTTTATTTCTTGCAAACTGTCTGAGAAATCCTTTGAGAGTGTGTGGTAGTAGGATAATGAAGTAGATAAACTGGCTATTCCAGTTCTTGTAGCAGTAGCCATTCCTAACCCTATAAGTAGGGGTATCAGTTGCATGGCTTTGTGCTGATGGACTTGAGCTTTGAGGGGTACTGATAGAGTCTGATTTCCTGGGGCAATGTTAATGTTGGGACTTAGAAAGACTAAGGTGCAGGTGCCTGTCCAGTTAGTGGGGAGGCAGATATAGGTCGACATTCCACATAAGAAGAATATACCTTGGCTGGGTAGACAGAACTGGTTGTGTATGTTAAAAAGGTGTGTGAGTTTGTTGTTTTCATTTTCCCATACTCCTAGATTACTTGCCAAGGTAGCTCCGGTGAGTGGCTGGAAAGGGATGTTGGGAGCAA
The DNA here is from genome assembly GCF_028858775.2 of Pan troglodytes. Classification (NCBI taxonomy): domain Eukaryota; kingdom Metazoa; phylum Chordata; class Mammalia; order Primates; family Hominidae; genus Pan; species Pan troglodytes. The sequence continues at coordinate 186,556,531 of NC_072401.2, forward strand.
ACTGAGTGGCTCCCTGTGTTCTATTTTCCCTTTGGAGAAAAAATCATTTCGTATCTACTAGGAACCATTCAAGAGAGTGATTGAAAGGGGATGAGAAGGCATTCACTAGTGATGGGGGCGCTGCTGCAGGGAGTCCAGGGGTGAATGGTCATGCAGGGAGTATGTTTGCCATTACAAAACCTGGCTGTTTGTTAAGTAGGGAGGAGGTGATGATTTTTGGGGGCCCTGAGAAGCGGACAAGCCGTCTGAATGGAGCTGTCTGGGTGACTCGGAAGTTACTATGATCAGTTGGGGCTTGAAGTTGTGGGGTGTAATTACACTGATGGGGTAGTAGGTGCCCCAGGGGCAGGCCTGGTAACAGGTTGCATTGGATACATAAAGGGGCTTGGAAAGTTAAGATGGTATTCATAGTAACAGGGCCATGTATGGGCTTTACATTGCTTGTGTAATAGGTGAGGTTGGAAATATAAGAACGTAAAAGTTGGATTGCACGTCCTGTTAGGGTATTCTTGGTCCTATCAGAGATGGGGAATTTGGCTAATGATTTCATATTTAGAAGTTGGAAAGGGTCTTTTCCTTCATAATGAGGGTGGTAGGTTAAGTTGGTAAAGACCCAGTTTTTTGCGGGAATGGGAGTGGCAACGTAAGCGGAGGTTGATAGATACAAAGCCAACAGTCATTTGCCAGGGAAGGATTGGACTGGTTTAACAGAGAGTGGGTTAAGTTGACAGTCTTGTAGAGGTAATTAGGAGCTAGTGGAAGGGGAGGGGTGATTGTATGAGGTATCCAAGGAAGCAGGAGGGATAGACAGGCAAAGAGTAAATAGGGAGGTAAAGAGGGTGCTCTGGAAGACGAGATCATTTTATCCAGGCTGAGTTAAAGGTAGGAGTAAATTGCTGTCAGAAGGAAGAAAGATAGAAAGAAGGTTGATGTGATTAGGATTTTTGTCCCAGCAGGAGCTACAGTATATAGACCTATCGCAAAGAGTATGGTTAATATGCTGTTTAATAATATGATGAAATAGTAAAAGGATTCCATTAAAGGGGTAGAGAGAGGTGTTACAGATAAAGATTATGTAGATTTTCACTTATCTTTTTTAAGGAGGAAGGGATTTTTCTTCAGGATCAGTGGTAGGAGCCTTTTTAGTCTGGGATGTTTCCTTCCAAAATAGGAGATGCAAGTCTCCAATGGTTCACAGGTGTATGGAGGCTGGTCTGGCTGATCTTGGGACTCCTGAGCTGATGATCCCGCAGGTTCCTCAGGGGATGTCCAAAGTTTAACTTGGGTATGGTGAATCCAAGATTCCACTCCTGCCACTTTAACTGCAGTGGGGGTAGAGAGGATTACCGAGTATGGTCCTTCCTACAAAGAGCCCATGGATGGGGAGGTAGAGGGGAGAGATTTGACCAACACTAGATCCCCTGGTTGAAACAACTCTGTTCCCTTTTCTCTGTGACATCCTTCAGGTAGGTTTTTAAGGTTTTGTTGATATTTTGCCAAAGAAGTTATATCTTTGACCAAGTTGGCCATTTCCTGATCAAGTAGGAGGTCATTTATGAGAAAAGGTCGTCCATACAGCATTTCATATGGACTCGGCCCCATTTTGTGAGGAGAATTTTGGATTCTCAAAAAGACCATGGGCAAAAGAGTAGGCCATGGGAGGTGAGTTTCTTGTGTTAGTTTCCTTAAGTGCCTCTTGAGTGTTTCATTTGCCTTCTTGACCTTCCCTGAGGATTGTGGCTTCCAGGCACAGTGAACATGATATTGTATCCCTAGTGCCCTGGAAATTCCCTGAGTTATCATGGCTTTAAAAGCCGGACCATTGTCACTCTGTAAGCTTTGGGGAAGCCCAAATGTAGGAATTATTTCACGTGTTAGGACTTTAATGACTTCCTGAGCCTTCTCTGTCTTGCAGGGGAAAGCTTCTATCCAATTTGTAAAGGTATCAACACAGACCAACAAGTATTGAAATCCCTTTGACTTAGGCATATGGGTGAAGTCTAACTGCCAAGTCCTTTCCAGGATAGGGACCTATTCTTTGTTCCCCGAAAGGGGCCTTATGATGGACCAAGGGATCATTCCTTTGGCACACCTCACAGGCTTTGACTACCTGTCAGATGGTCCGGAGGAGATTTGGCCCTGTAAATAGGGATTTGGCCATTTGATGAGTGTTTTCAATACCCATATGAAAAGTTTGGTGGAGGATTTTAAGTATTTTCCACTGGCTGTCTTCAGGTATAAGTACCTTTCCTCCTTCTGTCGTTAACCACCCCGAGGGGAGAAAACTATGCCTCCGTGAAAGTCCCCATTCTGTTTCAATCAGGGAATACTGGGGCTTAATCTCTTGGAGGGGGTTGTTCCATACCAAGGGTCCTTCCGTAGCTATTTCTAATGGGAGGTTCCGCCTGGCAGCAATTTGGCCTAGCATCTGTCTGACAGTTTCCTTCTGCCTTTTCTCCTTCACCTTTCTGATGGCTTTGGCAGTGCAAGACTGCCACCTCCTTGGGTTTTTGCGTTGCATGCAATAACTCCATAATTTCCTTGTGGTATTTAGTGGGGGTTCCCCCAGAGGTTAGGAACTCCCTTTCTTTCCATGTTGCAGCATGGGCATGTAGGATTAGATAAGCATACTTGCTATCTGTATACACATTTATTCTTTTTCCCTTTCCCAGTTCTAAGGCTTGGGTTAGTGCCACTAGTTCTGCTAACTGGGCACTGGTACCTGGGGAAACAGGCTTACTTTCAATGTACAGTAATGTACAGTTACATTAGTAACTATGGCATAACCTGCCCTTCATATCCCATTCTCCACAAATGAACTTCCATCGGCATATAGGTTAAGGTCAGGACTAGCTAAGGGGACTTCTAAGAGATCATCTTGGACAACATAAGTCTGGACTATAATTTGTTGGCAGTCATGCTCGATTGGTTCCCCATCCTCTGGGAGAAAAGTGGCAGGGTTGAGGGCCACGCCTTTGTGTATTTGAAGCACCAGTCCCTCAAGGAGTAGCGCCTGGTATCTAAGTAGGCGGTTGTCTGATAGCCATAAACTTCCTTTGGCACCTAGTATGAATTTACATCATGAGTAGTCCAGACAGTGAGATCCTTTCCTTGTATTATTTTGATGGCCTCTGACACTAAGACAGCCACCACTGCAACCACCCATAAACAGTGAGGCCAGCCTTTGGCTACTACATCAGTTTCCTTACTTAGGTGTGCCACTGGTTGTGGGATTGTCCCATGAGTCTGAGTAAGGACTCCTAGAGCTATCCCTGCTCTCTCTGTGACGTATAAAGAAAAGTTTCATTCTGTGGGAAGGCTTAAGGCTGGAGCTTGAGTTTGTTCCTTCCAATGCCCAGACTTCAGGGTTGATTCCCTCCTCAAGTAGGAGACAGCAAATGGGTAACTTGTTCCCTATATTCATGTAGATAATAGCTCCAGCTTTGGCCAAAATATCCCTTCCTAATAAGGGTGTGGGACTTTCAGGCATAACAAGAAAGGCATGTGAAAAGAGCAAAGTCTCCCAATTACAACTGAGGAAGTGGGAGAAATACCTGGTTACAGGCTGTCCCGGGATTCCTCGGATGGTAGCAGACCTTGAGGACAGCTGTCCAGGACAGGAGATTAACACTGAGAAGGCCGCGCCAGTGTCCAGGAGGAAGTCAATTTCCTGGCCCTCAATGGTTATGCATACCTGGGGCTCCCGTGAGAGTGATGACATGTGCTGGTGCTTGCCCTGGGCACCCTCAGTCCTGTTGTTGGATCATCTGGTTGGGGGCTTCTGGCACAGAGAACCATTGCACTCTGGGGCAGTGCGCCATCCAGCTTGCTGACCAGTAGGGAATTTGTCCCTTTCTTCGGCTGTCATTTCTATCGCTTACTTGACTAAGATACCATGTATCTCCGAACTCTCGGGCTGCAGCTAAAGCTGCATTCTTTTCATTAAAGGCCAGGGTTTGATCTAACAGTAACATGACATCCCTCCAAGCAAGGTATGGTGAAGCACACCTGTAGTCCCAGGTACCCAAGGGGCTGAGTTGAGAGGATCACCTGAGCCCGGAAAGGTTGAGGCTGCAGTGAGCCATGATCACACCACTGCACTCCAGCCTGGGCAACAGCATGAGACTCTGTCTCAAAAAAAAAAGGAAAAGAAAAAACTAGAAATCCAACTTCCAATCCATGCTGAACTTGATTAACAAACAGTAAGTAGGCTTCCTCTCACAGTCCTTTATTTTTCCTCTTGCAGAGCCAGAGATTATTCTGTTATTTAATGTGCTAGCGAGCTCTGAATGTGTGTGGTTTTAACATGGCTTCTCACCATGAAGTGTGTTTTCCAGGAACTCACACGTTTTCAGGTCAGTTTTTACAGGCTCTCCTTTTATGTGTGTCTTGCCATATTCCCTGTTGGAGGAAAAACTGTGTCCACAGTGATGAGCCCAGAGGTGTCCCACGCAGACAATGGTTTGCTCCACCTGTGGTCAGTCAGGTGGTCTCAGCAGACTCATTCGAGGTGTCTATTATTCGAGTTGTTTTTTGTTTTTTGGGTTTTTTTGAGACAGGGTCTCGCTCTGTTGCCAAGGCTAGAGTGCGGTGGCATGATCACAGCTCACTGCAGCTTCATCCTCCCAGGCTCAAGCGATCCTCTCATCTCAGCCTCCCAAAGTGCTGGGATTACAGGTGTGAGCCACCATGCCTGGCTCATTCTTCAAGTTTATTGCGAAAACATGCTGATGTGCCTGGTGTTATCTTACCTCCTATGTTGTGGTGGTTTAATGACCCTTCCTTTAAGAGGCAGAGCTTAATTCCCTCCAGCCCACAATTGCGGGCTGGACTTAGTGACTCATTGCTAGCTGTTAGAATGCAGCAGAGGTCCTGTTCTCCTCCTCTGCTGATTGCTCGCCCTGTTGTTGTCCCCATTTCTATTAAGGGCAACTCATCCTCTTCCTGCTGCCTCTCATACACGATATCCAATTTGCCTTCAAATCTTGTCAGTTCTATCTTTAAAATATATCCAGAACCATTTATCATCATCGCCTGTGCTACCACCCTAGTCCCAGCCAGCTTCCACTCTCAGCTGGATTTTGGAACAGCAACTAACTGGTCTTACTTCTACCCTTGCCTCTACAGTCTATACCCAACAGAGCAGTCAGAGTGATCCTGTAGCATTTGAGTCAGGTTATGCTACATCTGTGCTTACACCTCAGCCAAGTGAAGCCAAGGTTCTTACAAAGGCCTGCTAGGCATTGTGGTGACCCCATTCCATTCCCAGGCACATCTTTGAGCTCATTTCATCCTCTCCTCTTGCTTGCTCCTCATGGGTCCTGCTTATTCCTTGAACGTCCAGTTACGCGCTTGGCTTCAGGTTTGCACCTGCTCTTACTTGCCCCACAGATACGCAGGTGGCTTGCTCCCTCTTCTGATCTTTGTCCAAATGTCAACTCCTCTGGAAGGTCTTTCCTTATCATCCTATTGAAAATGTTACTCTTTCCCTTCATCATTGTCTTTTTAATAATATTTTTATTGTGGAAAAATATATGTAATATAGAATTGACCATTTTAACCATTTCTAAGTGTACAAGTTTTGGCACTAAGTACACTCAAACATTGTATCGTCTCTATCCATTTCCATCCTACAAGATATCCAATTTGCTTTCAAATTCTGTGAGTTCTACCTTTCACATATGTCCAGGACCATTTCAAGGTGAGTTTGCTGAGACCAGCTAACTGGCCACGTGTTCATCATCCCAAATTGGAACCCCACTTCACGGCCATGTCCACAGCCTGTTACTCACCCTATTGGTGAGGGAGGGTTTCCCGCCCTGGGGTTACCGGATGGCCAAGCACTTGACACTTGACACTGGAAAGGTGAGATCAGCAGCAATTCATTAGTCACATGTAGTCACAGCCTGGAGGAAAAGGATGCCACACACACACGGGACTGCACTCTGTAACAGAGGGAAGATCGAGGGGCTGGGGGAGGCAGGTTTTGTAGTATCAAGGTGGTGAGTGACCCCTGTTCCCAAAGGAAGGTGTGATTGGCTTGTTTGAATAATTCCATGGGCTGGTGGGGAACTGAAGCCCCCTACTCAGGGATGAGCAGGAGCTGAACCTGACCCCTTGATAAGGAGGGTTCTTTGGGTAAGAGGCCTTACCCAGGGAAGCAGAGTGGGGAGGGGACCTTGAAGTTAGGTCATCGTAAAAAGTAAAGTAGAGGTTCTTCTTCAAAGACTTTCCTCCCCATCTAATTAGGAATAAATAGTAACTTCTCTCAGAAGCAAAATTGATTCAAAGACTTGTGCTAATGTTCTTAAATATCTGCTAGGCGTAATAAGGAAATAAATGTACTTCATGTTCTTAGCCCCCACAATTTAGCCTAAATATTTGCCCTAGCATGCTTATTTATACTGGTCCAAGCAAGCATTAGGTCATAGCCTGTTCCTCTTCCTTATTTGAAGGTGTTTTTACCTTTCTCAGCATGCCACAAGTTACCTTCTCCTTCCTTTGTTCTCCTCTGCCTTTGCCTCTTTTAAAAAGTTCTAAGTTGCTAGCCAATCAGGACAAATACAGAATGTGAGGTCCCGTTCTAGCCAACGGAAACCGGACATAGCAGTAGGGTGGACATGTCAGATTATAAATGACCCTATCTCCTTTGTTCGGTGTACTCACGTGGCAAAATTCCTGGTGAGTGTACCCTTTCTGCAGAAAGTAAAAATGGCCTTGCTGAGGAAATTAAATGTGCTATTTCTTTATGGCACTGGGGAACAAGCATTTCTAACAGTCATTCAAGGTCCTCTCAGTTCCACCAAATGTCAAGGCAGCACTTAATATTGAGCCTTAATTTTAGGCCTTACACCAGAATTATTCCCTATTTCCTTTCCACGTTTTGTTTTTCCTTTTAGCACTTATCATCCACATTTTACTTATTCCCTTATCAACTACCTGCTCCCACTAAAAGGCGATCAGTGAAAGAATGTCTATTTGTGTTATTTGCTGCTATGTCTTTAGTGCCCAGAGCCATACCTAGCACATAGGAGACACATAATAAATATATGTTGAATTAATCAACAGTAATATTCATTTCCTACTTTGTCATTTCCTTCCAAAGAATGTAATTGCCTTTTCTTACTTTTAAGTATGTATCCATTCTTATGAATCATCATGAATTAGATTTCAGCAACTGATAAAATATTGCTTCTACAAGTAAATTGGGTAGAATTTGTGTTTCATACGTGTGGCTGCTGTTAAGAATGGTGGGATGGAAGAGATGAAAGAGGCCTTCGAGCCCTTGGACTCCAGCCTCCTTTAGACAAGAAACCCAAACACCAGGGGACAAGATCCTGCTGAGGTCTTGCATTCAGCAGGGGAAGGCCTGAGATTAGAAACCCCCACATCTGTGACACCTGATCCAGTGTTTTTTTCCCTTTTATATGAATTAGACTCTAAGGAAATATAATAAAACAAATTTTAAACTGCTTACTAAAATTTTTGGAAGTAATTATGTCTGAAGCTAAGGTGAAAGTTAAAGATGGTGTTTTAATATCTGTTTTTATCAACGACCTTAAGTTTAAAAAAAAATTCCCCAAGAGACAGGTGAGATGTGCTATTTGACATTTGTCAACAGCAATGTAATTATAAAGGTCAGAGTGAGTTATGCAGTAATACAGCCCAACGATACCTGTCTCTGCATATCACGTTTCTAGCCAACTGACCTCACCATCTCTCAAGCCTACAGAACTGACACTGTTTACTCCAGAAGGAAGTCTTAAAAATTTGAAGTGGAGATTGGAGTTTTATTTTAAAAGCCTATTTAAAAACAAACTTTAAAAAAGCAACTATCAAATATAGGAGGATGAATTACCAACTGCCCAAATGCAAATGATGATTCTGCCAATTCTCTGACTTCTCATTCTGCAGAGATGCTTGCAAGGGGCTGGCCAAGGGCTGAGCCCAGAGCCTGGATTCTAGACCCTCATTTACCAGTAACAGATTTCATGACTTGGGGCCAGCCAGGCAGTCTATTGGTATTTCAGTTTCTTCATCCATACAATGGGGCAATCTTACCTACCCTACTTGTATTTTACAAGGTGTTATTAAATATAATTAAATACTGGTGTGAAGGTGCACTGGATGTCACGGGAGCCTAGTTGCTACCAGGCCATCATACAAGAGACCTTTTATGATCACCATTCCACACTCTTCAGAGGCCTGTTTTGCAACTTCCCCTTTCCCCTCAAAGCTCCAGCACCTCCTCTCCTTTCTTTACCGTGTGGCTGCCCTTGCTTCCAGTTTCACTGAGACTACTGAGGCAGTCAGAAAAGAGCTTCCACAGATGCACCCACTCCAGCCACCCCAGCATCTGAACCCACACACTCTGTTATCTGGACGTGTTTATCTAGAACCAGTTTCTAGTTTCACTGGGGGTTTTTTCCCCATTGTTTTTCAGTTTTCTATTTTGATTACTGCTTTAATCTGTAACTTGGATTTATTTGTTCTTCTTTGTCCAGCTTCTTAAGGTGGAAGCTTAAATAATTTTTAGATCATTCTTCTTTTCTACTTTGGCACTAAAGCAATATATGTTTCTTCTATGCACTACTTAGCTGCTTCTTACAGACTGTAATATAGGATGCTTTTATGATCATTCAGTTCAAAGTATTTTAAAAACTTTCCTGGTGATTCCTTCTTTGGCCCTTGGGTTATTTAGGAGTGAGTTGTTTGATTTCTAAATATTGAGGGTTTTCCCATATATCTCCTAAATGTTAATTTCTAATTTAAATTCAGATATTTGGTCAGAGAATATATTTTGAGACTTATTTTATGGCCCAGTATATGCTCTACTTAGTGAATATTCAATGTACATTCAAAAAGAATATATTTTCTGCTGTCATTAGGTGGGGCGTTCTATAAATGTCAGTTAAGACAAGGTGGCTGGGGCTGGGCGCAGTGGCTCACACCTGTAATCCCAGCACTTTGGGAGGCTGAGGTGGGTGGATCACAAGGTCAGGAATTCGAGACCAGCCTAGCCAGTATGGTGAAACCCCATCTGTACTAAAAATATAAAAAATTAGCTGGGTGTGGTGGCACGCACCTGTAGTCCCAGCTACTCGAGAGGCTCAGGCAGAAGAATTGCTTGAACCTGGGAGGTGGAGATTGGAGTGAGCCGAGTTTGGGCCACTAAACTCCAGCCTGGGTGACACAGCGAGACTCTGTCTCAAAAACAAACAAACAAACAAAAAAAACACATGAGACAAGGTGGTTGGTTGATAGAGTTGTTTGAGTCTCCTATGGCCATACTGATTTTCTGTCTACTTGATCTAAGGTTATCAAGAGGAGTGTTGAAGTCTCTGGCTGTAACTGAGGACTTGCTTATTCATCCTGTCAGTTCCACCCATTTTTGCCTCATCTATCTTGAAACTCTGTTATTAGATATCTGCACAATTAGGGCTATTTATTGTCTTTTTGAAGAATTGACTTATTTATCATTATGAGATATTTCTCTTTATCCCTGGAAAGATTCCTTATCCTGAAGTCTACTTTGTATCAGTTAATGTGGTCACTTCAGACTTTATATGATTAGCATTTGCTTGGTATGTCCTTTTTCATCCTTTTACTTTTAACCCATCTATATCTTTATAGGTATGAATTTATTTTTATAGTTTAATTTTTAATTGGCAAATAATAGTTGTACATATTTATGGGGTACAATGTGATATTTTGATACGTGCATACATTATGAAATAATCAGACCAGGCTAATCAGCATATCTATCACCTCAAATATCTTTATTTTTAAACTCCATTTCTTATAAACAGCATATATCTGGATATTGCTTTTTGGTCTTTGTCATTTTATTGGAGAGCCAAGGCCCTTTACACCTAATGCCACTTTCAGTATGGTTGAGTTTAGGTCCACCATCTTAATATTTGTTCTATCCATTCTTTGTGTTTCTTTTTTCCGTCTTCTGGATTAATATATTTTTAATACATTATCCATTGGTTATTACTTATATTTCTTTGGGGTTTTTTAGTGGTTGTTCTAGGGTTTATCATAATATTATAACACTTCCCGTAAAAGGTAAGAAGCTTACAATAATATACTTTCATTTTCTCCTTCTTGTCCTTTGGACTATTACTGTTATGTATTTTATTTCTATATATGTTATAAAACTAACAATACACTGTTATTATTTTTGTTTTAAGCAAATATATTTTAATAAAATTTTGAAAACTAGAAAAAACTTTTTACGATTACCTATATGTTTACTATTTCTGGCACTCTTTTTTCTTCTCTATGGATCCAAGTTATCATCTGGAATCCTTTTTTTTTAGCCTAAAAAAGAATCTTTTAATATTTCTTGCATTACAACTCTTCTGTCAACAAATTCTCTCAGCTTTTGCTTGTCTGAAAGTATTTTGCTTCCTTTTTAATGATATTTTCTTGGAATATAGAATTCAGAGGTGACAGATTTTTTCTTTCAGCATCTTAGGGATTCCATTCCATTGTCTTCTGACTTGCATTGTTTCTGATGAGAAATCTGACATCTTTTAATTTGGCTATTTTAATACTTTTTCTCCTTATGTTTTCAACATTTGATTATGATGTGCCTTAGCCTGATTTTTAAAAATTTATCCTGCCTGAGGTTAGTGGAACTCCTTAAATATGTGGGTTTAGAGTTTATTAAATATGGAAACATTTCTGCCACCATTTCTTCAAATATTTTTTACCTCCCTTCCTCTCTGAGACTGTAATTGTAAATACATTAGACTGTTTTATATTGTCATAAGGTCACTAAAGCTAAGTTAGTTTTCTCCCCGCAGCATGTATTTCTCTCTCTGTGCTCCTGTTTGGGTAGTTTCTATTACTATGTCTTCATGTTAACTGATCTGTTTTAAATATACAGTTTAATCTGCTATAAAGCCCATCTAGTAAATTTTTTATCTACAGTATCATATTTTTTAATTCTAGAAGTTATGTTTGATTCTTTTTTATATCTTCTATTTCTCTCCTCATTATAGTCATGTTTTTCTTTGATGTTTGAGCTGTTATAAGAGTTCTTTTAATGTCTTGGTTGGCAAACACCATCACTTCCATCATTTCTGGGTATGATTATATTGACTATTTTTTCTCCTGGTATTGGCTATATTTTCCTGCTTCCTCACATGTCTAGTAGCTTTTTATTAAATGTTGGTTTTGTTGAAAGCCTAGATTTTATTGTTTTTCTTTGAAGAGTGTTAAAGTTTATTTTGATAGGTAAAGTTACTTTCTTGATCCTTTTGCATCATGCACTTAAGATTTGCCAGGGACCTGGCACGGTGGCTTACGCCTGTAATCCCAGCACTTTGGGAGGCCGAGGCGGGTGGATCACAAGGTCAGGAGATTGAGACCATCCTGGTTAACACGGTGAAACCCCGTCTCTACTAAAAATACAAAAAATTAGCCGGGCGTGGTGGCAGGCGCCTGTAGTTTCAGCTACTCGGGAGGCTGAGGCAGGAGAATGGCGTGAACCTGGAAGGCAGAGCTTGCAGTGAGCCGAGATCGCACCGCTGCACTCCAGCCTGGGCGACAGAGTGAGACTCTGTCTCAAAAAAGAAAAAAAAAAAAAAAAAAGATTTGCTAGCGCAATTCTAGAGTAGCCTTTACTTTAGTGAATAACTGAGGATTAATAGTTAACCTTTACTACTAAGGTGTAACCCTTCTGAGGTCTCTGTTGAATGCTATGAGAGCGCAATGAAGTCTTTCCACCCTAACTGATCATAACTCAAACCTCTCCCACCCGCGTGTGAGTCCTGAGAATTGTTCAGTTCATAGCTCGCGATCGTTCCTCATCCAATATTGTGGAGGTCGACTCTGGGCATCCACAGTTTACTATTCAGATTCAGGGGGACCCCCCACCCAACAGATTTATGAAGACTTTATCTTTATAGTATCTCCCTCGCTGGCACTCCATCCTGCAAATTCCAGATGCCTCGGCCTCTTCTGACTCTGGTTTATCTCTACTCAGTAAGTCTGCTTTGCTCTGCCTGAGTTCTCCCTCCTTGTCTTGCACAAGGGATATGCCTCCAGGCAGAATCTCTGGATGACTGCAGGGTTCACTCATTTATTTCTCTTCTCTCAGGCATTACATTCTTTCCTAATTTTCTAATTGTTTATAGCAAGAGAGCAAGTACAGAAATGGCCCTCCTCTAAGCAACTATCTAAAGCTACCTAACGCTAAAACCTCCTTCTGTGTGCCAAATTCTATCTTTCTCATCTACTAAAGGACATATTTTTGACACTTCTTCCCTGACCCTCAAATCCTTCCCTCTAGTCACACTGGTTTCCTTGCTGTTCCTTGAACACGTCTTGCCTTGCTAATTCCATGAGGCAGAGATCTTTGTGTATCTTCTTCTCTGTTGTATCCCAAACTCACATAATGGAGCCTGGCATAATAGTAGACTGCTCAATAAGTACTTGTTGAATGAAAATGACCAGGCATCACCCAAAAATAGTGAAAAGGGGTAAATTTTTTCATCTCTTTGACTCTGAAGAAGAGGTGAGCAAACTATAGCCTGCAGGCCAAAATATAGATAGCTACCCCTTCCTCCCCAACTTTTTTTTCTCTTTTTAAATTTGAAACAGGGTCTCACTCTATCACCCAAGCTGGAATGCAGTGGTGTCATCTTGGCTCACTGCAGCCTTGACCTCCTGGGCTCAAGTGATCCTACCGCCTCAGCCTCCTGAGTAAGTAGCTGGGACATGGTGGTGTGCGCCAGCATGCCTGGTTAATTTTTTTTTTTTTTTTTTTTTTTGTAGAGACAGGGTTCCACCATGTTGCCCAGGCTGGTCTCAAACTCCTGGGCTCAGGCGATCCACCTGCCTTGGCCTCCCACAGTGCTGGGATGACAGGTGTGAGCCACTGCGCCCGGCCTACTAACTGGTTCTTTACAGAATTTGTTGACTCTTGATGTAGAGGGGCATGCTGAAGAGAGAATTCAGTGACCCCTTACTGCTCACACAAAAATCCAGCCACTGAATCCAAAGACTGAAACACACCTAGATCCGGGTGGGGGAGCCGGACCCTCAGTACCATACAAAGATGCAACAACCTCACTCTGGGGGAGAAGTTAATCTCTTGAACTCCTGTGCTCAAGCGATCCTCCTGCCTCAGCCTCCCAAAGGGCTAGGATTACAGGCATACGGCACCATGCCCGACAAAAAGCTAATCTCGAAATGCTGCTATTTCACACCTCAGTGGCACTTTGTGGAGGTGGCGAGAAGTAACCGTGTCTGCCCACACACATCACCAGTGGGCAGATGGGAGGCCTTAGTCTATTTTTTCACTTCTACATCCATTAGTCTTTCAAGAGTTGAAAATTTCTCCGTAACTGCTTATTCTCAGTGATCTTGCCACAGAAGGGTCATTTGTATCGTATTCTTTTGACAGAAAGACACATCTCAGTTCCCTAAAATAGCATCAGCTTTCATCATTCTTGCAGACTGGGCTTCTCGGAACACCGGCTTCACTTTACAGTGCATGAGCTGGGGGCTCAGCAGGCACTTTTCCAAGATGCTAGAATCTGTGATTACTAGGGCAGGGGTGGCTGCGGGACCCCCTCCTGAATAAGCCCATAGTGGTCAAGCAGGCCCTGGTTGGAGGGCTTCCCTAGGAAGTTGGTGTGGCTCTCAGGATGACTCAGGTTGGGGCTGGCCTCCCTGGGTACTCCTTGGACCTGGAAGGACTCTATATAAAGGAACTGCCTGTGAGCCAAGCAATATCTAGACTTATGTTGCCCAGGCTGGTCTTGAACTCCTGGGCTCAAGCAATCCTCACACTTAGGCCTCCCAAAGTACTGGAATTACAGTGCAATTTTGTTGCATGTATATATTGCATAGTTGGTGAAGTCTTAGTTTTTAGTGTATCCATCATGGGAATAATGTACATTGCACCCATTAAGTAATTTCTCATCAACCTCCCTGCTTGTGCCCCTACCCAAGTCTTCAGTGTCTATCATTCCACACTCTCTTCCATGTGTGCACGTTATTTAGCTCCCACTTACAGGTGAGAATATACAGTTTTTGACTTTCTGTTTCTGAGTTGTTTCACTTTAGATAATGGCCTCCAGTTCCATCCATGTTGCTACAAAAGGATGGAATTTTATATTTATTTATTTATTTATTTATTTGAGATGGAGTCTCACTCTGTTACTCAGGCTAGAGTGCAATGGCGCAGTCTCGGCTCACTGCAACCTCTGCCTCCCAGGTTCAAGCGATTCTCCTGCCTCAGCCTCCTGAGTAGCTGGGATTACAGGCATGCGCCATCTTGCCCAGCTGATTTTTGTGTTTTTGTAGAAACAGGGTTTCTCCGTGTTGGCCAGGATGGTCTCGAACTCCTGGCCTCAGGTGATCCACCCACCTTGGCCTCCCAAAGTGCTGGGATTACAGGAGGTGTGAGCCACCGTGCCTGGCTGATTTTATTCTTTTCTATGACTGAATAGTATTCCATTTCATATATACAGACTACATTTTCTTTATCCAGTCTTGCAATGATGGACACTAAGGTAGGTTCCATATCTTTGTTACTGTGAATCGTGCTGCAATTCATAAATGTACAAGTGTCTTTTTTATATAATAATTTATTTGTCTTTGAGTTGATACCCAGTAGTGAGATTGCTGGATGGAATGGTAGATCTATTTTTAGTCTTTTGAGATATCTCTGTACTGTTTTTCATAAAAGTTGTACTAATTTATATTCCCAGCAAATGTATAAGCATTCCCTTTCTCCCCATCCTTACCAACGTCTGTTATTTTTTGACTTTTTAACACCCCTACTGACTGGTGTAAGATGATATTTCATTATGGTTTTAATTTGCACTTCTCTGATGATTAGCGAACTTGTGCACGTTTTCATATGCTTGTTGGCCATTTTTGCATGTCTTCTTTGGAAAAATGTTAATTTATGCCCTTTGCCCACTTTTTAATGGGATTATTTGTTTTTGAGTTCCTTGTAAATTCCATATAGTGGTTCTTTGTTGGATGTATAGTTTGCAGGTATTTTGTCCCATTCTGCAGGCTGTCTGTTCAGTCTGTTGTTTATTATTATTATTACTATTATTTGCTGTGCAGAAGGTTTTTAGTTAAGTCCCATTTGTCTATTTTGTTGTTGTTGTTGTTGCTTGTGCTTTTGAGGTCTTAGTTATGAATTCTTTGCCTAGATCAATGTCCAAACGAGTTTTCCCTAGGTTTTCTCCTAGTATTTTAATAGTTTCAGGTCTTACATTTAAGTCTTTAATCCATCTCTTTTTTTTTTTTCTTTCTTTTTTTTTTTTGAGATGGAGTCTTGCTCTGTCGCCCAGGCTAGAGTGCAGTGGTGCGATCTCCACTCACTGCAACCTCTGCCTCCCGGGTTCAGCGATTCAAGGAAAGTTATTTTGTTATAAGCTGGGACTTAATGTGTATTAAATAATAGAGTTAACCACCTTCACAGAATGAGACACCAAGCACTGTGGGGCAGGAAAGTAGAAGAGACCCATGAGGGACTATTCCCATAGTTGTCTATTCACACAGACAACTATGTTTAAATAAGCTGTTGAATTGCTAGTTGCTTTTTACCTCAGACAAAAATACCGATACATGAAGTCAACTAGAATTAGGGCAGGAAAACGAGGGTCCCCATGTGATCACTCCAGTGCACCCCTTCACCTTCTATGACAAGGGTGGGATGGGACCGTTGTAGCCTCTGCTGCCTTGGGAGAAGGGGCCTCCCTCCCCCAGGAAAGGTCACTTGCCCCCAGAGGAAACCACCATAGTGTTCAATATCAGCAATTGTAAGGAACTGTGGCTTCACCTAAAGAAATCTCTACCCGCAGTGCCACCCTGCCCCATGCCGCACAGCTGCAGCCCATCCAGCCCAGCCGCAGAGCCTTCCCTAGGGAAATCCAGCCCCTTCTCTAATGCCAAAGAATTCTCTAATGCCCTGTCTCTTATGCCTTCCCCTGGAGTCTGCTGACTGCAGCTGGGGCTCTGCCGTCCTATTGCTGCGCTTTGGCTGTCTGGCTTCTGCTGGCTTTGAGAAGGCTGGGAGGAGCCCAGGTTCTGTAAGAGAAGAGGGGAGAGGGCGAGCCTGTGGAGGCTTTATCTCCACACCATCTCCCCACTTACAACCAGCTGCTGGTGGCCTCTGGAATTTACCTAAGAATAACTTACCCTCACCTCATTACCACGAATACTACCTTCCAAAAACCAAATTGTTTAGTGTCCCATGAGAAAGGTGATTTTTACCTACTCTGCCCATTTTTATTTCAAAAGACACTCCTCTCCCTCCAGTTATTGGAGAATACTTCTGTCTGAGCCATATGGAGAGATAGCCCCCACCCTAAATCACTTATCCCCATGAGGAAATGAGAAGTGAGGGCAAATTGTCTCTGTTTATCTCACCCCACAGAATTTTCTGTTTGTGTCCGGTATCCAGCACAGCCCCCAGGCCCCTTAGTTTTGAGGGGTTTCTTTTTTTGTTTTTTGTTTTCTCCCGACAGAGTCTGGCTTTGTCACCCAGGCTGGAGTGTAGTGGCATGATCTTGGCTCACTGCAGCCTCCGCCTCCCGGGTTCAAGCAGTTCTGCCTCAGCCTCCCGAGTATCTGGGACTACAGGTGCGGGCCACCACACCCAGCTAATTTTTGTATTTTTAGTAGAGACGGAGTTTCACCATATTGGTCAGGCTGGTCTTGAACTCCTGACCTTGTGATCTGCCCACCTCGGCCTCCCAAAGTGCTGGGATTACAGGTGTGAGCCAAGGCACCTGGCCATAGTTTTGAGTTCTTGATGCAGGCCCTGATCTGTCCTGTCTGCAGGATGTGTGGCTGCCTGACTTCAGATTCTCTCTGGATTCTCTGGTACCTCTTAGCTCTATCCCAACTGAGGTTTCTCCTTGGTGATGCTGTGAGCTCTACCAGTCTCCTCAGGGACCAGCCTGGAAATGGTACCATGTGGAGCAGTTCTCAGATGGGGATAAGGGCAGGGAAAGGCCAGCAGCCCCCTGGACCCAGATTCAGAAGAACCCCTGCTGATTCTCTGTTTTGTGTTTTTTAGAGACAGGGTCTTGCTATGCTGCTCAGGCTGGAGTGCAGTGGTGAGATCACACCTCGCTGTAGCCTGGATCTCCCAAGCTCAAGCAGTCCTCCCACCTCAGCCTCCTGAGTAGCTGGGAACACAGGTGCATGCCACCACACCTGGCAGTTTCCTTTTCTAACAGATGAATTCCTCTGTAAAGTTCTCAAAACATCAAGCATTTCCAGTGCTCTTGGAATGAAATTCAAGGAATATAAATTATATTCACACAGTGCCTCTAGAATACACATTTTGTGTGAAGTAAGAAGAAAAATTGCTTTTTTATTTAAAGTAAATTATAATGAACTAGATCAGCTTTTTTTTTTTTCCTCCACTCAGCCTACAAACTAGTTGACAGCAGTGATTATCCGTTGTTGAAAACAGCAGACAACTGTCTTGATGACTTCCATTTTCAGGTTTCTGAGGCTGGGGTGGGGGCGGGTGGGGGGAGAGGCAACTCCTCAGAATCTTTATTAGATTCTCTGCTAAGTAATAATACAAATATGAAGTAGGGAAATCAAGGTAATATCCCTTCAAAGTGAGGTTTCTTTTTTTCTTATTTCAAATTTATCCTGATAAATGCAAATTAAAACAAGGAGATACCTCTTTACACCTAGTGGAGTGTCTAAAAACAAAAACAAAAACCCTGACATTACCAAGTGCTGGTACAGATGGGAAGCAGCTAAGTAAAACCCTCACACATTGCTGGGGAGTGCAAATAGTGCAACCAGTTTGGAAAACAGCTTAGCGGTTTCTTTTAAAGATAAACATTCACTTTTCATATGACTCAGCCATTACTCTCCTAGGTATTACCCAAGAGAAATGAAAATGTATGTTTCCATAAAAATCTGTATGCAAATATTTATAGCAGCTTTATTCATAATTGCCAAACACTGGAAGCAATCCAACTGTCCATTAACAGGTGAATGTGAAATCGAACTGGAAAATACATACAATGAGATATACCCAGTAATAAAGAGGGATGAACTAGGAATACATACAGCAACTTCTCAAGGGTGTTACGCTAAGTGAAATCAACAAATCTCAAAGGTTGCATATTGTGTGATTCCACTTAGGTAACATTTTTGAATTGGAGAACAGATTAGTGATTTCCAGGGACTATAAGTGGCGGGGAAGGAAGGAGTAGAGAGACTACAGAGGCGATGCACGGGGTAGATGTCAGTGGTGGTGGAGGCGGTTCTGATACTGGTTGAGGTGGGGTTATGGGAACGTGCACATGTGATAAAATGGCAAACATGATATTGTTGGGGCTCAGAAAACGGCACCCCAAAGGAAGACCTCAGAAGCAGCTCTCTCTGACCTTCTCCAGTCTTCCTGTCACTGGCCCCTGATTCTCCCCTGAAGCTAG
Organism: Pan troglodytes; assembly: GCF_028858775.2. Classification (NCBI taxonomy): domain Eukaryota; kingdom Metazoa; phylum Chordata; class Mammalia; order Primates; family Hominidae; genus Pan; species Pan troglodytes. The sequence goes on from NC_072401.2 coordinate 186,574,980, forward strand.
TCATGGAAATAGAATCCCTCCTACCCAAGTGGCCTTTCTGTGTAAAAACTGGACATAAGGAAATTATCTGACCCACCTTGTTTGACTTGAGGTCATGAGAACCCCATTCCAGAGAGGGCCCTGCCCCACACCCAGAAAGAAAGAATGCTGCCCAGAGAGGCCAAGAAGAATCTGGACAGACAGTTCTCGCCGGGTTTCCCTACTCAGTCTCTCAGCATCAGATCTTACCCTTTTTGTCCGGTAGTATGTCTACACGGCTGCCCATACCTAAGCATAAAAATGGATGGTTTCCCCTGTATCTTTGAGCTCTTATGTCACATAAAACTCTGATTAAATAAATGTGCATGCCTTTTCTCCTTTTTTTTTTTTTTGAGATGGAGTCCCACTCTGTTGCTCAGGCTGGAGTGCAGTGGCCCCATCTTGGCTCACTGCAACCTCCGCCTCCCAGGCTCAAGCAATTCTCCTGCCTCAGCCTCTCCAGTAGCTGGGATTACAGATACGCGCCACCACACCTGGCTAATTTTTGTATTTTTGGTAGAGACGGGATTCCACCATAGTTGGCCAGGCTGGTCTCAAACTCCTGGGCTCAAGCGATCCACCCGCTTCAGCTTCCCAAAGTGCTGGGATTACAAGTGTGAGCCACCATAATCCCTTTTCTCCTATTAATCTGCCTTCTGTCAGTTGATTTTCAGCAAACATTCAGAGGGCGAAGCGGCAGTTTTCCCTCCACTCCTACAATGTCAGCATCAATGTCCTGCTCCTGATGGCATGCTGTAATTGTATAAGATGTAGCCATTGGAGGAAACTGGCTGAAGGGTACAAGGGACCACTTGGTATTATCTTTGCAGCTTCCTCTGACTCTATAATTACTTCAAAATTAAAAGCTTATATATATGATAATAAAGTTATATATCATGTATATGTTACATATACATATAAGCACACACAAACATGCATGTATATACACACATGCATTCATAAACATATTGTTGTAGGAGTTACTAAGAAATTATTTTAGGCAGATAGAGAGGAGAAGGGGTCCTTGGGAAGTTTTCATTTCTTTTAAAGCACCTCCAAAAACATTTCTTGTCTAGCAGAAAAGCTCCGGCTCTTAGAGCTGAGCTGGCAACCTTTAATATGCAAACGCCAGCCATTAGAAACTGGATCCACCCAACATGGCGATTCCCATCATTGTCCTCTCGCCCTTGCCCCACACGTTCCTGGCAACATGGCCGCCCCCACATATCCCCAAGTATGTAGAACATCATGGCACCCTGCATTTGCATATTAAAAGACTAGGGTGGGAGGGTCAGTTTTTTTCGAGGGCTACATGAATGACATACCGGTCAAACCAATCCCCTGAGCCCTGTGCAAATCAAACACCATCTCCTCCAGCCTCTTCATATACCTGGCTGGTATCCGTGGCATGTGGGGTCTCCCCTTTCAGCTTTGGAGCCCCCCTCCCTCTGTCTCTGTATGGAGGAGCTTCTTCCTTCTGACTTCTCCCATCTTTCTTGCCTATTAAACTCTCTGCTCCTTAAAATCACACCACGTGTGTCCGTGTCGTTTTTTCCAATTCAACTCGAGAGGAAGAACCTGGTTGGTATTCCTCCATTCATCAGAGCTGTATCAATATGATACGATAATATGGATGAATCTCAAATATATTATGCTAAGTGAAAGAAGCTAGGCACAAGAGGCTACATCCCAAATTACTTCATTTATATGACATTCTGGAAAAGGTCGGACTAGGGACAGAGGATGGATCAGTGGTTCCCAGGGATTCCAGGTGGGGCAACACGAGGGTGTATAGGATGATAGAGCTGTCCTGTATCCTCTCTGTGGTGGTAATTACTTGAATCTATGCATGTGTTAACACTTGAAGAACTGTGCACCAAAAAGAGTGAATTTTACTATACATACATTTAAAAGTAAACTTAAAAAAGGGGCTTGTCAGCAATGCACAGAACAGCTCATTTCTATTGCAACAAACTATTGTGATTACTTTTGTATAAGTTACACATTTGGTCTTCACAATTTGAACCCCAATTGTGACACTATGCAAAGGGGGAAAAATTCCCTGAGATTGTGTGATCAGTAAAAGATTATATTTACATTTAAATATCTTCAGTGTTTTTAACTTTAGCAAGACAAATGTGAATCTTTGATGGTGTTTGGTTTGTTGACCAGCCAGTTCAAATTACAGCTGGGTGGTTACCAAAGCTGGACAGATTACAGTATGGAATTAAAGTCTGAACAGAGTATGGGAACGCTAGCTTGAAACCAAAATAGGGTTTTGGGGGAAAAGAGCTTGGGAATTAATTGCATTCCTTGAATTCATTCCTTGGAGGTGTTTCATGCTGGCTCCCACAGTGGCTCAGGTGTACATGCTTTGTTTAGTAGTTGATCCTTTGAGCCACAGGAATTTTGGAATGTAATATGCTTGTTCTCCACCCCACCCCGTGCCCATGAATCTCTTTTAGTAGGTTGATTTATTCACTCTTTAACTTCTATTGCACCTGAGTATACCAACAGTAGGATTAGGCTAGAAAGTATGCAGTCATAAGCTGAAATCAACAGGGACAAGTGATTAACAGGTGGACAGTGTTGAGCTTGCCAGGTCACCACTCTCATGGTCAATATTTTCTTTATGCTATTTTTGGCTTGGTTCCACATCAGAGAGTTCAAACTCTGAAGTTGTAAAGATACTGCTTTTAAGAAAAATCAGCTCATGTCTGGACCTTGATTTAATCGTTTATTCATCTTTTTATAGTACTCTTTGTTCCCAAGGTAAGCTACTTTATAAGGCAAAATTTCCACCTCGGCATCATTTCATATAAACATTTAATGCTGAAACTCCAGGTTACATCTGGCGTCTAACGATGAACGCAGACAGATGCTCGTATCCAGCCATGCCCTCTGCCACTCCGCGGGGTGCTGCTTTCCACTTCCTCTCTGTGTCTGTCAGCACTAGGGCCGAGCTTTTCTTCCGGGATAGATGCTGAGCTTTCTGACTCTGCACTCAAAGCGCTTCAAATGATGCTGATTGAAATCAGATGCTATAAAATGTTCATCACTTAGTTTCATTTATTAGTTTAGAGTGGCGTGCTATGTGAGCTTTTTGCTGTTTATTTATATTTTTACTTTAACTTTTATTAATACAAGCATGAATTTTATAGAGCCAAACAATTCTACAATGTTCATTAACACAAATAGTAGTTGTTCCTTGCCTCTTCTCCAGAAACACCACTTTCAATTATCTTAGCTAATGCTATTGTCAGTAACCTCTACATCTCTAAATAAAATGCTTATATTGCTTTCCTTGATTTTTCAGCTTTAGGCATTCATCTATTGGCTTATCCCTTTGCAAATGAAGAATTTGGCTGTCCTTCCTTCTCTTATTCTCAGGAAAAACACACACACCCTTCTCATCTGCTTATCTTTCTAATCTGGTTATATCATAATTTTTGTTAGCTCTTTGTTGAGCATTTATATGATTACAACCATGAAAATACTAAACTAAGCCATGCATCAAACTATAATGACTTTTCCTATCCTAGCCACTCTTTGCTTCCCTGGATTAAAATTTTATTATTATTATTGATGCTTATCACTAATTCAAACACAAACTCACTTAATTATACAAACATCCTCTTAAGACAGTCAGAGCATCACATATCTTATCAATCCAATCTTCACAAAATCTCTCCCAGATTCTCCAACATACTTCAGTCTAGATCGGCGGTCCCCAACCTTTTTGGCACCAGGGACCAGTTTCATGGAAGACAATTTTTCCACAGACAATGGGGGATGGTTTTGGAATGAAACTTCCACCCCAGATCATCAGGCATTAGATTCTCATAGGAGCATGCAACCTAGACCACTCGCATGTGCAGTTCAGAGTAGGGTTCACGCCCCTGTGAGAATCTAATGCCACCAGTGATTCGACAGGAGGCTGAGCTCGGGCAGTAATGCTCACTCACCTGCCATCTATCTCCTGCTGTGTGGCCCGGTTCCTAACAGGCCACCGACCAGTACCAGTCCACAGCCTAGGAGCTGGGGACCCCTAGTCTAGACCGTTCTCAACAACTGGGGCCAAACTGTCACCCTGGGACTTCTCCATCTTCCTGGGAATTCCCTTCACTTCTCTCGTGTCGGATCTCCTGTTTCCTGTATGTCTTCTTTCCTGATTTACTCCTTTATCTTGGTGAAGCATATCTTTTAGCAACTTCCTACTATAAAGGAATAAAGGTGCATAGGAAATACAATATCTGGAACATTGCCTTTCTAAGATGTCTTTATTCAATCCTCATACTCAATTGATTTTTTTTTTTTTTTTTTTGAGATAGAGTCTCGCTGTGTCACCCAGGCTGGAGTGCAATGGCGTGATCTTGGCTTACTACAACCTCCGCCGCCCAGGTTCAAGTGATTCTTGTGCCTCAGCCTCCCAAGTAGCTGGTACCACAGGCGCCCGCCACCAAGCCCGGCTAATTTGTTTGTATTTTTAGTAGAGACGGGGTTTCACCATGTTGGTCAGGCTGGTCTCGAACTCCTGACGTCACGTGATCCGCCCACATTGGCCTCCCAAAGTGCTAGGATTACAGGTGTAAGCTAACACACCCAGCCCTTAATTGATATTTTGACTATGTATAGAATTCTGGCTGGGCGGGGTGGCTCACACCTGTAATCCCAGCACTCTGGGAGGCCGAGGTGGGCGGATCACGAGGTCAGGAGATCGAGACCATCCTGGCTAACTCGGTGAAACTCCGTCTCTATTAAAAATACAAAAAATTAGCCGGGTGTGGTGGCGGGCGCCTGTAGTCCCAACTACTTGGGAGGCTGAGGCAAGAGAATGGCGTGAACCCAGGAGGCGGAGCTTGCAGTGAGCCGAGATCTCACCACTGCACTCCAGCCTGGGCAACAGAGCGAGACTCTGTCTCAACAAACAAACAAACAACAAAAAAAAGAATTCTAAGATAGTAGTTATTTTTCTTCAAATGTTTGAAGGCCTTGCTGTCTTGTCTTCTAGCGTCTGCCATTACTGTTGAGAAGCCTGATGACATTCTGACTTGATCCTTTGTATCCTTTAATCTTCTCAGATCCTTTCTTTATCCCAGCAGTTCTAAAGTTTCCCAGTGACATGCCTTGATTTATGTCTGTTTTTATCTACCATGCGTCAGTCTAAAAGCTTACATCATTCTTGTCTGGGAAATTGTTCAAATTACTTACCAAAATATTAACGAGTGATTTCTTCCTTTCCATTTTTTTCTGTTCTCTTTTTCTGAATCTCCTATTATTTAGATATTGGACCTCCTGGACTAGTCTTCTAATTTTTTAATTTGTTCTTTTTTGGTTTTTTGCTCTACTTTTTGGAGAGTTCTTCAATTTTATCTTTCGATTTATTAAGTAAGCTTCGAACATTTTCTAGAATGGTTCTAAATGTTTAAAGCTCCTCGTTCTTCAAAAGTCCCATTTTTATGTCATTCTATTGCTGTTCCAAGGGTGAAATATCTCTTCGTGTCTCTTAAGCTAGTACTGGTAAGTTTTTAAAAGAGCTGCTCTGTTTTGTCCACATTGTTTTTTACATTGGTTTGTCTTGGTCTGGATCTTTCACTTAGAATTTTCCTCACGTGGCTCGAATCCATGATCACGTGCTCATAAGAGCAAGAGGAAACTGAACATGTGGGTCGTTAACAGTGAACTTCACCCTGGGCTGAGCTGGCCAAACTGTTTCACGGGAAACTCATAATGAGTATCTGGAAGATCTTCTTGGGCTGGTCAGATCCCCACAGGACTCTTTTTAGTCTCTTGCCTGGAGGATAATTGCCTGGCTAGGTTGACAGCATTCTGAGCTAAGGAAGACAGAGAGGACTGCCGGTCTCAGAATCCAGTGAGAATCTACTTACCTAGTCTCCCTATTTCTGGGATAGCACCCACTTCCACCTATGCCTACTGTCCCCTAGTCAGAAGACCTGTATTTTCTCTACAGAGAATAAATATCTAATAGTCTGTGAGTAGGGGGAGGGGCAACTGTCTGACTGCACAAATTGGATGAGGTGATGTGGAGGTGAAATTGCCTCTTGTTTTTGAGACAGGGTCTCTCTCTGTCTCCCAGGCTGGAGTAGGGGCTTGATGACAGCTCACTGCAGCCACGACCTCCAGGGCTCAAGCCATCCTCCTGCTTCAGCTTCCTGAGTAGCTGTGACTACAGGCATGTGCCACTATGCCCAACTAATTTAAAAACAAATGTTTTTGTAGAGATGGTGGTCTTGCTATGTTGCCCAGGCTGGTCTCAAACTCCTAGCCTCAAGTGATCCTCCTGCCTCAGCCTCCCAAAACATTGGGATTACAGACATGAGCCATGGTGCCTGGCCCAAATTACTTCCTAAAAACTTTCAACAATTCATTTAGGCCTGGACCCTCAGTGCTACCAATTCACAGCTGTTTAGAGACTCTGGTACAAATTAGCTTTCCTCACTGCTGATTTAAGATTCAGCTTCTTTATGTCTGCTAAGTCAGTTAACAGTCATGTGTATGCTTTCTGGATTCCAAAATTTATTGTTGTTTTCTCCTCTCACATTCTCCCATGCCATTAGAAATCTCCTTTACCATAGTTTTAGAGAGATATCAGGAGAGAGATATGTTCAACCTGCTATCCTTATCTGGAAGTCACCATGTACTTTTGATGGTGCGTGTGACCTGGAATCTATATAAAGCCCTCCTGGCCTTCACAGAAAGTGCTACCAATCGAGGTCAGAGCTGTTTCTCTAACGCACCGAAGACTACCAGGACACCCGCAGGTAGGGTCTGAAAGCTCTCCACGTGGGACATGGGACCCTGCTTCTCTAGGTACCTGCTTGCCTTCCCTTGCTTGGGGCGCAGTGAAGGTGTCAGTGTGTCTCTGTGTGCTTGCCTGTGCATGTGTGTTTATGCGAGCAATGCTTGGTTAAAGGAAGTAAGGGAAAGTTGTGCATGAGATGATGAAACAGCTGAGAAAACCTTCAACACTGTCTGTTTCTGACCCCTGATATTACAAAGAAGAAATGAAGACCAGAGCAGGGTCATGACATGCTGGAAGTGTATTCCCAGGAGGGACCCAAAGACAATTTATTTTGCTCTATAAGTATTCACAACCGAAAACCACACAGCAAAATTAATGACAGAATTAGATGACAGCGTCACATCTGTGTCCTTCCCATCACACCTGCTCCCACTGCCTCCACTGTACAGAGGAGATGACCGAGATGCAGAGAGGTTGCAGGCTTTGCCTGCAGCTGTGCAACTAATGTGAATTGCTTAAGAAAAAAAAATAACACAGAAATAACAAAATAATAGAGTCCTGATGTAGGAAAGAAATGTTGTGTTTACATTGGAATGTAAGCTGAATCCTATTAAAAACTTTAAAAACTGCTGTTTAAAAAAAAAAAAAACTTTCTGACCTTGAACCAATGAAACTTTTTTTGCACCTGAAGAGCAAATCCAAGATAGTAATAAAAATAAAGTATGAAGCGTCTTGGTGTGTAGTTTATGACCCTTATCATATTTGCTAGAGAGTTCCCAGATGTGGAGTTTCCTCCTTATAATCCTTCTCCATGTTAAGTCATCCCTTTCCTCCGCTCACTGGTGGCTCCTTCTAAACCACATCTGCTTTTCCAGATGTGGGCTGGGCACACAGAAGCAGAGCACTGAAGATATCGCCTCCTAAACTTAGACCAGAGCCCTTACCTGCCACCTTCTTAGTTCCCTTTGCTCTGGGGCCTGTTACATTCAGCAGTCAAGGATTTCTCAGACACAAAGAGCATCAGGTCTTACAGGATAGCTGGAATGAGCTGTGGTTTCCTCCAGCACCTACCCAAACTGGACAGCTCAGGCAGAGAGTGTTAGTCTATTTGCATTGCTATAAAGGAGTACCAAGGCTAAGAGGATTATTTGGCTTATGGTTCTGCAGGCTGTACAAGAAGCAGGCCCCAGCGTCTGCTTCTGGTGAGGGCCTCAGGAAGCTTCCAAACATGATGGAAGGGGCAGGGGAGCCGGCATGTCATATGGCGAGAGAGGGAGCAAGGGTGGGGAAGGATGCCATACTCTTTTGAACAACCAGATCTTGCTGGAATTAATAAGAGCAAGAACTCATTACCATGGAGAGGGCACCTGGCCATTCACGAGGGATCCGGCCCCATCACCCAACACCTCCCACTAGGCTCTACCTCCAACATTGGGGGGTCACATTTCAACATGAGATTTTGGGGGACAAATATCCAAACCACATCACAGAGGCATTCTCTGCCAATGCAGGAACCATTTGCAGTAAAATAGCCCAGGAAGGAGGTGACTGCTCCGTCAGCGCCATGATGCCAGGAGTTTTATTTTGCAAGAAGCAGAGTCAAAATAATAGAAAGAATGCGAATTCTTTGCCTAAGACTAGAATGTTGATATTTGGAAGAAAGTTCTTGCATCTGTGGATAAAGCGTGTTTCCCCTTAGACGGATTCAGAAGGAAATCAGACTCAGCCATTGCTGGTGGAGGGAAGATACACTGTAGTTCGAGTTACTGCTGCTTCCTCCATGTACGGGACCAGGGCACCTAAATGCTTTCAAGGCCAGCAGAAGCCTGTACAGAAGGAAATTCTCATTAACATCTGGCTGAAGCAGGAGGTGGCAGAGTTCACAAGAGCAAGAGAGCGAAGCCTTTTGTGTGGGCCTCTCTGCGGTGTCAGCCCTGTTGGCAGAAAATGACTCAGGAACACGGCCTGCCCCCAGTAGCTGAGGTCCAGGAGATGCTCAAAGGGTACACACAGGAAGGTTCCAGGAGCTCTTGCTCTTCCAGGGAAAAGGAATGTGAATCAACACCCTTTCTAGAGCAGCCCAGCACAGAGAAAAGAACACAAGCGTGGGAGAGAGCTTTTACGTTAGAACAAGAGGCCCGGCTTTGGACATGTTGCGTACGTATTGAAAGGGGTACCTCCCACAGAAATGATACACACAGTAGGAGACAAGTTTCCTTGAAACAGAGCCCGAGAATTTTCAGTATTCCCCAAGTTGCAAACACCAGCATGAACACAGTTTTCCCTGTGAAACGTGAGGGTCCAGACCGAGCCATGTGGAGATGTGGGAGCTGGGTGGTGGTTTAACCTCGCTGAGGTGATGGAACTCACTCCCCTACGTTGATCCCATAATGCCCCCAATTCAAGTTTGTCAGTTGAGTCACTGCATTCATAAAATGAATTCATTCATAAAATGAATGTTGTTCTTCAGCAGTGAGAAACACAAACCTTAAATACTCAACTGTCAAGAGTCTGCTATAACAAAGATTTGTACCTACAAAAATAACCAACCTCCCTCTTAACCAAAGATGGGGGTGACCTGCCAGTGCTCTGCGTGCTGACACGATGTTCAGCACAGAATGGCACAGACAGAGAGCACCATGCAGAGCCAAGACAAGTGCTGGGGCAAACTTCAGACAGCTTATCTTTTCATTCTCTTAGTGGAGCAGAAATGTTTAATTTTGATGAAGTCCGATTTATCAACTTGTCTTTTATGGATTGTATTTTTGGTACAAAATCTAGGAAATCCTTACTTAAACCAAGCTCATAAAGGTTTTATCCTATATTTTCATCTAGAAGTTTTTTTTTCTTTTTTTTTTTAAAGACAGTCTCGCTCTGTCGCCCAGGCTGGAGTGCAGTGGTCCGATTTTGGCTCATTGCAACCTCTGCTTCCCGGGTTCAAGTGATTCTCCTGCCTCAGCCTCCTGAGTAGCTGGGATTACAGGTGCCTGCCACCATGCCCATCTAATTTTTGTATTCTTCATAGAGATGGAGTTTTGCCATGTTGGCCAGTTTGGTCTGGAACTCCTGGCTTCAGGTGATCCACCTGCCTTGGCCTCCCAAAGTGTTGGGATTACAGGCATGAGCCACCGCACCTGGCCATGTCTAGAAGTTTTACAGTTTTAGGTTTTACATTTACAGCTATCATCCATTTTGAAAATATTGTTGTATATTTATAATGTAGGGGTTCAAATTCATCTCATCCCATGTAGATATCATTATCCCAGCACCATTTGTTGAAAAAACTATCCTTTCTTCATTGAATTTCCTTCGTACCTTTGCCAAAAAGTCAGTTGTCCATATATGTGTTGGTCTATTTCTGGTATTTCTGTTCTGTTCTGTTGATCTATTTGTTTATCTTTATGCCAATACCATATCATCTTGATTAATTTAGCCTTATAATAAGTCTTAAAATCAGGTAGTATTAGTCCTCCAACTTTGTTCTTTTTCAAAATTATTGTGGCCATACCAGGTCCTTTGCATTGTCATGATTTTTAGAATCCATTTTTCAATTTCTACAAAAAAAGTTTGCTATGAGATTTTTTATTAGAATCGTGTTGAATCTATAGATCAATTTGGGGAGTTGCTATTTTAATATGAATCTTTGAACCCTTGAACACAGCCTATCATTTTACTTATGTAGGTTTTCTCTAATTTCTCTCAGCAGTGATTCTTAGTTTTCGGTGTACAGGTCTTTCACAACTTTTGTCAGATTTATTCCTAAATATTTCATATTTTTAATGCTATTGCAAATGTACTTTTATTTAAATTTCTAATTGTTTATTGCTAATATATAGAATACAACTAACTTTGGTATGTTGATCATATGTCCTGCAAAGCTCATTTATTAGTTCTACTAGCTTCTTTGTAGATTCCATCAGATTTTCTACATGGATGATCATGTCTGTGAATAAAGACATCTTTCCTTTTTTATCTGGATGCCTTTTATTTTTTCTTGCCTATTGAACTAAAAACCTCTAGTACAATGATGAGTAGAAATGGTGAGAGCAGATATACTTGACTTGTTCATGAGTTTAGAAGAAAAGCATTCAGTCTTTTATGATTATTAAGTATGACATTAGCTATAGGATTTTCATAGATGTCGTTTATCAGGTTGAGAAAGTTTCCACCTACTTTTAGTGTGCTGAGAGATTTTATCAGGAAAGGATGATGGATTTTTGTCAAATCCTTTCCTCACATATATTGAGATGATCATATGGTTTTTCTTTTTCTACTAACTTAACAAATGATATTCATTAATTTTCAAACATTAACCTTGAACTCCTAGAATAAACCCCACTTGGTAATAATATATTACCTATATGTATACACATACATATACATAATGTATTATCATATACACACCCACATCTGTAGTTGGATTTGACTGATCTGTAGTTTTCTTTTTCTTATATTGTCTTTGTCTGATTTTGGTATCAGGGCAATGCCAGCCTCCATCTTCTGAAAAAGTTTATATAGAATTGGTATTATTTCTTCCTTAAATGTTTCATAGAATTCATCAATGAAGGTATCTCTGCTTGGAGTTTTTTTGTGGGAAACTTTTAAACTACAAGTTCAATTTCTTTCATAAATATTGGGCTATCTATTTCTTTTTGTATGAGATTAATAGTTTGTGTCTTTCAAGGAATTTGTCCATTTCAACTAAGTTGTTGAATTTAGTAGCATAAAGTTACATATAATATTCCCTTAAATCTTTTTGTTGTTGTTTGCTTGTTTTGTTGTGGTTGTGGTGGTGGTGGTTGTTTTTTTTTTTTTTTTTTTTTTTTTTTTTTTTTTTTTTTTCAGAATGGGGTTTCACCATGTTGGTCAGGCTGGTCTCTAACTCCTGACCTCATGTGATCTGCCTGCCTGCCTCAGCCTCTCAAAATGCTGGGATTACAGGCATAAGCCACCATGCCCGGCTTCCCTTAAATCCTTTTAAAGCAGGGTTTCTCAACAGGGAATGACTGACGTTTTGGACTGGATAATTTTTTACTGAGGCAGCATATCCTACACGTTGTAAGATGTTTAATGACATTTCTGATCTCCACCCACTGGATGGATGTCATAGTGATGCCCTCTCCTCAGCTTCCCAGTTTCCGGACACTGCCAAATATCTTCTGTGGGGGAAATAGCCCCCAGTTGAAAGCCATTGTTTTAATCTCTGCAGAATCTATAGTGATGGCATATCTCTCAATCCTGATATTGGTCATTTGTAACTTCTCTCTTTTTTTTCTTGATCAATCTGTCTAGAGATTTATAAATTGTATTGATCTCAAAGACCCAATTTTGGTTTCATTGATTTTTCTCTATCTTTTTTTTATTTCATTGATTTCTGCTCTGATCTTTAATGGTACTAGCTTTAATGGACTTTCTTCCACTTATGTGGCGTTTAATTTGCTCTCCTTTTTCTAATTTCCTAATTAGAAGCTGAGGTCATTGATTGAAAACAGTTCTTCCTTTCTAATGTGTTTATTGCTCTAAGTTTCTCTCTAGGTACTGCTTTAATGGCACATTCCACAAATTTTGATATGTTATGTTTTCATTTTCTTTCACTTCAGACTACTTTCTGATTTATCTTTTGATTTCTTCTTTGATCCAAGAGTTAATTAGTTGTGTACTATTTAGCTTCCAAATATTTGAGGATTTTTAAAGAGGTTTTTTTTGGTAATTGATTTATTATTTAATACTATGTGACCAGAGAACATACTTTGTCTGACTTTAATCCTTTTAAGTTTATTGAGGTGTGAAATATGTTTTATAGCCCACAATATGGTTTGCTTTGGTAAATATTCCATGTGCTCTCAAGAAAGTGTGTTCTGCTATTGTTGGGTGGAAGGTTCTATAAATGTCGCTTAAGTTAAGTTGGTTGATAATTGATATGGTTTGGCTCTGTGTCCCCACTCAAATCTCATCTCAAATTGTAATCCCCACATGTCAAGGGAGAGACCTGGTGGGAGGTGACTGGATCATGGGGGCGGTTTCCCTGTTACTGTTCCTCTCTCTCTCTCTCTCTCTTCTGTTGCCTTGTGAAGACGTGCCTTGCCTCCCCTTTGCCTTCTGCTATGATTGTAAGTTTCCTGAGGCCTCCTCAGCCATGTGGAACTGTGAGTCAATTAAACCTTTTTTTGTTTGTAAATTACCTAGTATCAGGTAGTATCTTTATAGCAGTGTGAAAACGGACCAATACAACAGTGTTGCCCAAATTTTGTATAGCTTTACCAATTGTCTCCTTGTCTCCTTACTCCTATCAATTGAAGTAAGAAGGATATTGAAAACTCCATCTATAATTATAAATTTTAGTATAGATAAGTCAATTTTTTCTGAGATAATAGACAATCAAATATTCTCCTATGGATAGAGAATCCAGAAGGAAGAGATTATTTTGATAAAGAAAAGTAACATTTTTGAAATGGGAAGAAGCTTTTAATTTTCTTCTATTACACACATACAGGTATTCCAAAACAGTTAATTTAGGGATAAAAGAAAGGGAGGTATAACAGCAGTGAGGAACAAATGGACATAATGGGCGTCTGGATGTGATGCTCTGTAGTATTCAAGTCAAAATGAAAAATCTGAATTTAGTAATGATGAAATTCAGACAAACCTAAATTGAAGACCATTCTATGAAGTAACTAGCCTGTATCCTTCAGTTATTTAATGTCGTGTACATTATATTATCAGGATATGTTTAGACCAAGGAATTGATTCAAATTAAAGGAAACTGTAAAGAGAAAACAGCTGAATGTAATATGACCCTGTGTTGGATCCTGTTCCAGAAGAAAAAAATTGTAAGAAATTACATTATTGGGATAGTTGATGAAGGAGACAATGGGCTCTAGATTAGATAAATGTATTGTGTCAATGTCAATGTTAAGTGTCCTGAATGTGATAATGGTACTGTGGTTACGTTTAAAATTGTCCTTTTTCCTTTAGAAAATACACAGAAGAATTAAGGGATGATGTATGTATTGCCTACTACTCTTACATGGCTCAGAAAAAAATAGCTGTAAAGAGAGAGAAAATGGTAAGACAGATGTAGCACAATGATAAATGTTAGTGAATAAAGGGCATACAGGAGTTCTTTGTACAACTTTTTGATGAGTTTAAAGTTATTTCAAAATGAAAAGTAAAAAAGAGAGAAAGTAAGAAAAGAAGGAAAAGGAAAGGGGGAAGGAAGGAAGAGAGAAAGGAAAGAAAAAAGGTAGGCAGGCTGTTTGAGTCGCTGCTTGAGCGAAGCCCTTGCATCTGTTCAATTCCATTCCACTGGCATCAATTTTTAACTTCAGGCATAGGCTGCACTAAGATTTCCCCAAATACTGCTCAGAGTGTACACAGCAGAGAGATGTGCTCCAGATGTATTTGAACATGGTTGGCTGTCAACAGCTCTGCAATGAATGGCATCTGCCTGGAAACACCCCTCAGGCCACATGTAGGTTATTTGTAAGTTAAAGCTTGTTTTGCTCCTGTGGGTGTTGCTGGCCTTGAGGATTTCCTTCCTCTCTTCCTACCCATCTATTCTTGCTCTTGCAGAAATGATGACGGGATGATGGGTAGAAAGAGGAGAGCAGCAGACTCTGGTGGCACTCTGTAGAGTGTCCCACCTTGCACCTGGCCACGGTTTTGGCACTGAGTAGGTTGCCTCCATCTTCACATCATCCCTATCCTTCCAACTGCCCCATCCCACCCTCTGCCAAGCTTCTATTCTTCCTCTGTGGTTTTCCACAGTCCCAACAGGGTCAGACTCAGAGTTAATTACTCTGTCAAAATCATGCAGAATTGTGCATAAATTTAGGCTTTCCCGAAACATTAGCTTTCCCACTGTGTCTCTTATCCCTAACTCGTTCTGAACCCATGCTCTTGGCCAAAGGTCTTCTGCAAAGGTCCCCATAAACATGTTTATACTTGAATGACAGCATTTTAATGTGTTACCCTCCCAGGGCTACTTGCGGTTAATAGAGACCACTAAATGGGTGCCCTTTCCATCTTCTGTGATGTAAGAGCAGACGCAGAAGGATCGTTGCTATTTTCTGGAGGCAGTTTTCACATATTTGGTGAGATTTTGGATTATATCATGATTCCCAAATCATATTATGCTACATAGCAGCTAATGTCTATTTTCTCTATTCAAAGTCCAGGAGTGAGGGAATGCATCACAGAATGAAGAAGAAAGAGAATTGAGGGAAAATCTCTCCATGGCGGCAGGGGTAGACACGAGAGGTAGTAAGTGTGAGGCTGTAGTGCAAATTAAGACCACCTCAAGGTGCTGTGATTCTTGCTCCTTCATCCTTAACTCAAAGAAGCAAAATCCTGCTGGCAAAGCAGGCATTCCTGGCAGGCTGCGGGGGGTGGGGGGGGAAATATTTTGCCTGAGACCCCCAGAGAAGACCAGATGGGCAGCTGCCTGGTCCACCCATGGGCAAGGCTGTTCCTGGGAAGAGCGTTGGATTGGGCAGGTTATAGGTCACGATCCCCTGCAGGGGGTGAAGGCTCACTGCTGAGATCTTCAGGACTGTGGAACTGGGGGATAAGTTCACAGCTGCTGTGAGTGACAGGGTTTCCAAGCACGGGGCAGTTACCAAACTCCATGGAGCCCCTGGATAGCACAATGATCAGGACCTTGTCCCTGCAGGCCGGGCACAGTGGCTCATGCCTGTAATCCCAGCACTTTGGGAAGCCAAGATGAGTGAATTGCTTGAACCCAGGAGTTTGAGACCAGCCTGGGCAACTTGGCAAAATGTCGTCTCTACAAAAGATACAAAAATTAGCCAGGCGTGGTGGCACGCGACTGTAGTCCCAGCTACTCAGGAAGCTGAGGTGGGAGGATTGTTTGAACCTGGAAGGTCAAGGCTACAGTGAGCCATGATTGCACCACTGTACTCCAGCCTGGGTGACAGAGTGACACCCTGTCTCAGAAAATAAATAAATAAAATGCTGGTTACTATTGTGGAGCAGAGTGGTGGCTCACAGGAAAGAGTGAGCACCCAGGCTGGGACAAAGATTCCAGGATCTGAGGCAGAGGAGAAGCAATATTTGGTCAGAAAAGTGGCAGGGCAGGAGGAGAGATTCTTCCAAAAAGCCAGAACAGGAACTTCAGGCAGAATAAAATCGAAGCCTCAAGACAGACAGGTGGCGTGCCCTTTCAAGTCCTTTTGGAAAAAGTCACAAACAAGATCCAGAGGGCCAGAGTGGTGACGGAGAGCCTCCCGGAGGAGACGAAGCTGAAGCCGGCCTGAAATGCTGGGGAGAGGCAGGACTGGCATGGTGCATGAGGAGCCGTTCACCACTGTGTGAGGAAGCCAGACCCCTGGGCGCACCTGCTAGAAGGGCTACCAGCAAAAGTGCACCCTAACAAGTGTTGGTGGGGATGTGGGAAAATGGGAGCCTCAGGCATTGTTGGTGGGAATGTGACATGTGCTTCCTCCAGGAGTCAAACATCGAGTCACCATATGGCCCAGCCACTCCACTCCGAGACATACACTCAAGGAAACTCAGAGCACATGTCCACGCAAGAACCTGTACCCAAATGTTGGTGGCAGCATTATTCACAAGAGCCAAAACATAGACGCAGCCCAAACATCCATGGTGAGGCAAGATGTGGTCTATCCAGACAGCGAACTATTATTCAGACGTGAAAAGGCCTGAGGTGTGGACTCACACGAAACACGGAAGGGCCTTGAAACACGATGCCGAGTGAAAAAGCCCGTCACTCATGCCGTGTATTGAACGAGCCATTCCCTTTGTGTGAAATGTCCAGAACGGGCAAATGCATAGAGACAGAAAGCAGATTAGTGAAGGGGACGGGGAGGACAGGGAATGGAGCGCAGCTGTCTCAGCAGATGTGGGTTTCCTTTCAGGATGGAGAGAACGTGCTGGAATTGGGTCCTGTGATGGTTGCACAATGTTGCGAGGATTAAAACCACTGAACGGTACCTTTCAAAGGCCCATGTTATGGTGTGTGAATTATATCTAAAAAATAAATAGCCACCAAAGGGCCTTGAATGACACCACTGAACAGGGTGCACTGTGCCCGTGCGTGTTGGCGCCTGGTGTGTATGAGATGGGGCGACGCGTGGCCATGCATGTTGGCGCCTGGTGTGTATGGGGTGGAGGGACGCGTGGCCATGCGTGTTGGCGCCTGGTGTGTATGGGGTGGGGGGACGCGTGGCCATGCATGTTGGCGCCTGGTGTGTATGGGGTGGAGGGACGCGTGGCCATGCGTGTTGGCGCCTGGTGTGTATGGGGTGGGGGGACGCGTGGCCATGCATGTTGGCGCCTGGTGTGTATGGGGTGGGGGGACGCGTGGCCATGCGTGTTGGCGCCTGGTGTGTATGAGATGGGGCGACACGTGGCCATGCGTGTTGGTGCCTGGTGTGTATGGGGTGGGGGGACGCGTGGCCATGCGTGTTGGCACCTGGTGTGTATGGGGTGGGGCGACACGTGACCATGCATGTTGATGCCTGGTGTGTATGAGATGGGGCAACACGTGGCCATGCGTGTTGGTGCCTGGTGTGTATGAGATGGGGGAGACATGTGCCCGTGCGTGTTGGCGCCTGGTGTGTATGGGGTGGGGGATGCGTGGCCATGCATGTTGGCGCCTGGTGTGTATGAGATGGGGCGACGCGTGACCATGCATGTTGACGCCTGGTGTGTATGAGATGGGGCGACACGTGGCCATGCATGTTGACGCCTGGTGTGTATGAGATGGGGTGACACGTGGCCATGCGTGTTGGCGCCTGGTGTGTATGAGATGGGGCGACGCGTGGCCATGCGTGTTGGTGCCTGGTGTGTATGGAGTGGGGGACGCGTGGCCATGCGTGTTGGTGCCTGGTGTGTATGGGGATGGGGGGGACATGTGCCCGTGCGTGTTGGTGCCTGGTGTGTATGGGGTGGGGGGACACGTGGCCATGCGTGTTGGTGCCTGGTGTGTATGGGGTGGGGGGGAGCGTGCCCATGCGTGTTGGTGCCTGGTGTGTATGGGGTGGGGGGACGTGTGGCCATGCGTGTTGGCGCCTGGTGTGTACGGGGTGGGGGACGCGTGGCCATGCGTGTTGGCGCCTGGTGTGCATGGGGTTGGGGACGCATGCAGTAGATCCTGGGAGAGGAGTGTTGTACAGATGCAGGTTCTGGGGACACGCTGACCCACAGGGACCTCTGCACTGAGACACTCTGATGTTCCATAAAGTGGATGAAGCAAAATCAAAGAAAAGCATATTGATACAAAGCAGCTTCATGTTTCTGCATTTGAACTGTGATACAACCTGAATCTTCCATGCCAGTTTTGAGGCAAAAAAAGCCCAGTGCGCCTCTCCATCCTTTCATCAGTGCATCTAGTAAGCATAGCCCTTATCTGAGACTGCTTAGGGATGCAGAGCACAGGTCCTGCCATGTGCGCTGAGACACACACACACCCATCCTATGTCACAGGGGAGGAGGGGAGGGGTGACGTGGGCACCGCATTGTAAACCATAGGCCCAGGGATGGAGGTGTTTCCTGGTGTTGGCAGGAGAAATCTGAGCTGACCCCTGTTCAATGTATGG
Source organism: Pan troglodytes (assembly GCF_028858775.2). Lineage (NCBI taxonomy): Eukaryota > Metazoa > Chordata > Mammalia > Primates > Hominidae > Pan > Pan troglodytes. The sequence goes on from NC_072401.2 coordinate 186,593,340, forward strand.
CATGTCTCCTGGAGGAGCCACCAGGAGTGGTGCCTTCATGGAGTTCCCTCCACGTGGGCTCCATACTGGTTCCCCACACCAGCACATGGCAGGCACTCCAAAACTATTCAGTTGAATAAATTTACCAAGTTAGCAAACGCTTGTTAGTTTTGAGCAGCCCCAGAATCTTTTCCTTTGGGGAACTGCCCAGTGGAACCTCTAAACACGGGCTCCCTTCCCGCATGCAGGGCTGGCGCCTTGACCTGGGTTATCAGGGTCCTTCTCAGGGGTGACTCTGGGCCCTGGGAGAGAGGGTATCCTGCCTTCTGAGATCATACGCATCAGGGATCATGTGAGGCTGGATTTCTGCATCCTAAGAACGTCCATCCGTGGGAGGCTGGATCAGGCGAGGGCAGAGCTGGAGCGGACCGAGGACGTCCCTTGGCCCCGGAAGGAGCGTCTCCTTTGTTTTGCTTAAGCTCCTTAGAGTTGGTTTCTGTCACTTGCAACTGCGTAAAGTCCTGACTAACACGGGGAGAAACAATGATTATCTTCATTTTACAGATGCAAAAACTGAGGCTTCAAGCCTTGGTCAAGTCACCTAAATGGCTTCTACATAGAAGGGAGATAATAGTAAGACCTAGGGTTCCCTACAGAATCAGGCTGGCAGGAGAATTAAGCAAAATAATCAATGAGATCCTTGTCATGGGGCCTGATACAAGCTAAGTGCTGGGTTAGAGTTAGATATTGATATTAATACCCAGTGCTTAAGAAACCCCCGCCAGGTCACACAGCAAGTAAGTGGCAAAGCCAGGATTTGAACCCAGGCTGTCCGGCTTTAAGCCTGGCTGTGTCTGTTGAGTGAGAGGATGCAGTGTGAGAAGAGGAAGAATGGGAAACAGCCTTGGGAGGGCCGGTTAGGATCAGAGCTGGAGGGCCTTGAATGCCATTGAAAGGGATTTAGATTTTATCCTGCACATAATCAAAAGCCTTCAAAGTAAATCCAGAAGATTATTCTGGCAGGGGCATAAATATCTAGAGTTGAAACCAGGGACACCCAGCCTCTTGGAAAGCCTTTCAACAGTCTGGTAACATGGAGATGAAGAACTGAAACAAGGAAGAGGTACCAGAAACCAAGACAGGGACTGTGATTCCAGACAAGTTGCCCTCGAGATGGGAGGGCTTGATGATTATGTTTTGGATGCAATCCCCTGAACTGGGGACAGCGACTCAACTTCAGTGTCACACAGTAGAAATCGCTGTGCTACAAACGGATCTTCAATGCACAGTTTGAAAATAGTTCAGTAACTTCTGGAAAGACAGTGGCTCCAGGCGCCACTCTCAAGGCACCCCACGATACTTGCCTTTTCAAGCCTGCAGGGCAGAATGCTGATGCCATTCACTGGAAGGAGGAGTGGGTTTGGAAGTTCGGATAATAAATTCCTGTTCAGACTTGTGTGTGACAATGGGAGGCGTAAGCTGAAATACAGGCTGGAGAAGTCAGAGCTGGGAATTTGGGCATTGTCAGCATGGAGGGATGGTTGAGGTTGGGACTCAAGAGAGAAGGCCCAGGAAAGCTCCCAGGAGGAATGCCTGCAGTGTGAACCCATCCACCAGCAGACCTCAGCCCAGAGAAGACCTAAGACATCCCATACATGTGAAAAGACAAAACAGATTCACAACCATCAGGACTTCTTGGTCCTGTATTTTGTATTCATTTGCTAGAGCAGCCTTAACGAGAAAACACAGGTGGGGTGGCTTACGTGACAGAAAGTGACTTCTCAGAGTCCTGGAGGCTCCAAGTCCCAGGTCAGGTTGTCAGTGGGGCTAACTTCTCCGGAGGCCCCTCCTTGGCTTGCCAGGAATCGCCGTCTCCCCTGCGTCCTCACAGGGCCTTTCCTCTGCGTGCGCACGTTTCTGCTGTCTCTGTGCATGTACATTTCCTCTTAGAAGAACACCAGTCACACTGGATCAGGGCCTGCCCTGACGGCCTCATCTTAACCATCACCTCTTAAAAGGCCTGTCTCCAAATGCAGTCCCAATCTAGGGTATTGGGGTTTAGAGCTTCAACACAGGAATTTCGGGGGACACGATTCGGCCCATAGAAATATCCAAGGTTGGTGAGCTCCTCCTCCTCTTCTGGAGAAGAGGCTACATCCTGGGAGTGCAGGCAGGTGCTTAGGGACACCATCGCTCCTCTCAAAGCCGGGACTGGTCCCCAGGGTGCTCTGCATCCTGCCCGGGAAGCCAAGAAGCCACCTGTGTGCCCAGAAATAGAGCCACCCACACCCATGGGTTCCTTTCTCCCGGCTCTTGTTGCCAGATGCACAGAGGCGGCTTGTGTCAGCAGAGACCGGTGAGTACATGGAAGAGTCCTTCTTTTCGTGACCCTCAGACCAGCAGGCGAGGAAGAATTCCTGCCTGGGAAAGAGCCTTGAGTGGGAAGGGCCAACCCAGGGCATGGGTTTGGAGCATGCCCTCTGGCTTCCTCTTTGAATGTACTCAGAAGTATTCCCACAGATGCTCAAATGCACAAGTGGACAGGGCACATGTGTGTGTGGAGGGAGGACGGCAGGGAGAAGGGCAGTCGGGCAGGTTCACTGGTCCCAGACCTCCTGAGGAATTCTGGGGAACTCAGCCTTGGCCCCGGGCATGTGTTGAGCCCTCCTGCCCTCTGAGCTTGAAGAACACACACTTCCTGGCAGGAAGAAGAGGTCTTATCCTTTGTATCCTGATTTTTTTTCCAACTTAAGGGAGGGGTTCCCCTGGAATCACTGGTAGACAACTGGAGAAGAATATCCCGGAGTCTAAATCTTTTTAATTATATATTTTTTTCTTGTATGGATGCACCCAACTGAAGACATCCATTCCTTTGCATATACAGAATTTGAACATTATCTACAGCTTACCTACCCAAGCGATTTTTAGTTATCTTTATCTGAAAAAAAAAAAAAAATGCCATCACTGAAAGCAGTGCTGTGTCCGGAGCAAGCAAGGGCCTTGTATTTGCAAGAGTCAGGCAGTCGCCCCACCCCACGGGAGGCTGGGTGGTCACGCCTCAGTGCCAGCCACTGCTCTCAGTTCTGGTCTTTACGCGGCAGGTCATGATAGTATCTACCACACTGGGTTGTTCTGAACATCAAATGACCTCACACAAACTACGGACTTGATCCTTCTGAAAATGTTACCATCACACAGATGAGGCAGCCTAGAGGAATAGAGCTCCAGATGGAGAGTTTGAAATCTGGGTTCCGATAACAACTTGGCCGTAACCTGTCTGGCAACCTTGAGCAAGCCTCTTTCTGAGACTCACCCTTCTCATCTATAAAATGGGCACCACGTCTCAGCTTTAACATATATCAAAATGATGGCTACACACTGGATCCCACCTGCAGAAATTCTAATTTGGAGGTTGTGAGATGAGGCCCAAGAACCTGCATTTTAAACAAGCGTCTTAGGTGATTTGGATGCAAATGGGCTGGTGAGCATGCCAAGTGGAGTACTGGTCTGGACCTTCATTCATTCATTCAAGAAGTGTTTGAGCCTGGGCACGGTGGCTCACGCCTGTAATCTCGGCACTTTGGGAGGCCAAGGCGGGCAGATCACGAGGTCAGGAGATCGAGACCATCTTGGCGAACACGGTGAAACCCCATCTCTACTAAAAATACAAAAAATTAGCCAGGCATGGTGGCGGGCGCCTATAGTCCCAGCTGCTTGGGAGGCTGAGGCAGGAGAATGGCGTGAACCCGGGAGGCGGAGCTTGCAGTGAGCCAAGATCGTGCCACTGCACTCCAGCCTGGGGGACAGAGCGAGACTCCGTCTCAAAAAAAAAAAAAAAAAGAAGAAGTGTTTGAGCACTGTGTTAGTCTGGTTGTTACTATAAAACAGCAGTCCCTGGTCAGGCATGGTGGCTCACGCCTGTAATCCCAGCACTTTGGGAGCCCAAGGCAGGTGGATCACCTGAGGTAAGGAGTTCAAGACCAGACCGACCAACATGGTGAAACCCCATCTCTACTAAATACAAAAAACTAGCTGGGTATGGTGGTGCACGCCTGTAATCCCAGCTACTCGGGAGGCTGAGGCAGGAGAATCACTTGAACCTGGGAGGTGGAGGTTGCAGTGAGTCGAGATTGCGCCATTGCACTCCAGCCTGGGCAACAAGAGCAAAAACTTTGTCTCAAAAAAAAAAAAAAAAAAAAAAAAAAAAACACCAGTCCCCCAACTTCTTTGGCACCAAGGACTGGTTTCATGGAAGGCGAATTTGCCACAGGCCATGGAAGTGGGAGGTGGTTTCAGGATGATTCATTTATTGTGCATTTTATTTCTATAATTATTACATTGTAATATATAATTAAATAATTATACAACTCATGATAGTATAGAATCAGTGGGAACCCTGAGCTTGCTTTCCTGCAACTAGATGGTCCCATCTGGGGGTGACGGGAGACGGTGACAGATCATCAGGCACTAGATTCTCTTAAGGAGCACATGACCTAGATCCCTTGCATGCGCAGTTCACAAAAGGGTTCACGCTTCTTTGAGAATCTAATGCTGCCGCTGATCTGACAGAAGGCAGAGCTCAAGCGGTATGTGAGTGATGGGGAGTGGCTGTGAATACAGAGGAGGCTTCACTCGCTTGCCTGCTGCTCACCTCCTGCTCTGCAGCCTGGTTCCTAACCTCCTGGTTCTGGGAGTTGGAGACCCCTGCTATAAAGGAACACCTGCGGCTAGGCAATTTGTAAAGAAAAAAGTTTGAATTGGCTCACGATTCTACAGGCCATACAGGAAGCATGGCGCCGACATCTGTGCCACTTGAGGGCCTGAGGAAGCTTACAAGCAATTGAGGGAGAAGGGGAAGGGGAGCAGGTGCATCCTATGGTGAAAGCAGAGTGAGAGAGAAGCTGGAGGTGCTGCACTCTTTAAACAACTAGATCTCACACGAATTCACTCGCTCTTGCCAGGATAGCACCAAGCCATTCAAGAGAGATCAGCCCCCATGACGCAAACACCTCTCACTAGGCCCCACCTCCAACACTGGGGATCACATCATGAGACTTGGAGGGATACACATCCCGATGGAACAAGCGGCTGCTATGTGTGTGAGGATCTGGAGAAGCAAGAAGGGCCTTGCTCCCTTGGAGCTGACACTGCGGTGGGAGAGACAGCCGTAAACGTGCAGACAGACAGATGCATAGCACAGTGGTAGTGATAGCTATGTGTGCGGAATGAAATGGAGCAGCGGACGGAGAGGGGCTGGAACAAGCAGCGGAGCTTTCACAGAGAATCCATCTTGCCCATCACTCATGTCCTACCGCACCCAACACATCACTGAGCAAGTTTATTAGGCCCCTGTGCTGCCCAACTTGCTTCCAGAGGCCTTGAAGGACACCAAAGAAGACGCATGGGATGCAGCTGGAGGCCAACCCTCAGAAAGCTCACCCTTTGGTTGGCAAGCCATGAGCACATAATTCCAGAAAGCGTGTAATTACACGCCCCGCGCTGTTGGTGTGGGGCTAATTCCAGGTGTGGCGGAAGGTTGCCAGAAGTGGCGACCATCTCAGCAGGAGGTGGGTAGGGAAGCCTCTGAGAAGAGGTGGCTCCTAGACATTGCTCTAAAGGCACGTTAATGTGAGGTGGAAACAGGCCCGGGTGCAGAGCAGCAGGCTTTCCCAAGACTTCATGGCTATTTATGAGGGTGGCTGAGATGTTTGGACCTAGAGAGGTTGGATACCCAGAGCTAGCCAGAGAAGCAGAGGAACATTGGGGGAAACAGACACACAAGCTCTCACCTCGCTTGTGCTGCACGCTAATTTTAGAGCCTCAGGCATGTCATTTAATCTCTCTGTGCTTTAATGCCTTCCCCCATAAAGGAGGGATAATAATTTATGTCAGCCTCTCCCCAGGGATGGTATAAGGGGAGAAAGGAGATAATAGCTGGGAACATGATTGGGATAATAAAGTGTAACAGGAATAAGCCTATTATTAAGTATTAATGTTATGATTTTGCAGCTCACAATTGGCAAGCTCCCTGAATAACTATACCACGAAGAGTCTTGAAGCTGTGGCTTCTCTGTGGGCACTTTATCTTCAAACCCATCAGATTCCACAGATACTAAAACCCCGTGTTCGAGGTTTTATTTTCTACTATATGATTTTAATGTTCATTAACTGCTTAAACCCTTGCAGCTCCTTCCAAGTGGCTCCTGAATACTGCTTGGGGTTGCTTGAGCACAACGTTGAATAGGGCCCCGGAGATACCCGCCCTGATGTAAGCTACACAGAAACGGGAACGACCGCACACTCTAAAGTCTTTCCCATATTTTGAGTGTGAAAGCAAATCGTCATTGCATTTTGGAATGAACCCAGGGCTCTGTGTCTCCAGCCAGGGTGCTGGGGCAGGGGTGAGTAGAGGCGGGTTGCAGGGATGGTCTTCCTTGAGCGTCACTTTAGTTCATGGAAAATAATTTGAAAGATTATGATATTAAGTCAGATGTGTTTAACTCAGTGTCTCTGGCCTCTTTAGACACAAGCCTGTGTCTAAAAAGTAAATTATCCTTCTCTTTTCAGATGGAAGTGATGATGTTGTGAGCTCACACCAGGCTGCTTGCTGGAACTTCCGTGAATGCTCCAGCACGCTGCCCGCGGTACTCTGGGGCATCTCGCTTGGCTTCACTTTTTTATCTGTGTTGTCTCTGGCCTCTGTACCTTCATGACAGGTCTGCCCGGTGGGGCCCAGCTGATGCCCCCCACTGCCTCCCACCTGAAGCCTGGTGGCCAGGACATCCACCTCTCCCATCCCTGCAGCTTGGCTGAGATGATGAGCTGATGTAAGCACGTGGTGCCGAGGCTTGGGGCTAGCTGGAGGACCACACAGAGCGTAAGAGATGCCTGCACTAAAAGGGCTTGGCTGCCCTCACAATTGCTCTACTGCCTGCAGCAGGCTTCCCTCCATGGGCACAGGTGCCACCTCCCACACCCCACCAGGAAGAATCCCCAGGTAGCTCCACACCTTAGAATGAAGGCCAAGCAAGCTGCAGAGAGGAAAGCCTTACTTTCCCCAGTCTCAGCCCACTTCTTTTTGTACTCTGGGATTAAACTCTTTTCAGGATGACTAACAGTGGAAACATCTATTTGTTCAGAAGGAAACAGCCACTCCGACCCACAGGATCTGGTCTCTGCCGGCCGGTGCCAGTCAATAGAGTCACTGATGATGAATTTCACAAAGCCCAGTCCATTCCGTCTCAGATGCCAATAAGAATCCGTCCAGGCCAGGTGCAGTGGCTCGCACCTGTCATCCCAGCACTTTGGTAGGCCAAGGCGGGAGGATCGCTGGAGCCAGTAATTCGACACCCGCCTGGGCAACGTAGGAAGACGCTGTTTCTACAAAAAGAAAAAGGAATCCATCCAGAAGGACAAACGCTGTCAACTCCAATTCTAGGAGGTACATGGAGTAGTCACATTCATAGAGACAAGACATAGACTGGTGGTTGTCAGGGCCTGGCGGGAAGGGGAGGGGGAATTAGGGTTTAGCAGGTACAGAGGAAGCTTCAGTTGGTTGGATGAAAAAGTTTTGGAGCTAGGGCACGGTGCTGGCTGTAGAAAAATGTGAATGTGTATCAGGCCACAGAACTGCACACTTAAAAATGAATACAATGGGGACTTTTATCTTATGCACATTTTATCACAATTTTAACAAATCAGTCCAGGTTGCACCACGCTGCATCTGGACTGTTCTTGTCACCATCTCTCTCCAGTGTGAGGCGAGATAGAGGCCAGATCTGGGGGCAGAGTCCAGCATTGGCTGCAGGCCTCCTGTGAGCAAGCTTAGACCAAAAGGCACACAAGCATTTCCCAAGAGCAACAACAGTTTCCTGCTCAGGCCAAGTCTGCATGTGGGGAGAAGAACAAAATGTTTCTCCTAACTCTGCAGGGTGCAGTTCAGCGGGCACTCTCAAATGCACTCAGGGCGTGCAGGGGGCCCCAGGAGAATAATGAACATGCCTCGAATTCATGGCTCCCAAAGACCCCGCCTGGTTCATTTTCTCAAAACAAAAGAAGCCTTTCTAGGGCATTAAGAGCTTCGACCTCCAGTGCAGAAACTGCTGGCGACTTTGAAATGGCAGCCCTCCAGCCACAAAGAAAATCTCCAGGCTCTGCAGGCCGCGCTTACACACAGACATTGCGGCACTCTCAAAATCTGCACGGATTTGCAAGATGGAACTTGCCTTCAAAGAAATGTTGTCTCCCTTCTGGCTAGACATCCCTGCCCTTTGGGGTTCTTTGCTCTCTCGCCTTCAGCCTTCAGGAGCAGTTGAGTGGAAAGTTTGGGAAGTCTGAGCCGGGGTCAACTCTCTCTGGAGTTGCCTGCCTTGGGAAAGGCCCAGGTTGAAGTCTTCCTTGCTAGAGGCCCCGCCCAGACACCTGAGTAGCCCACCCTGTTGAACAGCTTAGCATTCTCCACTTGTAAGGACTTTGACTACAATGAGCCTGAAGGGAGCTGAAATGCAAGAAAAGAAAAAGAACAGCTTCATGTGCCACAGTGAAATCCCACCAAGAGAATTCTCTGAGATGGTTCACAAGCCCTCAACAGACCCTCCTGGGCACGCCAGACCCCCTGTCAGATCTTAGCAGCCCCAGCGGAGCTCTGGGGTTCACACAGTCGCCAAGAAAAGGGAGTCCAGCAAGTCATTGCGGGTGACCCTAAGGTGGGCATCCATAGGCACTGAGCCTCTGTTAGGAGAGGATTCTCTAAAGCAAGAAAAAAATATTCGAACAACGATCAAATCTGGGCCCAAGTCCACGGATTGTGTTGACTACTCTGAAAGAGATTTTCCACCTCCCCAACTTTCGGAGAAGTTAATTTAAAAGAAAACCCTACATCTGCTGTTCTTTTTGGCTGCTCAGCATCTCAGCTTGTCCATTTCAGGAACCCCCTGCCCTGTGGAGGAAAAGCCTGCCTCGTATAGTACAGGATAAAAGTGCTGGAGAGCACCTGCCCGGACTCCCACAGTGAGCGGTGGCCCAGGCTCCGCCTGCTCCCCAGCCCTAGCCCAGGCTGTGGACTGGAAGTGGCTGATGGGAGGTAGCAGGGGTGAGGCCAGCTCCGTGCTGAGGATGGGTGTGGCCGCTGCAGAGGTTCTGGAAGCTCTGGGGACCGCACTGTAAACAGCTGCTGGTCCCAGCAGCAGCCACGGAGGTTCTGGGCTATGGCTGGGTGGTGCTCCTAAGTGGCCTCATTCTCCAGTGATTCCACCAGGACACCCGATACCCTTTCCAATACAGTCCCTTTCCACTTGAATGAACCAGAGTCTTTTTCTATTGCTTAAATCTAAAATTCCCAAATGCAGTATGCCACTAGCACTGTATGCCAGAGAATCTCTCATTTTCTTTTATTTTAAAAAATTTATTATTTCAAGGGCTTTAAGGGTACCAGTGGTTTTTGGTTACATGGATGAATTGTGCAGTGGTGAAGTCTGGGCTTTTAGTGCACCCGTCCCTGGAATAGTGTACATTGTACCCGTCCCTGGATAGTGCACACTGTACCCATCCCTGGAACAGTGTACACTGTACCCGTCCATGGAATAGTGTACATTGTATCCGTCCCTGGAATAGTGTACATTGTACCCGTCCCTGGATAGTGCACACTGTACCCGTCCCTGGATAGTGCACATTGTACCCGTCCCTGGAATAGCGTACATTGTACTCGTCCCTGGAATAGTGTATATTGTACCCATCCCTGGAATGTACATTGTACCTGTCCCTGGATAGTGCACATTGTACCCATCCCTGGAATAGTGTACACTGTACCCATCCCTGGAATAGTGTACACTGTACCCGTCCCTGGAATAGTGTACACTGTACCCGTCCCTGGAATAGTGTACACTGTACCCGTCCCTGGAATAGTGTACACTGTACCCGTCCCTGGAATAGTGTACATTGTACCCATCCCTGGAATGTACACTGTACCCATCTCTGGAATAGTGTACACTGTACCCATCCCTGGAATAGTGCACACTGTACCCGTCCCTGGAATAGTGTACATTGTACCCGTCCCTGGAATAGTGTACATTGTACCCGTCCCTGGAATAGTGTACATTGTACCCATCCCTGGAATGTACATTGTACCCGTCCCTGGATAGTGAACATTGTACCCGTCCCTGGAATAGTGTACATTGTACCCGTCCCTGGAATAGTGTACATTGTACCCGTCCCTGGATAGTGCACACTGTACCCGTCCCTGGATAGTGCACATTGTACCCGTCCCTGGAATAGCGTACATTGTACCCATCCCTGGAATGTACATTGTACCCGTCCCTGGATAGTGCACATTGTACCCATCCCTGGAATAGTGTACACTGTACCCATCCCTGGAATAGTGCACACTGTACCCGTCCCTGGATAGTGCACACTGTACCCGTCCCTGGATAGTGCACACTGTACCCGTCCCTGGAATAGTGTACACTGTACCCGTCCCTGGAATAGTGTACACTGTACCCGTCCCTGGAATAGTGTACACTGTACCCGTCCCTGGAATAGTGTACACTGTACCCGTCCCTGGAATAGTGTACACTGTACCCGTCCCTGGAATAGTGTACACTGTACCCGTCCCTGGAATAGTGTACACTGTACCCGTCCCTGGAATAGTGTACACTGTACCCGTCCCTGGAATAGTGTACACTGTACCCGTCCCTGGAATAGTGTACACTGTACCCGTCCCTGGAATGTACATTGTACCCGTCCCTGGATAGTGCACATTGTACCCGTCCCTGGATAGTGAACATTGTACCCGTCCCTGGAATAGTGTACATTGTACCCGTCCCTGGAATAGTGTACATTGTACCCGTCCCTGGATAGTGCACACTGTACCCGTCCCTGGATAGTGCACATTGTACCCATCCCTGGAATAGCGTACATTGTACCCATCCCTGGAATGTACATTGTACCCGTCCCTGGATAGTGCACATTGTACCCATCCCTGGAATAGTGTACACTGTACCCATCCCTGGAATAGTGTACACTGTACCCGTCCCTGGATAGTGCACATTGTACCCGTCCCTGGATAGTGCACACTGTACCCGTCCCTGGAATAGTGTACACTGTACCCGTCCCTGGAATAGTGTACACTGTACCCGTCCCTGGAATAGTGTACACTGTACCCGTCCCTGGAATAGTGTACACTGTACCCGTCCCTGGAATAGTGTACACTGTACCCGTCCCTGGAATAGTGTACACTGTACCCGTCCCTGGAATAGTGTACACTGTACCCGTCCCTGGAATAGTGTACACTGTACCCGTCCCTGGAATAGTGTACACTGTACCCGTCCCTGGAATAGTGTACACTGTACCCGTCCCTGGAATAGTGTACACTGTACCCGTCCCTGGAATAGTGTACACTGTACCCGTCCCTGGAATAGTGTACACTGTACCCGTCCCTGGAATAGTGCACACTGTACCCGTCCCTGGAATAGTGCACACTGTACCCGTCCCTGGAATAGTGCACACTGTACCCGTCCCTGGAATAGTGTACATTGTACCCGTCCCTGGATAGTGTACATTGTACCCGTCCCTGGATAGTGCACATTGTACCCGTCCCTGGATAGTGCACATTGTACCCGTCCCTGGATAGTGCACATTGTACCCGTCCCTGGAATAGTGTACACTGTACCCGTCCCTGGAATAGTGTACACTGTACCCGTCCCTGGAATAGTGTACACTGTACCCGTCCCTGGAATAGTGTACACTGTACCCGTCCCTGCAATAGTGTACACTGTACCCGTCCCTGGAATAGTGTATACTGCACCCGTCCCTGGAATAGTGTACATTGTACCCGTCCCTGGAATAGTGTACACTGTACCCATCCCTGGAATAGTGTACATTGTACCCATCCCTGGAATAGTGTACATTGTACCCATACCTGGAATAGTGTACACTGTACCCATCCCTGGAATAGTGCACATTGTACCCGTCCCTGGAATAGTGTACATTGTACCCATCCCTGGAATAGTGTACATTGTACCCATCCCTGGAATGTACATTGTACCCGTCCCTGGATAGTGCACATTGTACCCGTCCCTGGATAGTTCACATTGTACCCGTCCCTGGAATAGTGTACATTGTACCCGTCCCTGGAATAGTGTACATTGTACCCATCCCTGGAATGTACATTGTACCCGTCCCTGGAATAGTGTACATTGTACCCGTCCCTGGAATAGTGTACATTGTACCCGTCCCTGGAATGTACATTGTACCCGTCCCTGGATAGTGCACATTGTACCCATCCCTGGATAGTGCACATTGTACCCGTCCCTGGAATAGTGTACATTGTACCCGTCCCTGGAATAGTGTACATTGTACCCATCCCTGGAATAGTGTACATTTTACCCATCCCTGGAATGTACATTGTACCCGTCCCTGGATAGTGCACATTGTGCCTGTCCCTGGATAGTGCACATTGTACCCGTCCCTGGAATATTGTACACTGTACCCGTCCCTGGATAGTGCACATTGTACCCGTCCCTGGATAGTGCACATTGTACCCGTCCCTGGAATAGTGTACACTGTACCCGTCCCTGGAATAGTGTACACTGTACCCATCCTTGGAATAGTGTACATTGTACCCGTCCCTGGAATAGTGTACATTGTACCCATCCCTGGAATAGTGTACATTGTACCCATCCCTGGAATAGTGTACATTGTACCCATCCCTGGAATGTACATTGTACCCGTCCCTGGATAGTGCACATTGTACCCATCCCTGGAATAGTGTACACTGTGCCCGTCCCTGGATAGTGCACACTGTACCCGTCCCTGGATAGTGCACATTGTACCCATCCCTGGAATAGTGTACACTGTACCGTCCCTGGAATAGTGTACACTGTACCCGTCCCTGGAATAGTGTACACTCTACCCGTCCCTGGAATAGTGTACACTGTACCCGTCCCTGGAATAGTGTACACTGTACCCGTCCCTGGAATAGTGTACACTGTACCCGTCCCTGGAATAGTGTACACTGTACCCGTCCCTGGAATAGTGTACATTGTACCCGTCCCTGGAATAGTGTACACTGTACCCGTCCCTGGATAGTGCACACTGTACCCATCCCTGGAATAGTGCACACTGTACCCATCCCTGGAATAGTGTACACTGTACCCGTCCCTGGATAGTGCACATTGTACCCGCCCCTGGATAGTGCACACTGTACCCGTCCCTGGAATAGTGTACACTGTACCCGTCCCTGCAATAGTGTACACTGTACCCGTCCCTGCAATAGTGTACACTGTACCCGTCCCTGGAAGAGTGCACACTGTACCCGTCCCTGGAAGAGTGCACACTGTACCCATCCCTGGAAGAGTGTACATTGTACCCGTCCCTGGAAGAGTGCACACTGTACCCGTCCCTGGAATAGTGCACATTGTACTCGTCCTTGGAATAGTGTACATTGTACCCGACAGGTGATTTTTCATCCCTCCCTCCCCTGTTGCAAGTCCCCAATGTCCATCATACCCACTCTGTATGCCTTTCCGTACCCATATCTTAGCTCCCATTTATAAGTGAGAACATGTGGTATTTGATTTTCTGTTCCCGAGTGACTCTATTTTGTTTTAGGTTAAACCCTGACTTGGCAATAAAACCTTGAACATCCTGGGATACTTTTGAAGTCATATTTAATTCTTTGAAAACACAGGCAGTGAAGTCCACAACTCCTGGACCCGCATCTTTATGGAGGAGAGGGAGGCAGAGGAATGGACACTATAGGCATTAGTAGTGAGCAAAATATTTCCCAATGGTCTGAAAGAATCAATGGGCCCAACTAAAGGATACCTGAAGATCAAGGCGTGCCGGCAGGAGGAAGAGCCGGTCTCAGAATACAGCCCAGGGCATGTGGACTGCAGAGGGCTGCAGAGAGAGGGACAGGCCTCCTGCTTCTCCTTCTGTGTCCCTCAGCCATCCTCCTTCAGTGTTCCCTGGACAGTATGGTGCCAATCACATAATCGGAGAGTTGGGGGGCCCTTGCTGGGCCCTGCAGAGACTTGTGGCAATAAGGCAGAGGGCAGGTGCATTGAACGTGGGTTCAGAAGCCCCAGCCTGAACCAGGGCTATTCCCCGGCTGTGAGCTGGAAACTTTGATGGGGCAGCCCATGCGGTCCCTCAGGGCCAGCCTCCTCCTTTGTAAATAAGGGCAGGAGGGATTTAAATCACTGATTTAAGTCAGGGGTTCTCAAATTCTAATGCAAGAACTGGTGCTAGACTGTGAAAAAGTATTCATTTTCACAGGTTGATGGAGAAAAGAGAAAACCACAATAACAAAAAAAGTAATAATTTTGTCCTGAAGCTAATTTATTTCTATTAAAATGCTGAGGAGTTCTGTTTTGTTACAATTCACTTTGCATGTGAATTCTATCACAGTGGTGAGGTGGATGATATGTATTCTAATTACTTCATCTGAGTGAATAAAAAGTTAGCAACTCAATACAGTTCTTCCAAATCTTTTTTTTTTTTTTTTTTTTTTGAGACAAAATCTTGCTCTGTCACCCAGGCTGGAGTGCAGTGGCGCAGTCTCAGCTCACTGCAACCTCCGCTTCCTGGGTTCAAGTGATTCTCCTGCCTCAGCCTCCTGCATAGCTGGGATTACAGGAATCTGCCATCATGCCCAGCTAATTTTTGTATTTTTGTAGAGACAGGGTTTAACCATGTTGGCCAGGCTGGTCTTCAACTCCTGACCTCGGGTGATCCTCCCACCTTGGCCTCCCAAAATGCTGGGATTACAGGCGTCAACCACCACACCAGGCCCCAAATCGTCTTTATAAAATTTTATCAGCCTGTGAGATCTAAAACTCTGGTAACTACTAGATTAAAGTCTAAATTCCCTTCTACTTGTGTCTATGGATTTAGCTGAGTAGAAGTACCTGGAGTGTAGCGAAATAGTTGAGAGTCAGATTTTAATTTAACATGAAATACTAAGTCTAATACTCAGGCAATGAAAATACATGTTAGCACTGGTGGAACTGAAGGGATTGCTGTCTGCTATGTACCATGAATGGATGACAGTAAAAAAGGTGGCCGGGCGCGGTGGCTCACGCCTGTAATCCCAGCATTTTGGGAGGCCGAGGCTGGCGGATCACGAGGTCAGGGGTTGTAGACCAGCCTGACCAACATGGTGAAACCCCGTCTCTACTAAAAATACAAAAATTAGCCGGGCATGGTGGCGGGCGCCTGTAGTCCCAGCTATACAGGAGGCTGAGGCAGGAGAATGGCGTGAACCCGAGAGGTGGAGCTTGCAGGGAGCCGAGATCGAGCCACTGCACTCCAGCCTGGGCGACGGAGCGAGACTCCGTCTCAAACAAACAAAAAAACACCGAAAAACGGCATACTCTCTTTCAGCCACTGTGAACAGTGAACTGTGATGGCAACTAACGACCTACATTTTTTCAGAAAACTTTGAGGAGAGGACGTCGCTGTAACCTTTTACCTGGATAGCGGTCAGCACTCCCACTGTCAATCACTAACTCTTGGTCCACAGGGCACGTGTCACCTGCTTCCTTTTCAGAAATAGTAAGGGGTGACTTCATGTTGCAGGGCCCTAAATGGAGGATGAATCTGTGCTTGGAGAACAGTGGGTTATTTCAAAGTCTCTGTTTGTGGGTTGCTTAAATAGGATTTGTTTCCATTCCCCATGTGAGGTCCTATGCTATCTGGAGATAGAGAAATGCATGAACCTGAATTGATGTTGATATTTTAAAGTTAAGTATCTTTACAATATGGAGCTTCACGAATTCTAAAAGTGCCCTGCTGTTGAGTTTTCTGTTTTTGCCATGTGTCCTGGGTCCCACCCAAAGGGTAAGAAATCCAAACTCTTTTTTTGCCTCTAGTCTAAGCTAGGGCTTTGTTTTCATACAGTTGTGCCCTGTCTCAATCTGTAATGGAATATAATTACATGCATTGATGTATGTATTTGAGTAACAGCCATCATCTGGGTACAAAGCACTAAGAGATCCGAGATAAGGCCTCTGTTGTTGACTTTGTATGTCCAGCACACCACAGGTGTGCAGCCAGTGTGTGCTGGCCAGGATGGAGTGCCGGGACGGAGTGCCAGGAAGAGTGCCGGGATGAGTGCCGGGATGAGTGCCGGGATGAGTGCCGGGATGGAGTGCCGGGATGAGTGCAGGGATGAGTGCCGGGATGGAGTGCCGGGATGAGTGCAGGGATGAGTGCCGGGATGGAGTGCCGGGATGAGTGCAGGGATGGAGTGCCGGGATGAGTGCCGGGATGAGTGCCGGGATGAGTGCAGGGATGAGTGCCGGGATGGAGTGCCGGGATGAGTGCAGGGATGAGTGCCGGGATGAGTGCCGGGATGAGTGCCGGGATGAGTGCCGGGATGGAGTGCCGGGATGAGTGCAGGGATGAGTGCCGGGATGGAGTGCCGGGATGAGTGCAGGGATGGAGTGCCGGGATGAGTGCCGGGATGAGTGCCGGGATGAGTGCAGGGATGAGTGCCGGGATGGAGTGCCGGGATGAGTGCAGGGATGAGTGCCGGGATGAGTGCCGGGATGAGTGCCGGGATGAGTGCCGGGATGAGTGCCGGGATGGAGTGCCGGGATGAGTGCAGGGATGAGTGCCGGGATGAGTGCCGGGATGAGTGCCGGGATGGAGTGCCAGGATGAGTGCCGGGATGAGTGCCGGGATGGAGTGCCGGGATGGAGTGCCGGGATGAGTGCAGGGATGAGTGCCGGGATGAGTGCAGGGATGAGTGCCGGGATGAGTGCCGGGATGGAGTGCCGGGATGAGTGCCGGGATGAGTGCCGGGATGGAGTGCCGGGATGAGTGCAGGGATGAGTGCCGGGATGGAGTGCCAGGATGAGTGCCAGGATGGAGTGCCAGGATGAGTGCCGGGATGGAGTGCCAGGAAGAGTGCCAGGATGAGTGCCGGGATGAGTGCCGGGATGAGTGCCGGGATGGAGTGCCGGGATGAGTGCAGGGATGAGTGCCAGGATGGAGTGCCAGGATGAGTGCCGGGATGGAGTGCCAGGATGAGTGCCGGGATGGAGTGCCAGGATGAGTGCCGGGATGGAGTGCCAGGAAGAGTGCCAGGATGAGTGCCGGGATGAGTGCAGGGATGAGTGCAGGGATGGAGTGCCGGGATGAGTGCCGGGATGAGTGCCGGGATGAGTGCAGGGATGAGTGCCGGGATGGAGTGCCGGGATGAGTGCAGGGATGAGTGCCGGGATGAGTGCCGGGATGAGTGCCGGGATGAGTGCCGGGATGGAGTGCCGGGATGAGTGCAGGGATGAGTGCCGGGATGAGTGCCGGGATGAGTGCCGGGATGAGTGCAGGGATGAGTGCCGGGATGAGTGCCGGGATGAGTGCCGGGATGAGTGCCGGGATGAGTGCCGGGATGGAGTGCCAGGATGAGTGCCGGGATGGAGTGCCAGGATGAGTGCCGGGATGGAGTGCCAGGAAGAGTGCCAGGATGAGTGCCGGGATGAGTGCAGGGATGAGTGCAGGGATGGAGTGCCGGGATGAGTGCCGGGATGAGTGCCGGGATGAGTGCAGGGATGAGTGCCGGGATGGAGTGCCGGGATGAGTGCAGGGATGAGTGCCGGGATGAGTGCCGGGATGAGTGCCGGGATGAGTGCCGGGATGGAGTGCCGGGATGAGTGCAGGGATGAGTGCCGGGATGAGTGCCGGGATGAGTGCCGGGATGAGTGCAGGGATGAGTGCCGGGATGAGTGCCGGGATGAGTGCCGGGATGAGTGCAGGGATGAGTGCAGGGATGAGTGCCGGGATGAGTGCCGGGATGAGTGCAGGGATGAGTGCCAGGATGAGTGCTAGGGCGCTCGTCTCTGCTTCAGGGAACATTCTCAAACGTACTTGTTTGTTCACAAGAACCCATTTTCTGCTGCTCTCTGCCTTCGAATCTAATGGCTTCAAATTTACACTAAAGTTGAATCACAGTGTTGATACTACTCGTTCTAAGATGAATGAGTTCTGGGAGTCGAATGTATGGTATGGTGACTAGAGGTAATGATACTGTATTGTATACCTGAAATTTGCTAAGAGAGTAGATTTTAAATATTCCCACTCTAAAACAAACAAAAGAAGGAAAGAGGAAAAGAAAAAAGGAAGAAAGGAAGGGAAGGAAGGAAGGAGGAAGGAAGGAATGAAGGAAGGAAGGAAGGAGGGAAGAAAAGAAAGAAGGAAAGAGGAATTCATTTTCTATATTGGCCTTGTTAACAGTTGTGGTGGAACATTAATATGAGATAATAGTATTTTTTGAAAGCTCAGGAATTACTTCAGAAATGATGTAATAGAATTCCAAATACCAGTTGGCTTTGGGGAAGAATGAAAGAAACACAGGGGCACAAATGGGTACCTGTAATATTTCTTTTCTCAAACATCTGAATCAAATATGTCAGAATGAGCAGTTTTAACTCAGTTGCTTATCATGAGTGCTATTCTCCATATTACTCCATAATTTTCTGCATTTTTGAGATACTTGATAGTAAAAGGAAAGAATGACCCGTCTCCCCACCAAAAACAGCAGCTGATATTAACAGTGTGGAAATTGAATATTAGAGGAAATCAACTGACAATCTATTCGAGCTTTTTCTAGAATCCCTTTACTAGGTTGTCAAACTCTTAGTAGTTCTACAACTGGCCTAAATCAGTTACAGCAAAAGAAGATAAAATATATGGGTTGGGTTTTCTTTCTCTTCTTCAATGACAAAATTTGCCAGAAGCAAAGGCTGCCTGGACTCACCCAAATGAGGTGAGTCCTTCTTTCAGAACCACAGGCTGGAGGAGGTGCCTCCCTCCTAAGCAAGGAGTGGCCACACCCCTGGGCAGGGCAGGCCCTGGGAACAGGGAAAAGGTTATTCCAGGTCGGTGAGGAGGCAGCTGAGAAACCAGTCCTGGCACTGGCTTGGCCTGGCAAGTGCAGGGTATGTGCAGGCTGAGGGAGATGATCCCTAGAGCAAAGCCACTTTGGACTCTGGGTCATGAGGACCCCACGGCTGAGCTGACTCCATAACTGGGAACCTGGCCTTCTCTTCCAGGGCTGCTGCAAAGCCCATGCCAGAGTCCAGGGCTGCGAAGTGGCTTCAGACCGCAGGTGTCAAGGCTGCCTTCTACTTAACTACCTGCATTGCTTCTCTGCATCAGTGACTCAAGACACCGTGGAGCCTCCTGGGTTCAAGACCCTTCAAGGCACTAGGTGTCACCCCCATGGAGGGACATCCTTTATGGGACTCTGGAAATTCCCCTTGTTCCTGTCAGCACTGTTCAAGGCTGATGCTCCCATCTTGTCTTTCACTGACAGTGGGGTTCTGCCTATAAGGTAAAGGGTCGGGGGTTCAATTGGGTTTGTTGTTTTGAGGGAGAGGCAAACTGAGCCCCACATTCCTGCAACACCCCTTTTCTTGCCCTCTTGTCTAAATAAGGGGCATTTCCCAATGTTCCACCATTTATAGTGGTGTTGTCACATAGAAAGCTCATATACTTGGGACATTGTTGGCATCCCCAGGTCCCTGGAGACCCTGTGGGTGCTGCCCTCATCTGGCTGAGTATTTCCTCCCATGCCTCCTACAGCTGCCCAGCATCAAGTTCAAAGCTTCATTTATCGCCTGTCCTCCATGGCTGTCCTTCAGGATCCCGCATTTCTATTTTGGCTACTGGGATCCCTCCATGGCCAGGCTGAGTGTCGCCTGCCCCTCGCTCGTCCCCACAGCCAGTCATGACCAGGACATGCAGCCTCCTTCTGCAGCACCTCTCCGGTTGTCTTCACCTTTCACACTGTCCCTCGGGCCAGGCCTCACTGGGTGATGACCCAAATGGTCACTAGCAGGTCCCAAAGGGTCTCTCAGCCTCCAGCCTCGTTCTTGAATCTACTGGGTACAGACTGGGCCTCCTGAGTCTCCTGGGAACTGGCTAAGTTACAAAGTGCTGGGTCTTGCCACACACCTGCTGACACCAAATCTTGGAGGTGGGACTGGAAAATCTGACTTCGAATGTAAATCCCAATGCTCAGCACAGTCTGAATTCATTGTGCTAATCCATCACCAGGGGATATGGTGAGAACATGGATTTGGAGCCACACTCCTCAGGTTCAGATCCCGGGGTGATCACTCGCTGGTTGCATGACCTTTAACAGAATATTTAACCTCCCAGTGCCTCCGTTTCCTCATCTTTCTACTGGGCGTCAACATGAGGATCAAATGCCGCCATATGTGTGAAGTCTGTGGCATGTAGCATGTAGTCCAGCATGAAAGCTATTGAAGGTTGAGATATTCCCGCCCAGCACATCAGCCATGGAGGGACTTTTCATCCCAAAATGCCACTTTCATCAAGTCATGTTCTTCACTTAAAACTGTCCAATGCCTACCTCCAAAGACTAGAGTGCAGGAAATGAAAAAAATAACTTTACAGTGGAGAACCAGTCCTCTGGCCGGGTGATGAAGATAACATAGAAACCAGAAGGCAAACCGATGTATGGTGTGAGGAGCGGGGTACTGGACCTCCATGCTTTCTCCAAAAACTGAGAACCCCTGTGAGAGCTGAATGAGAAAATATCATAAGGAAAATATCAAATCAACCCAAATTAAGGATTGTGCTACAAAATCCCTGACCA
This sequence comes from Pan troglodytes, assembly GCF_028858775.2. Taxonomy (NCBI): domain Eukaryota; kingdom Metazoa; phylum Chordata; class Mammalia; order Primates; family Hominidae; genus Pan; species Pan troglodytes. The sequence goes on from NC_072401.2 coordinate 186,613,942, forward strand.
GGACTCCTCAAATTGTCTGGGTCATCAAAATCAAGGGAAGTCTGAGAAGCTGTCACATCAAGGGGAGTTGAGGAAGACGTGACAACTAAATCCAGTGTGGGGTCCTGGAACAGAAAAGGGGCATTAGGTACAAATTCATGAGATCCGAATCCAGCATGGACTTTAGTTAATGATAATGTATCAATACTGATTCATTAATTGTAACAAATGTACCACCCTAATATAAGATATTCATAATAATAAGGGAAGCTGATTGTGGAGTGTACTGGAATAGCTTTGCAACTTTGGATGGGTGCAAATTGGGTATTCTGGATGGAATCCTGCAAAAGGACAGTAGGGAAAACTAATGAAATCTTCATAACGTGAGGACTTCAGTTAAGAATATATCAATATTGGCTCATTAGTTGTGCAAATGTACCACAGTAATGTAAGATCTTAGCCCTAGGGGAAACTGGCTGAGGGGTATATGGGACCTCTCTGTATTATCTTTGCAACTTTTTGGAAATTCTAAATTTATTCCAAAATTAGAAAGTTCGTTTTAAAAAAAAAGTCAGGACTCCCATAGTCTGTAGCCACGGCCACCTCCCTCCGCTCTCATTAGGAACCCACTCTTCTGCCTAGGTTGCTCCTCCAGGGCCTCAGCACCAGCTCCCAGCAGGTGTTTTGCTCTGGTCCCCACCTTGCTGAGCTCAGCCTCACTCCCACTTGTCAAAATGTAAGATCCCACCAGACCATGTGATATGGTTTGGCTGTGTCCCCACCAAAATCTCATTGTGAATTCACATGTGTTGTGGGAGGCACCCAGCGGGAGGTAATTGAATCATAGGGGCTGGTCTTTCCTGTGCTGTTCTCATGATAGTGAATAAGTCTCACAGGATGTGATGATTTTTAAAAGGAGAGTTTCCCTGCACAAGTTCCCTTCTCTTGTCTGCCACCATGTGAGATGTGCCTTTCATCTTCCACCATGATTGTGAGGCCTCCCTAGCCACATGGAACTGTATGTCCAATAAACCTCTTCCTTTTGTAAATTGCCCAGCTTCAGGTATGTCTTTACCAGCAGTTTGAAAACAGACTAATACACCATGGGAGCCCCAGGCAAGCATCTTTTCTTCCAGAATTCCTGCCCTGAGCCCTCAGGCGCCAATAGCTCCCTCCTCTGAGTTCTGATTCTTCCTCCCTCTTTCCTTCCTTCTGCGTCTGCATTTTCCCAGTTATTGTTGTCAAATCCATCTCTCCCCCACCAACCTGCAAGCCCCTCAAGGACAGGATTGTCACATTCCTTTGTGTTCCCATGACACTAACCACGTTTCTCTACCCCTCCAGGTTACCTTCCTCCATGTAAGAGAGGCTGTGCAAATGGTTTCAGGGTGTTTTTTTTTAAAGTTTTATCATGGTAAACAATACTTAACACAAATTTTACCATTTTAACCACTATTAAGTGAGCAGTTTGGTGGCATTAAGTATGTTCACATTGTTGTGCTACCATCAGCACCATCCATCTCCAGAGCTTTCTCATCTTCCCAATGGAAACTGTCCCCATTCCTCTCTCCCTCCCTCCAGCCCCTGGCAACCACCTTTCTGTTTTTGGTGCTTATGAATTCAGCTCTTCTAGGAACCTCATATGAGTGGAATCCCACAGTGTTTGTCCTTTGTGACTGGCTGATTTCACTCAGCATGATGTCCTCAAGGCTTATCCGCATTGTAGCATGTGTCAGAATACTCTTCCTTAAGGCTGGATAGGATTTCATTGTCTGTATCTGCTGTCATATGTTTGGTTTTTCATTTCCAAAGAGGACCATAATTAGCACAGGAAGGGTCCAAGGAGGCATGAGTGGAAGGTGTCAGGCTGAACTCCTGGCGTTGTCAACCCCTCCCTGCTCCATGGCTGCATGGTCCATGGCAATGCAAAAAAGGTGAGCCTTCAGCCCCCTCTCCACCTCAGTGCAGGGCCAAGCACCTGGGCACCTTTATGCTGTATTCTCAGACATCTATTGCAGACATAAATAACATCAACAAATAATCAGATCCAATCTCACTGGGCTGGGCCCAAAAAGAGACCAATATATAAAGACGATTGTGGAATTCATTTCCTATCCACTCTCACTTATCCTCTGAGTATGAGTCTGCTCTTTGCCCCAAAGAAGAGAGGATCAAGGAAATACAGCATCCTACACATGACAATATAAGTAACAATAACTGAATATCCTCTTCTTCCCATTTGCCCCAAACCATATCAATTTATAGCAGATTGATTGAAACCTAGCCATGAATTTGCACAGTCCCCTCACTCTGAACACCTCACTCACTGGTAATAGTGTTGTATTGTCAGGAGTTCATAGAAGAGAACACTGATTGTATTAGTCAGAGAAAGCAAAGGCAACTGCCCTAAGGATAAATCCTGAAATCTCAATGGCTTCACTCAACCTAGGATTCTGTCTTGCTCTTGTAGGTCAGGCGGCTTTCCTGCCTGGCCCTCCTCCAAAAGTCATTCAGGGTCTCCTTCCTTCTTGGTATTTCACCATCTTGGAGTTCCTTCCTTCTAGGCATGTGAGTAGAAAAGAGAGAGAAGACAGAGAAGGCACCTGATCTACACAGCCACAAACCGGAAATGGCATGGCACTCCTGCTCACCTTCCATGGCAAGAGAGACCCGCGTGGTACCATCAAGAGGCGTGAGGGAGAACCTGGGAAAGGCATCCTTCCTGCACCTCCACAGGAGAAGAAAATGGTCTAATTACCACATAGCACCGACTCTGCTACAATAACATCACCGCTGTCTTGAGCTCAGTGGTCCTTTTTGAGGCCGGTAAGGTCCTCAGTTAATTTTTGGAAAAGTTGACAGGAAAGAGCTGTCCAGAAAATTTTGTCTTCAGGTTTCCTAGTAGTAACAGCCATCATTTACTAAATGTTTACTGCATATCACATATCAATCTGTATGTTTTAATGCATTAATTCATTTAATCCACCTAAGTACTTTATAATATGATTATTCTTATTTTACAGATAAGAAAAATATTTTTGGTCCCCTGTATTAGTTTGCTAGGGCTGCCACACACACACACATGCACAGTACCACAGGTTGGGTGGCTTAAACAACAGATATTTTCTCACAGTTCTGGAGGCAAGAAGCCTGAGATCAAGGTATCAGCAGGCAGGCACGATGGATCACGTCTGTAATCCCAGTACTTTGGGAGGCTGAGGCAGGAGGATCACTGAGGCCAGGAGTTTGAGACCAGCTTGGGCAACATAGTGAGACCCCCATCTTGAAAATAAAAACAAATAAATTAGCCAAGTATGGAGGCTGAGGTGGGAGGATCACTTGAGCCCAGGAGTTCAAGGCTGCAGCCAGGTATGATGGCAGAACCTGTCTCTTAAAAAAGAAACAAAAAAAGGCATCTGTGATGTTGATTTCCTCTAAGACCCTTTTCCTTGGCTTGTGGATGGCCACCTTCTTCTTTTTTTTTTTGAGACAGAGTTGCCCTCTGTCACCCAGGCTGGAGTACAATGGCATAATCTCGGCTCACCACAACCTCCGCCTCCCGGGTTCAAGTGATTCTCCTGCCTCAGCCTCCCGAGTAGCTGGGATTACAGGCATGTGCCACTGCGCCTGGCTAATTTCTGTATTTTTAGTAGAGGCAGGGTTTCACCATGTTGGCTAGGCTGGTCTTGAACTTCTGACCTCAAATGATCCACCCAACTTGGCCTCCCAAAGTGCTGGGATTACAGGCGTGAGCCACTGCGCCTGGCCCACCTTCTCCCTGTGTCTTTACATAGTCTTTCCTCTGTGTGTGCGTGCACATTTGTGTTTAAATTTCCTCTTCTTAAAAGGACACCAGCCATATTAGATTAGGGCCGCCCTAAAGGCCTCATTTTAACTTAGCTAAATGAACTCTTTGAAGAATTTATCTCCAAATATGGCTACATTCTGAAGTACCGGGGGTTGGGACTTCCACATAGAAATTTGTGTGTGGGGAGGAACACAATTCAGCCCAGAACATCCCCTACTTTTTCTTATGTGAATTTATTCTATAAAACTATGCACAAAGATTTAACTGCAAGTTTTTTATTGCATATTAGTTTCTAATAATCAAAATATTAGGAATGGGTTCAGCGGCAATTAACAGAAACCCCAACTCAGAGTGGCTTCAACATAACACATAGTTCAGGTGTAGGTCGTTATTGATATTGGTCCAGTGGCTCTGTGAAAATCTCTCCCTGTTGGCTCATGCCTGTCACCTCATCATCACATAATGGCTACCGTAGCTCCAGACACCATGTCTACCTTTAAAGAGGAAAAGGGGAAAAGAAAGAATGATGGCATCTTCTGTCTCTTTATCAGGAAAGAAAAACTTCCCCAGAAATCACAGAAAACTTTATCTGATGTCTCATGGGTTAGAATTGGGTCTCTTATCCAACTATAGCTGAATAACTGGGAAGTAGTGAGTTGTAGGGTGTATAAAGCTCTGGGATGTAGGTAGAAGAAAAGGAAAATCTGTATAGGGAATCACTGAGGCTCCCTTTTAAAGATCAACATTACTAAAACATTCTAGATGAATTGGGATGGTTCCTATTCATTGGGGAAGAAGTCAAGACAGGTGATGTGGGCTCAGCAAATGGATCCAGTAGCTCCACAGGGCATGGCTCAGCCAGGGCTCCCTGCTAGACTTGGCACCCTCTTTTGGAAGCAGTGGCTAAGTTATGAGTGTAGGCTTAAAAACAAGACACTAGTAGCTTTGGAAGCCTGATTGCAGGCATCACCGTGACTTGTGTGGGAAGCTTCTGCACTAGGATCCACACCAATTTTCTTTTTTTCCTTTTTTTTGAGATGGAGTCTTGCTCTGTTGCCCAGGCTGGAGTGCAGTGCCATGATCTCAGCTCACTGCAACCTCCTCCTCCCAGGTTCAAATGATTCTCCTGCCTCAGCCTCCCAAGTAGCTGGGACTACAGGTGCCTGCCTCCACGCCCAGCTAATTTTTTACATTTTTAGTAGAGATGGGGTTTCACCATGTTAACCAGGCTGGTCTCAAACTCCTGACCTCGTAATCCACCCGCCTCGGCCTCCCAAAGTGCAGGGATTACAGGTGTGAGCCACTGCGCCTGGCCAATCCACACCAGTTTTCTACAACGACACTACAGCTAATAAGAGGGCAGGACAGCAGGTCAGCCAGGCCCCGGAGGGCTGCTTAGGCTCCCCAGCATCCTCTGTGTCTTGTGTTTGGAATAAGAACCCACCCTTCTGGAGCCCTGGGATTATCATGCAATTGAGGGGAAAGGAGACCCCAACTGCGATGAGCCAAGTCTCAAACCGTTAACCAAAAAATAAAAAATGAGTCTGCAATTGTGCCCCAAGTAGACTGTAAGTAAACATGCCAAGTAGCTTATATTTTCTAAAACGTCTACAATAAACATATTTTAATTTTGTAATAGGAAACAAAACATATTAAAGTGGTTTTTAAAAGAGTATAATTATTACTGATCAAAATGGAAACAAGCCCAATTTTTAAATTATTTCAAGTTATGCTTTTCTTTTTTCTTTAATTTTTATTTTAGGTTTGGGGGTGCATGTGAAGGTTTGTTACACAGGGAAACACATGTCACGGGGGTTTATTGTACAGATTATTTCATCACCCAGGTATTAAGCCCAGTACCCAGCAGTGGTCTTTTCTTCTCCTCTCCCTCTTCCCACCCTCCTCCTCCAAGTAGACCTCAGTGTCTATTGTTTCCTTCTGTGTGTTCATAAGTTCTCATCATTTAGCTCTCACTTGTAAGTGAGAACGTGGTATTTCATATTCTGTTCCTGCGTTAGTTTGCTAAGGATGATAGCCTCCAGCTCCTTCCATGATCCCGCAAAAGACATGATCTCATTCTTTTTTATGGCTGCATAATATTCCACAGTGTGTATGTACCACATTTTCTTTATCCAATCTGTCATTGGTGAGCATTTAGGTTGATGCCATGTCTTTGCTATTGTGAATACTGCTGCAACGAACATTTGCATGCATGTGTTTTATGCAAGTAGAGTGATTTCTATTCCTCTGGGTGTATACCCAGTAATGGGATTGCTGGGTGGAATGGTAGTTCTGCTTTCAGCTCTTCGAGGAATCGCCATACTGCTTTCCACAATGATTGAACTAATTTACACTCCCACCAACAGTGTGTAAGTGTTCCCTTTTCTCCCCAACATCGTCGGCATCTGTTATTTTTTGACTTTTTAATCATAGCCATTCTGATTGGTGTGAGATGGTATCTAACCGTGGTTTTGATTTGCATTTCTCTAATGGCCAGTGATGTTGAGCTTTCTTTCATATGCTTGTGGGCTGCATGTATGTCGTCTTTTGAGAAGTGTCTGTTCATATCCTTTGCCCACTTTTTAATGGGGTTGTTTTTTCTTTTGTAAATTTAAGTTCCATATAGATGCTTTTATATATATATATATTTATATATATTTATATATTTATATATATTTATATATTTATATATATTTATATATATATTTATATATATGTATATGCACCTTTGTCAGATGCATAGTTTGAAGTTATGCTTTTCATAATAGCAAAAACATCTGTAAGCAATTCAAATGCCCAGCCATTCATTTGGAAGAATATATTCATTTGAAAGAATATAAAGCCATTAAAATAATATGTAGGCCAGATATGGTGGCTTACTCTTGCAATCCCAGTATTTTGGGAGACGCCGAGGCAGGAAGATCCCTTGAGCTCAGGAGTTTGAGACCAGCCTGGCCAACACGAAGAAACCCTATCTCACCAAAAATACAAAAAATTAGCCAAGCATGGTGGCACATACCTGTGGTCCCAGTTACTTGGGAGGGAGGCTGAGGCAGGAGGATCACCTAAGCCTGGGAGGTGGAGGTTGCAGTGAGCTGAGATCGCACCACTGCACTCCAGGCTGGGGGACATTAAGACTCCGTCTCCAAAACAAATTAAAATAAATAAAATTAAATAATACATATATGGACTCTGTCAATATGTGGAAAAGTATGTATGAATAAAAAGAACAAAGACACATATTCGTTGATTACAACTGGGGAAAATTATGTTTATACAATGATAAGAATGAAAACAGTAGAGATAGGTAAATCGTTCAAGTTTTCAACTGAAAGAATTATTTGTGTTTAGGGAAGGTGTGAAGTGTAAATCTCTACAGAAAAAAAAGTTTTAAAATAGCAAATCTAATGGATGTGGGCTCTGTTAGGAACAGCATGGCCATGCTTTCAAACCTCCTTCAGGGCTGTCCTGGGCAACAGAGGAACGCTTTTGATCTGCTGTCTTGGCAAATTTCAAGTACACAATCCATGATTATTAGCTACAGTCACCAGCTGAAGTGTTCTCAGCACACACACACACACACAAGGTAACTATGGGAGGTGATGGATATGTTAATTAGTTTGATCGTGTATATATTCACAAAGTGTATATATATATATGTATCAAAAGATCACATTGTATACACCAAATATATATGATTTGTATTTGTTAATCATACCTCAGTAAAGCTGGAAACATTTTTTTCAATTAAAATTGCCTCGAAAATTAAAAATGAGAAGAATTATAAATATTTAGTAAATGTCAAGTGCTTTATTCATGGATAACAAAATATATTTATAGTGCAAAAAACAACAAGAAAGAACATAAGAAGTGAGTTCATGCTCTCAGCCCTCCCCCAGCTCCGCCCTCCCCGAGGTCCCAGTGTTCCCGGCCTCTTTCTGTCTCTAACCTTCCACAGACCGAGTTCCCTGAACCCTTCTCTTAGGCTCGCCCTCTGCTCCTGGGAGACAGCCAACATGGATGGAGTCACGTCTGCTTATATCTTCAGCCAGGACTCACTAGAATGTTCTTATCCTTCTCAGGAAATAGGTTTTTTTCTTGTGCTATATTATTTTCTACTGCCCCCATCTCCAATTTGAAAAGTAGCAGGTGCTCATTATAAAAAGCTTCCAGTTTAAAAAATGTTGTAATCTTATTTTAATCATTTTTAGTGTTACATAAGAGCTGTATAAATCTTCAGGGCATATGTGATATTTTGATACATTGCTATATTGTGTAAAGGTCAAGTCGGGGAATTGGGTTATCCCTCACCTTAAATATTTATCTTTCCTTTATGCTGGGAACATTTCAATCATTCTCTTCTAGCTATTTTGAGTTGTGCAGTAGATTATTGTCAAATATGGTCACTCTACTGCTCTATCAAACACTAGGTCTCATTTCTTCTATCTGACTGCATATTTGTACCCATTGATCAATGAGAGTTTATACATTTTCTGTATTATATTGGGGACCCGTCTGTTGTGTTCTGGGGCCTGCCCCATTCACAGCTGTCCCAAGGGGGTTCCTTACCCACAGTCTACTGAGCTGTGTGTCTGTTGACTCTGCCCCTGCCCTTGCCCGCTGGATTGACCAGGGTGGTCCCACAGTCACTCATACTTTGTGGTGGGATGCAAGAGGCAGCAACAGTACTGCCCTCCCTCACTTCTGCAAAACACTCGTGGCTGCTACCTTCTGCGTGCCAGGATTCTCAAAAGCCTCATGGACACTCTTTTAAAGCACTGCCTCCAAAGAAGGCCTTGTAAAAATACACGCGTGATTTTAAAATGTTCATGCACTTGGATCCCATGATTCTACTTCTGGAAATGTATCCAAAGGATATACTCATAGATATTCAAATAGAGACCTGTAAAAGGGACTTTCTGTGTGACATTATTACTTTTCTTGGGTCAGATTTCTTCTATGTCTATTTCTTGTTTCATGGCAAACTGTGGGTGAGAAGCCTGTCTGCATGGCTGTGAATGGAGCAGGCCCTGGAACTCAACAGATTGGTCCCCAAAATAATTCAGAAAATGTATACACTCCTGTTGATTAATGGGTACAATACGCAGTTAGATAGAAGGATCCAGAAGTAGCTTGGGTGCCAGCATCCTGTCGGCCCCAGGGCAGAGTGCCTGTCTCAAAGGCAGCAACCCCGGCTGGCGTGGCTGCAGCGTGGGCTCCTGTAAGGCCCTGCCTTGACTGCACTGCACTCAGGCCTTCTTGACGGGAGCTGAGCGACGAGACACGCAGGACCGTCTCGCAGGACTGAGGGGTGCAGGAGAGCATTTGCCTACGACCCGCAGAGAGAAGGAACGAAGCAGAAGCCACAGAAGAGAAAAAAGGGAAGGGGAGGGTTTAGCTGGTGGGAGCAGAAGGAGAGAGAAAGAGAGAGAGAGAGAGACAACACTAGACTCCCAGCTTCATGAGGGAAGCAGCCAAGCGTGCCTTGTTCACGTCCACATGCCGGGAGATAAGCCGTGCCTGGCAGATGGAAGTCACTCCTTCAGAGTTTGTGGACTGATGGACAGATGGAAGAGAGAGCACAGAGCAGGCAGGGTGTCTGGAAGCCCCCCCGGGGGCCTGCAGCCTGCTGCTCCTGCAGATCCCTGAGAGGCTGCTGTTGTCATCATCCACATGGCCCCTTCCAGCCTCCTCTGCAGACAAGATTCCTTCCTGCCTTCCTTGTTGTCCCACAGCCTCTTACGGTCAACCTCATCATGTACGAGACCTGGATGGTTTTCTGGTTCCTGACAGCTCAGAGACCCCAACAGAGAAATGGTCAAGAAAGAACAAAGTAAAAATCCTCCACGAGCCAGAGATGACCATTGTTTCCTCCTGAAAGCGTATTGTTCTGTGTTCTGCTTTTTAACACTAAACAAGTGAAATATTTCCACGCCACAAGTAGCCTTTCAAAATGCAATGTCAGTGGTTACATTTGGTTGCTCCTTTCTTTAGGGTATCAGATGTTAGATGTTAGACATTCTGGTTTTTCTTGGAAGCTCGCTCTGTAATTAAATGATTCAACTTCTGGAATCATTCATGTGAAGACCAACATTCATTTGCAGGTCTGCGCCCTGTGGTCCACACAGACCTGCACATGAATGTTTTAGCCGCCTTATTCCTGATTGCCAGACACCAGAAAAAACCCAAATGCCCACTGATAGGAAAATGGGTCAACAAACTGTAGGACAACACAATGGAATACTACTCACCAATAAAAGGAGCAAACAACCCATGAATGCAATACCACGGATGCATCAAAAAATATTTGCTAAATGACAGAAGCCAGGTGCAGATGGCCACACCTGTAATTCCATTTGTGTGACGTTCACAAAAGGCAAAACTACAAGCTGCAAAGCAGATCAGCGCTGCCAGGGGCTAGGGATTGCGGCAGGGGATTGACCACAAAGGGTAGCATGGGTGAATTTTTTGGAATGATGGGAAGCTTTTTTATTATGGGGGTGGTTACATGACTGTATACGTTTGGCAAAACTTATCCAGCTGTCTACCTTATAAGGATCAATTTTATTGTATGTAAAGTATACCCCACCTAAATCTGACCCGAGAAAAATAATAATGTAATGTAGAATATTCCTTTTACGGATCTCTATTTGAATATCTATGAGTATATCCTTTGGATATATTTCCAGAAGTAGAATCATCGGATCCAAGTGCATGAACATTTTAAAATCACGCATGTATTTTTACAAGGCCTTCTTTGGAGGCAGTGCTTTAAAGGAGTGTCCACGGGGCTTTCAGGAATCCTGGCACATGGAAGGGAGCAACCACAAGTGTTATGCAGAGGTGAGGGAGGGCAGTCCTGTTGCTGCCTCTTACATCCCACCACAAAACACAGGCGACTATAGGACCTCTCTGCTTCCTGACCTCTGAAGTGTCAGGAATAACCTGCCCCACTGACTCCCATCACTCCACCCCGAAGGCCAGAGCTCAGCACTGCCCAGCATGGTACAATTGAACTTCCTGCCATGGCGGGAACTGTTCTGCATCTGTGCTGTCACATACACTAGCCACAAGTCGCTACTGAGTACTGGAAATGTAGTTAGTACAAATGAGAACCTGAATTTATTTTTTTTCAAGTTTTGTTAATTAAAAATTAAATTTAAGGCCAAGTGCAGTGGCTTATGCCTGTAATCCTAGCACTTTGGGAAGCTGAGGCGGGGAGATCACTTGAGGTCAGGAGTTCGAGACCAGCCTGGCCAACATGGTGAAACCCCATCTCTAGTAAAAATACAAAAAATTAGCCGGGCGTGGTGGCATACACCTGCAATCCCAGGTACTCAGGAGGTTAAGACAGGAGAATCGCTTGAACCTGGGAGGCTTGCAGTGAGCTGAGATTGCACCACTGCACTGCAGCCTGGGTGACAGAGTAAGACTCTGTCTCTAAATAAATAAATAAATAAATAAATAAATTTAAATAGCCACATGAGACAGGGCACAGTGGTTCATAGCCTGTAATCCCAGCACTTTAAAAGGCTAAGGCGAGAGGATTGCTTGAGGCCAAGAATGTGAGACCAACCTGGGCAACATAACAAGATTCCCATTTCTAAAAAATAATTTAAAAATTAGCTGGGTGTGGTAGTGCATGCCTGTAGTCCCAGCTACTTAGGAGGCTGAGGCAGGAGGATCACTTGAGCATGGGATGTTGAGAGAGCAGTGAGCTATGGCCACACCACTGCACTCCAGCCTGGGCAACAGAGCGAGACCCTGCCTCTAAAAAATGAATAAATAAATAAATAAATAGCCAGATGAGGCTAGTGGCTACCATACTGGACAGTGGAAGTCTACAACTCTAGACTTGCAGGAGAAATGGAAGGACCAATAAGTAGCGTGGCAGCCAGCATCCAGTGAGCCAGCTATGGGGCCCACTCTGACTCTCTCTAACCTTGCTGTGAACACTGGGTCTTCTGCCTTATACCCCAGTACCAGGAAACAGAGTCCTGTTTTGCTCCTCATGCTGGAGTATCTGCCTCAGTTCTCTGCCCCTGCTCCAGAGCTCCTGCCCTGCTCCCTACACCCTTCCCCGGAACGGGAATCCTGACCTTAGACCCCTTTGCAAGTTTGATGCCAGTGCTCCAGGTAACATCTGGATGCACCTGGCATCCGCCTCTGGCCCTCTCGGGCTGTCTGCCTCCTGCCTGTATGGGTTTCCACATTCTTTGCTGCCAGGACTTGCCTCTGTGGGAGCATGGATGGTTCAATCAGCATTGGAAGCAGGATCTTTATGGCGGGTAAAAAAAGCTGCACCTCAACCCTTGCCACCATCACTTATTACACTTGCAAAGAGATGTGAGGATCTGGTGGCAGCTCTGACTTCAAATAGCTCACACAGCCTTTAAAAGCTCCGAGTGATCTGCCTGCCTTCACCTGTCTCGAGAGCTTCAGCTACTCCCCAGCCTCCAAAAATCCCCAAATCTCTCGCCAAGTTGGACTGAGCTCCACTCCTCCATTTCCAGCAACCTGGACATCCCTACTAAATTTTCCACATGTGCCTCCAGCCCAGAAGCCTCAACACAGAACTCTCAGCTCCCTCAGAAGCACCCGTGCAATCTCCCAAACTGGCAAGCTGAGAGTCATCCCTCCTCCCTGTCCTCCTCCATCCCCAGCCAGCTGGTCCCCAAACCCATAGACACTGGGTCAGAAATACGACTTGGGCATCCTGCCTGACTGTCTCTGAGGCTTCCACCTACTCCCTGGGCTTATTGCAGCCCTCCACCAACAGACTTCCTTGCCTCCAGCCTCCACCTCTCCTGCCCTCCACTCTGCCCCAGGGTTGCCTTCCTGAGACCAATCTGTTTAAGGCCATCAAAGGATCCATTCAAACCCTGCAGCCCTCAGTGTCTGACCTGCAGGCTAACTGTGCAGTTCTTCTCCCACCAGCCTCCCAGCTGCCAGCCCTCCAGCCACTCTCCAAGGTGTGCCTGCTGCACCCTTCACACTCTGTGCCCGATGCTAGCGTGCCTCCCTTTCTGGCAAGCTCACTCATCCTTTGAGGCCCTCCAGGAAAGTTTCCCCAGCACAGCCACATCTCTTTCCCCCAGCAGCCACATCTCTTAAAGCCCTTGCACAATTTTTCATTTCTCCACGAGTGTGAGTGCCTCCTACTAGACCCTGAGTTCCTAAAGGGCAGGACTCCAGACAACAGGCTGATGATTAAGTGTGGGCTAGTAGTGGGGGTGCCCAGAGCTGTGGCTCCCATGGGACCCTAGAAACTAGACATTAAGTAATAAAAATGGCTTTGGATCGTTACAGTAGGAACCTACCCCGAAAGACGCCTAGCATCCTGTTTCTCCGCATCATCCTCAAAGAACCGTCTCCATGGATCTGACTCAGCAGTGGTCCCAAGCACAGGTCTGGGGCGGCTCCCGGGAGATGTGTGCCCGCTCACCCTCCCACCCGAGACCGTCCTCAGTTTAATCACGCTCTGCATGTATTCTAGGCCACGCTCATTTCCCGTGGTGGAAATTGGTTTTTGACAGTGTTCCTTTCCCATTTAATCTCTCCATGTTAATTACAGCCAATCCTCTTAGCTCAAGGATGGCTCTTCCTCTGTGTCAGACGAGTGGCTCAGCCAGCACACAAGCCCCGCCCCTTCAGGAAGCCCCGCCCCTCCACGGCCCACCGGGCAGGAAGCTTCCCACTGTGGCTGACTCTTCCCCGCACCTGCACTCCGGGAAGGATGTGCAGGGACGCAGCCCTCCAGATGGGCTTTGCAAACCAAGGGGACACCTAGTGATAAAAGGGATGAAAAGCAACCGTGACAGGCCCAGAATGTTCTTTTGAGTCTTTCCTTTTTCTTTATTTTTCAGGGTTTGTAAAATGTATTGTTTAGGATGAAGCACTACAGATCAGAGCCTCACCACGTGTTTTCGATCTGGTGTTTCTAGGGAAATTGGCTTTGATCGCCGTTTCAACTGCATTGGATCTATGAGGGCGTATTTAAAAACAAAACAAAAAAGCTTCTTTTCAGAAATCTCCATCATCATCCTTAAAACGTATTTTTAGACATCTTATAATTTGCAGGGCACGGTTAGTACTTGGCAAAATAGAGGCAACAAGAAGTTGGGGAAGGAATCTCAGCTCGTGTTCAGAAACTGCAGTTTCGTTCCGGCCCCATGGCATGTCTCTGTGGCTTTGGGAAAGTCAGCGACCTCTCTGAGCCTCAGTTTCCTTAGCTGTCACATGAGGCTATGGAACTACAGGATCTAACATTGTATAAATGGGTGATAAATAGTCTTGCAATTGATTATTATATAGACGTCTTGGGGGCTGGTAGAAATGAGAGGGGCTGGAGGTGGAAGAAAAACAGAATTTGTCCTTGGTAACCTTTCTGGTGCATGAGCACTAGTCATGTGGGGACCAGGCAATGGACACCCATTTCCATTTTGCAAGGCTACCTATGAATTATGCATGTCGTACACACAGGCGAAAGGGATGGATAATTACCAGTTTGACCTCTGAGAAGAGAGACACTGGGTGAAAGGAATGTTGTTTGCTAGAGAGGGTAGAACAGGGGATTTTCAGATCTGTTTAATAAAGGAACTTTACTAATCATCTAGTCTACACCCACCCACCTAATAGACCAATAAAGCAACACTCAGAGTGATTTAAGTGATTGGATCAAGAGCACACCATTAGTGGTAAAGTCAGAGGAGTCCAGTGCTAGGAAAAGCCATTCTAAATAACAAGAAACCCATGACTTTTACAACCAACTCATGCGATGCTAGACAGTCTGGTTTCCACATCAATGTTGACAAAAGTCATGTAAAGCAACGTAAAAATGTGACAAATGTTACCAACCATTGTCTGTGCATGCTTCAGTCATGCGCAGAGCCTTGGATATCCTTGAGAGAGCAGAAGAGAGACATGGTACCTAGGTCCCCAGGGAGAGGGAGAGGCGATTCTTGGGATGCTATTTGTTTCTTGGACACAGAGTCTAACCAAGGACCGAGGCCCGTGTCCTCTAGAATTTTGGACTAAGTCACAAAACTTTTTATTTTAAAATTTCTAATATTTGTATCCAACAAATAGAATGCCTATACCACTGAACTTTTCTCCCCAAGTTTTTGCATAATGAAAGAGGTCAATATTACCAGCCTCATCTCTTCACTCTCCTCCTCCCTCACCTTCCACTTGCTGGTAGCCTCCTTGTCCCTCCCTGAAGATGGCAACCACAGCGTCTCCGCACCTCAGCACCTACACGCAGGCTGCTCCTCTGCTCAGAATACTCCAGAATCTACCCCATCCACTTCTCGGTCATCTTCAAGTTTCTGCTCAAATATCATCTTCACTGGAGGCCTTCCCTGACCATCCTATCTAGGATACAACCCCACTCCTGGTTCCTTTTCCTTTGCATTTTTTTTTCCTTGACACTCATCACTTTCTAATATTTTCAGTTTTGTGTGTCTCCCCTCAAGTGTGTAACCTTCATGAAGATCAGGGCTTGGCTCTGTTTTGTTCCCTGTGATGCGCACAGGTCCCAGCATGGTGTCTGCCACATAGCGCTGGATGAGTATTTTTCTGAGTGCACACAAGCTTTTCTTCACTTTCTGGTTTTTGTTCCTGCTTGCCTCTGCCTTCTAATCTCTTTCCCAGACTTGCTCAAGTCTCACCCCCTAACTAGAAGTGGATTCATTAACTTCACAGCTAAAAGAGCGTCGTTTCCAGTGTCCTCACTTGAGAAAACCAGAAAGGCTAACGGCACAGACCCAGGACTTGAACTTGGATGTTATGTTGCCTCCCAGCCACGGCTCTCCCCACAGTCCCGGATTCCTCCAGCCTGGTGTGCACCTTCCTTCTTCCCCCAGGTCTGGCCCTGTCTACCTGTATGTGCCATGCCTTCTTACACCTCATCTGAGCAACGCTGAATCCTGATTCTGCCACAACTTAAGCATGTGGCCTTGGACAAGTGACTTAACTTCTCTCGGCCTTGGGCTTCTGCCTTCTCAAGGGAAGAGTAACATTTACCTCAGAAGATGTTCACAAGGCTCAATTAAAATGAAGGAAGCACAGCCCTTTCCTGGCCAAGGCTCAGTGCCTGGCTGTTCCTTTTCCTTTCTCTGGCTTGTGCGGAGATGGTCATTTGCTCAACAGAAATGTTAAGTTTCTCAAGGTCTCTCTGTTGTCCCCATCCCCAGGCCTAAGCTCCTAGAAGACAATGAAGAAATCCTTGGGGAATGAAAATGAGTTTTAAAGGGAGGATGGCAGGAAGAAGGGCCTCTATAAGGTGGGCGTCTCACTATCAGGGCTGGCTCATAGATTCTAGCTTGCAGGCCTGGCACCCCTTAAGATTAATGATGAAGATGAACAAGGCCTCCAAGAGGCCAGGTAAGGCAACATGAGACATTTTCCGCCTTTCTCAGGGGGCAGCTTGTTGGCAAAACATCTCAATTTCAAAAGTCACCCTCAAGGTAATGGAGCAGGAATCCTGATTTCCTTAGAGACTACCATGATGAGCATTTCTCAAAGTCCGCTCCTTCAGTATTTAAAAAGAAAAAAACAAGCGAGGGTGTTCTGTGATTTTTAAATGGTTTACAAAATACTAGGTTAAAGAGTTACCCAACTGCATTTATGCAGGACTTCTCAGAGACTTTGCCAAGTTTATGTGCATTATGACTCTCCAAGAGGGATGGAGGTATATGCACGCTGAAACAGTTTCCCAGTGTATTCGGTCAAGATACCCTTTCTTTACAAGGAGCAGCTGTTATGCTATACACCACATTCTATGGAAATCCAGCTCTAGACAAACTCAGATTGGGGCATAAAAGCTGAACCTGGAGAAATGAAGTGGCTTAGCCAAGGTTAAACAATGAATGGCAGAACCAGGGCCGCAATCCACTGCCTGGTGTGATTCCCAGTGCTCTCCCTTCTACATGGCACTGAGGTTGGTGAAGGCCTTCGAATCAGACCAGCTCTAGTGACAGAGTCTGGGGTTTTCACTGGAGAAAATAAACTGGCATGAAATGTAACCAGCGAGACGGCTTACTAGTGATAAGAAAGTGTGCATGTGAGTGTGTGTGCGTGTGAGTGTGCGTGTGTGTATGTGAGTGAGTGTGAGTGTGCATGTGAGTGTGTGTGCGTGTGTGTGTCCATGAGTGTGAGTGTGCATGTGTGTGATTGTGGATGTGAGTGAGTGTGCATGTGTGCATGTGAGTGTGAGCGTGAGTGTGCGTGTGATAGTGTGTGTGAGTGTGTGCATGTGTGTGGAGTGTGCACGTGTGTGAGTGTGCCCGTGAGTGTGTGCATGTGAGTGTGTGAGCGTGAGTGTGCGTGTGTGATAGTGTGAGTGTGCGTGTGTGCATTTGAGTGTGTGGAGTGTGCGCGTGTGTGTGCGCCCGTGAGTGTGTGCATGCCTGTGTGAGTGTGCATGTGAGTGTGCGTGCGTGTGTGCATGTGTTTGTGTTTTGCAGGAGTAGCAGCAACAGCACTGAAAGACCTATTCCCACTCAAGATGGTTGTATGGTCCCTGCAAGCTCTGGTGAAGGAGGATCTCCCCCAGCCCTCCCCTGGCTTTACCTGTTTCCAGGAATGGTGGGTGATAAACTGAGCTTTCATCAATGGTGAGTGCACACCCTGGCCCAGTGTGGAAGGCTGAGTACAGCCCCTAAAGATATGCATGTCCTCATCCCCAGAACCTGTACATGTCACCTTATATGGCAAAAGAGACTTTGCAGATGTGATGAAGTTGAGGGTTTTGAGATGCAGAGATGATCCTGATTATCCAGGTGGGCCCAGTGTCATCACAAAAGTCCTTGTGGGGAGGTGGGGGAGATCTGATCACAGAACAGGAGTAGGGACTGTGATGATGGTAGCAGAGACTGGAGGGACAGTTTGAAGGCAGAAGAAGGGGCCACAAGTGCAGGAATCAGGGTGACTGCTAGAAGCTGAAAGGGCAAAGCGATTCTGCCCTGGAGGCTTCAGAGGAGGCCAGTCCTGCCAACACTTCTACTTTAGCTCCATGAAACCGATTTTGGACTTCTGAATAAATTTGTGTCATTTGAAGCTACCAAGTTTGTGTAATTTGCTACAGAAGCAATAGAAAATGAATACATGCAGTATGATGAGAACATCCCAGTCTGAGAAGGTTGTGCCGCCCAGATGAGTGCTGGTGACAGGGAGCCCGGGGTGGTGTGACAGGCTCATGTATGCAGCTGGGTCACCCCACATTCTGGGAACCACCCAGAGGTCTGCTCCGAGCATTGTCCTCGGTCACAGCTTCATATGGAGAGAGTGGGGCCACATCAGTCTCCCACTCAGAGGTAAGGACATCTGTGTCTCCTGCAACGTCATCAGTTTGTCCCTGTGGCAAGCAGCAGGGAGTGACTGATTTGTGACACCACGCCTTACCTGTGTGACTTTCAATGATTGTTTTCCTAGGCAGCATTGCAGCTGAGCCGTCGGGCAAATGAGAGCCAAGCAAGTTGGAGCTGCCCGGGAACTGGATGTACTTGCTTAGAAAACATTTCAACATTTCCAAGGGTATAGTTTCTCCCACATACTCTGGAACGCTTGGAAACCACTTTAATTAGCATTGTTGGCCTGTCTGGCTGCCTCGGGTCTTTGGTTTGCTGAGGGCTGCATGGAGGCTACGCCCTCCTCTCCAGCACCTGCGTTGGGAAGTCACAGGAGACCGGAGCTGCGCACGACATCACAGAGCCGAGTTCTGACCCAACCTGAATCAAATGTCACCCATACCCTGTCTTCAACAAACAAAAGAGCAACGAAGCCAGAGACACCATCTTCAGATGCCTTGGCCTGTAAGGAATTCATTCTGACTTGAGATGTGCTTTAACACTTTCACATGTAATTGTGTCCGGAATTGGTGGGTTCTTGGTCTCACTGACTTCAAGAATGAAGCCGCGGACCCTCGCGGTGAGTGTTACAGCTCTTAAGGTGGCACGTCTGGAGTTTGTTCCTTCTGATGTTCAGATATGTTTGGAGTTTCTTCCTTCTGGTGAGTTCGTGGTCTCGCTCGCTCAGGAGTGCAGCTGCAGACCTTCGCGGTGAGTGTTACAGCTTTTAAGACAGAGCGCCTGGAGTTGTTCGTTCCTCCCGGTGGGCTCGTGGTCTCGCTGGCTTCAGGAGTGAAGCTGCAGACCTTCGGGGTGAATGTTACAGCTCATAAAAGCACTGTGGACCCAAAGAGTGAGCAGTAGCAAAATTTATTGCAAAGAGGGAAAGAACAAAGCTTCCACAGTGTGGAAGCGGACCCCAGCGGGTTGCCAATGCTCGCTCGGGCAGCCCGCTTTTATTCTCTTATCTGGCCCCACCCACGTCCTGCTGATTGGTAAAGCCGAGTGGTCTGTTTTGTCAGGGCACTGATTGGTGCGTTTACAATCCCTGAGCTAGACACAAAGGTTCTCCACGTCCCCATCAGATTAGTTAGATACAGAGTGTCGATTGGTGCACTCACAAACCTTGAGCTAAACACAGGGTGCTGATTGGTGTGTTTACAAACCTTGAGCTAGATACAGAGTGCTGATTGGTGTATTTACAATCCCTGAGCTAGACATAAAGGTTCTCCAGGTCCCCACCAGAGCAGCTAGATACAGAGTGTCGATTGGTGCATTCACAAACCCTGAGCTAGACACAGGGGGCTGATTGGTGTGTTTACAAACCTTGAGCTAGATACAGAGTGCTGATTGGTGTATTTACAATCCCTGAGCTAGACATAAAGGCTCTCCAAGGCCCCACCAGACTCAGGAGCCCAGCTGGCTTCACCTAGTGGATCCTGCACCAGGGCTGCAGGTGGAGCTGCCTGCCAGTCCCGTGCTGTGCGCTCGCATTCCTCAGCCCTTGGGTGGTCCATGGGACTGGGCACCGTGGAGCAGGGGGTGGTGCTCGTCGGGGAGGCTCGGGCAGCACAGGAGCCCATGGAGGGGGTGGGAGGCTCAGGCATGGTGGGCTGCAGGTCCCGAGCCCTGCCCCGCGGGAAGGCAGCTAAGGCCCAGCGAGAAATTGAGCGCAGCGCCGGTGGGCCGGCACTGCTGGGGGAGCCAGTACACCCTCCGCAGCCCTTGGCCCGGGTGCTAAGTCCCTTATTGCCCGGGGCCAGCAGGGCCGGCCGGCTGCTCCGAGTGCGGGGCCCGCCAAGCCCACGCCCACCCGGAACTCCAGCTGGCCCGCAAGCGCCGCACGCAGCCCCGGTTCCCGCTCGCGCCTCTCCCTCCACACCTCCCTGCAAGCTGAGGGAGCCGGCTCCGGCCTAGGCCAGCCCCGAAAGGGGCTCCCACGGTGCAGTGGTGGGCTGAAGGGCTCCTCAAGTGCCGCCAAAGTGGGAGCCCAGGCAGAGGAGGCGCCGAGAGCGAGCGAGGGCTGTGAGGACTGCCAGCACGCTGTCACCTCTCAAAATCAGTACCTGCGCCTCAGATTTGACAGTGGAGTGTTACGGGTTAGATTATGCAGTGTCAGGGCAGGCTATATGGAAGTGATAATGATGTCATAAATGACAAGTTGCATTTCTTTCTTCCAATGACATACTTGCAACTTAATCAATTGCCTTTTTATTTCCCCCAATCCACAGATTTGTTAAACTATTCTATCAGATGAATATTTTGCTTATGTTTTATGCAAAAGAGGACTCACAGAATCTGAAATGTGAAACACAGGAAACTGACGTTCAATGGGCAGGCTACACAGAGGCTGGTGCAAAGCCATCACCTCTAAATTAGAACTAAATTACTAAATTATAACTAAAACTATAAAATAGACTCAGGCTGTTGAAACCATTGAGCACACGGCATTGTTAAAGTCATCAACTGCTATATTTATTTATTAAGTGTTTTGGGTTTTGTTTTTCTTTTTGAGACAGGGTCTCACTCTGGCACAATCTTGGCTCACAGCAACCTCTGCCTCCCAGGTTCAAGTGACTCTCCCACCTCAGCCTCCTGAGTAGCTGGTACCACAGGCACACATCACCTGTGTGCCTGGCTAATTTTTGTATTTTTCCGTAGAGACAGGTTTCACCATGTTGGCCAGGCTGGTATCCAACTCCTGACCTCAAGTGATCTTGCCCACCTCAGCCTCCCAAAGTGCTGGGGTTACAGGTGTAAGCCACCACACCCAGACTATTAAGTGTTTTTATAAACGCTTAGATTTTAAGAAGTGCTCACATTTTGAACTCTAACAGAAAGTTTAGGGATAGACAGGCTTGGCGACAGTTTGGAGAAAGATTCAATGTGAACAGATAAAACCTTTCGAGGTGGCGATGACTGAAGGTATTACTACAAAAGACTGTAGGCTGAGTGCCTCAAATGTAATATGCCTATACCATAATGACAAAAATGTGAAGAATAAAAGATAGTAAAATAGTGTTTTAAAAGTTAAAATAAGGATAGAGTAAGAAACAAACTAGGAAGTGACAGGAATGATTCTAACATGTACTAATATTTGGACTACTAATGGCTAGAAATCACCAGCAAAGGTTGATGGAGTATTTGAGAAGCTGGAAAAAGAATCTTATAACCACTATCCAAAGAAAAGTTTGTCAAGCAAACATTGATATTCTAACAGAAAAAGTTTTCATATAAAATCCTGAAATGGGCTTTCTGATGGTAAAATATGCATTATTGGATTCTAAATATATTCATTCATAGAGGACTATATTACGCTCAACTGTTAGCCTTCAAGAAATCGAACCTTACTTAAATACTACTAGATAACACCAACAAAACTGAAAACCAATTAACTCTTTCTAGAGCTCTGTTTGCTATTAAAGCGATTCAACATGAATGATAAATTTAGTAAGTCAGCAAATGCGGTAAATTCAATGAATTTATCATCAGGCAAATTTTATTTCTGCAAAATTAAATCTTGGCAAATCGGTTCTTATTAAACTGACCTAACATCAGCCAACATCCGCCACACCCTTTCACAAATGAAAGATACCTAATTATAGGGTAGTGTCGTTGGCAAAAGACAAATAAGTATATGTATGAATTGACCACAATTTATAAACAATTTGTCCCATTTCAGCACGGAGCCATCCTGCATTAGTTTTCACTAGTGCTTCCTTAGTGAGTAGCTCCCATTCACGCTGAAGTATGGTTCATCAGCATCATTCCGGTTCCTGGTATAAAGAAGGAAGATGTAAATCTGAATTTACTCCATGTTGCTGAGTAAGGTGGCTCACACCTGCAGTCCCAGCTATTTAGGAGGCCAAGGCAGGAGGATTGCTTGAACCCAGGAGTTCAAATCCAGCCTGGGCAACATAGTGAGATCCTATCTCAAAATACATAATAATAAATTAATTTACTCCATGCTTGGTGGTTTGCCAAAGAACAGAGGGCAATGGAGTGGAGGGAGCTGGTAAGAGAGTGTTGGAATTGCTGTTCTGTGGGGTCTGGGCTAGAAAGGACAAAAGTGAACATAGGAAGTGGTTCATCAGACCTGGAGGATGTGGGGGAGATGGGATGTGAAGTGGTGCTTTCTTCACAGCATTTGCCTTGGTTGTAACTAAGCCTTTAGTTAAGTCATCATTGGATCGCTGTGCTCTGCCCCAGGTGCAGGTCTTTGTGAGAAGGGACCATGCCTGTGTGGTTCATCGCTGTATCGCAGTCCCTTGCACAGTCCCTCCTACGCACCGCGTGCTCATTAATTTTTTTGTTGAATATTTAATGAGAGAGCTGGAAGGTCTGGGAGAGACTGGATTATGGCAGAGAGGCATATGGACTCCCACAGGTGGAGTACTTCCGAGGGATAATAGATCCAAGCCATGGAGGGAAAGAGGCGAGATGCAGCAAGGTGACCTCAACAGAGCCATGTCGAGCTGGGGAGAGGAAGCACAGGCAGAAAGGAGAGAGGGAACAGCAGTCAAGGGGCTGGAGACCGTGGGGATGAGAGGCCAAAATTAACTGGCCTCAGGTTGCTAGCTAGAAATTTATCAAAAAAGTATTAGTTTGGTGCAAAAGTAATTGTGTTTTCTTAAATTATTATTATACTTCAAGTTCTAGGATACATATGCAGAAGGTGCAGGTTTGTTACATAGGTACACACGTGCCATGGTGGTTTGCTGCACCCATCAACCAGTCATCTACATTAGGTATTTATCCTAATGCTCTCCCTCCCCGAGCCTCCCACCTCTTGACAGGCCCTGATGTGTGATGTTCCCCTCCCTGTGTCCATGTGTTCTTATTGTTCAACTCCCACTTATGAGTGAGAATATGCAGTGTTTGGTTTTCTCTTCCTGTGTTAGTTTGCTGAGAATGATGGTTTCCAGCTTCATCCATGTCCCTGCAGAGGACATGAACTCATCCTTTTTTATGGCTGCATAGTATTCCATGGTGTATATGTGCCACATTTTCTTTATCCAGTGTCTCATTGATGGGCATTTGGGTTGGTTCCAAGTTTTTGCTATTGTGAGCAGTGCTGCAATAAACATATGTATGCATGTGTCTTTATAGTAGAATGATTTCTAATCCCCAATGGCAAAAACCACAATTACTTTTGTACCAACCTAATACTTTAGTGCTGAAATTGAGGTACGCCATGGCTTGCAGGAGGCTGTACTTGCTACTTATATCTGGTTCTGGTAAGTAGAAGCAAGAACTAAGAGAGGTCATCCAGGCCAAAATAATAAGCAGAAAGAAAAATATTCTGCCCGTGGGCACATCTCAATGTTAGGCAGAAATTAACTGAAAATCAGTTACGGTGCAACTGCTTCATTTTATCTTTTCAGAATTCCTTTTTCAAAATACTTTTCCTCCTGCATGAGTATTCTGAGTCGGGTCTGCCTTTGCTATTAACATCTGTATAATCAAGTTTATGGTCTAACTGGGCAATCATTGCAAAGATTTCTGGGTAAAAAGCCATGCATTCTAGCATTATTTTAATAAGCCTCTGATCCAGTTAATTCTAGTCATCTAGTGATGTATTTTGTACTAAAGAACCAGCTTTTAGATTTGGCACTACCTTTTTCCATTTTCTGATTCAGTATCATCTGCTTTTATCTGTGTTTAATGTGTCCCCTCTTCTCTTGGTTTATCTTGTTGCACTTTTTTCTTTTCTTAATTTTTCGAGTTGGATACTAATTCACTTTTTTTCCATTATTCCTTTTTGGATTGATTTAAATACTTAAGACTAAAATCTCCCATGACCTCTGCTTTATTTTTTA
The DNA here is from genome assembly GCF_028858775.2 of Pan troglodytes. Lineage (NCBI taxonomy): Eukaryota > Metazoa > Chordata > Mammalia > Primates > Hominidae > Pan > Pan troglodytes. The sequence continues at coordinate 186,637,896 of NC_072401.2, forward strand.
TAGGTTTCATAACTGCTGTTTTCTAGAAATTTTACAATTTTTGATATCTACATCTTCTTTATATCAAGAGTATTTGGGCTGGGTGTGGTGGCTCACGCCTGTAATCCCAGCACTTTGGGAGGCCGAGGTGGGTGGATCACTGGAGGTCAGGAGTTCGAGACCAGCCTGGCCAACATGGCAAAACCCCCTCTCTACCAAAACCACAAAAAAATTAGCCAGGCGTGATAGCACACCTGTAATCCCAGCTACTAGGGAGGCTGAGACAGGAGAATCGCTTGAACCTGGGAGGTGGAGGTCGCAGTGAGCCAAGATCCCACCACTTCACTCCAGCCCCAGCATGGGTAACAGAGTGAGACTCCATCTAAAAAAAGAGAGTATTTGATAAAAATGGTTTTAAATTTTTTTAAATTGAAAATTCCAAACATAAACAAAAGTAGAGAAATAGGATATAGGATTTCCATATACCCATTACACAGCTCAACGATTATCAATATATGACAAATTTTGGTTCATCTTACTGCAAATCCCAGATATCTTATCATCTTATTATAAACATTTAAATATGAAAATAAAGATTTTTGAATTTCCTAGTGGAAGGGAGGTTTTTTTCTGGCGTTATTGTTAATGTCTGATGTTATTACATGATCATCAGAAGATATTTCCTGTACTATTTATACTCTTGGAATATCTGTCATTCACAAATGTAGCCTGGACATTTAAAAAGAAGTTCATTATCTGTTTCCAGTGTACAGTTTATTTAATATATATCAGTTAGATTTACCTTACTCAATGTTACAAACTAGAAGTAGTCTACTAATGTAGTTTCTACCTTCTCCCTTTATCTCTTGTAATTTCTACTTTGTTAACCAAGTTGCTATGTTATTGGTGCATAAACACCCATTACAATTATATATTCTTAATAATTACACCTATTTGCATTATGAAGTGCACTTATTTAATGTTTTTTTTTTTGGCCTGAATTCCATCTTGTCTGATACTAACATTGAGACCTCTACTTTCTTTTTATTTGTATTTGCTTGTTATACTGTAGCTTGTATTTTGTCTCTAATTTTGATCATATCATTCTTCTGAACACTTTTATATATAAGCAATCGTATCAGTCAGGCTTTTTGGTTGCAAGCAACAGAATCCACTTTAGTGATTCTGTTAGAAATTTATTTAGAAAATAAGTTTACTAAAGGGTATTTGATAGCTCACAGTATCACAGTATTTCAAGGAGAGCCAAAGAATTTGTCCAGGGGGCTATGAAGCCAGGACAATATCCATTCACCCCATAGGACTTCTCTCAGGCATGGCCCATCACACCTGGGCACTGACCCTGCAGTTCACACCCCTAACACTGAGCAATGGAGGACTAGATGAGAACCTCTGCCACTGCTATTCTGAAAGCTGGATTTCTCTCCACCACAACACACCACTCCTTCCAGGAAGAGACTCCACACAGCTCTCCTTTCTTATACTGTCTTCTTCCAAATAAAAGTCTGACTGACAGAACCCAGGTCAATTCCTCTGCTCTAGCTTCTAGGGAGGCTGGACATTGAATTGTAGCTACTACCTTCAAGAGGAGAATTCATAATACGGGGATTTCTCCAAGACATAGAAGACCATGTTTGTCACGAATATGATAAATACCTCTACATTAGTGTTACTGTAGTTTCAGATATAGATACTTAGCTCCTAACTAAAAATAGTTCAAGAACCTATAACCAGATATTCCCCTGATATAATTTTGTAGGCAGTTGGGGTTTTTTAAAATAATGTATTTGGATGCATGCAGGAGGTTGTCTAAAAATGTCCCTACCTTTACCAGAAAATAATCTGTGATCACAAGCTTTGCCTTTCTTGCTTCTTTTAGGGTCATGTCCTGAGCTCTCTTTTTAAAAATATTTTAATTTTTATGTTTTAGAAACAGGTCTTGCTATGTTGCCTGCCTGGTCTTGAGCTGCTGGCCTCAAGCAATACTCCGCCTTGTTCTCCCCAAGTGCTGGGGTTACAGGTGTGAGCCAGAGTGCCTGGCCCTATCGCCTAAACTCTTATTCTAAGCTTACAACTTCTTACCCAGGATACTAGAATCTTTTCCGATGGCTCCCACCTTTCTTCTCCTTTCTCCAAGCCATCCTACTGAACTCTCTGGCATTATGTTTTGTTTTTAGACAGAGTCTCACTCTGTCACCCAGCCTGGAGTGCAGTGGCACGATCTCGGCTCACTGAAACCTCCACCTTCGGGGTTCAAACAATTCTCGTGCCTCAGCCTACTGAGTAGCTGGGATTATAGTCATGCACCACAGCACCTGGCTAATTATTGTATTTTTATTAGAGTCAGGGTTTCATCATGTTGGCCAGGCTGGTCTCAAACTCCTGACCTCAGGTGATCCACCCACCTTGGCCTCCCAAAGTGCTGGGATGACAGGTGTGAGCCACTGGACCCAGTCCTCTGGCATTATGTTTTTGCAGTCTGGGGTCAGAGTCCATGCTTTATGTAATCTTCTAGCTCTTCTTGATTTTGCAAATGCATGCTGTGTGGCCATGTGATGCTGGGCAATGTTGGGTCAGGGAATGCAAATATGAGTAAGGCAAAGCCCAATATCAAGAGGCTCTCAATCTCGTGGAGAAGACAGACAACCAAATAGGAAAATACAACCTAATTTAAAGCGCTACAATTGTGGTACATAGAAAGGGTAGAAAGAGGCTGGGCACGGTGGCTCATGCCTGTCATCCCAGCACATTGGGAGGCTGAGGCCGGCGGATCACCTGAGATCGGGAGTTCGAGACCAGCCTGACCAACATGGAGAAACCCCATCTCTACTAAAAATACAAAATTAGCCGGGCATGGTGTGGCGCATGCCTGCAATCCCAGCTACTCGGGAGGCTGAGGCGGGAGAATCACTTGAACCCGGGAGGCAGAGGTTGCGGTGAGCCGAGATTGCGCCATCGCACTCCAGTCTGGGCAACAAGAGTGAAACACCATCTCAAAAAAAAATACCTAAGCCAGCCTGTTGGGCAGAGGTGATCTAAGGGGACTCCTGGAAGAGGGCGCCTCTGAATAGGGTGTTGAAGGATGAATTAGATTTACCCAGGAAAGAAGGGCATTGTAAGCATGAGAAATTGCCTGTGCGGAGGCAGATAGGAACAGGGCGTTGAGTGCTTGGAGGGAAAACTATGAGTACTTTAACACTGCAGGCCGCCTGAAATAACACAGCAGGAGAGGACTGGTATCTCAGGGCAAGGCACGACACGAGAGGAGTCGGGATACTTTTCTTAAAGTCAATGGAAGCAACTGAAGGCTATTAAGCATTTTAGACAAATCACCCTAACACCAGTACGTAGAAGCTTTCTGGTGATGGGCAAAAAATAAGGCGACTCTTGCAGAAAACCATGAGAAATTGTGGGGTGTCAGTGTGGTGTCTGCGGGGGTCGGACTGAAGGGGTGTCAGGAAGGAATCAACAGAACTTAATGTCTATGGATTGTGGTCAGAGCAGAGCGGAAGTCAAGAACAACTCAAGCATTTCTGTCTGGAGTGTTTTGGTGAAGGAATTCTAAATCGAGGCTGTTGGAGAGGGAGTGCTGTTTAGGACGTCCCAAATTTGAGACATCCAGGTGGAATGGCCTGGCAGGAATCTGGATTTAGGAGACACAGGTGGAGGCTGAGGCTGTGGGGTGCTGCTTTTCAACCCTGGCTGCACACTGGAAACACGTGAAGCTCTGACAGCCTCTCATTCTGGGCCCCACCCCAGAGCGTCTAATGTCACAGGCCTGGGCCTAGAGGAAAGCTCCCCAGGGGACTGGAGTGGGCAGCCTGGGTTGAGACCCACTGGCATAAAGAGAGGGGTTTCAAGCCTGCGGGATGCCCCTCCCCACTCTAGGATTTACCAGCCAAGTGACCCTGGGGAGGTCATTAGCCTTACTGTCTTAGTTTCCTGCACTAAAAAATTAAGATTGTACCTCTTCAAAGAATTATGAATATTACGTAAGATAACGTGTGTGAAGTGCCTAAGCCCATTCCTGGCACATACTGCAAACCAGATATGTGTCGGGATTCACTCCCAGAGCAAGTCTGAGGAAGGACATACTCTCGGCCTGCAGTCCCAAAATGGAACCAGACTTTCTGTTTAACAGAAAGGGAAATAAGGAATCTCCCAAACCTGTCATCCACAGGACACCTCTCTGTGTGCATACCATCCGGCTGGCTCCGACCTTCACAGAGCAGCCTTTAGAATGTAGCACAGGACACGGAAGTGTCGCAATGCCTCAGCCCTGACAGCAATGCTCCAACAGCCGTGGCTCGCACTGAGACGCAATGCTGGGATGCAACGGAGCCGTTCACTCGTGTAGCCCCTAAACCATGATTTAGAAAGCACCGTGTGTGCAAGGAAGGGCATCTATCAGTCGTTCCTTCATCCTTTCAACCAACATTGTTCAGTCCTCGCTCTCTGCCAGCCACCACACTAGGTTCTGAGGGGGACATAATAGGCAGGAAAGAAATGGTCTGTGCCTCCGATGGGGACAGACCCGTGTCCTCAACACCTGTCTAATCCATTCCCTTTTCAGCATCAAAGCAGCCCCCACTATTTCCACGTCCATCATTTCCCTCACGGGTTTTGGCAAGAGCCTCCTAATTCTTTCACCTGTCACCAGTAGCAAGCTCTTCCAATCCATTCTGGCATCAGATACAGATTACTTATCACGTAATCCCTCAAATAAATGTTAACTGTGACTATGTGTGACACAGAGGTACCTGATGCTATGGGACCATATCTTAGGGGGCTTCGATCAAATAGAGTGGCCAGAAAGGCTTCTCCGAGGAAGTGACAGAAAACTGAGAAGTCAGTGCAGACACAAGTGGAGACGGGTTGGGGAGACTCCTCAGGCCTCACAAGCCTCACCTGTCAGCTATTCCACGCCGCCAGGCCCTTCTTTGCACAGTTCCCTCCACTTGACGTACCTACAGCAAAAGCAAGTGGTGCTTAGAGCAGGTGCCCCTCCTCAGCCAAGGCTCCCTTCAGCACCGTCCCTCTCGAGGTCACTTCTGACCACACCTGCTCCCCAGTCATCGCTCCCCCGTGTCTCCGCCGGGTCTGTCACCAAACCTCTCACCCAGTGCAAGACCCCGAGGTGGCTGAGTCTCTCCCACTGGACGGCATGCTCCTCACAGGTGGGTCTGCTTACCCCTCTATCCAGTAGCGAATGCAACGCCAGACAGAGGTTTATCTTCAGGGATGGACTTACACGATTGTGGAGGCTTGGCGAGCCCCAAATCTGCAGGGTAGGTGGGCAGGCCGGAGACCTAGGGCACGGCTGCTGTTGCAGCTTGAGTCCTAAGGAAGTGAGTGTGGAGGCAGAATACCCCTCCTCAGGGAACCTCAGTCTTTTTCTCTTCAAGCCCTCAACTGATTGGACAAGGCCCACCCACATTCAGAGGATAACTTACGTAAAGTCTACTGATGTAAATGTTAATCTCATCTTAAAATACCTTCGCAGCAACACCGGTGCTGGTGTTCTAGCAAACATCTGCGTGCCGTGGTGCAGCCAGGTTCACACAAAAAATTAAGCATCACCCCAAGTAAAAACAGCCCTTGGTGATGGTGTGTGAAGTCTTGAGACCTGCTTATGATGTGTTTATCTTCTCCATTCTCTTCCTTTTCCTCCCTCCTTTGTCTGCTTCTCTTTCATGCCTCTCCCTTTTCTTCCCATTTTCCCCCTTTCTTTCCTCCTGTGTGTGTCTCCCTCCCTGTGGTTTCTTCCAGGTGTGCCGGGGGTCCCGTCAGCTGCAGGACACGGGAGGGGTGGAGTGAAGCAGAAAGGCCCCGCCGTGACCACACTCATCCCAGAAGAGCCTCTCTGTTGGCATGAAAGGAAATCACAGGGAAAGGGACTTTTCAAGGTCAGACTGCACCAGTGGAAAGTCAGCACCAGCCCCCAGGGCTCGAGGCAGCCTGTGCCCTTTCCACTAACTGTGCCAACTCTCACCAGGGGAAGGCTGACCAGGAACAAAGGCCCTCAGAGGAGAGCAGACCTCCTGCAGCCTGCACTTCCGAGAGATCCTGCTCCACGGAGCCCGGCTCTACTCCTGCAGGCAGAACCTGCCAGCCCGCTGATGCTGGGGGCTGAAGGATCCCGGCGACACCAAGCGTCAGGTCAGGCGTCAGAATCCAGTGTTTGCTCCTCGAGAACAGCGTGCCACCTGCTCTCAAGTGTGTGAGGGGCTGCAGTGCCGAGCTCCACTTCACAAGACTCACTCCTGCCCCACCACCTCCTGAGCAGACGCAGTCAAGCCCAACCTACCTTTCAACAAACATTTATTAGCACTCCCTCCATGCCAGGCACTGTGCCAGGTGCGAGGGTACCATGACCAAGCCAAGGCCCCAGGCTCAGAGCACTCACACGCCAGTGGAGGGGGCAGCCCTGTGTGGCCCAGCAGGGCACACCCCCCCTCCAGCCTAGGCTCCCACCCAGGCCTGGTCTGGGTAGCCCGGCGGACGTACTGACTCCCTGTTCACCGATACCGTCATCCAACCTTCCTATTTATACATTAAAACACTGCAGCCAGAGAGGCGAGGTGTCCCGCCAAGAAACGGCCAAATCCAGTTTCCTCCCAAGCCAGCCTCTCCTTACAAGCGGCTGAACCGCTTCAACCACTAGAGGGCACCAGCCAACCCTCGATGGATCCAAATGTGCCCACGTCGTGAGGGAGCCTCAGCACCGGGTCGCGGCTCCCAGCTCCACGGTCATAGAACACGAATAGCTTTTGTCTTTTCTCAAAATGAGCCCTGCAGTTGAGGCAAGCTTTACATTGGCTGCACAGACTTTACTCTTTTTAAACATTTTTTGGGAGTCCATAGCAGATGTATATATTTATGGGGTATGAGATGTTTTGATATAAGCATATAACTCATAATAATCACGTCAGGGTAAATGGGGTATCCACCCCCTCAAGCATCTATTCTTTCTTCGTGTGACAAACAGTCTAATTATACTCTTTCAGTTATTTTTAAGTGTACAATAAATTATCATTGACTATAGTCACCCTGTCATGCTGTCAAATACTGCATCTTATTCATTCTAACTATACTTTCGTACCTATCAACCCTCCCCACCTCCCAACCCCTCATCCCACTGCCCTTCCCAGCCTCTGGTAACCATCTATCTACTCTCTATGTCCACGAGATCTTTTTTTTTTTTTTTTTTTTTTTGAGACAGAGTCTCCCTCTGTCACCCAGGCTGGAGTGCAGTGGCCCGATCTTGGCTCACTGCAACCTCCGCCTCCCAGGTTCAAGCAGTTCTCCTGCGTCAGCCTCCTGAGTAGCTGGGATTACAGGCACCCTCCACCACGCATGGCTAATTTTTGTATTTTTAGTAGAGACGGGGTTTCACCATGTTGGGCAGGCTGGTCTCAACCTGCTAAGTTCAGGTGATCCGCCTGCCTCGGTCTCCCAAAGTGCTGGGATTACAGGCATGAGCCACCGCGCCCATCCAATTGTTTTGATTTTTAGATCCCACAGAACATGCAAAGTTTGTCTTTCTGGGCCTGGCTTATTTCACTTAACATAATGACATCCAGTTCCATCCATGTTGTTTCAGATGACAGGATCTCATTCTTTTTTATGGCTGAATATTGCTCTATTGTGTATAAGAACCACATTTTCTTTCCTTTTTTTTTTTTTTTTGGACAGTCTCCCTCTGTTGCCCAGGCTGGAGTACAGTGGTGTGAACTCAGCTCACTGCAACCTCCACCTCCCAGGTTCAAGAGATTCTTGTGCCTCAGCCTCCCAAGTAGCTGGGATTACAGGCATGCACCACCAAGCCCAGCTAATTTTTGTATTTTTAGTAGAGATGGGGTTTCACCATGTTGACCAGGCTGGTCTCAAACTCCTGACCTCAGGTGATCCGCCCATCTCGGCCGCCCAAAGTGCTGGGATTACAGGTGTGAGCCACCACGCTCAGCCCAAGAACCATATTTTCTTTATCCATTCATGAACAGACTTTACACTTGAGCCAGTAAGTTAAGGGGTGAGGAAGTCAAGCTATCCTAATGCAGAGAAAAGAGACAAAAGATTGCCTTATTAATAAATTACCAGAAAAATGATATAAAAGATTTTTTAAAACCTTTGCTCATTATCCTAACTGCCAATGTCTAATGTCAATACACAACCACACATAACCTCACATTATTGACAAGCTGCTGTATAGCAATGGTATCAAATAAATGCAGGACCGTGGACCAGTGCATCCCAGTGTGCATCAGAATCACCTGAGGGGTTTTTCTTTCTTTTTTTTTTTTTAAGAAATAGATTCACATCTACAGAGATTCTTTTTAAGTCTTAGGTCTGTGATGGGCTCTAGAAATGTGTGTTGTCAAAAGTCTTCTGGTGTGTAAAAGGGTATCAGAAATGGGGAGAGCAGACTGAATTTGAATATTTGATGACTTTTTGGTGATTTGTACCTTTGGGCATGATAAGAAGGACAATAAATCTCCAAGGTCCCCAGGCATACTGAGACCATGCTCCCCTGCTTTACTACCCAGCAGCTACACTCGGTCTTTGGAAGGTGAGTGCAAGTCTCTTGGCTGAGAAGTCCTTCCTATGACTTCTAATCTCAGTGGGATTGAAGCGACAGCAAGGCCCAGCACACTGCTGGAAGTGACACTGGTTTTGGAGTCAGATCAGCCTCAACCGGTATCCTGCTCTACCACCTAACAGTTATGTGCCCTTGAGTCAAGTGTCCTTGAGTTCCCCAAGCCTCAGTTTTCTTATGTAAAATAAATGAATTGCCCATCCCACCATTGGGAGGACTAAATGAGTGAGGAGCAGCTTAGTGCCCAGAGCAGTAAGAGCTGCGATCTGCACCTGACCATTGTCATGATTAACCTATGAGAAAGAAGAGCAGGATGGCACCACCACTGCCCCCTGCAGGGCGCCAGTACCCTCGGCTGTCTCAGATCTATTACAACATATTCCACATTCAGCTCCAGCTGGCGGATGACCAGACAGAGTCTTGCTCTCTTGCCCAGGCTGGAGTGCAGTGGCCTAATCTTGGCTCACTGCAACCTCTGCCTGCCGGGTTCAAACAATTCTCCTGCCTCAGCCTCCCAAGTAGCTGGGACTACAGGCGCATGCCACCACGCCCGGCTAATTTTGTATTTTTAGTAGAGATGGGATTTCACCATGTTGGCCAGGCTGGTCTCAAACTCTTGACCTCAAGTGATCTGCCTGCCTCGGCCTCCCAAAGTTCTGGGATTAAGGTGTGAGCCACTGTTCTCGGCCAAAAGCATAGACTTTAATGATGACCTCCATGTTCAATCCAATGGGTCTTTAGGATCCTATAAACCTTTTCTGTACCTCTCTTTTCAGATGCTACTGACCATCTCCTCCTTCTTGAAGCCACCTGCACCTTTGCTTCTAGGTATCGTAGCAGCCTTCTGAGCTCTCCTTCTCTTTCCTTCCCTTTCCTTCCCATCCGTCTTCCTGGTGGATGTCCTTCACCTACTCTCCTTGTCCATCAGGGTTCCCCAGGATTCTATCCTGGGCACCCTGACCTTCTCCTTTGAGCTCTTGCTTTTTGTTTTTGTTTTTATTGTTGTAGTTGTTATTGCTGTTGTTGTTTTGAGACAGGTTTCCACTCTGTTGCCCAGGCTGGAGTGCAGTGGTGCAGTCACAGCTCACTGCAGCCTTGACCTTCCAGGCTCAAGCGATTCTTGCAATTCAGCCTTCAAGTGGCGGGACCACAGATGCACACTACCATGGCCAGTTAATTCTAAACTTTTTTGTAAAGATGGGATCTTGCTATGTTGCCCACACTTGTCTCGAATGCCTGGGCTCAAGCGATCCTCCTGCCTTGGCCTCCCAAAGTGCTGGGATTACAGGCGTGAGCCACCACACCCGGCTCCTTTGAGCTCTTTTTAAGTGATTTCATCCACTATCATGCTCTGCCAGTCCTGCAGCTGACACTGTTATCCCTGACCTTCAGTTTTACATCTCAGCTGTCTTCCAGGCATCCATTAATGGGGTGTCCTTTTGAACTTTAGAATCAATATACCCAAAATTAAATGAATCATCTTCTCCTACACTCCCTGTCCACATATACATACCCACCCCCTGAAAATGGCTTTGTCTTCCTCCTTATTGCCAATATCAGTCAACGGAGTCACCACCTAGTCCATTCCCAGACCGGAAATCCAGCAATCATCTTTCCTATTCTTCTCCCACCATGTTTAATCCTTCCCCCGGTTCTTCCGATTTTCTCTCTCCAACATGCTCAGCCCATCCCTAACCCTGATTCAGAACCTCATGGTCTTTACCTGAACCACTGTGGCACAAAGAAGTTAAAATCCTTGGTGCCAAGTCCACCCCCCCAATCCCTGCCCGCTGACCTGACTCTTCATTCACTTTCTACCACACTCTCCCTCACGGTTCTAGTAAGACTGTGTGTGGTTTCGCAAGATCAAAGAGCTAATTCATGCCCCTGTGCCCTTCCTCATGCCAAACCCTGTCCTGAAAGCACCCTTCCTGCCTGTCTTTGTGTGGTACCCTCTTACTGTAGGGGGTCGGATGGTTTCCCACCTCCCCCCGCTGCAAAGATGTGTCCACCTGGAACCTGAGAATGTGAGTTGATTTGGGAAAAGGGTCTTTACAGATGTAATTAAATTATGGATCTCAAGATGAGATCATCCTGGCTTCTCCAGGCGGTATAAATCCAACGGCAAGGGCCTGAGAGGAAAAGAGAACGCGGGCATGCAAAAGGGAGAAGGCAAGTGAGGATGGAGGTGGACTGGGAGTGATGCTGCTGCAAACTGGAGAGCCCCTGGAGCCCCAGAAGCTGGAGGAGACAAGGAGTAAAACCTCCCCTAAAGACCTCAGAGGAACCATGGCTGTGCCACTGCCTCGATTTTTGACTTGTGGCCTCCAAAACTGTGAGGGGAAACACATCTGCATTGTTTTCAGTCTCCAGGTTTGTGGTGATTTGTTACAGCAGCTCTGGGAAACTAATACTCTAATTCTTCAGGACTCAGTTCATGAAACACCTACGCCAGGAAGCCTTCCCTTGATCTTTCCATCATCACCCACCTCTTGCCGGCTTATACTAAGTTCCCTTCCTGTGTCTGCCTCACTCCATAAACTCCTGAAAAGCAGTGACTGCATTCTGCCCTCATGGTAATATGGGATCCAGCACTGTTCCAGGATTTAGCAGGTGCTCACCCAGATCAACGCATGAGCATCTCAGCCCCTGTGCCCCTCCTGGTCCAGGTGTGATGCCAGGTACTTCACAGACACCGCTGCATTGAGTCATCTCAGCAAGCCTAGGAGGTGGGTGCCATCATCGCTGCTTTACGGTTGCAGAAACAGGCTCAGCAACTTGCCTGAGACCATTCAGTGAGCAGAGTCAGGATGTATATCCAGATCTCTCCATCCCAGGTCCTGGCCAGCATGAGCACGACATGTTCAAAAGCCCAGCGGCAATTAGAAAAAGAGGAGATACGGGAGGAGGGTGGGGAAAGACTGGATCTGGATGAGCAGGCTAGCTGTGAGACAGCCATTGTGCATGCGTGTGATGAGCAGGCTAGCTGTGAGACAGTCATTGTGCATGTGTGTGATGAGCAGGCTAGCTGTGAGACAGTCATTGTGCATGTGTGTGATGAGCAGGCTAGCTGTGAGACAGTCATTGTGCATGCGTGTGATGAGCAGGCTAGCTGTGAGACAGCCATTGTGCATGCGTGTGATGAGCAGGCTAGCTGTGAGACAGCCATTGTGCATGCGTGTGATGAGCAGGCTAGCTGTGAGACAGTCATTGTGCATGCGTGTGATGAGCAGGCTAGCTGTGAGACAGAGTCATTGTGCATGCGTGTGATGAGCAGGCTAGCTGTGAGACAGCCATTGTGCATGCGTGTGATGAGCAGGCTAGCTGTGAGACAGCCATTGTGCATGCGTGTGATGAGCAGGCTAGCTGTGAGACAGTCATTGTGCATGCGTGTGATGAGCAGGCTAGCTGTGAGACAGAGTCATTGTGCATGCGTGTGATGAGCAGGCTAGCTGTGAGACAGTCATTGTGCATGCGTGTGATGAGCAGGCTAGCTGTGAGACAGTCATTGTGCATGCGTGTGATGAGCAGGCTAGCTGTGAGACAGTCATTGTGCATGCGTGTGATGAGCAGGCTAGCTGTGAGACAGAGTCATTGTGCATGCGTGTGATGAGCAGGCTAGCTGTGAGACAGTCATTGTGCATGCGTGTGATGAGCAGGCTAGCTGTGAGACAGCCATTGTGCATGCGTGTGATGAGCAGGCTAGCTGTGAGACAGAGTCATTGTGCATGTGTGTGATGAGCAGGCTAGCTGTGAGACAGCCATTGTGCATGCGTGTGATGAGCAGGCTAGCTGTGAGACAGAGTCATTGTGCATGCGTGTGATGAGCAGGCTAGCTGTGAGACAGCCATTGTGCATGCGTGTGATGAGCAGGCTAGCTGTGAGACAGTCATTGTGCATGCGTGTGATGAGCAGGCTAGCTGTGAGACAGAGTCATTGTGCATGTGTGTGATGAGCAGGCTAGCTGTGAGACAGAGTCATTGTGCATGTGTGTGATGAGCAGGCTAGCTGTGAGACAGAGTCATTGTGCATGCGTGTGATGAGCAGGCTAGCTGTGAGACAGTCATTGTGCATGTGTGTGATGAGCAGGCTGGCTGGGAGACAGTCATTGTGCATGCGTGTGATGAGCAGGCTAGCTGTGAGACAGCCATTGTGCATGCGTGTGATGAGCAGGCTAGCTGTGAGACAGTCATTGTGCATGCGTGTGATGAGCAGGCTAGCTGTGAGACAGTCATTGTGCATGCGTGTGATGAGCAGGCTAGCTGTGAGACAGAGTCATTGTGCATGTGTGTGATGAGCAGGCTAGCTGTGAGACAGTCATTGTGCATGCGTGTGATGAGCAGGCTAGCTGTGAGACAGAGTCATTGTGCATGCGTGTGATGAGCAGGCTAGCTGTGAGACAGTCATTGTGCATGCGTGTGATGAGCAGGCTAGCTGTGAGACAGAGTCATTGTGCATGTGTGTGATGAGCAGGCTAGCTGTGAGACAGCCATTGTGCATGTGTGTGATGAGCAGGCTAGCTGTGAGACAGTCATTGTGCATGTGTGTGATGAGCAGGCTAGCTGTGAGACAGTCATTGTGCATGTGTGTGATGAGCAGGCTAGCTGTGAGACAGTCATTGTGCATGCGTGTGATGAGCAGGCTAGCTGTGAGACAGTCATTGTGCATGTGTGTGATGAGCAGGCTAGCTGTGAGACAGTCATTGTGCATGCGTGTGATGAGCAGACTGGCTGTGAGACAGAGTCATTGTGCATGTGTGTGATGAGCAGGCTAGCTGTGAGACAGAGTCATTGTGCATGCGTGTGATGAGCAGGCTAGCTGTGAGACAGTCATTGTGCATGTGTGTGATGAGCAGGCTAGCTGTGAGACAGTCATTGTGCATGCGTGTGTGCATGTGTGTGTGTGTGTAAACGGCAATGAGAGCCTTAGGTTAGTGCACTAAAGACAATCTAACTCATAATGCAGCATAAATATCTTACAGCAGCAGCAATTCTGAGACTGGGGAGCAAGGGTCCTGTGATATAAGAGAGATGAGAAGGGACAAAGAAGGAGATGGGGAAGGGAGAAAGGAGAAGAGGAAGAGGAGAGGGATAGCTCTGCTCAAGTTTTGAAACAAAACATGTTTTCCTTTCACCTCCCTCCTCCTCTTCCTCTTATCCATGCTCTGCCCTTTCTGGTGGCCTCGGTGTCTCAGGGCACAAATGCCGTCTCAGCTTCTACTATGGCACTTCCCCCAGCACAGGAGGCTAAATAAGGACCCCCCCCCACAAAGGCATCCAGGTCGTAATTCCTGAAACTGGTGAATGTCACCCTACATGGCAAAAAAAAGGACTTTGTGGATATGAAGTTCAGGATCCTGAAATGGAGAGATTATCCTGGGGGGTCCTAAATGCAGACCGAAGCATTCTTCTAAGAGGGAGGTAGAAAGAGGTTTGAGGCACAGAAGACGAGAAGGCCGTGCCAGAGGCAGAGGATGGGGCGACACGGTCACTAGCCAATGCATGCCAACAGCCAGGATGCTGAAGACGCAAGAAATGAATTCTCCTCTCAGCCCCCAAAGGGAGGTGGCCCTGCTGACATCATGACTTCAGGCCTGGTCACAGGTTCCAGACGCTTCAAACTTCCAGACAGCGAGGGAATACAGCTCTATTGTTTGAAGCCACCAAGTTTGCGGTCATCTGTTAGAGCAGCTGCAGGAAGCCAGATCTTCCAAACCTACCCTCATCCCAATCAAAACTTGTTTCCCAACGGCGTTCATCAGTTTGGTGTCAGGGAGGACGCAATCTCATTATGTCAGTTCACCCTACTGGGCACCCTACTTCGTGTTCCCAGAGCCAACTCAGTTTTTAAAGGAGGGGATTTGTAACTCCTCAAATCTCGAATTGGTTAGATTCATGTAAAAAAATGAAGTGAACTGAAACTGTAAGCAGGGGGTGCAATTTGAGGCGGGTGGACAAAAAACTAGGCACATTGGCCTGCTTAGGTGTAGGGATCCCCCTCAAAGGCTATCTCCTTAGAATGGCTCTTCTGCCCACACGTGGGGATCTGTAAGTGCAGAAAGCTCCACGTTCGCTCCCAGTGACTCCAAGGCCACCCAGCCCAGTGCCTGGCGCACAGTGAACAGCGAATTCTGGAGGGGAGTGAATGACAGCAGCAATCTCAGAGTGCCACAGAGGAGGGGCGGCATTCCCAGAGCAAGCAGTGGAGCAGCCCCTGCTGGCACTGGCTGGTGGCGCGTCCAATGCCTGCAGCTTGACTCCTGCCCATAAAACGGAACCCCTTATTCATGTAACTGCAATCTACATTTCTCCTAAACTTGAACTTTGTCCCCAGATTCCCCACATCTGATGCAGTTTACAATAATTTATTTTCAGCAACATGTACCTCAGTTTTCTGTGAAAATGAGCCCCAGAAAGCAGATGAAATCTTTCTGTGAAGTGCTGACCTCACCTCCCTGAGAGCCATAAAAGAATGCCCCTTAACACACTAAGCCAAAGCTCCGCAGGATGATGACTTCTGGATGGAAAATGCCCCTCAATACAGTAAGCCAAAGCTCTGCAGGGCGATGACTTCTGGATGGTTGCTCCAGTTAACATGGTGCAAGAAGCTGTACCTGTCAGCCCAAAGAAAAAAGGCAATGGCCGAGAATGATCAGAGCCCATAATGAACACAGTTAATGGCACCTGCAACATGCTTTCTAAGTGATGTTAACATCAAAATATGGAAAGCAACACCTCCAGCTATTCTGCTGCCTTCCTCGAAGTATTCTTTCTCAATCCTTATATATATGCTCCCTCCACTTGCTGCTTTTCTTTTTTTAGAGACAGAGTCTCACTTTGTGCAGTGGTGCAATCATGGCTCATTGCAGCCTCTAATTCCTGGGCTCAACTGATCCCCTCACCTCAGCCTCCTGAGTAGCTAGGACTACAGGCATGCACCACCACCATGCCTGGCTAATTTTTAAATTTTTTATACAAACAGGGTCTCACTATGTTGTCCAGGCTGGTCTCAAGCTCCTGGGCTCAAGCCCTCCTCCTGCCTCAGCCTCCCAAAGAGCTAGGATTACAGGTGCAGGCCACTGTTTGGCCCTGAGTGCCTTTTAAAGTCCAAAAATAGGCCAGGCGTAGTGGCTCACACCTGTAATCCCAGCACTTTGGGAGGCTGAGTCAGGTGGATCACCTGAGGTCAGGAGTTTGAGACCAGCCTGGCCAACATGGTGAAACCCCATCTCTACTAAAAATACAAAAATTAGCTAGGTGTGATGGTTTGTGCCTGTAATCCCAGCTACTCAGAAAGCTGAGGCAGGAGAATCGCTTGAACCAAGGATGCAGAGGTTGCAGTGAGCCAAGATCATGCCAATGCACTCCAGCCTGGGCAACAATAATAAAACTCCGTCTCAAAAAAAAAAGTCCAAAAATAAATTGTAAAATATGACCAAGTGAAAGACTGCCTATAGAATTTGCTCCAAAATTGATGCCAAAATAATTCTTAAAGTCCCCATCCCAGTTTTTGTTCATTCAACAAAACTATATTGAGGCCAGGCAAGATGGTTCAGGACTATAATCCCAGCACTTTGGGAACCTGAGGTGGGAGGATTGCTTGAGGCCAGGAGTTTGAAATCAGACCCTGTCCATACAAAAAACAAAAAAAATAAAACTTAGCCAGCACAGTGGCATGCACTTATAGTCCTAGCTACTCAGGAGGCTGAGGCAGGAAGATTGCTTCAGCCCAAGGGTTCGAGACTGCAGTAAGCTATGATCTCACCACTGCACTCCAGCCTGGGCGACAGAGCAAGACCCCGTCTCTAAAACAAAAAACAACAAAACAACTATTTTGAGCATCTACTACTTTCAAAGTCTAGAGAGACATGAAAGAAATAGATTGTTGCATATAGGAGTAGGTGGAAGTCCTGGAAATATCCTATGGAAATATCACAGTTTGAACAAGGAGTGCTTCACAGGAAGATTTTTTCGTCCGTGCAGTTAATTGGTTCCAGTTAGGTCAACCTGAAAGTTCCCTTCACCTTTGCTCCCCACTGTCCTTCTGGGGCGGCCATTCCCACCTGGGATTTGCTCATCAGGTAGCCATGGTGCCTTCCAGCTTCAGCTACGGCAGTGCTTCTCAAACTCTGCGGTGCACACACCAACTGGGAGTGTCGTTCAAATGCACGTTCTGATTCAGCGAGGTCAGGGGAGAGGCCTGTGATTCTGCATTTCTAACGAGCTCCTGGGTGGTGAGATTCTGCTGTCCTGAGGACCACGTTTCCAGTAGCAAAGAATTAGAGCACTTAGTTTTTACTTAAAACAAACCCAACTTCTGGAGGCAGGAGATTCTAGTGGTGAGTGTGTAACGTTTCCAATACTTCTTCCAAAGGGTAGAGAAGGTGAAAGCGCATGAATCATTTGATAGGTTGTGGTGCTGACTGTGGCTTCCCTGCTGCTACGTCCACTGCCTGTTACTAAACCTAAAGAGAGCGCTGGAAAGCAGAGAACTAAGCTGCTTCAGAGACAAGAACGAAGGGGCTAAAAATGAAAGCCCTGGGAAATCACCTCGCATTGGATACAGGTTTCTCATGTCTCTGGGTTCCTTTCAGGTCTGGGGTTCAGATAGCAGCAGACACCTTCAATGTGTGTCCTTGCGGTTAGAGAGATTGAAGTGCTCCCCAGGACCCCTCTCACTGCCACCTGACTGCACCGACAAGCATCTCCTGGAAGATTCTTCCTGGTGGCGTCACTATTGGGTTGAGAATACTACCGGTGACCAGAGAGAGCAGAGGAATTAGCGTGCTGAGCAAGGAAACTCCAGAGAAGCTGCCAGCCCAACAGGATAGCCAATGCCACCCATGGCTGCTGCGACGGACATTGGGAGTGACTGCTGTGTGGAGACTGCTGTACTGGGACCATCAGTATGAATATTTTCTTCTTTCTTCAAGCGCACATTTGTAATAGGCAGGACCAAGTCCCTTTCTACTTGGAATTGCCAGCTTGGGCTCACTGTGGGTGCTCAGCATGTGCCATTACCACTGGACTCATGAGAGGTAGAAAAAGGGGTAAAGGGGGCATAGACACGGCCGATGCCTCCTGACAATGATCATACAAGCCACGGGCAGCAGGTGTCCCACAGAAGGGCTGCCAGCCCTCATCACAGGAGTCTGAGCAGATCCTTCTTCACAGTGACAGGAGGAAACCAGCCCTCCTCCTCAGCCCTGGAGGACTTCACACAGCAAATCAACAAATGCTAAATGGGAGACTTCTGGCAGCCGCTGGCGCCTGCCATTGGGCATCCCAGTCTCCTCATGGTTCCTCAGGGCCCTCGAGCGTGAAGTGGGGTGCTGGAGCCATGCTCTCATGGGCCTTTCCAGAAGGAGCAGCCTGAGATCCTGCTCACTTCATAACAGAGCCCGGGAGTTGGGCTCCCTCCAGGCCTCATCTTCCCAGCGCCTCAGAAGTCAGTAGGGCCCGCCATGCTGCTGTTCTCCCGCTCTCAGCCAGGGCTCCTCACATCTGATGAAATCTCCAGTCCTGTTAACGTGTCTAGAAAGTCAACTTGTGTATTGGAGGCAGGGGTGGAGGGAGGGATTTGAAATTACCTGGAATTCTTTGTCTTAGTGCAATTTGTCTAAAGTTACTGTATTCTTTTCTTTCCATCCATCCCCTGCCCCCAAGCCCACAAATCCTCAATTTCTAAAAACTGGAAGCAAACACAAAATAAGCCATCTTTCAGTGTTTGCAATCTGCTTGTCAAACTTATGGAGCCAAAGAAATAGTATTAAAAATAACGATAATAAACACAGTCGGCTTGTGATTGCTGTGTTCTCCAGTAGAGGTCTTTAGCTGCCAGGAGGCTGAACGCAGAGCAATATTTAATAAGCACTGTCTAATTTCCAGGCAGTCTTGCTTCCTAGCTTTCTTTTGATTTTGATGCTAATATTTGCGTCCCTTGAGAACGGCTATGATGCTGAGGGGGTCCTGTGCTTACAGTCCCTTTCAGCCTCACACACACACACTGGGAGTACACAGCTGGCCAGTAGCACTATGTGATGTCACCTGGGTGCCTGAAGGCCCCCATTCATTTGCCTGATTTTGGTCAATTAAACAAACTTCAGGAGGAATTACTGTGGCTTTTTCAGGGAGGCTAGAGCTTTCTCCGGGATGAGGGCAAAAAATGAAATAAGTGGAAAAATCATCTAACCGTGCAAACTCCACACTACCCTGTAAAACACAGAAGAGCCACCGTAGGAGAGATTTGCAGGCAAAATAAAACCACTAACTGCACGATCCAGTCTTCTTTTAGGTGCCTTGTCTGTATTTACTTATTTCACTGGAGTGACCACCCGGTAACATAGTAGAAACATTATTTCCATTTTACAGATGAGGAAACTGAGGGACAGTAGATTCAGGATGATGCCTCAAGTCTCACCCAGCTGGTGGGCGGTAGGGCTGGGATCTGAGCAGGCTGGCTGGCTCCGGCGAACCTCGGCTCTTCCCTACTCTGCTCTTATGTTGCGTGGAAACTAGGTCAGGATCAGGGAACTCCTGATCTTCACCCCGAGGAGAAGCAAAGAGAAGACAGCCGTGAGGCGCCCCACTCTGGGGCAGCGTGTGTGACCTAGGCCTTGGGACCGAGAAGGGAGAAAGGAAATACTTCCTTCCCTATCCTGAAGCGGAGGGCGTGCCAGGTTTCGCAGGTAGTGCTGCAGCCGCGGAAGGACCGGGCGAGGCTGCGCCCCTGAGCCCAAGTCTCCACTCACCGGCCTTCCCATGCCCCCTCACCTGCACGCGGGTACTTTTAGCCCTGGGCAAGCCTTGAGCCAAGCGCCGAGACCAAACCCGGGAAATTAAACAGTGTGCATGGAATGAAATGTGGCCCGTGGAAGGTGCCTGCAGCTGGCGGTTAACACCGGCAGTAAGAGGATCAACGCCCGGGCCGCTGGCTTAAAAATGGGAGTGGGAGTGCGAAGTGTGCGCGCTCCTTTTTACCCATTCACGTTAGTTAATTTGGATGATAAGGGTTCGCGTTTAATCTCTTTGTGTGCGAGTGAATATCCTGAAATCGACAACCCCTGAGAGGGCACTCGCGGCTGGCAGAGCAACCTGGGAGGGTGCGGATCGTGTCCAATCTGGCGTGAAGCAGAAAGGAAACATCGTGAGGAGACTAGAGGCAGGACCGAGAGGGACACCCTAGGGGTGCGAGGTGCAGACCGAGCCCTCACATCTCCCAGGCCGCAGCAGGTGGGCCGATGGCTTCCCCGAGGCCTGGCACCCCAGGCCTGGCTCTGCGCCCTGAGGCTCCCAGGTCCCACCAGCTAGAGGAGCGCCGCCTACCCACCCCTGCCAAGGTCTAACGACCCCAAGGGGGGCGCTGGGCCCTGCCATCTCCCTGCAGAATAGAGAGAATTTAGGCAGGGTTAGGGGCAGGCAGAAAAGAAGAAAAATCTGAGAAGCGGTCTCAGCTGTTCCCAAATGGAAAAGATTAGAGAGGTGAGAGTTCGGTGGCTCTAGAAAGGGCCATAAAACAAAAATCATTTTTATCGTTTCAATCTGCAAGAAAGCTCACCCCCCACCCACACCCCACAAGCTCAGAGCCCCCAGAGTATAGGATCCGAGGCAGCAAGTGTGAGCGAGGCCCGTCCTGGGGGAGGTGGCCTCTGGCCGCGGGGCCAGGCTGCCCTCAGAGGCGCAGGCGGCCAAGAGAGTTCCCAGCCGCCGCCGCCCCCCTCCTTCCCCTTGGGCCCGTCCAGCAAATTTCCTCCCTCGTTTCTGTTCGTGCCTTCCCTCCCTCCTCCTCCCCCCGATATTTTCGCTTTCTAAAACCATAAAAAAGAGATCAACTTCCCAAACTTCACGGGGCCCTTTTCAGTGACAAATATTGATGCCCAAAGTGTCTGCGCTCTCCCGCCCCCAAACGTTAAGAAAAGACGCCCGCGAAAGGGAGACATAAAAAGTTAACAATGCTGTGAAAATATGTTTGCAGAAAATAGACAATCGTTGGATTAAACGTATTCAAGTATGAAATAATGCCTTTTTGTGTCAAAACTTGGGCGATGGGCGGGTACAAAAGTTCCCTGTGGCAGCTACTTGCTCCCTTTGTGAGCCGTGCGCTTTGGCGTCTCCACTTGGGCGCATTACTCAGAGCCCTCTAAGCGCGATTGTTTCTCCCTTTCTAATGACATTTACCGGATCAAAACATGCTGTTAATTCGATCAGAAGGCTTCACCCTCCCTGACAAAGCCACAATAATTTCTCCTGAAGTTTGTTAAATTGACCAAAATTAGGCAAATGAATAGGGGTCTGTAGGCGCCCCCTCTCGCAGGTGACGTTGCATAATGCTTGCCTGGGCCAGCTGCATTCCCCCTTTTCTTCTCGGCCCACTCTTCTCCGTGTTGCCCCCCAATCCTCCCACCCGCCCCTTCACACACAAACACACACACACGCCCGCCAGTCTCTCCTCCCCCACCCTCTGGCATTATTAAAATTTAGCCCAATGAAACTATTCATACTTTTCAATAGACATTTTCGTATAGGATAATAGGCTACAAATTGAGCCTCTTCCCCCCGCGAAGAGGGAGCAGGAGGGGTGGGGAGAAAAGAAAGCCAGCGACGTGGTCAGGGAGTAGGGGGGAGCGTCGCGTGCCAAACAGCGGCGGGAGGGGCGAGGCGAGGCGAGGCGGGAGCCTCGTGTGCCAGCCGCAGCCCCACACCTGCCGGGATGTCCGGACAAATAAAGCGGTGTAAACAAAAAGGGGGGAGAAGGACGTGTCACCAAGTCGTGTGAGAAAAGCCTGGGAACAAACGGGGCGCCTCCGTCTCCAAGAGCTCTCCCTTGAACCCGGCGGAACAGCCTATTAAAGGCTTACTTAATTACTTTAATGACTCTGGACAGGCTTTAAAACGCACTCGGCGCTGGGACGGCGGGCTTGCTGGGATTTGTAAACAGGCGATCATGTGAGACTCAGCGGTGGGACTAAAAGAGGCGACACTGTTTTGTGAGGGTCCTCGCCCCCCGGTGCCCGCGGCCGCTGCGCCCCTGCGCTCCGCGCCCGCGACTGCTGCAGGCGCTCGCTCGCCCGCCGGCCCCAGTTTACCGCCTCCTTTTCCCGCCCGAGCTGTTGCCATGCAAATGTTATTCCTGGGCCGATCACGTGTCCTTTGAAGGGCCACGTGGATTAACAAAGCTGATCTGCCCCCAGCTCGCCCCCCTCGGCTGCTAATTTTTTTTTTTTCTTAACTTCTTTAAAACTGATCTTGAATGCATACATCCCCCAAACGCAGCTCCCCTAATCCTATGGAATAATTCAACTCGTGAATGCACTTGGAGCCCTAGATGACCGCTTTATAAGGCAGCCCTCGGAGTTGGGAGGCTGCAGTCTACCTGGGACACTCGAGGAGGCACACGAGGCGGAAAAGTGGACGGGTGCCCCGCGCCACCGCCTCTCCCGAGGGCGCGTACTGACCAGGATGTCAGACAAGCTCAAGGAACGCAAAGTGAGTCGGCTGAGCCCAAATGGCACTTGCGCCCTGGTGGTGGAGGCATCTGACTCACCGACCCGCCACTTGGGTGGACCGATGGCAGGGAAGTGCCCGCACGGGACTTTGAGTGTGGAGGAATCTCGAGTGGTTTGGGAAGGGGGTGGGATAGAGAGAGGAGGGTGCTCAACCAGGTAGAAGTCCATGCCGGGAGGCTGGTGGCCACCTCCCCAAAGGCCTGGGTAGGGTGGCTGGAAGGGGAGCGCGCCAGCGCGGGCGTCAGAGGGCAGAGCTCACCTGGCCCGAGCGTGGCGGGCCAGGAGTCCCTTCCTAGAGCGAATCTGAGCAGTGTGCGCGGCTGGAGAGGCGGTTTGCACCCAGCTGCTAGAGCCGCGCCTTTGACGACTTCCCGGGCAAAGCCATCCTAAACATACAACCCTCTGTTCGCAGAGAACCCCCGTTTCTCATAAAGTGATAGAAAAGCGGAGGAGGGACAGGATCAACCGCTGCTTGAACGAGCTGGGCAAGACAGTGCCCATGGCCCTGGCGAAGCAGGTAACGTTGGCGGCCCGGAGCCGGGTGCCAGGCGTTGGGAGGCCTCTGCGGCCACTCTGTGGAGACGCCCGAGCCCGCGGACACAGAGGACCTCACTTGCGGGCCCCTCCCAGGCGGGGGGCCTGAGCGCAGGGCGAACCTCAGGAGGCTCTGGCGCAGATCCGCAGCCGCGTCCGCTCGCTGGTCCTCTCCAGCGCCACAGTGCCCGCCCAGCAGGCGCTGGGCCGCTGCGAGGGGCCCTTCCTCCTTTTGCAGAGTTCCGGGAAGCTGGAGAAGGCGGAGATCCTCGAGATGACCGTTCAGTACCTGAGAGCACTGCACTCCGCTGATTTTCCCCGGGGAAGGGAAAAAGGTGGGCATAGGTTACGGAATGGGACGCCTGGGCCAGGCGCCTGCGCCACCCAGAGACCTTGGGGCTGGGAGGGGAGTGACTGAGTGTTCCCGAGAGCTCTATTAGAGCTCCACTCTCCAGGAGGGCAGGGGTCCTGCGAAGGCGCCTCTCTCTGCTCGGCGACAGCAAGGCGGCGAGGGAGAACTGGTTTCCAGGGAGGCTGGTTCCACCTCCTTCTCCCGGGTGGGGTGGGTGGGGTCAGGCTCTCAGGGAAAGAGGGCGTTTGCGCGTGCCTCGCCAGTCTCTAAGACTGCGCAGAGGAGAGGGCGGGCCTCAAATGGGAACTTTGGCCAGAAAATGTGGTGGGAGGTGCCCTGCACCCGCTTTGGGCTCGCGTGGGGAAGGGGCGCTCAGGGTGTGTCCGTCCTACGGGCTTTCTCGTTCCTCCAGCAGAACTTCTAGCGGAGTTTGCCAACTACTTCCACTATGGCTACCACGAGTGCATGAAGAACCTGGTGCATTACCTCACCACGGTGGAGCGGATGGAGACCAAGGACACGAAGTACGCGCGCATCCTCGCCTTCTTGCAGTCCAAGGCCCGCCTGGGCGCGGAGCCCGCCTTTCCGCCGCTGGGTTCGCTCCCGGAGCCGGATTTCTCCTATCAGCTGCACCCTGCGGGGCCCGAATTCGCTGGTCACAGCCCGGGCGAGGCCGCTGTGTTCCCGCAGGGCTCTGGTGCCGGGCCTTTCCCCTGGCCGCCTGGCGCGGCCCGCAGCCCCGCGCTGCCCTACCTGCCCAGCGCGCCAGTGCCGCTCGCTAGCCCAGCGCAGCAGCACAGCCCCTTCCTGACACCGGTGCAGGGCCTGGACCGGCATTACCTCAACCTGATCGGCCACGCGCACCCCAACGCCCTTAACCTGCACACGCCCCAGCACCCCCCGGTGCTCTGACGCCCACTCGCCCGCCAGATTTCTCCTCGCTTTGGGCGCTGTTTAGGAGAAATGCTGTATATATTGTACACATAATGTGTAAATATTGTACCCCAAAAAAACTGGGCTGGGGGAGGCAAAGAGCGAATGAGTCTTCTGAAGGATCTCTCCCTGGTAATAAACGTTTTCTGATAAAGACCCAAAGAGAGGGATTTATGTATTACCTTCTGCTCATCCACACCCGTCCCCTCCGCGGTGCCCAGGGCGCAAGGCTGACAGGGTTCAAGGTAACAGCCCTCAGTAACTTGGTGAGGGGCCCGCTGTGGAGTCTGAGGGAGGGGGACGTTAAATGGAGGTTCAGGCAGATATTCTAGGCATCGCTTAAGGGCGGGATTCGCGGCTCCCTGCACCCGCCCCATCTTGAGCATTAGCCTCAGAGAAACAGGGGAGGCGAAGAACACTGCCCTTGGCTCTCACGAAAATGCAAATTGAAGGACCTGCCCCAAACTGACTTAGGCGGACTGTTGCCAGCTGCGACCCGGGCGCCCTCCCTACCCGGAGCCAAGTGCCCGACGCGCGCGCACCGCACGCCCGCGGGTCTGGAATGCGGCGAAACCCGGGCCAGCGGGGCGCGTGGCTGAGTTTACAGATTTAAAAATCCTCTAAAAAATACCGGAACCAAGTACAGTTCTGAGTTGCGGATTAGAAACAACATCGTTGATGACAACTACTCAGCGCCAGAGGCTTCCGAGAAGCTGGCGTTGCCTTTTGCGCACAGAGCAGGCCAGCTTCGGGGGCGCTGGGCGTCTCGGCGAGAGGTCGGCACCTGCCGGGTTGGGAGACGCCCCTTCCCCACCCCTTAGGGGATTGTTCCCTACCCGCCATCCTTTACCATTCGGACACTGGTGCAGGATGGAGACCCTGGGGTCTCCGTTTAAGTTCTCAGGCTTGGAGAGAAAAGTCCTCCTTATCCTTTCCCCAGTGAGATTTTTTTTTTTTATCTCGCCCCACCCAGAACGTGGTGAGGAAAGTTTGGAATCCAGGAGAGACTTGGCTAGTGGTCTTTTAAGGGATTGTGATTTTCAGTTCCAGGACATCTGTGCCCTACCCACAGCGATGCATCTACAACGGCAAAAGCTAAAATCCTGTTTCTGTAAGACTCAAAGGGCAAAATAGGGCTCCCCGTTGTTTCATGTAAATAGGTAAAATAAACAATGTATCCAACTGGCTGAGTTTGTGTTTGTGGGTATTTAAATTTTT
The DNA here is from genome assembly GCF_028858775.2 of Pan troglodytes. Classification (NCBI taxonomy): domain Eukaryota; kingdom Metazoa; phylum Chordata; class Mammalia; order Primates; family Hominidae; genus Pan; species Pan troglodytes. Next base: position 186,663,030 of record NC_072401.2, read on the forward strand.
CTTTGAACTTTTGTGCCTCATTAACTTTAATGCCTTTTAAATAAATAATTCGAAATTAGGTAGCACGTTTTCCTCTTTGTTTCCAGAGGCCATTTCGCTGAATTGTGGTGATTTGTCTTCTCTCAGATCCGCTGGAGGACCGTAAATTAACTTATTCTATTTTCTCTGGACAGGGTTTAAGAAAGCTCTGACCTAGACTGTTTGCTGAGGTCATGGAATGGGATGACCTGCAATTTGTAAACCATCAAACTTCATTATGCAGAGACAGGCAAAAAAAAAAAAAAAAAAAAAAAAAAAAGCCCTCATTACATTGCCCGTAAAGCGAAACTTACACGTATATGTTTTGCCAGGAGAAAATCTTAAACTTTAGGAAAGGTCTTGCATGTGAGAGGTTCTTGAAATAACTTGTGTATAAAATGTGAGCTCTCTCCTTTCTATGAAGTGATGGAGCATGGAAGTGAGAGTGAGACCAGGCGGCCCTCCCGGATAACAAATATACATTGAGCAATATGGGATAAAAACAAATTATGCAGAAATGGGGAGAATGGGTGGTGCCTATTATGGGAACACATGTCTTACACCCATTTTCATCAGCGCTGGATACAGAATATGAAGAAGGCCTTTAAGAGTTTTTTTCTCTGAGCATTAAGCCAATCTGAATTCCCTTCGGCAGTGAAGCATTAAAGATATAGTGTTACCCTGGAAATGTAAATTATTAATATATTCAGCATTTTTGTCACTTCTCAACTGTTAACCAAATTAGACAAAACTTTCTTTTGCTAAGTAGATTTTCTCTTTGGGATTAGCTTTGGGAATGCACAGGGCCACCACAGTAAAAACTGCGGTCATTTACATATAATTTTGCAAACTTCCACTGGTCCATGACAGTCTTTGTACCTCAAATGTTGGTGTTCTTGATTTTTTTCTTTTCTCATTTAACTGTGGAGGATAAAACCCTGCTTTGGATTTACAATGACTTTAGGATAAAAGTCTCCCTCCCGTTTCTCTCTTTGCCCCTTTCTCTCTCTCTCTCTCTCCCCCTCTGTGTGTGTGTATGTGTGTATGTTTTGTGTCTTTTTCTGAAACCTTCACCCAAAGTCCCAATTCTCCAGGCTTGGCTAAAAGTCAATCTTGGAATAGTTTGACTTTGCAAAAGATTAAAAATGTCACTACAAAATGGAATGGATTCAAATCTGATTGTGACATGAATGTGTTCTTCTTGCACTGTCTCTGACAATACGTTACCTCCAGCTTCCCAGCTATAGCCCCCGCTCCTGTCTCCCTCTGTCTGAGTCTCTTATGCCCAATCCCTCCACTTTCTTTAAGTAAGTTGTATAGTAATGGTTTCCAAGAGAGGCCCAACCAAACCTAGAAATAACAAAAAACAGCGGGTTTGGCTGGAGGTAACCCATTGTGATGCCTCTGAAAGGGGCAACCTCTTGTTTCTTGGGCTTCATCCTTGAGTGGGCAAGAATAAAAATAATCATCCCCATGAAATCAAAGGTTTTCTCCAGAAGCTCGAGGAACAAAGCTGATGGCTGGTGCTTGGGGTCGGTCCCTGTGGCCCAGCAGGGCTGGAACTAGTCGCTTCCAGGCACTCCAGCCGCCCCTGCCGAAAGGGCCGTAATACAGAGCTCACTTGTGCTTCCAAGCGTTGTTGAACAAAGACAGCCCCGTGTGTCAGTGACAGCCCCTCCAGTCCGGGCTGCTGGATACCAGGAAAGGAAGGTGGAGGAGCTGCCATGGGAAGTGCCTGAGCCCACAGAGGCATGGACTTCTGGGAACCTGGTAGTGAGTGTCTGCATAGAGTAACAACAAGAAAAGAAAGGCCACGTGGGCGTGAGGAAGAGTTCGATAAATACTTGGGGAATGGCTGAACGAACTGCCTAACAGTGCTGAGCTCTTGGAGTTCTGTATCAGGTCCTCCCTATCCTCAGTCGCCACCCTGTGTCATCAGAGACTAGCAAGTAATTGTACATCCACCCAGAAATCCATGGAGCACTCCACACACATTCTGAGGATTGTCAGAATGAGCAACGGTCTTGCCTTTGCCTGGACATTCTACCTTGTGGTCTGGCAGCAGCAGACCATGCCTGGCCTGCTTGGGTAAAGCAGCGAACTCTCCCTGCAGGTCCAGCTCAATGCAGAACACGACTGTAGAATTTGGATTCGGAACTAGCTTGATGGAGTTCTGCTTCTTTCACATGGAAAAGCTCCAGATTGGGCCAAGTCAGCTTCCACCCTCCTTTCTGCTCCATTTATTATGCAGAGTGTAGCTTCTGGAGTCAGACAGCCTGGATTTGCCTTCCAGCTCTGCTGTCTACTAGCTGTGTGTCTTTGGACAAGTTGATCAGCCTCTCAGAGTCTCTTTCATCATCCATAACACAAAGCTATCAAAAGTGCATACTCCCTGGGGTTGCTATGAGGATTCAGTGAGTTGGGACATCAAAGCACTGCAGACAGTGCCTGGCCCATAGGGGATGCTCAGCATATGTTAGCTATTATAATAAGCTATTTTTAATCTACCTCTGCCTTCCAAAGAGTTAGATATTTAGGGCTAGTTCAAACTAAAAAACAAAATGCCCAGGCAAATCGTGAAAAAAGTCTTTAATCCCAGGGCTTTTTAAACTCCCAAGGCGTGCTCTGGGACAGACAATTGTCTTCATTTAGGAGAAGTCAGGATAGGGGTTTCTAATTCATCCCATCATCAGCCTTGGACCTGTGCGCCCTGCTTCAAGCTATGATTGGTCCTCAGAGCCCCTCTAGTAAATTTGGAAGGCTATCCCTTACAATCTTTTATATACAGAAATTTGGCCTCGTGTTGTTGTATGACAGCTCTTGTACCTGCAGCCACACACTCCCTACAGTGCAATGCCCTTCATCTACAAATCTTGGCCATTGCAATTTTTTTTTGGACCATGAGGGACACAAACTAATTCAATGTTCATTAAATGCAATTTTGGTAGCACCTCGATGTTCTTCTCAGCATCTCCCCCATTTTCTGTTTAAGTTTTCCATTCCATTTTTTCCTTTTCCTATCCTATTCCTCACCTACTGCTCCTCTCCTGAGTTCACAGTCAGCCTGAGGAGTCAACCCCAGATGCAGGTTCCAGCCCTTTCTGCAGCCCCCAGCTCCCTGGACTCTGTCCCCCAACTCCCCTCCCTTTCTTGCTCGGCCTTCAGTTCTCCTTCTCCCTGGTTTTCTGGGTGCTTGGCTCCTGAGGTCTGACTCCCCAACACCCACGGCCTGGTGAGAGAATTGATCCATGTACATGTGTGGCCGTGTATACTTACATGTGTGGTTGAGAGGGACTTTTATTTCCCACTGCTCCCGGCTCCATGTGGAGGGATATTACCAGAGTAACACTCAGCACCCCTCAGCATTCCTTTCATATTCCCCAGTGATCTGACTGGAGTGTTTGGAAGCAGGACCCAGGCATGCTCCAATCAGCCCCTTTGTCTTTGGTGTCAGCCTGCCCACAGAAAACAAGCAAGCATGCCCAACTGGCTGGGTGGAAGATGTCTAGCTCTTCCTGTGCTTGTGATGGATAAGCTTAATTCTTTTATTTTCTTTTTTTTGGTGGGGGGGACAGAGTCTCGCTCTGTCGCCCAGGCTGGAGGGCAGTGGTGTGATCTCGGCTCACTGCAAGCTCTGCCTCCCGGGTTCACACTATTCTCCTGCATCAGCCTCCCAAGTAGCTGGGATTACAGGTGCCCGCCACCATGCCCAGCTAATTTTTTATATTTTTTTAGTAGAGACAGGGTTTCACCGTGTTAGCCAGGATGGTCTCCATCTCCTAACCTCGTGATCCGCCCGCCTTGGCCTCCTAAAGTGCTGGGATTAGAGGCGTGAGCCACCGTGCCCAGCCTGGATAAGCTTAATTCTAAGGTGAAATGTTGCAAGCCCACTGTCCCTGTAAACTGATGTCACATCCTCCTGTCAGTTGCAAAATAGACATTTTTATCTCCACCTGACACCTACATCTATATATCAAAGGGTTCTGGGAACAGTAGGAAGAAAAAACGGCTATTGGCTATCCTAAAAACCCAGAACCTGGGTGCTTATCAGTGTACAGCTAGGAATGGAGATACACATACATGCCTGTGTGCATGCATGGTGCAGGCCCAGGAGTGCCACATACGTGTGTGCAGGGTGTATGCTTGTGTACACAAGGGTGTGCATGAAGGAAAAACTAGGGCCAGAGGAAAGAGCTCCCTAATGAATAGAATTGCTAGGTTAGAGCTCGATGGACCCAACTTACTTCTCACTCACATGGGAGATAAGAAACTGTCATTATGAAAGTCTGGGTACTGGCACCAAAGCAGATATACAGACCAATGGAACAGAACAGAGACCTCAGAAATAACACCACACATCTACAACCATCTGATCTTTGACAAAGCTGACAAAAACAAGCAATGGGGAAAGCATCTCCTATTCAATAAATGGTGCTGGGAAAACTGGCTAGCCATATGAAGGAAACAGAAACTGGATCCCTTCCTTACACCATATACAAAAATTATCTCAAGATGGATTAAAGAATTAACTGTAAAACCCAAAACCATAAAAACCCTAGAAGAAAACCTAGGCAATACCATTCAGGACATAGGCGTGGGCAAAGACTTCATGATGAAAACACCAAAAGCAATGGCAACAAAAGCCAAAATTGGCAAACAGGACCTAATTAAACTAAAGAGCTCAGGCACAGCAAAAGAAACTATCATCAGAGTGAACAGGCAACCTACAGAATGGCAGAAAATTTTTGCAATCTACCCATCTGACAAAGGTTTAATGTCCAGAATTTACAAGGAACTTGAACACATTTACATGAAAAAAAACCCCATCAAAAAGTGGGCAAGGGATATGAACAGACACTTCTCAAAAGAAGACATCTGTGCAGCCAACAGACATATGAAAAAAAATGCTCATGATCACTGATCATTACAGAAACGCAAATCAAAACCACAATGAGATACCATCTCATGCCAGTCAGAATGGCGATTATTAAAAAGTCAAGAAACAATAGATGCTGTGGAGAAATAGGATCACTTTTATACTGCTGCTGGGAATGTAAATTAGTTCAACCATTGTGGAAGACAGTGTGGCGATTCCTCAAGGATCTAGAACCAGAAATACCATTTTACCCAGCAATCCCATTACTGGGTATATACCCAAAGGAATAGAAGTCATTCAACTATGAAGACACATGCACACGTATGTTTATTGCAGCACTGTTTACAATAGCAAAGTCATGGAACCAACCCAAATACCCATCAATGACAACCTATGTAAAGAAAATGTGGTACATATACATCGTGGAATGCTATGCAGACACAAAAAGGAATGAGATCATGTCCTTTGCAGGGACATGGATGAAGCTGGAAGCCATCACCCTCAGCAAAGTAACACAGGAACAGAAAACCAAACACTGCATGTTCTCACTCATAAGTGGGAGTTGAACAATGAGAACACATGGACACAGGGAGGGGAGCAACACATACCAGGGTCTGTTAGGGGGTGGGGAACAAGGTGAGGGAACTGAAAGGATTGGTCAATAGGTGCAGCAAACCACCATGGCACATGTATACCTATGTAACAAACCTGCACATTCTGCACATGTATCCCAGAACTTAAAGTATAATAATAATAACAATAAAGAAAGTCTGCAAATCTGTGCGATTATACTTTTTGACCATCTCCCTCTATAGTGAGTAAGGCTGAAGCAAAACAGAAGAGTGGCAGCAAGCAGCGTTATGCTGAATAGGGGCATGGGAGATGGGGGGGAAGTTATTGAAATGCTAGTAAATGGGGATGGGAAATTGAATGGGGTAGGAACTCTGGGCTAGACTATAGAGAGAGTGAGAGGAAAAAGGACCCCATGAGAACTGGGAACGTGAGCATTTTTGCTTCATTTACTATAATGTTTAGCTTAAAAGCAAGAGTCAATAAAATATATTAGTTAAAACTTTATAAATATAATGAAACTTTATCACTATGATATTTCTAGATGACCTGCAATGTTTGCAATAACACAAAAGCAAGACTTCCCTATAATGTTGTTAGTTATATTAGTAGAGGTTTTTCACAATAAAATTTTTGCATTTCCACCCACTAGTACCAGGACTCCCTTTTTTACATAAACATTATTTTTGTTTTATATTTGTCAGAATATAAATTTGTGGTCTAGGCCGGGCGCAGTGGCTCATGCCTATAATCCCAGCACTTTGGGAGGCTGAGGCAGGTGGATCACTTGAGGTCAGGAGTTTGAGACCAGCCTGGCCAAAATGGTGAAACCCCATCTCTACTAAAAATACAAAAATTAGCCGGGTGTGTTGGCATGCGCATGTAATTCCAGCTACTCGGGAGGCTGAGGCAGGAGAATCAATTGAACCCGGGAGGCAGAGGTTGCAGTGAGCCAAGATTGCACCACAGAACTCCAGCCTGGGAGACAGAGTGAGACTCCATCTCAAAAAAAAAAAAAAATTGTGGTCTAGCCTTGTTGCTCTTTCTAAATACAACATAAAGTGTGGTAAGTGAAGAAAAAATTCCTATAGAGGGTAGCCAGAAATAAACTGCCTGAGGTTTTAGGACTGGAAGTTGCACCCTGTCCCTGTACTTTTTGGATGTATTGTATGCTCTATGCATAGCCACAACTGCAAGCCAGATAGCCCTCGCAATACTGCGGGAATATGGCAAAGCCAGTTCTGGGCACTTGGAGAAGCTGTTTTGGAAAAAAGTCAAATCGGAGAGTGTCATATGCAACCTTACATTCTGGCCATGAGCAATAAATCTGTGAAAGCTTGCAGAACCTGATTCCACAAACCCTTCCTACTCTGAGTTACAGTAAAGAGGTAGATGTGAATACAAGTGAATCCCATCTGAACTACATCACAGCTCGGTCAAAAAGACGAGAGCAGCGTGGATATTGTCGTATTAGAACCGAATGACAGTGACTCTGGCCTTGAACCCAGGCTGATGATGGCCCAAGTATATGTGGGGAAGGAAGGCTACTGGGGAGGGCATTTCATTGTTCTGTCAATAATTTCAGAACAAAGAAACTGAATAGACAATTTCTCAGAATACAATTAAAAATGGAAAGATAATTACTAAAATGACGGAAACTAGGATCGTGTTATCTGTTTCTTTGATGTGAAAAGAACATTTATCAATGAGACAACACTTTCAAACCTTTTCATTTATGTATTAGAGAAAGAGACACCCAGAAAGGTGAACATGCTCACTGGATAAATGGAGTTTAGATAACAGTAATTTCCAAGAAGCATCAAATGATTTTTCTGTGAGAAGGACAGTCCTGTAGGTAATAAGCAAGTGATGTGGGTAGAGAGAGCATTGATAAATGTACAGTACACTCGATGGTGGCTCTCTGGCATCAGGTGTTCACTGTGATTTGCAAGTTTCTTTCAAAAAAGATGTTTAATCAATTTTCCCATCTAACTTCTCGTCATGCTTTGACATGGTATGATAAACCTCGTCTTCACTAAGGAGGAAGTTGCAGAGCTTAAGAACTGATCTAATGCTTCTCAGAAGCTCTCTGTAGAGTCTTCCAGTCACCCTGGAGCTACAGAAGAGAAACTTATTGGACAAATAAACTCTTCCTCCCGAAATAAATATAAACATATCAAAATATAAATGTTTCTGCCCTTCTCGTCTCTCCTCTTTCTCTCTGCCTCCTACCCTGATTCCCAGCTTTTTTCCTGTTGGGCAGGATTCAGTTATCCTGAAGGTTTCTTTGGAGGCCCTTAATCTAGGCAAAATCATCCCATGTGATATAGGAAATTCACACGTTGGCCTCATTTCCTGATCTGTCTTCACCCCGGGGAGACTCACGCAACCTCTCTCCCTTGATCCACCTCATCCCAAGATCAGTCTCTCTCTCCTGAACTCCACGTCTTGTCAATTTTGCCACCCGCCTTGAATCCTTTCGCTTCTCTCCATCCCCTCTGCCCTCACCACAGGCCAGGCTACCAATGTTCCTTTTCAGACCCCTGTCCCCGCTTTCTACCAATTCTCCCAGCCTCCATTTTTGCTCCCTCTAATTCATTTTCAGCATAGCAGGAAGAGTGATTTTTTCCTGAAACTCACATCTTAAATTCCTCTGTCTAAAATTATTCGGTGGCTTCCTGTTGCTCTTAGGATGAAGTCCAAGTTCCTTGTGAGATCCTCCCGTGGAGGCCCCTGCATATTTATTTCTCAAGCCTCTCTGCTTGACATTACCCCAAATCAGTGTCCAGGCACACTGACTTCCTTCATTTCTCGGGTGGATGGAGCTCTCTTCCACGCCAGGCTCTTGGGAATGCTGTGTTTGAGAGGCAAAGAAAAGTCCCAAGTACCTTTTCCCTTAGGCGATTGGTCAGCACACCCAGCCCTGCTGACTCTTCTCCAGTGAAAGGTTGATCCTTATCCTCACCAGGTGAAGGGAAAGGCGTAATTGTAGCGACATTGTCCCCATTCATATAAACCTGTTTCTGGAATGGCTTCAGAAACCCTAGGTATGAAATGCTGGCAAAATTATATGGAATGCGTGTTCTATGTTTTCTCTGGACTTTTGTTAATTCTTGTAGTCAAATAATACCATTGCTAGAGGCATTAATTATATCATCACTGAGAGGCGTGGTGATTAAGAACATGGCCCTGGAGCTAGACTGCTGGGCTGGAGTCCAAGCTCAGCCGTTTTCTAGTTGTATGACCTCCAGTGCACGGCTTCACAGCTCTGGGCTTCAGTTTGCACCAGGTGAATGGGACAGTTGTGCCTATCCCACTGGTGGGTGGGAGGATTCAAGAAGTCAACAGAGCAGCGGCTGGATAATAGTTTCAACCCTATAGCTGTTAGCTATTAGAACTGAAATCTGGCCGAGTACCATGGCTCACGCCTGTAATTCCAGCAATTTGGGAGGCCGAGGTCGGCAGATCAACTGAGGTCAGGAGTTCGAGACCAGCCTGGCCAACACAACGAAACCCTGTCTCTACTAAAAATACAAAAATTAGCCAGGCATGGTGGCGTGTGCCTGTAATCCCAGCTACTCAGGAGGCTGAGGCAGGGGAATCGCTTGAACCCAGGAGGTGGAGGTTGCAGTGACTCAAGATTGACCCAAAATTGTGCCACTGCACTCCAGCCTGGGCGACAGAGTGAAACTCTCCATCTTGGGGAAAAAAAAAAAAAGAACTGAAATCTGTGTGAGATTTTGATATGGATGAAAACTGTACCTTTGAAACTGGTTACCTACTTCTACTTACAATATTGAATTTTTGAAAAAATTGTTTATGTTGTCAATTCACTGTCTTTTTTTTTTCCTTGAAGCAGTCTTAGTTTTAGCTTTTCCCTCTTTTTTCTTTTGTTTTCCTGGGTCAGTGACTTTAAAGCATTTCCCTCTTTGCATCAGGGAAAATATTAAGAATGGAAGAAGGGAACCTGCATGGCAGTGTGCGCCTGTAATCCCAGCTGCTTGGGAGAACAAGGGGGGAGGATCACGCAAGCCCAGGAGTTCTAGACCAGCTTGGGCAATGTTCAGAGACCCCATCTCTAAAAAGTTTTTAAAAGGAAGGAAGACAGAGATCTTTTTTAGTGCTGGTATTACAGGCATGAGCCACCACGCCTGGCCCAGAGATCTTTTTTAGAACTTGCTAAGGATCAGGTACAAAGATGGCTCCAGAAGATCCCGGTATTAAGAGTGCAGAGCAGCCACTGGGGTGGAAAAGGGCAGAGGATTTGTCTTAAAGCTGCATTCACACAACAAACACTCTGTTTGGAGTGGGCTTCGTGGAGCTGATGGAAATCAAGAGGGGGCCACCTCACCCAAAAGAGCCTCTTTGACGCCTCCCAGTGCCTGTCACGGTGGTAGGTACTTTCACACGTAGTCACTCCATTCCATCCCCACAGTAACCTCTGCAGTAGGCATCATTACACACAGCCTGCAGCTGAGGGCCAAACAGCTTCTCCAAAGTCACGTAACTATTCCATGGCAGCACCAGGATTGCAACTACAATATGTTTGCTTCCCAGTCCAGTGCGCTTTCTTCTATGCGGCAGCTGCGAAATCAACAACATTTTCATACTCTCTTAGAATAGCAAGGTCTAAGGCTAAGTTTAGAAATGCTCTTCTCTCCTGGTGTAAAGTTGTAGTCCTCCTTGACTTCAAAACTGAGCAGTTGAGTGTCCCAATGTAGTCTTTAAAATTCAGCTTAAAAAAAATCACATCCCTTTCCATTAACAAATTTTTTTTGTTGTTTTTTTTAGAGATAGGGGAGCACAGTGATGTAATCATAGCTCACTGCAGTCTCAACCTCTCGGGCTTAAGTGGATCCTCCCAACTCAGTCTCCTGAATAGCTGGGACTCTGGGAACATGCCACCATGCCCAGCTAATTTTTTTGGTTTTGTAGAGATGGAGTCTTGCTCTGTGCCCCAGGCTGGTCTCAAACTCTTGGGCTCAAGAAATCCTCCTGCCTTGGCCTCCCAAAGTTCTGGGATTACAGGCATGAGCTACCACACCCAGCCAACATCCCTTTTAAACTGTTTACCAAAGCAATGCATGCTAACGTAGAAAGGATAAAGCAGACACAAAAACACCTGTCCCACCATCCAGATATAAGCACTGTTAGCTGTTTTGGTATGCTTCCTTACAGTTTTTTTATGCACACACTAATTTAAAAATACATCTTCAATAGCTAATACACTTATATGGGACAAAATGTTAAACATACAAAAGCGTATGTGGTGACAAATAAGTCTTCCTCTGGTGTCTGTCCCCAGCCATCCAGTGCCCATCCTAGGAAGCAGTCACTAGTATCAGTTTTTTGTGTATCCTTTAAAAGATAGTCCACACAGGCACATAAACTGAGTAATTTTTAAATTCTTGTTTTTTGAAAACAGTATATCATTTTATGAATAAATACAAACACATATCTAATTTTCCTTCTCCCCTGGATCTGACTCACCTTCCGTCTTACCGCGTTCCCGGCATTTCACACTCAGATTTGTCCAAGATGTTGACAGCCAGTCAAAATCACCTTGAGATAGTCCTTGCTGGTCAATCCAGCATGAGAGGAATCAAGCTGGTGAAGGCTTTTCCCCATAAACATCCCACCTGAGAGAGACAAGGGATCTGAAGTGACACAATGCTGCGTCTGTCCCCAGCAGGGCTGCACGTGTACCGGGGTGTGAGGTGTTGGATCACAGCTCTGTGTGCAGCATCCTTCCAGTAAACCAAGTCTTTCTACGTGGTAAGGGTCACTGGCCCATTCCACTCCCTGACAATTCTGTCGACTAGAATACCTGCAGTTGCCTGAACTTGCCGAGCTCTCCCCAGCCTTTGCAGAGACTTCTCCGTCTGGAGTCATCCCACCACCACCCCAGCAGCCTCACCTCCCTTCTTTACCTGGCGAACTCCAGCTTCCTCTTTAGGGCGTAGTCTCCATCTCTTTTGGGAAGCTTCCTCTGATGCTCCACCTGCTCTCCTCCCGATCCCCATGAGACACTGCTATCTGTTTCTCTTCATAATCTGTGCACGACCCCTGCCATTCATTTAACAAATGCCTGTTAAGTGCCTGCGCGTGCCAGGACTCAGAGGACTGGAAGCAAGGCAAGCAATGTGCTGATAGCAGTTAGAGGCTATTGAGGAAGGCATTAAATACAGTAAGTAATTATTAAAGTGTGACAAGTCCAGAAAAGGAACTCTGGGGCATGGGCAGAGGGGATCCAGCTCAGAGGCTCTCAACTGGTTGAGGTGAGGCAGAGAAAGTTGCATTTCAGCTGATACCAGAAGAAAATGTAGGAATTAACCAGGTGAGATGGGAAAGAAAAGGAAGAAAGAGGTTTCAGGTAGACAGAACATCTTTGTGAGGGCTCCAAGGCATGCAAGAAGCCCTTTTGAGGAGCTGGTGGTTGTCTAGTATGGCCTGTGAGTTGTTGGAAGACTTGATTAGATATGCCTTTCAATCTCTGGTTTCCATATAGAGAAAGAACTAGAGAGGAGCAAGACTCGAGATAGGGACCAGTATTTGTAGCATTTACGTGGGATTCCTCTAGAAAGAGTTGAAGCCCAATATCCACTTATTTCGGTTTCGTAATTCTGCACTATTTTTGACGGTTGACTCATCTCCGAGCTTTTTAATAGGGCACTAGATCATACTCATGTTTTCAACCCCAAAACTTAGCACAGAGTCTGGCACAGAATATGGGCTCAAGAACTGTCTATAAAAGACCAATGGAACAATTCCTTATGGTAGCTTAAGCTCTAAGATGAGGCTCTTTTTTTTTTGTTAAACTGAGTAGAGCAAGAATGCAACACAAAATGGAGTCTCTTACTACTTCTGATAAAATGTACATTTAAGGCCAGGCACAGTGGTTCACACCTGTAATCCCAACACTTTGGGAGGCCAAGGTGGGAGGATTGCTTGAGTCCAGGAGTTTGACTCTATCCTCAAAAAAGAAATATATATGTGTGTGTGTGTATATGTGTGTATAATTAAAGCAATAGCATCTTTATTACACAAATGCCAATTTCCAAACTTCAAAATAAATGACAAGTGTTTTCCATAGTAATGGAAGCAACTCAAAGATCCAACCACAGGTGAGTGGTTTCTGGTAGCCACTGAAATTGATCCTGAGGAAGAGTGTGCTTGACATGGAAATGATAACAATGACTTCAATAATAAAAATTATACATCTATAAGAATAGGGGCTGGGCGCGGTAGCTCACGCCTATAATCCCAGCACTTTGGGAGGCCGAGGTGGGCAGATCACTTAAGGTCAGGAGTTCGAGACCAGCCTGGCCAACATGGTGAAATTCCATCTCTACTAAAAGTACAAAAATTAGCCATGTGTGGTGGTGGCCATCTGGAATCCTAGCTACTCAGGAGGCTAAGGCAGGAGAATCACTTGAACCCAGGAGGTGGAAGTTACAGTGAGCCAAGATTGTGCCACTGCACTCCAGCCTGGGCGACAGAGGGACTCTGTCTCAAAAAACAAAACAAAAACAAAAACAAAAGAATAGGCCGGGCATGGTGGATCATGTCCGTAATCCCAGCACTTTGGGAGGCTGACGTGGGAGGATCACTTGAAGACAGGAGTTCAAGACCAGCTTGGGCAACATAGCAAGATCCTGTCTCTATTTTTAAATGAATAAATAAATTAATGAAACAAAATAGGCCTGATGTAAACACAGCCAAATTACACTGCTAAGTTATGGGGATAGGATTTTGAGTGTTAGAGAACAGAATAAAGAGAATGTAATGCCTCATAAGAACTAAACACTTTAAAACATCTTTTTATTATAAAATAAAACAAAGATACAGGAAACCACACAAAGCAAATAGTGGCTTATTGATTTATCTTAAGGTGAACAGCCTTGTAACCACCACCCAGGTCAAGATAGAACTTTGCCCCTTCCCTGTGACCTCATCCCAACCACAACCTCTTTCTCCCCAACTAGCTAACGATTATCCTGATTTTTATAGTAATCATTTCCATGGATGTTTTTAAAACACAGTTTTAACACCCAAATGCATCCCTGGAGAGTCCAGTTTTTGTCTCGCTCATTTGAAAGCATTTGGCATGTTTTTCAGATCTCTTCTAATCCACACGTTTCCCTTCCATCTTTGTCATTTCCTTACAATCCATCTATTGGATCAATATATTGGCTACTTGGCCTGGACAGTCACAGAGGGAGGATATTGCTGCTGGTGGAGCTGTAGTGAGCTCTGTATGTTCCTCCGTCTTCTCTATTCCTGCAGCTGGATCCAGAGGCTGGAGCAGACTCAGGTTTCATCCGTTCGGCTAAACAAAGTGCTTTGTTTCTGAACAACTGGAATGAAGTATTAATAAGTCTTCCTTTCACTTTGGCCGCTTCAGAGTTGTTCTGAGCCTCACCTGTCTGCCCGCCTCCCGTGTTCCCGTTGCATCCTGTCCTGGGCCACCAGTGACAGACATGCTCTCCAGGCCCCCTCACACCCCTATTGGTTCTAAGAGCTCGCAACGCTAATTGGCTCCTCTGACTTGGACAAGAGTGACTACCTCGTCTCACTTCCTTAGGCAGCGCTCTCTGGCTTATTGAGGTGGGAGTTTCCAGTCCAGTCTATTCACTCTGACACTTCACCTACAAAGTGAATAGACAACGATTCTCTTTTTCACTCAAATACCTCAACCTCTTCCCCATTCGTTTCCCAAATATTACTTTCAGTCACATTGAAGGAAAAAAATTGACTTGAAAGTTTAAAACTGCTCCAATGACCTCATTTACAATTCTGACATGCAGCTTGAGATCACCTTTTAACTTCTGAACGCACTTTTGGCCCAGAGACATTTAAAATATCACAATTATTACCCATTACTGTCATTGTCGTATCCTATGATACAGCTGATCAGAAACAAAGTTTGATCCGGGTAGTGGATAGCTTTGAACTGCCATCCTAATAATTTAGATTTATGGAGCATTATTTTTTGAAGAATTAAAAGTACCTTGTCAATTCATTTTTCTGGAAGTGAAATAACAGATCCTAATTTTCAGAACAGACTGAGCCAGGCACTCAGTTCTGCCTACCATAGCACTGACACTCCATCGGCCTGGGCACCTCCCTCTCCCTCTCCCCCTTGCAGTCCATCACCAAAACCTTCAATCTTTCCACTTGTCTCCATATCCTGTGATACTCTTATAGTTCAAGCCACTATATCTCACCTTTGCCACAGCCACCTAACCGGCCTCCCGGGCTACTTTTTTGGCTTCTCAGAATCTGTTTCCCACATAGCAGTCTGAGTGGCCTATTTAGGTGGAGTTTAGACAGTGTTTAACCTCTCATTGCTGCAGGTTAAACCCAAGCTCCTCCCCACAGCAACAGGACTGTGCTCCACTCTTGCCCTCCTCCCTACCCTCGTGGCTTTCTGCTTCCCACATTGCTGCCTCTGCACCTGCTACCTTGGTCTCCCCTGGTGCCTCAGAGCACTCCAGGCCTTATCAGCACAGGCCTTACAATGCCCGTCCCACTCCCCTCACCACGCTCACCAGCAGGTGTCAGCAAGGCTTTCCTGGACCACCTCCCCTTACCCACCCAAATATCTGGCGGTAGAAACCTGTTGCTTTTTTCTCCTTCAAATTACTTACCGTAATTATTTTAAACTGTATCAAAACATGCATAATATAAAATCTGTCATTTTAATCACTTTCAAGTGAACTGTTCTGTGGCGTTACATTGCTGTGCAACTGAAACAGACCCTATAGTCCCATAAACAGTTTTTTTGTTTGTTTATTTGGTTGGCTGGTCGGTTGTTTTTGATAAACATAGAAATAGACCCTTGTGGTCTTAAAGCTTAAAACTTACATTTGTTTTATCTGAGTTTTTTCCTCAGGAAAGGACTCCCAGGCCTCTCAAAAAGTATCAAAGAACTGAAACTCACCAGATCACTACATCCGGACAATGAGATCCAGGCCCCTCATTCACCATGATGGGTTCCTCACCCCTTCCAAGTTCCTGTTTTCCCATACATGGTTACATTTCTTCCCTGCTGTATAAAGCCCTAGTTTTAGCTGATCAGGGAGATGGATTTGAGACTGAGATCCCATCTCCTCAGCTGTAGCACCTAGTTAAAGCTTCCTCCTGGCAATACTCGCTGTCACAGTGGTTGGCTTTCTGTGTGGCAAGCAGCAGGACCTAGATCAAACCCTTGGCGTTTGGTAACACAACCATCACCTCCATTCATCTCCAGAACTTTTTCATCTTCTCTAACTGAAATTGTACCCATTAAACACTAACTCCCTATTCCTGCTTAGCCCAACCCTCTGGTAACCACCATTCTCTTCCTGTCTCTATGGATGAAACTACTCTAGGAACCTCATGTAAGAGGAAGCATATGGTAGCTGTTCATTTGAACTGGGTGCAGTGGTTCATGCCTGTAATCCCAGCACTTTGTGATGCCAAGACAGGTGGATCACTTGAGGTCAGGAGTTCGAGACCAGCCTGGCCAACATGGTGAAACCCCATCTCTACAAAAAATACAATTACCTGAACATGATGGTGTGCACCTGTAGTCCTAGCTACTCAGGAGGTTGAAGTGGGAAGATTGCTTGAGCTTTGGAGGTGGAGGTTGCAGTGAGCCAAAATCATGCCACTTTACTCCAGCCTAGGCAACGGAGTAAGACTCTGTCTCAAAAACAAAACAAAACAAAAAAAGGTGCTCATTTGTAACTGGCTTATTTCATTTAGCATAATTTCTTTAAGATCATCCAGGTTGTAGTATCACAATTTCCTTCCTTTTCAAGGCTGAATAATATTCCATTGTATTTATATACCACATTTTATTTATCCATTTATCTATTAATGGACACTTAGGAGGTTTCCATCTTTTTGCTATTGTGAATAATGTTGTTATAAACATGGATATACAAATATCTGTTTTAATCTCTGCTTTTAATTATTTTGTGTATATACCCAGAAGTGGAATTGCTGGATCATACAATAATTCCATGTTTAATTTTTTGAGGAACCCCCATACTGTTTTCCGCAATGGCTGTGCCATTTTATATTCCCACCATCAATGCAGAGGGTTCCAGTTTCTCCATATCCTCACCAACACTTGTTATTTTCTGCTTTTTTTTTTAAATAATAGCTATTCTAATGGGTGTGAAGTAGAGTCTCATTGTAGTTTTGACTTGTAGTTCTCTGAGGCAAATCAAACATTCCATTAATGTTAAACATCTTTTTGTGTGCTTATAGGCCATTGGAATATTTTTGGAGAAATGTCTATTCAATTGACATTGAATTATTGTATGACCCAGCAATTCCACTTCTGGGTATATACACAAAATAATTAAAAGCAGAGATTCAAGTTCTTTGCCTATGCTTTTTTGTTGTTGGGTTGTAAGAGTTCTTCCTATATTCTGAACATTAGCTCCTTATCAGATATATGATTTACAAGTGTTGTCTTCTATTCCATGGGTTGGCTTTTCACTCTGTTGAGAGTGTACTTTGATGCATAAAAGTTTTTAATTTTGAAATCCAATTTGTCTATTTTTTCTTCTATTTCTTGTTCTTTTGGTGTCATATTCAAAAGTAACTCATAATGTTAAGTTATATATTTATTTGAATGTTTTATTACATAAATGCCTGCCTTCATAGACTATAAGATACACAAAGACTGAAACCTCTGTTTTGGTCACCATCATAACCCCAGGACCTAGCCCGTGCCTTGTGACTGGTACGTGTTTCATCATATATATTCGTAATTTGATAAATGCATATCTTCTGATACTTTTAAATTGTGATGTTAAATGATACTTGATAACTTATACACTTATATGAAAAAATTTTGATTGACAAAGGTGATTTCTGTGTGATATTTAATTCTCACTGAAAATTCACACTAAATTAATTTAAATTAAATTAATTTAAATCAAGCCATATATAAAGTTTCAAGAAGTGTTGGAGAAAAAATTTAAACACAACAGCAACTGTATCAATGGCATATTTTAAAAATATATTATTTTTTTCCAAATGTTTACAGACTAAAAAATGAAATGACTAGAAACACATCTTCCAGGTTTCAGTCATTTCATTTCAGATCTGATGTAACTTCATAATATGTTTCTTCATTCTTCATTGGCAGGTATTCAAAAGTGGTATAGACCCGCTACTTAGATCAAATGAGGGGGACAGCTCCGGTGCCCTAAGTTAAGTGATAGCCCAGATCAAATGCTAACTCTCCCTTTCCTCTATGATTTCGTAAACCTTCAGGAGAAAGCTGACAAGTATTCATCTGCCTTGTAGATCAAACAAACCCACGAGGGATTCTCTTTCATTCTTCTGTGCTTCTGGGAATTAAAATAGAAGGGACTTGTATTGTCAGCTGCAAAACAGCAGGGGGAGCTCATGAGGTTTTTAAGGCAGCTATTACACTCCACCCCACCACTTCCAAAAACACTGCATTAAGTATACCCTTAACAGCACCAAGGAGAAATTCAAAGGGAAAAGGAAGTGCGAGTGAGCGCGTGCGCGCACACACACACACACACACACACACACACATGCGCGCGCCTTCTAATGAGAGGTGAAAATGGACACAATCCATTTTATAATAAAGGACTGACAAACTAACCCTTAATCCAGACCTCTGAAGCCACCTCTCAGACTATCCTTACTACCTTAACAGTCCAGTGTAGCCGTGGGTACCCAAGACCCCATCGCTGCTCTTGATTCTTGACCATCTTTCTCATGTGTCCAAACTAAGTTCCTAGACAGCTGGCTTAAAACTATAGTGCTTAAGTTTTCCAAACGTGTTTTTAAATATTCAGTGAAATTGTTTTGGAGAACAACTTAAATAGGATTTTTAAAATTAGGTTATAAACCACAGAGTAGTTTTTAAAATACATGAACTATAGACCTTTGTCACTGAGGAGAAAGAATGAGGGGTCCAGGGTCTCTATCGTGAGTTTTCGGGACAGGGTAAGAAGTCACTCCCTGTGAGGACAGAGTGGCCACAGAGGAACAGAAGAGTATTTCCTACTGGGGAGAAATCACAAGGGACACTGATATTGCTTGCCATGTTGTCCTTTGAGTCTTAACCCGGGACACAGGAATCAATGGTTAGCATTAATGAGTCATCAACAGCTCTCATTCTGAGGCCTAACAGAAAGCTAAGCTGTGAAGCCGTGGATAACCACACACAGGGACTCGGGCTGCTGATGAGCTTGCCAGGGCTAGGGTGGGATGTGAGGTCTTACCTTTGCCCCTCCTCTATCTACAGGTATGTCTGAATCACAGATGAGCATCTGAGAACGCATCTTGAAACAGCTGTCACCTCTCCTAGAGGGGCTCATTTTTGGCATTGGGAAAACAGATTTGGTGAGTGGCCGCAATGTCTTACAAATTCCCTGAAGTTCAGGGCCTTTTCTTGGTTTGTGATCAGTGTTTCCCAAAGAATACAGCTCTCTCCTCATGTCACTTCAGGATGACATGAGGATGACCTTTAAAATATTGTGAGTCCTACTTGTAATGGAACAATGAGACGTGGAATCGTGAAAGGAACTAGGATAAATACGTGACTATGTAGAAATAAGCTACTAGCTCTGTTTTATGCCATTGACTTTTCTATGTCTGAACACTTTTTCAAGGACTTTATAGAAAAGCAAATTGAAAAATAATAAAGTGTTTTCAATAAACTCCATCAAATGAATGCATGCATAAATTATGCATAATTATAAATTATGATATTTAATTTTCCTTAAAAATTATCTATTTGTTCTCCCAAACTATATTATAACTTATTCTTTAGAAAAGCATATATTTTCAAAGAAAAACTGTAGTAAAGAAGGACAGTACAACATATTACCTTAAAAAAAACTCTTTAAACGATGTAAGCTTTCTTACCTCTTTAAAAGGAAGTACATATATTCCTGGAGGAGGCATCTGAAGTTCCTTTCATCTAGATCTTCAAATTCTTTTTTCTACTGCCTGATAGTGTTTGGAAACCAAATTTTTATTTATCTTAAGTAACTTTTGAAGAAAAAAAGAATAAAGGAAGCTTTACTTATTTTCTAAATACTGATTTAATTCAGTTTTAATAAGAGGAATCTGAGTATTAGGTTCCAATTTTTATGTGAATTACATAAAATATTAAAATTACCAGAAACTCCAAATTACAGTGATCTTGAAGAATTTAGAACAACCCAAGAAGTCAACATAGCTGTAGGATGTATTTCATATCAATATACTGGGCAAAAATTAGATATTATGTGTTCCTTTTTCTGTAATGTTGATCCAACTAAGTGTCACAATGAGTTAAGTAAAGCTAAGTCATGCCAGTTTGCTGGGACTTGATTTCCTCTTCAATAAAATGAGGGGTTTCAGTTAGATGATTCTTAGTTTTCTCCCAAGAGCTAACAATTAGAACTCTGGCCAGGCGCAGTGGCTCAAGCCTGTAATCCCAGCACTTTGGGAGGCAGAGGTGGGCAGATCACTTGAGCCCAGGAGTTCAAGACCAGCCTGGGCAACATGGCAAAACCCCATCTCTACAAAAACACAAAACTTAGCTGGGTGTGGTGGCTTGTGCCTGTAGTCCCAGCTATTTGGAAGGCTGAGGCAGGAGGGTCACTTGCGCCCAGGAGGTTGAGCTGCAGTGAGCCATGATGGCACCACTGTGCTCCAGCCTGGGCGACAGAGTGAGATCTTGTCTCAAAAAAAAGAAAGAAAGAAAGAAAAAAAAAGTACTCTGGCAACACAAGCATCCACCCCCAGTAGTTCTATTAAACTACATGAAACATAAAGGATCTACATGCTTAAGGGGCCTAGATTGCTCCCTAATTTTAGAACTAGATAGGTCATACCAGTATATAGCTAAGCCCTTCAAAGAATATGGTAGTGAGGGGAGAGCTGATGGAATTTGAAATGTCCTTTGGTGATAGAAACTCACTTGACAGCAACATAAACAAAGACTTAATAAAACAAGTAGTAAATTCACAGGAAGGAAGAGTAGCCCTAAAATTTACAAGTCTAGTAAGTCCCACACTTGCTGGGTTGATGGCTATCTCCTCCTGGCATATAGCTCAGTAACATATACAGTATCTGACAAAGATGGCCTCTGTTAGGCTCTTCTCATGTGCTAGAAGTCCCTATTATTGACCATACCAACCACCAGTAGAATAACAGACACAATGGTAATCCCAGCTATTCATTCCCGCACTGTTGGCTCTCCCCATACACAGGTAAGAGGGCTATGCAGAATGATTCTCCAGTGGTCAGGATTCGGATCCAAGGATGTTCTTGCCAAATTCCCTTGTCATTATGGAACTGAGGTTCAGAAAAGGACTCATAAGTTCAAAGTTGTTGTGGCCTCTGGAAGAGCACAGGGGTCTTTCCCCACTCACCCCCTCCGTTTGGGAAGGATAGGTCGGGACATTGCCTTTCACTCTGGCCCCCAAGGCATTTTATCATTCACTATAAGAGTGGATGAAATATTAATTCTGTTGAGTTAAAAGGTCTTGAAGTAAGTTATGTCTAACTGGGTGTTCACTGATGATGACAAATGTTGAGACGTTGGGTATGCTAAGAAGTGATATGACAAATGGGAATACCCTAACCCTTTAGACCACCCATTTTCAAGAGATTCTGAAGGACAGGTGGACAAGATGATGAAACACAGCAAGTAAACACTTCCAGCAAGAGGAAGATTCAGCCCTAACTACAAAGCAGGGCTTGTGCAAGCCACACGGGGCTGATGGAATCTCCTTTCACCAAGTTCGGGCAGTGCGAACAGCGGAACCAAAGCGGGTCAGGAGAACGGTTCAGCCTGTTTTCCCCGAGCTCAGTCCCAGGCCTCAGGTCTATCCCAATGAAAGAGGCCAGAGCACAGGGGGCCATTTCTGAAGAACCCGAGAAAAGTGGGAACAGGACTGAAGAACCGTGACAGAGGCCGGACTGCAGAATTGCCGTGTGTGGTTGCGCACGCTGGCACCACACCAATGAACCAGGGCTAAGGGACGCGTGGGGCTGGATGCTGCTGTTTATTATTAGATGCATATTTTGCTACTCCTGGTGTTTGCTGATATAATAATAGCTTTATAGAATGTCAAAGTCGATGGTAATCATCTTCTAAAAGTTCATTCGATATCCAATTGTTAGTTTATCTATGCCTGATTGTTTTCTTTCTGATTTTTGCCTTCTGGCTGAGGAAGCTACCAGGAGGTTAAGAGTAGGACCTCACTGACTGGCGCAGCATGATCCATCTAGGATCTACTATGATGGGAATTTGAAGAACCTTAGCATACTTTTTCACGCATGTCACATAACACTTACCTTTTGCAAATAGTAAAAGATGTATTTATTTAACCACATTTTTGTCACTAATCTTTAGTGATTTGTTACTTTATCATTACTCATCATTACTTGAATATATGACCAGTGAGAATATGTAGAAAATACGTACAAGTGCAAAGAAAAAAATCCTCAAATTTTGTCAAAATCAACCGTGAACTTTTTCATGTACCATTTTCACTCTGCCCTCTGTGTGTGTACATGTGTGCATGAATGTATAAAATGGATTGTATTTTCATCCTAGCAGGCCAACTATGGAGACAAGGAGAATGGAAATAAAGGTTTCTTAAGAACTATAGTGATCTTGGGAGGGACCTTGGGTGTGTGACCAGGCAGGATGCAAAGGGCTTCAGTAGCATCTGTAAAGTTTGATTTCTTAGGAAAAAAAGAGCTAGGCCAGGCGCAGTGGCTCGTGCCTGTAATTCCAGCACTTTGAGAGGCTGAGGTGGGCGGATCACTTGAGATCGGGAGTTCAAGACCATCCTGGCCAACATGGTGAAACCCCGTCTCTACTAAAAATACAAAAATCATCCAGCTGTGGTGGTGGGTGCCTGTAGTCCCAGCTACTCGGGAGGCTGAGGCAGGAGATTCGTTTGAACCTGGGAGGTGGAGCTTGCAGTGAGCCAAGATCATGCAACTGTACTCCAGCCTGGGGACAGAGCGAGACTCCATTTTAAAAAAAAAGAAAGAAAAGAGCTAAAGTAAATTCGGCAAAATGTTATCGTCATGGAATCTAGGCAGTAGGTGAATGAGCACCTGCTGTATCTTTCCGTATATTTTCCTGTGCATTTGAAATAAAATATTTCAAATTTTCCAAAAGTAAGGAAAGACTAGGATTGCTGTTCTGACAGCAGATGCTGCATTTATGGCACTTTGACCATTTCTGGACTCTCTGTTTGCTGCATGCTGAGACCAGCTCGGTCTGGGAGACCATAAACCAGCAGCACTAGAGGAATTAAAGACACACACACAGAAATATAGAGGTGTGAAGTGGGAAATCAGAGGTCTCACAACCTTCAGAGCTGAGAGACCCGAACAGAGATTTACCCACGTATTTATTAACAGCAAGCCAGTCATTAGCATTGTTTCTATAGATATTCAATTAACTAAAAGTATCCCTTATGGGAAATGAAGGGATGGGCCGAATTAAAAGAATAGGTTGGGCTAGTTAACTGCAGCAGGAGCATGTCCTTAAGTTAGGCACAGATCGCTCATGCTATTGTTTGTGGCTTAAGAATGCCTTTAAGTGGTTTTCCACCCTGGGCGGGCCAGGCGTTCCTTGCCATCATTCCTGTAAACCCACAACCTTCCAGCTTGGGCGTTAGGGGCCATTACGGACATGTTTCAGTGCTGCAGAGATTTTGTTTATGGCCAGTTTTGGGGCCAGTTTATGGCCAGATTTTGGGGGGCCCTGCTCCCAATATGTCCTGCTTCTCTGATTTGCAAATCAACAAAAGCAAAGGCAGCTTTGTCACAGTGAGCTACTTCTCGCAGGAGTCAGGATCCACATCTGCAGACTACACAAAGACAAACAACACAGATTAAAAGCACAATCATCATTGAAATCACAGAGCCTCCCAGTGTTTTTATCCATTTTCAGCTCCTTTAAGCACTCCAGGTCCTGGCATTAAGGTCAGGTGTGCCTGGGATGCTTTAAATATTTGTTCTTTTCATTTTAAATGCTTATGTTAAGCTCCTAGAGTGGACCATATCATTTGAGGTTGAGGTGCCACTATACCGCCATGGTTCCAGATAATAGGAACTTTTGCCGTACTTCTTATCATTTCTACCACCTGACCGTTTTGTTCAGATGATCTGAACATAGTGTGGCCATGGCACGCAGACTGAGAGGTGCAATTCAAGCTAAACATCCCCTTAGGGGACCAATTAATAATGATTCCATAGGAATCTTGTGCAGCACCTCTGCCTGTTGTGCAATGCAATCTTCCTAAACAAGTACATTCATTTTTTCTAACTGGGTCCAATCCTGTTTACAAATAGGTTTTTGAGGGCGGTATGCCTCAATTACAGGAGCAGATTTATTATGGTAAATACTGAGATCAGAAAGCATGTGTAACTGTGTCAGAGTGATTGCATCCAGGCATTATTGCCAGCCAAGATTGATACATATACCCAATAAGTATAATTGTTTGCTGTGTCAGCCCTTATTGAAGGAATACTCACGGCAGTGGTGATAACCGCTACCATGGCTACCATTACATTACTCATTGTGACTGGTTGTCCCGCTTTCCTCAGGTTTTCTTCCGCCATCTATGACAGCTTCTTGATCTGTCCCCAGGTGGGTGGCTGTGTTCGACGGGTGTTGCTCGTGACAGGTGGGGTCCTCCTCAGCATCAGTCTCGACATGGCTGCAACCAGGGGGTCCTCGGGATCCTCCTGGAGTCTCTTCCTCGGCATCTGGCTCATGACAAGGTTTCAGGTGTCTTGGTGGTATCCAAATCAGCTGTTGATTTTGGCCTGGAGTAATACAAGCATAACCTCTACCCCAAGTTATTATTTTACCTATTTCCCAACTTTTTGTTATTGGATCTCTCCACCAAATCAATTGTTCTGCTTCTGTCTTTGCAGCTGGTTTCCGTAGATGCTGTTCAGCTGATGATAACATCTGTCCTTTGGGCAGGCTCAAAAAATTAAAGTTAATAATGCTAGGTTCAGTTGCATCTGCGGTGTTCCATATTCTCTGTCTCCCCCTTTCTGCTTTTGCAACTGCTGTTTTAGGGAGAGATTCATTCTTTCCACTATGACTTGTCCTTGAGAATTACATGGGATACCAGTAATGTGTTTAATATTCCACATAGAGAAAAATGTAGCTAGAGCTTGGCTAGCATAGCCTGGGGCATTATCTGTTTTAATAGAAGCTGGAATGCCCATCACCGCAAAACACTACAAAAGATGACGTTTAACACAGGCAGAAGACTCTCCTGATGGGCATGTAGCCCAGACAAAGTGAGAAAAGGTGCCCACACATACATGTACATAAGCTAGTCTCCCAAACGAGGGAACATGTGTGACATCCATTTGCCAAAGACAGTTAGGTTCCAATCCTCGAGGATTAACTCCTCCTGTAAAAGATGAGGCAAGTTGGGCATCATTGGATAATAGCTTTAGCTTCTTTCCAGGTAATGCTGTATCTGCGTTTGAGACCAGAGGCATTAACATGGGTTAAATTGTGGAAGTGTGAAAATTAGATATTGCATTAGCACCTAGGCGATCAGCCATTTGATTCCCTTCAGTCAAAGGTCCTGGAAGAGGTGCATGAGCCCTAATGTGAGTGATGTAAAAAGGGTGCATTCTACTTCTAACTGCTGTTTGCAATTGGATAAATAAAGTCATCAGTTGTTCATCTGTATGAAATCGTAACTGAGCATTTTCAATTAACTGTGTGGAATGAACCACGTATGAAGAATCAGAAATCACGTTAATAGGCATATCAAAAGCAGTCAATACCTCAATTACAGCTACAAGCTCTGCTTTTTGAGCTGAAGTATAGGGCGTCTGGAAAACTTTATTTTTTGATCCAAAATAAGAAGTTTTACCATTACTAGACCCATCTGTAAAAACAGTCTCAGCACTTTCAATTGGTTTAAATTTAATTATTTTAGGGAGAATCCAATTAGTTAATTTCAAAAACTGAAACAGCTTCATTTTAGGAAAATGATTATCGAGAACACCCACAAAGTCAGCTAAATGGGTTTGCCAAGTAAGACTATTTATAAATTTTATAAAAGCTTGCTGTATTTGTGCCTTTGTGAGAGGGACAATAATTTTTCCAGGATCATATCCACGTAACCTAACAATCTCAGTTCTCCCAATTCCTATCATAGTAGCAATTTGATCTAAATAAGGAGTTAGAATCCATGAATTAGTATGTGGAAGAGAAAGCCACTCTGCTAAGTCCCGTTCTTGGAAAATAACACCAGTAGGTGAATGCTGATTTGAAAAAATTAGCAAATCTAGAGTCTTCTCTGGATCTATTCTATTTATTTTAGCCTCATGGACTTTCTTTTCAATCAGTTGTAACTCGACCTCAGTCTCCTTTGTTAATTGCCGAGGGCTAGTAAGACTAGGATTTCCTCTAAGGATAGAAAACAGATTACTAATGGCATAGGTAGGAATGCCTAGAGCAGGTCGTATCCAATTAATGTCCCCTAGTAATTTTTGAAAGTCATTTAACGTTTTTAGTTGATCCCTACGTATGGTTACTTTCTGTGGCACAATGGTAGCGTCATTTACTAAGGTCCCAAATAGGATTAAGGAGAAGTAGTCTGAATTTTGTCAGAAGCTATAATTAAACCAGCATGAGAAATCGAATTTTGCAAGTGATCATAACATTGGAGTAACATTTCTCGAGTGGGGGCAGCACAAAGTATATCATCCATATAGTGAATAATGTAACACTGTGAAAATTTTTTACAAGTAGGTTCAATTGCTTGCCCCACATACGTCTGGCAAATTGTGGGACTGTTTAACATGCCCTATGACAACACTTTCCAGTGATAATGCTTAGCAGGCTGTAGATTGTTTACTGCAGGAATTGTAAATGCAAACAGTTCACAGTCTTGCTCAGCTAAGAGGATAGTAAAGAAACAGTCTCTTAAATCTATGACTATTAAAGGCCAATTTTTTGGAATTATAGCAGGAGAAGGCAATCCTGGCTCTAATGCTCCCATAGGTTGGATAACTGAATTGATGGCTCTTAAGTCAGTTAACATTCTCCATTTACCTGATTTTTTCTTAATTACGAAAACTGGAGAATTCCAAGGGGAAAATGTTGGAGCTATGTGCCCATTTTCTAATTGTTCAGTAACTAATTTCTCTAAAGCCTCCAGTTTCTCTTTCCTTAGCGGCCATTATTCTATCCAAATTGGCTTATCTGTTAACAATTTTCAAGGTATAGGTTCTGGAGGCTTAACAATGGCCGCCATCAAAAATTATTTTCTAATCTTTGGTGGGAACTTTGTCTTTCCGTTTAAAGCGGTTTTTTGAAAACTTGCAAATTTTTTTCTAATCCTATACCAGGGACATACCCCATTTCATGGATTGTATGTTGATTATGAGGGCTATATAATTGTTCTGGAATTAGAACTTGTGCTCCCCATTGTTGTAATAAATCTCTTCCCCATAAATTTTTAGGTACAGAAGTTATAATTGGTTGAATAGTCCCAGGTTGTCCATCAGGCCCTTCACAATGCAAGATATAACTACTTTGATATACTTCAGCGGCTTTACCAACTCCAGCCACGTTAAATTGAGCGGGTTGAATTGGCCACGCAGACGGCCAGTGCTGTAGAGAAATGATTGAAATGTCTGCTCCTGTATCTACCAAGCTTTTAAATTTCTTTCCCTGAATAGTTATTTCACAGGTAGGACGTTTATCAGTAATTTGATTTACCCAATAAGCTGCTTTGCCTTGTTTATTTGTGCTTCCAAATCCTCCTGTTTGTTTAATTTCACTTTTTCCCATTCCCACATACGGCACAATCAGGAGCTGTGCTATGCACTCTCCTGGCTCTGCTTTCCAGGGAACAGAAGTAGATAAAACAATTTGAATTTCCCCATTGGAATCTGAATCAATGACTCCTGTATGTATTTGTACCCCTTTTAAACCTAAACTAGACCTTTCTAAAAGTAATTCTATCGTCCCCGCTGGCAAGGGTTCACAGACTCCTGTTGGGACCTTTTGCGGGGGTTCCCCAGGCAGAAGACTCACAGCTTTTGTGCAGCATAAATCTACTGCAGTGCTACCAGTTGTGGTGGGGGGCAGACATTGTACAGGGGTGGGGGAATGGCCTGAGCTGGAAATGCCCGGGTTTAGAATGGGGCCTGGGATGGGCCCCTCATGGCGTTTCCCGAAATCAGGTTCCCATCTTTATCAAACTTAGAGTGACACTGATTAGCCCAATGTTTTCCTTTTTTTACATTTTGGACATATTTCAGGCTCAACAGTTTTCTTTTTTCACCTATCTGGTGGCCTGACTCACTGATTTTTTCTACATTCTTTTTTAGTATGACCATGCTTCCCACAGTTAAAACAATCTCCAGGAAATGGAGCATTTCCTTTATCCACTCTTAGTCCTGCCATTGCCTGTGCTAGCAGAGTAACCTCATGCAGATTACCTCCGATACCATCACAGGCCTTGATATAATCAATTAAATGCACTTTCCCTCTGATAGGTTGCAGAGCAGCCTGGCAATCGGGATTAGCATCGTCGAAAGCTAGTAACTGCAACACTATATCCTGAGCAGCCAAATCTGCAATCATCTTTTTAAGAAACTCCTGTAACCGAGCTATAAAATCCACGTATGGTTCTCTTGGTCCCTTTTTAATAGCATTAAAGGAAGGGTATTGTTCTCCACCTGAAGTGATTTTTTTTCCCCAGCTCTAATGCACACTCCCCTAAGCTGTTCTATGGCATCATCCTGCATGACCAGTTGTGCATGTAAACCAGCCCAGCCGCCAACCCCCAAAAGCTGGTCTGCAGTTATATTAATTTGAGGTTGGGCCTGGGCATTGCAAGCAGCCTGAATGGAAGCTTCATCTGCCCACCAAGTTTTAAACTGTAAGAACTGAGCAGGAGTTAGACAAACTCGAGTAAGAGTGTCCCAGTCAGTAGGAATCATTCGACTGGAAACAGCAAAGTTCTTTAACAGTCCCATTACAAAAGGAGAACCTGGTCCACACTGATTTATAGCTTGTTTAAATTCTTGAGTAATTTAAAAGGAAAAGGCTGAAATGTAATTATAATATTTCCCTGTTGATCTGGGGGTGTATTCTAACAGGGAACTGCCAAGCCTCTAAATCACCCTCTCGTCTGGCTTGCTGAATTCCTGCCTGAATAGAACTAAGAGCGGTCGCTCGAGGCGCTGCTCAAACTGTCACTGGGGCAACTACTTTTCGCCCAGTGTCCTCTGGAAAAGAAAGATCTGGAGGGTCTTTTTCTTCAAAATAATGAGGAGGGGGTGCAGAAGGGTAGGGATGAACCTCTCCTTCCTTTGCCGCTTTAGCTTTAGCTGGTAAATAAACATGCTCTGTAACCTCTTCTGTTACTTCACTATATTCTGGTTCCTCCTCGTCATCAGTGTGAAAAAGTTCCAAGGTGGAACGAACCAGACCCCATACCTGTCCCATTGTTACCCTGACACTTCCGAGCCCCCCTTCTTATTCACCACGGGGATTGCTTTAAGAGTACTCGGGTGTCCTCCAGCTAGTTTTCCTTTCCAACCGTCGCTCTGGCAACCCTTCGACCTGGATTCAAGCCCCCATGATGGACACCACTTGCTGAGACCAGCTCGGTCAGGGAGGCCCTAACCCAGTGGCACTAGAGGAATTAAAGACACACACACAGAAATATAGAGGTGTGAAGTGGGAAATCAGAGGTCTCACAGGCTTCAGAGCTGAGAGCCCCGAACAGAGATTTACCCACGTATTTATTAACAGCAAGCCAGTCATTAGCATTGTTTCTATAGATATTAAATTAACCAAAAGTATCCCTTATGGGAAACAAAGGGATGGACCAAATTAAAGGAATAGGTTGGGCTAGTTATCTGCAGCAGGAGCATGTCCTTAAGGCACAGATTGCTCATGCTATTGTTTGTGGCATAAGAATGCCAGGTGTTCCTTGCCCTCATTCCCGTAAACCCACAACCTTCCAGTTTGGGCGTTAAGGCCATTATGAACATGTTACAGTGCTGCAGAGATTTTGTTTATGGCCAGTTTTGGGGGGCAATTTATGGCCAGAATTTGGGGGAGGGGGCTGCTCCCAACACTGCGAGCTCTCTCAGAATGCAGAGGCTTCTGCTTTTTCACGAATTTCTCTTTGCAAGGCTCAAGAACATCCAATAGAGATTTCCCATCACAAAGACTGGGTAACCCTCTCCTGAAAAGAAAGGTAGAATCATTTCAACAACCCCTCTTCCTTCCTTAGTAACATAGAACGTCGATTGTCCTGAGTTCCAGAGCCTCAAAGAGCACCCAGCATAACTGTGGGAGAATAGTAAGCATTGGACACAAAATGGTAAGGCAAGTGCTTGAAGTGACATTTTCTTTTTCCCTTTACTATCCCGAGATGATTAGTCTTTTGAAGGTTGAAAATTTTTTGTGTTTGTTTGTTTGTTGTTGTTGTTGTTGTTGACAGAGTCTTGCTCTGTCGCCAGGCTGGAGTGCAGTGGCGCAATCTCAGGTCACTGCAACCTCTGCCTCCCGGGTTGAAGCAATTCTCCTGTCTCAGCTCTCGAGTAGCTGGGATTACAGGTGCGTGCAACCAAGCCCAGCTAATTTTTGTATTTTTAGTAGAGATGGGGTTTCACCATGTTGGCCAGGCTGATCTTGAACTCCTGACCTCAGGTGATCCACCCACCCCAGCCTCCCAAAGTGCGGGGATTACAGGTGTCAGCCACCGGGCCCAGCCTGAACATTTTTTTTTAATGGTTCAGAGATGATGAGTGTAAATCCATGCCTTCTGGTGCCTGAAGGGCTTGTTTGAGCTGGAACGTCCTCGACTCGGGAAATATCACTGTGTTCAGAGCTCACCTCCCTGTGCATCACACAAAGCGTGCTCTTCCAGAGCTTCCTGAGCTGAGGTGCTTGTTAACAAGAGTATCTTGACTGAGGTCAAGACTAGTCACCTTTTTCAAATTCAGGTGATGGCACCAAATTCTTGGAGGCCTTTGGCAATTCAGCCTAGGTAATTTGTCCTTCGGGAAAATTGCTGAAATACACCAAAATATATAAAAATCCATTTTTTAAATTTCATCACATAAAAGGAAGTCTACAATGAGTTTTTAAAATTAAATTGTGTAGTAGATTTCCACGTGGGTAGTGGAGCCCACTTTTTCAAACTTTCCTGTGGTACAATTTTCATTAACATCTTCCTTGGGTACTCAAGAGATTCACTGCTGCTAGAAAGTAACAACTGTAAGACTCCATGTAATATAGCAGGGTTTTATTTGATGGTCCAGAAGAAGAAAGGAAAAAAATTACAAACAAAATCTTCTTGAAATTCCAAAAGACTTGGCAGTCAGAAATGGAACATTCTATCAGAACTGTTGAAGGATACTGAACAGTTGATTCAAACAGTCTTTGTGAATTTTTCAATTAAAAACAGAAGTGAGGACTTGGGTTCCCATTAATTAAGTCTATTTTTAAGCCAGCACAAAGTGTCACTTCTTTTTCCATTCAAGGAAAAGCTGACCTTCTAGTACGGAAGAGCATGAGCAGTGAGTGAGCAGTGCCCATGCGTTGTGAGGCGGCCTCCATGGTATAAGGTGAGGCCCTGCCCCGACCTGGGGAGCACAGAGACTGGAGAATTAGACAGTGTTCCCATCCCTGGATCTACAGCCTCAAGTGAGTGTGCAGCCTGAAAATGAGGGACAGGCAGCAACCTCCCAGCCAGTTTTTTTTTGTTGTTGTTGTTTTTGTTGTTGTTTTTGTTTTTTGAGACAGAGTCTTGCTCTGTCGCCCAGGCTGGAGTGCAGTGGCGCGATCTCGGCTCACGGCAATCTCCGCCTCCCGGGTTCACGCCGTTCTCCTGCCTCAGCCTCCCAAGTAGCTGGGACTACAGGCGCCCGCCACCACGCCAGGCTAATTTTTTGTATTTTTCGTAGAGACGGGGTTTCACTGTGTTGGCGAGAATGGTCTCGATCTCTTGACCTCGTGATCCGCCCTCCTCGGCCTCCCAAAGTGCTGGGATGACAGGCGTGAGCCAGCGCGCCCGACCCCAGCCAGCTTTTAAAAGGAAAAAAAAAAAAAAAGCAACCCTCCTCCACTCCTCTCCAGCCCCCAGGAAGACCAGCATCTTTTCAGAAGACCAGGAAAAAACAGCCTCGGGCACTCAGGACGGATGGGCAGGTGCCGGGCCTGGTGCTGTCACTGAGGGGCAGCCCAGCAGGGTTAAAGGGGAGGTGGCCCAGCTCCTCCAGGACCCGGGAGACCTGACACAGGCACACCCAAGTGCACCGGATAAAGAGGCTACAAAAACATGGTAGCCCCTAATGAGATATTTTTGCGCTTGGGTGAACGAAGGGCTGCTTCAGGAGGCTAGCGACGAAAAACCTGCCTGGCTTTTGTGCGGAGAAACGGCAGGCCCTTTCCATCCTGTTCTGGGGGGTGGGTTCTAAAAAGAAGGCCTTTCGGAGTCTTCACGAGAGATGTGGATTTTAAGGGCGACCTTAGGTCATACAGAACTAATCAAGCGAAAACAATAAGAAAATGAGCCTGACAGTCAGCAAGTATCTGAGGACTTTATCAAAAAGAATTAGAAATGGACAAATTCACTGGGAGCTGCAAAGGATCAAATCTGCAAGGTGGCATTGTGTGGCTGGGATTAGATTATTTATTCATTGTTAATTTATTTATTTATGTATGTGCAAATGACCTTGCTGCTGCAGATGCTAAGGGGCCTCTGAAAAGGCCGGGATTTTTAGATCCAGGCCTAGAATATGGGTCCATTTAACTCATTCTTTCCTTAAGGCGATCAGCACTGACTTTTATCTAAGGAGATAGAGGAGGAAAAACCATATGTGTTCAGGGAACGATGCAGGACTCAAGCAGTCCTAAGGACCCAAGTATTTCAGCTTCATTCAAGATTCTGGGGAAGACGCCATGCAGTTGAATGTCCAACAAATTAGCAAATGAATGCTTATGTCAATATGTGAAAAATCCTGGTTAGTTTAAACAGATAAAAAAGCCTCTGGGGAAACCCCAGAAAATGCAAGCTTTTTCTTTCTCTTTTTAGTTAATTTAATTTAATTTTTAAAAGAAGGTACAGCACTTCCGGAGTTCCATGGAAACCCACAAAAGTTACACAAAATAAAAAGGTCTAATGGATCCTTGATCTTGTACATGTTTGAAATCGTCTCAGTGCGACCACTGGAAGAAATAAGGAGATTGAATCAGCCATTCTCTGTATCGTGTTCACTATTGAATAGTGCCCTGCCCAAACTGAAAAGCAGAGAACCCATCTTCACCTCCTATACACGCCTAAGGAGTGGAAAACAAATAATTACTCTGTATGTATGACAACATAGTTTGTAGAGGGAACCTGAGGGTGAAATCAATCATGATCTTATTTTCTCTAGGTTTAGGCAAATAATGATGAACAAAAATGGTCATTCTGTGTTCCTGCTGACCCAGCACAGTGGGGACGCTGTGTAGGACATGACCTTTGGGGGAAGGGAACACAAGAACTCAGCGTGGGGGATTCAGAAAAGAAGTCGCACGTATTGAAGCCAGTAACGCCAAGCCAGTGAATTCTCCTTGACGAGAAAGACCCACTTACTCTGCAAAAGAGATATATGACAGCTGACAATCCCTGGAGGAGAATCTTTCTACTAAATTGGTAAGGGATGCTAAGCAAATGATGTGGACTCAGGAAACAACGCATTTCATGATATACGGTTGCCTCTCAAGGTGAATTCGAGACCCCTCTTGAATTACAAAGAGGTAAGCTTTCTCCAAAAGGGGAGAAAATGAAAGAATGAAAAAAGAAAAAAAAACAAGAGAAACTCCTTCAAATAGAACAGCAAGATCTCTCACATATTCAGTTGTTCTTGGTCCTTAAAATATTTAGCACCCAAGTGCTGATTAACTTCTAAAGGTGAAAAGGGAAAACCTAGAGGACTTTTCTATACTGCTGAACATCATTCATTTATTCTCCACTATTTTGAAAGTGGGTATTTTGGCACTAAATACCAAACTACCTAAAGAGTAAAACCTTCAAAATAATTTATCTCCTCATAAATCAGCTTGGACTTACCTAAGAGTAAAGGGATAGTCAGTCTAAAATCAATAACAGTTATAAGCCAAACCTTCATAAAATTATGAATTCCTTAGGTGTGTTTTCAACTTTTAAATCCCATAATTAATTTTCCTGTGTTAAAGTTTTATTTTGTTTGTGGCACGTTGCAATGTAGTGATATATGCCTGCTTTGAATAGGAATTTTTAAATCACTTATTCCTAGTTAGGTTTTTATTTGTAATATGGATAGTGCTGCTTGAAGTAGTAACACTCCACGTTTAAGTTTTCCCCGTAATGGATAGATAAGCCTTCTTTCCCATGATTCCAAATAATGAGCATTTTATTTTAATACTGTGACAGAGTGAAGAAAAGGAGTAAACGTAAAGATCTACCCCAATGTATTTTATAAAAACATCTACTTGGAAATACCGTGGTTTATTATTCCTGGCGACACACCTTGGCATTTTTTTTCCCCTTTCTGTTGTGCTTCATTTTATTGCGCTTCACAGATACTGAGTTTTTACTTTTTTTCTTCTCTAGTGTTTCTTTGTTATTTCTTCAGCTTTTATTTTAAGTTCCTACTCACTTGCAAATTTTTTTACAGAGTACGAATGAATGCCTGAAAGTCAAAGTATATGTACCCCGGAACAACTTGTCATTTAAAAACAAAAACAAAACTTTGACATTCAGGCCTTCATTTGTACTCTGTAAAAAATCTGCAAATGAGTATTTTCTGCAGGGAAGGAAAGAAGCACCTTTATCATTTTGTTATTCTCTTGTTATCTGTGAAGTTTGATTTATTGGAAACTACCAAGAAAGAAATTAGCAGAAATCATCACAGCAAGACTCTTTAAGGAATGGATTGTATTTAGAAAGGAATTAGCTGGAAAAAAATGCAAAATTTTTAAGTGCCGATTTTCCATTTAATTTTCACCAGCAATCCCCATTTCACGAATGCTGTTTCTGAGCTTGAAATGTCAAAATAATCAAAAATAAACATAGCTCACGTACTGAATTTTATCATTAAAATATTTTGTTTTCCATTGAGTGTTGGGACATCTTTTTGTTGATAACTGCTCATGCAGAACACGAGCAGATGTTCTGGTTTTGTGAGGGCATCATAGATAGGATGCTGCTCCTTAGTGGTGGGAGATTCAGAGCTGGCAAAGAAATTCAAAAGTTATCTTTTATAAGCCCGAACATCATACAAAGCAACTAAAGCAAAATGCATCCATATCTTACCATGCTCACCCTTTCCAAGTCATGCACAGGTGTTCATTCTCTCTTTTTATTATGATAGCAGTAAGCAACAGCAACATGTATTGATGCCTTAGAATATTCCAGGCATTGTGCAAAGCAATTATCATAAAATACTTCCTTTCAGACTCAGAATAACCTGTGAGATAGCTATGATTATTTCCATTTTCCACAAGAGGAAACTAGTCATCAACAAGGCTAAGTAACCCTTCCCAGGTCAGATAATAGTGAATGGCAGAGCTGGGATTTGAACTTGTGCCAGTCTAATTGCAGAGCCCAAGCTCTTAGATACTATGTGCCTGCCTCTTTTAAGCACGGTTCACTTCTGCTTCTTGCTTTTAAATGCTTAAAAATGATTCGATTCTACATTGCACAATTTCTTCTAATGAATTCGACCTCAGCATTAACAGGCCATACAAGTGCACTTTCTGTAGGGTGGCTTGATTTGTCCCTGGAGATGTTGATAGGATTCTGTGAGGGTTTGGGTGGCCACTTCCTCCTTTCCTCTAGAAGCTCTGGCCCTTTCCTAATGGCAAGTCTGCTCACCAGCCCCCAGCTTCCTCTCTCATGGCTCCCATCATGCCCAGACCCACCATTTCCTTTTCTCTGCCTTTTTCTGCTTTATTAGATCTTCTCTCACCTAGTACTTAATACTGACTGCTAATAATAATAACAAACATTTCTTTTTTTTTTGAGACAGAGTCTCGCTCAGTCGCCCAGGCTGGAGTGCAGTGGCGCGATCTCGGCTCACTGCAAGCTCCGCCTCCCGGGTTCACGCCATTCTCCTGCCTCAGCCTCCCGAGTAGCTGGGACCACAGGCGCCCGCCACCGCGCCCGGCTAATTTTTTTGTATTTTTAGTAGAGACGGGGTTTCACCGTGTTAGCCAGGATGGTCTCGATCTCCTGACCTCGTGATCCGCCCGCCTCGGCCTCCCAAAGTGCTGGGATTACAGGCGTGAGCCACCGCGCCTGGCCAATAACAAACATTTCTATATGCGCTCAGCACGTTATAAAGGATTTATATGTACTAAGTAGCTATAACCTCATAACAACCCTACTGCGGAGGTACAGTCATTGATCCTCATTTACACATATGGAACGGAGACACAGATTGAGTCACTTAACAAAGGTCACACAATTAGGAAATGGTACAGGTCATGATCTTAACCAATGTATTGTGTCGTGTGATGGCACCTTGAGTGATGTGCTTGTGTGCTTATTGTCTGCCTCCTATTTTTAGTGTGTAACAGGAGAGGAATTTCCATGTTGCTCACCAGTGGATCTACAGTCTTTAGAAGAATGCCTAGCATACAGTAGGTCCCAATAAATACATGTTGACTGACAGCTCTCCCATCTTGGCTTAACAAGGGCATTTCCCTGATCCTTATTGAAACTGCGGTAACTCAATCCCATCTTTACATTCACAGGATGAAATGGTCATTCATAGAGTAGTGTAATCTTCAGGTCTTTTGCTCTCTTCAGGTTTGAAGTTTGGGGTGGTGAGGGGACTCAAAGGTCTCTGAGATGGAAGAAACCTTACAGATGTGCTTCTCCGCCCTGTTCAGTACCTTACAAAGGTCATCCCTCCCTGCAAACTTCATCCCCTGAGCTCCTGTGCCTCTGCGTTCGAGCTCGATTTGCCAGTGAGAGACAGCAGGAAATGGAGGCCGGGAAGTTCTAGCCCAGCTGCTTCTTTGCCTTGGCACCACAATTCTGCCAGAGGCTGCTCCCTCTGGAACTACCAGTTCCTGCTGCGGGGGGGTCTCCCTTCCAGCTGTTGCTGACCACTCTCCTACAGCTCCCTTGGTCTCCTTGAACAGCACTGCTCCGCTTTGCTCCCTCAGGCCTGATGGTGGGGCCTTCCCACTGTTGCTTGTTCTTGGGTACTTCAGTATCCTTTGTAGGCTTCCTCAATCCTGCTCACATCTCTGTAAATAGCTCTTTCATTTGATACGCTTCAAAAATCCCAGCTGAAAATTCCTTCTTCCTGTTGGGTTGCTGATACAGAGACCACTTGGTCCAAATTCCCATCAAATGCAGCAATCTGCTCTGCAACATCCCCAGCCTCTATTTACCCACTTCCAGCATTCCAAGGCATCTATTCTATTCATAGACCGTCCTATTATTAGAATGTTATTCCTACTATTAAAATGTTATTCCTTTTTTGGAGGCAAAAATCTTATCCCTTTTTTGGAGGCAAAAAAGTTCTGCTTCCCATGAAATGCTATTTCTGTCATCTGAAGCACACAGAATAAGCCTCCTCTTTCCTCTACCTGACAGCCCTGTAAATATTGCAACACAGCTGTCATGACCTCCCCCAGATCTTCTCCTCTCCAGGCTCAATGCATTCCACTTATTTTCCACTTTACATTTCTCCATGCTCCCATTTAAGCACCTGAAAATGAGGGAGTAAAGAAATGGGAGAATAAATTTATAATAGTGGATAGGTGTGAATGGTAGGATCAAGAAACCAGGAAGGAAGCGGAGTCTCCCGATTTCTGGACTTATCCCTGAGGCTGACTTGTCAGCTTCCCACTATACCTCTTTTATTCTTATTACTGCTTAAACTCATATCACTTCATCCATTCTCTTTTTTGCATTTTTTGTGTGAAAATAGAATAACATAAAAGTTACCATTTTAACCATTTTTACATGTACAGTTCAATGGTGTTAAATACATTCAAAATATTGTGCAACCATCACCATTATCCATTTCCAGACCTTTTACATCATCCCAAGCAGAAACTCTGTGCTCATTAAACAACAAATTTCCATCCGCTCCTCCCTCAGTCCCTGGTAATCTCTACTCTAGGTTCTGTCTCTAGGAGTTACCTATTCACATAAATAGAATCATGCAATATTTGTCCCTTTGTGTCTGGTTTATTTCATCTAGCATAATGAGTTCAGGGTTCATCCATGTTGCAGTATGTATCAGAATTTCTTTCATTTTTAAGGCTGAATAATATTCCGCTATAGTTATATACCACGTTTTGTTGATCTATTCATCTGTTGATACACACTTGGGTTGCTTTCATCTTTTTAACTATTGTGAATAATACTGCTATGAACAAATATCTGCTCAGGTCCTTGCTTTCAGTTCTTTTTGATATGTACCCAGAAGTGAAATTGCTAGATCATATGGTAATTCTATGTTTAACTTTTTTGAGAAACTGCCAATCTGTTTTCCACGGTGTCAGTACCATTTCTTATTCCTACCAGCAATGTGTGAGGGTTTCAGTCTTCCCATATCTTCAGCCAATACTTGTTTTTTTGTTTAGTTTTGCTTTTAATTGAGATAAGGTCTCACTCTCTCACCCAGGCTGGAGTGCACTGGTGCCATCCTGGCTCACTGCAGCCTCTACCTCCTGGGCTTAAGCGATTCTCCCACCTCAGCCTCCCAAATAGCTGGGATCACAGGTGCGTGCATCCATGCCCAGCTAATTTTTTTAGTTTTGGTGGATACAGGGTTTCCCCATGTTTCCTAGGCTGGTCTCAAACTCCTGAGCTCAAGCGATCTGCCTACCTTGGCCTCCCAAAGTGTTGGAATTACAGGCGTGACCCACCAGGCCTGGCCCAACACTTGCTTTTTTTAAAAAAATAGCCATCCTAACAGGTGTGACCATTCTCTTTAAAATTTTTTTTAAAAAGGTTTATTGGGGTAACTGACGTACAATGAAACAGCAATATTTAACGTGTATAATTTGATACGGTTTGACATATGTATATACCCATGAAACCATCATCACAGTCAAGATTATTGCTACCATTTCTATTACCCCAGAAGTTTCCTCAAGCCCCTTCGCAATCTCTCCCTCCTCCTCCTCACCACTCCCTTTCCCAGGCAACTTCAACCAATTATTAACCCCCTATGTACTTCAGTTCCCCTTACCTCACCTGCTCATTTCCTTCCATCTGTGAAGCTTGATCGCTTGGATCCAAGATGAGGGCAAAATGTATTAGCAGATACATTCAGTAACTTTTACACATACCAAGTTCCCTGCTCCCAGCAAGCCAGCCATAAGTACCAAGAACTTATGAAACTTAAGAGGAAGTTGAAAATTAAACTTGCAGTCACTGCTTATACCTCCCTCTTTTCCAGACACATACAAAGAAATCAGATTTAAATTACAGTTACCTTTGAGGTAAGAATTATTATTACAATTTCATAGACAAAGGAACTGAAGCTTGAAGAGGTTAGACAACTTGTTCAGAATCCTACAACTCAACACCAAAAGCACAAACCATAAAAGAAAACATTGATAAGCTGGACTAGATCAAAATTTAAAACTTTTGTGCTTAAAAGACACCAATGGACTGGGTGCAGTGGCTCATTACTGTAATCCCCAACACTTTGGGAGGCCAAGACAGGTGGATCCCTTGAGCCCAGCAGTTCAAAACCAGCCTGGGCAACATGGTGAGATCCCCATCTCTACCCAAAATACAAAAATAGCTGGGTGTGGTGGTGCACACTTGTAGTCCCAGCTACTCCGGGGGCTGAGGTGGGAGAATTACCTGAGCCCAGAAGGTCAAGCCGTAGTGAGCTGTGATTGTGCCATTGCACTCCAGCCTGGGTGACACAGTAAGACCCTGTCTCAAAAAAAAAAAGACACGATTGAGAACATAAAAAGACAAGTCACAGGCTGGGATAAGATGTGTGCAAATCATATATGTGATAAAAGACTTAAATCTAGAATATATAGAGAGCATTTACAATGACCAACACATAGAAAGTTCTTGCCAAATGACCAAATTTTTTAAATGAGCAAAAGATTTGAATAGATATTTTCCCAAAGGTGAAATGTCAATGTCTAATATACGAAGAAAAGATGCTCAAAACTATTATTCATTAGGGAAATGCAAATTAAAACCAGAAGAAGATACCTCTAGACACCCACTAGGATGGCTATGATGAAAAAGACAGACAATAACAAGTGTTGTTAAGGAAATAGGGAAATTGAAACCCTTATGTATTGCTACTAGGATTGTAAAATGGTACAGACACTTTGGAATGCAGTTTGGCAGTTTCTTAAAAACTTAAACAAACTAATAATACAACCCAGCAATTCTATTTCTAAGAATCTATCAGAAAAATGAAAATCCATGTCCACACAAAGACATGTACACAAAAGTTTATAGCACTATTATTCATGCTAGTCAAAAACTGGAAACAGTCTAAATAGCTATCCACTGATGAATGAATATGCAAAATATGGTACATTCCTACAATGGAATACTATTCAGCAATGAAAAGGAATGGATTTCTTTACATGCTACAACATGGATGAACTTTAAAACCATTAAGCGCAAGAAGTTAGACACGAAATACATACTGCATAGTTGATTCCATTTATAGGAAATATCTAGTAAAAACAAACTTACAGAAGCAGAAAGCAGATGGAAATGTTCTAAAACTGGTTTGTGGTGGCAGTTCCACAACTTAACAAATTTACTAAAATCACTTACAATGGGTGAGTTTTATCATACGTCAATTATACTTCAATAAACCTCCTTGTAAAATCACACGACTAATAAACGGTAGCACAAGTTGTAAAGAAAGTTATCTTCAAAGACGTATGATTAGTAAACCTACTCAGTGACATAGGATGTAGAATATATAAGTTGGTGCTGGAGTTCCTCAACCTCCCTAAAAATTAACAAGAAGCTTATTTGGGGGATTGTATTAAACAATCATACTTTAGTTAATTCTTTCATTAAAGGCCATTAGTTATTTTACAGCCTTTTACTGTGTTTTAGATGTCTCACAGTTTTACGTCAGTCTATTATATTCCCTGAAGACTTTGTTAAATATATACAGTGGATGTATTTTTGTGATTTTAGTTTAAATTTGCTTTATATGATTTCTTACAGTTGAAAACATTCAAGTACAGAATAAACTATTACTACGAATACGCTCATATGACACAAGAACAATCTCTGAGCTTCTTTGAGGATGTCCAGATGACTGCTGACTGCACTAATTGCATCAATCGTGTATCCATACAGGTTCTTTCTATAAAATAGTGGTCGCTAGTTGTGAGGCGTTAAGCCTTCATGGATATAAACAGACTATTCCACCTAAGTGATCTGGCAGAAGCTTAGTTTTCTACCACAACATCCACGGTCCTCCCTCCCTCCCTTCCTAGCTGGTCAGAAAAGCTACTCAGAATAAAGACTACATTTCCCAGCCATCTTTGCAGCTAGGTTTATCCACCTGACTAAATTCCACCGGTAAGATAAAAGCAGAAGTGTTTTTTTGTTTGTTTGTTTGTTTGTTTGTTTGTTTGTGACGCAGTTTTGTTCTTATTGCCCAGGCTGGAGTGCAATGGCACAATCTCGGCTCACCGCAGCCCCTGCCTCCTGGGTTCAAGTGATTCTCCTGCCTCAGGCTCCCGAGTAGCTGAGTTTACAGGCATGCGCCACCACGCCCAGCTAATTTTGTATTTTTAGTAGAGACGGGGTTTCTCCATGTGGGTCAGGCTGGTCTCGAACTCCCGACTTCAGGTGATCCGCCCGCCTCAGCCTCCCAAAGTGCTGGGATTACAGGCGTGAGCCACCGCGCCGAGCCTAAGCAGAAGTGTTTGCAAGTGCCCTGAGAATCGTGCTTAAAGGGAACAGACTCAGCTAGAAAGAAGCCCTTTCCACCATTCCACCTTCTCCCCTTCTTCAGGCCTGCCACAAGAATACGAAGGCCAGAGCTCCAGCAGCTGTTGGAGCCACGATGTGACCCTGAAGGCAGGAAACTCAGCTTTGGAAGGTAGAGAGCCTGGGTAATACCCGGAGCCGCCACATCAGCCTGGGCTGCTGCCTCCATTCTTCTCTTATGGAACAGAAAAACATGCTTCTGTCCTGTTTAAGACATAGGCGCCCAGTTTCTTTTACTCACACAGAGCCTCATCCTAAGTGACACAAGGTCTAACAGAAAAAGATCCAATGGAATCCTTTCTCGAAGGAATGAGCGCAGAGAGGAGAGCAAGGCAATGAAGTTCTTTTTTTTTTTTTTTTCCGGGTGGAGTTTTCGCTCTTGTCGCCCAGGCTGGAGTGCAATGGCACAATCTCAGCTCACTGCAACCTCCATCTCCTGGGTTCAAGCAATTCTCCTGCCTCAGCCTTCCAGCCTCCCAAGTAGCTGGGATTACAGGCATGCACCACAACGTCTGGCTAATTTTTTTGTATTTAGTAGAGACAGGGTTTCACCATATTAGTCAGGCTGGTCTCGAACTCCTGATCTCAAGTGATCCACCCACCTTGGCCTCCCAAAGTGCTGGGATTATAGGCGTGAGCCACTGCACCTGGCCGGAAGTGAGGTTATACAGCAGCATGTCTGTGAGGCCTCAGCAGAGAGGTCCAGTCACACTCAGTAGCCATGGTTAACGACTACACCTGCTATGCTGGAAACCACCTCAATAACGAGATTCATAGAACTATACTTAATAACTGCTCCCTAGTGATACAGCAAAAGGTGAATACATACACATCAAATGTTCACGTCCCAAATCTGGTTTATTTCTTCCAACATAAAGATTGGAGAATTAGTGTAAGGTGAAAGCTAAGTCCATCAAGGAGTCCCTGAAATGCTGATCTAATCAGAAGAAGCTTCTTAAAATTCTCAAACTCTGCAGTTTCTTAAAATTCTTAAAAATACAGTGCTTGTTGACCATATGTAAGATGAATATATTATCTAGATCCTCTGTCTTTTCTCTGAATTATGTACCACTCAGACTTAGACTCACCAAGACCTACATGTGCTAGGCCTCTCACGTGTTAGTTAATGAACATAATATAGTAGCTATCTTAATGCCATGTGCAGATAAATGTTTCATGATTTTTTTGTGTGAGAAAAATGTGAATTTTTTTCTTTTTCTTTTTTTTTTTTTAGGCAGGACCTTGCTCTGTCACCCAGGCTGTAGTGCAGTGGTGTGATCTCAGCTTACTGCAGCCTCAACCTCCTGGGCTCAAGTGATCCTACCACAGCTTCCTGAGTAGCTGGGACTACAGGTGTGTGCCACCACACCTGGTTAATTTATTTTATTTTATTTTTGTAGAGATAGGGTCTCACTATGTTGCCCAGGCTGGTCTTCAACTCTTGGCCTCAAGTGATTCTCCTGCCTCAGCCTCCCAGAGGGCTGGGATTATAGGCATGAGCCACCACGTCCAGCCTAAATGTGATGAGTTTTAGACCTATGATAATGGTTTGCTGGTGGTAGTACAGGGCAGATAATGCATATGCCAGTATCTTCAGTGAGGAATTGCTGCAAAGCATAGGTGGGTTCACTGGTGGAATAGAGTGTGGATTGGTAGTTTGGGCTCTAGTGCAGATGTATTGCCAATTTTAGGCTTAGAGATCTAACAAACATACTTAGATTCACACAAACATTAATTCCTGCCCTCATATCA